>NC_092723.1:8464825-9876606 GCF_047496885.1 Scyliorhinus torazame
ACTCTCTCTCCCGCACACCCTCTCTCTCCTCTCTCTCGCACTCACTCTGTCTCGCTCTCTTTCTCTCTCTCTCTCGCACTCACTCTCTCTCTCTCTCGCACTCACTCTGTCTCGCTCTCTTTCTCTCTCTCTCTCGCACTCACTCTCTCTCTCTCTCGCACTCTCTCTCTCGCACTTTCTCTCTCTCTCTCACACTCTCTCTCTCTCTCTCTCTCTCGTTCTCTCTCTCTCTCTCGTACTCACTCTCGTACTCACTCTCGTACTCACTCTCTCTCTCGCACTCTCTCTCTCGCACACTCTCTCTCTCTCGCACTCTCTCTCGCACTCTCTCTCCTCGCACTCTCTCTCTCTCGCACTCTCTCTCGCACTCTCTCTCTCTCGCACTCTCTCTCTCTCGCACTCTCTCTCTCTCTCGCACTCTCTCTCTCTCTCGCACTCTCTCTCTCTCTCTCTCGCACTCTCTCTCTCTCTCTCGCACTCTCTCTCTCTCGCACTCTCTCTCTCTCGCACTCTCTCTCTCTCGCACTCTCTCTCTCTCGCATTCTCTCTCTCTCGCACTCTCTCTCTCGCACTCCCTCTCTCTCGCAATCCCTCTCTCTCGCACTCTCTCTCTCTCGGCACTCTCTCTCTCTCTCGCACTCTCTCTCTCTCGCACTCTCTCTCTCTCTCGCACTCTCTCTCTCTCTCGCACTCTCTCTCTCTCTCGCAGTCTCTCTCTCTCGCACTCTCTCTCTCTAGCACTCTCTCTCTCTCGCACTCTCTCTCTCTCGCACTCTCTCTCTCTCGCACTCTCTCGCACTCTCTCTCGCACTCTCTCTCGCACTCTCTCTCTCTCGCACTCTCTCTCTCTCGCACTCTCGCTCTCTCGCACTCTCGCTCTCTCTCTCTCGCACTCACTCTCTCTCGCTCTCGCACTCTCTCGCTCTCGCACTCTCTCGCTCTCGCACTCTCTCTCGCTCTCGCACTCTCTCTCTCGCACTCTCTCTCTCTCGCACTCTCTCTCGCACTCTCTCTCTCTCGCACTCTCTCTCTCGCACTCTCTCTCGCACTCACTCTCTCTCGCACTCACTCTCTCTCTCTCTCTCTCGCACTCTCTCTCTCTCGCACTCTCTCACTCTCTCGCACTCTCTCTCGCACTCTCTCTCTCGCACTCTCTCGCACTCTCTCTCTCACACTCTCTCGCTCGCTCTCTCTCGCACTCATTCTCTCTCTCGTACTCTCTCTCTCTCTCGCACTCACTCTCTCTCTCTCACTCTCTCTCTCGCACTCTCTCTCTCTCGCACTCTCTCTCTCTCTCGCACTCTCTCTCTCGCACTCACTCTCTCTCGCACTCACTCTCTCTCGCACTCTTTCTCTCTCTCGCACTCTTTCTCTCTCTCGCACTCTCTCTCTCTCTCGTACTCTCTCTCTCTCGCACTCTCTCGCACTCTCTCTCTCTCGCACTCTCTCTCTCTCTCGCACTCTCTCTCGCACTCTCTCTCGCACTCTCTCTCTCGCACTCTCTCTCTCGCACTCTCTCTCTCTCTCTCGCACTCTCGCACTCTCTCTCTCTCGCTCTCGCACTCTCTCTCTCTCGCACTCTCTCTCGCACTCTCTCTCGCACTCTCTCTCGCACTCCTCTCTCTCGTACTCCCTCTCTCTCGCACTCTCTCTCTCGCACTCTCTCTCTCTCTCGCACTCTCTCTCTCTCGCACTCTCTCTCTCTCGCACTCTCTCTCTCTCGCACTCTCTCTCTCTCGCACTCTCTCTCTCGCACTCTCTCTCTCTCTCTCGCACTCTCTCTCTCTCGCACTCTCTCTCTCTCGCACTCTCTCTCTCTCGCACTCTCTCTCTCTCGCACTCTCTCTCTCTCGCACTCTCTCTCTCTCGCACTCTCTCTCTCTCGCACTCTCTCTCTCGCACTCTCTCTCTCTCGCACTCTCTCGCTCTCTCTCTCTCGCACTCACTCTCTCTCGCACTCTCGCTCTCGCTCTCGCACTCTCTCTCTCTCGCACTCTCTCTCTCTCTCGCACTCTCTCACTCTCTCTCGCACTCTCTCTCTCGCTCTCTCTCTCGCACTCTCTCTCTCTCTCGCACTCTCTCTCTCTCTCTCTCGCACTCTCTCTCTCTCTCTCTCGCACTCTCGCTCTCGCACTCTCTCGCTCTCGCACTCTCTCGCTCTCGCACTCTCGCTCTCGCACTCTCTCGCTCTCGCACTCTCTCGCTCTCGCACTCTCTCTCGCACTCTCTCACACCCTCTCTCGCTCGCTCTCTCGCACTCATTCTCTCTCTCGTACTCTCTCTCTCTCTCTCTCGCACTCTCTCTCTCTCGCACTCTCTCTCTCTCGCACTCTCTCTCGCACTCTCTCTCTCTCGCACTCTCTCTCTCTCGCACTCTCTCTCTCTCGCACTCTCTCTCTCTCGCACTCTCTCTCTCGCACTCTCTCTCTCGCACTCTCTCTCTCGCTCTCGCACTCTCTCTCTCTCGCTCTCGCATTCTCTCTCTCTCGCTCTCGCACTCTCTCTCTCTCTCGCACTCTCTCGCACTCTCTCTCTCTCTCGCACTCTCTCGCACTCTCTCTCTCTCTCGCACTCTCTCTCTCTCTCGCACTCTCTCTCTCTCTCGGACTCTCTCTCTCTCTCGCACTCTCTCTCTCTCTCGCACTCTCTCTCTCTCTCTCGCACTCTCTCGCACTCTCTCTCTCGCACTCTCTCTCTCTCTCTCTCTCTCTCGCACTCTCTCTCCCGCACACCCTCTCTCTCCTCTCTCTCGCACTCACTCTGTCTCGCTCTCTTTCTCTCTCTCTCTCGCACTCACTCTCTCTCTCTCTCGCACTCACTCTGTCTCGCTCTCTTTCTCTCTCTCTCTCGCACTCACTCTCTCTCTCTCTCGCACTCTCTCTCTCTCTCGCACTCTCTCTCTCTCTCTCACACTCTCTCTCTCTCTCTCTCTCTCGTTCTCTCTCTCTCTCTCGTACTCACTCTCGTACTCACTCTCGTACTCACTCTCTCTCTCGCACTCTCTCTCTCGCACACTCTCTCTCTCTCGCACTCTCTCTCGCACTCTCTCTCTCTCGCACTCTCTCTCTCTCGCACTCTCTCTCGCACTCTCTCTCTCTCGCACTCTCTCTCTCTCGCACTCTCTCGCACTCTCTCTCTCTCTCGCACTCTCTCTCTCTCTCGCACTCTCTCTCTCTCTCTCGCACTCTCTCTCTCCTCTCTCGCACTCTCTCTCTCTCGCACTCTCTCTCTCTCGCACTCTCTCTCTCTCGCACTCTCTCTCTCTCGCATTCTCTCTCTCTCGCACTCTCTCTCTCGCACTCCCTCTCTCTCGCAATCCCTCTCTCTCGCACTCTCTCTCTCTCGCACTCTCTCTCTCTCGCACTCTCTCTCTCTCTCGCACTCTCTCTCTCTCTCTCGCACTCTCTCTCTCTCTCGCACTCTTCTCTCTCTCGCACTCTCTCTCTCTAGCACTCTCTCTCTCTCGCACTCTCTCTCTCTCGCACTCTCTCTCTCTCGCACTCTCTCTCGCACTCTCTCTCTCTCGCACTCTCTCTCTCTCGCACTCTCTCTCTCTCGCACTCTCGCTCTCTCTCTCTCGCACTCACTCTCTCTCGCTCTCGCACTCTCTCGCTCTCGCACTCTCTCGCTCTCGCACTCTCTCTCGCTCTCGCACTCTCTCTCTCTCTCGCACTCTCTCTCTCTCGCACTCTCTCTCTCGCACTCTCTCTCTCTCGCACTCTCTCTCGCACTCTCTCTCTCGCACTCTCTCTCGCACTCACTCTCTCTCGCACTCACTCTCTCTCTCTCTCTCTCGCACTCTCTCTCTCTCGCACTCTCTCACTCTCTCGCACTCTCTCTCGCACTCTCTCTCTCGCACTCTCTCGCACTCTCTCTCTCACACTCGCTCGCTCTCTCTCGCACTCATTCTCTCTCTCGTACTCTCTCTCTCTCTCTCTCTCGCACTCACTCTCTCTCTCTCACTCTCTCTCTCGCACTCTCTCTCTCTCGCACTCTCTCTCTCTCTCGCACTCTCTCTCTCGCACTCTCTCTCGCACTCACTCTCTCTCGCACTCTTTCTCTCTCTCGCACTCTTTCTCTCTCTCGCACTCTCTCTCTCTCTCGTACTCTCTCTCTCTCTCGCACTCTCTCGCACTCTCTCTCTCTCGCACTCTCTCTCTCTCTCGCACTCTCTCTCGCACTCTCTCTCTCGCACTCTCTCTCTCGCACTCTCTCTCTCGCACTCTCGCACTCTCTCTCTCGCACTCTCTCTCTCGCACTCTCTCTCTCTCGCACTCTCTCTCTCTCGCACTCTCTCTCGCACTCTCTCTCTCTCGCACTCTCTCTCTCTCGCACTCTCTCTCTCTCGCACTCTCTCTCTCTCGCACTCTCTCTCTCTCGCACTCTCTCTCTCTCGCACTCTCTCTCTCTCGCACTCTCTCTCTCTCGCACTCTCTCTCTCTCGCACTCTCTCTCTCTCGCACTCTCTCTCTCGCACTCTCTCTCTCTCTCTCGCACTCTCTCTCTCGCACTCTCTCTCTCGCACTCTCGCACTCTCTCTCTCGCACTCTCTCTCTCTCGCACTCTCTCTCTCTCGCACTCTCTCTCGCACTCTCTCTCTCTCGCACTCTCTCTCTCTCGCACTCTCTCTCTCTCGCACTCTCTCTCTCTCGCACTCTCTCTCTCTCGCACTCTCTCTCTCTCGCACTCTCTCTCTCTCGCACTCTCTCTCTCTCTCGCACTCTCTCTCTCTCGCACTCTCTCTCTCTCTCGCACTCTCTCTCTCTCTCTCGCACTCTCTCTCTCTCTCTCGCACTCTCTCTCTCTCTCTCTCGCACTCTCTCTCTCTCTCTCTCTCTCTCTCGCACTCTCTCTCTCTGTCGCACTCTCTCTCTCTCGCACTCTCTCTCCCGCACACCCTCTCTCTCCTCTCTCTCGCACTCACTCTGTCTCGCTCTCTTTCTCTCTCTCTCTCTCGCACCACTCTCTCTCTCTCTCGCACTCTCTCTCTCTCTGGCACACTCTCTCTCTCTCGCACTCACTCTCTCTCTCGTACTCTCTCTCTCTCTCTCTCTCTCGCACTCTCTCGCACTCTCTCTCTCTCTCGCACTCTCTCTCTCTCGCACTCTCTCTCTCTCTCGCACTCACTCTCTCTCGCACTCACTCTCTCTCGCACTCACTCTCTCTCGCACTCACTCTCTCTCGCACTCACTCTCTCTCGCACTCACTCTCTCTCGCACTCACTCTCTCTCTCTCTCTCTCGCACTCTCTCTCGCACTCTCTCACTCTCTCGCACTCTCTCTCGCACTCTCTCACACCCTCTCTCGCTCGCTCTCTCGCACTCATTCTCTCTCTCGTACTCTCTCTCTCTCTCTCTCGCACTCACTCTCTCTCGCACTCTCTCTCTCTCTCTCACACTCTCTCTCTCTCTCTCTCTCTCTCGTACTCACTCTCTCTCGTACTCACTCTCTCGCACTCACTCTCTCTCGCACTCTCTCGCACTCTCTCTCGCACTCTCTCTCTCTCTCTCGCACTCTCTCTCTCTCGCACTCTCTCTCTCTCTCGCACTCTCTCTCTCTCTCGCACTCTCTCTCTCTCTCGCACTCTCTCTCTCTCTCGCACTCTCTCTCTCTCTCGCACTCTCTCTCTCTCTCGCACTCTCTCTCTCTCTCGCACTCTCTCTCTCTCTCGCACTCTCTCTCTCTCGCACTCTCTCTCTCTCGCACTCTCTCTCTCTCGCACTCTCTCTCTCTCGCACTCTCTCTCTCGCACTCTCTCTCTCTCGCACTCTCTCTCTCTCGCACTCTCTCTCGCACTCTCTCTCTCTCGCACTCTCTCTCTCTCGCACTCTCTCTCTCTCGCACTCTCTCTCTCTCGCACTCTCTCTCTCTCGCACTCTCTCTCTCTCGCACTCTCTCTCTCGCACTCTCTCTCTCATCGCACTCTCTCTCTCTCTCGCTCTCTCTCTCTCTCTCGCACTCTCTCTCTCTCTCTCGCACTCTCTCTCTCTCGCACTCTCTCTCTCTCGCCCTCTCTCTCCCACTCCCTCTCTCTCGTACTCCCTCTCTCTCGCACTCTCTCTCTCTCTCGCACTCTCTCTCTCTCGCACTCTCTCTCTCTCTCTCGCACTCTCTCTCTCTCGCACTCTCTCTCTCGCACTCTCTCTCTCTCGCACTCTCTCGCACTCGCACTCTCTCTCTCGCACTCTCTCTCTCTCGCACTCTCTCGCTCGCACTCTCTCTCTCTCGCACTCTCTCTCTCTCCGCACTCTCTCTCTCTCGCACTCTCTCTCTCTCGCACTCTTTCTCTCTCGCACTCTCTCTCTCTCGCACTCTCTCTCTCTCGCACTCTCTCGCTCTCGCACTCTCTCTCTCTCGCACTCTCTCGCTCTCGCACTCTCTCTCTCGCACTCTCGCACTCTCTCTCGCACTCTCTCTCGCACTCTCTCTCGCACTCTCTCTCGCACTCTCTCTCTCGCTCTCTCTCGCACTCTCTCTCTCTCTCTCTCGCACTCTCTCTCTCTCTCTCTCGCACTCTCTCTCTCTCTCTCTCGCACTCTCTCTCTCTCGCACTCTCTCGCTCTCGCACTCTCTCTCTCGCACTCTCTCGCACTCTCTCTCTCTCTCTCTCTCTCTCTCGCACTCTCTCGCACTCTCTCTCTCTCGCACTCTCTCTCTCTCGCACTCTCTCTCGCACTCTCTCTCTCGCACTCTCTCTCGCACTCTCTCTCTCGCACTCTCTCTCTCGCACTCTCTCTCGCACTCTCTCTCTCGCACTCTCTCTCTCTCGCACTCTCTCTCTCTCGCACTCTCTCTCTCTCGCACTCTCTCTCTCTCGCACTCTCTCTCTCTCGCACTCTCTCTCTCTCGCACTCTCTCTCGCACTCTCTCTCTCTCGCACTCTCTCTCTCTCGCACTCTCTCTCTCTCGCACTCTCTCTCTCTCGCACTCTCTCTCTCTCGCACTCTCTCTCTCTCGCACTCTCTCGCACTCTCTCTCTCTCGCATTCTCTCTCGCACTCTCTCTCTCTCGCACTCTCTCTCTCTCTCGCACTCTCTCTCTCGCACTCTCTCTCTCTCGCACTCTCTCTCTCTCGCACTCTCTCTCTCGCACTCTCGCTCTCGCACTCTCTCTCTCGCTCTCGCATTCTCTCTCTCTCTCTCGCACTCTCTCTCTCTCGCACTCTCTCGCACTCTCTCTCGCTCTCGCACTCTCTCTCTCTCTCGCACTCTCTCTCTCTCTCGCACTCTCTCTCTCTCTCGCACTCTCTCGCACTCTCTCTCTCGCACTCTCTCTCTCTCTCTCTCTCTCTCTCGCACTCTCTCTCCCGCACACCCTCTCTCTCCTCTCTCTCGCACTCACTCTGTCTCGCTCTCTTTCTCTCTCTCTCTCGCACTCACTCTCTCTCTCTCTCGCACTCACCCTCTCTCTCTCTCGCACTCTCTCTCTCATTCTCCTGCTCTCGCACTCTCTCTCTCACATTCTCTCTCTCTCTCCTGCACTCTCTCCCGCACTCTCTCTCTCTCTCTCTCTCGCACTCTCTCTCTCTCTCTCGCACTCTCTCTCTCGCACTCTCTCTCTCTCTCTCGCACTCTCTGTCTCGCACTCTCTCTCTCGCACTCTCTCTCTCTCTCTCTCGCTCTCTCTCTCTCTCTCTCTCTCGCACTCTCTCTCTCTCGCACTCTCTCTCTCTCTCTCGCACTCACTCTCTCTCGCACTCACTCTCTCCCTCTCGTACTCAATCTCTCTCGCACTCTCTCTCTCTCGTACTCTCTCTCTCTCTCTCGCACACCCTCTCTCTCCTCTCTCTCGCACTCACTCTGTCCCGCTCTCTTTCTCTCACTCTCTCTTGCACTTTCACTCTCTCTCGCATTATCTCTCTCTCACTCACTCTCGCACTTACTCTCTGACTCTCGCACTCTCTCTCTCTCTCTCTCTCTCGCACTCTCTCTCTCTCTCTCTCTCTCTCTCTCTCTCTCTCTCTCTCTCTCTCTCTCTCGCACTCTCTCTCTCTCTGTCGCACTCACTCTCTCTCGGTCGCACTCACTCTCTCTCTCTCGCACTCACTCTCTCTCTCTCTCGCACTCACTCTCTCTCTCTCCGCACTCTCTCTCTCGCACTCATTCTCTCTCTCGCACTCTCTCTCCCGCACTCTCTCTCTCTCACTCTCTCTCTCTCACTCTCTCTCTCTCTCTCGCACTCTCTCTTTCTCTCGCACTCTCTTTCTCTCGCACTCTCTCTCTCGCACTCTCTCTCTCTCGCACTCTCTCTCTCTCGCACTCTCTCTCGCACTCTCTCTCTCTCTCGCACTCTCTCTCGCACTCTCTCTCTCTCTCGCACTCACTCTCTCTCTCTCTCTCTCTCACTCTCTCTCTCTCTCACTCTCTCATTCTCTCGCACTCTCTCTCGCACTCACTCTCTCTTTCGCACTCACTCTCTCTCTCGCACTCTCTCTCTCTCTCTCTCGCACTCGCTCTCTCTCGCACTCACTCTCGCACTCACTCTCGCACTCACTCTCCCTCTCGCACTCACTCTCTCTCGCACTCTCTCTCTCTCTCTCTCTCTCGCACTCATTCTCTCTCTCTCTCTCGTACTCTCTCTCTCGCAAACCCTCTCTCTCGCACTCACTCTGTCTCGCTCTCTTTCTCTCACTGTCTCTTGCACTTTCACTCTCTCTCGCATTATCTCTCTCGCACTCACTCACTCTCGCACTTACTCTCTGACTCTCTCACTCTCTCTCTCTCTCTCTCTCTCTCTCGCACTCACTCTCTCTCTGTCGCACTCACTCTCTCTCTCTCGCACTCATTCTCTCTCTCGCACTCATTCTCTCTCTCGCACTCTCTCTCTCTCTCTCTCTCTCTCTCGCACTCTCTCTCCCGCACACCCTCTCTCTCCTCTCTCTCGCACTCACTCTGTCTCGCTCTCTTTCTCTCTCTCTCTCGCACTCACTCTCTCTCTCTCTCTCGCACTCACTCTGTCTCGCTCTCTTTCTCTCTCTCTCTCGCACTCACTCTCTCTCTCTCTCGCACTCACTCTCTCTCTCGCACTCACTCTCTCTCTCGCACTCACTCTCTCTCTCGCACTCTCTCTCTCTCTCTCTCTCGTTCTCTCTCTCTCGTACTCACTCTCGTACTCACTCTCGTACTCACTCTCGTACTCACTCTCTCTCTCGCACTCTCTCGCACACTCTCTCTCTCTCGCACTCTCTCTCTCTCGCACTCGCTCTCTCTCGCACTCTCTCTCTCTCTCGCACTCTCTCTCGCACTCTCTCTCTCTCGCACTCTCTCGCACTCTCTCTCTCTCTCTCTCGCACTCTCTCTCTCTCTCTCGCACTCTCTCTCTCTCTCGCACTCTCTCTCTCTCTCGCACTCTCTCTCTCTCTCGCACTCTCTCTCTCTCTCTCGCACTCTCTCTCTCTCGCACTCTCTCTCGCACTCTCTCTCGCACTCTCTCTCTCTCGCATTCTCTCTCTCTCGCACTCTCTCTCTCGCACTCCCCCTCTCTCGCAATCCCTCTCTCTCGCACTCTCTCTCTCGCACTCTCTCTCTCTCGCACTCTCTCTCTCTCTCTCGCACTCTCTCGCAGTCTCTCTCTCTCTCGCAGTCTCTCTCTCTCGCAGTCTCTCTCTCTCGCAGTCTCTCTCTCTCGCACTCTCTCTCTCTAGCACTCTCTCTCTCTCGCACTCTCTCTCTCTCGCACTCTCTCTCGCACTCTCTCGCACTCTCTCTCGCACTCTCTCTCTCTCGCACTCTCTCTCTCTCGCACTCTCTCTCTCTCGCACTCTCTCTCTCTCGCTCTCTCTCTCGCACTCACTCTCTCTCGCTCTCGCACTCTCTCGCTCTCGCACTCTCTCGCTCTCGCACTCTCTCTCGCTCTCGCACTCTCTCTCTCTCTCGCACTCACTCTCTCTCTGTCGCACTCACTCTCTCTCTCTCGCACTCATTCTCTCTCTCGCACTCATTCTCTCTCTCGCACTCTCTCTCTCTCTCTCTCTCTCTCTCTCGCACTCTCCTCTCCCGCACACCCTCTCTCTCCTCTCTCTCGCACTCACTCTGTCTCGCTCTCTTTCTCTCTCTCTCTCTCGCACTCACTCTCTCTCTCTCTCGCACTCACTCTGTCTCGCTCTCTTTCTCTCTCTCTCTCGCACTCACTCTCTCTCTCTCTCGCACTCACTCTCTCTCTCGCACTCTCTCTCTCTCTCTCACACTCTCTCTCTCTCTCTCGTTCTCTCTCTCTCTCTCGTACTCACTCTCGTACTCACTCTCGTACTCACTCTCTCTCTCGCACTCTCTCTCTCGCACACTCTCTCTCTCTCGCACTCTCTCTCTCTCGCACTCCTCTCTCTCTCGCACTCTCTCTCTCTCGCACTCTCTCTCGCACTCTCTCTCTCTCGCACTCTCTCGCACTCTCTCGCACTCTCTCTCTCTCTCGCACTCTCTCTCTCGCACTCTCTCTCTCTCTCTCTCTCGCACTCTCTCTCTCTCTCTCGCACTCTCTCTCTCGCACTCTCTCTCTCTCGCACTCTCTCTCGCACTCTCTCTCTCTCGCATTCTCTCTCGCACTCTCTCTCTCGCACTCCCTCTCTCTCGCAATCCCTCTCTCTCGCACTCTCTCTCTCTCTCGCACTCTCTCTCTCTCTCGCACTCTCTCTCTCTCTCGCAGTCTCTCTCTCTCTCGCAGTCTCTCTCTCTCGCAGTCTCTCTCTCTCGCACTCTCTCTCTCTAGCACTCTCTCTCTCTCGCACTCTCTCTCTCTCGCACTCTCTCTCTCTCGCACTCTCTCTCCTCTCGCACTCTCTCGCACTCTCTCTCGCACTCTCTCTCTCTCGCACTCTCTCTCTCTCGCACTCTCTCTCTCTCGCACTCTCTCTCTCTCGCACTCTCTCTCTCTCGCTCTCTCTCTCTCGCACTCCCTCTCTCTCGCTCTCGCACTCTCTCGCTCTCGCACTCTCTCGCTCTCGCACTCTCTCTCGCTCTCGCACTCTCTCTCTCGCACTCTCTCTCTCTCGCACTCTCTCTCTCGCACTCTCTCTCTCTCTCGCACTCTCTCTCGCACTCTCTCTCTCGCACTCTCTCGCACTCTCTCTCGCACTCTCTCTCTCGCACTCTCTCTCTCACACTCTCTCGCTCGCTCTCTCTCGCACTCATTCTCTCTCTCGTACTCTCTCTCTCTCTCTCTCGCACTCACTCTCTCTCTCTCACTCTCTCTCTCGCACTCTCTCTCGCACTCTCTCTCTCTCTCGCACTCTCTCTCTCGCACTCTCTCTCTCTCGCACTCTCTCTCTCTCGCACTCTCTCTCTCTCGCGCACTCTCTCTCTCGCACTCTCTCTCTCTCGCACTCTCTCTCTCTCTCGCACTCTCTCTCTCTCTCGCACTCTCTCTCTCTCTCTCTCGCACTCTCTCTCTCTCTCTCGCACTCTCTCTCTCTCTCGCACTCTCTCTCTCTGTCGCACTCTCTCTCTCTCGCACTCTCTCTCTCTCTCTCTCGCACTCTCTCTCTCTCTCTCGCACTCTCTCTCTCTCTCGCACTCTCTCTCTCTCGCACTCTCTCTCTCTCGCACTCTCTCTCTCTCGCGCACTCTCTCTCTCGCACTCTCTCTCTCTCGCACTCTCTCTCTCTCTCGCACTCTCTCTCTCTCTCGCACTCTCTCTCTCTCTCTCTCGCACTCTCTCTCTCTCTCTCGCACTCTCTCTCTCTCTCGCACTCTCTCTCTCTGTCGCACTCTCTCTCTCTCGCACTCTCTCTCTCTCCCGCACACCCTCTCTCTCCTCTCTCTCGCACTCACTCTGTCTCGCTCTCTTTCTCTCTCTCTCTCTCGCACTCACTCTCTCTCTCTCTCGCACTCTCTCTCTCGCACTCTCTCTCTCTCTGGCACACTCTCTCTCTCTCGCACTCACTCTCTCTCTCGTACTCTCTCTCTCTCTCGCACTCTCTCGCACTCTCTCGCACTCTCTCTCTCTCTCGCACTCTCTCTCTCTCTCGCACTCTCTCTCGCACTCTCTCTCTCTCGCACTCACTCTCTCTCGCACTCACTCTCTCTCGCACTCACTCTCTCTCGCACTCACTCTCTCTCGCACTCACTCTCTCTCGCACTCACTCTCTCTCGCACTCACTCTCTCTCGCACTCACTCTCTCTCGCACTCACTCTCTCTCGCACTCACTCTCTCTCGCACTCACTCTCTCTCGCACTCTCTCTCTCTCGCACTCTCTCTCGCACTCTCTCACTCTCTCGCACTCTCGCACTCTCGCACTCTCTCACACTCTCTCTCGCTCGCTCTCTCTCGCACTCATTCTCTCTCTCGTACTCTCTCTCTCTCTCTCTCTCGCACTCACTCTCTCTCGCACTCTCTCTCTCTCTCACACTCTCTCTCTCTCTCTCTCTCTCTCGTACTCACTCTCTCTCGTACTCACTCTCGTACTCACTCTCTCGCACTCACTCTCTCGCACTCTCTCTCGCACTCTCTCTCGCACTCTCTCTCTCTCTCGCACTCTCTCTCTCTCGCACTCTCTCTCTCTCGCACTCTCTCTCTCTCTCGCACTCTCTCTCTCTCTCGCACTCTCTCTCTCGCACTCTCTCTCTCTCTCGCACTCTCTCTCTCGCACTCTCTCTCTCTCTCTCGCACTCTCTCTCTCGCACTCTCTCTCTCGCACTCTCTCTCTCTCGCACTCTCTCTCTCTCGCACTCTCTCTCTCTCGCACTCTCTCTCTCTCGCACTCTCTCTCTCTCGCACTCTCTCTCTCTCGCACTCTCTCTCTCTCGCACTCTCTCTCTCTCGCACTCTCTCTCTCTCGCACTCTCTCTCTCTCGCACTCTCTCTCTCTCGCACTCTCTCTCTCTCGCACTCTCTCTCTCGCACTCTCTCTCTCTCGCACTCTCTCTCTCTCGCACTCTCTCTCTCTCGCACTCTCTCTCTCTCGCACTCTCTCTCTCTCGCACTCTCTCTCTCTCGCACTCTCTCTCTCTCGCACTCTCTCTCTCTCGTACTCCCTCTCTCTCGCACTCTCTCTCTCTCTCGCACTCTCTCTCTCTCGCACTCTCTCTCTCTCTCTCGCACTCTCTCTCTCTCGCACTCTCTCTCTCGCACTCTCTCTCTCTCGCACTCTCTCTCTCGCACTCTCTCTCTCTCGCACTCTCTCTCTCTCGCACTCTCTCTCTCTCGCACTCTCTCTCTCTCGCACTCTCTCTCTCTCGCACTCTCTCTCTCTCGCACTCTCTCTCTCGCACTCTCTCTCTCTCGCACTCTCTCTCTCTCGCACTCTCTCTCTCTCGCACTCTCTCTCTCTCGCACTCTCGCTCTCGCACTCTCTCGCTCTCGCACTCTCTCGCTCTCGCACTCTCTCTCTCGCACTCTCTCACTCTCTCTCGCACTCTCTCTCGCACTCTCTCTCTCGCTCTCTCTCTCGCACTCTCTCTCTCTCTCGCACTCTCTCTCTCTCTCTCTCTCTCGCCCTCTCTCTCTCTCGCACTCGCACTCTCTCGCTCTCGCACTCTCTCGCTCTCGCACTCTCTCGCTCTCGCACTCTCTCTCTCGCACTCTCTCTCTCGCACTCTCTCTCTCTCTCTCTCTCTCTCTCTCGCACTCTCTCTCTCTCGCACTCTCTCTCTCTCGCACTCTCTCTCTCTCGCACTCTCTCTCTCTCGCACTCTCTCTCTCTCGCACTCTCTCTCTCTCGCACTCTCTCTCTCTCGCACTCTCTCTCTCTCGCACTCTCTCTCTCTCGCACTCTCTCTCTCTCGCACTCTCTCTCTCTCGCACTCTCTCTCGCACTCTCTCTCTCGCACTCTCTCTCTCTCGCACTCTCTCTCTCGCACTCTCTCTCTCTCGCACTCTCTCTGTCTCGCACTCTCTCTCTCTCGCACTCTCTCTCTCTCACACTCTCTCTCGCACTCTCTCTCTCTCGCACTCTCTCTCTCTCGCACTCTCTCTCTCTCGCACTCTCTCGCACTCTCTCTCTCTCGCACTCTCTCTCTCTCGCACTCTCTCTCTCTCGCACTCTCTCTCTCTCGCACTCTCTCTCTCGCACTCTCTCTCTCTCGCTCTCTCTCTCTCGCACTCTCTCTCGCACTCTCTCTCTCACACTCTCTCTCGCACTCTCTCGCTCTCGCACTCTCTCTCTCTCTCTCGCACTCTCTCTCTCTCGCACTCTCTCGCACTCTCTCTCGCTCTCGCACTCTCTCTCTCTCTCGCACTCTCTCTCTCTCTCGCACTCTCTCTCTCGCACTCTCTCTCTCGCACTCTCTCTCTCTCTCTCGCACTCTCTCTCCCGCACACCCTCTCTCTCCTCTCTCTCGCACTCACTCTGTCTCGCTCTCTTTCTCTCTCTCTCTCGCACTCACTCTCTCTCTCTCTCTCGCACTCACCCTCTCTCTCTCTCGCACTCTCTCTCTCATTCTCCTGCTCTCGCACTCTCTCTCTCACATTCTCTCTCTCCTGCACTCTCTCCCGCACTCTCTCTCTCTCTCGCACTCTCTCTCTCTCTCGCACTCTCTCTCTCTCTCGCACTCTCTCTCTCTCTCTCGCACTCTCTCTCTCGCACTCTCTCTCTCTCTCTCGCACTCTCTCTCTCGCACTCTCTCTCTCGCACTCTCTCTCTCTCTCTCTCGCTCTCTCTCTCTCTCTCTCTCGCACTCTCTCTCTCTCGCACTCTCTCTCTCTCTCTCTCGCACTCACTCTCTCTCGCACTCACTCTCTCCCTCTCGTACTCAATCTCTCTCGCACTCTCTCTCTCTCGTACTCTCTCTCTCTCTCTCTCGCACTCACTCTCTCTCTCTCACTCTCTCTCTCGCACTCTCTCTCGCACTCTCTCTCTCTCTCGCACTCTCTCTCTCGCACTCTCGCTCGCACTCACTCTCTCTCGCACTCTTTCTCTCTCTCGCACTCTTTCTCTCTCTCGCACTCTCTCGCACTCTCTCTCGCACTCTCTCTCTCTCTCGCACTCTCTCGCACTCTCTCTCGCACTCTCTCTCTCTCTCGCACTCTCTCTCTCGCACTCTCTCTCTCGCACTCTCTCTCTCTCTCTCTCTCGCACTCTCGCACTCTCTCGCACTCTCTCTCTCTCGCACTCTCTCTCTCTCGCACTCTCTCTCTCTCGCACTCTCTCTCTCTCGCACTCTCTCTCTCTCGCACTCTCTCTCTCTCGCACTCTCTCTCTCTCGCACTCTCTCTCTCTCGCACTCTCTCTCTCCGCGCACTCTCTCTCTCGCACTCTCTCTCTCTCGCACTCTCTCTCTCTCTCGCACTCTCTCTCTCTCTCGCACTCTCTCTCTCTCTCTCTCGCACTCTCTCTCTCTCTCTCGCACTCTCTCTCTCTCTCGCACTCTCTCTCTCTGTCGCACTCTCTCTCTCTCGCACTCTCTCTCCCGCACACCCTCTCTCTCCTCTCTCTCGCACTCACTCTGTCTCGCTCTCTTTCTCTCTCTCTCTCTCGCACTCACTCTCTCTCTCTCTCGCACTCTCTCTCTCGCACTCTCTCTCTCTCTCGCACTCTCTCTCTCTCGCACTCTCTCTCTCTCTCTCTCTCTCTCTCTCGCACTCTCTCTCTCTCGCACTCTCTCTCTCTCGCACTCTCTCTCTCTCGCACTCTCTCTCTCTCGCACTCTCTCTCTCTCGCACTCTCTCTCTCTCGCACTCTCTCTCTCTCGCACTCTCTCTCTCTCGCACTCTCTCTCTCTCTCGCACTCTCTCTCTCTCTCTCTCGCACTCTCTCTCTCTCTCTCGCACTCTCTCTCTCTCTCGCACTCTCTCTCTCTGTCGCACTCTCTCTCTCTCGCACTCTCTCTCTCTCTCTCTCGCACTCTCTCTCTCTCTCGCACTCTCTCTCTCTCTCGCACTCTCTCTCTCTCGCACTCTCTCTCTCTCGCACTCTCTCTCTCTCGCGCACTCTCTCTCTCGCACTCTCTCTCTCTCGCACTCTCTCTCTCTCTCGCACTCTCTCTCTCTCTCGCACTCTCTCTCTCTCTCTCTCGCACTCTCTCTCTCTCTCGCACTCTCTCTCTCTCTCGCACTCTCTCTCTCTGTCGCACTCTCTCTCTCTCGCACTCTCTCTCTCTCCCGCACACCCCTCTCTCTCCTCTCTCTCGCACTCACTCTGTCTCGCTCTCTTTCTCTCTCTCTCTCTCGCACTCACTCTCTCTCTCTCTCGCACTCTCTCTCTCGCACTCTCTCTCTCTCTGGCACACTCTCTCTCTCTCGCACTCACTCTCTCTCTCGTACTCTCTCTCTCTCTCGCACTCTCTCGCACTCTCTCGCACTCTCTCTCTCTCTCGCACTCTCTCTCTCTCTCGCACTCTCTCTCGCACTCTCTCTCTCTCTCGCACTCACTCTCTCTCGCACTCACTCTCTCTCGCACTCACTCTCTCTCGCACTCACTCTCTCTCGCACTCACTCTCTCTCGCACTCACTCTCTCTCGCACTCACTCTCTCTCGCACTCACTCTCTCTCGCACTCACTCTCTCTCGCACTCACTCTCTCTCGCACTCACTCTCTCTCGCACTCTCTCTCTCTCGCACTCTCTCTCGCACTCTCTCACTCTCTCGCACTCTCGCACTCTCTCACACTCTCTCTCGCTCGCTCTCTCTCGCACTCATTCTCTCTCTCGTACTCTCTCTCTCTCTCTCTCTCGCACTCACTCTCTCTCGCACTCTCTCTCTCTCTCACACTCTCTCTCTCTCTCTCTCTCTCTCGTACTCACTCTCTCTCGTACTCACTCTCGTACTCACTCTCTCGCACTCACTCTCTCGCACTCTCTCTCGCACTCTCTCTCGCACTCTCTCTCTCTCTCGCACTCTCTCTCTCTCGCACTCTCTCTCTCTCGCACTCTCTCTCTCCTCTCGCACTCCTCTCTCTCTCGCACTCTCTCTCTCGCACTCTCTCTCTCTCTCGCACTCTCTCTCTCGCACTCTCTCTCTCTCTCTCGCACTCTCTCTCTCTCTCGCACTCTCTCTCTCTCGCACTCTCTCTCTCTCGCACTCTCTCTCTCTCGCACTCTCTCTCTCTCGCACTCTCTCTCTCTCGCACTCTCTCTCTCTGGCACTCTCTCTCTCTCGCACTCTCTCTCTCTCGCACTCTCTCTCTCTCGCACTCTCTCTCTCTCGCACTCTCTCTCTCTCGCACTCTCTCTCTCTCGCACTCTCTCTCTCTCGCACTCTCTCTCTCTCGCACTCTCTCTCTCTCGCACTCTCTCTCTCTCGCACTCTCTCTCTCTCGCACTCTCTCTCTCTCTCTCGCACTCTCTCTCTCTCGCACTCTCTCTCTCTCGCACTCTCTCTCTCTCGCACTCTCTCTCTCTCGCACTCTCTCTCTCTCGTACTCCCTCTCTCTCGCACTCTCTCTCTCTCTCGCACTCTCTCTCTCTCGCACTCTCTCTCTCTCTCGCACTCTCTCTCTCTCGCACTCTCTCTCTCGCACTCTCTCTCTCTCGCACTCTCTCTCTCTCGCACTCTCTCTCTCGCACTCTCTCTCTCGCACTCTCTCTCTCTCGCACTCTCTCTCTCTCGCACTCTCTCTCTCTCGCACTCTCTCTCTCTCGCACTCTCTCTCTCTCGCACTCTCTCTCTCTCGCACTCTCTCTCTCGCACTCTCTCTCTCTCGCACTCTCTCTCTCTCGCACTCTCTCTCTCTCGCACTCTCTCTCTCTCGCACTCTCGCTCTCGCACTCTCTCGCTCTCGCACTCTCTCGCTCTCGCACTCTCTCTCTCGCACTCTCTCACTCTCTCTCGCACTCTCTCTCGCACTCTCTCTCTCGCTCTCTCTCTCGCACTCTCTCTCTCTCTCGCACTCTCTCTCTCTCTCTCTCTCTCGCCCTCTCTCTCTCTCGCACTCGCACTCTCTCGCTCTCGCACTCTCTCGCTCTCGCACTCTCTCGCTCTCGCACTCTCTCTCTCGCACTCTCTCGCACTCTCTCTCTCTCTCTCTCTCTCTCTCTCGCACTCTCTCTCTCTCGCACTCTCTCTCTCTCGCACTCTCTCTCTCTCGCACTCTCTCTCTCTCGCACTCTCTCTCTCTCGCACTCTCTCTCTCTCGCACTCTCTCTCTCTCGCACTCTCTCTCTCTCGCACTCTCTCTCTCTCGCACTCTCTCTCTCTCGCACTCTCTCTCGCACTCTCTCTCTCGCACTCTCTCTCTCTCGCACTCTCTCTCTCGCACTCTCTCTCTCTCGCACTCTCTCTCTCTCGCACTCTCTCTCTCTCGCACTCTCTCTCTCTCACACTCTCTCTCGCACTCTCTCTCTCTCGCACTCTCTCTCTCTCGCACTCTCTCTCTCTCGCACTCTCTCGCACTCTCTCTCTCTCGCACTCTCTCTCTCTCGCACTCTCTCTCTCTCGCACTCTCTCTCTCTCGCACTCTCTCTCTCGCACTCTCTCTCTCTCGCTCTCTCTCTCTCGCACTCTCTCTCGCACTCTCTCACACTCTCTCTCGCACTCTCTCGCTCTCGCACTCTCTCTCTCTCTCGCACTCTCTCTCTCTCGCACTCTCTCGCACTCTCTCTCGCTCTCGCACTCTCTCTCTCTCTCGCACTCTCTCTCTCTCTCGCACTCTCTCTCTCGCACTCTCTCTCTCGCACTCTCTCTCTCTCTCTCTCTCTCTCGCACTCTCTCTCCCGCACACCCTCTCTCTCCTCTCTCTCGCACTCACTCTGTCTCGCTCTCTTTCTCTCTCTCTCTCGCACTCACTCTCTCTCTCTCTCTCGCACTCACCCTCTCTCTCTCTCGCACTCTCTCTCTCATTCTCCTGCTCTCGCACTCTCTCTCTCACATTCTCTCTCTCCTGCACTCTCTCCCGCACTCTCTCTCTCTCTCGCACTCTCTCTCTCTCTCGCACTCTCTCTCTCTCTCGCACTCTCTCTCTCTCTCTCGCACTCTCTCTCTCGCACTCTCTCTCTCTCTCTCGCACTCTCTCTCTCGCACTCTCTCTCTCGCACTCTCTCTCTCTCTCTCTCGCTCTCTCTCTCTCTCTCTCTCGCACTCTCTCTCTCTCGCACTCTCTCTCTCTCTCGCACTCACTCACTCTCTCTCGCACTCACTCTCTCCCTCTCGTACTCAATCTCTCTCGCACTCTCTCTCTCTCGTACTCTCTCTCTCTCTCTCTCGCACTCACTCTCTCTCTCTCACTCTCTCTCTCGCACTCTCTCTCGCACTCTCTCTCTCTCTCGCACTCTCTCTCTCGCACTCTCGCTCGCACTCACTCTCTCTCGCACTCTTTCTCTCTCTCGCACTCTTTCTCTCTCTCGCACTCTCTCGCACTCTCTCTCGCACTCTCTCTCTCTCTCGCACTCTCTCGCACTCTCTCTCGCACTCTCTCTCTCTCTCGCACTCTCTCGCACTCTCTCTCTCGCACTCTCTCTCTCGCACTCTCTCTCTCTCTCTCTCTCGCACTCTCGCACTCTCTCTCTCGCACTCTCTCTCTCTCGCACTCTCTCTCTCTCGCACTCTCTCTCTCTCGCACTCTCTCTCTCTCGCACTCTCTCTCTCTCGCACTCTCTCTCTCTCGCACTCTCTCTCTCTCGCACTCTCTCTCTCTCGCGCTCTCTCTCTCTCGCGCACTCTCTCTCTCGCACTCTCTCTCTCTCGCACTCTCTCTCTCTCTCGCACTCTCTCTCTCTCTCGCACTCTCTCTCTCTCTCTCTCGCACTCTCTCTCTCTCTCTCGCACTCTCTCTCTCTCTCGCACTCTCTCTCTCTGTCGCACTCTCTCTCTCTCGCACTCTCTCTCCCGCACACCCTCTCTCTCCTCTCTCTCGCACTCACTCTGTCTCGCTCTCTTTCTCTCTCTCTCTCTCGCACTCACTCTCTCTCTCTCTCGCACTCTCTCTCTCGCACTCTCTCTCTCTCTGGCACACTCTCTCTCTCTCGCACTCACTCTCTCTCTCGTACTCTCTCTCTCTCTCGCACTCTCTCGCACTCTCTCGCACTCTCTCGCACTCTCTCTCTCTCTCGCACTCTCTCTCTCTCTCGCACTCTCTCTCTCTCGCACTCTCTCTCTCTCTCGCACTCACTCTCTCTCGCACTCACTCTCTCTCGCACTCACTCTCTCTCGCACTCACTCTCTCTCGCACTCACTCTCTCTCGCACTCACTCTCTCTCGCACTCACTCTCTCTCGCACTCACTCTCTCTCGCACTCACTCTCTCTCGCACTCACTCTCTCTCGCACTCACTCTCTCTCGCACTCACTCTCGCACTCTCTCTCGCACTCTCTCACTCTCTCGCACTCTCGCACTCTCTCACACTCTCTCTCGCTCGCTCTCTCTCGCACTCATTCTCTCTCTCGTACTCTCTCTCTCTCTCTCTCGCACTCACTCTCTCTCGCACTCTCTCTCTCTCTCACACTCTCTCTCTCTCTCTCTCTCTCTCGTACTCACTCTCTCTCGTACTCACTCTCGTACTCACTCTCTCGCACTCACTCTCTCGCACTCTCTCTCGCACTCTCTCTCGCACTCTCTCTCTCTCTCGCACTCTCTCTCTCTCGCACTCTCTCTCTCTCTCGCACTCTCTCTCTCTCTCGCACTCTCTCTCTCGCACTCTCTCTCTCTCTCGCACTCTCTCTCTCGCACTCTCTCTCTCTCTCGCACTCTCTCTCTCTCTCGCACTCTCTCTCTCTCGCACTCTCTCTCTCTCGCACTCTCTCTCTCTCGCACTCTCTCTCTCTCGCACTCTCTCTCTCTCGCACTCTCTCTCGCACTCTCTCTCTCTCGCACTCTCTCTCTCTCGCACTCTCTCTCTCTCGCACTCTCTCTCTCTCGCACTCTCTCTCTCTCGCACTCTCTCTCTCTCGCACTCTCTCTCTCTCTCGCACTCTCTCTCTCTCGCACTCTCTCTCTCTCGCACTCTCTCTCTCTCGCACTCTCTCTCTCTCGCACTCTCTCTCTCTCGCACTCTCTCTCTCTCGCACTCTCTCTCTCTCGCACTCTCTCTCTCTCGTACTCCCTCTCTCTCGCACTCTCTCTCTCTCTCGCACT
Source organism: Scyliorhinus torazame (assembly GCF_047496885.1). Lineage (NCBI taxonomy): Eukaryota > Metazoa > Chordata > Chondrichthyes > Carcharhiniformes > Scyliorhinidae > Scyliorhinus > Scyliorhinus torazame. The sequence continues at coordinate 8,485,760 of NC_092723.1, forward strand.
CTCTCTCTCTCGCACTCTCTCTCTCTCTCTCGCACTCTCTCTCTCTCGCACTCTCTCTCTCGCACTCTCTCTCTCTCGCACTCTCTCTCTCGCACTCTCTCTCTCTCGCACTCTCTCTCTCTCGCACTCTCTCTCTCTCGCACTCTCTCTCTCTCGCACTCTCTCTCTCTCGCACTCTCTCTCTCTCGCACTCTCTCTCTCTCGCACTCTCTCTCTCTCGCACTCTCTCTCTCTCGCACTCTCGCTCTCGCACTCTCTCGCTCTCTCGCTCTCGCACTCTCTCGCTCTCGCACTCTCTCGCTCTCGCACTCTCTCTCTCGCACTCTCTCACTCTCTCTCGCACTCTCTCTCGCACTCTCTCTCTCGCTCTCTCTCTCGCACTCTCTCTCTCTCTCGCACTCTCTCTCTCTCTCTCTCTCGCCCTCTCTCTCTCTCGCACTCGCACTCTCTCGCTCTCGCACTCTCTCGCTCTCGCACTCTCTCGCTCTCGCACTCTCTCTCTCGCACTCTCTCTCTCGCACTCTCTCTCTCTCTCTCTCTCTCTCTCTCTCGCACTCTCTCTCTCTCGCACTCTCTCTCTCTCGCACTCTCTCTCTCTCGCACTCTCTCTCTCTCGCACTCTCTCTCTCTCTCGCACTCTCTCTCTCTCGCACTCTCTCTCTCTCTCGCACTCTCTCTCTCTCGCACTCTCTCTCTCTCGCACTCTCTCTCGCACACTCTCTCTCTCTCGCACTCTCTCTCTCGCACTCTCTCTCGCACTCTCTCTCTCTCGCACTCTCTCTCTCTCGCACTCTCTCTCTCTCGCACTCTCTCTCTCTCACACTCTCTCTCGCACTCTCTCTCTCTCGCACTCTCTCTCTCTCGCACTCTCTCTCTCTCGCACTCTCTCTCTCTCGCACTCTCTCTCTCTCGCACTCTCTCTCTCTCGCACTCTCTCTCTCTCGCACTCTCTCTCTCTCGCACTCTCTCTCTCGCACTCTCTCTCTCTCGCTCTCTCTCTCTCGCACTCTCTCTCTCTCTCGCACTCTCTCTCTCTCACACTCTCTCTCGCACTCTCTCGCTCTCGCCCTCTCTCTCTCTCTCTCGCACTCTCTCTCTCTCGCACTCTCTCGCACTCTCTCTCGCTCTCGCACTCTCTCTCTCTCTCGCACTCTCTCTCTCTCTCGCACTCTCTCTCTCGCACTCTCTCTCTCGCACTCTCTCTCTCTCTCTCTCTCTCTCGCACTCTCTCTCCCGCACACCCTCTCTCTCCTCTCTCTCGCACTCACTCTGTCTCGCTCTCTTTCTCTCTCTCTCTCGCACTCACTCTCTCTCTCTCTCTCGCACTCACCCTCTCTCTCTCTCGCACTCTCTCTCTCATTCTCCTGCTCTCGCACTCTCTCTCTCACATTCTCTCTCTCCTGCACTCTCTCCCGCACTCTCTCTCTCTCTCGCACTCTCTCTCTCTCTCGCACTCTCTCTCTCTCTCGCACTCTCTCTCTCTCTCGCACTCTCTCTCTCTCTCTCGCACTCTCTCTCTCGCACTCTCTCTCTCTCTCTCGCACTCTCTCTCTCGCACTCTCTCTCTCGCACTCTCTCTCTCGCACTCTCTCTCTCTCTCTCTCGCTCTCTCTCTCTCTCTCTCTCGCACTCTCTCTCTCTCGCACTCTCTCTCTCTCTCGCACTCACTCTCTCTCGCACTCACTCTCTCCCTCTCGTACTCAATCTCTCTCGCACTCTCTCTCTCTCGTACTCTCTCTCTCTCTCTCCGCACACCCTCTCTCTCCTCTCTCTCGCACTCACTCTGTCCCGCTCTCTTTCTCTCACTCTCTCTTGCACTTTCACTCTCTCTCGCATTATCTCTCTCTCACTCACTCTCGCACTTACTCTCTGACTCTCGCACTCTCTCTCTCTCTCTCTCTCTCTCGCACTCTCTCTCTCTCTCTCTCTCTCTCGCACTCTCTCTCTCTCTGTCGCACTCACTCTCTCTCTGTCGCACTCACTCTCTCTCTGTCGCACTCACTCTCTCTCTCTCTCGCACTCACTCTCTCTCTCTCGCACTCTCTCTCTCGCACTCATTCTCTCTCTCGCACTCTCTCTCCCGCACTCTCTCTCTCACTCTCTCTCTCTCTCTCGCACTCTCTCTTTCTCTCGCACTCTCTTTCTCTCGCACTCTCTCTCTCGCACTCTCTCTCTCTCGCACTCTCTCTCTCTCGCACTCTCTCTCGCACTCTCTCTCTCTCTCTCGCACTCTCTCTCGCACTCTCTCTCTCTTGCACTCTCTCTCTCTCTCGCACTCACTCTCTCTCTCTCTCTCTCTCTCACTCTCTCTCTCTCTCTCTCACTCTCTCATTCTCTCGCACTCTCTCTCGCACTCACTCTCTCTCTCGCACTCACTCTCTCTCTCGCACTCACTCTCTCTCGCACTCTCTCTCTCTCTCTCTCTCTCGCACTCGCTCTCTCTCGCACTCACTCTCCCTCTCGCACTCACTCTCTCTCGCACTCTCTCTCTCTCTCTCTCTCTCTCGCACTCATTCTCTCTCTCTCTCTCGTACTCTCTCTCTCTCTCGCAAACCCTCTCTCTCGCACTCACTGTCTCGCTCTCTTTCTCTCACTCTCTCTTGCACTTTCACTCTCTCTCGCATTATCTCTCTCGCACTCACTCACTCTCGCACTTACTCTCTGACTCTCGCACTCTCTCTCTCTCTCTCTCTCTCTCTCTCTCTCTCGCACTCACTCTCTCTCTGTCGCACTCACTCTCTCTCTCTCGCACTCTCTCTCTCGCACTCATTCTCTCTCTCGCACTCTCTCTCCCGCACTCTCTCTCTCTCCCACACTCTCTCTCTCTCCCACACTCTCTCTCTCTCCCGTACTCACTCTCTCTCTCTCTCTCTCTCGCACTCTCTCTCTCTCTCTCACTCACTCTCTCTCTCTCTCTCTCTCTCTCTCTCTCGCACTCTCTCTCCCTCTCGCACTCTCTCTCTCTCTCTCGCACTCACTCTCTCTCGCACTCACTCTCTCCCTCTCGTACTCAATCTCTCTCGCACTCTCTCTCTCTCGCACTCTCTCTCTCTCTCGCACTCACTCTCTCTCTCTCTCTCTCTCACTCTCTCATTCTCTCGCACTCTCTCGCACTCACTCTCTCTCTCGCACTCACTCTCTCTCTCGCACTCTCTCTCTCTCGCACTCACTCTCGCACTCACTCTCCCTCGCACTCTCTCTCTCTCTCTCTCTCTCTCGCACTCATTCTCTCTCTCTCTCTCTCTCTCTCGTACTCTCTCTCTCTCTCGCAAACCCTCTCTCTCGCACTCACTCTGTCTCGCTCTCTTTCTCTCACTCTCTCTTGCACTTTCACTCTCTCTCGCATTATCTCTCTCGCACTCACTCACTCTCGCACTTACTCTCTCACTCTCTCACTCTCTCTCTCTCTCTCTCTCTCTCTCGCACTCACTCTCTCTCTGTCGCACTCACTCTCTCTCTCTCGCACTCTCTCTCTCGCACTCATTCTCTCTCTCGCACTCTCTCTCCCGCACTCTCTCTCTCTCCCACACTCTCTCTCTCTCCCGTACTCACTCTCTCTCTCTCTCTCTCGCACTCTCTCTCCCTCTCGCACTCTCTCTCCCTCTCGCACTCTCTCTCTCTCTCGCACTCACTCTCTCTCGCACTCACTCCCTCCCTCTCGTACTCAATCTCTCTCGCACTCTCTCTCTCTCATACTCTCTGTCTCGCACACCCTCTCTCTCCTCTCTCTCGCACTCACTCTGTCTCGCTCTCTTTCTCTCACTCTCTCTTGCACTTTCACTCTCTCTCGCATTATCTCTCTCGCACTCACTCACTCTCGCACTTACTCTCTTTTTTTTTAATAAATATTTTATTGAAAATTTCTGGTCAACCAACACAGTACATTGTGCATCCTTTACACAACATTATAACAATACAAATAATAATGACCTTTTTTTTTATATTAAAAAAAAACAAATAAATAAATATTAAATAACAAAAATGAAAGCTAGCCCTAATTGGCAACTGCCTTGTCACAGGCTATACCCCCCCCAAGTCCTGGGCTGCTGCTGCTGCCTTCTTTTTTCCCCCATCTATCTTTCCGCAAGATATTCGACGAACGGTTGCCACCGCCTGGTGAACCCTTGAGCCGACCCCCTTAGGACGAACTTAATCCTCTCTAACTTTATGAACCCCGCCATATCATTTATCCAGGTCTCCACCCCCGGGGGCTTGGCTTCTTTCCACATTAGCAATATCCTGCGCCGGGCTACTAGGGACGCAAAGGCCAAAACATCGGCCTCTCTCGCCTCCTGCACTCCCGGCTCTTGTGCAACCCCAAATATAGCCAACCCCCAGCTTGGTTCGACCCGGACTCCTACTACTTTCGAAAGCACCTTTGTCACCCCCATCCAAAACCCCTGTAGTGCCGGGCATGACCAGAACATATGGGTATGATTCGCTGGGCTTCTCGAGCACCTCGCACACCTATCCTCCACCCCAAAAAATTTACTGAGCCGTGTTCCAGTCATATGTGCCCTGTGTAATACCTTAAACTGAATCAGGCTTAGCCTGGCGCACGAGGACGACGAGTTTACCCTGTTTAGGGCATCTGCCCACAGCCCCTCCTCAATCTCCTCCCCTAGCTCTTCTTCCCATTTCCCTTTTAGTTCATCCACCATAGTCTCCCCTTCATCCCTCATTTCCCTATATATATCCGACACCTTACCATCCCCCACCCATTTCTTTGAGATGACTCTGTCCTGCACCTCTTGTGTCGGGAGCTGCGGGAATTCCCTCACCTGTTGCCTCGCAAAAGCCCTCAATTGCATGTACCTAAATGCATTCCCTTGGGGCAACCCATATTTCTCCGTCAGCGCTCCCAGACTCGCAAACTTCCCATCCACAAATAGATCTTTCAATTGCGTTATTCCTGCTCTTTGCCACATTCCATATCCCCCATCCATTCCCCCCGGGGCAAACCTATGGTTGTTTCTTATCGGGGACCCCCCCAATGATCCAGTCTTTCCCCTATGTCGTCTCCACTGTCCCCAAATCTTCAGTGTAGCTACCACCACCGGACTCGTGGTATAGTTCCTTGGTGAGAACGGCAATGGGGCTGTCACCATAGCCTGCAGGCTGGTCCCCCTACAGGACGCCCTCTCTAATCTCTTCCACGCCGCTCCTTCCTCCTCTCCCATCCACTTACTCACCATTGAAATATTAGCGGCCCAATAATACTCACTTAGGCTCGGTAGTGCCAGCCCCCCCTATCCCTACTACGCTGTAAGAATCCCTTCCTCACTCTCGGAGTCTTCCCGGCCCAAACAAAACCCATGATACTCTTTTCTATCCTTTTGAAAAAAGCCTTCGTGATCACCACCGGGAGGCACTGAAACACAAAGAGGAATCTCGGGAGGACCACCATCTTAACCGCCTGCACCCTCCCTGCCATTGACAATGCTACCATATCCCATCTCTTGAAATCTTCCTCCATCTGTTCCACCAACCGCGTCAAATTTAGCCTGTGCAATGTGCCCCAATTCTTAGCTATCTGGATCCCCAAGTAACGAAAGTCTCTTGTTACCTTCCTCAACGGTAGGTCTTCTATTTCTCTACTCTGCTCCCCTGGATGCACCACAAACAGCTCACTCTTCCCCATATTCAATTTATACCCTGAAAAACCCCCAAACTCCCCAAGTATCCGCATTATTTCTGGCATCCCCTCCGCTGGATCCGCCACATATAGTAGCAGATCATCCGCATATAAAGATACCCGGTGTTCTTCTCCTCCCCTAAGTATTCCCCTCCATCTCCTGGAACCTCTCAGCGCTATCGCCAGGGGCTCAATCGCCAGTGCAAACAGTAATGGGGACAGAGGACATCCCTGCCTTGTCCCTCTATGGAGCCGAAAATATGCCGATCCCCGTCCATTCGTGACCACACTCGCCACTGGGGCCCTATACAACAGCTGCACCCATCTAACATACCCCTCTCCAAACCCGAATCTCCTCAACACCTCCCACAGATAATCCCATTCCACTCTATCAAATGCTTTCTCGGCATCCATCGCCACTACTATCTCCGTTTCACCCTCTGGTGGGGCCATCATCATTACCCCTAACAGCCTCCGTATATTCGTGTTCAGCTGTCTCCCCTTCACAAACCCAGTTTGGTCCTCATGAACCACCCCCGGGACACATTCCTCTATTCTCATTGCCATTACCTTGGCCAGGACCTTGGCATCCACATTTAGGAGGGAAATTGGTCTGTAGGACCCCGCATTGTAGCGGATCCTTTTCCTTCTTTAAGAGAAGCGATATCGTTGCTTCTGACATAGTCGGGGGCAGTTGTCCCCTTTCCTTTGCCTCGTTAAAGGTCCTCGTCAGTAGCGGGGCGAGCAAGTCCAAATATTTTCTGTAAAATTCAACTGGGAATCCGTCCGGTCCCGGGGCCTTTCCCGTCTGCATGTTCCTAATTCCTTTCACCACTTCTTCTACCGTAATCTGTGCTACCAGTCCCGCCCTTTCCTGCTCTTCCACCTTGGGAATTTCCAGCCGATCCAAAAAATCCATCATTCTCTCCCTCCCATCCGGGGGTTGAGCTTCATACAATTTTTTATAAAATGTCTTGAACACTTCATTCACTCTCTCCGCTCCCCGCTCCACCTCTCCTTCCTCGTCCCTCACCCCCCCTATTTCCCTCGCTGCTCCCCTTTTCCTCAATTGGTGTGCCAGCAATCTGCTCGCCTTCTCTCCATATTCATACTGCACACCCTGCGCCTTCCTCCATTGTGCCTCTGCAGTGCCTGTAGTCAGCAAGTCAAATTCCACATGCAGCCTTTGCCTTTCCCTGTACAGTCCCTCCTCCGGTGCTTCCGCATATTGTCTGTCCACCCTTAAAAGTTCTTGCAGCAACCGCTCCCGTTCCTTACTCTCCTGCTTCCCTTTATGTGTCCTTATTGATATCAGCTCCCCCCTCACCACCGCCTTCAACGCCTCCCAGACCACTCCCACCTGAACCTCCCCATTGTCATTGAGTTCCAAGTACTTTTCAATGCATCTCCTCACCCTTAGACACACCCCCTCATCTGCCATTAGTCCCATGTCCATTCTCCAGGGTGGGCTCCAGGGTGGGCGCCCTCTTGTTTCCTCCCCTATCTCCAAGTCTACCCAGTGTGGGGCATGATCTTACTCACTCTCTCTCTCTCTCGCACTCACTCTCTCTCTGTCGCACTCACTCTCTCTCTCTCTCGCACTCTCTCTCTCGCACTCATTCTCTCTCTCGCACTCTCTCTCCCGCACTCTCTCTCTCTCTCGCACTCTCTCTCTCTCTCGCACTCTCTCTCTCTTGCACTCTCTCTCTCTTGCACTCTCTCTCTCTCGCACTCTCTCTCTCTCGCACTCTCTCTCTCGCACTCTCTCTCGCACATCTCTCTCGCACTCTCTCTCTCGCACTCTCTCTCGCACTCTCTCTCGCACTCTCTCTCGCACTCTCTCTCGCACTCTCTCTCGTCGCACTCTCTCTCGCACTCTCTCTCTCTCTCTCGCACTCTCTCTCTCTCCGCACTCTCTCTCGCACTCTCTCTCTCTCGCACTCTCTCTCTCTCTCTCTCTCCCGCACACCCTCTCTCTCCTCTCTCTCGCACTCACTCTGTCTCGCTCTCTCTTTCGCACTCACTCTCTCTCTCTCTCTCGCACTCTCTCATTCTCTCGCACTCTCTCTCGCACTCACTCTCTCTCTCGCACTCTCTCTCTCTCTCTCTCTCTCGCACTCTCTCTCTATCTCTCTCGCACTCACTCTCTCTCGCACTCACTCTCTCTCGCACTCACTCTCCCTCTCGCACTCTCTCTCTCTCTCTCTCTCGCACTCATTCTCTCTCTCTCACTCTCTCTCTCTCGTACTCTCTCTCTCTCTCTCTCTCGCACACCCTCTCTCTCGCACTCACTCTGTCTCGCTCTCTTTCTCTCACTCTCTCTTGCACTTTCACTCTCTCGCATTATCTCTCTCGCACTCACTTCACTCTCGCACTTACTCTCTGACTCTCGCACTCTCTCTCTCGCACTCACTCTCTCTCTCTCTCGCACTCACTCTCTCTCTCTCGCACTCTCTCTCTCGCACTCATTCTCTCTCCCGCACTCTCTGTCCCGCACTCTCTCTCTCTCCCACACTCTCTCTCTCTCTCTCTCGCACTCACTCTCTCTCTCGTACTCTCTCTCGCATTATCTCTCTCGCACTCATTCTCGCACTCATTCTCGCACTCATTCTCGCACTCTCGCACTCTCTCTCGCACTCTCGCACTCTCTCTCGCCGCGTCTCTCTCGCGCTCTCGCTCGCGCTCTCTCTCGCGCTCTCTCTCGCGCTCTCTCTCGCGCTCGTCGCTCTCTCGCTCTCTCTCGCGCTCTCTCCTCGCGCTCTCTCTCGCATTCTCTCTCGCGCTCTCTCTCGCGCTCTCTCGCGCTCTCTCTCGCACTCTCTCGCACTCTCTCGCACTCTCTCTCGCACTCTCTCTCGCACTCTCTCTCGCACTCTCTCTCGCACTCTCTCTCGCACTCTCTCTCGCACTCTCTCTCGCACTCTCTCTCGCACTCTCTCTCGCACTCTCTCTTGCCCCTCTCTCTCTCGCACTCTCTCGCACTCTCTCTCTCGCACTCTCTCTCGCACTCTCTCTCTCTCGCGCTCTCTCTCTCTCGTCGCTCTCTCTCTCTCTCTATGCGCGCTCTCTCTCTCTTGCGCTCTCTCTCTCTTGCGCTCTCTCTCTCGCGCTCTCTCTCTCTCGCGCTCTCTCTCTCTCGCGGCTCTCTCTCTCTCGCGCGCTCTCTCTCTCTCTGCGCCTCTCTCTCTCTCGCACTCACTCTCTCTCGGCACTCTCGCTCTCTCACTCTCTCGCTCTCGCTCTCTCTCGCACTCTCTCTCTCTCGCACTCACTCTCTCTCGCACTCACTCTCTCTCGCACTCACTCTCTCTCGCACTCACTCTCTCTCGCCTCACTCTCTCTCGCACTCACTCTCTCTCGCACTCACTCTCTCTCGCACTCACTCTCTCTCGCACTCACTCTCTCTCGCACTCTCTCTCTCTCGCACTCTCTCGCTCTCGTCTCTCGCACTCTCTCTCTCTCTCTCTCGCTCTCTCCCTCTCGCTCTCTCACTCTCTCTCCTCTCTCTCTCTCGCACTCTCTCTCGCACTCTCTCTCTCTCTCTTTCTCTCGCACTCTCTCTCTCTGGCACACTCTCTCTCTCGCACTCACTCTCTCTCTCTCGTACTCTCTCTCTCTCGTACTCACTCTCTCTCGCACTCTCTCTCTCTCTCTCGCACTCACTCTCTCTCTCTCTCGTACTCACTCTCTCTCGTACTCACTCTCTCTCGTACTCACTCTCTCTCGCACTCACTCTCTCTCGCACTCACTCTCTCTCGCACTCACTCTCTCTCGCACTCACTCTCTCTCGCACTCACTCTCTCTCGCACTCACTCTCTCTCGCACTCACTCTCTCTCGCACTCACTCTCTCTCGCACTCACTCTCTCTCGCATTATCTCTCTCTCTCTCGCACTCATTCTCGCACTCTCGCGCTCTCTCTCTCTCTCGCACTCTCTTTCTCGCACTCTCTCTCTCTCTCGCACTCTCTCTCTCTCTCTCGCACTCTCTCTCTCTCTCGCACTCTCTCTCTCTCTCTCTCGCACCTCTCTCTCTCTCTCTCTCTCTCGCACTCTCTCACTCTCTCGCACTCTCTCTCTCGCAGTCTCTCTCTCGCACTCTCTCGCACTCTCTCTCTCGCACTCTCTCTCTCACACTCTCTCTCTCACTCTCTCTCTCGCACTCTCTCTCTCTCTCGCACTCTCTCTCGCACTCTCTCTCGCACTCTCGCTCGCTCTCTCTCGCACTCATTCTCTCTCTCGTACTCTCTCTCTCTCTCTCGCACTCTCTCTCTCTCTCGCACTCTCTCTCTCTTCTCGCACTCTCTCTCTCTCTCGCACTCTCTCTCTCTCTCTCTCTCTCTCGTACTCACTCTCTCTCGTACTCACTCTCGTACTCACTCTCTCGCACTCACTCTCTCGCACTCACTCTCTCGCACTCACTCTCTCTCGCACTCTCTCTCGCACTCTCTCTCGCACTCTCTCTCTCTCTCGCAGTCTCTCTCTCGCACTCTCTCTCTCGCACTCTCTCGCACTCTCTCTCTCTCTCGCACTCTCTCTCTCTCGTCGCACTCTCTCTCTCTCGCACTCTCTCTCTCTCGCACTCTCTCTCTCTTCGCACTCTCTCTCTCTCTCGCACTCTCTCTCTCTCTCTCGCACTCTCTCTCTCTCTCTCGCACTCTCTCTCTCTCTCTCGCACTCTCTCTCTCTCTCTCTCGCACTCTCTCTCTCTCTCGCACTCTCTCTCTCTCGCACTCGCTTGCTCTCTCTCTCGCTCTCTCTCTCGCTCGCTCTCTCTTCTCACACTCATTCTCTCTCTCACACTCTCACTCTTTCTCTCGCACACACATGCACGTACTGAGCAAGGTTCACTAGATAGAAAGCAGAGCTGATGAGCCCTGGAATACTTTGTCTGCGTGTATGGTCTTTTTGTAGCACCAAGGTTAGATTGGCTAATTCAGAAATAACTGGGGATCAAATCTAAAGCCCTCCGCTCTGTGTGATTTCTGTGTTATACCATCTGTGGGATTGAGAGTCATAATGCACCTGATGTTTCAAGATGCAGGTGCTTCACCTTTCTGAATGTTAAAATGCAGCACGTTGTTTGTTTCTGAGTATTTCTCAGTAACATGTTAAACACAATGATAGGCTTTTTTTGTAATTGTAGGAAATTATTTTTGTTTTAACGTCCAGTCTTCACAAGTTCTTTTCTAACAGTGGGTGCATCGTCCGAGTGTTTCTGGTGTTCCTGCTCCTGGTTCGAATTGCCACTAAATTACACATTGTGCCACTGTTATTTCAACTCAATGCATTGTTAAAATGTGGGATCTTACCAGGTAACTGTGCATGTGAAGCAGGTGTACTGGTCAATGAATACTGTGTAAAATAAACCAGAGAGATTGTGATGATCAAGCAGTTCCACATTACGAAGCTGAAAACTCTTCTTTGCATGTACTCGTGTCTATCTTTTCCTTTCATCGGAGGTCTGACTCGGGGCTGTGATTCAATTCAATTCTTGGTGCACTGTCCGAGACCTCAACTAAGTGGGCGTTCTTGAGATCGTAAGTGTTCGCAGGCCGATCAAATCCAGAGGCATCTCAGCCAAACGTCTGGTGCCCACCTATGGGCTTCCTGGCAGGGTCATTTTTCCTGTGGTAAAAGCTTACTGTAGTTTGTATTCGCACCATCATAGAATCACTGCAGTGCAGCAGGTGGCCATTCGGCCCATCGAGACTGTACCAACCCTCCGAAAGTGGCACCCTACATACATGAGCAAAAGCAAGGGCGTCGTGAATAGTGTTCTATCCCCGTAACCTGCACATGTTTGGACACTAAAGGCACCTAGCCTGCACATCTTTTTGACTGCGGGAGGAAATCGGGAACACCCGGAGGAAAACCCACGCAGGCACGGGCAGAACGTGCAGACTCCACACAGTCACCCAGGGTCAGTATCGAGCCCAGGTCATTGCCGCTGTTAGGCAGCAGTGCTAACTACTGTGCCACCCAAAAGCTAGCCCAGTTGTAATGGTGTCTTACACCTCAGATCAGCTCATTCAGCATAGACCTGGTATTCAAATACAGAGCTATCTTCATTTGTTCTCTATCACACTGGATAACATATTTACCCTCAGGACTTTTTGGAGCAGGATTGAGGCAAGGTGTAGAAGAAAACTATTTGTTTTGCACTTGTATCCAGCAGGAACTTGTTCACTTCTAACTGATTTGGCAGTGACTTTCACCTTTTTAAGATGATTGAGAGGAGGAGACCATTCAGCCCTTGAGCCATGCTGGCTCTCTGCTTGAACAGTTCTGCTGGTTCCACTCCCAGCTCTGCAGAAATGCTCCCTTCAGATGTTTAGCAAACTTTTTTCTGTAAGTTATAATTGAATCTGGCTCCAGCACTCTCTCAAGCAGTGCATTCCTGACAACCCATTGTGCAACAAGGTTTTTCCCCTCATGGTTAACACTGCTGTCTCGCAGCACCAGGGACCCAGGTTCAATTCTGACCTTGAATGACTGGCGTTTGCACATTCTACTGTGTCTGCATGGGCTTCCTCCGGGTACTGTGGTCCAAAGATGTGTGGGTTAGGTGGGTTGGCCATTCTAAATTGACCTTCGTGTAGGTTAGGTTACAGTGTGGGGTAGATGGGGTAATGGACCTGGGTGGAGTGCTCTTTCGGAGACTCGGTGCAGGCCCTCCTTCTGCACTGTAGAGATTCTATGATTCTATATCACCTTGCTAATCACTTTAAATCTGTGTTCTTAGGTTCCTGACCCTTCTGCCAATGGAAATAATTCCTTTCTATATCCATTGTCTAGACCCTTCATGGGCAACATGTATTTAATGCATTTTACGGGGGCAGTTAGTAGGGAGAACAGTATGTGGTTGACAATAGTTTACTTCAGTACAATGTCTTTCATAGATCTCCACATCCTAATGCAGTTCACAGGGTAGCATTGGACACAAACCAGGCAGAAGGAATAGAGGTATGTTTTGAGGATTTTGAATGTGGAGACAAAGAGGGTAAAAAGAAAACAGTGGTCAGGCATATGGAGGTGTTGTCTGGTGCATGGGGATGGCAGACTTTGATTCCTGGAGTGTGACCATGGAGGTTATTTAAAAATGGAAAATGGGCTTTTGGAATGTGTGAGGGGAGATTCAGCTAGTTGGTAGATATCCATGGGGTGCAGAATTGTGGACACATTGGTTTAGGGAAGAGTTGAGAAGGCTGGCAAGGGCGGCACAGTAGCACAGTGGTTAGCACTGTTGCTTCACAGCTCCAGGGTCCTCGTTTGATTCCCGCCTCGGGTCACTATGTCTGTGCGGAATCTGCCGTTCTCCCCGTGTCTGTGTGGGTTTCCGAGTGGCCTAATTCTGCTCTTATGTCTTATGATCTTATTTTGATTAATAAGGGGATCAGGGGTTATGGGGAGAAGGTAGGAGAATGTGAATGAGAAAAATATCAGCCATGATTGAATGGCGGAGCAGACTCGATGGGCCGAGTGGCCTAATTTGATATCTTCATACTGAAAATGTGGAGTGGTAGGAGAGATGATCAGGAAGCACTGGCATTTATATAGTGCCATTCATGACCACAGAATGTTCCAAAGATCTTTATTGTCAGTGAATTATTCCTGAAGTGTAATCACAGATCTAGTCCAATGTAGCATCCAGTGTGCTAACTCACAGCACCTTCAGCAATGAGGTAAATAATTAATCTGTTTTTTTTTTCAAGTATTGAGGATAGAAATGTTGGCAAAGAGAGTGCCATGGGATGCTTTATGCATAAGTGAACAGGCTTCTCACCTGAAAGATGGCGCATCTAACAATGGAACACTCCCTCGGTACCACACTCGGTGCTACACTGGAATGAACCTCTCCATTTTTCTGACTCGAGCAGAATGTTGCAGACAGGCCAAGCTGATCTGGAAGGCAATGGAAATTTCTTGATCATTTTGCTTTTTTTGGAAGACTCAGTTGAGCCACTGAAGGAACTAAACCGTTAATTAATTAATTATTTTTTAAATTTACAGTACCCAATTCTTTTTCATTTCCATAGAAAGGGCAATTTAGCGTATCCAATCCACCTACCCTGCACATCTTTCTGAGACCCATACAGACACGGGGAGAATGTGCAAACTCCACACGGACAGTGACCTGGGGCCGGGATCGAATCCGGGTCCTCGGCGCCGTGAGGCAGCAGTGCTAACCACTGCGCCTCCATGCCGTCCTCCGAGCTAAACTGTTGATGCTTTGTTCAAATACTTTATAAATTTTTAAATCTTATGACACATCAGTACATTGAGTCAGTAGAATTTTGGCACAGCGCACTGCCAGGGAATTATAGTGTGGGTGTTTTAGTTGATCTCAGCTTCTGTGTTTGGACAAAGGATTGCTTTGGCTGTGATGCCGCTCACAGTTGAATAGCTTTGTGGCACTCAAATCTCCAAATTTCTGTATGAAGAAATGATGAGTTGGAGGAAGTGTCAGCGGGTTGTGTGCGCTTGTGGAACTACCCCAATGAGCGTTAGTGCCTTTAAGGAAACATGGGAAAGGAAACAGAATGGGAATGTATATAATAATTCAATCAATCAGCAACAACTTAATTAGCTTACTCGTGATATGAATAGACTGGGATTTTACACGGTGAGATCCACAGAAGGAGGTAGAAGAGTTTTTCACAAAAATGGAGATTGACGCTGGATGCAAATGAGAATTTGACATGACTGTTAATTGCAGATTTGAAGGGATGTCAGGGTGTAACCTCATCCTGAAGTATTTTTTTCTTTGTTTGTCAAAGAAAAGCAAATTGAAAGAGAAATTGCACGATGCTTGTCCTTCCAGTTTGTGGCCTGCCTCTTTACCATGTTACTGAGATCGAAGCAAAAATGCAACATTTCATCTGATTAGCTTTTCTTTGCCCCTCTCTCTCTATATACCTTCCCCCCCGCACCCCCCCCCCCCCCCCCCCCCCCCCAGCCTCACCCCATCTCCTGCTGTTTCTACTTTCAGTGAAATAGCAGCACAGGATGGTGGGAAACAGTGGAAGATAAGGAAAATAAACTTGTGGATGGGGCTCTGTTTTTCAGGCAATACTTGAGGATAGAGCCATGGTCAAGGAGCAAGCCTTCAGTATTTGTTTGATTGTTTACTTCAGGTGTAAGTAACACCTGATCAGTGGAAAGTACACATTCCAAAAGTACAATGCATTGTCTGAGAAATTGGATTAAGTTGAAAATGATGGAGATACAAGCTAGAGGAACCCATCTGAAACTGATGTTCATTGTCTTTCTCTCTCTCTCTTGCACCGCACCATCCCCCCCCCCTCATGCTTCCTATTCCCAGTGCTGTCTCGCACTATTTCTGATTTCCCGCTTTCACAGTCTTTTTACTTCTGCTGTTGAATCGCTAAAGTTGGCCATTGTCCTCTTCCAGGATGAGTTGTTTTTTTTAAACTCGCTTAAACACAAGTGCATTTCTTCTTGCACATCACCCTGTTTATACTGAAATCAGAAGCTGTTCCCTTTTTAATTTCTTAAGGTATCGGTCAGAATAAACTGATGCACCCTCCTTATAACGTAACACAAAGCAGGATAGTAATGCCAGCTTAAAAAACGACAGTAGCATTTAAATCCCCGCATGGTAGGGAGAGAAAATCAGGAAAACGGTGATTTGTATAAGTAAGCCATTTATGCAGCTGCTTCTCTGCTCCGGGTGAAGATTCGAGCTTCAAAGAGATCAGTTTTAATGCTAGTTTTACACTGGTGTTGGTTAATCCAAGGGTTTACATGAGAGGCGTTGGAAATTTATACCAGGGGTAAAATCTCCAGTTACTCTGCGATAGTAGAGATCAGCTCAGTTGCAACATCTGAAGATAATTGGGGGATTTCTGAGGAAATCGATACTGAGGTGGTTTCCTGTCCTCTTGCTCTGGGTTTGAAATTTTGATTCAAGTGCCCCCCTTTTTTTCAAATTGCCATTTTCTTTGAGTGAAATGAGCTTGATTTCTCTGATATCTCCAATGAATGCAGTTCCAAGTTATCTGTCAGTATTTTGTAATATGAAGATAGCAAATAAGTGGAGGTAAAAGCTGAGAAATAATACCCTGTCAACCATTGTCTTTTGTTTTTCCTTAAGCAAAGTGATGTGGAGCAATTCCTGCTGTAGTGTGACTGTTCTAAGTTTGGATATCTGATCCTATTTAGTTGTGTTTAAGACTCCCTGATGACAGGCAATAGAAAAGTAGTAAACTAAATATTTTTAAGAAAAGCCTTCTAGCCTGTGCCAATCTGTGGAGCTGCAGGACTAGCATGTCTTTGCGACTAGGGGTGACATACCGTGTATTCTGGCATTCTCTGCGTTTGCAGCATATTGATGCGTAGACATTGTGGAACAAAACATTCCATTTTCAGCTGCAGCTTGTCAGAGATCAGTGATGCTAATATATGTCTGTGCAAACTTGAATCGCCCAGGCATTGTTGTCACTTGAGCTTGAGAGTAATTTTGGTTAGGTCGTCCACCGGTTTAACTTGACGTGCATCAACGTTTCGCAGTCCGCCTTTTCATCTTAAAGGATTGATGTGACTTGATCATCGATGGAATGTAAAATATTCTTAAACGTAAATTCAGTGAATGCATTATCCCCTCCTGGGTTGCCATTTTGAATCTGGGCAGACTGAGGAAGCGGTGGCAGCGAATGGTATCCTGAATGACGTGATGAGTATCATTTCTGGTTAAGAGACAGAATGGAGTCAGCAGAAACTTGCAGGATTAGGCGTATGCTAAACATTCTATTTGATATAGTTACAGATGATGATACTTCCTGAGGGAGCATTCTATAGTACTTACTTACACATTGAAAAAGTTCTTTAAATTGACTAGCATGCAAAATCCAATGCACTAATTATTATTTTTGAATTGTTTGGTTGGCTGACGGGCGACACATTGGGAAAATCTTGTAGTCGTAACCATATGTGCCATTGAAGTAAGATGGCACGTCAGCTTATTCTCACCTTTCATGAATAGGCTATTAACACATTCTGGGGCTTTTGTTGTGTGACTATCCATCGTTAAATGGCTGATTAATAGTGCAGTCCACAGGACAAAAGGGTGCAAGGTCACCTTCGATCACGGGCGGGGGGGCGGGGAGAGAGGAAAACCACAATCACACTTGTTTATAACCTGAACAGCTTTTTCTTATCAGAAGATTTAGTTCTTGAGGACTGAGTAAAAGAAAATCCAGCCCTCCCTGGTGTGTACAACTTCTTTGCAGGATTGCCATGATGTGAGACATGCTAGTCAAAGTTACAATTACATGACTTAATCAGTGTATGATTTGGTTTACGTTTCTTGCTACCTGTACAATTTTAGGAAATGATTTAAATGGGACCCAGTTTTTTTTTGTACATGAATTACACAACGTGCTCATTGTCTTTTCTGTCTGACCGAGGAAGCGGTAATCTGCCGAATTGCGAGTGTGTTAAACCAACGATTGGAATGATATTGGTATTCTATACAATGATGCAAGACTGGCCAAGTAAAAGAAAAGGGTTCAAGATGTAACATTGCATGAAACTGAGAGCACCAGCAAGTTTTCCAAAAGTCGAGATCGATGGTTATTAAGCAGTTTCTCTAACTGCTCTTGTTGAAACCATCTTGCTGTACAGATGGAACAAGAACCCCAAGTTGGCTAGACTGCTCTGTGCTGTAAATGAAGTGGGATTATTCTTATTGTTTGGGGTGCATCATGAGGAAGTGCCCTTAATTTGTAACCATGGTTGGAGTTCATTGCTGTTGTATACTTAACAATGGACTTTAATGTGTTATCAGATAATGTTTAGCATGTGTTTGTGTGTTCTTCGAAACAAAACTGATTGGTGTATTTGCCCTGGCAACAAAGATCAACATTAATGCTCTGGAGCAAAATCAGGATTTTAGGGCGGTCAAACATTTGATGAATAAAAGTATCCATTCAGAAATAGATTTTAAGGAAGAATGATGGATATTTGGAAATGATTATATGGCTGTTATCTACCCGAACTGCACTGTTGTTATCTGAAATCTCGAGCAAAGATCGAGTGGTTTATAACAGTCACATGTGCCCCTAAAATTAGATATTAACCTTGAAATCACTTCCAGATACCTATTGAGATCAAAGGATGGGAAAAATCTGTAAAAGGTTAAAATCTGAAATAAAAAATTGAATATGGCCAAAAACCACAGCAAAGGATTTATCCTTTCCAATACTGTGAATCCAGAGTTTTCTGTTTATTTTTCTGAATTTGTTTCGGGTCGGAGTTTATTCTCTGCCTCGCAGAAACTGTTAGTGTGAATCATAGACTCCCTACAGTGCAGAAGGAGGCTGTTTAGCCCATTGAAAATGAAATGAAAATCGCTTATTGTCACAAGTAGGCTTCAAATGAAGTTACTGTGAAAAGCCCCTAGTCGCCGCATTCCGGCGGTGCACCAACCCTCTGAAAGAGCTCCAGCCTAGCCCCATAACCCAGTAATCCCACCTAACCTTTTGTACACTAAGGGTAATTTATCACGACCAATCCACGTAACCTGCACGTCTTTGGACTGTGGGAGGAAACCAGAGCACCCGGAGGAAACCCACGCAGACACGGGGAGAAAGTGCAAACTCCACACAGTCACCCGAGGCTGGAATTGAACCCGGGTGCCAGGCGCTGAGGCAGCAGTGCTACCGCCCATATTATGTGTGCTCCATATTATTGTTAACTGAGTGTAGCCATTAGGATTGTGACCCCTCTGTTGTGGGTTATCAAGAAATAATCTGCAGTTAAATGCTAGGAAATTATGCAACAGTTAAACTGTCAATTTGCATGCAAATATATGCATTTTTACAAAACGGCACACTTTTCTTTAGCAGAAGTATATAAATGATTTTACACTACTGCTGTCGACCAAAGCCCTGCTTGGGGGTGGACGGACGAGGATCAGCTTGGTTTAGCTATGATCTCCCTCCCCTCAATGATGTGGACTATTGAATATCTGTTTGTCATCACTTGTGCACAAGATACAGGGGGGTGCCCCACCCCATTTGTCAACAGCAAGGGAAGGGGAGAAAATTGCCAAGATTATTTATGTACTCTATGTAAAGTAATGCTTGTAAGTTTTGGGATCTTTCCTCTTTGTCCGTTTCCCCCCCCTCCCTCTTGTCCTTTGCCCCCTTCCTCTTCATGGTTTACTTCATCTTCAAAATTATACCTGGCATAAGTTAGGGAAATTACATACAGTACTTACTATGAAGCTACATTGAAAACTGACACTGATTTAGGGCATGTTTATTATATATTTTCAGACATTGGAAAACTGTTTACATTTCTGACGTTTGACAGTGATACAATATAAATTGTAGCGCAGAGTTCAGATAAAGTTTATATACCAAGGAATTTGACAAGTTTTGGCATTCGGCATGTTAAGATTAAAACAGAATGAATGTGAACGTCCTTTTATCTTAAAAACAGTGAATTGCACTGGGATATGGTTCATGGATGCTGACAGCTCTGCAAATTCTTGTTCCACTCCCCAAGTGTTGGGAGCTGATTTTTCTTGCAATTGGTTTTCACATGGGCATACTCCAGTGTGACAATCCTGGATAATATTTAGCCCATTCCTCTGAGAGCTGTAACTCCAAAATCACTGTGTTAAATTTACCGGTTTAACTGCACCGGTTTAAATCAGTGCAGACCTTGGATCAAGCCTTTGTACGACCACCGTGACACGTGCACTGCTGTTTTACAGCGCCAGGGGTCTGGGTTCAATTCTGGCCTCGGGTGGCTTTGTGGAGTTTACACGTTCTCCTCGTGTCTGCGTGCGTTTCCTCCGGGTGCTCCAGTTTCCACCCACAGTCCAAAGATGTGCAGGTAAGGTGGTTTGGCCATGCTAAAATTGTCCCTTAGTGTCCAAGGATATGAAGGTTAGGTGGGGTCACGGGGATAGGGCGGAGGAGTGGGCGTAGGTAAGGTCTTCTTTCAGAGGGTCGGTGCAGAGTCGATGGGCCGAATAACCTCCTGCACTGTAGGAATTCTATGATCCTATGCGGCCATTGATCTGCTAAACCACGAGGAAATGAATTGCATGGGCTGATTTTACAAAGTTTCTATGCACCTTATATGACTCTAATCCAGCTGCCTGGGCTAATATGTCCAGTTATTTATATCTTCCTATGTCATTTTTGTTTTGCGGCACTACTGTTTATAATTTTGTATTTTATTTTCATAATGCTGGCCAGGCGTGATCTGGCAACTTTCTCGTGTGGACCAGTTGGGCTGAATGGTCTATTTTTGTGCTGCAATTTCTTTGTAATTTTGTGATCCTCCTCTTTCCTCCTGATTCATATACGTCAAGCTGTTTTTACCTCTCCTGAGGGCTTGTTGAATGGTTCAGTGGGTGCTAGGTATTCTTTTTGTACCTCAACTATCCTACCATTCTTCAATTGTGAGCACTGAGTGGCTCTGATGTCCCATTCATGGAACACACAATCACATATACATTTCCAGCAGGTATCATTGAATACATATCTACAGGGTTCCTACTTCTAATCATTCATCATTTAGCTGCCATGGCACAACAGTATTTCCCAGTAGAAAAAGCTATGATGTTGGTCTTTGGTGCTAATATTTTGAACTGATTTATGGCCTAATTGTTGCATTACTGGCACTTCCCTCTTATCTATCATGATACTTAGCACTTCATCGACTGTAAATCGCTTTGTGGACAGTTTGGGTTTGTGAAAGATGCTATACAGGTACAATTCTTTTACGTTGTAAAATCGTTATTATCGAAGTGAAAGTTTTCTGATGGCTGGCCTTGCAGAAAGGAGCCAGCTACCTCCATAGAAATGTATAGGCTGGTGTCATGTAGCAGAAAGAAAACACATTGTGAATATGTTTGTATTCCCCTGCCACAGTGTGAGAGACGGTCTTGTTAGTGTATTTTTAGTAGCATGAACTTTTGGAAATTCTTGTCCTTCTGTTGACCCTAATTTTATCTGAATATGCAGTTGATTACTATGTAAGAACAAGTTGTAGAGTGTCTCCCTGGATTTGTAATTCTGCCTGTGTATTGGTGCATTGACAATGTTAGCTTTGGTTGGTATATGTCAGTGTTAACTGTAATGGTATCAAATCAGCCTTTTTTGGTTGAGTAGACTCTTTGTTGATATATTGTCTTGAAGCATACATTTACAGTATAAATACTCTTGCGGGTGAACTCCACCTGAGCAGTATATGTATTAAAAACATCTTTAAGTCTTTTAAAAATTCAGCTATACTCACACCTCTTGGGTTACAACGCTTCCAACACTAGGTCAGTCTAACCTGATAAAATGCTGCCTCTTAATTCTGATTAGTGTGGAGATTTAGTAGATAATCCATCTTCCATGCAAGCTCTGCTGTTGATCAGTATTCACATCTTCCCTCTAGCTGCGTTGCATGTCTAATGTCATAAGTGGTTTTACACAGGAACTGCATCTTTATTAGATTGGGTGTGCTGCACCTGTAAATGTTTGCTTTGAAAAAAAATGTTTTGATCTGAAGCTCGCCCACATTAATGCAGTGTATGTTTTGAAAATTTGGTATATCTTAGGTGGCATTTCATTTTTTTTTTTTAAAGGATTCATTTGTCAAAATGGTCATGTTTCTAACTTTGCCTTCTAATTCATTGTCTTTTTTTTCTCCAAGGGAACACTTTTAACTGCATATAGCCCACCTGTGGGCAAAATAACACAATGATCTAAATGCTGTCCCAACAGTAGGTTTTGTCAAGCACATTAAGATGTATTTAGATAGCAAGTTCCAGAGAGGGAGACATGAGTAATGTGTTTAGTCGGAAGTTACAGGCTGCCTGAGAACATTAAATGCTGTTCATAGTTTCAGTTCAATAAGAATCACCTTCTTGACCTTAACTGAATGCTGATCACCATTTCCCTGGGCTGCTGTCAGTCTTTTTATTCCTCTTGCGGTGTTGGATTACCTGCCTCACCTATCTGCTGACTCTGTTTCCCCATTTACAGCTAAAATTGGTTGGTGATGCTCCGTTGTTTGTTTACCCTTGTGTGAATCTTGCTTGCAAATCCTGTCTGGAATGGTGCTCCACACGTATTTCTTTACACTGTTTGTTATATTGAGAATATTTCTGTGTACGGTTCGTCCTTAGTGTTTCAAGTCGGACTGGTGAGAATTCTGACCATGGTATAAATAGAGATTTCTAGTTTGTGTGCTCTAAGCTGGTGTTGTTTGAAGATTCTCCTCAGACTTTTCCAGCAGCAGTTACCTACCGAGCACCCCGTAGCAGACACCACAGCTAATCCTCAAACGGCTGATGTGTCCCTCCCCCTGACTCCAGTGGCCATGTTGCAGCTTCTGCCTTGGCTCAGGTCACTTAACTCTGCACAGGAAAGTGGATTATTTATTTTTAAAATGATGGAATGCCCCCAGTGGGAGACCTGGAAGCCTCTGGTCTTCATGTTTCCCCATGTCTGTTGTGTGGTCAGTGGGCAGGAACTGCGTTTCTGTGAGACTGATTCTGCTGGATCGCTTCCGCTCCCTTCTCCACTCGAGTGTTTAGAGAGAGAGCAGTGTGCTGTCATAATCTGGCTGAGGCATGGCAAAATGTCCCCTGTGAGGGCACAGTCTTAAAAGCTGGGGACTTAATTCTGTCAGGCAAGCGTGCCAGTCAAATGGGTCAGTGCCAGATTCCACAGATTGCTGCCATTCGCGGATCACTATCAGATTGCACAATTCTGCTTGGTGCTGCATATACAGTAGCAAGACTTGTTAATATGTGATCACTAGCTGTATTCTAGAGAAATGTTTGTGTGTGGAACTTGGTGTTTTGCAGCATAAGCAGAGGTTTTTGGCAATACACGGTGGTGTTCTTTGTGAATGGATGACATCCATGCGTATTTTCCACTGAGAGGCAGCAGTGCTGAATTTTAGTTAGAGAGTTAGAGAGTGGCTTTCTCACCAAACTGTGTAGCCTCACAAAAGTGTAATTGCTGCATATTTCTGTTTGCGGTCAAATAATTTTCCTTCGGGTTTTCCTAATGTAATTCATACTCTGGGCTGAAAGAAACTGCTTTTTTTAGATCTATTTTCACAAACCTTGCTCCTTGCCATGATTTATTCTCTATTTAGAATGACCAGCTTTTGAAAATAAATTTTGAAGACACACAATTTAAAAAAAAAAAAAATTAGAGTACCCAATTAACTTTTTCCAATTAAGGGGCAATTTAGTGTGGCCAATCCTCCCACCCTGCATATCTTTGGGTTGTGGGGGCGAAACCCACGCAAACACGGGGAGAATGTGCAAACTCCACACGGACAGTGACCCAGAACCGGCATCGAACCTGGGACCGTGGCGCTGTGAGGCAGCAGTGCTAACCACTGTGCGACTGCTGCCCAACACACCATTTTTGGACAAATTCTTCTCTTATGTTCTCCATTTTGAGAAATACGATTTGAAAATTTGATTATAGGGGCAGCACGGTGGCGCAGTGGTGAGCACTGCTGCCTCACGACGCCGAGGTCCCTGGTTCGATCCCGGCCCTGGGTCACTGTCGGTGCGGAGTTTACACATTCTCCCCGTGTCTGCGTGGGTTTCGCCCACACAGTTCCAAGAAATTCAGGGTAGGTGGATTGGCCATGCTAAATTGCCCCTTAATTGGAAAAAATGAATTGCGTACTCTAAATTTATTTTAAAAAAAAGAAAATGTGATTATAGATATACCACTGGATATTTCATAGAATTTACAGTGCAGAAGGAGGCCATTTGGCCCATCGAGTCTGCACCGGCTCTTGGAAAGAGCACCCTACCCAAGGTCAACACCGCCACCCTATCCCCATAACCCAGTAACCCCACCCAACACTAAGGGCAATTTTGGACACTAAGGGCAATTTTTCATGGCCAATCCACCTAACCTGCACATCTTTGGACTGTGGGAGGAAACCGGAGCACACGGAGGAAACCCACACAGACACGGGGAGGATGTGCAGACTCCGCACAGACAGTGACCCAAGCCGGAATCGAACCTGGGACCCTGGAGCTGTGAAGCAATTGTGCTATCCACAAGGCTACCTTAGATATGGTGAATGTTTGACGTATTTTAAGAGATTGAGCTAGTGTTCCCGTTCTCTTTTCTAAGTCTTCATCTTTTTAATAATCTTTATTAGTGCCACAAGCAGGCTTACATTAACACTGCCTAACATTAACAAAGAAGTTACAGTGAAAATCTCTGAGCCAGAAGTGGGACTCTCGAATCATAGAATTTACATTGCAGAAGGAGGCCATTCAGCCCATTGAGTTTGCACCGGCTTTGGAAAGAGCACCCTACTTAAGTCCATACCTCCACCCTATCCCCGTAACCTAGTAACTTCACCTAACCTATTTGGACACTAAGGGCAATTTCACATGGCCAATCCACCTAACCTGCACATCTTTGAACTATGGGAGGAAATCGGAGCACCCGAAGGAAACCCACGCAGACTCGTGAGAACGGGGGGGAACGTTCAGACTCGGTACAGACAGTGACCCAAGCCAGGAATCAAACCTGGTACCCTGGAGCTGTGAAGCAATAGTGCTAATCACTGTGCTACCATGCTGCCCTAGTAGGTTATAGAAACTAAAGCTGAGGGCGGCACTGTAGCACAGTGGGTAGCACAGGGCTTCACAGTGCCAGGGTTCCAGGTTCGATTCCAGGCTTGGGTCACTGTCTGCGGAGTCTACACGTTCTCTCTGTGTCTGCGTGGGTTTCCTCCGGGTGCTCCGGTTTCCTCCTCCAAGTTCCGAAAGACGTGCAGTTCGGTGAAAATGACATTCTGAATTCTCGCTCTGTGTACCCAAACATGCACCGGAGTGTGGTGACTAGGGGGATTTTCACAGCAAGTGCATTGCAGTGTTAATGTAAGCCCACGTGACAATAATAAATATTATTATTGTATTAATTTCTCCACTGAAATAAATGGTTTCAGTTCTCTCGCGAACTGTTTTTTTTTTTTAACCCTCCTCCCTTGCTGTAGGTGAGGTAATTAAGCAAAAATGCTTTCTAATAGGCTAAATGTGTAACCTTCCTGTCTGCTGGCCTGTTTACAACTTTGGGAAGGACCAGGGGCCAGGACCTAAGTGCTAAATGGGGAATTTCAAACAACTGCACAAGCGTAAGCTTGCATTTGATTTGTCTGTTACTCCAGTGGGTATTGGGCTGAGGAATTTGCCCCACTGCATCATTCTTGAGATTATTCCTCGAAGAAATCCTGAAATAAATAAAGTGCGAGTAATACACAAGCTGGATCTAATTAGGTCTGTACAGGGGTGAGTTTTGGTCATTTCTGTGCTGTGTGGCTGTATCTCATATCAGCCTGAACATGTTAGCATAATTTGTGCCCATTTTATCAAGCAACAGATTGAGAGGAGGAAGTGAGAACGGAATTAGCTCATTAATTATATTTTACCAATTTTCCTGGCTTTGTGGATTTCTGCTTATTAATAACAGTGGTCTTAATTTTGTTAAAATACAATATTAAGCCCAGTGTGACAACCTGCACTGAGAATTGTAACTGTTTTTAACAAGAGTATTGTTTTCCATTAATGTAACTCGTATTTTTAAAATATGTTTGTTTCTTTTCCAATTTTGTGTGCTTACATTTCCACTCCTGCAATGTGCAGTTTATGACTGGGAATAGTTTCACAATTGGCCGTCATCTTTCCATGTTTCACTCAAATGGCCATACTTCAAAGGTGTGTCTGAGCATCGAGTGCTCAATCTGGTTCCCAATGGCCAGTTTGAACTCTGAATCAGTATCCAGCTCAGCTTTTATCGAACACTGTGTCTTTTTAAATGTTCCGGTTTTCTCATCGTTGGCACCGACTCGCCATAGGATTTTGAGGGAGAGTGGGACATGTTAGCATTCAGAAAATCATGGTTGTTCTTGTACACAAATTACAGGATGTTTGCCTGCTGATACAGAATGCAATTTGAATTCTGGGTTAGCCTTTATTACAAAATATTTGAAGTTTAAGAATGAAGAAGTCTAATTGTATGAGACCTTGGTGAGACCATAACCTGGAGTACTGCGTACCTTTTTGGGCTCCAGAGTGCAGCAACAGAGGTTCACTCGATTGATTCTGGGGATAGGGGATTGTACTACAAAAAGAGATTGAGTAGACTGGACCTGTGTTCACTGGAATTGAGAATCATGATAGAATCTTAAGGGGTTTATAGGATAGATGCTAGGACGATGTTTCCCCTCGTTGAGGAGCCTAGAACTCTGGGTCACAGCCTCCGACTAGAATCAGCATTTGGGACTGAGGTGAGGAGTATTTCCCCGCCCTTGGAGATGTGATCTTTCCAAATTTGTATCCCAGAGAGATGTGGATATGTTCACAACAGAGATTGATAGATTTTGTTTCAAACCAAGAGAGTGGAAGGCTATGGGGATAGTATAGTAAGGTGGATTTGAGGAAAGGTGGCACAGTGGTTAGCACTGCTGCCTCACAGCTCCAGAGACCCAGGTTCAATTCCGGCCTTGGGTGACTGTCTGCATGGAGTTTGCACATTCTCCCCGTGTCTGCGTGGGTTTCCTCCAGGTGCTCCGGGTTCCTTCTACAGTCCAAAGATGTGCAGGTTGGGTGGATTGGCCATGCTAAATTGCCCCTTAGTGTCCAAAAGGTTAGGTAGGGTTACTGGGTTTTGGGGGTAGGCATGGGCAAAAGTAGGTTGCTCTTTCTGAGGGCTCGATGGGCTGAATGGCTGCCTCCTGCACTGTCGGGATTCTATGGATGAGCCACAATCGTTTCGAATGAAAGAGCAGGCTTGAAGGACTGAGCAATCTTTTTTATAGATTATGCTCTTAACTCCTTGATTGTCTTAAGTATTTCATTAAGTTGTCATTATGTATGTGTCTCAGAATGAGATTGGTTATATAGGGCATTTTAACATGAATCTGACCTGAACTCCCTTCACCTTCCCAACACAATTTCCATAATCGTAGAATCATAGAATTTACAGTGCAGAATGAGGCCATTCAGCCCATCGAGTCTGCACCGACCCTTGGAAAGAGCACCCTACTTAAGCCCACCCTATTCCTGTAACCCAGTAACCCCACCTAACCTTTTTGGACACTTGAGGGGCGATTTAGAATGGCCAATCCACTTAACCTGCACACCTTTGGACTGTGGGAGGAAACTGGAGCGCCCGGAGGAAACCCACGCAGACACTGGGAGAACGTGCAGACTCCGCACAGACAGTGACCCAAGCCGGGAATCGAACCTGGGACCCTGGAGCTGTGAAGCAACTGTTTTTATTACCCAGTAATAGGTTACTGGGTAGTGGGAAGCATGGAACCGTTGGTGATTTTTATTTATATTTTTGCGTTCCCTAGTTCAGGAGTAACAAGGCCAATTTTAGCAACCTAGCGGCTGGGATCAGCTATTTCAGCATGAAATGGGGAATGAAATTTAGGACTTTGTGATCGTCGTGGCCATCATGGCACCTGATACGTTTGCACCAAGGCTCAGGAGAGTTAAAAGGATAGTCTCTAAATATAAAAGCTGTCAGAATGAAGCCTGACCTTGTCTTCACCCAGTATCTACATGTGTGTTTATAGACCAGGCCCCTGAGTAGTAATCAGCCATGGGAACCCAGCTGGGTTTGCCTGTTGTGACTGATCATTCACAGTCTTTCCCCAGCCTAAGAGCATTCTTTTTAGCTGAATAACAATCAGGTTCTTTTTTAAGGACCATTAAAGCTGAATTATAACTGGCACCGCATTTTGCTGTTGGAATTGTAAATCCAGTAGATTCAACTGTTGGCTGTGGTGGCAAGGATGGCTCCCCCATTGCAGGTGCTGATTACAATGAGGTCTGAATTTATCCTGTTTAAACTACAAACACAGTGTGGTACCTCCTGAGTGGTGTTTAGAACGCACGTATGACCCTCAAGCATGAGAGAGAAAGGAGCTTTTTGTTGTTGCAAATACAGGATCTGTTTCCATGGTGATAACTAGGCTGCTGGGATATTAATGCTGGTTTCACACCAGTTGAGTTTTTTTACACTCAGCAGGTGAACCCAGGATGGAGAGGGAGGATTCTCTTGTAATGACAACATGTCTTCTTTCTGCCACTTGGGATGCTACCAACTTCATAGCAGTACAAATGGGTAAGGCTGTGGCTCCCAGATCCTCCTCGCTACCTCCACCATTCCACCCCCCCCCCCCCCCCCTAAAAAAAGAATCCCCACATTATTTCCTTCCTGTAAATAATGAAACCCACTGTGGATATGATAATGTGTGTACTGGAAACCTTTGTCAAAGTAGTAATTCTTCATGGGTTTTGGTTATGGAGTATTCAACTATGAATACAATAACAGCTCATCCCAATCCTACTATTATTTGTCCGTGCATGACCAGCACATGTGTATTTTCCAATAGGAGTCATTATATAGAAATCAGGAACCCCCCTTTGTTGTGTCCATCAGAACTGAGTACTATGTTGCCTGTTTGGCTGTGATCGACTAACTGAGCAGAGAGGTTTTGCCCCAAGAGCATTCAGGTTTTGTGCAGTATTGTACCACATGTTGCATTTGCCAATTGAAAAGTATTTCGTTTTTCACCTTTTTCCTGATGATCCTAAGCTTATTAAAAAAATTGCAGAAGGTGGATGTTGGGTAATGTTTTTTTCTTTTCATAGCCTCAGCTTCCAATTTGAGCTTGTAGCCGCTATCCTCCCCGTCACAAAAATTGCTTACTTCCATCTCCATAACGTCAGCTAACTCTGTCTCTATCTCAGCCTATATGCTGCTGGAAGCCTTGTTATCTTCAAACTTGACAGTTCCAAAACCTCATCTTTAAAAAAAAAAAAATTTTAATTGTCACAAGTAGGCTTACAATAACACTGCAATGAAGTTACTTGGAAAAGCCCCCAGTCGCCTCATTCCGGAAAATTCAGAATGTCCAATTCACCTAACAAGCACGTCTTTCGGGGCTTGCGGGAGGAAACCGGAGCACCCGGAGGAAACCCACGCAGACACGGGGAGAACGTGCAGACTCCGCACAGACAGTGACCCAAGCCGGGAATCGAACCTTGGACCCTGGTGCTGTGAAGCAACAGTGCTAACCACTATGCTATCGTGCTGCCCCCAGTTTCACACAAAAGGTGCTTTGGGAGTGTGGGAGAGGAGCCTTGTGTGGGCCATAAGCACTGGCAAGGGCCGACAAGCTTGTTTCTGTACTGTAAATGCTGTAATACTTTGGAATGCTTCTCTCGGCTTTCTCCTTTCATAAACTGCAGCTCATCCAAAACTCTGCTGCCTGTATCCTGTCCTTACCCATTTGTCCCTGCGCTAGCTCATCTACATATTCTCCTGGTCGCTCAGTTTCTTTTTTAAAATTTGTACCTTTGTATTTAAGTTGTTTGTTGCTCCTCCCCATTTCTATAAACTCCACCTGCCCTACAGACCACCCACAATTGGATGCTATTTTCAGCCTCTTAAGGCCCCACACTTTGGAATTCCCTCCTTAAATTTCTCTGCAAATTTAAGTCCCCTTTTAACAGTTATTTGATCAATCTTTTGATCCTCTATCCCAATCTGCCTTTCATTAGCCCGTATCTCATTTTGAAGGGGCTTGGAATGCACTAAAGGCGCAGCAGAAGTGTAAGATGTGGTGCTGTAGCTCAGCGTTTCTTCCATTGAGTTTTCTGATTTCACTTGCATAACAATTACCAGCATTAGCTGTGGAAGGTTGGCCTGGTTATAGAGAACAGCGACAGTTAGGTTATTGCCTGAAAAGTGAGCAACATTTAGTTCCTCAATATTACATTTTTAAAAATAAATTTAGAGTACCCAATTAATTTTTTCCAATTACGGGGCAATTCAGCATGGCCAATCCACCTCCCCTGCACATCTTTTGGATTGTTGAGGTGAGACCCACGCAGACAGGGGAGAATATGCAAACTCCACACGGACAGTGACCCGGGGCCAGGATCGATCCTGGGTCCTTGGCGGCGTGAGGCAGTGGTGCTAACCACTGCGGCAATGTGCCCCCTTCAATATTACTTTAAAAGGAAATTTTCTCATTCAAAGCTTTGGACTACTAAATATTGTCAGAAATCTCTCCAGTTCAGGAGAGCATTCATACTCTTTTGGAGATGTGTAATTCTGCTGTGGATTCTTGAGCTGTTTTCATGTTGGTGCTGCTCAATTTCCGATTCCAGCGGCCTGTCATCCAAGATGCAGCTTCTGGTGTCGAGAAAAACGGGACTCAATTGTCCCAGTGGCAAATTGTCCCTCTTGAGCACTCGTAGCTCAGTTCTGCGTTGGTTTATGAGGACTGCTAGCATAAGACAACTGGGTTTAATAAACACTTGGGATTGTCTCATTGATACTAGCCTTCTGGAATCTAAAGTGAAATAGTTAAAGCAGCTGTATAGAGCTGCCAGCACAAACCCAGTTAAAATACCCGCAGTCTTGGACTACAATGTGACAGCTTTGCTCAGTGTAGCACTTTCTTCTTGGGTGTCAAAAGGTCGTGCACTCAAGCCAGGCTTTGAGCATATAATCCAGGCTGACACTAGATCACTGCAAGGGTGCTGCACTGTCAAACGTGCCGTCTTTCAGACATTGTCAAAGCCTCAACTGCCCTCGGTTGGCTGTCAAACATCCAACAGCGCTATGAAAAGATGACCAGGGTTTTCTATCTATAAGATTTGTCCATCAACCAACATCACCAAAACAAATTAAGTAATAATTTATCTCCTATTTTTTATTTTTTTAAATTTAGAGTACCCAATTCATTTTTTCCAATTGAGGGGCAATTTAGCGTGACCAATCCACCTACCCTGCACATCTTTGGGTTGTGGGGGCGAAACCCACGCAAACACGGGGAGAATGTGTAAACTCCACACGGACAGTGAGCCAGAGCCGGGATAGAACCTGGGACCTCGGCGCCGTGAGACAGCAATACTAAACCACTGCGCCACCGTGCTGCCCATTTGTCTCTTCTTTATGTAATCTTGATGAGAAGTGTTTTCCGACACTGCCTACGCTTCAAAAATTCTTCCTTGTAAAACTGGGGAGCAACAGAAGGTCCTGCCTTAGCAGGGGTTGGTTTAGCACAGGGCTAAATCACTGGCTTTTAAAGCAAACCAAGGCAGGCCAGCAGCACGGTTCAATTCCCGTACCGGCCTCCCCGAACCGGCCTCCCCGAACAGGCGCCGGAATGTGGCGACTAGGGGCTTTTCACAGTAACTTCATGTGAAGCCTACTTGTGACAATAAGCGATTACAGGGATTGAGTTTCAGAGCCATGAGGTCATGTTGCAGCTGTACAAAACTCTGGTGCGGCCGCATTTGGAGTATTGCGTGCAATTCTGGTCGCTGCATTATAGGAAGGATGTGGAAGCATTTGAAAGGGTGCAGAGGAGATTTACCAGAATTTTGCCTGGTATGGAGGGAAGATCTTATGAGGAAAGGCTGAGGGACTTGAGGCTGTTTTCGTTAGAGAAAAGAAGGTTAAGAGGTGACTTTATAGAGGCATACAGGATGATCAGAGGATTGGATAGGGTGGACAGTGAGAGCCTTTTTCCTCGGATGGTGATGTCCAGCACGAGGGGACATAGCTTTAAATTGAGGGGAGATATAAGACAGATGTCAGAGGTAGGTTCTTTACTCAGAGTAGTAAGGGCGTGGAATGCCCTGCCTGCAACAGTAGTAGACTCGCCAACACTAGGCATTCAAATGGTCATTGGATAGACATATGGACGATAAGGGAATAGTGTAGATGGGCTTTAGAGTGGTTTCACAGGTTGGCGCAACATCGAGGGCCGAAGGGCCTGTACTGCGCTGTTATGTTCTATATGTAACTCTGTGCCAAGGAACCATACAAACCCAAAAGGTTTTGTGTTTAGTCCCCACTCTGTGTTGAAGCTCTGATGAGAGGTGTTTACATTTGTTTCAGGGTTCTTGAATCAAGCAAAGAATATTCAGTAGGGTTCCTGCGTGACACTGCTGAAAGTGTTTACTTTAAAAAAAATTTTTAGGGCAGCACGGTGGTGCAGTGGGTTAACACTGCTGCCTCACGGCACCGAGGTCTCAGGTTCGAGCCCGGCTCTGGGTTACTGTCCGTGTGGAGTTTGCACATTCTCCCCGTGTTTGCGTGGGTTTCGCCCCCGCAACCCAAAAATGTGCAGAGTAGGTGGATTGGACATGCAAAATTGCCCCTTAATTTCTTTCCAATTAAGGGGCAATTTAACGTGGCCAATTCACCTACCCTGCACATCTTTTTGGGTTGTGGAGTTGAGACCACGCAGACACGGGGGAGAATGTGCAAACTCCACACGGACGGTGACCAGGGGCTGGGATCGAACCTGGGTCCTCGCCGCCGTGAGGCACCAGTGCTAACCACTGTGCCGCCGGTGAAAGTGTTCTTGTCCAACAGGACAGTTTGAGCCCTCTCTTTCACTCCCCCATTAATGAACCAATAGGCTGATGATGCTCTCAACACACACTGAATGTGGTACTGGAGGGGGTTGGGGCTTATAGTCGCCGGAGAAGATAGTGGTTTCATCAGGGGTGAAAGTGCGTAAATGCAGGTGGGATTTAGACATGGCTTTGTGTGGCCTGTGTAGCTCGGTATCAAAGTATTTTCTTGTATCAGCTGAGCTACGTGGCATTTTGCAAAAGGAGAAAAAACAGTCAGAGCTTCGCTATCGTCCACAAACAGCATATGCATGCTTGCTGCCCCAAACCTGTACTTTAACAATGAACCAGAGTAGTACTGGTTCTTATGGAGCCGTACAGGAAAAGTCAAGGCCTTGCAAAGGAAAAGGGAGATTGGAAGTGCGGGTGAGAGGGTAATTCTATAAACATGTTCCGTATGTGATTTGTAACCAGTTCGCCACAGAATGCTAATTTAGATTTAATTGTCTTTGAAAAAAATATATATTGAGAAATCTCAGCACGGTTGTTAACGTGGTGGCGCGGGACCTGTACAACAAAGTTAGTAAGGCTTGCATGCTGCGAATAGGGATCGAACGAAAAAATGTTTGTTGGTGAATGAGGAAAGATGGATATTTTTGCTGTCCCAGCCAACATTACTGAAAATGTTCTTTTGGAGTTTGTGATCAGAACCTTTCTATAGATTCCATTAGCATTTGCCTGTGACAAATTGAAGCTCCTTTTTCCTTTTGGAATAGAGAACTTTGAGATGGGTCAGCTTAATGCTTAGTGTTAGACCTAAGCATGAATGTAATGTGTGCCAGTGTGAAGGTATAATTGAATTGTGATATGCTTATGTGTTAGTGGAACGGGTAAAATGCCTTTTTTCCCAATCAGGATTTTAAAATATTAAATGCACTCCCCTTGCATTAGTTTTGCTTTTTAAAAAAAAAAATGTTAAATTCCATTAGCACTTGAAGACTGCACTCCTACAATTTGAGAGTATTGATGAATATGAAGTGTAGTTTTTGAAACCAATTATATCCAGAGAGTTCGTGTTAGGTTACGGAGCAGTAGAGCTGTCATGGTGCAGGGTTTTTTGTGTTCTCTGCGCACCGCCCCCCCCCCCCCCCCGCCCCTTTTGAGCACACATTACATTCATGCTTCGATTCTCTGTATTTAATGATTCCTGCAGCAATTTGTGGTGTTGTCTTTCTTCTATTTTAAGCAACTTCAATCTAATTCTTTTTGTAGCATACTTATAATTGTGGATGAAACGCTTCGGGGAGGGGGGGGGGGGGGGGGGGAATCCTGCAACAAATGACGTGTCTGTGATTCATGTTAATTCTGTTAAAGCCCCCTCACACTTTCTCAATGTGCCTCCTTTGTGCATGTTGATCAGATCAGCCAATTGGAACTTCCATTCATCTCTGTCTGTCATTGATCAATGGCAGAGGCCTAAGTCTGAATGCATGATTTGAACAACAGTCCATCCCTAGCCTCTGCAGTCTCTTGACAGGGTGGAAGAGAAATATTTTAATTGTGTTTTTTTTAATTGTGAAATTATTTCACTCTTTGTACACCTTGTGAAGTGAAAAGAATGTTGGGGGATTTTCTGTCTCTGCCCAGCTGTGAGACAGCTTGAAACTGCTTCTAGTTCCTGTCCTTTGCTCCTCTCTCTCTCTCTCTCTCTCTCTCTTGCAGCACTCTTTCCCTCCTCCACCCCCACCACATAAATTAACCTGCTGTGTCCCTCTCCCTTGTTGTGACTTGAAAAGCTTCCTCTGGCCACTGTCTTCATTCTTTTCCTGCTGCCCCAATGTGTGTAGAAATATTCCCCTACTGTTTCCACCATGCTGTTCACTGGGATGAAAGGGAATGTCAATCTAACGTGCCCCTCGCTGCAATGCATGGCTTGTTTGCTCTGCCCTCCTCAGTCTCCCCTCCACCGCTCATTGCAAGGGTTAACTGTACATTTAACATGCATTCGAGGAAGACAAGGTATGGCAGACGCAAGATACATCATACAGCGGAGTGAACAAATAAATGAGGATGTTAACCCATACATTAATATGAACGTCCTGTTTTGGTTGTCTGTTCTCTAACTCGTGTAGAATATTTTAAACAATGCCATAAAGTAGCATCAAAAGCCTTGTTCGGTAGTTCCAGCACGTTGTCACAGATGTCGTAAATCACTACATATCATTGGGCATTGGTGAAATCTGCTGGTTAGTTGCTGACCATTTGGTACAATTAGGCCCTCAGGCTGGCATATCATTAGAAAATTAGATCATTTTTTTATTGGATGTTTACAGTTTTTGCAGTTCCTGTGACCATTTTTACACCAGAGTGTTGCATCAAAATTCAACCAAATGAATTTTGACAGCCATTTTCGTGGGTAGTCTTGGGGTATCTGCATATTAAAAAGATAAAAAGGCAATCCTCCACAGCTGTGCATATACCTCTTGGGATAGAAAGGGAAGTAACAAATAGAATGCAGATGATACCAGTTAGTGATGCTTACAGAAATAGCATTGTCTAAATATTAATTCTGTTTTGCTACGGAAGGCTTCGCTCTCTTAAAATATCTCCATATTGCCAGACTCATTCACTAAATAAAATACATTGAATGTGGTATATGTCTTAGCTTGAGGGACATGTTCTTAATCGTACTTGATATTTAAAAGGTGTATTTTTAATATTTCAGAGCTGTAAGGTTGACTGCCTGTAATATGGTATCCTGACAGTACTGAAGAACGTAACGTGGAAATACAGTGCTGTGACTATTGCGTGCTGAGATGGTATTTCTTCATACTGTGACCACTCCGTTGTTGGAAGAAGATTTAAGAATGTCTAAGTAAGTACAGATACTTTCTGCAAGATGATGTGTGCAGACAGCAACCCGAGCATTACTCATTGTCCTCATTTTCCCTTTCCTATGTTCAGGAATATGATCAGGCATAGCCCTGTCAAAGATTAGAAATGTGATTTGCACTTTAATTGTTCGAGAAAATGTTTGTAGCAATTGTGGTGAGTTTTTATTTTGACCCTTTGCTTGCGCGTTGTCCTTATTAATCCTTGGTTTGTTTTCAAATTTTCTCACCATCTTCCTCCAGGAGTCACTGCCTCGTGATCTACACTGCCAACCATCCCTTAATATTTTGGTCAAGTGAGCAGTCTTTGGTGAACCCAGGCAGTAGTTTAGCAGTCTTTGGTGAACCCAGGCAGTAGTTGTTAGAATCATAAAATCATAGAATTTACAATGCAGAAGGAGGCCATTAGGCCCATCAAGTCTGCACCAGCCCTTGGAAAGAGCACCCTACTTAAGCCCACACTTCCACCCTATCCCAGTAACCCACCTAATCTTTTTGGACACTTTCTTTTTTAAAATTTAAGAGTATCCAATTAATTTTTTCCAATTAAGGGGCAATTTAGCATGACGAAACCACCTACCCTGCACATCTTTGGGTTGTGGGGGCGAAACCCACGCAGACACGGGGAGAATGTGCAAACTCCACACGAACAGTGACCCGGAGCCGGGATCTAACCTGGGACCTCGGTGCCGTGAGGCAGTTGTGCTAACCTCTAGGCCACCGTGCTGCCCTCTCTTTTTGGACAGTTAAGGGGCAAGTTAGCATGGCCAATCTGCCTAACCTGCACATCTTTGGACTGTGGGAGGAAACCGGAGTACCTGGAGGAAACCCACGCAGACACGGGGAGAATGTGTAGACTCCGCATAGACAGTGACCCAAGCCGGGAATCGAACCTGGGACCCCGGAGTTATGAAGCAACAGTGCTAACCACTGTGCTACTGTGCCGCCCAACACTGTTCAGTGGAAGGGAATTTAAAAAAAAGTAAGTTTAAAGTATCCAATTCATTTTTTCCAATTAAGGGCAATTTAGTGTGGCCAATCTCCCTCCCCTCCACATCTTTGGGGTTTTGGGGGCGAAACACGCAAACACGGGGAAAATGTGCAAATTCCACACGGACAGTGACCCAGAGCCAGGATCGAACCTGGGATCTCGGCACCATGAGGCGGTAGTGCTAACCACTGCACAACCGTGCTGCAAGTTGAAGGGAATTTAACTGACTCGTCTGTCCTGTATATTTCTTTCCACTTGCGCACTTTCCAGCAGTGGTCACTGGCGACCCCAGCAGTCTGATGAATTTTCCATTCTGCAACCCATTTGTGGAGTCTGTTTCCAATTGCAGTGGGCTAGATACCTCCAGGAATCAAATCGAGAACCCTCTTGTCTCCATAACTGAAGTTCAATCACACAATGATTTCTCCTCATCTCTTGCTTGATCTTTTGCTAATATTTTGATTTTCAGTTATTGACCCACTTGCCGGAGGGGATAATGTTTTATCTATCAACTCTATTAAAACCTCTCTTCATAAACCTCTATTCAGTCACCTGTGTTCCCAGGAGAATGTACGAGGCAAGTTAGAGTAGATGTACGAGGCAAGTTTTTTACGCAGAGGGTAGTGGGTGCCTGGAACTCACTACCGGAGGAGGTAGTGGAGGCAGGGACGATAGGGACATTTAAGGGGCATCTTGACAAATATATGAATAGGATGGGAATAGAAGGATACGGACCCAGGAAGTGTAGAAGATTGTAGTTTAGTCGGGCAGTATGGTCGGCACGGGCTTGGAGGGCCGAAGGGCCTGTTCCTGTGCTGTACATTTCTTTGTTTGTTCTTTGAGAACAGTCCAAACCTTTCCAATCTCTCCATGCGACTGAGGCCCCTTCCCATGAAAGCCTCCCCTGTGCCCTTTGAGACTTGTACGTTTTTCCTGAAGTGTGGTGTCCAGAGTAATCCGCAATATTCCAGCTGATTTATAAAGTTCTAACATGCTATCTCTAGATTTTATTCTGTTCCTCTGTTTATAAACCCAAGTAATCCATTTATTTGACATTTCAACCATCATACCAACTCGTTCTGCCACCTTTCAGGATTTCTCTATCTAGATATCAAGATCACTACTCACCTATACTGTTCCAAATCGTGCCATTATGGTATACTGGCTTTATGTATTAGTCATCCCAAAATACATCTCTTCTCCACATTGAACTCCATGTACCATTTCACTTTCCTGTTTATGGTACCCTAAAGCTTATAGTTATCCTCATCACTTATCTACTACTTTACCATGTTTCCTATCACCTGCAGACTTTATAATGATATTCCCTCCACCCAAGTCAAGATTGCTTATAAAAATTGAAAAGGGAAATGGACCCAAAACTGCCCATTGGGCAGCATCACGGCAACCAATCACCTGGAGCGAAAAATCCTTTGCTTTCCTTCGCTGAAGCAATTATGTATTCATAGTACCACTTTCCCTTAATTCCATGGACTTCTACCTTCTTAATAATCCACCGGTGTGGCACTTTGTCAAACGCTTTCTGATATTCCATATATACAACATCAGCTGGTTGCACTACCTTATTCCACCTTCTCACCGGGCAGCACGGTGGCATAGTGGTTAGCACTGTGTCTTCACAGCTCCAGGGTCCCAGGTTCGATTCCCTGCTGGTCACTGTCTGTGCGGAGTCTGCAAGTTCTCCCTGTGTCTGTGTGGGTTTCCTTGGGTGCTCCGGTTTCCTCCCACAGTCCAAAGACGTGCGGGTTAGGTGGAGTGGCCATGATAAATTGCCCTTCGTGTCCAAAAAAGGTTAGGAGGGGTTATTGGGTTAAGGGGATAGTGTTGAAGTGAAGGCTTAAGTGGGTTGGTGCAGACTCGCTGGGCCGAATGGCCTCCTTCTGCACTGTATGTTCTATGTTAGCTCATTGAAGAATTAAATCAAATTAGTCAAATATATATTCCATGTTAACACTCCTTAATTAAAGTTTATTTTACCCCGAACATGGTTTCTAATAACTTCCCCACCACCAGTGTTAGACTGACAGGCCTGTAGATTTCTGGTTTACCCCATGTTCTCTTTCTTGGCTGGTAGGTAGTGTTACCAGACCCGCCATTACTCCTGCACCCAATGAGGATTGAAAAATTGTGAGCGCTGCTCTGCCATTTCTACCTTTGCTACTTTCAGAAACCAAGGTACATTCCATCCTGTCCAGGTGACTTGCCAACTTTGAGTAATGCTAATCTATTTTTGCGCATTTTCTCTACCATTACTATCCTGTCCAGAGGTCCCAGGCCTTTTTCAGTGTGACTTTCACATCATTCTCTCCTTTGTGAAGACAGGTGCAAAGTCCTCATTTAATAGAGTAGCCATAGTCTCTTGTCTGTACATGAAGAGCTTTCTCTTGCCTTTAATGGGCCCAAATTGTAGCTACAAGCAAAACACTGCAGATGCTGGAAATCTGAAACCCCCCCAGAAAATGCTGAAAATACTAAGCAGGTCAGGCAGCTTGTGTGGAGCGGGAGCGTGTTCATGATTTAGGTGAATAACCTTTCATTAGAACAGTTGTGCCGAAAGATCATTGACCTGAATCATTAACAGCTAATCAGTGCACTTCACGTGCCAATAAATTTTTAGCCTTTAACGTTTTTGGGTTCAATTTATTGGTGCCTACTAATCACTATTTTTACTTCCTGTACTTTCCATAATCTTCCTGCTTATTAACTAAATCTTCCTGCTGACATTTGTCATAAGCCCTTTTCTGTTTTATTTAAACTTTTACTTCTCTTCTTACCCAGGGTTCATTAGCTTTCGATACTCTTTTTCCTTGAAAATAATATGTCCAGTTTGTGTCTGCATCCTCTCTTCCCTGAATGCCTGAATTCTCTGGCAATCACCGTTTCCAGTCTACCTGTGCTGGATCCCTTCTTAAATCTGTAGTGGGGGGCAGCACGGTGGCGCAGTGGGTTAGCCCTGCAGCCTCACGGCGCCGAGGTCCCAGGTTCGATCCCGGCTCTGGGTCACTGTCCGTCGGGAGTTTACACATTCTCCCTGTGTTTGCGTGGGTTTCGCCCCCACAACCCAAGGATGTGCAGGTTAGGTGGATTGGCCATGCTAAATTGCCCCTTAATTTGAAAAAATTAATTGGGTACACTAAATTTAAAAAAATGTTTTTAAATCTGTAGTCGTATTGCTGCTGGACTTGTAATCCAGGGCCACAAGCTTAAACTCTGGGGACCTGGGTTCAAATCGCACCACGACAGGTGGTGGAATTTAAATTCAATAAAGCACTGGATTTTTAAAAGATATTTTTATTCACCTTTTTACCATTTTATACATAATACGAAACAACACAACCAACAGAGTAAACCCTGCCCCCCCCATTCACACCTACCTTCCCCTGTAACCTAACTTCACCCTTCCCAAAGACCTAACCTCTCCCCCTTCTCTCTCTCTCTCTCTCTCTCTCTCTCTCTCTCTCTCTCTCTCTCTCTCTCTCTCTTCCCCCCCCCCCCCCCCCCCCCCCCCCCCCCAAAGCAACTAATGGTGACCTGCTGTTTGGAATACACAACAAACAGCTGTCATCTTCGGTAAAATTCCTCAATTGGGGGGCAGCACGGTGGCGCAGTGGGTTAGCCCTGTTGCCTCACGGCGCTGAGGTTCCAGGTTCGATCCCAGCCCTGGGCCACTGTCCATGTGGAGTTTGCACATTGTCCCCGTGTTTGTGTGGGTTTCGCCCCCACAACCCAGAGATGTGCAGGGTAGGTGGATTGGACACGCTAAATTGGCCCTTAATTGGAAAAAATGAATTGTGTACTCTAAATTTATATTTTTTAAAAAGAAAATAAATTCCTCAATTGCTCACCTCACAGTGCACTTGACTTTCTTGAGGTATAGGAGCTCCATCAGATTTCCCAGCCATTTGCACATTCTCCCCGTGTTTGCGTAGGTTTCGCCCCCACAACCCAAAGATGTGCAAGGTAGGTGGATTGAACACTCTAAAATTGCCCCTTAATTGGAAAAATGAATTGTGTACTTTAAATTTATATTTAAAAAAAGAAGAAAAAAAAAAAGAAAGATTTCCCAGCCACACTGAGGCACTAGACGGCGAAGCTGACCTCCAGGCAATCAGTGAGCCGAAGGCCGGAACATCGGTCCCCGTGCCCGTCTGCAGCTCCGGCGAGTCCAACACCCCAAATATGGCCACCAAGGGACAGGGCTCTAGCTGTCCCACAGACTAGTCGAGCAACAGCCTGACATAACCATATTGATGGAATCGTACCTTACAGACAATGTCCCAGGCACCACCATCACCATCCCTGGATATGTCTTGTCCAACCGGCATCAGGCCAAACATAGGCAAGGAAACCTCCTGCTGATTACCACGTACCGTCCACCCTCAGTTGGTGAATCAGTACTCCTCCATGTTGAACACGACTTGGAGGAAGCACTGAGGGTGACATGGGTGCAGAATCTGTACCCATGAATCAACCACAATCTGTAACCTTAATGCCCGGTATAACCCCACTCTACATTTACCACCAAGCCAGGGGAACAAACAACATGGTTCAATGAAGAGTGTGGGAGTGCATGCCAGGAGCAGTACCATGGATACCTAAAAATTAGGTGTCAACCTGGTGAAACTGAAACACGGCTACCTGCTTGCCATACGGCATAAGCAGTAACTGATAGAACTAAGCAATTCCACAACTAATCAATCAGATCAATGCTCTACTGTCCTTCCACATCCAGCTGTGAATGGTGGTGGACAATTAAACAACTCCCTGGAGGAGGAGACTTCACAAATATCCCCATTCTCAATGATGGGGGAGCCCAGCGTATCCTTGCAAAGAATCCTTGTTATCATCTGGGGACTACTTTTGGCAAAAGATGAGGCTGAAGCATTCGCAACAATCATCAGCCGGAAGTGCCAAGTGGATGATCCATCCTGCCTCCTCTAGAGGTCCCCAGAATCACAGGTGCCAGTCTTCAGCCAATTTGAAACTGTAAAGGCTACAGGCCCTGACAAAGATCTGTCAGTAGTACTGAGAACGTGCGCACCAGAACTAGCTATGTCGCCTAGCCAAGCTGTTCCAGTACAGCTACAACTTTGGTATCTACCCAGCAATGTGGAAAATTGTCCAGGTATGTCCTGTACAAAAAAGCAGGACACATCCAACTGAGCCAATTAAGTGATGAAAGGAATCATTAACAGTGCTATCAAATGGTATTTGCATAGCAGTGACCTGCTTGCTAATGCACAGTTTGGGTTCCATCAAGGTCACTCAGCTCCTGATCTCATTAAAGCCTCGGTTCAAACATGGACAAAGGAGTTGACCTCCAGAGGTGAGATCAGAGTGACTGCTACCGTAAGATGTTGGAGCAGAGGTAGACCATTCAGGCCTTCGAAGCTGCTCTGCCATTCAATGGGATATGATTAGATAAACCTTAATTCCACTTTCTCAACTTGTCCCCATAACCCTTGATTCCCTTAGTGATTAAAAATCTGGCATCAACCCAGCAAAATTAGAGTCAATGGGAATCGGAGAAAATTTTCTGCTGGTTGCCGTCATACCTAGCACAAAGGATGGTTGTGGTTGTTGGAAGTCAGTCATTTCAGCTGTAGGACACCACTGCAGGAGCTCCTCAGGGTAGTGTCCTAGGCCCAACCATCTTCAGCTGCTTCATCAATGAC
This sequence comes from Scyliorhinus torazame, assembly GCF_047496885.1. Lineage (NCBI taxonomy): Eukaryota > Metazoa > Chordata > Chondrichthyes > Carcharhiniformes > Scyliorhinidae > Scyliorhinus > Scyliorhinus torazame. Next base: position 8,527,383 of record NC_092723.1, read on the forward strand.
CTTCCTTTCAGCATAAGGTAAGATGTGGGATATTTGTTGATGATCGCAACTTTCATCACCATTTGATACTCCTCAGAAATTGAAGCAGTCTGTGTCCAAATGCAGCAAGACCTGGACAATATCCAGGCTTGGTCTGACAAGTGGCAAACAACATTTGTGCCACACAAACACCACCTCCAAAATGAGAGAAACTAACCATCGCCTCTTGGCATTCAGTGGCATTACCATTGCTGAATCCCGTACTACAAATATCCTGGGGGTTACCATTGACTAGAGGCTTAACGGGACTAGCTATATAAATACTGTGGCTACAAAAACAGGTCAGATGCGAGGAATCCTGTGGTGAGTAACTCACCTCCTGACTCCCCAAAGCCTGTCCACTATCTACAAGACACAAGTCTTGTGATGGAATGCTCTCCCCTTGCCTGGATGAGTACAGCTCCAACAACACTCAAGAAGCTCAACACCATCCATGACAAACAGGCCACTTGATTGGCCCCCCCATCCACAAACATTCACTCCCTTCATCACTGACACAAATTGGCAGCTGTATGTACCATCTACCAGATGCACAGCAGGAAGTCATCAAGGCTCCTTAGACAGCTTCTTGCAAACCTACAGCCATTACCATCTAGAAGGACCAGGACAGTAGACACATGGGAACACCACTTCTTGGAAGTTCCCCTAAAAGTCTCACACCATCCTGATTTGGAAATATATCGCTGTCCTCACTGTCACTGAGTCAAAATCCTGGAACTCCCTTGCTAACAGCACTATGGGTGTACCTACACCACACGGATTGCACCGGCTCACAAATGCAGCTCACCAGCACCACCTTCTCGAGGGCAACGTGGGATAGGCAATAAAAGCTGGCCTACCCAGTGACGCCCACATGCCATGAATATATATATTTAAAATTTAGATTACCCAATTAAGAGGCAATTTAGTGTGGCCATTCCACCTACTCTGCCCATTTTTGGGTTGTGGGGGCGAAACCCACACAGACACGGGGAAAATGTGCAAACTCCACACGGACAGTGACCCAGAGCCGGGATCGAACCTGGGACCTCAGCGCCGTGAGGCAGCTGTGCTAACCACTGCGCCACCGTGCTGCCCCCCATGAATGAATATTAACAAAATATTAACTCTTCCCTAGCTGAGCATATTATCTTAATGATAATAATAATCTTTTATTGTCACAAGTATGAAGTTACTGTAATTTGATATTATCTTGCCTCTTTCTGTAACTACATCAGGTCAAATTTATTTTGTGATCACTTATTAGTTTGCTGATCTCATGTAAGACACTTCACTTTGCCTAATCCATTTTCCAGAACTATATCCAGCACTGCTTCCTCCCTTGTTGAATTGGATTAACTTCCGTATGCATTTCACAGCCTTCCATCCTTTAACACTGTTTGTCCTAGTCTATATTAGGATAGTTAAAGTCTCACGGCGCCGAGGTCCCAGGTTCGATCCCGGCCCTGGGTCACTGTCCGTGTGGAGTTTGCACATTCTCCCCGTGTTTGCGTGTTTCACCCCCACAACCCAAAGATGTGCAGGGTAGGTGGATTGGCCACGCTAAATTGCCCCTTAATTGGAAAAAATTAATTGGCTACTCTAAATTAAAAAAAAAGGATACTTAAAGTCTCAACATTATCACACTATTTTTGTTACATGCTTTTTAAATTTGCCATCAATATGCTCATCTATGCCTTCACGGTATGGAGCTCCCTTTTATCTACTCAATTTGAGCATCAACCTTGGTGAATCGTTCAGTGTGACATTTCCCAAGTTAGCCATTCTTTCTGGCCTATAAAATGCAATTGCAATCTTGGTGCCAGTAAGGGTTTTTTAAACTGCCCACTTCATAGCTCTCCAAAATAATTTTAAATATGCTCTTAGAGGAAACTGGGGGCATCGCTCCTGTAATTCCACAAGCCATTATCATTGCCATAAGCGTTTTAATGAATAGTTTTTAAAAACTCATATAAGCTTAATGCACTAAATTTCCGTTCTCCCCTTATTATTTTTTGAAAAAAATCCTGTGACAATAGTTGAGTAAGAGGGTGGTGCAGTGATTAGTACTGCTGCCTCACAGCGCCGAGGACCCAGGTTCGATCCCGGCTCTGGGATCACTGTCCGTATGGAGTTTGCACATTCTCCCCGTGTTTGTGTGGGTTTCGTCCCCACTACCCGAAGATGAATTGGCCATGCTGAGTTGCCCCTTAATTGGAAAAAATGAATTATGTACTTGCCCAATGATTTAACTTTGTTTTACCATGTTCCCTTTTTTAAAGAATGTCATGTTTTCCACTGTCCAAACCTCTCGTGCCAAATTGTGGGAAATCAGTCAAAGAGTCTCTGCATTTCTTGAGGATCTTCGATTGTAAATAAACACGTCCCAGTGATTTTTCTACCTTAAGTTCGAGTAACATCTTTTGAACCAGTTCCTTGAATAATGACTTCCCTTTTGGTTAAACAATAACCATTCTTAATGGCCTCGCAGCCGCCTCTCAGTGCATGGCATTGATGAGGCCATTGTTAGATTATTGTGAGTGGCTTTGGGTGCCTCCTATAGAAAGGACATTGCAATCCTAGAGGCTGTATAGTGTAGGTTTGGCAGGGTAATAATGCAGGGATGAGAGCCGTATGCTTGTGGGTGGGAGGTTGGGGGAGGGGGTGGCGACATGAAGTATTGTGACTGATCTTTACTGGAGAATGTAAAGAGAATATTGAAAACAGATTTTTAAAGTTGTGAAGGGTTTTAGTATGGTGAATGGAAAATCGCCAATAAACAGTCGAGGAGAGTGATTGAGAAGTCTTTATTAAGAGGATTGCATGAGCACTGAACGCTTTTCCACATCAAATGGTTGAGTCAGAGACCATTGTTTAAGGGTAGAGTGGACAAATATTTGAAAGAGATAAAGATGCAAGATTCCGGGGCGATTGCAAGGAATTGGAATTGATTATAGATTTAACTCGCAATGATCCAGCACAGTGTGTTTGCTGGCTGCATCCTGTGCTATAAACTTTCTTTCTTCTATGGTAATTCTATAATCCTAATATCCACCTCATCTGTAAAAAATGGGGCTAAATACACATTTTGTATATCTGCCATTCCCTTAATCTCTACTCCTTTTCACCATTATACCAAAACCTTGACTATCCACTCACTAGGAATGCATCTTCATAATTCTTGATTGTTTTTTTAAAAAATCTTTTTTTTAATTTCCTCTTTTTAAAAATCTGCCCTGTAAGATAAATGTTTTTCTGGTTTCAAAATCTCTTCTAATTCCCCTAAACCACCCCTAAACCACCCCAGTCTTTGAGCTTCTATTTTTCCTTGCTGGATACGCTTGATTTTTAACCTATTCCTTCCACTGTTTAAATATTTTCTACTTTTAAGTGCAGTTCTATTTGCCTGTATTTCCTTCTGTTTAAACTGGACAATGTCCTTTTTGATTTCACTATTTTTCCAGTCAAGAAGCCTTGCCTTCAAATCTTTTCGATGTCTATTCTTACACTGCATTAACTATGCGCGGTGATCACTCTTTCACAATAATTCCCTCCCTTCCCCATATGTTTTGTTTTTCCTACTATAAGAAATCTATTAAACTTGCAGTTTTTTTTGCATACCTTATTTTCATGTCCTGTATCTTCAGGGGTTAACCAACATCAAACTTAATGTCTTGATTCAGCATTAATGCAGTTGTCCTCTTGAGAATGTTGCAATCCTTTGTCAAAAGCTTGTAACCCTTTATTAACTGGATGAGAGGGCAGTAAAAGCAGCTTGATGTGTCACTCCTGAAATGGTGGCTCGAAGCTGCAAGGAAAATTATTTGTCTTTTCTTTAATGAACAGTGTGTTTAGCAAAGGTAACGCGTTCGATTTGGGGCATTTACAGGGCTTGGACTTTATCGAAGTGAAAATGTTCTAATTTGATGTTTTACAGCTTGCTGTAAAGTTCCAATGGCTGAAGTTTTTTTTTTGTCTTTCTCCTACAGATTAAAGCATTACAGCAGGTCAAGGATACTACAACCAGAATATTTCTGAGCTTTTTAAAGCCATGGATAGGTGTAAGCATGTAGGACGTCTCCGACTCGCCCAAAATCACTCTATATTGAATCCCCAGAAGTGGCATTGCATGGACTGCAACACCACTGAGTCTGTTTGGGCCTGTCTTAAATGCTCCCATGTGGCTTGTGGCCGCTACATTGAGGAGCATGCACTCAAACACTTTGAGGAAACTAGGCATCCTTTGGCTATGGAGGTCAATGAACTTTATGTCTTTTGCTATCTTTGTGATGACTACGTGTTGAATGACAATGCTACGGGGGATTTAAAACTGTTGAGAAGCACTTTAAGTGCAGTAAAGAACCAAAAGTACAGTCCGATGGCACGCAATGGCAGGGCATTGCGGTCAATGGCTTGCGGGGAATCTCCTTGTTCGTTTCTGAAGAACAAGAAAGGGCAGACTCATAGTACAGAGCAGATGTTCACTGCTCTTTGGCATAGGCGCCAGTCTTTGCTCACAAAAGCAATGCGCATTTGGTTTGAACAAACGACCAGTGGCAAACGTAGAATGGAAGAAAAGCGGTTACAGGAGGAAATGGACAGACGAAAGGAGGAAGCAAGGACGCGCCGGCAGGAGCTAAAGCGCAAGTTCATGGAAGAGCTCGCCAACGCTCCACCTAGGAAAAGTTCTAGGATTTTATTTCAAATCCAGAAGGAGGCCCACAGCTCGAGAAAGTGCAGAAAACCAACTGGACGAAAGGTGCTACAAACTTCCCCTACCTCAAAACGACAAAGGAACAAAATGAAGCGGAATTATGCTGCCAAGCGTAAGCCAGTGGTAACACCTGGTGTTACTGGTTTAAGAAACCTTGGTAATACCTGCTACATGAACTCCATCCTGCAAGTACTCAGTCACTTGCAGAAGTTCAGAGAGTGCTTCTTAACCCTTGATCTCTGTGAGACTGAAGAACTATTGGCAAGAACCACAAATGGGAAAACGAGATTGTCTAACAAGGTCACGCTGGGAATTGGTCCTGCGTCTTGCATAACAGGAAGAAACGATCATGTGGGAACTTCAGGGAGATACAGCATGCCAGCTGGTTTGAATGGAGGTGCCTCTCTGGCCAGGAACCTGGAACTTATTCAACCCAAGGAGCCTAGCTCAAAGCACATCTCTCTTTGCCATGAACTTCACACGCTTTTTCGAGTAATGTGGTCTGGGAAATGGGCTCTGGTGTCCCCGTTTGCTATGTTGCACTCTGTATGGAGCTTGATCCCGGCGTTCCGGGGCTATGGTCAGCAAGATGCTCAGGAATTTCTGTGTGAATTACTGGACAAAGTGCAGCAGGAGCTGGAATCGGAAGGCACAAAACACAGGATCCTTATTCCTTTTCCTCAGAGGAAGCTCACCAAACAGGTTCTCAAGGTGGTGAACACCATCTTTCACGGGCAGCTGCTCAGTCAGGTAAAGGAAAATGACAGTGTGTGTGCAGTCCTATTTTAATTTAATTCTTCAATCCTGATCTGATCTTGTCAAGATGAAAGATGACAATGCTACTGAATGGAATACTTTCCACTTTGTAGCCAGTGACAGCACTCTTCTATCAGTTATCACATGCATGAGATGTAGCAGTAAAGTTGCCTGTGCTCAGTATAAAAGTTAAAGCCGTGTCCTTTTGGCATTGCCATCCTTCACTTTTTTTTAATGAAAACTGAAAAGGTTGCTTTTTAAACTGGAGAACTTGATCCCCCTTTTCATTTCCAACCTGGTTAACATTTGTTAGAGATCAGTTTTTTCAGCAATACCAGTGAGAGTACATCCAAGTTCTAACCTTGGGGTTTAACTTATCAATTATAACCTCGCTGCAGTTTAGAAGGTGCTGTTTGTTACTGCAGCACAATTCCCTGGGTGCCTCTACCCATCTGTTACCGTGCCCAAGTGACCATTCTTAACATATGTCGCTTGATAATGAGCCTTGGCAAGCTATTTGACTCTGGAAAGCATCAGAGCCCAACCTTGCTTCTCGCCCCTCCGTATACGTAACCACTTACTGGCATCACAGACTGGGTAAAAATCTGGAGTGGAACTATTTTTTTCTTTGCAAGTCATATTCTACGTTCCCCCCACCCCCCATCTCCCCCACATTCATGTTGTCACTGAAGTAGAGCACACCGTTGATGGGGAACCCTTTTCACACAAGGAGAGGCTGAAGAATGATCTGTTGGTTATGATTTACATCCCACAAGTTGTTTGAAAAGATTTGTTACGAGTTCATCGTAAGCCTCACAAGTTTGAAATAGCTTGTTTTCCAGGACTCACCTATTTGTAGAACAACGTGAGGATTCAAGGATTTGCTCTTTGAGTAACGGAGCATTATTTCCACTCTTTCACGCACCACCACACCATTCCCCGAAGCTTCCCTGTACTTCAAAGGGGGTGCATTTATAATATGGGGCAGCCGAGTTATAATGAAGACTACATCCACTGAAAGTGATTCTTGAAAATAAGTAGGCCATTGAGGTATTGTTACAATGCCAGTTGATGGTATCACTGGACGGGAAGATCCCAGAATGGAAGCTTGGCACAAAAGACTTATAAAACATGGAGGAACAGAGTCACTGGACCACTAATTTGTTTTAACAACAAGGAAGAAACATTTATTAAACATTAAAAATTGGATTATGATACAATACTTCTTTATTTACTCCCTTAACAAATATCACAGATTTAAAGATTGACATGGATTACAAAATACCTATTAAGCTACAATGGCCTCATTAACACACAGTCTGATTTTAAGCACACAAGGTGACTCTGATCAAATACATACACTCTCCTCTGAACCCAAGTTATTGTCTGTGGATTTCTCCTCAGAATCTTCCTATAAGGGCTGCACGGTGGTGTGGTAGCACAGTGGTCAGTACTTCCTTCACAGCGCCAGGGACCCGGATTTGATTCCCGGCCTGGGTCTCTGTCTGTGCGGAGTCTGCACGTTCTCCCTGTGTCTGCGTGGGTTTCCTCCGGGTGCTCCGGTTTACTCCCACAAGTCCCGAAAGACGTGCTTGTTAGGTGAATTGGACATTCTGAATTCTCCCTCTGTGTACCCGAACAGGCGCCGGAGTGTGGCAACTAGGGGATTTTCACAGCAACCTCATTGCAGTGCTAATGTAAGCCTACTTGTGACACCAATAAAGATTATTATTAATGGTTAGCATTGCTGTCTCACGGCGCCGAGGACGTTCGACCCCAGCCCCGGGTCACTGTTTGTGTGGAGTTTGCACATTCTCCCTGTGCTCCTTAATTGAGAAAAAGAATTGGGTACTCTAAATTTATTTTTGAAAAGAACCTCCCCAGATGATGATCACATGAGAGTTTACAAATTCCACTCCTAAAACACACTTTACAACCTTATAATAATGCTTTCCCTTAGCAGTTTTAATTCCTAAATCCAGTCCATGTTTTACAAAACACCCTTTTAAACAAAGCTTCCATTCCACTTTTATCAGTGAATCCTGTCCAGGATTTTACACCACTCCTCTAGGATTTCTTTGTCTTGATTGCAGTGCAAACTGCTTACAATTGCTTTAACGCTCCATAGAACATAGAATTCCTCCAGTGCAGAAGCAGGCCATTCGGCCCATCCAATCTGCACTGACCTGCGGAAAGCACCCTACCTAGGCCCACTCCTCCACCCTATCCCCATAACCCACCTTTCCTGCACATCTTTGCACACCAAAGGGGCAGTTTTAGCATGGCCAATTCATCTAACCGGCACATCTTTGGACTGGGGAAGGAAACTGGAGCACTCTGAGGAAACCCACGCAGACACGGGGAGAAAATGCAACTCCACTCACACGGTAACCCAAGGCTGGAATTGAACCCGGGTCCCTGATGCTGTGAGGCAGCAGTGCTAACCACTGTGTCACCGTGCTGCCCAGATGATTCCCAGACTGTATTAAAATTGCACCAAACTTTACTTCCACCTCTGAAGTCTGCTGTTACGCTTTAAATCGGGGCAGCATGGGAGCACAGTGGTTAGCACAGTTACTTAACAGCTCCTTGGTCCCAGGTTCGATTCCTGGCTTGGGTCACTGCCTGTGCGGATTCTGCATGTTCTTCCCGCACCTGCGTGGGTTTCCTCTGGGTGCTCCGGTTTCCTCCCAAAATCTAAAGATGTGCAAGTTAGGTGGATTGGCCATGATAAATTGCCCTTAGTGTCCAAAAAGGCTAGGTGGGGTTGCTGGGTTACGGGGATAACGGGAATAGGGTGGAGGCGTGGGGCCTCTTTCCAAGGGCTGCTGCAGACTCGATGGGTTAAATGGCCTCCTTCTGCACTGTTAATTCTATGAAATCTAGCTACTTCAATTGTCTCGAACTCAAAACACGTTGTATACTCTTGAATTCTTCTGAACAATACCTTGGTCTCTGTTCCCATACCTTCAGGTGACTTAAATGTTCTTTCAGTCCTAATTTCCTGGTTATCTGGATTGTATCTTGTTCGTTAGGAAGCTTGCATCTTTGTAACTCCCTTGTCCTGTCCAACTTCTGGTAGAGTTGAGAGCTTTCGCTTCCCAGTGTCCTATCTCCAAACGCCCTGGCTTCAAGTTAAAATTAATGACAAAGGGAAGCTCTTCTCTCTGGAAAGTGCCCTCCTGTTGCTAAGCACAGATTTACTTTTCTTTACTCTTCACGCCATAGCCCTCTCTAAGCACAATAGTGACACAGTTGGAACTGAACCAACCCCCACATATAAACATCGTCGTCCAGTATGAATCTAACCATTGGTTTTACCCTTCCAGGCACAGAAACATTAAATTAAACCACTTAAAACTATACCTTATTTCCAATGTTTACCAATGCAAATATAAGTCCCTTAAAACTACCTTTGTTTTCCTAACAGTATTTACAGAAGGATCATGGGGAGGTGTGCACCCATGTTTTTGTCCTATCTCCCTCTCTTTCAAATTACTTTTACGCATTTTATTTGCCTCATCGTGCTTATTTTATAATGGCTCCATCCAGCTGCTGTTTTAAATTCCCATGGTATTAGCTAGACTACCTTTAGGTCAGCTCATTTACATTGCAGTAGACATTAGGTCAGCGAGCAAAGTGAAACCCCAGCAGTGTTAAATCTGAACATGTGTAAGTATGATGATTCGGGTCAAGCCATTGTGCACTTAGGGCCTCTCATACCTTATTTATATTAACAGCTTTCAGAAGCAGTGCTGTACTGTGAATAAGGTAGCACCTATGACTCCAGAGACACACAGCTCCACCCCACCAGGTGGTTTCATTCCTGCCTCGAGGAGGCAAGATAGGGGAACAAGAGTGGGCCAATCAGGAATTGCAACATTACATTCCTGACTGTTGAGCAGCTGTACCGCACCACCGTTCCTGCATAAGCACAGTTCAGACATTGCCGCCAGTGTCGTCAGGGTTGCTGCCATCTATAAACAGCAGGAACTTGGAACAGAGGGAGACCTTCAGATTTAGAAATTGCTTCCACTGGAATATGTTCTGCAATATAATGAGGTTTCCTGTTGCTTAACTGGGTTTCTGGGTTTACATCAAAGGTACAATGTTGTAGGACCCACCAGCAGGGAAAAACCCACATTACCAGAGTTTTAAAGGTTTGAAAGATACTCGAGCTTAGTTGCTGGCTAACTTATTTGTTCTTGTTTATTTGAATCTGTGATGAGTACAGTAAAATTCTACCTATCGATAGAGATTGCACATTCCAGCGGATAAAGATGAGCACATTTTTCTTATGGTGGATAAGTTTCCAAGGAAATACCAGCATACGTGACGGGCAGCAGCCCAATTGTGAGAAGTAATCAAATGTGAATTTCATTGAACCAAGATCCAGATTTATACATGCATTTTAATTTGTGATTTCATCAAGACTTATAAAGAGCAAAGCATATGATTGCATAAAAAGTGACACCAGGAGCCATTTATGCAGCTTCAGGTTGTTTGATTCTCCCCATCCTTATTTTTGTTGCTATGCTACTGCTCAAAGTACAAGAGTGTACCCCACAAGGCAGGCTAGATGCTGGTTATGGGGCACTCTTCATGTCCCAGCCAAGGTGGTGGCCACTCACGGTTGTTTGTGGAACAGCAGAGCTGAGCCTGGTCCAACCCTGACATAACCACATTCACATGTGCAACAGAAGGTCACAACAGCAGTTGGGAGCAGAAAGCCTGACATCGCAGCAGATAGGGAAACTTAGACTGCGGCCCCCTTCCGTCGGCTCCCTTTGCACTTCCTGGAAGCTGAGTCAGTAGCATTGGCGGAGACCCAGGACCGGGTTCCATCTGGGCTGCAGATGCTGCCTGTTGTAAAGCACCAAGACCAGCAATAGTGGAGTAGAGAAAGTTGTCTACGTTTGGTTTTCTTTTGAAATTTATCAGTAAGTTGTGTGAAAATATTAACAGCATTGGATTTGAAAATGTAACTGAAGCTGTGTTTCGGTGCATGTTCAAATTCCCCATGCACAAAGCTTTCCTTTCTCGTCTGAACTATGTTTTTTCCCAAATTCCCCATGCACAAAACTTTCCTTTCTCATCTGAACTGGTATTTTTCCAAACTTTTCTGTGTTGGCTCCTCTGTCAAATATTGACACACTCCCAAGGACCTCCTGTTCTAAGTTCAGTGTCATATACCCAGAGGAAATTGGTGTGGCCATCGCAGAAAACATCCTTTATTTGTATAAAGCACCAGAAATGACTTCAGCAAACAGCATGGTCAGTAGATACAGGGAAAAGGGAATGTCCATTTTTAAGATAGTGTTCTTGCCACATTATATGTCCACACTAGACGCTCAGAAATTTAATGACCTTGCAAATCACATTTTGAACTTAAATCCTCTGAGAAACACAGAGCTGATTTATTTAGTGCCCTAAGCAACTCTCATATACCTCCTAGTGGCCGTCTCCAGAACAGCGATGAAAGAAATGTATCATCAGATGTCCTGCTTTCCTTTGGCACCATCAAAATGGTGGATTCATTGGGAAATTAAAATCAAATGGAGGTTAAAAACTAGCCAATGTCTGAGTTATGCACAGCTTGGGCCCAGGAGAAGGCCATTCAGCCCATTGAAAGCTGTCCGCTTGGTCATATTACCTGTGCTTTTTGTAAACCCAGTACAGCTATTCTAGTGGGTAAATTTGGTGACAATATGGGGGCAGTTCGTGGCGGTACCAGGCTTTTTGATTCGTAACCAATTTGATTACAGACTTGCATATTGGGTCTCAATCTAATTAGGTAGGGGGTAACAAAACATGAAGGGTGCAGTAACAATATTCTGATTGAAGCTTCATGTCAGCGCTCTCCAGAAAGTACGGTATAACCATGTCATCCTCTGTAAAATGTTTTCTGCCATTAATTTCAGCAGTGATACAGATACCCAAAAACTAAAGCAAGGCCTTTTGTCACCTAAATAATCTTATATAGTTAAAACTGCAACCACAGTTTAGAAAATGTTTAATCTGCTTTCTGAAGGTCCAGCATACAAAACAACCTTGCTTTTCTCACCTGTGCTCCATCAGATTGCTGTCCAGAACCTCCCCACACAGCCTTCCTTCAGGGATTTCAGAACTAAAAACGTTAAATTATCAGGATGGGTGGCGTAGACTAGATTGTGTGCCCTTGAGTATAGGAGACCAAGGGCTGATATAATTGAGGTGTTTATAATGATTAAAAGATTTGATGGAGAGAAACTGCTTCCTCCTGCGCACAGTCCAGAGCCTTAAAATGAATGCTAGGCTGTTCCGAGGCAATATCGGGCTCGTCACAGAAGGCAGAGGGTAGCAGTGGAAGGGTGTTTTTCTGAATGGAAGGTTGTGACTAGTGGTGTTCAACAGGGATCTGTGCTGGGGCCTCTGTTGTTTGTGGTATACATAGACGATTTGGAGGAAAGTGTAGCTGGTCTGATTAGTAAGTTCGCGGATGACACCAAGGTTGGTAGAGAAGCAGATAGTGTTGAGGATTGTCAGAGGGTACAGCAGGACAGATAGGTTGGAGATTTGGGCAGAGAAATGTCAAATGGAGTTTAATCCAGACAAATGTAAGGTAATGCATTTTGGTATGTCTAATATAGAGGGGAAATATACCGTAAATGGCAAAACTCTTAGGAATATAGAAAGTCAGAGAGATCTGGGTGTGCAGCTCCACAGATCTTTGAAAGTGGCAACACAAGTGGACAGGGTAGTCAAGAAAGCATATGGAATGCTTGCCTTCATTGCACGGGGCATCGAGTATAAAAACTAGCAAGTCATGCTACAGTTGTATAGAACCTTTGTAAAGCTGCATTTGGAATATTGCGCACAATACCGCCACACTACCAGAAGGATGTGTAGGCTTTGGAGAGGGTGCAGAGGGGGTTTACCAGGATATTGCCTGGCCTGCAGGGTGTTAACTATATGGAGAGGCTGAACAGCACGGTAGCAATATTGCTTCACAGCTCCAGGGTCGATTCCCGGTTTGGTTCACTGTCTGTGCGGAGTCTGCATGTTCTCCCTGTGTCTGCGTGGGTTTCCTCCGTGTGCTCCGGTTTCCTCCCACAAGTTCCGAAAGACGTGCTGTTAGGTAATTTGGACATTCTGAATTCTCCCTCTGTGTACCCGAACAGGCGCCGGAGTGAGGCAACTAGGGTAACTTCATTGCATTGTTAATGTAAGCCTACTTGTGACAATAAAGATTATTATTATTATTATAGACTCTGACTGTTTTCATTAGAACGATGGAGGTTGAGGGGTTACCTGATAGAGGTCTACAAGATTATGAGGGGCATGGATAGAGTGGATGGTCAGGCACTCTTTCCCAGGGTCGAGGGGTCAGTCACTAGAGGGCATAGGTTTTAAGGTCCGTGGGGCAAAGTTTAGAGGAGCTGTGCGAGATTTTTTTTTTATACACTGAGGGTGGCGAGTGCCTGGATCGTGCTGCCATGAGAGATTGTGGAAGCAGATACATTAACGGCATTCAAAAGGCATCTCGACAAATACATGGATAGCATGGGTATAGAAGGATATGGCACTAGGAAGTGATGAGGGTTTTGGCCAAGGTTGGTATCATGGCCGGTACAGGCTTGGAGGGCCGAAGGGCCTGTTCCTGTGCTGTATTGTTCTTTGTACTTCATGCAAATTAAGTCTAGAATTCTAAAACGTTGTTGAGGCTGGGGAATCAATTGAAAGGTTCAAAACTGAGATAGGTAGATTTTTGCTGAGCAAGAGTATCAAGGGTCATAGAACCGAAGTGAAGATGTAAAGGTTTTTAAGTTGCCACCATGGCGGGCTGAAGAGATTGAGTTAAAATACAGATTGACCATGATATAATTGGGGTGAACAGGCTCAAGTGAATAAAGCCGTACTTCTGTTCATTTGTACCGTCTATCTCATCTGAATCACTTCCATGGTTTCTTCCTATTCAATGTTAAACTCCTGATAGCCAGTTGGCGAAGGATGAAACCAGAGCCAATCATTACTCAGTTCATACTTATTCACAGAGTGAAACATTAAAAGTATCTACCTCCTAGCTCTTCCCCCCCCCCCCCCCCCGTGTCAGTAAGAATCTCTTTACATGTGCTTCTGTCACAACCCAATCAATGCTCTCCGCCTGCACATAGTTTTTTAAAAAAAATATTTTATTGAAAATTTTTTCCAAACAACAATTTTTCCCCTCTTACAAAGCAAACGAAACAATAACAAAACAGAAATTTTTAACAATACACAGGTAACAAAACCCCATTGTCTATTGACCTAAACTAAACTAACCCCCCCCCCCCCCCCCCGCTTCCCCCTGGGTTGCTGCTGCTGGTCATCTGTCTTCCCTCTAACGTTCCCCTAGGTAGTCGAGAAATGGCTGCCACCGCCTGGTGAACCCTTGAGCCGATCCTCTCAGGGCAAACTTTATCTGCTCCAGTTTAATGAACCCCGCCATATCATTTACCCAGGCCTCCAGTCCGGGGGGTTTCGCCTCCTTCCACATGAGTAGGATCCTGCGCCGGGCTACTAGGGACGCAAAGGCCACGACATCGGCCTCTTTCGCCCCCTGCACTCCCGGCTCTTCCGCAACTCCAAATAGAGCTAACCCCCGGCCTGGTTTGACCCGGGCCTTCACCACCTGCGAAATCACTCCCGTCACTCCCTTCCAATACCCTTCCAGTGCCGGGCACGCCCAAAACATATGTGCGTGGTTTGCCGGGCTCCCGCCACACCTCCCACATTTGTCTTCCACTCCAAAGAACCTGCTCAATCTTGCCCCCGTTATGTGTGCTCTATGTAGCACCTTAAATTGAATCAGGCTAAGCCTGGCGCATGAGGAAGAGGAATTTACCCTGCTTAGGGCATCAGCCCACATACCCTCCTCTATCTCCTCCCCTAATTCTTCTTCCCACTTTCCTTTTAGTTCGCCCACCGACTCCTCCCCCTCTTCCCTCATCTCTCTGTAAATCTCTGACACCTTGCCCTCTCCGACCCACACCCCTGAAAGCACCCTGTCCTGTATCCCCTGTGTCGGGAGCAACGGAAATTCCCTCACCTGTTGTCTAGTAAACGCCCTCACCTGCATATATCGCAAGAAATTTCCCCGGGGCAACTTATACTTTTCCTCCAATGCTCCCAAGCTCTCAAAAGTCCCATCTATAAATAAATCTCCCACCTTCCTAATTCCCAACTGGTACCAGCTCTGAAACCCTCCATCCATTCTTCCTGGGGCGAACCTATGGTTGTTCCTGATAGGGGACCCCACCAGGGCTCCCCGCACCCCTCTCTGTCGCCTCCACTGTCCCCAGATATTCAGTGTTGCCGCCACCACCGGGTTCGTGGTAAACTTTTTAGGTGAGAACGGTAGCGGCGCCGTCACCAGCGCCTCTAAACTCGTCCCTTTACAGGACTTTCTCTCCAGTCTTTTCCACGCTGCTCCCTCACCCTCCCTCACCCTCCATCATCCATCTACGTATCATTGCCACATTGGCGGCCCAATAGTAATCACCCAAGTTCGGTAGTGCCAGTCCTCCTCTGTCCCTACTACGCTGAAGGAACCCCCTCCTTACTCTCGGAACTTTCCCTGCCCACACGAAGCTCGTGATGCTCCTATCTATTTTATTAAAAAAGGTCTTGGTGATTAGTATAGGGAGACATTGAAATACAAATAAGAACCTCGGGAGGACATCATCTTAATTGCTTGCACCCTGCCCGCCAGCGATAAAGGCTGCATGTCCCACCTCTTGAAGTCCTCCTCCATTTGTTCTACCAGCCGTGTCAGATTAAGTCTGTGCAAGGTTCCCCAGCTCCTAGCGATCTGAATCCCCAGGTAGCGGAAGTTTCTTTCCACTTTCCTTAGCGGTAAGCCTTCTATCTCTCTACTCTGGTCCCCTGGATGTATCACAAATAATTCACTCTTCCCCATGTTTAGCCTATACCCCGAGAATTCCCCGAACCCCCTCAAAATTCGCATAACCTCTATCATTCCCCCCCCCCCCCCCCTGGGTCCGACACGTATAACAATAGGTCATCTGCGTATAACGAGACTCGGTGTTCTTCTCCCCCTCTAATCACCCCTCTCCATTTCCTGGAGTCTCTCAACGCCATGGCCAGAGGTTCAATTGCCAACGCGAACAACAATGGAGACAGCGGGCATCCCTGTCTTGTTCCCCTATATAATCGGAAATACTCCGATCTATGTCGACCTGTAACTACGCTTGCCGTTGGAGCCCCATAAAGAAGTCTAACCCAGCTAATAAACCCGTTCCCAAACCTCCTTAACACTTCCCATAAATACTCCCACTCCACCCTATCAAATGCCTTCTCTACGTCCATTGCCGCCACTATCTCTGCCTCCCCCTCCACTGGGGGCATCATTATCACCCCTAATAGTCGTCGCACGTTAACATTCAGTTGTCTCCCTTTTACGAACCCTGTCTGGTCTTCGTCCACCACCCCCGGGACACAGTCCTCTATCCTCGATGCCAGTACCTTTGCCAGCAATTTGGCGTCCACGTTCAATAGTGAAATAGGTCTATAGGACCCGCACTGCAACGGCTCTTTGTCCCTCTTCAAAATTAGCGATATCGTCGCCTCCGACATCGTCGGGGGTAGAGTCCCCCCTTCCCTGGCCTCATTGAACGTCCTCGCCATCAATGGGCCAACAAGTCCACATATTTTCTGTAATATTCCACCGGGAACCCGTCTGGCCCCGGGGCCTTCCCTGCTTGCATGCTTCCCAGTTCCTTAATAACCTCGTGCACCTCAATCGGCGCCCCCAGGCCTGCCACCTCCTGCTCCTCCACTTTCGGGAACCTCAATTGGTCCAGGAACTGCCGCATCCCCTCCTCTCCCTCTGGGGGTTGAGACCTATACAGTTCCTCATAGAAGGTCTTGCACACCTCATTTATCTTTCCTGCCCTTCGCACCGTGTCTCCCCTTTCGTCTCTAATTCCTCCTATCTCCCTCGCTGCTGCCCTCTTTCGCAATTGATGCACCATCAGGCGACTAGCCTTTTCCCCATATTCATATCTCCTCCCCTGTGCCTTCCTTCACAGTACCTCCGCCTTTGGTGGTCAGAAGGTCAAACTCCGTCTGGAGTCGTCTCCTCTCCCTGTACAATTCCTCCTCCGGGGTCTCTGCAAATTCCCTGTCCACCCTTAAAATCTCCCCCAGTAATCTTTCCCTTACCTTGGCCTCTGTTTTCCTTTTGTGGGCCCCAATAGAGATCAGCTCTCCTCTGACCACCGCTTTTAATGCTTCCCAGACCACTCCCACAGGGACCTCGCCGTCGTCATTGACCTCCAGGTATCTCTCAATACACCCCCGCATTCTTGCACACACTCCCTCATCCGCCATCAGTCCCACATCTGATCGCCAGAGTGTTCTCTGCTCCCTGTCCTCTCCTACTTCCAGGTCCACCCAATGTGGGGCATGATCCGAAACCGCTATGGCTGAGTACTCAGCTTCTTCCACCCTAGAGATCAACGACCTTCCCAACACAAAGAAATCTATCCGGGAGTACACTTTATGGACATGGGAGAAGAAGGAAAACTCCCTAGCCCTAGGTCTAAGAAATCGCCATGGATCCACTCCCCCCATTTGGTCCATAAACCCCTTAAGTACCTTGGCCGCTGCCGGCCTTCTTCCGGTCCTTGAGCTGGATCTATCTAGCCCCGGGTCCAGCACCGTATTAAAGTCCCCTCCTAAAATCAAGTTTCCTGCCTCCAGGTCCGTGCCTGCACATAGTTAACCACAGTTGATGTGCAATTAACATCCAAATCCTTCCCCAAAACCTGAGCAATATTGAAACTCGTGTTGTCTGTTACAATATCCAGTGTTTCATCTGTTTGTTCTGTTATTTTCCAGTTAAATAAACTACAGCTCTCGGACTCACAACTATTTCACATGACACCTTTGCATTCAATACTATGTTTGAACTGAAACCACACATACAACAGCAGAAACAAAGTCCCCACAGACTCCAGTCACATTTCTTTACATCTAAAATTTAAAGTGGTCCAACATCTTTTACTCTGCGTGTAATTATGAAAGTTAGTTTGGCAGATAAATTGTTTTCCATCTCTTCAACCCGCCATGGTGGCAACTTAAAAACCTTTACATCTTCAGGGTTTTAGAAGGTACATTCAGCAAACCACCAACTTAAACGTAAGACATTGCAAAAATGTTATACCTTTTAAGCTGTTCAGTGTCACCACTTAACTCCAGTCCAGTCCTACTCGTATCAAATGAATATTTACACTAAGAATTCCTGGTGAAATTTAGTGCAAAGAAGTTTAAAGTAAAGCATGTTGGTAGGAAGAACAAGGAGAGGTAATACAAAATAAATGATTCAATTCTAAAAGGAGTGCAGGAACAGAGAGACCTCTGGGGATATGTGCATAAATCACTGAAGGGGCAGGCCAGTTTCAGAAACTTGTTAAAAAGACATATGGTATCCTGGGCTTTATAAATAGAGGCATAGAGTACAAAAGAAAGGAAGTTATTATGAAATAAAACCACAAAATACTGGAAATATTCAGCAGGTCTGGCACCATCTGTGGAGAGAGAAACAGAGTTAATGTTTCATATCTGTGATCTTTCATCAGAGCCTGCAAAGTTGTGATGAACTTTTATAAAAACACTGGTTTAGCCTCAGTTTTGGAGTATCGTATCTAATTCTGGTCACTGCACTTTAGAAGTGCTGCCACGGATGAGGGACTTGCATGGATAGATTTGAGAAGCTGGGGTTGTCTGCCTTAAGGGAAGACTGAGAGGAGATTCGGTAGAAGTATTTGAAATCACAAATGCTAAGGACAGAGTCGATAAGCGAGTAACTGTTCCCGTTGGCAGAAGAGTTGAGAACCAGAGGAGACAAATTAAAGGTGATTGGCAAAAGATATGGAGGGGAACAGTTTTATGCTGCGAGTGATTAGCATCTGAAATGCACTGCCAGGAGGTGTGGTGGAGGCATGTTCAATTGTGGCCTTCAAAAGGGAATTTGATAAGCACCTGAAAAGAGAACATTTGCGCCTGCAAGGAACGGATGGGGCAGTGTGACTGGTTGAATTGCTCTTGCAGATAGCTGGCACGGCCACACTAGGGGCTTTTCACAGTAACTTCATTGAAGCCTACTTGTGACAAGCGATTTTCATTTCATTTCATTTCTGTGCTGCAACCATTCTATAACAGCATTGCTCCTCCTGCCCCTGACATACTTTCTCAGATCCTGACCAACCAACATATTACAACTGACTCCAGCCAACTTATTGCAGAGAAAGGTTTTTAAGGTGTCAGCTTTCACAAAAGGCCATCAGCTGAGATTCAATTGAGGCAACAAAAAAAAAATCACCTCGAGTATCTTGGGACCGGAATGATGGCTCCAAAATTTGCCATCTGCAAATGTTCTACATACCAACACCAACGTTACCCATTGCTGCTTAGCAATTGGGGATGTGCCGGGCAGTCAAAAAACACATTGTGCATGAGCAGAGCTCTCTTTAAGATTAATGGTTAAGCAGCAATCCCAAAGGGACTGTGCATGCACGAAATGAGCCTGGCAAAGCATGGGAAAATTTGAGGGAACGCTGATCAGCACATGTCTGAGGGAGAGTACACTTTTGGGTCATAAAGGGAACAGACACTTCCACTGGCATTGATATTGCACCACTGTTAGAAAATTCAAATAAGAATTTGAATTTTTAGTTTAACAAAATAAGTTTGGTTGACTATATATATTTTAAAGTTCTTCAATCCATCAATCCTCTGAATTAATCAAACCTTTTTTGTTTTTTTTCAGTGATGGCCTTAAATTAATGCCATCTAGTTACTGGCTTACCAAGCAAGGGAAATACCCCCCCCCCCCCATCAGTTTACTTTCTCTAAGCCCAACATAATTTTTCCTTAAGCTTTTTCCCAATGGTGGAAATTGCTGCAGTCTTTCTAGTTTATTCACAACCCTCCTTTTATCTTGTTGAATTTCTTACGCAGCTCCACTAAAGTAGAATCCCCAAACTGCAGACAATATCGGTATAATCAGTTATTTGTTTAGGTTTGACATTAACTCTTGGTTTTCCCATTCTGTGATCCTACTGATAAAACTTCCAAAGCTTAATCAACTTATCCTCCCGCTTTTGAAGATTTGTGTGTTTGAATCCTCCTTTTCAAACATGTAACAACCAATTCTATTGTTGCTCAGGGCAGCACGGTGGTGCAATGGTTAGCTCTGCTGCCTCACGGCGCCGAGGTCCCAGGTTCGATCCTGGCCCTGGGTCACTGTCCGTGTGGAGTTTGCACATTCTCCCCGTGTCTGCGTGGGTTTCGCCCCCACAACCAAAAGATGTGCAGGGTAGGTGGATTGGCCATGCTAAATTGCCCCTTAATTGGAAAAAATGAATTGGGTACTCTAAATTTATTTTTAAAATATTAATTCTATTGTTTCTCTGCACAGCCGTATTCCTTGTATTACAGTAACAGTACAGACTGCTATGTTATTCTGTATTTCTTTAACTGTCCATGTCACCTCTGCAAACAGTTTTAAAAAAAAAAAATTAGAGTACCCAATTATTTTTTTCCCAATTAAGGGCAATTTAGCGTGGCCAATCCACCAAACCTGCACATCTTTGGGTTGTGGGGGTGAAACCCACGCAGACACAGGGAGAATGTGCAAACCCCACACAGACAGTGACCCGGGGCCGGGATCGAACCCGGGTCCTCGGCGCCATGAGTCAGCAGTGCTAACCACTGTGCCGCCCTCCTAGTCAATTAAAAAAAACATTTTTGTGAAGGCATTTTCAATATATACCATAACAAAGAAGTACAAAGGCCAAAAATATGGCAACAGGAAACAAACTCCTCCCTCACTGCAGGCCCCCAAGAAACAGACCCCCCCCCCACCCCACTGCCACGCGTCCCCCCTTTTCCAGCTTTTCACCCCACACCCCACCCAAACAAAAAATAAAGTGAAACCCCAACCCCCCCGCTGACAACTGGTGAACAGTCTTCACCTCAAGGTGGACCCCTCCTCCATGCCTCGAATGGCGAACTTGATCCTTTCCAAATGCAGGAACTCTGTCAAATCACTCACCCATACACCTGCTTTCGGCAGCTCTGAGTCCCGCCAGCACAACAAAATCTGTCTCCGGGGTATCAAGGAGGCAAAGGGCAACACGTCAGCCTCTCTTCCCACCTGCACTCCCGGATCTCCAACACTCCAAATATCGCTCACCTATACCCCAAAATCTTTGACATTATGTCCGAAAACCCTTTCCAAAACACCTCCACCTCGGCTACGCCCAAAACATATCACATGATTCGCTGGGCCCCCTGCACACTGCCCGCACCTATCCTTCGCCCCATAAAAGAACCAACTCATCCTGGACACTGTCATGTGGGCCCTGTGCACCACCTTAAATTGGATACGGCCTAGCCTTGCTCACAGCCAAGACATATTCTCCCTCCGCAGAGCTTCAAGGCCTGGAAACCGCCCCACAACAAACAAATCCCTAAAATATTCTTAACCCCACCTGCCGCCACTCCCGAAACCTCACATCCGTCCCCACCGGGGCAGACCTTAGATTGTTGCAAATCAACGCCCACAGAGACTTGCCTTCCAATCCAAAGTGCTGCCGACCCTGGTTCCAAACCCTCTGCTGATACCACCACCGAACGGGTGGAGTACCTGACAGCCGGGAACGGAAGGGGCGCCAACAACAGTGTCCTCAGGCTGGTCCCTTTACACGAGGGCGCCTCCACTCACCCCCAAACCAACCGCTCCTCCACCGCCCATTTCCAAACCGTTGCCAGATTCACTGCCTAGTAGTAGTTTGACAAGTTCAGCAATGCTATTCCCCCGCCCCACCCGTTCCCCATCGTTCCCTCTCTTAAAAACAGAAGTTCCCAGTCTATGATGGCTTAGCTGGTAGTTTAGATAGAACTACGGAGGATCCAACTGTCCTTGATTTTTTTTCTCTCTGCGCTAGATGCGGGAAAAAATTTATTATGGTTTTTGCTGATCATCACTGTCCGGTGATCACTGTTTGCAAGGTGCCCCCAGGAAAAAGCACCCAAACATCTGCCCCTTGGCTGTTATTCACTGCCACTTTTGGGAAGTGAGTGCCGATGGAGGTATTGGAATTGTTTTTTTCTTGTATTATAACAGCAATGGAAACCTGCATTAATGTAGCACCTTTAACATTGTTAAAAAGGGCAGCACGGTGGCACAGTGGTTAGCACTGCTGCCAACGGTGCTGAGGGCCCAGGTTCGATCCTGGCCCCGGGTCACTGTCTGTGTGGAGTTTGCTCTTTCTCACCCTGTCTGCCCGCGTTTCACCCCCACAACCCAAAGATGTGCAGGGTAGGTGGATTGGCCATGCTAAATTGCCCCCTTAATTGGAAAAAATGAATTGGGTACTCTATCAATCAAAAGTTGACATTGCAGTTCTACAGTAACCCACCAACCTCAACAGTTTCATCCTGTGTGAAGAATGGCTGAAGTTGGATTTGTGGTACTGGAGTTTAACCACCAAACTGCAAAACTCTCAGGTGTGGAGAGAAAATCCAGACACTTTTCTTTAAATTAAGGATGGTGACATATTTCCCAGTCAAAAGGAAAGATTAACATGTGAGCCTGCCTGACCACTCCTGTGATAAGGGCACAGTCATTATCATAGATTATCATAGAATTTACAGTGCAGAAGGAGGCCATTCGGCCCATCGAGTCTGCACCGGCTCTTGGAAAGAGCACCCTACCCAAGGTCAACACCTCCACCCTATCCCCATAACCCAGTAACCCCACCCAACACTAAGGGCAATTTTGGACACTAAGGGCAATTTAGCATGGCCAATCCACCTAACCTGCACATCTTTGGACTGTGGGGGGAAACCGGAGCACCCAGAGGAAACCCACGCAGACACGGGGAGGATGTGCAGACTCCGCACAGCCAGTGACCCAAGCCGGAATCAAACCTGGGACCCTGGAGCTGTGAAGCAATTGTGCTCTCCACAATGCTACTATGCTGCCCTTGTATAGTATTTGTTAATATATTACTGGCACTGTCAATGCGAGAGTGCAGTTAAACTGCTTAATCAAACCAGGGCTCCATGCACTCACAGTCAGGCACACAAATCAGCCGTGCATAAAAAGGTGTTCTCTAACTGATGAAGTAATTTAGACAAGAAACCCAGTGTTGGATCAGCACAGAATTCAGCATTTAATGTTGGGGTAGCCTCAGTTGTGTTTTAAAAAAATATATATTTATTAAAGTTTTTTAACAACACAATTTTTCTCCCTTACAAACAATAAACCCCCCCCCCCCCCCCCCGGTAACAAACTAACAAGAGATTGCACTGAGCAAGATACATACATGGCAAAATGGTATATTTACATAGCTTTATACACTGGCTCTCTCCCGCACGTGCCAGTTAGCATCAGTTGTGTTGATACTTGGAATTATTTTGCACAGATTCATTGCCTTGGTGACCAAATTAAGGATGTGTGTCCGGACCACATTGATTCCTTGTTGACAGAGTTAGTTGATCCCAGCCAGTGGAGCAGGAGAAGTGATACAGTTGGCCACAATGCTCCTGAGAAAACCCGCTCAGATTTTTACCTCTCCATTGTTATTTGGTGCCACTGTGGGGAACTGAGTCGCATTGGACATTGAGGATGGAATCAAGGTTTTTTTTAAAAGCCCCTGCAGTATAACAACACATATGTGCATTTATGTTGCACCTTTAACTTTATTAAAAAAAAAACATTTAGAGTACCCAATTCTTTTTTTTTTCAAATTAAGGGGCAATTCAGTGTGGCCAATCCAGCTGCGCTGCACATCTTTTTGGGTTGTGGGGGTGAGACCCACGCAGACACGGGGTGAATGTGCAAACTCCACACGGACAGTGACCCGGGGCCGGGATCGAACCCGGGTCCTCGGCGCCATGAGGCAGCAGTGCTAACCACCGTGCCACCCCTCATGTGGCACCTTTAACAATTATTTAAAAATCCAAAAATGCTTCACGTGACCATTATTAACAAAAGTTGACACTCCGCCCATGTGAGATATTGGGATAGGTGACCAAGGGCAGCACGGTGGTGCAGTGGGTTAGCCCTGCAGCCTCACGGCGCCGAGGCCCCAGGTTTGATCCCGGCTCTGGGTCACTGTCCGTGTGGAGTTTGCACATTCTCCCCGTGTTTGCATGGGTTTCACCGCCACAACCCAGAGATGTGCAGGGTAGGTGGATTGGCCATGCTAAATTGCCCCTTAATTGGAAAAAATGAATTGGGTACTCTAAATTTATTTTTAAAAAGCTAAAATTAGCTCTGGGTGGGGTTTGAAAGAGTGGCTTAAAGAAATTCAGAGGTTTAGGGAGGGAATTCCAGAGCTCAGGGTCCCGGCTGCTGAAGCCCCCAATGAAGTGACCAGAATTGTAGTAAGACCGAGATGTATGGCTTGAGGAGGTTACAGAGATACGGTTGGCCCTGACATCACTCATGTCCTAAGCTCCTAATGAATACTTCGGTTAACTACCTGTGCATGAGGCAGCATCGTCAGCAGAAATGGGAAAGAGAATATTTGTACCACTGAGTTGTCTGAATTTGTAGATTTGTTTTTAAATGGGGAAAAAAGGATGTTTTAAATAATCTGTAATCTTTATTAGTGTCACAAGTAGACATGCATTGAAGTTACTGTGAAAAGCCCTGAGGTGAATGTCCAATTCGCCTAACAAGCAGGTCTTTCGGGACTTGTGGGAGGAAACCGGAGCACCCGGAGGAAAGCCACGCAGACACAGGGAGAACATGCAGACTCCCCGCAGCAAGTGGCTCAAGCCTGGAGTCGAAACCGGGAACCTGGCGCTGTGAAGCAACATTGCTAACCAATGTGCTACCATGCCGCCCAATTTGGCCATTTACTGATGTTGCAGAATGTGTTTTTTTTTTTAATAAACATTTTATTGAGGTATTTTTGGTATAATAACAAAATAAACAATACACATGAAACCATAACCATAGTGCAAAAGCCATAGTGCAAAAGCTCCCCTCTATGAACATATCCCCCATCCTCTCAATCACCGCTCTCTGCCATAACCGGAACCCCCCGCCCATACTCCCCGGGGCAAACCGGCGATTATCACAGATTGGGGCCCAGACCGATGCTCCCATATGCCGCCTCCACTGGCCCCAAACTCTCAGGGCCACCACCACCACTGGACTGGTGGAGTACCGTGCCGACGGGAACGGCAGAGGTACAGTTACCAACACCCCCATAACGGGCAGCATGGTAGCATTGTGGATAGCACAATTGCTTCACAGCTCCAGGGTCCCAGGTACGATTCCCGGCTTGGGTCACTGTCTGTGCGGAGTCTGCACGTTCTCCCCGTGTGTGCGTGGGTTTCCTCCGGGTGCTCCGGTTTCCTCCCACAGTCCAAAGATGAGCAGGTTAGGTTGATTGGCTATGATAAAATTGCCCTTAGTGTCCAAAAATTACCCTTCGTGTTGGGTTGGGTTACTGGGTTATGGGGATATGGTGGAGGTGTTGACCTTGGGTAGGGTGCTCTTTCCAAAAGCCGGTGCAGACTCGATGGGCCGAATGGCCTCCTTCTGCACTGTAAATTCTATGAATTTACCTCTCGTACAGGTCCCACCCTTATTGACCTCCTACTCTAAACTACTCCCCCCCCCCCCCTTGCTGATGATTAATTTCCCGCAAAGAAGTCGACGAACGGTTGCCACCTCCGGGCAAACTCTTTAACAGTGACCCTCAAGGCGAACTTGATTTTCTCTAAAATGCGAAAGCTAGCCATGTCCGATAGCCAGGTCTCCGACTTCGGGGGCTTTGAGTCCCTCCATGCTAATAGTATCCATCTCCGGGCTACCAGGGAAGCAAAGGCCAGAACGTCTGCC
This sequence comes from Scyliorhinus torazame, assembly GCF_047496885.1. NCBI lineage: Eukaryota > Metazoa > Chordata > Chondrichthyes > Carcharhiniformes > Scyliorhinidae > Scyliorhinus > Scyliorhinus torazame. Next base: position 8,552,780 of record NC_092723.1, read on the forward strand.
TGTTCTCCTGGATTCCCGGGTCTTCTGACACCCCGAAAACTGCCACCTCTGGACTCAGCGCCACCCTTGTTTTTAACACCCTGGACATCACGTCCACAAACCCCTGCCAAAATCCCTTAAGCTTTGGACATGCGCAGAACATGTGGACATGGTTCGCTGGTCCTCCCGCACATTTTGCACACCTGTCCTCAACCCTAAAGAATCTGCTCATCCGGGCCACTGTCATGTGGGCCCAGTGAACGACCTTAAATTGTATCACGTTGAACCTGGCACATGTTGCAGACATGTTGACTCTACTCAACGTGTCTGCCCACAGACCATCCTCTATCTCTCCTCCCAGATCCTTCTCCCACTTGCACTTCAGCTCCTCGGTCTGCGTCTCCTCCGACCCCATAAGCTCCTTATAAATGTCCGAGACGCTCCCTTCTCCTACCCACCCTCTGGAAACTACCCTGTTCTGATTCCCCCTTAGTGGTAGGAGTGGGAAGGTTGCCACCTGTTTACGTAGGAAGTCCCAAACCTGCAGATACCTGAATTTGTTTCCTCTCGCCAACCCAAACTTTTCCTCCAACGCCCTGGTACTCTGAAAGCTCACCTCTATGAACATATCCCCCATCCTCTCAATCACCGCTCTCCACCATAACCGGAACCCCCCGCCCATACTCCCCGGGGCAAACCGGCGATTATCACAGATTGGGGCCCAGACCGATGCTCCCACAGGCCGCCTCCACTGGCCCCAAACTCTCAGGGCCGCCACCACCACTGGACTGGTGGAGTACCGTGCCGGCGGGAACGGCAGAGGTGCAGTTACCAATGCCCCCAAACTGGTGCCCTTACATGAAGCCGCCTCCATGCGCACCCATGCCGACCCCGCCCCCACCACCCACTTCCTGATCATGGCTATATTAGCCGCCCAGTAATAGTTGCTAAAATTTTGCAGCGGCAGCCCGCCCTCTCCACGACTCCGCTCAAGCATTACCTTCCTTACTCGCGTCATCCGCATAGACTGAAACCCTGTGCTCCACCCCCCCCCCCCCCCCCCCCCCCCGGACCAGTCCTCTCCAGCCCCTTGAGGCTCTTAGAGCAATTGCCAACGGCTCTATAGCCAGCGCAAGCAACAGCAGGGAGAGGGGGCACCCCTATCTCGTCCCCGGGTGCAGTCTAAAATAGTCCGATGTTGTTCTCTTCGTCCGTACACTTGCCACAGGAGCCTGATACAGTAACCTGACCCAGTCAATAAAGCCCCTCCCGAATCCGAACCGTCCCAGTTTCTCCCACAGATAGTCCCATTCTACCTGATCAAAAGCCTTTTCTGCATCCATTGCAATCACTACCTCCACCTCCCTACCTTCCGGGGGCATCATGATCACATTTAACAGCCTTCTTACATTGGCCACCAACTGCCTGCCCTTAACAAACCCCGTCTGGTCCTCCCCAATAACGTCCGGAACACAATCCTCGATCCTGGAGTAAAAGATTTTGGCCAGCAACTTGGCATCTACATTCAACAGGGAGATCGGCCTATCGGACCCACACAGCTCCGGGTTCTTGTCCCGCTTAACAATCAGCAAAATTGTTGCCTGTGACATCGAGAATGTATTTGTTAACATGCACTGTCAGTGGATGTAAATTACTTTGTGTGTGTGTCCTGTAAAAAAGAGTGGCTAAGGTAAATATTGGTCCTTTGGAAGATGAGAAGGGAGATTTAATAATAGGAGACGGGGAAATGGCTGAGGAGCTCAACAGGTTTTTTGGGTCAGTCTTCACAGTGGAAGACACAAATAACATGCCATTGACTGATGGAAATAAAGATATGACAGGTGAGGACCTTGAGATGATTGTAATCACTAAGGAGGCAGTATTGGGCAAGCTAATAGGGCTAAAGGTAGACAAGTCTCCTGGCCCTGATGGGATGCATCCCAGAGTTTTAAAAGAGATGGCTAGGGAAATTGTAAATGCACTAGTGATAATTTATCAAAACTCACTAGACTCTGGGGTGGTCCCAGAGGATTGGAAAGTAGCAAACGTGACACCACTGTTTAAAAAAGGAGGTCGGCAGAAAGCGTGTAATTATAGACCGGTAAGCTTAACTTCGGTTGTAGGGAAAATGCTAGAATCTATCATTAAGGAGGAAATAGCGGGGCACCTGGAGGTAAATTGTCCCATTGGGCAGACGCAGCATGGGTTCATAAAGGGTAGGTCGTGTCTGACTAATTTGGTAGAATTTTTTGAGGACGTTACCAGTGCAGTAGATAACGGGGAGCCAATGGATGTGGTATATCTGGATTTCCAGAAAGCTTTTGACAAGGTGCCACACAAAAGGTTGCTGCATAAACTAAAGATGCATGGCATTGAGGGTAAAGTGGTAGCATGGGTAGAGGATTGGCTAACTAACAGAAAGCAGAGAGTGGGGATAAATAGATGTTTCTCTGGTTGGCAACCTGTAACTAGTGGGGTCCCTCAAGGAACAGTGTTCACAATTTACATCGATGATTTGGAGTTGGGGACCAAGTGCAATGTGACAAAGTTTGCAGACGACACTAAGGTGAGTAGTAAAGCAAAAAGTGCAGAGGATACCGAAAGTCTGCAGAAGGATTTGGAGAGGTTAGGTGCATGGGCTAGGGTCTGGCAGATGGAATTCAATGTTGCCAAGTGTGAGGCTATCCATTTTGCGAGGAATAACAACAGAATGGATTATTATTTAAAGGATAAGATGTTAAAACATGCTGCTGTGCAGAGGGACCTGGGTGTGCTGGTGCACGAGTCGCAATAAGTTGGTGTGCAGGTGCAACAGGTGATTAAGAAGGCTAATCGAGTTTTGTCTTTCATTGCTAGAGGGATGGAGTTCAAGACTAGGGAGGTTATGCTGCAATTGTATAAGGTGTTGGTGAGGCCACATCTGGAGTATTGTGTTCAGTTTTGGTCTCCTTACCTGAGAAAGGACATATTGGCACTGGAGGGAGTGCAGAGGAGATTCACTAGGTTGATCCCAGAGTTGAGGGGATTAGATTATGACGAGAGGTTGAGTAGATTGGGACTGTACTCATTGGAGTTTAGAAGAATGCGGGGGGATCTTATTGAAACATAAAATTATGAAGGGAATAGACAGGATAGATGCGGGCAGGTTGTTTCCACTGGTCGGGGAAAACAGAACTAGTGGGCATAGCCTCAAAATAAGGGGAAGTAGATTTAGGACCGAGTTTAGGAGGAACTTCTTCACCAAAGGGTTGTGAATCTCTGGAATTCCTTGCCCAGTGAAGCAGTTGAGGCTCCTTCTTTAAACGTTTTTAAGAAAAAGATAGATACCTTTCTAAAGAATAAAGGGATTCGGGGATATGGTGTACGGGCCGGAGAGTGGAGCTGAGTCCACAAAGATCAGCCATGATCTCATTGAATGGTGGAGCAGGCTCGAGGGGCCAGATGGCCTACTCCTGTTCCTAGTTCTTCTGTTCTTATGTATTTGAGTTTGTGCCTCAACAGTACAAAAAGGGGATCGAGGAGGGGGCGTTACTGGAGGGCAACTCTCCTGAGGCTATTCTTGCATATCGCTGAACAGGGCTCCAAGTTTACACTAGTTATTAATAGCGGAAAGAAGCACCCTCAATCGAGGAATGGAGGGGGAAAAAAGTGAATTTAGCTGTAGATGTGGAATGATCTGACCGTTTATTGAAATATTAGATTTAAATGTCAAATGAAGGAGTCAGTAAATCAACTGGAGATTTTGCACCTTAAAAGGGGTTACCGACAGACAAATTAAGCTATTCCAAGGTAAGGAATTAAGTATAAAGTTACATTGCTAAATGATGAACAATTGTCTCAATTAGAAGTAACCCATCTCATAATAAATAACATCCTCAATTTCATTATCTTCAGTGCACTGAAGTGTTCATGCCTTACTCTACATTTGCACAATAAACTGCAAGTTTCATTAGCACTATTCATAGAATCATAGAATTTACAGTGCAGAAGGAGACGGTTCGGCCCATCGAGTCTGCACCGGCCCGGGCAACACGGTGGCGCAGTGGATAGCACTGCTACCTCACGGCGCTGGGTCACTGTCCATGTGGAGTTTGCACATTCTCCCCGTGTTTGCCTGGGTTTTGCCCCCACAACCCAAAGATGTGCAGGATAGGCGGATTGGCCACGTTAAATTGCCCCTTAATTGGAAAAAATGAATTGGGTACTCTAAATTTATTTTAAAAAGTCTGCACCGGTCCTTGGAAATAGCATCCCACTTAAGCCCACTCCCGTAACCCAGTAACCCCACCTAACCTTTTTGGATACTAAGGGCACATTAGCATAGCCAATCCACCTAACCTGCACATCGTTGGACTGTGGAGGAAACCGGAGCACCCGGAGGAAACCCACGCACACACGGGGAGGATGTGCAGACTCCGCACAGACAGTGACCCAAACCGGAATCGAACCTGGGACCCTGGAGCTGTGAAGCAACAGTGCTAACCACTGCGCTACCGTGCTGCCCCATTATTTTTTTAATTCTTTCCTGGGATGTGGATATCAGTAGCAAGGCAGCATTTGTTGCCCATTCCAAATGGCTCGCTAGGCCGTTTCAGAGAGCAATCAACAGTCACCCACATTACTGTCGGTCTGGAGTCACATGTAGGACAGACCAGGTAAGGACGGCCGATTCCATTAGTGAACCAGATGGGTTTTACTATAATCTGATAGTTTCACGGTCACCATTACTGAGACTAGCTTTATATTCCAGATTTATTAATTGAATTTAACTGACGTGGTGGGATTTGAACCAGTGTTCTGTGCGTACTGGCCTGTGCCCCTGGGTTACTAACCCAATAGCATTACCACTACACCACCACCTCCCCAAATGTTGTTTGTTAAATCAAGTGTCAGGCTGGAGTTGCCTCTGGATCAAAGTGGCACAAGCTTCCTTCCTTCTCAGCAACATCTGGCATTAATATTGTAAATGTAGTCAGCACAATTAGTTCAATAAGTGGCAATAGAAAATACAAAGGGCTAAGGTTTTTGCATTTACACAAAGTAAATGCCTTCCATAGTATTTGGGTGGCACAGTTGTTAGCACAATTGCCTCACAGCTCCAGGGGCCCGGGTTCAATTCCCGCCTCAGGTGACTGTGTGGGGTTTGCACTTTCTCCCTGTTTATGCTTGGGTGTCCTCCGGGCGCTCCGGTTTCCTCCCACAGTCCAAAGATGTGCGGTTTAGGTGGATTGGCCATGCTAAATTGTCCCTTAGAGTCCCAGGGGTTGGGTAGGGTTACTGGGTTATGGGGATAGGATGGAGGCATGGGTTTAGGTAGGGTGCAGACTCGATGGGCCTCCTTGTGCACTGTAAATTCTACGATTCTATTATTGTAATGGTTTTAACGGGGCCGGTTTAGCTCAGTGGGCTGGACAGCTGGTTAGTGATGCAGAGCAAGGCCAGCAACATGGGTTCAATTCCTGTAGCAGCTGAGGTTATTCAGGAAGGCCCCACCTTCTCAACCTTGCCCCTTGCTGAGGTGTGGTGATCCTCAGGTCAAATCACCACCAGTCAGCTCTCCCCCTCAAAGGGGAAAACAACCTATGGTCATTGGGGCAACTTTACTTGCTTGCTTACTTATTCTAACAAAATGAAAACAATAATGAAATCATGAAATAAAATAATCTTTATTGTCATAAGTAGGCTTACGTTAACACTGCAATGAAGTTACTGTGAAAAGCCCCTAGTCACCACATTCCGGTGCCTGTTCGGGTACACAGGGAGAATTCAGAATATCCAATTCACCTAACAGCACGTCTTACGGGACTTGTGGGAGGAAATCCACGCAGACACGGGGAGAACGTACAGACTCCACACAGACAGAGACCCAAGCCGGGAATCGAACTGGGGACCCTGGTACCGTGAAGCAACAGTGCTCCCTTGCAGCCCATATTAAAGTATGTACATTGAATAAGTGCCCACAGCCAAAAAACGATGAGGTCCCTCTCACACTGGGCTAAACCAGTATCTGGATGACCTTGGGCGCATTTATTGTTTAACTTCAGTTGTCACAAAGCATGCGAGGGTATCCCAATTTGGAACACCAGTTCATGGGGATTTATTGGGGGGGGGTGTGGTTCGGTGTGAGGACACAAGTGAAACCCAAGTGAGAATAAACAGCCCAGTCGTCATTTAACAATTATTAGAGACTATTTATTAAAGTAAAGTATACATGAACAGGCCCACTCTACTCTCATGCAATGAATTACTAAACACATGGACACACACAGACACACACAACAGTTTATACAGAACATAACCCTTATTCCAAAATATATCTACCATACCTGAACTCAGTAAAACTTCCCTGTTTCCCCAAACAACATCCAAAATTTTAAAACCTTGGCCTTCTGGCTTGGTGGCTGGAAACTGGCTTGACTGCTAAATGTTAACTGCCGCTCTGGCTTCCTATGGCGGGACAATTATATCTTTGTTCCTCTTTGATTATGCTTTCTGTGTATTCAACTGTCTGCCCCTATCAATGACCTTGACCATTTGTTAGCTGTTTCACCTCACAAGCTATTCACACCAGCTAGCACTGCTGCTTCATGGCGCCAGGACCCGGGTTAGATCCCGGCCCTGAGTCACTGTCTGTGTGGAGTTTGCACGTTCCCCCCCGTGTCTGCGTGGGTCTCACCCCCACAATCCAAATTTGTTTTTAAAGTAAATGACCTTCCAATCTCGTTACTGGAAGAGACACATATCAATGGGGCTTTTTGAATATTGTCCACTGCTGTCTCCAGGCAGATTTCTAGCTGTTGCTGGACATCACATCCTAGAATCCATAGCATCCCTACTTAGGCCCACTCCCCCACCCTATTGCCATGACCCACCTAACCTGCACGTCTCTGGACACTTAGGGGGCAATTTTGGCATGGCCAATCCATCCAATCCTATTATATGTTTTAAATTTGTTTACTGTTGTTGCATGGCAGATTCATGACATAGTAAATGTTGCCACATGCATCCTGTTTCGTACCATGTTTGGCGCTAGATCCTTAATCCTCCATTGTATTGAATTCTGAGTAATCACTCTTGTTCAAATACTCTCCGGGTTTCTTCAGTTCCACATACCAGCTTGCACCCTCTGATTTGATGCAGGCCCTGTGCATCTTCCCTCTTCCCCTCCACTATACCAGCAGTACCGGAGCTTACCTTTGAATTGGAATAATTTCTAAACTGCTAAACCCTGACACCTCGTAATCTTTGATCCACCTTCAACCACCTGCTGCAAGCCTTATTGTAATACCTTCTGGGCTGTCTTGTCGCCTTTCCCCATCGCCTTGTGAAGTGTGTTGGGGCATAACTCCATGACAATCTGAGTGCAAATAGATAAAACCATAAAGAAATGGGTACAGATTTGGGGGTTTTAAAATTGAATCAAGAAATATTGATAAAATCATTCAAAGCAATGGTTGGGTCAAAATTTGTTTTCTGTTTTGTCCACTCCAGTCTAGAAAGAACATCAAAAGCTACAGGTTCAGCAATATGACATCAAAGAAAGGAAACCCTTATCGGACTAATGGTTCATTGTAGACTGAGCGAAGATTAAATAGAATTTTTTGCTTTTGAATAATTTCAAAAGGGTGAATAGGGAAATACTATTTTTTCTGGTTGGAGAATCTTTCACAAGTAGTCATCAATTTAAAGTATGAAAATGGAAAGTATTGTTAAACATAGAATCCTTTTCTAGGTGGACTGTTGCATCATTTTAGGAAGAAATTAATAAATATTTGAAGCAGAGAAAAAGAGATGGGTTTGGTGGGAGTGGGATTAACTTTAGACTACTGTTGCAAAGAATTGGCACAGATGGGCTGAATGGCCTTGTTCATGCTGTAACGTTAAGTCATTTTGTTGAATCAGTTACCATCGGTATTTTGGGTCATCTGTTGCTTTTATAATCCCTTCCTACAGGTTACATGTCTGACGTGCAACTACAAGTCCAACACCATTGAACCATTTTGGGATCTTTCACTGGAGTTTCCAGAGCGTTATCATTGTCTTCAGAAGGGTGCTACCCAACTTAAAGAATGCACTCTGACGGAAATGTTGGCAAAGTTTACAGAAACAGAGGCTTTGGAAGGGAGGATTTATGCTTGTGACCAGTGCAACAGTAAGCAATGGCCTTCTAAATGAGTTTTCTTCTCATTATCCACCCCATCCCCGGTAAATTACTAGAGAGTTATGGCATCTGTAGAATGGTTCTATTCTTGCCTGTGCCTCAACAGTGTGTGGGCAGACTGTCTGCACAAACCGTTTGCCGCGTTTTTGGAAAAGCAACCCATGGAAACTGAGAATAAGAGCTCTGACTTCCTTGTCCAAAGATCCTGAGGCCAATTGTAGTGCTCATAGTGAGGTGGCAAACTCCATAAAGAACTGATTTGGGGAATCCCAAACTGTAGCCACTCAATGGGACCCTAAGATAATAAATCTATACTTGTTTCATGTGTTTAGTAAATATTTGTAGTTGATTAATTGCTTTTCTCAATTACTGTTCGCCCAAAACGCCTTTTGATTGTTTGTATTGAAGAATCAAGTCCGCTCAGTGCAATATGTTTGAACTTGACTTCTACCAACGAACAAACCATTGGTGTAGAGCAAACCTAAGCATTGCCATAAGTCAGACAATGTGTATATTGGAGGAAATCTGCATTTGTCCTCCACTCCATTCTGGTAGAGCTTGTGCTTCTGATAGTAAATGCGCTGAATAGCTCATCCTTTTAACTGAAAGTCTGATTAATGCTATATTAAATAGAGACAAGGAAGGAGGCTTGGGTGACCCCTAAACCCCAGTGTACAGCAGTTGGGCCGAATGGCCTGTTTCTTTGCTGTGGATGCTATGTAATCCTGCCTAATTATTTCTCAGGTAAACGACGAAAATCCTCACCAAAGCCTCTTGTCCTGACAGAAGCTCAAAAACAGCTAATGATATACCGACTACCTCAGGTCCTCCGTCTGCACCTTAAACGATTCAGGTAGGATGAAGTTGCTGCAGGTTCAAAGAATTGTGGTAATTTTTGTTAGTTGTACATTTATCCTTCCAGTACTCTTAATTCCAGAGTCAGTTGAGGCCCAGTAAACAACATTCTCGCTTCTAAATCCGACGGTTCAGAAATTTAAACCCACTTCAGAAATTTAAGCTTAGAATTCTAGGCTGAGGGCAGCACGGTGGCGCAGTGGTTAGCACTGGGACTACGGTGCTGAGGACCCGGGTTCGAATCCCGGCCCTGGGTCACTGTCCGTGTGGAGTTTGCACATTCTCCCCGTGTCTGCGTGGGTTTTGCCCCCACAACCCAAAGATGTGCTGTTTAGGTGGATTGGCCACGCTAAATTGCCCCTTAATTGGAAAAAAATAATTGGGTACTCTAAATTTTTTTTTTAAAGAATTCTAGGCTGAGGCTCCACTGTCGTACTGAAGAAGTGCTGTCTTTTGGATTAAATGTTACAGGGGCTGGTTTAGAACAGGGCTAAAGAGCTGGCTTTTAAAGCAGACCAAGGCAGGCCAGCAGCACGGTTCAATTCCCGTACCAGCCGCCCCGAACAGGCGCCGGAATGTGGCGACTAGGGGCTTTTCACAGTAACTTCATTTGAAGCCTACTTGTGACAATAAGCGATTTTCATTTCATTTCAATAGTGTCTGCTATTTTGGGTAGACATAAACAATCCCATGGCACTATTTCGGAGAAGAACAGGAGAGTTGTCTCTGGTGCCCTGACCAATTATATCCCTTGATCATTATCTGGTCACTATAGCATTGCTTTTTGTGGGATTGCTGAGCGGAACTGCCACCTGGTTTTACAATTCACAAGTACGCCCTATTGACTGAGGTAGTAAAAGACTGTAAATAAATCCAAGTGTGTCCTCCTTCTTTGTATTTCCACAAAAATGGCTGCTTTGATTTGATGATCCATCAGAATGGCCTTTAGCAATTGGCGTTTTGAAGACTGAGAGGTGATCGTACTGAAACATGTAGGATCCTGGGTGGATACCAGGAATATATTTCCTCTTGTGGGGAGGCTAGAACAAGGGGGCTGCAGTCCAAAAGTAAGAGGTCACCCTTTCAAGATATAGATGAGAATTTATTTTCTCTTAGAGGATCGTTAGTCTGTGGAATTCTCTTCAGAAGATAGTGGAAGCTCAATCATTGAATTTATGACAGCTGAGTTAAAGAGATTTATCACAGACCAGGGAGTCGAAGGTTATGGGGAAGACAAGAAAGTGGAGTTGAGATCACAATCAGTACAACCAGGGTCTTGACATGACCATGACAGGAGAAATCACAAAGAGGTGACAGGTGCAGTACAATGTGGAAAAAGTGAGGTTATGCACTTTTTTTAAAAAAAAAAGTATTTTTATTAAATTTATTAGCATTTTGACATTTTACAAAACAAAACAAAAACATTATACCCCCGAATGCAATAATTCCTGCACCAACACCCTCGCCCCCGACGCCCTCGTCCCCTCCCACTAACAGTTGACGGTAACCAGCTCTCAAATGCAAAATAAATAAACCCCATCTCTTGTGGAACCCCTCATTTGCTTGATGTTATGCACTTTGTATAGAGGCATGGACTATTTTCTAAATGGGGAAAGGCTTAGCAATTCTGAAGTACAAAGGGACTTGGGAGTTCTTGTTCACGATTCTCTTAAGGTTAACGTGCAGGTTCAGTCAGCAGTTAGGAAGGCAAATGCAATGTTAGCATACATTTCGAGAGGGCTAGAATACAAGACCAGGGATGTACAGCTGAGGCTGTATAAGGCTCTGGTCAGACCCCATTTGGAGTATTGTGAGTAGCTTTTGGGCCCTGTATCTAAGGTAGGATGTGCTGGCCTTGAAAAGGATCCAGAGGAGGTTCACAAGAGTGATCCCGGGAGCGAAGGGCTTGTCGGTTGAGGACTCTGGGTCTGTACTGAGTGGAGTTTAGAAGGATGAGGGGGGATCTCATTGAAACTTACATGATACTACGAGGCCTGGATAGAGTGGACGTGGAGAAGATGTTTCCACCAATAGGAGCAACTGGAACCTGAGGGTATAGCCTCAGACTGAAGGGATAATCCTTTAAAACTTGAGATGAAGGAAAATTTCTTCAGCCAGAGGGTGGTGAATCTGTGGAACTCTTTGCCGCAGAAGGCTGTAGATGCCAAATCACTGAGTGTCTTTAAGACAGAGATAGGTAGGTTTTTGATTAATAAGGGGATCATCGGGGGTTACGGGGAGAAGGCAGGAAAATGGGGATGAGAAACCTATCAGCCAGGGCATAACATCTAAGAACCCCTGCCAGAACTCCCTCAGTCTTGGACAGGCCCGAAACATGTGGCTCTCTGTTCATTCACCACTGAAATCCTCAAACATGCTTTTGTTACCATTCAAATTGACTAATCCAATGCTCTCCTGGCCAGCCTCCCACCTTCAAAGAAGATCCAAAGAATCAGCCACTTGTATGTTTTTTAAAATAAATTTAGAGTACCCATTTATTTTTTCCAATTAAGGGACAATTTAGCGTGGCCAATCAACCTACCCTGCACAACTGGTTGTGGGGGTGGAACCCACGCAGAAAAGGGGAGAATGTGCGAACTCCACACGGACAGTGACCCGGGGCCGGGATCGAAACTGGGTCCTCGGCGGCGAGAGGCAGCAGTGCTTCCCACTGCACCACCGTGCCACCCCTAGCCGCTTGCATGTTAAGTTGCTCTTGATCTCAGCACGGTAGCATTGTGGATAGCACAATTGCTTCACAGCTCCAGGGTCCCAGGTTCGATTCCGGCTTGGGTCACTGTCTGTGCGGAGTCTGCCCGTCCTCCCCGTGTGTGCGTGGGTTTCCTCCGGGTGCTCCGGTTTCCTCCCACAGTCCAAAGATGTGCAGGTTAGGTGGATTGGCCATGATAAATTGCCCTTAGTGTCCAAAATTGCCCTTAGTGTTGGGTGGGGTTACTGGGTGATGGGGATAGGGTGGAGGTGTTGACCTTGGGTAGGGTGCTCTTTCCAAGAGCCGATGCAGACTCGATGGGCTGAATAGCCTCCTTCTGCACTGTTTAAAAAAAAAAAAAAAAATTCTATGATTCCTTCTGTTTCTGACCTTCAGTGGCTCCTAGTCTGAAGATCTACAGTTTTAAAATTCTCATCCTTACTTTCAAATTACTCCATGATCTTGCCATGCTCCATCTCCCTAGCCCAGGGTTGTCCAACCTTTTTTCATGAGGGGCCACATTTAAATTTTTTTCCACTGAAGGGACCGATGAGCAAATTTCAGATAGATGCGTTTTGGCACCCAACTCATTTTTCCAATTAAGGGGCAATTTAGTGTGGTCAATCCACCTACCTGCACATAGAACATTACAGCGCAGTACAGGCCCTTCGGCCCTCGATAATGCGCCGACCTGTGAAACCAATCTAAAGCCCATCTACACTATTCCATTATCATCGATATGTTTATCCAATGACCATTTAAATGCCCTTAATGTTGGCGAGTCCACTACTGTTGCAGGCAGGGCATTCCACGCCCTTACTACTCTGAGTAAAGAACCTACCTCTGATATCTATCCTATATCTATCTCCCCTCAATTTAAAGCTATGTCCCCTCGTGCTAGACATCACCATCCGAGGAAAAAAGCTCTCACTGTCCACCCTATCTAATCCTCTGATCATCCTGTATGCCTCTATAAAGTCACCTCTTAACCTTCTTCTCTCTAATAAAAACAGCCTCAAGTCCCTCAGCCTTTCCTCATAAGATCTTCCCTCCATACTAGGCAACATCCTGGTAAATCTCCTCTGCACCCTTTCCAATGCTTCCACATCCTTCCTATAATGCGGCGACCAGAACTGCACGCAATACTCCAAATGCGGCCGCACCAGAGTTCTGTACAGCTGCAACATGACCTCATGGCTCCGAAACTCAATCCCTCTACCAATAAAAGCTAACACACCGTACGCCTTCTTAACAACCCGATCAACCTGGGTGGCAACTTTTAGGGATCTATGTACATGGACACCGAGATCTCTCTGCTCATCCACACTACCAAGAATCTTACCATCAGCCCAGTACTCTGTATTCCTGTTACTCCTTCCAAAATGAATCACCTCACGCTTTTCTGCATTAAACTCAATTTGCCACCTCTCAGCCCAGCTCTGCAGCTTATCTATGTCCCTCTGTAACCTGCAACATCCTTCCGCACTGTCCACAACTCCACCGACTTTAGTGTCATCCGCAAATTTACTCACCCATCCTTCTACGCCCTCCTCCAGGTCATTTATAAAAATGACAAACAGCAGTGGCCCCAAAACAGATCCTTGTGGTACACCACTAGTAACTGAACTCCAGGCTGAACATTTCCCATCAACCACCACCCTCTGTCTTCTTCCAGCTAGCCAATTTCTGATCCAAACCGCTAAATCACCTTCAATCCCATGCTTCTGTATTTTCTGCAATAGCCTACCGTGGGGAACCTTATCAAACGCTTTACTGAAATCCATATACATCACATCAACTGCTTTACCCTCGTCCACCTGTTTGGTCACTTTCTCAAAGAACTCAATAAGGTTTGTGAGGCACAACCTACCCTTCACAAAACCGAGTTGACTATCCCTAATCAAATTATTCCTTTATAATCCTTTCCAAGACTTTGCCCACAGCAGAAGTAAGGCTCACTGGTCTATAGTTACCGGGGTTGTCTCTACCCCCCTTCTTGAACAAGGGGACAACATTTGCTATCCTTTATTCCTGTATTCAACTATTCCTGTAGACAATGATGACATAAAGATCAAAGCCAAAGGCTCAGCAATCTCCTCCCTCGCTTCCCAGAAAGTCCTAGGATAAATCCCATCCGGCCCAGGGGATTTTTATTTTCACATTTTCCAGAATTGCTAACACCTCCTCCTTATGAACCTCAATCCCATCTACTCTAGTAGCCTGTATCTCAGTATTCTCCTCGACAACATTGTCTTTTTCCTGTGTGAATACTGACGAAAAATATTCATTTAGCGCCTCTCCTATCTCCTCGAACTCCACGCACAACTTCCCACTACTGTCCTTGACTGGCCCTACTCTTACCCTAGTCATTCTTTTATTCCTGACATATCCATAAAGCTTTTGGGTTTTCCTTGATCCTACCTACCAAAGACTTCTCATGTCCCCTCCTAGCTCTTCTTAGCTCTCTCTTTAGATCCTTCCTGGCTAACTTATAACTCTCAAGCGCCCTAACTGAACCTTCACGTCTCATCTTTACATAAGCATCCTTCTTCCTCTTGACAAGTGATTCAACTGCTTTAGTAAACCACGGTTCCCTTGCTCGACCACTTACTCCCTGCCTGACAGGTACATACTTATCAAGGACACGCAATAGCTGTTCCTTGAACAAGCTCCACATTTCACTTGTTCCCATCCCCTGCAGTTTCCTTCCCCATCCTATGCATCCTAAGTCTTGCCTCATCGCATCATCATTGCCTTTCCCCCAGCTATAACTCTTGCCTTGCGGTATATACCTATCCCTTTCCATCGCTAAAGTAAACGTAACCGAATTGTGGTCACTATCACCAAAGTGCTCACCTACCTCCAAATCTAACACCTAGCCTGGTTCATTACCCAGTACCAAATCCAATGTGGCCTCGCCTCTTGTTGGCCTATCTACATACTGTGTCAGGAAACCCTCCTGCACACATTGGACAAAAACGGACCCAACTAAAGTACTCGAACTATAGCGTTTCCAGTCAATATTTGGAAAGTTAAAGTCCCCCACAACAACTGCTCTGTTACTTTCGCTCCTATCCAGAATCATCTTTGCATTCCTTTCCTCTACATCTCATAGAATTATCATAGAATTTACAGTGCAAAAGGAGGCCATTTGGCCCATCGAGTCTGCACCGGCTCTTGGAAAGAGCACCCTACCCAAGGTCAACACCTCCACCCTATCCCCATAACCCAGTAACCCCACCCAACACTAAGGGCAATTTTGGACACCAAGGGCAATTTATCATGGCCAATCCACCTAATCTTTGGACTGTGGGAGGAAATCGGAGCACCCGGAGGAAACCCACGCACACACGGGGAGGATGTGCAGACTCCGCACAGACAGTGACCCAAGCCGGATTCGAACCTGGGACCCTGGAGCTGTGAAGCAATTCTGCTATCCACAATGCTACCGTGCTGCCCAAACTTTTGGAACTTTTCGGAGGCCTATAGAAAACTCCCAAAAGGGTGACCTCTCCTTTCCTGTTTCTAACCTCAGCCCATACTACCTTACTTGACGAGTCCTCATCAAACGTCCTTTCTGCCACCGTAATACTGTCCTTGACTAACAATGCCACACCTCCCCCTCTTTTACCACCTTCCCTGAGCTTACTGAAACATCTAAACCCCGGAACCTGCAACAACCATTCCTGTCCCTGCTCTATCCATGTCTCCGAAATGGCCACAACATCGAAGTCCCAGGTACCAACCCATGCTGCAAGTTCACCCACCTTATTCCGGATGCTCCTGGCGTTGAAGTAGACACACTTCTTTGGGTTGTGGGGGCGAAACCCATGCAAACATGGGAAACTCCACACAAACAGTGACCCGGAACCAGGATCGAACCTCACCGCCACTGTGCTGCCCTGTTTTGGCACATCATTAACATGAATTCATGTTTCATGCAAGTTTGTGTCTCGCTCGCGCACATTAGTCTCCACCCCAACAGGACCCACCTGCGAGCAATCAGCGAGGCGAAGGCTAAGACATCTGCTCCGACACCCCAAATATGGCTTCTCGGGGACTGGGCTCCACATCTACATGCAGAACCCCCGAAATGGTGATGAAAACCACCCTCCGAAACTTTGGTTATCTGTCTTTGTATCTCCTTCAGTGGTGCAGTGTCAAAAATATATTGATATTGCTCTTGTTTAGCATCTTGGAATGTCTCACTATGTTATGTGCTATATAAATGTGAATGTTGTACATCAGAGAATAATCGAGGGCTAGGCTTTGATTCCTTTCCTCCCAAGCTATCTGCCCCATGATCAGGAACCTGCTGTGTGGGATTGCAGGCAAATGACTTTGGTGTTGATTGATAGATTGATTGATTTATTGTCACATGTGCCGAAGTACAATGAAAAGTATTTTGGTGTGATGCTCCACGGTACTCCAATGGAGCTCTATTACACTGTCCTGACAGCAACTGATGTTTTACACCTTAATGCATTTGAATTAATTCTCTGCTGTTAGACATCATCACGCCTTTTGCCCACTGTATTCCCTTGTCCTTTTGATGCATTTGTTAAATAAATCAGTAGTGTGGTAGATTTCATACAAAAAAATGCACGGCTCTATATACTTTCATCTCCTGTTTTTTTTTTTTTCTCCCATTCTGCCCCTCCTCACCTGAACGTGTTTCCCCTTTTCTGGCACTATTACATTGGTTCCATGTTCTCTTTAAGCTGCACAGAGTGTGGTCGTGCAGCAATCGAGCATGACATGCAGTAGATAAACCGGCTGTGCACGAGCAAAGGTCGTGTGTATGCGCAGTTCCACAGCGATCTGAACACAACTGCATCGTGCAAGAACCAATCTGTGCGCAGTGATGGGAAATTCGAGTGAATGCTTCATGGGTGCTGGTGACTCTGTAGTTCCTTTCTCAAGTATCCATTATTTGTGCATGTCACATGGGCAGCATGGTGGCGCAGTGGTTAGCCCTGCTGCCGCACGGCGCCGAGGTCCCAGGTTCGATCCCAGCTCTGGGTCACTGTCCGTGTGGAGTTTGCACATTCTCCCCATGGTTGCGTGGGTTTCGCCCCCACAACCCAAAAATGTGCAGGATGGATAGATTCGCCACGCTAAATTACCCCTTAATTGGAAAAAAAATAATTGGTTACTCTTCTAAAAAAAAAAATAATAATAATTGTGCAGGTCACTTTTGACAGTGAGCATGATACTGGATACTGGGCATCACCAAACTATTCATCTTTAGAATGCATCACAGTCGAGGCTTATTCTTCCTCGATGCACAGCCACACTTTCTACCAGGGCTGCTGAGCCACGACCAGGCGTTGTTACCCTGGCTGATTTGATGTTTGTGTTTGTTGCAACTTCCCTACTGCGGGGGCGGTGAGTGCTGCCTGTATGTACCCCTGCTGTTGCTGAGTGAACCAGCTCAGCAGCACACACTGAAGGTTGAAACTTTTGCCTCTTTATTGTAATGAACTGCTTTACTTAAACTAACAAAACACTGAATTTATTTAGTTATACTGTATGGAATTTAAGTATTTTTTACAGGGCATTGATGTATTGTACTCGTGTTCCTTATTTCCCTCTTGATGCAGCTACTGTGTTTTTAGGTGGTCTGGTCGCAACCATCGTGAGAAGATAGGGGTGCATGTCAACTTTGACCAGGTATTAAACATGGAGCCTTACTGCTGCAGGGACTCTTCCTCCACTCTTGGCAAGGAAAGCTTCATATATGACCTCTCAGCTGTGGTGATGCATCATGGAAAAGGATTTGGCTCAGGACACTACACTGCCTATTGCTACAACACAGAAGGAGGTCAGTTTAAGTAAAAATAGGAAAGGGTGGTAACAGTTCACAGCTCTGGGTGTTTTGTTGCTACAGTGGGCGAATGCCCTTCCTACCAGACCAAAAGCTTCCGTCTTAGTTTTTCAATTTGCACTGAGTTAGTTGATGTCAATGGGGTTGGTTACTACAGTAGGTGTCCATCATGTCCCCCAGGCTAGACATGGTAAAACTCAGCCTCCCTCCTCATTGTAATGGCGTATGTAAAAAAGAAGACGACCGAAGCGTGCTTTGCTGTGATGCCCTTAAAGAGAACAAATAGGCAACTCGGTGGTACAGTGGGTTAGCCCTGCTGCCTCGCGGCACCTAGGTCCCAGGTTCGACCCTGGCTCTGGGTCACTGTCCGTGTGGAGTTTGCGCATTCTCCCCGTGTTTGCGTGGGTTTCGCCCCCACAACCCAAAGATGTGCAGGCTAGGTGGATTGGCCACACTAAATTGCCCCTTAATTAGAAAAAATTAATTGGGTACTCTAAATTTATTTTTAAAAAGAGAACAAATAGCCTGCCAACTCTCTGGCTCGCGCGAGAACAATTACCACTTTATGTCTTTGCGCAATCAGAGGGTTGTTGACTATCATCAAAAGTCATGGGGAAATGTCGTCATTTTCTTCTTTAATACCTCCTCCAATGACTGTTGGCTACCTTGCCAGTCTAGGCAGTAGTCCTTCAAACTATGGCCTGAGCATAGTCCTCCGCACAAAAGGACATAAGAACTTATCAGTGTGTTGTTTTAAATTATTACCATGATTGTGAAAGTGCCAGCAGTTTCCTCTGATTTCCCCATGTGGCCAGTGAATTTGTGGGTGTTGCTAACCAAGGTTCTGTGCGCCTCTTAGTTGCGAAAAACATTAAATTGCCGCCACCGCCCCCCCCCCCCGTCCCCCCCGTCCCCCCCCCCCCCCCCCGTCCCCCGGCTCCAGCAAGTTTGCTTCTTTCCTGGCCCAGAAAGAAGAAACCTGATTATTACAATTTTATACAGCACGTTTGTCCTGTCTGTTGCACCCCCCCCCCTGTATTTTAAAAAGAAGAATTAGAGATGTGTGACTCATCATAACGAGGACTGTTTACTTGAAATCGTTTAACCAGGAGAGCGGCAAAAGTTTAAAATGACCGTGAAAAGTGCAAAGAGACCTCTAAATCCAATCTGCGTCACTTCCCTGTTCCACCTCCTCCTATTTCAGAGTATCCCAGGGCGACATGCAAGTTCTGGCCACTTTCTCAGCAATATATTGCAGTGTAATTTACATTTGTTTCGCGCACCAAGTAGTGGGAACATGGCCAAATAGTCTAACAGGCAAAACAGCCCCACGCCAATAGCATACTGACGCTGTCTAGGCGTACGGTTGAAGAATGGCTCCTTTTATGAAAAAACAGAAAGCTGCTGTTATCCAAAGGAGAAATGACACCTTCAGGAGAGGAACAGGGATAACGGGATATAGGAGTGCAATTTGCATACAAGATTATACATAATTTAATTGACATGTACTTAGTTGATAAATGTCCTGAAAATAAGAAATACTGTGTTTTACAATCTGCTGTGTCCTTTCTTTTTCCTCTTTAGAATTTTGGGTCCACTGTAATGACTCTAAGCTAAATGTGTGCAGTGTGGAGGAAGTGTGCAAGACCCAAGCCTACATTCTATTTTACACTCAAAGAACCGTGCAGGACAGAGTGGGGTTTGTCACAGAAATGCATTCTGAACCTCAGGTGCCAACCAGAAATACAGAGAAGAACAGGAGACTGACCTTCCCCTAAGATGGGATGCAAAAACCATTGTTGGAATTCACTGAAACTACCCAGCATAGCCAATGGGAACCATGTTGGGGCTGATTATACACTGTTGTTCTCATGTGGACTAAACATGTCCTAGGGCTCGTTTATCGAAGCATATATAGCCTTCCTATGCATAGTATGGTAGGGTTTAATTCCGTACTTGTCAATTAAAATGGTTTTTTCAAACTGTCCGACTGTCCCAGGTCAGATGATGTGGAGGTGTGCAGTACCGACGCTCTCGTTGCAAAGCTTTTTTCCCTCCAGGTAATATATCCATTCGTTGCAATTCCGTTCTGTTTCTGAACGTCATTCAGCTGAACTTGAGATGCAACCATTTCTGCTAGTTATTTTCATCATTTAACTCCCAGAAGGTGCCTTTGCTTGCCACTCGATTTACTGACTGACATAGGTACACATGTCTTGACCTGTTTTCATTGTGTACCGGGTGCAGTTGCATTTAAACCCCCCCCCCCCGCCACTCACACTGAACGTACACTAATTAGTCCAGGCTCCATTATACCCAGTTATGATTTGCCGCCAATGATATGGAACAGTGAAGAAACCACAAGAGAAATCCTTACCCCCTTTGCTCCCATTTTATGATTTTGTACTTTCTTTCAGTGAAAGGACTCGTGCTGTGAAGTATCACTGTCACAACACCGGCCTCATCACTGAGAATATGTACAGATGCTGTATGAAACCCAAAGATGTTCCTTTTACCATAAATCGCTCCATTGTGGGTCTGGTAGATTCAGAACAAAAGAATGTTGGGAGTTAATGCAGCCATAGTGCTTTCATTCACTTTTACTGCAAACTGTTCCTTGAGTTTTGTCTGCTGGATTTTGTACGAGAGTAGGAGTTGTTAGTGTTTTCAGAAAATTTCTGGTCTGTAGGCAGTGTATATGTAAGCTGATCATGCAACGCTAAACATGGCAGCTTTGGAATGTAAATTACGACTTTTGCAACAATTTCAAATAAATGTGGGAGATTAAATAATTTTATTCAATATGATCTTGTGTGAGTACATAGAATGTATGAGATTTGTTTCTGCAAATTGTGAGACCTCCGTGTTCAATACGTTTTGCTTTACTTTTGAGAATTTTGTAGGAATTCAGAGAAGATAATTCAGGACAAAACAATGAACGCAACTTTCCGCTGCCTGGTCTTCTTGCAGCTAAAAGGTTTGAATGCGCACCCCAGGTTTTCAGAGTAATGCTGCCCTGAGGGCTGTTGCCCAGAGTGGATCAAGCAGCAAGGACCAGGCAAAACCCCTATGTCTATTCCTGGGAGTGCACTGAGTTACCTAATCTTTGCCAGTGTAGTGGTAGTGGTGATGTCCCTGGACTAGATGGGCAAGGGGAAATATCAGCTAGTGACGGCCCCAATTGCTGCCCTGTGACACTTGCTGGAATTTGTGCGGGCACACGTTAGGCAGGTTCTGGTAACTCAGGATGGGCGATGCTTGTGGAACCGTACGGCAGCATGAGTGGGAAAAAGGAAAGCCACGTTTGTTTGTAGTGTTGTTCAGTCTGGAGTAATAAGCCAGAGATATCAACTGCTATCAAATTGCTGCTGCTGCACAGATTTTGACACTTGTGGACTAGTTTGATGGTTTTATGTCCTGGTTTTATAACTTGGCTCTATACACCTTACGGGAGATGGCTACAGCTAGCTGAAGTGTGCTGTTATCACGTTTTTTTTAAATTTGCCATTCATCTTCTAAGTGAGATATTTTATGAGGTTCAAAATCCAGCTCTCAAACTGTTCATATTTCGACATATTTTCAGAACTTGGCTGCCAGTCTGATGCCCATGCATCACTTGGCTGAAGACTTACCCCATCCCTGTGGAATAGTTTGCTTTTGGCTGACTTTTCCCTTTCCTCGGGGAGCAGGATCCCCTGTTGTATTTTGTCATTCTGCACCCAGCAACTCGAACTGCGAACTGACAGATGTGTCCCCCAGGTCGTTTGCTGAGACAGGTTTACATTAATTTCCCCACCTTTTCCTCTCTACCCTCGCCTTAGGTTTAGAATTCAGGATGCTATCTCTCAAACCATCTCCCCACCCCCTCCCCCCAAATCACCCCTCCCAATTGTAAACTCTCTGATCATTCTCACCATTTTGTTTCTGGTTCACTTAGCTAGTGAAAGGTAAATCACTGCTGGCTCAGCCTTTTTTGTATTGATTATGAGGTGACACAAACAATGGCCCATGAAGATATTTCATACCCTTAGTATGGTCGCTGACTGCTCCAGCAGCGAGGGGCAGTGTACATCAGTTTTGTTACAGTATCAAGGCACCGTGCACTTTCCACTGCTGTGCACTGATGCAGCAACTGTAGATCCTGTACACAAACCATTTAATAATGAACTGCCAATGTGTTAGAAGTTTGCAAACTACAGCGACCTTTTCACCCTCTTGGAAATATCAAAAAGCACAATGCAAACCATATCGGAGCAACAAGCCTTTACTAATTAAATTACTTGCATAAACTCCCTGAAATATGGTGCAGAAAATTCTACGGCAGTGCTCTGAAGTTTTGGTTTTGAGCCTTTTTTGCGTAACAAATTGCTCTCAGCAGCTGCCTACTCATTGAGTTTATGTTGAGAGCCAGTTTACATGCATCAATGTAAAGCCAATGGGAAGAGAGCTGGGTCCCCACTTTTGGCATTGTTTGTACCTGCTTGCTAGCCGTAACTTTGTACGGTGGTCTAAAATTCATTTGGGTGCATAAGAGCTATATGGGTTTCTGTAAACGAGTCCTGATCCATATTGTATTGCAGGTACAGCTCGTGTTTGGTTGAAGGTTGTTATTGCCTTTTATCCCACCAGACTTTCAGGAATTGCACGACCAGACAGTTATGTGTTATTTGAGTCCAGCCTGTGCTCCAGTTGTTTTGGAGATGAAAGCAATCCTGAAACGGAGCTCCAGAGGCAACTTATTCAAGCACCTCAAATAATTCAAAATCAGGTTTTATTTTGTTCACTGACGCTGAGCTTGAGAATGGTACTTTCGGCTGACGATCTTTTCAATATATTTTGGGCAAAACCTTTTATGCAACATGGGTGCAAATTGAAGGAGAGGGTCAATCAAGCAAAAGCTTGTATTGATTCGCACCCACCGTATGAAATAAAAATGAATATGCGAAACAAACATCTTTTGCAAGCTCATAACGTCACTATGTGTTGTGTTAAATCATTGTTGCCATTTGTTTTGCTAGTGATGTGGAGGCTGTATTAAGACGGTACCAATTTTCAGCCACTCATTTCAGTATGTCATGCTGAGCATCCTTACAGGATTCCTTCCAGCACAGGGCTGCCCTCAACCACCTACATATAATTCCTCCTCCAAAACAAAGCTGACCTAAATATACCGCCAGGTCTTCCTCCGCAGCACAGTTCTGGCCTAATATTCTTGCTTGTGGTTCCCCCTCCAATGCAGTGTTGGCTTAACTAACTCATTTAAAATTCCCCTCTCAATTTTAATAGCAAGACAATCTGTTATTTGTGTCTGGCGTCATGCTGATTTGTTTGGACACAATTCTGGTGCTTTACAATTTTAGCAAGGCCCTCACATTGTTGCCATTTGTGGAACAGCTTTGCAGTTGTTAAATTTTAGTTTCCTTATTCAGTAAGTAACTCCGCCATATTAGCAAGGAAGATTCCAGGTAGGGCAGCACGGTGGTGCAGGGGTTAGCACTGCTGCCTCACAGCACCGAGGTCCCTGGTTCGATCCCGGCTCTGGGTCACTGTCCCTGTGGGGTCTGCACATTCTCCCCATGTTTGCCTGGGTTTCGCCCCCACAACCCAAAGCTGTGCAGGGTAGATGGACTGGCCTCGCTAAATTGATCCTTAATTGCAAAAAAATGAATTGGATACTCTAAAAAAAAAAAATTTTTTAAGGAAGATTCCAGGTCTATAAAACCAAAATAGTTCCATGTTGTGATGAAAGGTCATCGACCTGAAACATTAACCCTGTTTCTCTCCACAGACGCTGCTTGACCTGCTAAGTATTCCCAGCATTTTTGTTTTCATTTCAAAAGACTGAGACTGTAGGTGGAGCAGTGGTTAGCACTGCTGCCTCACAGAACTGAGGTCCTGAGTTTGAATCCTTACTCTGGGTCACTGTCCGTGTGGAGTTTGCGCATTCTCCCTGTGTTTGCGTGGGTTTTGCCCCCACAACCCAAAGATGTGCAGGGCACGTGGATTGGCCACGCTAAAATGCCCCTTAATTGGAAAAAATTGAATTGGGTACTCTAAATTTATTTTTTTAAAGACAGTGACTGTTAGAAGTTTGATATAAAAACAGAAAATGCTGGAGAAAACGGTAGTTCAGGCAGCTTCTATTCAGAGGGAAAGAGAGTTTAAAGTTTTGGGTTCATTACCTTTCATCAGAACCCAGGTTTGGTCGATGGCCTGTATTGAGTTAACTGATCTCAGTTGGGGCACGACAGTTGACCTCACCACGTCTTGAGTTTGGAAGGGATGATCAACTAGGGTTCTCACTTGATTACCATTCAATTACACATGCTGGAAGTGTGCCTATGAAGTGAGGATGGGGTTGCCTGGGGCTGTGTTATTTCCCATGGACAAACAGTCTGTTGGCCCGCGCTGTTGGGGTAAACGTGCGAACAATGACTGCTTGGCCAAGGTGCTGAAACTTAAAATAAAAAATCCAAACTGCTGAGTAGCAAAATGGCCACCCTCATGGTAGAATAATTTTGGAAGCAGGTACATTAAGTAATGGCTTTTCCACATGGGAGCTGTAGGGAAGAAGGCCCACAGTGGTTAGCACTACTGCCAGCGCCAGGGACCCGGGTTCAATCCGGCCTTGGGTGACTGTGCGGAGTCTGCACGTTCTCCCTGTGTCTGCGTGTGTTTCCTCCGGGTGCTCCAATTTCCTCCCATTGTCCAAAGATGTGCAGGTTAGGTGGATTCGCCATGATAAAATTGCTCCTTAGTGTCCAGGTATGTACAGGTTAGATGGGGGTAGGGGAGTGGGCTTCTTTCTTTCAGAGGGTCGGTGCAGACTCGACGGGCCGAACGGCCTCCTTCTGCACTAAAGGGATCCTATGGTTTATTAACTTTTGAATGAAGGCAAGTATATAAAGCTAGATTTGGTTCTCCTTAAGCTGCAAAGGCAGCATTCAAATTAATCCTTAGTTCACAGGTCAATCCATCATTACTCATAATCTTTTGTGGAGATATCTGCTTGCTTTTGTTTCTGTAATGGGGTAGGAAAGGACTGATCTGTTAAAATGACAATTTTTGTTGCGCGCACAATTTGCTAATACTTATTACAAAATAGCTAAAGGCATTGATTTTCCCTCTAAACTTTAGTAAAGCAATCTGATTAAAGCAAGCCCTGTGAATCAGCGCAGCCCAGAAAGATGTTCCCTTTGTACAACTGGTAGACAGTGAGGGTGTAGAAAGTATGGACAATCCATCAGTTGTTTGTGTGACTTCAGTACAGCCAATTCCCTATGACCATACCTGACCGTAAGCCAACGCCTTCAGAAGAACGGCAATAACTCTTGTAGGATGATCAAGGGAGCACTGGTCTGAATAGATAGTGACATGTAACTACTGCAAGCCTGATGGAATTATGCAGAGTTGGCAGTGGTGTAAACCTTGATCCAGTAGTGGTTACAGGTCACTACTAACTCAGACATTTACCAGTGTAACCTGCCAGCAGGCTGTGTGCTCCAGCCAATTGCAGCTCCGCCCCATGTCTAGTGTAACTACCTCACTCAATTGTGCGCTGTATTAATTCAGCAAGTAACTCTGGATGGGGGAAATTATGTAGATATTGCACCAGTAAGATCGCCCAGTAAAACTGCTCAAAGCTGGCTGAGTAGATTCAATATGTTACTGCCAAGTTATGCTGCAAGAGGTCTGTATAACTGTGGAATTTATTTAATTGGGCTTGTCTAACTATTGTGTCGAAGTGTTTTTTGCACTACAGGTCATGACCACCAGTACGGCATTAAATTGCTAGCATTACAGGGGCTGGTTTAGTACAGGGCTAAATCGCTGGCTTTGAAAGCAGACCAAGGCAGGTCAGCAGCACTGTTCGATTCCCGTACCAGCCTCCCCGAACAGTCGCCGGAATGTGGCGACTAGGGGCTTTTCACGGTAACTTCATTTTGAAGCCTACTCGTGACAATAAACGATTTTCATTTTTCATTTCATTTCACTTACATTTTATAAACTAAATCAAGATTTAATTTTAAACATCCTTGAAAGCATCCTTGTGGGATAGAATACAGATCTTTGTTTCAGAATGAATTGGGAAACCTGAGTCCAGAAAATATAATGGCGCAATTTATATTCCAGATTTTAACTTGGGTGCACAGCAGCAGTTTCCAGTAAGGTAAATCAGGAGTAGAAAAGGTAAAAGTTAGCATTTTGGGGGCCCAATGGTGTGCATTGGATGTTGACCCCAGCCGGGGGAGGGGAGGTGGGGGGGGGAACACACCTAGAAACAGATTTGGGCCATTCAGTCCCTCAAGCCAGCTCTGCCATTCAATTAAAACTTGGTTAATCTGCACTTCAGCTTCATTTATCATCCTTTGCTCCATATCGCTCGACACCCTTGCCCAACAAGTCTATCTATCTCAGGAATTGAAAGCTTCCAGCATCCACAGTCTTAAGGGAGGGTGAGTTCCAGACCTCCTCTACCATATATGTGTGGAGTAAGTGCTTCCTGAATGGCTTAGCTCAAATTTTAAGATTAAGTCTCTGAATTCTTTTGTGGCCTTGCCCCTCCAAATCTCTTTAAACTTCCAACAACCACCACAACAACCCTCCAAAAACTCAGCATTCCTCCAATTCTGACCCTTTCTGCATCCGATTTCCTGTGCCCCACCATTGCCAGCGGTGCCTTTGCGATTCTTAAACTCTGGAATTCCCTCCCTAAACCGCTCAGGATTTCACCCTTTGTAAGATGTTCCTTACTTTTTGCTCACCTGACCTAACATTTCCCCATCCTTGCCCATTGCTCGATTATGTCCCTGTGAAGCGTCCTGATGCGTTTTGCTTCATTAAAGGTGCTATATAAATGCAAATTCCTGATTTCCCTACCAGAGGAAATAGTTTCTCCATGTCTACACTCTCAAATCCTTCTGACATGTTAACACAAGCGGATCATCTCTCAATCCTTATACTCAGGTGAATACAAGTCAGGTTTCTGCAACCTGTCCTCAGAATTTTATCCTTTTAGTATTGCCCTGGTAAACCTGCACCAAATCCAATACATCCTAAGATGAGCTGCTCAAAACTGAATACCGTTCTTCAGTTGGAGTTTGACTAAGGCTCTGCAATAAACATAACTTTCATTGAATTTTTTATTACTTTTTAGACCTAGTTTTTAAAAAGATTTTTGCCTTCAAGTGCACAAATCTTTGCTCTTCGACAGTCATGTAGAAAATACCCCCAAGAGTTTATTTCTTGGGTCCAATATGGAATATCTTTTACGTGCCCAAGTTGAACTCGCATCTGCAAAGAGATTTGCCCACTCATCTAACCAGTCTATGGTACTCTGCAACTTCCTACGCCCATAATCACTGCTTATTGCCCCTCTTTAGATGCCCAAAGGATCCTGGTGGAACCTTGAGGAGCACGCCTTCACCTGTTGGCACAAGCGTAACCTTTTTTTTAAAGTAGGGGGAGAAGCATTACCTTGGCCTCCCGTGGTCAGGATGCTGTTTGCCAGATTGGAATGGAAATTCGCCACTTAAATTAAGCCCTCACTTCCATGAGGCAGATAACCTTCCCATTTCAGAATAAAGGCAAATTAAGATGAAGTGTGGGAAGGCGGTGCAAGTACCACTCACCTGCCGTCTTAACCTGTGGCTGGGAGGGGAGGGAATGGTTACAATCAGGAAATTTCGAAAAAGATACGGTCTGGCTTTAATGAGATGTTGCTATTTCAAATTCTGAGTTATTCCAAAATGTTAACTCTGATTGTAAAGTTGTGTTATATAGATTGTTTAATTCAAATCATTGGATAATTCATTTTTATAAGGATAAAAATAACTTTGAATTGTCAGGAATAATCAGGAATAACCTAGAACAGATGCAGAAACATAATTACATTTTGGGAATCATTTATCAAACAAAGTAATAGAAACAAATTTGATGTTTTTCAAAATACAATTGGATTAGCGAGAGCCAAGTTAATATACTAAAGAGATTAGTTGGATGGACTAAACGGTCCTTTTTCATTCCTGACTCCTCTTATGCTGCCTATATGACTGGGCAGTGTACAAGGAAAAACACAAGACTCTTGTGATCCTTGGCTTTGACGCATGAGATTTTAGGATATCTTTTGGGAAAGTGTTGAAACACAGCAAAACAAGAGTGAAGCTCCAATAAACAGGAATACTGAATCCACAGTAGCAAACTGGAAAAGCAGCCCACTTTATTGACACAAAGGTTGTCATTTATCATTTCTGTCACAAGATGTCAGCAGTGTGCTTTAGAAATTCAACCTCGTTTATAAAATATACTGTCTCTGAACAATGATACAAATTTAAAAATAGAACTGGTGACTGGGAGAATTTAGGGCTTTTTCATTTAACTTGATTTAAAACATTTCCTCTTCTTCCCCCGCATCCTCTATTAAAGTCACTTGCATAATGTTTCTAATGACATGCACCTACCTCTGATAGAGAACACTCACACCCACACACACAGATTGGCCTGCTCCTATGTTGCTCCAGTGTTACTCCATAAGTGTTCACAAATAACAAGCTGGCATTACTCTCTATTCAGGGAATTATCTTCTGCAGCGACTCTCATGAGGAACCTAGGATTCTCCCACTTGCGGTCTGTATTTCTGAATACAGTTTGTGATGGCTGCACCTTCAATTCAATCTCCAGTGCTCATCTGCAAGCACTTGCATTGGAGATTTACTTCCGTCCCGTTTAAAACAAAATCTTGTGAATATATCCTCTACCGTGGCCCGGATGTTTTAAAAAGACTCAGTAGCATCTGGTCCTTAGCCATGTGGCGTTTGCTAAACCTGTATAACCAACGTTGTACAGCGCTATTCACCAATTAAATCCACTCGTTAGATTACAAATCCCTTCGCAGCAGCCATGTGCTCTACCTTCATAACAGTTGCACATTAAAAGTCGGCACATCTACAAAACACATTTTCGTTTCACATTGCCCACTTTGTATAAAATAAATCTTCAGTTGCATTTATTTGCTGTTCAGCTTGGCCTATAGGAGAAGCTAGTTTTACCCCTTGAGCTTATTGATCTGGACATGTCTCCTCTTTCTCTCCCCCTCCCCACACCCCCCAGTATATTGCAGCCTGCTTGTAGATGGTTTCAAATTTTGAATGTTTTATTTAAATGTCTCCATTGTCATGAACACTAAAATAATTGGTACAAAGGAAATTGTAACAAAGGTTTTTATACGTTATATTGTCGTATGTTGTAATTTCTCTTCTTGAACTCGCATGCACTTGCACTCTTAAAAATATGGCAGCTGAGGTGAGCAGGTATTAGACTGAAAAGGTACAGTCTTCACAGTGAAAACCCTAGTGTCACCCTACTACTTGATTACAAGAACTGCCATATTCTGGATTCAAACAACACAATACTGTGGTGGTGCTAACTGCGCGTTGTGTCTGAATGCAAACTGTTCTTACCAGCAGATTTTAAGAAAATAAACACATATATACTAGTGTACATTTTTGTGAACTTCATAATGTAATATATTGATGAAGATTGTTTTTTAAAAAAAAAAAGTCCGGTTTCTTTTATGTTTTTGTTTTTTTATAAAAACAAAATTTACTCAGGCCTATTGTTACCAGGTCCGAAAGGAGGTAGTGATCAAATTGCCCCCTAACGTTTACTGCCTTGCATGTGGAAAGCCCCAGTTACACAGGCAAGTATGTCCAGAGGAGGGAATTGGGGTAACGCCATTGCAAAGTTACCTCTTTTGAGTATTAAATGAAAATCCCAACAGCTAAAACAAGTGATTCGATTCAGTTTGTTCTCAGACAGTGCAGTAGCAATCTGCCTTTCCAAAATTGTCACCCTAGCCTACCACATCAGGTATGTATGATGGCAAGTACACAGTGTAGTCAGGACTGAAGACAGCGGCTTGTATCTAGACTTTGAAGATGGAAATTTTGCAAGTACTGTAAGGAAACATTCGGGAGTTTAAGGGGCGGCATGGTAGCACAGTGGTTAGCACAGTTGCTTCACAGCTCCAGGGTCCCAGGTTCGATTCCCGGCTTGGGTCACTGCCTGTGCAGAGTCTGCACGTTCTCCTGGTGTCTGCGTGGGTTTCCTCCGGGTCCACTGGTTCCCTCGCACAGTCCAAAGATGTGCAGGTTTGGTGGATTGGCCATGCTAAATTACCCCTTAGTGTCCAAAAAGGATGGGTGGGGTTACTGGGTTATAGGGATGGAGTGGAGGTGTGGGCTTGGGTAGGGTGCTGTTTCCAAGAGCCAAATGGCCACCTGCACTGTAAATTCTATGATTCTATAAGATGTGCATAATTGAGGATTATTTTGAAAGCTACAAAGGGCGTTCATTATGCCGTATAAAAACAAACAAGTGCATCTATTATGAAAGTGCTCTGTCCATAACGTTTTTAAAATTCTCTGTATGGCCCCTGTACCTGTTCCTGTGGCTGCATTAATGGTCAAATAAAAGCTTTGGCTACTGTTCCTCTTCCCTACATACAGAGCTTAGGGGCAATGATTTCCCCCACAACCCCAAAAGGATTCTCCAGCCATTTTCCTTCCCCCTAAAAGTTGAAGAGCGTTGGTTACCAACTTTCTCCTGAAATTTGAGACCTGACTTTGCAGAAATGAAGTTACCACTGTGAAGTTGCACAGTAAATACTGAAATCTGTGCAGGACTGCACAGGAGTGCATTTTCAAAAATTTATAAATATATATGACCAAAAACCTGCTCTGCAATATTAAATTACAGGAGAGTTTTAAAGTATGCATAAAGTTTGGACAGGGTTAAAAGGTTCGGGCGACATCACAAAATAATGCTTTTATTTTTTTTTAAATCCATCTATTTCAAACCTCGTTTAGCTGACAAAGGTACAATATGCTATAAACTGCCTGTGTAAATGGGGCTCGAGAATGGTCTTTTGTTTTGTTTGAAGCACATGCATGTTTCCGTTTTTTCTGTTTTAAGTTTTTCTAGCTAGTGCCATGAATTCATTGAAGGCATGTGGTAGCAAGGAGTGTGGCTGGAGCCGCTCGCGAATTGTATTGTTATGTTGGATGTTCAGTAGCAGGTTTTAAATGTTAGATTAGGGCACTTTGTTCATGTGTTAGCAAATGTGGTTTGGTATTAATGAGTACGGCACATTGAATCAGGGTCCATTCCTGTACTGTCTTGCTATGTCAACCAATCTGGATTTCATATCCTGTGATTTGATTTTTTTTAAAAATAGAAATGATTTTTCTAAGCTTTTGTCTTTCTACATCTATTGTTTTGTAAGTTAAAGTTCCTAATAAAGAAAAATAAAGAGTACAACTTTAGAATATAACGGTAATCCAATGACTCTCTTTAAATACTTTATTCTGATTGTCTCCTCTTATCTCGACAATTGTGGTTGTGGTTTCCCGGCATCTCACTACTTTTCTGGTGCATTATCTAAATTCTTCTGCGATATTAGCAGAGGCCTACTTCTAGCTTCATACGTTATCCTTCATTTTATCCACAACTATAATTTGGGAATTAGATTTTAAGTCCTCTTTATTGCATGGAATCACTAATCATGGAGACGAATACATAGAACTTTTGCCTAGAAACATTAACCAATACAATGGTTCAGTTTGAAAAAACGCAGCAGAGTTGGTAATCCTTGCTAGGGAAACGGCCATAGCTCAAATAAATTTTAAATTAAAACCCTCCTTTCGAGAAATTTGATGCCCAGCTACAAGATCAGAAATTGAATGCCGTCTCTTCCCTCGTGTTGATTTGGACGAGTGAGGCCAACTGAACGCTCCCCATCCTGTCATCTTCACCTCCGTAGATATGCATACTCCGTACAACCATCGTTGGGTAGCATTTAGGAACACACGCTCCATTTTAAATTTCCTACCTCGGTAGAAGGCAAACGGAATTTTGGCATTCGTTGCAAATGGAATAGAGGATAAAAGTAGGGAAGTGCTGTTGCAACTGTACAGGGCATTGATGTAAAGAAAGGATGTAAATGCATTAGAGGCAGTTCAGAGAAGGTTCACTAGAATTATCCCAGGGATGAAGGATTTTTCTTCTGAAGATAGGATCTGAAGTTTAGGCCTATGCATCCTGGAGTTTAGAAGAATAAGAGACCTAATTAAGGTATGTAAAATGCTAAAGGGGATTGGCAGGGTAGATGTCGAGCGGATGGTTCCGCTTAGAACATAGAACAGTGCAGACCCTTCAGCCCACGATGTTGTGCCGATCATTTATCCTAATCTAACCTGACCTACACCCCTTCAATTTACTGCTGTCCATGTGCCTGGCTAAGAGTCGCTTAAATGTCCCAAATGACTGACCCCACCACCTCTGCTGGCAGTGCATTCCACACACCCACCACTCTCTGTAAAGAACCTACCTCTGACATCTCCCCGAGACCTTCCTCCAATCACCTTAAATTTATGTCCCCTCGTGCCAACTGTTTCCGCCCTGGGGAAAAGTCTCTGGCTATCCACTCTATCCATGCCTCTCATCACCTTGTACACCTCTATCAAGTCACCTCTATTCCTTCTTCGCTCCAGTGAGAAAAGCCCTAGCTCCCTCAACCTTTAATCATAAGACATGCCCTCCAGTCCAGGCAGCATCCAGGTAAATCTCCTCTGCATCCTCTCCAAAGCATCCACATCCTTATAATGAGGCGACAAGAACTGGACACAATATTCCAAGTGTGGTCTAACCAGGGTTTTAAAAAGTTGCAGCAAAACCACGTGGCTCTTAAACTCAATCCCCCTGTTAATGAAAGCCAACACACCATACGCCTTCTTAACAACCCTATCAACCTGGGTGGCAACTTTGAGGGATCTATGTATGTGGACCCCAAGATCCCTCTGTTCCTCCACACTTCCAAGAATCCTGCCTTTAACCCTGTATTCAGCATTCAAATTCGACCTTCCAAAATGAATCACTTCACATTTATCACGGTTGAACTCCATGTGCCACTTCTCAGCACAGCTCTGCATCCTGTCAATGTCCTGTTGTAACCTGCAACAACCCTCAACACTATCTACAACACCCCCGACCTTCGTGTCATCGGCAAACTTACTAACCCACCCTCCCACTTCCTCATCCAAGTCATTTATAAAAACCACACAGTGCAGAGGTCCCAGAACAGATTCTTGCGGGACACCACTGGTCACCGACCTCCAGGCGGAATACTTTCCATCCACTAACACTCGCTGTCTTCTTTCGGCCAGCCAATTCTGTATCCAGACAGCCAAATTTCCCTGTATCTCATGCCCCCTAACTTTCTGAATGAGCCTACCATGGGGAACCTTATCAAATGCCTTACTGAAATCCATATACACCACATCCACTGCCCGACCTTCATCAATGTGCCTCGTCACATCCTCAAAGAATTCAATGAGGCTTGACCTGCCCCTCAAAGCAATACTGACTATCTTTAATAAAACTATGTTTTTCTGAATAATCATAAATCCTATCTCTCAGAATCCTTCCCAATATTTTGCTCACCACAGACGTAAGACTGATGGGTCTGTAATTCCCAGGGATTTCCCTATTCCCTTTCTTGAACAGGGGAACAACATCCGTCTCCCTCCAATCATCCGGTACTCAGTGGAGAGTGAGGACGCAAAGATCGTCGCCAACGGCGCAACAATCTCCTCCCTCGCTTCCCGTAGTAACCTTGGGTATATCCCGTCAGGCCCAGGGGACCTATCTAACCTGATGCTTTTCAAAATTTCCAGCACATCCTCCTTAATATCAACCTGTTCGAGTCACTAACCTGGTTCACACTGTTCTCATGAGCAACATTGTCCCTCTCTAGTGAATACTGAAGCAAAATATTCATTTAGGGCCTCCCCCATCTCCTCAGACTCTAGGCACAAGTTCCCTCCACTATCCCTGATCATCTTATTTCTCACATAAGTGTAGAACGCCTTGGGGTTTTCCCTAATCCTTCCCGCCAGGGCTTTTTCATGCCCCCATCTCGCTTTCCTCAGTCCATTTTTGAGTTCCTTTGTCCATTTGAGTTCCATGGTCCATTTTTGAGTTCCTTGTTGGACGTGAGAGGTCATGGTTTTAGGCTAAGGGGGGGCAGATTTAAAACAAATGAGGAATTACTCCACTTAAAAGGGCCGTGGATCTGTGAAATTCCCTACCCCAGACACCAGAACGCTAAACAAATTTGAGGAGATAGCTAGGTTTTTAATTAGTAGTGAGACTGAAGGACTATTGGGTTGGGAGCAGGCAGGAGAGCTGAGATGAGATCAGCCATGACCGTACTGAATGGCTGAGCAGGCTCAAGGGGCTGAATTGCCGATTTTGCTCCTAGTTTTTATGTTCTTGTGTCAGGCACTAAAAGCACCCAATAATAGAAAATCAGGGAGGAACATAAAATAATCATTATCACTAGAGAAAAACTAATGGGACCACAGGTTGACCTGTCCCTTGGATCTGATAGCCTGCACCCCAAGATCTTAACAGAAGTAGCCGCAGAAATGGTGGATGATACGTTGGTTGCGATGTGCCCTGGGTATTGTAAAGGACCCTGGAGATTGGAAAACTGAAAATATAATGCCCATGGTCAAGAAAGGGGGAAGTCACAATGCAGTAAAATCAATGGGAATATGCTGGAATCCATTATTAACGAAGACATGACATTTAGAGAATGATTTTATGGAATGGAAATCATGTTTGACAGGTTGGGTGGATAAAAGGCTTGCAGTAGGTGCAGTGTATTTGCGTTTCCAAAAGGAATTAGATATGGTGCACAGTGTGGCGCAGTGGTTAGCACTGCTGCCTACGGCGCTGAGGACCCGGGTTCGAATCCCGGCCTTGGGCCACTGTCCGTGTGGAGTTTGCACATTGTCCCCGTGTCTGCGTGGGTTTCACCCCCACAACCTAAAGATGTGCAGGTTAGGTGGGTTGACCACGCTAAATTGCCCCTGAATTAGAAATAAAAATAATTGGATTCTCTAAATTTATATTTTAAAAAAATATGATGCACAAAATAGGAGCTATTGTGGTATATTATCAGGGATAGAGAATTGGCTGATTGGCATGTGAATTAGTGGGTGGCACAGGGATCAGTGCGGGAGTCTATGGGAGTGGTTTTGAGCCTGCATTAGCCATCAGCGTAAACAGTGACATGGGGCCCAAAACCTCATGAGTCGGAAAACGAGATTCTCGCCGACGGGATCTCTTCCGATTTTCCATGTCCCTCACTGGTGATGTAATGAGGGTGGGGACCTAATTTCAATAAATTGTAATAAATTTAAATATAATGAAAGGGCTTCCCGCCATATGTTCTCCCCTCACTGAATATTCATACCGTACCGAGGTTTACCACAGGTACTTAAAAATTGGAAGCAGTTGAGGGAACCTGCCAAGGATGCAAAGCTAAGTCTAGCCCCTGGGATAGGCCCTCTGGCAAGACCCATTTGGAAGGGCTTCCCCTCGTGTGTAGCGGGTGAGGGTCATTCGGGAAGTGGGGGAGTCCCTTTTTAGCACTGATTGGGGCACCCTTTAAAGATGGCGCCCTGATCTTTTGTGGAGCTAGTGTAGATGGTTCCATCAGGCCCTGCCCCGCTGGAGTGATGGTGGAAACCAGAGTGCCAGAGAATCTGGAGAGAAAACTGGACTGTGCAGCTGGAGAGTAACACTGGCTTTCTCGCTGAAACCGACAATTTATCAGAAGATTGCACCCTATATTACTGACTTGGCTGAAGGGGCCGAGGTAGGAAAGCAGCTTGTGAGAAGAACTAATTCACAAAAGGGCGATCGGTTAAGTGAGCGTGAAAAACTTGGCAGATGGAGTATAATGTGATGAGTCTATCCACTTGACAGAAAGAATAGAAATGAATACATTAGCACGGAGAGATGTGGGTGCTCTTGTAAATAAAACACATTATCGTACAGGTGAGAGCAAGTAATTAGGAAGGCAAATGGAATATTGGCCTTTATTTCAGGGGGGTATAGATCATAACAGTAGCACAACCTTGCTCCAACTGTACAAGGCGTTGGAGAGACCGCACAGTCTCTGTTCAGTTTTGGTCACCTTATTTAAGGATGGAGAAGGTTCACTGGAATGAAGACGTCTTGTGAGGAAAGGTTGAGCAAGTTGGGCTTATCATAGATTATCATAGAATTTACAGTGCAGAAGGAGGTCATTCGGCCCATCGAGTCTGCACCGGCTCTTGGAAAGAGCACCCTACCCAAGGTCAACACCTCCACCCTATCCCCATAACCCAGTAACCCCATCCAACACTAAGGGCAATTCTGGACACTAAGGGCAATTTATCATGGCCAATCCACCTAACCTGCACATCTTTGGACTGTGGGAGGAAACCGGAGCACCTGGAGGAAACCCACGCAGACACAGGGAGGATGTGCAGACTCTGCACAGACAGTGACCCAAGCCGGTTCCGCCGCGCTGCCCGCTGTTCCGCCGCGCTGCCCGCTGTTCCGCCGCGCTGCCGGAATCGAACCTGGGACCCTGGAGCTGTGAAGCAATTGTGCTATCCACAATGCTACCGTGCTTACACTCAGTGGAGTTTAGAGAGGTGATTTTACTGAAATGTATGATTCCGAGGGGTCTTTCCCCTTGTGTGGGAAATCTACAACTGTGGGGCGGTCATCCATTCAAGACAGATGCTAAATTTCTTCTGAGGGCCATGACTCTTGGGACCTCTCAGTCCCAGAGAGTTGTGGAAGCTAAGTAATTAAATATTCAAGGCTTGAGATAGACAAAAACTTGAGCTAGAACTATAGGACAGTCTAGGGCAGTGCTTTCCAACCGGTAAGCCATGAGAACTGTCGGTGTACCATGGCATTCTGTCCCAGGTCCTAGAATAGTCAATAACCGAACCTTCAATCCTGCACAGTCGGGAGTGAAGAGATTCCTCGCTATTGGTGTGAGGGGTCCCTCCAGTTGAACTAAATGCTTAATTTGTTTTTTTTTTAAAGCTGAACCATCACAGACCATTTGGCATGTGGCACTTAAAAAAAAAAGTCAATTATTTTTGCCGCACATTCTTTCTTGTAAAGTGGGCACAATTGCCTTGTTGACACAAGTGTCTTTATTCATTTACAGATTTGATTAGCATAGGAAATCTGTTCTGGTTTCCCAGGTTAACCAACATCCCATATCGTTCAAGAAAATGGATCAAATCGCTCCCATAAACAATGAAGTTATTGTGAAAATTGGGACCTTGGGACAGGAAAAAAAAATCCAGGTGTATATATTTTTTTTTAAACTTTCCAAAAAGCAATTGATGAATAACTAGCCCAGACTGAGACTTTAGAACGGATGATAATCTGAATGTGTTTCTCGGTCTCTTTTCTGATCAACTCAAACTAATGGTCTGAAAGTGGAAGCACTTTTAAATTAGTTTTGCCCGTTTGATTGTCAGTTATTCAGTCCCTGCCGGAATTGGAAAGTTGGAAAGCGAACTGGAGAAGGTGGGAGAGAATCTAAACTCAGCTTTATGCTAAGTGGCTTCAATGAAAATTTAATTCAATTTGCTCCGAGACTTTTTTGCACTTTTAAAAAAAAACAAGACCATTCCTCCGGGTTGCCTTTTTGCTTTGTGCTGCCTTTTTGATATGTGTATATTCTAGAAAGGTTGTAAATTTTCTCAATCCCAACTTCCTCTTCGAAAATTGCAGCGGCTCCTTCGAGAGCCTGAACCAAAGCTTGACATTCTTCGATGTAACCTTTTAACAAAGTATTTTTAATAAACATATACTTTCCCCCAAACATCTGGGATTTGTTTTAAATCGAGTTTTCTCTTAGTTTAAAATGGGCGAGTTTGGAAAATACCTGAATTACAGGAAGAATTGAAGCACACAGGGATGCCTGGCCATTAGGTTTATCAAAACCGTAATTATCATGTATCTGTCAATTTCAATGTCTTTATAATTCTTTCCATGGAACAATACAGAAATGCACAACCCAATTGGAAAATGCAGACACGAAATGGGGTAGGTTAGTCACAAATAATAACAAATTTAACTGAACAATTCAGGTCAAATCACAATCTGTTTCTCTCTCATCTTTGAATGCAACAAATTTTGTCGGTTTAATTTGTGAGTCATGGTTTCCTCTTTCTTCCCGACCATGGCCTTGTTAATTCAATTATTCTGAATTTAAGATGGGCATTTGCTGCTGTTTGTGATACCACCTTGCGAAATCCTTATTTTTGAATGACCTGAGACATCAAGTATCCTCGTGGAAAATTGCCAAAAATATAGCAGACGGCAAAGTTCCATCTCAGTAGAGATTGGTCACTGGATGGCCCCGCCCCTTGTATGTGATTGGCGGGCAGGTTGGGGGGGGGGGGCATGAATGGCCTACTTCTTGAGATCATAGAATTTACAGTGCAGATCATTCCGCCAATCAAGTCTGCACCCCACTCAACCACACACCTCCTCCACCCCATTCCCTTCACCCAGTAACCCCAATTAACCTTTTTTGGACACCAAGATCAATTTAGCATAGCCAATCCACCTAACCCGCACATCTTTGGACTGTGGGAGGAAACCGGAGCACCTGGAGGAAACCCACGCAGACACGGGGAGAACGTGCAGACTCCACAGACAGTGACCCAAGCCGGCAATCGAACCTGGGACCCTGGAGCTGTGAAGCAACTGTGCCCCAATATTATATAATAATCTGTATAACAATAATGATTTTTGTTAGTGTCACAAGTAGGCTTACATTAACACTGCAATGAAGTTACGGTGAAAAACCCCTAGTCGCCACACTCCGGCGCCTGTTTGGGTACACAGAGGGAGAATTCAGAATGTCCAATTCACCTAACAAGCATGTCTTTCGGGACTTGTGGGAGGAAACTAGAGCACCCGGAGGAAACCAGAGCACCCGGAGGAAACCCCACAGGCACGGGGAGAATGTGCAGAGTCCGCACGGACAGTGACCTAAGCTGGGAATCGAACCGAGTCCCTGGCACTGTGAAACAACAGTGCTAACCACTGCGCCGCCCCATTGTAATGTCTGGCTGTCACCAATCGAGGTTAGCTAACTCGGGATCAGGTTTGCATGTCTTAGATTTGATCTCCACTAGATACCATCTTTGCCCATGTGGAACACAGACACAAAACTAGCATTTTTCACTGGACGATCTAAAATATTGGGAAGGTTAATTTTGTCCAGATATTTCTTCCTTGCATCTTCTAACGCTACATGTATCCTGTGCATTAGCATAACTAGATGTAGGCAGATTTCTTACTTATGTCATTTAAGTTAATTATGATTTTTTTTTCCATCAATTTCACAGCTATTCATAGAAGTAGCTAAGACAACATAACTGAAGATGCATGGGCGGCGGCACAGCGGGCAGCAGGACGGCACAGCGGGCAGCAGGGCGGCACAGCGGGCAGCAGGGCGGCACAGCGGGCAGCAGGGCGGCACAGCGGGCAGCAGGGCGGCACAGCGGGCGGCAGGGCGGCACAGCGGGCGGCACAGCGGGCGGCACAGCGGGCAGCAGGGCGGCACGGCGGGCGGGCGGCACGGCCGGGCGGGCGGCACAGCGGGCAGCACAGCGGGCGGCAGGGCGGCACAGCGGGCAGCAGGGCGGCACAGCGGGCAGCAGGGCGGGCGGCAGAGCGGGCGGCACGGCGGGCAGCGCGGCGGCAGAGCGGGCAGCGCGGCGGGCGGAACCGCGGGCAGCGCGGCGGAACCGCGGGCAGCGCGACGGAACAGTGGGTTAGCCCTGCTGCCTCACGGCACCGTGGTCCCAGGTTCCACCCCGGCGTTGGGTCACTGTCCGTGTAGAGTTTGCACATTCTTCCCGTGTCTGCGTGGGTTTCACCCACACAATCCAAAGATGTTCAGGGTAGGATGATTGGCCACACTAAATTGCCCCTCATTTGGAAAAAATGAGGGCAGCACGGTGGCACAGTGGGTTAGCCCTGCTGCCTCACGGCGCCGAGGTCCCAGGTTCGATCCCGGCTCCGGGTCACTGTCCGCATGGAGTTTGCACATTCTCTCCGTGTGTGCGTGAGTAGGTGGACTGGCCACGCAAAATGGCCCCTAAATTGGAAAAAATTAATTGGGTACACCAAATTTAAATATAAATATAACTGAAGATGCAGGAATGTGTTCCAAATTTATTGTTATTAGGATTTGAACATTTGTACATATTTAAGTAATTTATGAAGCCAGTTAATTCTGCACATCAATTTGCTTTCCGTGTCTATAAGAGTACAGCTGCCATGCATCTGTGTAGCAGTGGTTTTGATCACAGCAGAGAAACGTTACAGCCAGCGATGTTCATGGTGGACCGCCAGCTATTACGAGATTCCCAGCATCTGCAAAATAGCACACATGACATCAGGAAGAATTCCAAGCAAGAAAAAAGTTGTATCAAATTACAACTAGCGGGGCGGTAGGTGGCACAGTGGTTAGTATTGCTGCCTATGGCACTGAGGGCCTGGGTTCGAATCCCGGCCATGGATTACTGTCCATTCAACCCACTGTTGAATGAAGCAAGGGAGGAAATAGCAGGAGCGCTGGCAATAATTTTCAATTAATCTCTGGCTACGGGAGAGGTGCCAGAGGATTGGATAGCCAATGTGCGTGTCGGGGGGGGGGGCAAACTATTGGAAGCAATTGTGAGACCCAGAATTAATCTACATCTGGAGACAGGGATTAATCAAGAACAGTCAACATGGTTTTTTTTGAAGGGAGGTTACGTCTGACCAACATGATTGACCAGCTGTGTAGATGAGGGCAGTGCATTTGACGTGGTCTACTTTGACTTCAGTAAGGCTTTTGATAAAGTCCCACATGGGGGACTGATAGCGAAGGTAAGAGCCCATGGGATCCAAGGAAATTTGGCAAATCGGATCCAGAATTGGTTGAGTGGCTGGAGGCTGAGGGTGATGGTCGAGGGGTGTTTTTCTGACTGGAAGCCTGTGTCCAGTGGGGTCCTTGCAGTTTATGGGTAATATAAACGATTTAGACTTAGATGTAGGAGGGTTGATCAGCAAGTTTGCGGATGATACGAAAAGTGGTGGGGTGGTGAAAAGTGAGGATAGAATTATATGTAGGCACTTGCAGCTGGAGCTTGTTAATTAGTTAATTGGATTAGGCCAGTTTTCAGAGGCTAGATTCACAGTATAAAAGTGATCTCCTACAGTGCAGACTTTGTTTGCACCGAGTGCTGAATTTGGTGCATTTTGAGTGCTATAGTAAGAGTTTGGTGACCGAGGGAGTATAAGGCTTCATTTTTATCTAAAGTTTAGTCTTTCTTTTATTTAGTTAATTAACTTAAAAGTTGCTGTTTGGTTTAGAAGAAGGTGAATTTTCAATCAGCTTTAAACAAGCTTCTACTTGTAGGCACTTGCAGCTGGAGCTTGTTAATTAGTTGGATTAGGCCAGTTTTCAGAGGGTAGATTCACAGTATAAAAGTGATCCCCTACAGTGCAGACTTTGTTTGCACTGAGTGCTGAATTTGGTGCATTTGAGTGCCATAGTGAGAGTTTGGTGACTGAGGGAGTGCTGAATTTGGTGCATTTGAGTGCTATAGTAAGAGTTTGGAGACCGAGGGAGTTAGGTGAGGAGGGAGTAAGGTGCTCCTTTCATTTTGTTTCCGACATTTCTGCAAAGAGTGAGAAGAGAGCCAGGAGTTTACAGAAAGTGTAGCTGACTGGGAGCAGAGTCGGAGGGTGGAGATCTAGGTAGTCCACAGGGCAGCTATATTCTGTCAGGTAAGAGGGGATGGAGGCTAGGCCAGTTGCATGTTCCTCCTGTAGGATGTGGGTGGTGAGGGATACCACCGGTGTCCCTGCTGACTATACCTGCGGGAAGTGCACCCAACTTCAGCTCCTCAAAGACCTTGTTAGGGAACTGGAGCTGAAGATGGATGAACTTCAGATCATCCGGGAGGCAGAGGGGGTGATTGAGAAGAGTTACAGGGAGGTAACCACACCCAAGGTACAGGACAAGAATAGCTGGGTTACAGTCAGGGGGAAAAAAACAAACAGGCAGACAGTGCAGGGATTCCTCGTGGCCGTTCCCCTTCAAAAAAGTATACCGTTTTGGATGCTGTTGGGGGGGGATGACCTACCGGGGGAAGGCCCAAGCGGCCAGGTCTCTGGCACTGAGTCTGGCTCTGGGGCTCAGAAGGGAAGGGGGGGGGAAAGAATAGAAAAGCAATAGTTGTAGGAGATTCAATGGTTAGGGGAATAGATAGGAGATTCTGTGGTCGCGAGCGAGACTCCCGGAAGGTATGTTGCCTCCCGGGTGCCAGGGTCCGTGATGTCTCGGATCGTGTCTTCAGGATCCTTAAGGGGGAGGGGGAGCAGCCAGAAGTTGTGGTGCACATTGGTACCAACGACATAGGTAGGAAAAGGGGTGTGGAGGTAATAAACAAGTTTAGGGAGTTAGGCTGGAAGTTAAAAACCAGGACAGACAGAGTTGTCATCTCTGGTTTGTTGCCGGTGCCACGTGATAGCGAGGCTAGGAATAGGGAGAGAGTGCAGCTGAACACGTGGCTGCAGCAATGGTGTAGGAGGGAGGGCTTCAGGTATTTGGATAATTGGAGCGCATTCTGGGGAAGGTGGGACCTGTACAAGCAGGACGGGTTGCATCTGAACCAGAGGGGCACCAATATCCTGGGAGGGAGGTTTTCTAGTACTCTTTGGGAGGGTTTAAACTAATTTGGCAGGGGAACGGGAACCGGATTTGTAGTCCAGCAACTAAGGTAGCCGATATTCAGGACGCCAAAGCGTGTAATGAGGCAGTGGGGAAGGGAACACTGACAAAGGTGAGTATTTGCAGGCACGGAGATGGGTTGAAGTGTGTATACTTCAACGCAAGAAGCATCAGGAATAAGGTGGGTGAACTTAAGGCATGGATCGATACTTGGGACTACGATGTGGTGGCCATCACGGAAACTTGGATAGAAGAGGGGCAGAAATGGTTGTTGGAGGTCCCTGGTTATAGATGTTTCAATAAGATTAGGGAGGGTGGTAAAAGAGGTGGGGGGGTGGCATTGTTAATTAGAGATAGTATAACAGCTGCAGAAAGGCAGTTCGAGGAGTATCAGCCTACTGAGGTAGTATGGGTTGAAGTCAGAAATAGGAAAGGAGCAGTCACCTTGTCAGGAGTTTTCTATAGGCTTCCCAATAGTAGCAGAGATGTGGAGGAACAGATTGGGAAACAGATTTTGGAAAGATGCAGAAGTCATAGGGTAGTAGTCATGGATGACTTTAACTCGCCAAATATTGAGTGGAAACTCTTTAGATCAAATAGTTTGGATGGGGTGGTGTTTGTGCAGTGTGTCCAGGAAGCTTTTCTAACACAGTATGTAGATTGTCCGACCAGAGGAGGGGCAATATTGGATTTAGTACTTGGTAATGAACCAGGGCAAGTGATAGATTTGTTAGTGGGGGAGCATTTTGGAGATAGTGACCACAATTCTGTGACTTTCACTTTAGTAATGGAGAAGGATAGGTGCGTACAATA
This sequence comes from Scyliorhinus torazame, assembly GCF_047496885.1. Taxonomy (NCBI): domain Eukaryota; kingdom Metazoa; phylum Chordata; class Chondrichthyes; order Carcharhiniformes; family Scyliorhinidae; genus Scyliorhinus; species Scyliorhinus torazame. Next base: position 8,595,786 of record NC_092723.1, read on the forward strand.
GGGCAAGGTTTACAATTGGGGGAAGGGTAAATACGATGTCAGACAAGAATTGAAGTGCATAAGTTGGGAACATAGGCTGTCAGGGAAGGACACAAGTGAAATGTGGAACTTGTTCAAGGAACAGGTACTACGTGTCCTTGATATGTATGTCCCTGTCAGGCAGGGAAGAGATGGTCGAGTGAGGGAACCATGGTTGACGAGAGATTGAATGTCTTGTTAAGAGGAAAAAGGAAACTTATGTAAGGCTGAGGAAACAAGGTTCAGACAGGGCATTGGAGGGATACAAGATGGCCAGGAGGGAACTGAAGAAAGGGATTAGGAGAGCTAAGAGAGGGCATGAACAATCTTTGGCGGGTAGGATCAAGGAAAACCCCAAGGCCTTTTACACATAATACTTGAATATTATGAAGACTTGATAGAGATTGTGTATTGAGTCTGAAGAGATAGGAGAGGTCTTGAACGAGTATTTTCTTCTGTATTTACAAATGAGAGGGGCGATATTGTTGGAGAGGACAGTGTGAAACAGACTGGTAAGCTCGAGGAAATACTTGTTAGGAAGGAAGATGTGTTGGGCATTTTGAAAAACCTGAGGATAGACAAGTCCCCCGGGCCTGACAGGATATATCCAAGGATTCTATGGGAAGCAAGAATGAAATTGCAGAGCCGTTGGCAATGATCTTTTCGTCCTCACTGTCAACAGGGGTGGTACCAGGGGATTGGAGAGTGGCGAATGTCGTGACCCTGTTCAAAAAAGGGACTAGGGATAACCCTGGGAATTACAGGCCAGTTAGTCTTACTTCGGTGGTAGGCAAAGTAATGGAAAGGGTACTGAAGGATAGGATTTCTGAGCATCTGGAAAGACACTGCTTGATTAGGGATAGTCAGCACGGATTTGTGAGGGGTAGGTCTTGCCTTACAAATCTTATTGAATTCTTTGAGGAGGTGACCAAGCATGTACATGAAGGTAAAGCAGTGGATGTAGTGTACATGGATTTTAGTAAGGCATTTGATAAAGTTCCCCATGGTAGGCTTATGCAGAAAGTAAGGAGGCATGGGATAGTGGGAAATTTGGCCAGTTGGATAACGAACTGGCTAACTGATAGAAGTCAGAGAGTGGTGGTGGATGGCAAATATTCAGCCTGGATCCCAGTTACCAGTGGCGTACCGCAGGGATCAGTTCTGGGTCCTCTGCTGTTTGTGATTTTCATTAATGACTTGGATGAGGGAGTTGAAGGGTGGGTCAGTAAATTTGCAGACGACACGAAGATTGGTGGAGTTGTGGATAGTAAGGAGGGCTGTTGGCGGCTGCAAAGAGACATAGATAGGATGCAGAGCTGGGCTGAGAAGTGGCAGATGGAATTTAACCCTGAAAAGTGTGAGGTTGTCCATTTTGGAAGGACAAATATGAATGCGGAATACAGAGTTAACGGTAGAGTTCTTGGCAATGTGGAGGAGCAGAGAGATCTTGGGGTCTATGTTCATACATCTTTGAAAGTTGCCACTCAAGTGGATAGAGCTGTGAAGAAGGCCTATGGTGTGCCCGCGTTCATTAACAGAGGGATTGAATTTAAGAGCCGTGAGGTGATGATGCAGCTGTACAAAACTTTGGTAAGGCCACATTTGGAGTACTGTGTACAGTTCTGGTCACCTCATTTTAGGAAGGATGTGGAAGCTTTGGAAAAGGTGCAAAGAAGATTTACCAGGATGTTACCTGGAATGAAGAGTAGGTCTTACGAAGAAAGGTTGAGGGTGCTAGGCCTTTTCTCATTAGAACGGAGAAGGATGAGGGGCGACTTGATAGAGGTTTATAAGATGATCAGGGGAATAGATAGAGTAGACAGTCAGAGACTTTTTCCCCGGGTGGAACAAACCATTACAAGGGGACATAAATTTAAGGTGAAAGATATAGGAGGGATATCAGAGGTAGGTTCTTTACCCAGAGAGTAGTGGGGGCATGGAATGCACTGCCTGTGGAAGTAGTTGAGTCGGAAACATTAGGGACCTTCAAGCAGCTATTGGATAGGTACATGGATTACGGTAAAATGATATAGTGTAGATTTATTTGTTCTTAAGGGCAGCACGGTAGCATTGTGGATAGCACAATTGCTTCACAGCTCCAGGGATCCAGGTTCGATTCCGGCTTGGGTCACTGTCTATGCGGAGTCTGCACGTCCTCCCCGTGTCTGCGTGGGTTTCCTCCGGGTGCTCCGGTTTCCTCCCACAGTCCAAAGATGTGCAGGGTAGGTGGATTGGCCATGATAAATTGCCCTTAGTGTCCAAAATTGCCCTTGGTGTTGGGTGGAAGTGTTGACCTTGGGTAGGGTGCTCTTTCCAAGAGCCGGTGCAGACTCAGTGGGCCGGGTGGCCTCCTTCTGCACTGTAAATTCAATGATAATCTATGATTAATCTAGGACAAAGGTTCGGCACAACATCGTGGGCCGAAGGGCCTGTTCTGTGCTGTATTTTCTATGTTCTATATTACCGAAGAATACAGATGAGCTGGTCAGCGGCAAATTGAATTTAATCCGGATAAATGTGAGGGCACTTTGGCAGGACAAACAAGATAAGGGAATACGTGCTGAACGTCAGGACCTTGGGAAGCCCCAATGATCAGAGGGACATTGTTGTGCATGTACACTGGTGCCTTAAGGTAGCAGGGCAGGTGGTTGGGAAGGCATATAGTATACTTGCCTTTTATTAGCCGAGGCAGAGAATTTAAGAGCAGGAAGGTTATGCTGGAACTGTATAAAATGCTGGTTAGATCATAGCTAGAGTATTGTGTGCAGTAGAGTAGCACAGTGGTTAGCATTGGTGCCTCACAGTGCCAGGGACCCAGGTTCGATTCCGGCCTTGGGTGACTGTCTGTGTGGAGTTTGCACTTCCTCCCCGTGTCTGTGTGGGTTTCCTCCCCCAGTCCAAAGATGTGCAGGTTAGGTGGATTGGCCATGCTAAATTGCCCTTTAGTGTCCAAGGAAATATAGGTTAGGTGGGGATAGGGTAGGGGAGTGGGCCTGGGTAGGGTGCTCTTTCAGAGGGTTGCTGCAGACTCAATGGGCTGAATGGCCTCCTTCTGCACTGTAGGAAATCTAGTTCTGGAATCCATATTATGGGAGGGATGTGACAGCACTGGAAAGGGTGCAGAGATTTACCCGGACTGAGAGGGAACATGATTGAGATGTATAAAAATATGAGGGACATGGATAGAGTAGACATGAACTTTCCCCTTGGTGGAGGGATCAATGACCAGGGGGCATAGAAATTAAAGTAAGAGGCAGGAGGTTTAGTGGGGATGTGAGAAAAACCTTTTCACCCAGAGGGTGGTGGGAGTTTGGAACTCGCTGCCTGAAAGGGGGGGTGGAGGCAGAGACCCTCATAACATTTAAGAAGCATTTAGACGTGCACTTGCGATGCCAAGGCATATGAAGCTGTGGGTGAAGTGCTGGAAAGTAGGATTAGAATAGTTAGATGGTTGTTTTTGACTGGCGCAGACACAGTGGTCTGAAGGGCCTTTTCTGCGCTGTAGATCTCTATAACTCTTCTGTCCCTCCCTTGGGGGCACTTACTTATTCAGACAGTTGTTTCACAAATGCTGATGACCATCTCATACCTCACAAGTGACCTTTTTGTACGTTTAACAATGGCAGGCAGTTCAACCTTGAGGGCATCGCTGTTAAACCAAAACCTGTACTCACATGAATGAAAACATCAATACTTGTTCACTTTCCATCAGGAGCCTCCCAATAATAATAAATGGAATGTCCTTTTCCCTAGTGATGCAGCAAACTGGTTGAATACCAAACCTGGGATCAGAGGCCCAGTGCCAATGAGAGGTACTGCATTTACCTACTTGCTTCTGGGCCAAACTGCATTGTTCTTCTCCCCTTCCACCATATCCCCATTAAATCATCATTGATAGTCAGTTGCACTGTGCTCAAGTGCTACCCTTGCTAAAGAAAAAGCAGGGGAGGTGGGATTGGCGAGTAGCTCTTCGAGAACCAGCACAGTCACATCAGCTGAGTGGCTTTCCCCTGTGCTAAAACCTATAATCCAATCAGAGTTAAATATGGAAATAAAGGGCAGCACGGTTGCGCAGTGGGTTAGCCCAGCTGCCTCACGGCACCGAGGTCCCAGGTTCGATCCCAGCTCTGGGTCACTGTCCGTGTGGAGTTTGCACATTCTCCCCGTGCTTGCGTGGGTTTCGCCCCCACAACCCAAAGATGTGCCGGCTAGGCGGATTGGCCACGTTAAATTGCCCCTTAATTTGAAAAAAAGAATTGTATACTCTAAATTTTAAAAAAAGATACGGAAATAAATGCAAGCAGAGTTAGGTGGGAACCATCTCACATCTGGGGGTCTCCCTGAAACTTAAATTTCAGGGTGAACATAAATCTCATGCACACACCCTTGAATCCTGAAATATCAATTTCCAATATGAAAGGAAATTCAGACACAGCATACAAAATAGGAGCGGGAATAGGCCATTCGTCCCATCGACCTTGCTCCGCGCCATTCAATAAGATCGTGGGTGATCTGTTTGTGTTTCGAATCCCATATTTCCCATCTACCCCCAATAACCTTTGGTTCCCTTGCCTAAGAACAATCTATCCAGCTCCGCCGTAAAAATATTCAATGACATCCAGCGCCTTCTGAGGCAGAGAGTTCCAGCAGGGGCTGGTTTAGCACAGGGCTAAATCGCTGGCTTTGAAAGCAGACCAAGGCAGGCCAGCAGCACGGTTCGATTCCCGTACCAGCCTCCCCGAACAGGCGCTGGAATGTGGTGACTCGGGGCCTTTCACAGTAACTTCATTTGAAGCCTACTTGTGACAATAAGCGATTTTCATTTTTCATTCCATTTCAAAGTCGCACAGCGCTCAGAGAGAAACTAATTCTCCTCATCTCTGTCCTAAAAAGGCAACCCTTAGGGGCAGCATGGTGGCGCAGTGGTTAGCCCTGCTGTGTCATGGCGCCAAGGACCCGGGTTCGATCCTGGCCCCGGGTCACCGTCCGTGTGGTTTGCACATTTTCCCCGTGTCAGTGTGGGTTTCACCACCACAACCCAAAAAATATGTGCAGAATAGGTGAATTGGCCACACTAAATTGTACCTTAATTGGAAAAAAACCGAATTGGGCACTCTAATTTTTTTTTTTTTTTTAAACGGCAACCTCTAATTTTAAACCAGTGTCCCCGAGCTCTGAACTCACCCACGAGGGGAAAGGTCATTTCCATGTTCACCTTGTCAAGACCGTTTAGGATCTTATCTACTTCAATTAAGTCACCCCTCAATTTTCTATTCTCCAGTGGAAAGAAGCCTAGCATTTCCAACCATCCCTCAAGCCAGCTAGCTCATTCCAGGTATCAATCTAATAAACATGTGAACCACAAATGCATTTCTATCCTTCCTTGAATGAGAAAACTGAAACACAACATCCTTACATTTATATTCGATTCCTCGTATAATAAAGGACAGTACTCCATCAGCCTTCTTACTTGCTTGTTGTACCTGTGTACTATTTGTGACTCGCCCACCAAAGCATTCAGATCACTCTGCATCTTGGGATTCTGCAATCGTACTCCCTCTAAGTAATGCTCTGCATCGTTATTCATCCCGCTAAAGTGAACAGCTTCACATTTTCCTACATTATATTCCATTTGCCAGATTTGTGCCCACTTCCTCAATGAATCATAAAGTCTCTATACTGCCATGGAGTCGCCCATGGAATCTGCACCAACCCTCTGAAAGAACACCCTACCTTGGCCCAATCCCCTGTAACCCCAACTCACCTTTGGACACTAAGGGGCAATTTATCACGGCCAATCCAGCTAACCTGCACATCTTTGGACTGTGGGAGGAAACCGGAGCATCCGGAGGAAACCCACGCAGACCCGGGGAGAACGTGCTAATTCCACACCATGTATTGTCGAACAGGGTAAGAGAAGTCAGCATGACATCTCGTTCTTGATTCTAACCCATGAACACCCTGCCAGGGACAGCATATCAATTTGTCAGGGTAAGTAGCGATCGTCAGCAATGCTCTCTATAAAGGTTTGACTCACGAACCTTGAGCAGAGTTCAGAAGATTCAATCCAAGTACAAACACTTCAGCATCCTGCTGCATGACTTACCCTGATCTCATTCATGCCACAGGCTGAGGTGCCATCAAATCAATGTCCGATAGGTTTCGGGCAATGTAAACGCCTGCAGCAAACAGCCCAAGGTTTACGATTAAGTTCCTATTAAAAAAGAAAAGGAAAATACAAGCTGTAATTAGTTACCATTGCGGGGGGGGGGGGGGGGGGAGGGGAGAACATGAAAAGGGTGGGTGGGTGGGGGGGGGGGGTCACGGGAAGGGGGGGATGGGGGGGTCACGGGAAGGTGGGGGGGGGTCACGGGAAGGTGGGGGGGGGACACGGGAAGGGGGGAAGGGTGGGTGGATGGGCACAGGAAGGGGGAGGGGGGGGTGGGGGGGCACAGGAAGGGGGGTGGGGGGGCACAGGAAGGGGGGAAGGGTGGGTGGGGGGGACACGGGAAGGGTGGGTGGGGGTGGGACACGGGAAGGGTGGGTGGGTGGGGAAAGGGTGGGTGGGTGGGGGGGGGCAGTGGCGGATCCATGATGCCCACCACAGCCGAACATCCTGTTGCCATTGGGGGAGGGGAGGGGGGGGGGGGGTTGTTGGAGGGGTGTTATCCCCGATTAGTGAGGCTCCAGTCGGGGTGCCCTCACCTCCTGAAGTCGCTCCTGTCGGTGGCCAGGGCCCAGGCCGCCCTCAGCAGGTCGCCCAGGCCGCGCGGACAGCCCGCCTCACTCTTCTTGGGAGCCGCCATCTTGTGTCGGGAGGGGAAGCGCTTCACGGGGACACCAGGGCCGCAGAGGCTGTGTCACCGCCATTACCGTCCCCGCGCCGGGAAACACCAGCACCGAATAGAGTTCCGTGGGTGCCCAGGGCTCCCCTCCAGGTGTCTCTGTCTCTCTCTCTCTCTGGGCCTCAGTGTCACTTGTTGCACTGCTTCCTGCCCCATCCAGAAATTAAAAAACGTGCCAAGGAGGCACATCACATAATTTGAGACTGAACATAAGAGTCCTTCTAATTAAATCTATTTTATTACAATGTCATGCTCACTGAAAGTGACTGCCGTGGTTTGCAGCTGATTATTCTGAGATTAAAAATATTTGTTCCTCAAATAAAACCAGAACATTCAAGGAATGCACTGGCAGAAATTTTTTTTAAAAAAATTGACAGTACCCAATTCTTTTTTTTTCCAATTAAGGGACATTTTACCGTGGCCAATTCACCAGCCCTGCATAACTTTTTGTGTTTTGGGGGTGAGAGCACGCAGACACGGGAGAATGTGCAAACTCCACACGGACAGTGACCCGGGGCCGGGTTTGAACCCGGGTCCTCAGAGCTGTGAGGCAGCAGTGCTAACCACTGCACCGCCGTGCTGAGTGGCATAGTCATAGGGATGGGCACCAAATGTCGGCCCAGCCCAGCAATGCCCACATTCCAAGAACAAATTTTAAAAACTCATTTGGCACAAATGTTTGAACTGGGGCAGCACGGTGGCACAGTGGTTAGCACTGCTGCCTCACGGCACCGAGGTCCCAGGTTCGATCCCGGTCCTGGGTCACTGTACATATGGAGTTTGCACATTCTCCCCGTGTCTGTGTGGGTTTCACCCCCACAACCCAAAGATGTGCAGGGTAGGTGGATTGGCCACGCTAAATTGCCTCTTAATGGGAAAAAAATAATTGGGTACTCTAAATTAATTTTAAAAAACAAATGGTTGAACTGTTCAGAATTGCCAAGGAGAAAAAGAAGAAAATAGAAAAAAATCTTTTGCAAATAGCTATGTTAGGACGGTACGGTGGCGCAGTGGTTATATAATATAATAATCTTTATTGTCACAAGTAGGCTTACAATAACACTGCAATAAATTTTTAAATTTATTTAGAGTGTCCAATTCACTCATTCTTTCCAATTAAGGGGCAATTTAGCTTGGCCAATCCACCTACCTTGCACCTCTTTGGGTTGTGGGGGCGAAACCCACGCAGACACGGGGAGAACGGGCAGCACGGTAGCACAAGTGGATAGCACTGTGGCTTCACAGCGCCAGGGTCCCAGGTTCGATTCCCCGCTGGGTCACTGTCTGTGCGGAGTCTGCACGTTCTCCCCGTGTCTGCGTGGGTTTCCTCCGGGTTCTCCGGTTTCCTCCCACAGTCCAAAGATGTGCAGGTTAGGAATTGGAATCGAACCTGGATCCCTGGCAGCAGTGCTAACCACTGTGCCATCTTGCTTGTAGAGCAGTGAAGAGTGTAAATGAGACGGGGAAGTTATAATTTTTTAAATATTCAGAAATATTGGCTGTTATACTGTTTTTTAAAAATGTATATTTTATTCTCCTCCTTTTTCACATTTTCTCCTAAATTTACACCCAACAATAATCAGTAACGAATATAACGTCAATCCCCATATCAATAACAACGATCCCATCCTCCCACCAAACCCCAGACATTAGCCCGCATATGAACATAAACAAATGACAAAAAGGAATCAGGAATCACCCATAGTCGCCATGAACACACACAGGCCCCCCTCCCCCAACCCTCCCAGTCCCCAACCCCCCTAATGTTCGATGTGATCCAATTCTCGAAAGTGCATAATGAATAACGTCTATGAATTGTAGAACCCCTCCATCCTTCCCCTCAGTTCAAATTTGACCTTTTCAAGCTTCAAGAATTCCAACAGATCCCCCCCCCCCCCCCCGCCACGCCAGGGCACAGGGTGGAGAGGTTGATCTCCACCCTAACAGGATTCACCTTCGGGCGATCAACGAGGCGAAGGCTACAACATCTGCCTCCCCATTTCCAACCACGACTGGTCCGACACCCCGAATATGGCCTCCCGAGGGCCCGGGTCCAGTTTCACGTGCACCACTTTAGAGTTTACCCTAAACACCTCCTTCCAGTAATCCTTCAGCTTTGGACAGGACCAAAACATATGAACATGGTTTGCGGGGCCCCCCTCCACAACGTTCAGACACATCTTCTACCCCCTGAAAGAATAGGCTCATCCTCGTCGTTGTGAGGTGTGTTCTATATGCCACCTTCAGCTGTATCAGCCCCAACCTCGCGCACGAGGTGGAGGCATTCACTTTCCGGATCACCTCACACCAGAACCCCTCCCCCATATCCTCTCCCAACTCTTCCTCCCACTTTGCCTTGATCCCTTCTAGCGGCGCCTTCTTCTTCTCTGGTTTAGCACAGTGGGCTAAACAGCTGGCTTGTAATGCAGAACAAGGCCAGCTGCGCGGGTTCAATTCCCGTACCAGCCTCTCCGAACAGGTACCGGAATGTGGCGTTTCACATAGGGGCTTTTCACAGTAACTTCATTGAAGCCTACTTGTGACAATAAGCGATTATTATTATTATAGCCCTGTAAACCGCCGATACTACCATCTTCTCCAGTCCCCCTGTCGTCAGCACTTCCTCCAGCAATGTGGAAGCCGGCTCCACTGGAAAGCTCTGTATCTCCTTTCTGGCAAAGTCTCGAACCTGCATGTATCTAACTATTTCCCCCTGCTCCAGCCCATACTTCGCTCCCAGTTGGCTGTAATACTGGTTAGCCTTCGTTACCCATATATCAGCTGGACTAAAAGTAAATAAGCGAAAAGAAAGGAAGCCTATCTACACTTTCATGAATTCTTTGTTTTTAGTTTAACAAGTAAGTGCTGAATTTAACTTTTGAAAATGTAATGGGGCTTGTAGATTGATTAAGGGCAGGGGAATCGCTAAGCAACAGTGGCCACATAGCAATTAGGTTCATATAAATTGCAAATAGGAAAAAGCAATAAAGATCAAAATACAACTCGTAAAAGGCAAATTTTAATGAAATAATATAGGAACGAGCCCTACAAGATGAAATCAGTTGACGAGCACAGGATATGTAGAAGGGTGGTAAGTAATAAGATTAGAAGTATGGCAAAGGGCCATACATCAAGAGCTATAGAGTTTTATAAACATATTAAAAGTAAAAGAGTAGTTTATGGATAGATGGGGCTGGTTATAGATGAAAATATTAAGGAGGCATGTGGCACAGTGGTTAGCACTGGGATTGCAGCTTTGAGGACCCACGTTCGAATCCCGGCCCTGGGTCACTGTCCATGTGGAGTTTGCACATTCTCCCCATGTCTGCGTGGGTTTCACCCCTACAACCCAGAGATGTGCAGGGCAGGTGCATTGGCCACGCTAAATTGCCCCTTCATTGGAAAAAAATAATTGGGTACTCTAAATTTATTACAAAAAATTAGATGAAAATATTATCTTCTGGCCCAGGTTGAAGAGACATTAAATGCACTAAGTGAGCAAGTCAGTTCCCTCAGATGAGTGTGATGCTGAAAACAAAACAGAACAAGAGTGTCATGATATTCAAACACACACATCATGATAGACACACCAACAGACAAATCAGAACACACAACACCACAGCCAATGACAGAAAGATATAAAAGCACGGACACGACCCCCGGTGGTCAGTATTAGCTGCAGAGGAGGACCAGGACAGATCTGCTACCAAACACACTCAGGGAGACAGCACGTGCAGAGTATCCAGAACGAACTGTATTATAAGAGTTAAAATAAAATAGAGTTGTACCACATACAACTGTGTTGGCTCATCTGTGCACCAGAGCACCCAACACCACATGGTACAGGAGTGGATCGATACCTGCCGGCATACCTCAGTGTACACAGACAACCAGCAGTGCCCAGGCAAAATGATAGAGCTCCCGGTTCCGCAGCCGCTCCAGTGCTACGGCGATCTCCGCGAAAACTGGCGGCGATTCCGGCAATGGTTCGAATTGTTCCTGGTGGCAGCTGAACTCCAAGACCTGGATGATAGCGAAAAAATTGAATTTCTCCTCACCATCGCCGGTGCAAGGGCAAGAGAAATATTCACAAGGTTCAGGTTCTTCAGGAGGCAGCAAAGGTACGATTACCAGGCAGTCCTGGACAAATTCTCCAAGTACTGTGAAGAAAACGCAATCCAATCGGCAAGTAAAGGTAAGAAAAGCTGCAGTACTCACCTCGTGGCTGGGATCCCGGAGCCCGAAGACCCAGAGACCATGAAGGCATGTACATTAGACAAAGATACATATGAGGTACCTGAGAAGAAAAGTGAAACGGAATGTTCTTTGGAAAATAGTACAATGTCGATAGAAACATTGGATCCTATATTCGAGACCATACATATGGGAGAATTTGGGGATAATAAACAAGGTTCTGCAATGTCTGGGGGAAGATTTAAAATTCCAAAGAAGTAAAGCCCAAATGAAGGACAACGGCAAGACAATGACAGTCCACCGACATGGTGTGCACCACCAGATGAAAACTCTGACAATTTACCCAACCCTAGTGAACAGCAAGCTGCTAATGAGGATCTATCCACGGGATGTGAGACGAGTGACGACAGCATCCCACTTCCCATGCAAAAGGTGCAAGGTGACAGACCTCGCCTAGTGCGTACCGAGGCACTCGACGATCGCGGTGGGACCACTGACGACTGCGGTGGCGGCGCACCGCTTCCACCCTCAATGGCTCGAGCCTCTCCACTGGTCGGTGCATTCCTGCATGTTCCGACTCCAGAAGTGCAGCTTCAGGGAATCTCGGCTGCCTCCAGTGAACCTGTTGGGACTCCGGACGGGGGGCATCGACGGAAGGCAGACCGGACTCCAGATGGGGAGCAGCCAAGCGCCGACTCTGATTCGCGCACGCCAGACCTTGCTCCGGACGGGCGGTGTCGCGGCCTCGGTGATGGCACGCTCAGGGTGACGGCGGATGCCACGGCGGCAGGGAATGGATCGCGTGGCAGTCCCACTGGGTCGGCAGTGGCAACCAGCACCGGCGGTCCAAGATGGACACACCAATTCGCGCCATCGCCAGACATTGATGCGAGCAACAATTCTCTCTCCAAGGCGACATGCTTCGACGTTTCTCTGCGGAGTCGCCCTTCCGGCACAGCAGGTGGCCGGAACCAGCGTGCACGGTCTCGGCCAACTTCCACATCTGGCACAGTCATCGCCTTGCATGATATTAGTGATGGTGCTACTTCGATGGCAACGACCCATCGGCTACAAGATGCCGTCCACCACAAACATAAAAAGAAAAAAGACTCCACCTTGTTCCTGGCATGCAGGGCGGATGGATTGGTGCGTAGGCGCAATCAGCGAGCTTTGCGCCTTCCACGCTCGCAACTGAACCGTACGCACACGCTGGATCCTCCACTGGTTCCCAAGGATGACTTCGTGGAGATGCCACGGATCATGCCCCTTCCATCGCCACCAGAACCAAACCACAGCCAAGGCAACACTAACAAAGATGTTGAATGTTATATTTGCACGAATGAAAAAACCAAGCACTGCACGAAGTACAACAAATGGTAAAGTAGAGACTTCGGCAACAGCATCACCTCCAACAGTCCAAGGTGAACCAGTGTGACCCCAAATCTCCACAGCTGAACCGGCTTGAGGACCAGCCCATTCTTGAGGCGGTCACCCATTAGACTGGACTTATAACGCTGTTCATACGTTCAAAAAGTCAAACACTTATTATAACCTGTTGTTGTTTATTGTTCCAGATATCGTCTGACCGGACCACTGTTCAAGTTTTTTTTTTCTCTCTCTCGCATCCATGTTTTGTTATGGTACAACCTTGTTAGTGTGACGCACCCGACATCGCCCCATGTAAATAGTTACGTCATATACACACGCTGTACACAACACACACACACACACTCTTAGATGCACTCACGACACAATTATATTTATAACCACGTAGGCACATATCTTTGTAAAAAAGGGGGATGTCATGATATTCAAACACACACATCATGATAGACACACCAACAGACAAATCAGAACACACAACACCACAACCAATGACAGAAAGATATAAAAGCACGGACACGACCCCCGGTGGTCAGTATTAGCTGCAGAGGAGGACCAGGACAGATCTGCTACCAAACACACTCAGGGAGACAGCACGTGCAGAGTATCCAGAACGAACTGTATTATAAGAGTTAAAATAAAATAGAGTTGTACCACATACAACTGTGTTGGCTCATCTGTGCACCAGAGCACCCAACACCACAAAGAGGAAAGAGATGGTGCAAATTGATGGGTTGACTTCAGATAAGGAATAGTACTGATAAAATAGTTGATCTCTTTTGAGCCTGTACTGTGCCCTAATGACATGTATCCTATACCACCCAGGGAATTGAGCGAGGAAATAGTAAAGGCTTCAACTGGAGACTTCCAAATATTCTTGAATATGGCCACTGAGCCAGAGGATTGGAGGGCTTTCATTGTAACAACTCTGTTCAAGAGAGGAGGAAAGGATAAAGGGGGTAAATATGGAAAAGCCAATATCAATAGTGTAAAATATTGGAAATGGTGGTAAATTGGCTCCCTTGTTAATACTATCATTGTTTTCAGGATTTTACTGAGTCTGTGTAGCGGCATGGTAGCACAGTGGTTAGTACTGTTGCTTCACAGTGCCAGGGACCCGTGTTCAATTCCTGGCTTGGGTCACTATCTGTGCGGAGTCTGCACGTTCTCCCTGTGTCTGCGTGGGTTTCCTCCGGGTGCTCCAGTTTCCTCCCACAAGTCCCGAAAGACGTGCTGTTAGGTGAATTGGACATTCTGGATTCGCCCTCAGTGTACCCGAACAGGCGCCGGAATGTGGCGACTAGGGGTTTTCACAGTAACTTAATTGAAGTGTTAATGTAAGCCTACTTGTGACAATAATAAAGATTATTATTATTTCAAACCATTAGACTTTGGCGATAGTAACAGATGCTTGACAGCCTCACTGTGAGACAGGGTTATGTGATAAAAGAGGAACAAGGGCCCTAAAAACACAATAATTCAGGGATCGCCATAATCCCAGGACAATGACAAGATAGATGGTCAAGTGCAGTCAGACAAACTAGCCAGCTTGAAAAACAATCTTAGGTGAATAATGTTAAACTAGCAGACCATCCTCAATGGAAAACAGGTTATTAATCAATTTCTGAACAACAGCAGCATATATAATGTCAGGTAGAGTGTGAATGTTATGGCCCAATTTTAACTCCGTGCAAATTAAAGGATTTCGAGTGAGTTAAAATCGGGCTCAAACCTTTCTTAAGTTGATGAGATTTTATGTCTGGGAATTATGCTTCGTATTCAATTGTACTAATTGTGTTAACTTTCAAAAAGGGGCGGCTTGGCGGCACAGTGGTTAGCACTGCTGCCTCAGTACTGAGGACCCGGGTTCAATCCTGGCCCCGGGTCACTGTCCGTGTGGAGATTGCACATTGTCCCCGTGTCTGCGTGGGTCTCACCCCCACAACCCAAAAGATGTGCAGGGTAGGTGGATTGGCCACGCTGAATTGCATCTTAATTGGGGAAAAACACCCTTTCAAAAGGACTCACAGAATCAGAATTGTTACAGCACAAGAGGAGGCCATTCGACCGATTGTGATTGTGCTATCTCTGAATGAGCAATGCAGCCCTAGTGCCAGTTCTCCACCTTCCCCCCATAAGCCTACGCATTCTTCCTTTTCAGATAATGATCTAATTTCCTCTTAAATGCCTCAATTGAACCTCCCTCCATCACACTCGGGCAGCTCATTCCAGATCTTAACCATTCGCTGCGTGACAATGTCTGCATTGCTTCTGAGGGCGGCATGGTGGCGCAGTGGTTAGCACTGCTGCCTATGGCACTGAGGACCCGGGTTCGACCCCGGCTCCTGGTCACTGTCTGTGTGGGGTTTGCACATTCTCCCTGTGTTTGCGTGGGTTTCATCCCCACAACCCAAAAGATGTGCACGCTAGGTGGATTGGCCACGCTAAATTGCCCCTTAATTGGAAAAAAATAATTGAGTACTCTAAATTTTTTTTGTTTTAAATGTCTGCATTTCCTCTTTTTTCAAATTACCTTAAATCCGTGCCCTCTTGTTCTTGGTCCTTAGACCTAGGGGAATCGTTTTTCCCGATCTACTTTGTCCAGATCCCTCATGATTTTGAATATCTTGATCAATTCTGCTCTTAACCTTCTTTTCACCTCATTCCTAGAACCATTTTCATGGATCTTTTCTGCATTCTCTCTAACACCTTTTTCCTAAAGTGTGGCACCTGGAACAGGACACACATGGCGTGGTTTAACGGGAAATAACAGAGTCCTGTTTTGGGCGTGTTGACCACTGAGGACGAGATACAGACCGTGAGGTTTCGAGAGACTTAACAGCCTCGCCGAGTTAAGCATGGCGAGGCCATACGATCACACCCATAGATTCCAAATGAGGCTGAACCAGTGTGCTGTGCAACGTAGTATTACATTTAATTATAGTCAGCATTTTAATAATGTTAAAGTTCCATTTAGTAATGTTGCTCTCTTTGGTTGGCTCTGAATATGGCGGTCAATATGGTCGCCTTCCTTAATTCTAATTACGTTTGCTCTAGAGTCGCCAGGTATCTTTCGATACAGCCATAAGGTTCAAAACCGAATACTGATCAAAGTCTCGATACACCAGTTAGTTAGTTCAAAGTCAATGCTTATTTATTTACACACACAGTTAAATCTACTCATGCACAAATACTACAGACTAAACTATCACTACTGCTAAAGCCTATACTTAGCTGCGGGTGCCCACTCAGTCAGAGGAACAATGGCCGTTGTTCGGTTCTGAGGCTGCTGGGGTCGAAGTGGTGAAGGGGAAACAGCTAAGGTCGTCCGTCTGGTAGCGAGCGTTGACCTTGGACTTGCTTGCTTCTGGCGCAGCTGGTGGACGGGTCTCTCCTCGGTGAGAGTCCGGGTCCAAGAGAGAGATTCTCTCTTGGGGGATCCTTCTTATACCCAAAGGGACTTCGCGCTCATTTGGGCGGGCCTTGAACTTGGCCCCAATCAATTGGGCCATTTCTTGATCATTCATATTGATCTCGTCCAATAAAGGGGTGGGTGCCCTGATGGCTGGGCGTGTCCTAGGTGACCGTTGGCCTGGTTTGTTCCGGTCTCCTCTGGCGCCGGGGTGTCTGCCTTAGTATTGGTTACTCAAATGTTATTCTTTTGTTCCCGGAGATGGGCCATTAGTATGCTAATAGGCCTACAGTTTTGGTCTTGTCTGGGAGCTGCGGCTTCAATATACAGACAAGCTCTGAACCTGCTTGTTTTCTCAGTATTGTCCATTTTCCCTACAACCTTTGCAAAGTGTCCATTTTGTAATCGGGAAGTGGCCATCCCAAATGGCTACAGTAAATACTGAGACCGCCAAGGGTCTTCGTGGTGATTAGTTTTACCTGTTTTAAACTGTTCATACCTTGTTAATTCCTGGTCTTAATTGTATTATTTAGAAGCTATGTGGATTTTGCTTGAAATGTAACATGTGGAAAGCCAGGGCCAACTCAATTAAATCAAATAAAGGTCACACCACACCAAGGAGTCCCAGGCACTGGAAACTATACAAAAAGAGTGAGTCAAAAACTGACCCTCGTCACAACAGAAGAGTCACCAAAAATCACAGCCTCACTGTTGAAACAACCAAAGACCATTTGACAAGTCCGAGAGAGTTCTCCTGTCCACGGTCAAAACTGGACGGAACATTTGCAGCGACCTGCAAATTATTGCCTGGTTGGTTACGTTTTACACCTTCTAATATTCAATAAGTTCTCCCAAACTACCAAGAATCATCCTACCCTCTCTCGGCTTTCGAATCAACTCCAAAATTCCCGATATTTATTAGAACCGCCGGCCATTGTTTGCGTTTATCATTGGGATACATATAAATATAAAATAAAATCGGACGTTGAAACCTATTTTTTAAATAATTTAGAGTACCCAATAATTTGTTTTCCAATTAAGGGGCAGTCCACCTACCCGGCACATCTTTGGGTTGTGGGGGTGAGACCCACGCAGACACGGGGAGAGTGTGTAAACTCCACACGGACAGTGACCCGGGGCCAGGATTGAACCCGGGTCCTCAGCGGCATAGGCAGCAGTGCTAGCCACTGCGCCACCGTGCTGCCCTCAAACCTATTTTTAAAGCTAGATATCAGAAAGTGTGCAGAGTCTCACGGCGCCGAGGTCCCAGGTTCGACCCCGGCTCTGGGTCACTGTCCGTGTGGAGTTTGCACATTCTCCCCGTGTTTGCGTGGGTTTCGCCCCCATAACCCAAAGATATGCAGGGTAGCTGGATTGGCCACGCTAAACTGCCCCTTAATTGGAAAAAATGAATTGGGTACTCTAAATTTATTTAAAAAAAGGAAGTGTGCAGAGTCTGATGACAACTCCTGGCTTGGATACTGGTGATGGTCCCTTTAAGTGGTGTGTGGGGTTTCTGAGTTGATAAATTGCAGTCCTGAGTCAGCAGATTTTAATCTACGCTCAAGAGGCCAGGCAGAGCTTTGCGTCCAAGAAGGTGAGGTGTGTTGCCGCAGTTTTTGGTTCAAAGTTTTTAACTGAGATGGATGGAGAAACATTCTCAAGCAGGTGCAGGATTTAAAGCAAGTGCATTTTATTGTAAAATGTAAACAAGTAGGGCAGCACGGTGGCGCAGTGGTTAGCACTGCAGTCTCACGGCGCCGAGTCCCAGGTTCGATCCCGACTCTGGGTCACCGTCCGTGTGGAGTTTCCACATTCTCCCTGTGTTTGCATGGGTCTCACCCCCACAACCCAAAGATGTGCAGGGTAGGTGGATTGAACACGCTAAATTGCCCCCTTAATTGGAAAAAATGAATTGGGTGCTCTAAAAATTTTTTTTATGTAAACAAGTGCATCTGGAACTTTTCTTTTATTAAAATAAGTTACATATTTATTCTTTTAAATCCCAGTTTACCCTCCTCCCCATTTTGAATCATTAACTCTTCGCAAGGACCACAAAAAGAGAATTAGAGTCACCCTATCACGTTAAAGGGGTAGTAATCAAATTTTACGTTCCAAGACTAAACCAGTAGTAATTTAAAGTAATTTAAGGGACTGTTGGTAACAGTGCTACAACTGATGAACAAGACCCTGATTGCAGCTAGGAATGGGTTCACGCTTGGCTTGTTAAGTGCAAATACCTGCTGGCAATATGGGTGGTGTAGAGGTTGGCACTGGGCGTTGGACTCTGGCAGAATCCCTCAGCTGTGTGGGAATTTTGTGCAGTCAAATGGAAAGTGCTGGCATTTAAATAGTAATGTCGTCCGGATACCTGAAGGTGGACAGTTTGTTATTTCTGAAATGCAGTCATTGCTCACAGCGAGGACCCAAAAACAGGGGAGCCATAAATGACAAGTTAGTATGTTTTACTGGTGTTGGGTGTGCAGTGGATTATAACTCTAGCCCCAGTGGGGACGAGTCGAGATTGGGATCACCCTCACCCGAGTTCAAGGCCGCCACTTCCCACAGATACCTTATTCTGGGCCTGAGAAAGTGAACCATGTCTCTGCCAAGCATGGGTGACTATTTCGGGTTACAATCTTCTTCCAGATAAACCTGTTAAATAATCTGTTGACCAAGTTATAACCACCTGGATATTATAAGGGTGCAAACGTCTCTCTTCAAAAATTGTATCCTCACACTTTCATAAAACTCCTCCTTGATTTGTCAGTATTATTCATTGTTATTTAATTGTCAAAACGGTTGTATTGTATCCACGCTGTGAGACTGATGGCTGGTCATCATATACTTATAGAGCATGATTTAATGGAAAAATTAAGTGTAATTTTGGGTGCGATTGGCGGGTGTTTTTCGATGGCCATGTTGGTGAGATCGCGGCCCGTATTTAACGACACTTAGTGCCGGAAATGAGCCCCCACGAGCTTCTCACCATTACTGGCTGTCTCGCTATCTGATTTGCCAGACTGGTGCCTTAGCACCTCATCGCTAACAAGAGGGAACTTCTTTTAAATGCTCCCTGACCACTAAAGCCCAGTCAACACACAAGCACGGCAGCGCGCAGCCCTGCTCCTCGCTTTGGCGATGCCGAACTGGCCAGGCTTCTCGACGCAATCCCCCCGAGGGGGTTGGAGGAGCAGCAGCAGGGTCACCAATACCGGCTGGGGGGCAGCAGCAGCGACTGTCAATGTGGGTAGCATGACCAGGAGGACCAGCATCCAATGTCAGAAAAAGACCAACAAACTCCACCAAGCTGCAAGGGAAGTTACCGCCTCTCTCCTGGCATCGACAGAGACCCAGGTTTGATTCCCCGCTGGGTCACTGTCTGTGCGGAGCCTGCACATTCTCCCTGTGTCTGCGTGGGTTTCCTCCGGGCGCTCAGGTTTCCTCCCACAAGTCCCAAAAGACGTGCTGTTAGGTGAATTGGACATTCTGGATTCGCCCTCAGTGTACCCGAACGGGCGCCGGAGTGTGGCGACTAGGGGCTTTTCACAGTAACTTCATTGCAGTGCTAATGTAAGCCTACTTGTGACAATAAAGATTAATATTATTATTTGACGGGCGTGCTATAATTCTTGCTTTCCGGTTCAGCTCAGGGAGGTGGTGACACTCTGCTTCTGTTCTCTCCCTATCTTCTACTTTATGGGCGGCACGGTAGCACCGTGGTTAGCACTGTTGCTTCACGGTGCCAGGTTCCCAGGTTCGATTCCCGGCTTGGGTCACTGTCTCTGCGGAGTCTGCACGTTCTCCCCGTGTCTGCGTGGGTTTCCTCCGGGTGCTCCGGTTTCCTCCCACAAATCCCGAAAGACGTGCTTTTTGGGTGAATTGGACATTCTGAATTCTCCCCCTGTGTACCCAAACAGGTGGCGGAGTGTGGCGACTAGGGGATTTTCACAGTAACTTCATTGCAGTGTTAATGTAAGCCTAATTTTTAAAGTAAATTTAGAGTACCCAATTCATTTTTTCCAATTAAGGGGCAATTTAGCGTGGCCAATCCACCTACCCTGCACATCTTTGGGTTGTGGGGGCGAAACCCACGCAAACACGGGGAAAATGTGCAAACTCCTCACGGACAGTGATCCGGAGCCGGGATCGAACCTGGGACCTCAGCGCTGTGAGGTCGAAGTGCTAACCACACTGTAAGCCTATTTGTGACAATAATAAATATAATTATTACTTCCCTGTGGACAGCAGGCTTTGCAAACTTCACTTTCAAACTCGGTGCGTGCCTTGCTCACTGAGAGCTGCTGTTTATTAACCCTTTCCAAGCCACAACCCACAGCATGATCAATGGTGTTATTGTTGGTTGGCACTGCTGCCTCGCAACGCTGAGGACCCGGGTTCGATACCGGCCCCGGGTCACTGTCCGCGTGGAGTTTGGACATTCTCCCTGTGTCTGCGTGGGTTTCACCCCCACAACCCAAAGATGTGCAGGGTAGGCGGACTGGCTACGCTAAATTGTCCCTTTATTGGAAAAAAATAATTGGGTACTCTAAATTTATATTTTAAAATAATGTTATTGTTTCTTGATTGGCCTGAATGAGGTGAGGCTGTTTCTCAATTGGCTGAAGGGGTACATGATCAATCTGCGATTGGCCTAGACGTGTCTGATCAGTTTCTAATCGGTTCCCCCGAGGGTGGTGTTCATCAATGATACCATTTCCCATAGTCCTCTGACTGGCCCTCCTAAGGCGTCAATCACTTGTGGCACCGTCTCACATTAAAGTTTGTTCCTGTCACCTCCTGCTAAAACCAAAGGATGTTTTATGCCATCTTCCTTGCTCATTGTTTAGAGTAGAGGATATATGTTATCTTATCCTTTTGACTGGTGCATTGAGCGCGTCACCTTGGGACTTGCTAATTGCTGCAGGCTCCTCATTAAATCTAATCCCTGTCAGTGACTGCTTTCGAGGCCCTGTCCTTTATCTGTAGGTGGTGGGGCTTGAACTGAGCCACTTCAAAGTTAGAACAATGAACAATGTTGCTTACAATTTAGAACAAAGAATAAAGTGGTAAAGTTGCTGACAACTTAAAACTATGTTTATCTAATACAGAATCCTGCAAGATACTAACACAGAAAGTTGCAATGCAAGTTACACCTATAACTGTACAGTGAGTATACAATACGAGTGTTTAGCAATAGTCACTGTTCAAAATGTGACATTCTAAACCGGTCTCCTTATAGATTTAGCTGATGCATAGTATTGAGTATTAAAGACCTAAAGCATTGTACTATTAATTTTTTTACTGTTTCCAATTAAGGGGCAATTTACCGTGGCCAGTCCACCTACCCTGCACATCTTTTGGGTTGCGGGGGTGAAACCCTCGCAGACACGGGGAGAATGTGCAAACTCCACACGGTCAGTGACCCGGGTCCGGGATCGAACCTGGGTCCTCGGCGCCGTGAGGCAGCAGTGCAGAATTGTACTATTACAACTAATCACGTACCATCACAAAGTTTTTTAAAAATACATTTAGAGTACCCAATTCATTTTTTCCAATTAAGGGGCAATTTAACGTGGCCAATCCACCTACCCTGCACATCTTTTTGGGTTGTGGGGGCGAAACCCACGCAAACACAGTGAGAATGTGCAAACTCCACACGGACAGTGACCCAGAGCCGGGATCGAACCTGGGACCTCGGAGCCGTGAGGTCAAGGCTGCCCTGACCAACCTGGTTTGACCAATCGACATGTAGATTAAAATCCCCCATGATAACCGCCGTATCATTTTTACACGCATCAGTTGATTTTGGCGTGGAGGCCCGGAGAATCCCGCCCCAAGTCTCTGTAATGGCCACTAAATCATACTCATTTGCGATGATTTGTGCCGTCAACTCATTTACCTTGTTTTGACTGCACACTGGGCTAAAACACTGGCTTGTTAAGCAAATCAAGGCCAGCAGCACGGTTCAATTCCCATATCAGCCTCCCCGAACAGGCGCTGGAATGTGGTGACTAGGGGCTTTTCACGGTAACTTCATTGAAGCCTACTTGTGACAATAAGCGATTATTATTATTGGACAGCACGGTAGCATTGTGGATAGCACAATTGCTCACAGCTCCAGGGTCCCAGGTTCGATTCCGGCTTGGGTCACTGTCTGTGCGGAGTCTGCACATCCTCCCCGTGTGTGCGTGGGTTTCCTCCGGGTGCTCCGGTTTCCTCCCACAGTCCAAAGATGTGCAGGTCAGGTGGATTGGCCGTGATAAATTGCCCTTAGTGTCCAAAACTGCCCTTAGTGTTGGGTGGGGTTACTGGGTTATGGGGATAGGGTGGAGGTGTGGACTTGGGTAGGGTGCTCTTTCCAAGAGCCGGTGCAGACTCGATAGGCCGAATGGCCTCCTTTTGCACTGTAACTTCTATGATAATCTATGAATGGAAGGAGCATTCAAGTAAAGTGCCAATATGCTAGGTTTTTTCACCTTCTTCTTGAATCCTAACACCTCCATTAAAAACATCTGAGTTCTTCTACCCTTTAACTTTTTTCATAATTTTCCCAGTAATTGAACCCTCCTCCCACATGCTAACCTGATGCTTTGCTTCTCATTAACTATTATTTTTCCCACAGTTGTGCCCATACTATCCCTCGCGCCCCCCCACCCACCCACCACCATTTGCTAAAGTCCTTGAGACCACCCTATGTATCCTTTCCGTTTGATCACTGGGTCCCAGATCGGTTCAGATGGAGAGTGCCCCAGCGGTATAGGCCCCTCCTGTCCCAATACTGATGCCAGTGCCCCATGATATGGAACCGCTCTTTCCCGCACCCCTCCTTTGGCCACGTGTTTACTTCTCTAATTTTCTCATCCCTGTGCCAATTTGCACGTGGCTCGTGTAGTAATCCAGCGATTATGACCCTTTAGACCTGTTCTTTAATTTAGTTCCCAGTGCCTGATAATCCCCCAACAGGTTCTCTTTTCTAGTCTTGCCGATGTTGTTTGTCCCAACGTGGACAACAACAACTGGATCCACGCCTCTCACTCCAATATCCTTTCAAGACGGTCAGAGATGTCCCTCACCCTGGCACCGGGCAGGCAACATTCCATACAGGACTCTCGATGCTGCTTACAAAGGAGGCCGTCTATCCCCTAATTATAGAATCCCCGACAACTAACACTTGTCTTTTTGCTCCCCTGCATGAATGTCGTCCTGCAACATGGTGCAGTGGTCGGCTAACTCATCCTCCCGACAGCCCTTTTCCTCATCCACACAGGGACCAAGTACCTCATAGCTGTTGGACAAGATCAAGAGTTGAGATTCCTCTGTTCCTGAATTCCTCTGTTACTGAAACATATAAAATTATGAAGGGAATAGATAGGATAGATGCGGGCAGGTTGTTTCCACTGGTCGGGGAAAGCAGAACTAGGGGGCATAGCCTCAAAATAAGGGGAATAGATTTAGGACCGAGTTTAGGAGGAACTTCTTCACCCAAAGGGTTGTGAATCTCTGGAATTCCTTGCCCAGTGAAGCAGTTGAGGCTCCTTCTTTAAACGTTTTTAAGAAAAAGATAGATACCTTTCTAAAGAATAAAGGGATTTGGGGATATGGTGTACGGGCCGGAGAGTGGAGCTGAGTCCACAAAGATCAGCCATGATCTCATTGAATGGTGGAGCAGGCTCGAGGGGCCAGATGGCCTACTCCTGTTCCTAGTCCTTATGTTCTTATGTAATTCAGGATCCCTCTACCTGCCTCACTTGCAGTCACAGCCTGCTGTCCCTGACCACTGACTGACTTTGAGGCACTTAATCTACGGGGTGTGACCGCCTCCTGAAGCAAAGCGTCCGGGTAACTCTCCCCCCTCCCAGATGTGCCGCAGTGTCTGAAGCTCAGATTCCAGCTCACCAAATCTGAGCCTACGTTCCTCAAGCAACCAACACTTACTGCAGCAGATGTGGTCACTGCAGTTCGCAAGGTGATCTATCAGCTCCCACATCATGCAGCAACAGCACATTACGGCTCATCTAACACAAAGACTTGTGGAGACAGCAACTCTGGTTAAAGATGGCCTTTTCCAAGCCTGGCCAACGTATGTGGGAGAGCAATCTGGGGCAGGTTCCAGATTAACTCTGTTTAATTTAGACTGTCATTGTTCTTAGCTTGGTACTTACACAATTTTCAAAAGGCTGACAGCCCCACCTTGGCTGGACATGATCCAATCATTACTGTTATAGATTACATACATTGACCAATGCATTCTCAGATGCATTTACAGATGCATCATAGAAAACACCCTATCGGGCTGCATCACAGCCTGGTATGGCAACATCTTGGCCCAAGACCGCAAGAAACTTCAGAGAGTCGTGAACACCGCTCAGTCCATCACATGAACCTGCCTCCCATCCATTGACTCCATCTGTACCTCCCGCTGCCTGGGGAAAGCGGGCAGCATAATCAAAGACCCCTCCCACCCGGCTTACTCACTCTTCCAACTTCTTCCATCGGGCGGGATATACAGAAGTCTGACAACACGCACGAACAGACTCAAAAACAGCTTCATCCCCGTTGTTACCAGACTCCTAAACGACCTTCTTATGGACTGACCTCATTAATACTACACCCTGTATGCTTCACCCGATGCCGGTGTTTATGTATTTACATTGTGGACCTTGTGTTGCCTTATTATGTATTTTCTTTTCTTTTCTTCTCATGTACTTAATGATCTGTTAGAGCTGCTCGCAGAAAAATACTTTTCACTGTACCTCGGTACACGTGACAATAAACAAAATCCAATCCAATCTAAAGGACTTCGGCCACTAGGCAGCTAGCGGCTGTGTGATCGGCTCATGGGCCTTTAAGACCTTTCTCATGACCTTCTGATGTTTTTTCAGACCCCGTAAATGCTTTGTATATCTAATCCTTCCTGCCTCAGCCTGGTTCCTAACTGGAGCTATTGTCTATATTCATCAAGGTTGTCTGGGCTGCTGATAAGAAATGTTTTCTGCTGACCAGATTGTATCATATGTGACTCCTCTTCCCTGAAGAATGTGGCTAACTTTAGTTAACTACACCCCATTGTAGGGCAGCACGGTGGCACAGTGGTTAGCATTATAGGAAGGACGTGGAGGCTTTGGAGCGGGTGCAGAGGAGATTTACCAGGATGTTGCCTGGTATGGAGGGAAAATCTTATGAGGAAAGGCTGATGGACTTGAGGTTGTTTTCGTTGGAGAGAAGAAGGTTAAGAGGAGACTTAATAGAGGCATACAAAATGATCAGGGGGTTGGATAGGGTGGACAGTGAGAGCCTTCTCCCACGGATGGAAATGGCTGGCACGAGGGGACATAACTTTAAACTGAGGGGTAATAGATATAGGACAGAGGTCAGAGGTAGGTTCTTTACGCAAAGAGTAGTGAGGCCGTGGAATGCCCTACCTGCAACAGTAGTGAACTCGCCAACATTGAGGGCATTTAAAAGTTTATTGGATAAACATATGGATGATAATGGCATAGTGTAGGTTAGATGGCTTTTGTTTCGGTGCAACATCGTGGGCCGAAGGGCCTGTACTGCGCTGTATTGTTCTATGTTCTATGTTCTATGTTCTATTGCTGCCTATGGCGCTGAGGACCCGGGTTCGAATCCCGGCCCTGGATCACTGTCCGTGTGGAGTTTGCACATTCTCTCTGTGTCTGCGTGGGTTTCACCCCCACAACCCAAAAGATGTGCAGGCTAGGTGGATTGGCCATGCTAAATTGCCTCTTAATTGGAAAAAAAAGTAACCGGGTACTCTAAATTTATTTTAAAAATCTACGTCCCATTGTGCCTATACTGCAATGCTTTAAGATTGTATGTTTAATTGTTAATAATTGCTACAAGTACCTACACTTGGGGAATACATTTTCTATTGTTTATTTCATAGCCTTTGTCTAATAAACTAACCTCAGTATGTACCAAATCACTTCATGCTGTCATATTCATCCTTGCTATTATATCTATACTCTTTGTCCTAACTATTTTGATCTATACTTGATCTATGCCCTGATCCTCCCTTCAGTTTGTCTAGCTTCCCCCTAAGAAAAAATCCCCCGTTGCCACTAACTCCTCTTCTTATGGGGAAATGAAGCAATATCTTTCCTCCAAGGGCTTCAGCCACATGACGATTTTAGTTTCAATGGTTCCACTCCCCTTTTTTCTGCAAACTACCCTGTAAGGTTCGCGGGTCAAAAGAGTCTTTTTTTTCTTTGGCGGCAATTTAATGGGGGGAAAAAAGAGGCCGGTGCCGAGCGCTTTTAACGGAGCGTTTGCCGGCGCTTGCAGCACCGAGACCGTCCCCGCTATTGAATCTTGTAGCCCGTCCTTAAAGTTATAAGGCCATGCGCGAAGTGGACAGGGCAAGCCCTCAAACCATCTCATTGCTAGGTCCAAAAGCCAATTCAAATTCAAAATAAAGCCAATTAATGGGCGGGATTCTCTGCCCCCCCCCCGAAGGGTCGGAGAATCCCCGGGGGGAGGCGCGAATCCCGCCCTACCGCCCCGACGCTGGCTGCCCTATTCTTCGGCGCAGTTTTTCAGGCGGCGGAATCACACCAGCTGTTCCGTTCATGCGCGAACTCGCGCCAGCCCTTCATCACCGGCTGGAGCGGCGCCAGCCCCTCTGGTGTCCACCTAGCCTCCTAGAAAGGTAAGAATTCATCACCTTGGGGGGCCGTTGACGCCGGAGCCGTTGGCGCCGGCTTTCCCGCCAGTGTGGGGTCTTAGGCCCCAGACGGGAGTATCCCGTCCAAGGTCTCCACAAGAGAGAGACACAAGATCCAAGCTGACAAAAAAAGGCATTGCACCTCATTCTGGGTTCGATCTGACTCTTGGTCTTAGCCAAAAGGCTGGGAAGTGACAACAACCCCGCTATTAAGCGGGATTTTTGGGCCTCGGCGCGAAGGCCCCTGCCGGAGCCAAACTTACCTTCTTTTCCTGCACTGAGGAAACTCACCGACCCCCGGATCCCCCCAATGCCTCAACTTACCGATTAGGGAATCCTTGAGCTCTCCTCACCCCACCTCATAAGGGCAGGGCACCCCGGGCCCAATCCCTTGCATGGACAAGATGCCACCTGGGTACCTTGGCACTGCCAGGTATCACATTCTCCCCGTGTCTGCGTGGGTCTCACCCCCACAACCCAAAGATGTGCAGGGTAGATGAATTAGCCACGCTAAATTGCCCCTTAATTGGAAAAACAAGAATTGGGTACTCTAAACAATTTTTTTAAGCACTGCCAGGAGGTACCACTCGCCCAGAGCCTGACCACCCAGAGCCTCCAATCGCTGGCGCTGGGAAGCAACAGAATAACAGAATATTTGGTCTGTAATTTCTGCAAAAACAATTTTAAAATAAAATGCATTTTGAGCATCCAATTATTTTTTCCCAATTAAGGGGCAATGTAGTGTGGCCAGACTACCTACCCTGAACATCTTTGGGTTGTGGGGGTTCTGGGGGTGAAACCCATGCAGACACGGGGAGAATGGGTTGCAAAAACGAATTTAGCACACATTGATAAAATCTACAATGTCTGCTGGTCATGCTGAAGGTCAACATTTCAAGCGGGCAGTTTTCTCAGCTATCACTAATCCAGCTAGTTAACTACCTTACGTTAGAGCTCCCCTTCAATAGCTCAGCTGTGGTAGAGCGGAGGACTGTAGATAACTAACACTACCTTACATTAGACAAACCTGGGAAATGTATATTTTGTTCCTTGTTTTTCTGAAACAGTGGAATGCACTCAAGCAGGCAGAGAACTTGGGATTGTGTCTCATCATAAAATGCAGCAGTTCTGGCTCTGCTCAATGCCCCCATTACTGCCCCGGAGGGTCACTGTAGATTAGGGGCACGTGTCCCAGAATGCTATTTAACCCCCCTCCCCACAACATTCTGACTCATATCACGACTTGCCAGCACTGAGCCATGCTCGGTCGACTCTATACCTAGGTCACACCAGCATAATATGGCCACGTGACACTGTGACATCCAGAACCGCAATGTTAAAAAGAGGTTGGGAAGAAGAAAACTGGTGTTTAAAAACCACCTTTGTTAACGGCACTGTGGGTGTTCCTACACTACATGGACTGTAGCGGTTTAAGAAGGCAGCTCACCACCATCCTCCCGAGAGCAATTAGGGGTAGGCATTAAATGCTGACCCAAATGCCAGTAACGCCTACACCCCTTGAACAAATAAATAAGTAAGAGTGGAAAAATACTTTTTCTCCCGAGAAATATGGGTTGCCCCAAGGGAATGCATTCAGGTACATGCAATTGAGGGCATTTGCGAGGCAGCAGGTGAGGGAATTCCCGCAGCTCCCGACACAAGAGGTGCAGGACAGAGTCATCTCAAAGAAATGGGTGGGGGACGGTAAGGTGTCGGATATATATAGGGAATTGAGAGACGAAGGGGAGACTATGATGGACGAACTAAAAGGGAAATGGGAAGAAGAGCTAGGGGAGGAGATTGAGGAGGGGATGTGGGCAGATGCCCTAAACAGGGTAAACTCGTCGTCCTCGTGCGCCAGGCTAAGCCTGATTCAGTTTAAGGTATTACACAGGGCACATATGACTGGAACACGGCTCAGTAAATTTTTTGGGGTGGAGGATAGGTGTGCGAGGTGCTCGAGAAGCCCAGCGAATCATACCCATATGTTTTGGTCATGCCCGGCACTACAGGGGTTTTGGATGGGGGTGACAAAGGTGCTTTCGAAAGTAGTAGGAGTCCGGGTCGAACCAAGCTGGGGGTTGGCTATATTTGGGGTTGCACAAGAGCCGGGAGTGCAGGAGGCGAAAGAGGCCAATGTTTTGGCCTTTGCGTCCCTAGTAGCCCGGCGCAGAATATTGCTAATGTGGAAAGAAGCCAAGCCCCCGGGGGTGGAGACCTGGATAAATGATATGGCGGGGTTCATAAAGTTAGAGCGGATTAAGTTCGTCCTAAGGGGGTCGGCTCAAGGGTTTACAAGGCGGTGGCAACCGTTCGTCGAATATCTTGCGGAAAGATAGATAGGGGAGAACAAAGAAGGCAGCAGCAGCAGCCCAGAACTTGGGGGGTGGGGGGTGGGGGGGGGGGGGGGGGGGTGGCCTGAGACAAGACAGTTGCCAATTAGGGCTAGTTTTTATTTTTGTTATTTAATATTTATTTATTTGTTGTTTTCTTTTGTTCTTGTTTAAATAAAAAAGGTCATTATTATCTGTATTGTTATAATGTTGTGTAAAGGATGCACAATGTACTGTGTTGGTTGACCAAAAATTTTCAATAAAATATTATTTAAAAAAAAAAAGAAAAATACTTTTTCTCTCTGATTTGTTTTGCGCAGTGGCAGTTATATAAACAAATGATCTTACTATTTTGTAGGTGTGTGGAGCCAACAATGAGCCAGAGGTACTTTGAGGAAGAGCGTTCTCGTGCAATGAGTGGTTTGGATTTAGAATACTGATATTGTGGCGGATATAGATTTAATCATAGTCTTCCAAAGGGAACTGGATAAATATCTGGAGAAACAAATTGCGGTGATTTGGGGAAAGAATGAACAAGAGAAATAGGAGCAGGCACAGACCCTTTGTGCCTGTCACTCAGTGAGTTTATGGCATGTTTTCCTGCACCATCCTCATACCCTTGGATGTTTTTAATATGTAGAAATTTATCGTTTTCATTTTTCTTTGAAAAATATTTTATTGGCGGTATTTTCAAATATACACAGAACAGAAACAACAACAGCAACCAAACACAATTTTGAAAAAAAATTTAGAGTACCCAATTATTATTTTTTTCCAATTAAGGGGCAATTTTGCGTGGCCAATCCACCTACCCTGCACATCTTTTGGGTTGTGGGGGTGAGATACAGGGAGAATGTGCAAACTCCACACGGGCAGTGACCCAGGGCCGGGATTCGAACCTGGGTCCTCAGCACTGTAGCCCCAGTGCTAACCACTGTGCCACGTGCTGCTCCCAGCCAGACACAATTAACATTAGTCCCACATACCGCTCCCTCCACCCCCTCTCCTTTTACACCCAGTTCCCCTACCTAAAACCCTGCTGACATATTAATGTCCCTTAAAGCAGTTTTTTACCGAACCTTTTTTGCCTGGGACTCATTTTTACCAACCGTCTGACTTCGCGACCCACGCCGGCCGACCTTCACCACCCACGCTGGTCAACCTTCGGCAACCACGCTGGCCGACCTTCGCGACCCACACCAGCCGACCTTCACCACCCACGCTGGTCAACCTTCGGCAACCACGCCGTCCAACCTTCACCACCCACGCCCGCCAACCTTCGCCGCCTCCGGGTGACGAGGTTAACCAAGTTTGGAGAAAAGCCGCTAATGGCAGCAATGCCAAGGATGAAGGCATGGGCATTTGGCGAGCAAAGAAATGCACGGAATGAGGGAGTGCAGAATCTTGGCCAACAAACCAAGATTCGTGAAGAGTGCTATCAGTGTGGGGGAAATCACCCCCAGGAGAAGTGTAGGTTCAAGGAAGCTGTGTGTTATGTCTGTGGCAGAAAAGAGACATATGAGAGGGGCAGCACAGTGGCACAATGGTTAGCCCTGCTGCCTCACAGCACCGAGGTCCCAGGTTCAATCCTGGCTCTGGGTCACTGTCCGTGTGGAGTTTGCACATTCTCCCCGTGTTTGCGTGGGTTTTGCCCCCACAACCCAAAGATGTGCAGGGCAGGTGGATTGGCCATGCTAAATTGCCCCTTAATTGGAAAAAA
The DNA here is from genome assembly GCF_047496885.1 of Scyliorhinus torazame. Taxonomy (NCBI): domain Eukaryota; kingdom Metazoa; phylum Chordata; class Chondrichthyes; order Carcharhiniformes; family Scyliorhinidae; genus Scyliorhinus; species Scyliorhinus torazame. Next base: position 8,626,378 of record NC_092723.1, read on the forward strand.
TGAATTGGGTACTCTAAATTTAAAAAAAAGAAAAGGGACATATGGGAAGATCAAGCAGGGCCTGACACCGCTAGCAGGGCCAAGATTCCAGCATTGAAAGTATTTCTGAAGTGGAACCAAATGTATATGAGTTGAATAATATTAAGATGGGAACAGTAGCCCCTATCTCAATAATACCGATGGTCAACAGCTGTCTAGTCAAAACAGAGGTAGATACAGGAGTCTCCGCCATAGTAGAGGTAAAGCAAATTTATCGATACCTTCAGGGAGTTACCCAATCCCTGAGATTAGAAATCACGACCATCAAGCTGGCTACGTATATGGGAGAAGCTGTACAGATCTTGGTAAAACAACAACACATATACGTTACAGGCAGTAATCTGCCCAACTTCCCTGAATTGTAGTTCCGGGCCAAGGACCAAGTTTGATGGGCCGAGATTGGGTTCAAGAAATTGATCTAAATTGGCTAGAAATTTTTAACGTTATCGAAGGGGGCCTACGTGAAGGCCCATGAAGGTACCAGAAGGTAATTCAAGAAGAATTGGGCTTAAAAACCAAAGTTCATGTGTATCTGGGGGCTACACCAAAATTCTACAAAGCCAGACCTGTGCCTTATTCATTGCATGAGAAGGTGGCGACCGCACCTAGACAATTAGAGGATTAGGGTATCATAAAGTCCGTGCAATTTACAGAGTGGGCAGCTCCCATTGTGCCAGTAGTCAAGCTGGATAGCACCATAATAATGTGCGGAGGCTACAAAGTAGCAATAAACCAGGCAGCAAAATTATACATGTACCCTATACCTAAATTGGTCGCAAAGCTGGCTGGGGGTCTAACATACGCCAAGTTAGACATGAGTCAAGTGTACCAGCAGCTAGAGCTGGATGACACTTCCAGGGGCTTTGCCACTGTTAATATACATCAAGGGCCTGCACCAGATTGCCATTTGGAGTCTTGTCTGCTTGTGTAATTTTTCAATGCACAATAATAATATAATAATAATAACCTTTTATTGTCACAAGTATGAAATTACTGTGAAAAGCCCCTACGGTGCCTGTTCGGGTAAGCTGGTACAGGAATTGAACCCACGCTACTGGCCTTGTTTTGCATCACAAACCAGCTGTCTGGCCCACTGAGCTAAACCAGCCTTTTTGTGGAGAGTCTCTTGCAAGATTTACCTACGGTAGTCGTCGATTTGATTGATGTGCTAATCACGGAAGCCACAGAACAGGAGAACCTAACAAAGCTGGAGGAGGTTTTAAAAAGGTTCCAGAAAGTCGGAGTAAGACCAAAAAGAGGGAAATGTACTTTTCAGGTGAGTGAGGTGGCTTATTTGGGTTTTAAAGTGGATGCACAAAGATTGCATCTGATGGAAGGGAAGATTGGGGCCATTAAGAAGAATACACCAGAGCTAACTTCTTTCTTTGGGATGGTAAATTACTGTGGGAGATTCATTCCAAACTTGTCTATGATGCTGGTAACTTTTATCAAGCATTATTTAAAAAACACCAAAGGTGGTACAGTGACTGGAAGGGCAGCAAAAAGAAGCCTTCAGGCAAGTGAACCTGCCTTTTAACCCACCTCAGTCCTTGTGAAGAAATCATTCTCACTTATGATGCATTTCTTTATGGAAATGGAACTGTCGGTCATAAACTTTGATGTGGAGATGCCGGCGTTGGACTGGGGTAGGCATAGTAAGAAGTCTTGCAACACCAGGTTAAAGTCCAACAGGTTTGTTTAGAGTCACTAGCTTTCGGAGCGCTGCTCCTTCCTCAGGTGAGTCACTCTTACATAAACTGAATGACAGGTCAGAAAGGAATTGGCTACACTGCAGGGGCCCTAACTAATGCAGAGAAGGCACACTCGCGGTTCGAGAAAGTGGGTTTGGTTGTCATTTTTGGGAGAAAAAATTCCATCAGTATGTTTATTTATTGTTAAGTAAATTTAGAGTATCCAATTATTATTTTTTCCCCAATTACGGGCCAATTTTACGTGGCCAATCCACCTAGCCTGCACATCTTTGGGTTGTGGGATCGCTTCTCGGCCTTTTGGCTAAGATTAAGTGTAGTAGGAGCCTTTTGGCTCAGATCTGGTATGTCTCTCTTGTGGGGACCATGAATTGGATTCAATTGGAATTAGAATTGGTTTTTGGAGCAGGCGAGGAGCTGGATTAGGGGTTCGCCCCTGACCCACACTCTGAGCCCTGGCTTGGTAACTCAGAAAAAGTAATAATTTTAAAAAAATCTTTGGGTTGTGGGGGTGATACCCACGCAGACATGGGGAGAATGTGCAAACTCCACACGGACAGGGACCCAGGGCCAGGATTTGAACCCATGCCCTCAGCGCCGCAGTCCCAGTGCTAACCACTGCGCCACATGCTGCCCTCACCAGTATGTTTATGACTGGCATTTTACTGTAATCACTCATCATATTCACTCATTAAAAAAAAAAATTGGAGTACCCAATTCATTTTTTCCAATTAAGGGGCAATTTAGCGTGGCCAATCCACCCAGTCTGCACATCTTTGTCTTGTGGGGGTGAAACCCACGCAAACACGGGGAGAATGTGCAAACTCCACACGGACAGTGACCCAGAGCCGGGATTGAACCTGGGACCTCGGTGCTGTGAGGCAGCAGAGCTAACCCACTGCGCTACCATGTTGCCCTATCATATTCACTCATCATAATCCCTCACTATGGATGAACAGACAGGTTTCAGAGCATGCTGGGAGAATGGCCAATTCTTCTTTTTCCAATTCAGAGGCAATTTTGCGTGACCGCTCCACCTCACCTGCACATCTTTTTGGGTTGTGGGGGTGGGACCCACGCAGACGCGGGGAGAATGTGCAAACTCCACACGGACACTGACCCGGGGCCAGGATCGAACCTGGGACCTTGGCGCCGTGAATGCTAACCACTGCGCCACCGTGCTGCCCTGCCAATCCCACAGTTGACCTAAAACCTGTGAAAAGAGCGGTGGCTGCAGTTTAATAAGATCATCAGAGACAGGAACAAGACCGCTTACAACCAGCTACCCAACGTGAAATTGATGTGATCAGCAAGGCTACTAAACAAAGGATCTGATAACTGGAACAATGAAGCAGATATATCCTGTTTACAATGGTCACTGAATTAACGACGTTGAATTAACAATGTCAAACATCAGGTCATGCGTGTTTTGAGGCACAGTGTCCAAGCACACCTTGGAACATTCTGAAAACTGGACGAAATGCTGTAAGAGGGAAGAGGTTCAGAACCTATGCAGCGATACCCTAGGACTAACCATTGTGAAGAGCACCCTGAGCTGCAATCGAGACCACCACCAACCTCCAACGTGAGCCTGATCAACTCGCCTTGTTTTGACGATATCTAAACCCAAGTCATGAGACTTGAGATTGCGCTAAGTCTTATTCCATCTGTTTAGTGATAAGAGTAGAGAGCAGGTCAGTGTATGTTAAATGCTTTAATGTTCAGTTATTAATAAAGATTCAATTTGTACAGGATGTTTGGTAAGAAGTGTCCATTGTCTGCTTCATCAGTTGACACTCTATAGAGATAAGTTTAAAAAAAAAAAATTAGAGTATCCAATTATTTCTTTTTCAATTAAGGGGCAAATTAGTGTGGCCAATCCACCTAACCTGCACATCTTTGGGTTGTGGGGGTGAAACCCACGCAGACACGGGGAGAATGTGCAAACTCCACACGGACAGTGACCCAGGGCCGGTATTCAAACCCATGTCCTCAGCATCGCAATCCGAGTGCTTACCACTGCGCCACTGTGCTGCCCCTATAGAGACAGTAAGAAGTCTTACAACACCAGGTTAAAGTCCATCAGATTTGTTTCGAATCACCAGCTTTCGGAGCGCTGCTCCTTCCTCAGGTGAATCGAAACAAAACTGTTGGACTTTAACCTGGTGTTGTAAGACTTCTTACTGTGCTCACCCCAGTCCAACGCCGGCATCTCCACACCTATAGAGACACGTTACATGAACAGACTGCATAGAGAAGATAAGGCAATCCCTCCAAAAGCATCTGCAAGGATTGGGCTTTATTGTTAGCTGTCTTTGAATACACCTTCCTACCGGCCAGGGACACATATATCAAATGCAGACGCCTCAAACCGTCTCCCGTTGCTGGAAAGTACGCTGCCCCCAGCAGTGCCGTCAGAAATGACCCCTGAGCTTTGAACTTTCTCGATGCGTTATATGTCTGCAGCAGAGCAAACACTGGACCGAGATCTGATATTATCCAAATGTCTGAACAGCTGGAAAACCTTTTCAAACAAGGAAGGATGAACTGAGTGGTGGAGATGGCTTCCTTCTGTGGGGACCCAGGGTGATTGCCCCCATGCCTGGCAGGAAGTTGTTACTTGCCGAATTACACAGCGCCCACCCAGGTGTATCCAAGGTGAAAATGATGGCTCGCAGCTACGTTTGGCAGCCTGGGATAGATGCAGATATAGAGAGCATGGTTAACCATTGTGGCCAATGCCAGGTGCAACAGAAGTTACTATTCGCAGCTACGTTGCACCCTTCGGAATGGTCAGGTCAGTCATGGGTGAAATTTTGTGGACTTTATGGACCCATTTAGGGGTACAATGTTCCTAGTTATAGTGGGTGCACACTCCAAACGGGTGGATATTTATGATATGAAGTCCACGGCTTATTTTGCAACAAAAAGAGACAAAGTTTTGCCACCTATGGGTTGTTGGAGGTGTTGGTTTCATACACTGGAGCAGCCTTTACCAGCAAAGAGTTCCAACGTTTGTCATCCAATGGCATTAAACATATACATGCTGCACCTTACCAGCCCTGACCAAATGGGCGCGCTGAGAGGGCCGTACAAACCTTCAAGGCAGCCATGAAAAAGCAGCCACTAGCATCACTGGAGACCAAATTGGCACATTTCCTCATTCTCTTTGGGACAATGCCACACTTTTCTTTTTTGAATTTAGAGTACCGAATTCATTTTTCCAATTAAGGGGCAATTCAGCATGGCCAATCCACCCACCCTGCACATCTTTTGGGTTGTAGGGGCGAAACCCATGCAAACACGGGGAGAATGTGCAAACTCCACACGGACAGTGACCCAGAGCTGGGATCGAACCTGGGACCTCGGCGCCGTGAGGCAGCAGGGCTAACCCACTGCACCACACCACCGTACTGCCGGACAATGCCACATCATGACCACTGGAGTTACACCTGCCAAGTTGCTGATGGGCAGGCGTATGAAGACTAGGTTAGAGCTGGTCTTTCCCAATTTGCGGGGAGGGTGGAGGAAAAGCAAAGTGTTCAAAAGAAGAATCGCGATTCAACAATAGAATCATAGTATTTACAGTGCAGAAAGAGGCCATTTGGCCCATCGAGTCTGCACCGGCCCTTGGAAAGAGCACCCTACTTATGCCCACACCTCCACCCTATCCCTGTAACCCATTCACCCCACCTAACCTTTTGGACACCAAGGGGCAATTTTAACATGACCAATCCACAAACCTTTGGGCTGTGGGAGGAAACCGGAGGAAACCCACGCAGACACGGGGAGAAAGTGCAAACACCACACAGACAGTCACCCAAGGCTGGAATTGAACTTGGGTCCCTGGAGCTGTGAGGCAGCAGTGCTAACCACTGTGCCAACCACTGTTGCCAATCGGCACCGGAGACGCCAATAATGTTGCTCTTTTTAACTGGATACTGATATGACAGTTATTAATGATGATATTGGTTTTCAGAGTCGCCACGTATCAAATGATACCAACACAAGGTTTTACCGGACATCGATCAAACAACCAGTTAGTTAGTTCAAGTTCAATGATAGTTTATTTACACACAAGAATTACTTCGACATACAACATAAAACACTACAAGCTAAATTACACCTAACACTACAACAACCTGTACTTAACTTCAGGCACCCGGCTTTAAGCAGAGGAACAAGGCCTTTGTTCGGCTTTTGCGTGGCTGGCCCTGGAGAAGTGACTTCGTTTTTGCTGGGCTCATCCGTCTGGTAGCGATCGCTGGTCTTGAACTTGTCTTCTGGTTGTGATGCTACACTTGGTTTTAGGTGTAGGTCGGGGCCAAGAGAGACTGAACACATGGCAGTGTCTCTCTTTATCCTTCTGGGGTTTTGCTCTCTTTTGGGCGGTCCTTAGCTTTGGACCCAATAATTCGGCAGGCTTCGATTACTGCCTTGGATTTTGGCCAAAAAAGGGGCGGGTGCCTTTTGATTCAATTTGATTTATTATTGTCACATGTATTAGTATACAGTGAAAAGTATTGTTTCTTGCATGCTGTACAAACAATGCATACCGTACATAGGGAAGGAAGGAGAGACTGCAGAATATAATGTTACAGTTATAGCAAGGTGTAGAGAAAAGATCAACTTAATACGAGGTAGATCCATTCAAAAGTCTGATGGCAGTAGGGAAGAAGCTGTTCTTGAGTCGGTTGGTACGTGACCTCAAACTTTGGTATCTTTTTCCTGACGGAAGGAGGTGGAAGAGAGTATGTCCGGGGTGCGTGGGGTCCTTAATTATGCTGGCTGCCTTTCTGAGGCAGCGGGAATTATGGATCGAGTGAATGGATGGGAGGCTGGTTTGTGTGATGGGCTGGGCTACATTCACAACCTTTTGTAGTTTACTGCAGTCTTGGGTAGAGCAGGCTCCATACCAAGCTGTGATAGAGCCAGAAAGAATGCTCTCTAAATATCTGTAGAAGTTGGTGAGGGTCGTAGCTGACATGCCAAATCTCCTCAGTCTTCTGAGAAAGTAGAGTCGTTGCTTAACTATCTTAACTATCGTGTCGGCATGGGGGGACCAAGACAGGCTGTTGGTGATCTGGACACCTAAAAAGTTGAAGCTCTCGACCTTTTCTACTTCGTTCCCATTGATGTAGACAGGGGCATGTTCTCCACTACGCTTCCTGAAGTCGATGACAATCTCCTTCGTTTTGTTGACATTGAGGGAGAGATTATTGTCGTCGCACCAGTTCACCAGATTCTCTATCTCATTCCTATACTCTGTCTCGTCATTGTTTGAAATCCGACCCACTACGGTGGTATCATCAGCAAATTTCAAGATCGAGTTGGATGGCGGGGCATGTCCTGAGCGGTCATTGACCTTGGCTTTTTGGGCTCCCTGAGCAAGGGAGTGGCGCCGATGAGTCTGTTTCTGTATCTGTTACCTGAGTACAGATCTTTTGTTCTGGGGAAATGGGCCATTAGAATGTAAAGTAGCTGGGGGTTTCGATAGCATCTAGTTATCTGAGTTGCCAATATACACAGGTTCTGAGCGTCTGAGTCCTGGGTTGACCATATTTCCCATGGTCCTTTGCAGGTGGCCATATTTCCTGGGATCCTTTGTAAGTGGCCATCCCAGATGGCTACAACATTCAAAGTAGATGATGTAGTTTTTAAAAATTGGGACTGGCCTGAGTTGAGTCCCAGGTGTCGTCGCGCCAGAACAGGCCCGGTATTGGATGAGGTGGAAGTTCAAGATCAAATTCTTAAAAAGCATTTAGTCCACTTCAGAAGAAGCAAGTCACACAGAGAACCAGTCGGGCGGCCTGCTCCGGTTTACCTGCCAGTAATGTTCCAGCGAGTGAAGGAAGCACAGAAGCAAGTCAACCTGAGGAAGGACCAAGTCGTGTTCCTGCAGGAACTGGAGATGTAAGAAACACAAATACAAGTTGAGAGTCCAATTTCTGGAAGTCAAAATGAAGCTACCTCTGTTGAGACACCACCTGCTGAACGATGTTGCTCCCAGCGGAAGAGAGAGTCACCTGACGAGCAGACCTTATGATGGACTGTGTTAAATAACTTGTTTATTGTTGCTTTGTTGTAAATGGTTTAACTTTTGTTTGAATATGGTAATAAGGGACCTGAGGGGGAGGAATGTAGTAGTGATCCCGTTTAAGAGGGGTGGGGTGAGGTTTTGGGGCCATGTGACCAATCAGCCAACCAGGCAGAGAGCGCGAACCCTGGAGCTGAGTGTATAGTTTATTCTTTATAATAAATAGTTTGTTTAAATTCCCGCTTGGGTCACTGTCTGTGGGGGTGAGACCCACGCAGACATGGGGAGAATGTGCGAACTCCACACGGACAGTGACCCAGGGCCGGGATCGAACCCGGGTCCTCGGTGCCATGAAGCACCAGTGCTAACCACTGCGCCACCGTGCCGCTCCAAGTAGAATCTTTAGAAGTAGAAAAAGTTCACCAGCTTTGAAATTGTGTCCTGATTTGGGAGCGTCACACCTGAACTTGGAGAACAACAGGAGCCAGGGGAATGGAATGGAATGGCCACAAATAGATGGATATCATCAATGAACAACAACTTACTCCGACAAGGCAGTTTGAATGTGGGAAAACACCCCAAGGTGTTTCACAGGAGCATTAAGAGACAATAAAAATAGACAACAAAAATTCATAGACAATAAAAAGGCACAGACCTGAGAAAGCAACATTAGCAGCTAGTTTCTGGATGTCCCAGAAACAATGGGCTGAATGGTCTATTTCTGTGCCATAACTTTCTATGGATCCATGGTCCAGGTGACTAAAAGCCTGGGTTTTTAAGAGGACCATAAAGGAGAGGTTTCGGGAAGAAATGCTGGACTTTACGAACTAGATGGCTGATGCCATCGCTTTCAGTTGCGGGGTGAAGGGCGCCATGGATATATAGGATGAGAGTTAGGCTGAGATCTCAGGCTTGTAAAGATGGAGGAGGTGACAGTGATTGCTTGAGGAGGCCGCAGACTATCGGGAGTTGGGGAGGGGGGGGGGGGGGGGGGCGGTGGTTGTGGCACTCAGAGCTGATGCAGGGTGCTGGGCGAATAGAACCTGGTCCTGACCTGGATATGACAGCAAAGCTTTAATGAGACAAGAGTTTCAGTGAAAGAAAACACCAGGATGTGTAGGAGAGAAAGAGTAAGAACTCTGCCCCAGCTGAAAAGGAGTAATTGGGTCAAGGCAGATAATAGAACTGCCAGGACGTCCTGCTCTTCCATACGTCTCCATCTCTGTCTCTCGTCTGATATCTGTGACATGTGGTATCAGACATGGTTAGGCGGCAGCATTCAGGTCTCGAACTCAGAAGGCTGAGGGTTCAAGTCCCACTCCAGAGATTTGCAATGCCGGTGGTACCATCTTTTTTTTGAGTGAGAGGTTAAACTGAGGCCCTGTTTACCCTCCGAAATGGGCATGTTTCTGTGTAGGACGAGGGACCTTGTGTCCTGGCCAACATTTATCCCTTAATTAACATCACTGAAACTGATTATTTAGTCAGTTATTTCAAGTTTGAGGGATCTTGCGATGCGAAAATTGGCTGCAGCGTTTCCTTGCACCTTGCCAGTGCATACACTTTTGAAAAGTACTTCTCTGAAGGGAAATCCCTTGGGACATCCCGAGATCCTGAAAACACCATATTTATTTATTGCAGAGCACACAAAACCAGGGATGACATTTATCCTTTAATCAATATCACAGAACAGACAACTTGGACATTATCTGTTCGCTGTTCACAATTGAATTGGTTTCCATGACTTCTACATTAGGTGAGGTAGACACCAGACTTTTAAAAATGCATTTTGTTTGCTGCAAAGCACTTATAATAATAATCTTTATTGTCACAAGTAGGGTTACATTAACACTGCAATGAAGTGGAAATGAAATGAAAATCGCTTATTGCGCTGTTTAGCACAGGGCTAAATCGCTGACTTTGAAAGCAGACCAGCAGCACGGTTCAATTCCCGTAACAGCCTCCCCGAACAGGCGCCGGAATGTGGCGACTAGGGGCTTTTCACAGTAACTTCATTGAAGCCTACTTGTGACAATAAGCAATTTTCATTTCATTTCATTTTTCATTTCATTATTGTCACAAGTAGGCTTCAAATGAAGTAACTGTGAAAAGCCCCTAGTCGCCACATTCTGGAGCCTGGTCGGGGAGGCTGGTACGGGAATTGAACCGTGCTGCTGGCCTGCCTTGGTCTGCTTTCAAAGCCAGCGATTTAGCCCTGCGCTAACCCCGCCCCTGTTACTGTGACAAACCCTCATGTCTCCTCATTCCGGCACCTGTTCGGGTGCATAGAGGGAGAATTCAGAATGTCCACATTACCTAATAGCATACTTTCGGGAAGAAACTGGAGCACCCAAAGGAAACCCACGCAGACATGGGGAGAACATGTAGACTCCGCACAGACAGTGACCCAAGCTGGGAATCGAACCTGGGACCCTGGCGCTGTGAAGCAACAGTGCTAACCACTGTGCTACCGTGTGATGTCCCGAGGGTGTGATGGCCCGAGGATGTGCAAAGGGTTGTTTAAATGTAAGGCATTTATCTTTTTCTGTATATTCGGGGTAAATCCAGTTTTTACGAAATGGGGCCGGGACCGAGTTCATTCCGTAAAGAAGGATTTTCCTTAAAACTGGTATTGTGGTAGTGGGGGGAGGATCGGATGTGATCAGCAGGATACTGTGTGGGGTCAGTTTGGACAGGACAGGTGGTGGACTGTATGGCTGAGTGGGATGGATTTGGTGAGGGGAAGAGGCTCCTGCCTGTAAACCATGTAAGGGCTGGAATATTAATAAATGTATCCTTTTGACTTCCGGGTGCGGCGATGACCAGCTGAGTCGCACGTTTCGGCAGCTCCCTGTGAAACGGACTTTTGGGCTCTTGATAGGAGCCCCAACGGCAATTTTAACGGCTGAAAACACCGTGCGGTAAACCAGAAGGGAATCCCCCCTGGATACGGATGGAAAAAGGAGAGGAAAGTGGCCGGATTGCAGCGGATCCTTTGGAACAACGGCAAGGAAGGCAAGCACAAAGCAAGATGGCGTCGGAAGGTGGCAGTTTCATATGGGGCCCTGAACAACAAGAGTTTTTGAAACGCTGCGTGGAGGAGATAAAAAAGGAAATGAAGAAAGAGTTGTTGGCCCCGATATTACAGGCGATTGAAGGGCTGAAAGAGGAACAAAAGACCCAGGAGCAGGAGCTTCGGGTCGTGAAGGCGAAAGCAGCTGAGAATGAAAACGATATACAGGGCCTGGTGGTGAAGTCGGAGATACAGGAGGCACACCAGAAACGATCTGTGGAGAGGTTGGAGGCACTGGAAAATAACGCAAGGAGGAACAACTTGAGGATTCTTGGCCTTCCTGAAGGTGTGGAGGGGGCGGACGTCGGGGCATATGTGAGCACGATGCTGCACTCGTTAATGGGAGTGGAGGCCCCGACGGGTCCGTTGGAGGTGGAGGGAGCATACCGAGTTATGGTGCGAGGACCGAGAGCAGGAGAAGCTCCCAGAGCCATAGTGGTGAGATTTCTCCGTTTTAAGGATAGAGAAATGGTCCTTAGATGGGCGAAGAAAACTCGGTGTAGTAAATGGGAGAACGCGGTGATCCGCGTCTATCAAGATTGGAGTGCGGAGGTGGCGAGAAGGAGGGCGAGCTTTAATCGGGCCAAAGCGGTACTTCACAAAAAAAAGATAAAGTTTGGAATGCTGCAACCGGCAAGACTGTGGGTCACATATCAAGGGAGGCACCACTACTTTGAGACGGCGGATGAAGCGTGGACTTTTATTGTAGAAGAAAAATTGGAATGATTGGACTACGAAAATGAACGTTTGGACAAAGTGGTGGGACGAGTGGGGGGGGGGGGGGGGGGGGGCGAAGAGGGATTGTATTGTATGATTAATCCTGCGGTATGGTAACTTTTCTTTCTCCCACAGGTGGTGATGGGGGGAGGTGGGGAGGGAGAGGAGATGGGGCGTTGGCCATGGGAGGCGGGGCCGAGGGAGAGGCGCGGGCTTGGTTCCCGCGCTATGATAATTATGGCGGGAATAGAGAAGCAGGAAGGAGGGGGCACCGCACGGGGCGAGCCGTGATCACGGGGGGAAGCCGAGGTCAGCCAGAGTTTGCTGACTTCTGGGAGCAACATGGGGGGAGTAATTACGCTAGCGGGGGGTCTAGCGGGGGGGGGGGGGAGGGGGGAATTACTGGGTTGCTGCTGCTGGGGAAAGGGGGGAGTGGGTGCGGGAAAGGATGGGCGGGGGGCACCGTCTGGGAGAAATACAGCCGCGTGGGAACTGGGCGAGAAGCTGGAAAAAGATGATGGCTAACCGGCAAGGGGGGGGGGGGGGGGGAAGCCCCCCAACTCGGCTGATCACGTGGAACGTGAGGGGGCTTAACGGGCCGATAAAGAGGGCACGAGTACTCGCACACCTTAAGAAACTTAAAGCAGATGTGGTCATGTTACAGGAAACGCACCTGAAACTGATAGATCAGGTTAGGTTGCGCAAAGGATGGGTAGGGCAGGTGTTCCATTCGGGGCTGGATGCGAAAAACAGGGGGGTGGCTATATTAGTGGGGAAGCGGGTAATGTTCGAGGCAAAGACTATAGTGGCGGATAACGGGGGCAGATACGTGATGGTGAGTGGCAAATTACAGGGAGAGATGGTGGTGTTGGTAAACGTGTATGCCCCGAATTGGGACGATGCCAATTTTATGAGGCGAATGCTAGGACGCATCCCAGACCTAGAGACCGGAAAGCTGATAATGGGGGGAGACTTTAACACGGTGTTGGAACCAAGGCTGGATAGGTCGAAGTCCAGGACTGGTAGGAGGCCGGCAGCAGCCATGGTGCTTAAGGATTTTATGGAGCAGATGGGAGGGGTGGACCCGTGGAGATTCAGTAGACCTAGGAGTAAGGAGTTCTCGTTTTTCTCCTATGTCCATAAAGTCTATTCACGCATAGACTTTTTTGTGTTGGGTAGGGCATTGATCCCGAGGGTGAGGGGAACGGAATATACGGCTATAGCCATTTCGGATCATGCCCCACACTGGGTAGACTTGGAGATAGGGGAGGAAACAAGAGGGCGTCCACCCTGGAGAATGGATATGGGACTAATGGCGGATGAGGGGGTGTGCTTAAGGGTGAGGGGATGCATTGAAAAGTACTTGGAACTCAATGACAATGGGGAGGTTCAGGTGGGAGTGGTCTGGGAGGCGTTGAAGGCGGTGGTTAGGGGGGAGCTGATATCAATAAGGACACATAAAGGGAAGCAGGAGAGTAAGGAACGGGAGCGGTTGTTGCAAGAACTTTTGAGGGTGGACAGACAGTATGCGGAAGCACCGGAGGAGGGACTGTATAGGGAAAGGCAAAGGCTGCATGTGGAATTTGACTTGCTGACCACAGGCACTGCAGAGGCACAATGGAGGAAGGCGCAGGGTGTACAGTATGAATATGGAGAGAAGGCGAGCAGATTGCTGGCACACCAATTGAGGAAAAGGGGAGCAGCGAGGGAAATAGGGGGGGGGAGAGACGAAGATGGAGAGACGGAGCGGGGAGCGGAGAGAGTGAATGAAGTGTTCAAGACATTTTATAAAAAATTGTATGAAGCTCAACCCCCGGATGGGAGGGAGAGAATGATGGAGTTTTTGGATCGGCTGGAAATTCCCAAGGTGGAAGAGCAGGAAAGGATGGGATTGGGAGCACAGATCACGGTAGAAGAAGTGGTGAAAGGAATTAGGAACATGCAGACGGGAAAGGCCCCGGGACCGGACGGATTCCCAGTTGAATTTTACAGAAAATATTTGGACTTGCTCGCCCCGCTACTGACGAGGACCTTCAACGAGGCAAAGGAAAGGGGACAACTGCCCCCGACTATGTCAGAAGCAACGATATCGCTTCTTTTAAAGAAGGAAAAGGATCCGCTACAATGCGGGTCCTACAGACCAATCTCCCTCCTCAATGTAGATGCCAAGGTCTTGGCCAAGGTAATGGCAATGAGAATAGAGGAATGTGTCCCGGGGGTGGTTCATGAAGACCAAACTGGGTTTGTGAAGGGGAGACAGCTGAACACGAACATACGGAGGTTGTTAGGCGTAATGATGATGGCCCCACCAGAGGGTGAAACGGAGATAGTAGTGGCGATGGATGCCGAGAAAGCATTTGATAGAGTGGAGTGGGATTATCTGTGGGAGGTGTTGAGGAGATTTGGGTTCGGAGAGGGGTATGTTAGATGGGTGCAGCTGTTGTATAGGGCCCCAGTGGCGAGTGTGGTCACGAATGGACGGGGATCGGCATATTTTCGGCTCCACAGAGGGACAAGGCAGGGATGTCCTCTGTCCCCATTACTGTTTGCACTGGCGATTGAGCCCCTGGCGATAGCGCTGAGAGGTTCCAAGGGATGGAGGGGAATACTTAGGGGAGGAGAAGAACACCGGGTATCTTTATATGCGGATGATCTGCTACTATATGTGGCGGATCCAGCGGAGGGGATGCCAGAAATAATGCGGATACTTGGGGAGTTTGGGGATTTTTCAGGGTATAAATTGAACATGGGAAAGAGTGAGCTGTTTGTGGTGCATCCAGGGGAGCAGAGTAGAGAAATAGAAGACCTACCGTTGAGGAAGGTAACAAGAGACTTTCGTTACCTGGGGATCCAGATAGCTAAGAATTGGGGCACATTGCACAGGCTAAATTTGACGCGGTTGGTGGAACAGATGGAGGAAGATTTCAAGAGATGGGACATGGTAGCATTGTCAATGGCAGGGAGGGTGCAGGCAGTTAAGATGGTGGTCCTCCCGAGATTCCTTTTTGTGTTTCAGTGTCTCCCGGTGGTGATCACGAAGGCTTTTTTCAAAAGGATAGAAAAGAGTATTATGGGTTTTGTTTGGGCCGGGAAGACTCCGAGAGTGAGGAAGGGATTCTTACAGCGTAGTAGGGATAGGGGGGGGCTGGCACTACCGAGCCTAAGTGAGTATTATTGGGCCGCTAATATTTCAATGGTGAGTAAGTGGATGGGAGAGGAGGAAGGAGCGGCGTGGAAGAGATTAGAGAGGGCGTCCTGTAGGGGGACCAGCCTGCAGGCTATGGTGACAGCCCCATTGCCGTTCTCACCAAGGAACTATACCACGAGTCCGGTGGTGGTAGCTACACTGAAGATTTGGGGACAGTGGAGACGACATAGGGGAAAGACCGGAGCACTGGGGGGGTCCCCGATAAGAAACAACCATAGGTTTGCCCCGGGGGGAATGGATGGGGGATATGGAATGTGGCAAAGAGCAGGTATAACGCAATTGAAAGATCTATTTGTGGATGGGAAGTTTGCGAGTCTGGGAGCGCTGACCGAGAAATATGGGTTGCCCCAAGGGAATGCATTCAGGTACATGCAATTGAGGGCTTTTGCGAGGCAGCAGGTGAGGGAATTCCCGCAGCTCCCGACACAAGAGGTGCAGGACAGAGTCATCTCAAAGAAATGGGTGGGGGACGGTAAGGTGTCGGATATATATAGGGAATTGAGAGACGAAGGGGAGACTATGATGGACGAACTAAAAGGGAAATGGGAAGAAGAGCTAGGGGAGGAGATTGAGGACGGGATGTGGGCAGATGCCCTAAACAGGGTAAACTCGTCGTCCTCGTGCGCCAGGCTAAGCCTGATTCAGTTTAAGGTATTACACAGGGCACATATGACTGGAACACGGCTCAGTAAATTTTTTGGGGTGGAGGATAGGTGTGCGAGGTGCTCGAGAAGCCCAGCGAATCATACCCATATGTTTTGGTCATGCCCGGCACTACAGGGGTTTTGGATGGGGGTGACAAAGGTGCTTTCGAAAGTAGTAGGAGTCCGGGTCGAACCAAGCTGGGGGTTGGCTATATTTGGGGTTGCACAAGAGCCGGGAGTGCAGGAGGCGAAAGAGGCCGATGTTTTGGCCTTTGCGTCCCTAGTAGCCCGGCGCAGAATATTGCTAATGTGGAAAGAAGCCAAGCCCCCGGGGGTGGAGACCTGGATAAATGATATGGCGGGGTTCATAAAGTTAGAGCGGATTAAGTTCGTCCTAAGGGGGTCGGCTCAAGGGTTTACAAGGCGGTGGCAACCGTTCGTCGAATATCTTGCGGAAAGATAGATAGGGGAGAACAAAGAAGGCAGCAGCAGCAGCCCAGAACTTGGGGGGTGGGGGGTGGGGGGGGGGGGTGTGGCCTGAGACAAGGCAGTTGCCAATTAGGGCTAGTTTTTATTTTTGTTATTTAATATTTATTTATTTGTTGTTGTTTTCTTTTGTTCTTGTTTAAATAAAAAAGGTCATTATTATCTGTATTGTTATAATGTTGTGTAAAGGATGCACAATGTACTGTGTTGGTTGACCAAAAATTTTCAATAAAATATTATTTAAAAAAAAAAATAAATGTATCCTTTCTGAGGAAACGGGCATCTTCGAATGTGTTAAGGAGTGGGGTGGTGAGGTGATTTGGGGGTTCGGAATTAACGGAAGAGGTCAAGGCAAAGGGGAAGCGAATGGCAGCTCCTAAATTATGGCAAAGATCGAAAGAACCTGCCTCCACCAAATCATGTGTATATTGTGCCCAAGAGTTCTGTGTTGTGTCAGTTTGAAGTTGCATTCTTCCTGTAAAGGCCACTTCCTACAGTAATGATACCATCTATGGTGATGTGCATCACTGTAAATACATGTAAGCTAGACAGACACTAGAGGGAGCACCAGAAACATCACACACACACACTCAACCAATAGATAAGTTAGATGGGAGGCGACCAATGGACATTCACGATACACAAGGAGGTGACACGACCACAGTGGGGCATTACACCAACCCATACATAAAGGACACCACACACATGATCAGCCCCCTTCGGCCAGTGGAGACAGTCAGTGAGGAGAGGCACAGGGTTGATTCATTATCACACCCACCACATGGAAGACAGCAGCTGGTTAGTCAGTTTAGGTAGCTACAATAGGATTAGCAGTAGTGTCGAACTCAAGTTATAAAAGTGTACATAGTGTAAATAAATGAGTTGAAGTTATTTACACGTCTCGACCTTCCTTGACAAATGCAACACAAGGAAGCCCCTTATGTTACAAAGGAAACATAACAAAACACCATCTATGTGATATCATCGGTTTAATGATAATTTTAACAAGGCAAATGCTCCTAAACTCTCTGCAGGAGGTTCAACAGTGAAGCTGACAGTCTCTCCGTCTCTCTATTTTTAAAATACATTTTATCCTGTGACTTGGATACTTTGGCCTAATTGACCCTATCAGCAATGTGACCCTGTGTGGAGGGGGTACAGGACTGAGCAGCCCAGAACTCTCATGGTTAAACCTGCAGTTTCTGGGAAGAAGTAAATTGACACAAGTACACCAGTACTGACTGTGTTTGAAGGTGATCAATCACCGATGTAAATCCACCCACTGCGGGAAGGAGACTACCCACCACAATCCAGTACAAGTCAGCAAGCCTGTCCATAAAACTGGTATTTCAGGTAAATTGGTATTATGTAAAACATTATTCACCTGTGTATGTTTTGTACAAACCATTGTGTCATGCTATCTAAAATTAAGTTCCTGGGAAAATTGAACCAGATGGAAATATTCCAAATGCTCACTCCCATTGGATACATACCCCTGCAAAGGGAGGACGTGGGAAGCAGTTGCAATGACGCCAAAGAGATTGTAACAAGGACATAGCTGATAAATAACAAGTACGCGGACCTTGAGGATGATTTGGGAGAAAAAACAAGAAGAAGAGACCAGATGTTTGAATTTACTGACCTGGGAAAAATAAATAAGCCAGTGGGACTTATCATTCTTTTTTTTTGATGGAAAAATTGAGAGTACCCAATTAATCTTTTCCAATTAAGGGGCAGTTTAGCGTCGCTGATCCACCTACCCTGCACATCTTTGGGTTGTGGGGGCGAAACCCACACAAACACGGGGAGAATGTGCAAACTCCACACGGACAGTGACCCAGAGCCGGGATCGAAACCTGGGACCTCAGCGCCGTCAGGCAGCAGCGCTAACCCACTGCGCCAGGGACTGATCATTCTTGAGTAGGTTTACAAAAAATGACAAGAAGGGGAACAGTGAATAAAATCAAATGACTGCGGATGCTGGAATCTGAAACCAAAGAGAAAATGCTGGAAAATCTCAGCAGGTCTGGCAGCATCTGTCGGGAGAGAAAAGAGCTAACGTTTTGAGTCCAGATGACCCTTTGTCAAAGCTGGAGTTGCAGTTGTTGTACCAGACAATGTGGAATTTGCACGTTCTCCCCATGTCTGCGTGGGTTTCCTCCGGGTGCTCCGGTTTCATCCCACAGTCCAGAAATGTGCAGATTAGGTGGATTGGCCATGCTTAGTTGGCCCTTCGTGTCCAAAGGTGTGCAGGTTAGATGGGATTATTGGGTTACGGGGACGGGGTAGTGCCATGGGCCCAGGCGGGGTGCTCTTTCGGATGGTCGGTGCAGACTTGATGGGGCAAATGACCTCCTTCTGCAATGTAGTTATTCTATTAAAAAAGACCAGTGGCAACTTGAAGGCGATGTGTTCCAGAAGACAATTGTTGCTCTCTTTGGTGTTGTCTCTTAATTTGGCTGTGTTTAATTACGTTTGCTCAAGAGTCACCAGGTATCTTTCGACACCGCCACCAGGTTCAGAACCGAATACTGATCACAGACTCGATACACCAGTTAGTAAGTTCCAAAGCAATGCTCATTTATTTACACACAGTCAAATCTACGCATGCATAAACTCTACAAACTAAACTATCACTATTACTAAAGCCTATACTTAGCTTTGGGTGCCCACTCAATCAGAGGAACAATGACCGTTGCTTGGTTCTGAGGCTGCTGGGTTGAGCTGTTTACAGGATAGCAACTAGGAGCGTCTATCTCGTAGCGTGCATTGACTTGGAACTTACTTTGTCTGGCGTAGCTGCTAGACTAGTCTCTCTTCGCTGAGAACCAAGGCCAAAGAAGAAAGATTCTCTCTTGGGGAATACCTTTTATACCTTAAAGGGCTTTGCACGCTTTTGGGCGGGCCTTGAACTTGGCCTCAATTGATTGGGCCTTTCCCAATCATTCTTATCGATCTTCCTCCAATAGATGAGTGGGATCCCTGGTTGCTGGGCGTGTCCTAGGTGGTCGTTGGTTTGCTTTGTTTGAGTCTCCTCTGGCACCGGGGTGTCTGCCTTAATATTGTTTATCTAAATGTTTCCCTTTTGTCCCCGGAGATGGCTCATTAGTCTGTAGATGGCTTAGCAGTTTCTGACCTGCCTGAGAGCCAAGGCTCTAATCAACAGACAGACCTTGCACCTGATTGTTTCTCAGTATTGTCCAATTTTCCCTGCATTCTTTGCAAGTGTCCATTTTGTAATCGGGACGTGGCCATCCCAGATGGCTACACGATGACATTCTATTTCACAGGGACATTACATTATGGACATATAATAGTAATGTACGTGAATATAGGTGAAGTTAGCGAGCAGGAAATTGAGTCATTGATAAACTGTTGAAGATTTACAAACCTTAGTGGTTCTATGATTCTATGATTAATTAAACTCTACTTTTGAACAAAAAAAATTACTTAGAACATAAGAACATAAGAACTAGGAGCAGGAATAGGCCATCTGGCCCCTCGAGCCTGCTCCACCATTCAATGAGATCATGGCTGATCTTATGTGGACTCAGCTCCACTTGCCCGCCCAAACACCATAACCCTTTATTCCTTTATTCTTCAAAAAACTATCTATCTTTATCTTGAAAACATTTAATGAAGGAGCCTCAATTGCTTCACTGGGCAAGGAATTCCATAGATTCGCAACCCTTTGGGTGAAGAAGTTCTTCCTAAACTCAGTCCTAAATCTACTTCCCCTTATTTTGAGGCTATGCCCCCTAGTTCATTAAAAAAAAAAAAATGTTTGAGTACCCAATTCATTTTTTCCAATTAAGGGGCAATTTAGAGTGGCCAATTCACCCGCCCTGCACATCTTTGGGTTGTGGGGGCGAAACCCACGCAAACACGGGGAGAATGTGCAAACTCCATACGGACAGTGACCCAAAGCCAGGATCGAACCTGGGACCTCGGCGCCGTGAGGCAACAGGGCTAACCTACTGCGCCACCGTATGCCGCCTAGTTCTGCTTTCACCCGCCAGTGGAAACAACCTGCCCGCATCTATCCTATCTATTCCCTGCATAATTTTATATGTTTCTATAAGATCCCCCCTCATTCTTCTTTTGTGTTAAAAATAATTTTTATTAAATATCAACAACAAAATGTAAAAGGAACCCAATAGAATTAAATACAAAACAACCCAGTGCCCCCTCCCCCCTATATATAAATAATAAATTAACACCCCGAATTAACACAGAGCAAACATAGCAAATATATACACCCTCTCAGATCCCCTAGTATAGACAAACAAAAATAAAATAAAACCCTCCCCCCTCACCCCCCCGGGTTGCTGCTGCTGCTGCTGACCATTGTCTACCGTTCTGCCAGGAACTCCAAGAACGGTTGCCACTGCCTGAAAAACCCTTGCACCGATCCCCTTAAGGCAAATTTCACCCTCTCCAATTTAATAAACCCCGCCATATCGTTGATCCAGGATTTCACGTTTGGGGGCCGCGCATCCTTTCACTGAAGAAGAATCCTTCGCCGGGCTACCAGGGACGCAAATGCCAGAATACCGGCCTCTTTCGCCTCCTGCACTCCCGGCTCCCCTGCCACCCCAAATATTGCGAGCCCCCAGCCCGGTTTGACCCTGGATCCTACCACCCTCGACACCGTCCTCGCTACGCCCTTCCAAAATTCCTCCAGCGCTGGGCATGCCCAGAACATATGGGTGTGATTTGCTGGGCTCCCTGAGCACCTAACACACCTGTCCTCACCCCCAAAAAAACGGCTCATCCTTGTCCCGGTCATGTGTGCCCTGTGCAGCACCTTAAACTGTATGAGGCTGAACCTCGCGCACGAAGAGGAAGAGTTCACCCTCCCTAGGGCATCTGCCCACGTCCCCTCCTCGATCTCCTCCCCCAACTCCTCCTCCCACTTACCTTTCAGCTCCTCCACCGAGGCCTCCTCCTCCTCCTGCATCACCTGGTATGTTGCTGAGATCTTCCCCTCTCCAACCCACGCCCCCGAGAGCACCCTGTCCTGTACCGTGCATGGCAGCAGCAGCGGGATTTCCACCACTTGCCGCCTGGCAAACGCCCTTACCTGTAGATACCTAAAGGTGTTCCCCGGGGGGGAGCCCGTACTTGTCCTCCAGCTCACCCAGGCTCACGAACTTCCCATCCACAAACAGGTCCCCCAACCTTCTTATCCCTGCCCTGTGCCACCCCAAAAACCCTCCATCTATTTCCCCTGGGACAAACCGTTGGTTCCCCCGTATCGGGGTCCACACTGAGGCCCCCACTTCCCCCCTGTGCCGCCTCCATTGTCCCCAGATTTTGAAGGTAGTCGCCACCACCGGGCTCGTGGTATACCTCATTGGAGGGAGCGGCAGCGGCGCCGTTGCCAGCGCCTCCAGACTCATACCCTCACAGGACGCCGTCTCCAGCCTCTTCCATGCCGCCCCCTACCCCTCCATCACCCACTTACGCACCATCGCTGCATTGGCGGCCCAGTAGTACCCACTAGAGGTTGGGCAGCACCAACCCCCCCTCATCCCTACCCTGCTCCAGGAACACCCTTCTCACCCTCGGGGTCCCTCGCGCCCACACAAACCCCGTTATGCTCCTGTTGACCCGCCTAAAGAAGGCCTTCGGGATAAGAATGGGGAGGCACTGGAACAGAAACAAAAGCCTTGGGAGCACTGTCATTTTGACTGACTGCACCCTACCCGCCAGGGACAGCGACAACGTGCCCCACCTCTTGAACTCCTCCTCCATTTGCTCCACCAGCCTCGTGAAATTAAGTCTATGCAGGGCCCCCCAGCTCCTGGCCACCTGGACCCCCAAATACCTGAACCTCCTCTGTGCCCTTTTTAGTGGGAGGTCGCCAATCCCCCTCTCCTGGTCCCCTGGGTGAACCACAAACAACTCGCTCTTCCCCATGTTGAGCTTGTACCCTGAGAAATCCCCAAACTCCCTGAGGATCCTCATTACCTCCGGCATTCCCTCCACCGGGTCCGCCACATACAGCAGCAAGTCGTCCGCATAGAGCGACACCCTATGCTCCTCCCCACCCCCCTCCAGTTCCTCGACTCCCTCAGTGCCATAGCCAGGGGTTCAATCGCCAGTGCGAAGAGCAGGGGTGACAGGGGACACCCCTGTCTCGTCCCTCGATAAAACCGAAAGTACTCGGACCTCCTCTTGTTCGTGGCCACACTCGCCATCGGGACCTCGTACAACAGCCTAACCCACCTGACGAACTCCTCCCCAAACCCGAACCTCTTCAGCACCTCCCACAAGTACCCCCACTCTACCCTATCGAAGGACTTCTCAGCGTCCATCGCCACCACTATCTCCGCCTCCCCCTCCCTCGCCGGCATCATAATAAAGTTCAGGAGCCTCCGCACATTCGCGTTCAACTGACTCTCCTTCACAAACCCCGTCTGGTCTTCGTGGATAACCTGCGGCACCCAATCCTCAATTCTCGTGGCTAAGACCTTCGCCAGCACCTTGGCATCTACATTTAACAACGCCTGTAAGACCCACACTGCAGGGGATCCTTGTCCCGCTTCAGGATCAAGGAGATCAGTGCCCGGGACATCATCGGGGGCAAGGTCCTCCCCTCCCTTGCCTCATTGAAGGTCCTAACCAGCAACGGGCCCAACAGGTCCACATATTTTTTGTAGAATTTGACCAGGTAACTGTCCGGCCTCGGTGCCTTCCCCGCCTGCATGCTTCCTATCCCTTTGGCCAGCTCCTCCAGCCCAATTGGGGCCCCTAATCCCGCCACCAGTCCCTCCTCCACCTTCGGGAACCTCATTTGGTCCAGAAAGCGGCCCATCCCTCCCTCCTCCAGTGGGGGCTCGGACCGATACAGTTCCTCATAAAAGTCCCTGAAGACCCCATTGATACCAACCCCACTCCGCACCACACTCCCTCCCGTATCCTTGACTCGCCCGATCTCCCGAGCTGCGTCCCGCTTCCAAAGCTGTTGCGCCAGCATCCGGCTTGCCTTTTCCGCATATTCATAAACCGCCCCCTGGGCCTTCCTCCACTGCACCTCCGCCTTCCTGGTGGTCACCAGGTCGAATTCGGCCTGGAGGCGACGCCTCTACCTCAACAGTCCCTCCTCCGGCACCTCCGCGTACCTCCTGTCTACCCTCACCATCTCCCCCACCAGCCTCTCCCTCTCCCTCTGCTCTCTCCTCTCCTTGTGGGCCCTAATGGAGATCAGCTCTCCCCTAACCACCGCCTTCAGCGCCTCCCAGACCACCCTCACTCGGACCTCGTTGGCCTCCAGGTATCTCTCTCTGCTTCCTCGGAGCCGCTCGCTCACCTCCTCGTCCGCCAACAGCCCCACCTCCAAGCGCCACAACGGGCGCTGGTCCCTCTCCTGCCCCAGCTCTAGGTCTGCCCAATGCGGGGCGTGGTCCAAAATGGCTATCGCCGAGTACTCGGTATCCTCTATGCTCGCATTCAGCGCCCTGCTCATAACAAAAAAGTCGTTCCGGGAATAAGCCTTATGAACGTGCGAAAAGAATGAAAATTCCCTAGCCCCCGGCCTTGCTAATCTCCAAAGGTCCATCCCTCCCATCTGGTCCATAAACCCCCTCAGCACTTTAGCCGCCGCCGGCCTCCTACCCGTCCTAGACCTGGAGCGATCCAGTGCCGGATCCAACACCGTGTTAAAGTCTCCCCCCCCATTATCAGACCCCCCACTTCCAAGTCCGGGATCTGACCCAACATGCGGCGCATAAAACCCGCATCGTCCCAGTTCGGGGCGTACACGTTGACCAGCACCACCCTCTCCCCTTGCAGCTTACCACTTACCACTACGTACCTGCCGCCATTGTCTGTCACAATGCTCAACGCCTCGAACGATACCCTCTTTCCCACCAAGATCGCCACCCCCGATTTTTGGCATCCAGCCCCGAATGAAACACCTGACCTATCCACCCCTTCCTCAATCTTACCTGGTCTGCCACCTTCAGGTGTGTCTCCTGGAGCATGACCACATCCGCCTTCAGCCCCTTCAGGTGCGTGAACACCCGGGCCCGCTTAACCGGCCCGTTCAGTCCCCTTACGTTCCAGGTTATCAGCCGGATCAGGGGGCTACCTACCCGCCTCCCTCCCCCGCCGACTAGCCATAACCCCTTCTCGGCCAGCCACGTGCCCGCACCCCACGCCCGGCCCGTTCCCCACGGCGACAGACCCCCGTCCCAACCCCCTCTACTCGCTCCAGCTCCCCCTTGACCATACCAGCAGCAACCCGGTTCCCCGACCACCCCCCCCTCCCCAACCTCCCCCCAGCTAGGACCCCTCCTAACTGCTATGCTCCCCCCATTGCACTCCCGCATGTCAGCTGACTCCTGCTGACCCCACCTTCTCCTTCGACTCCTCCCATTGTGGGACTTCCCCTCCCCCTCCATTACCCACCAGCAGGCTCTCCGCCTCCCCCGTCCATCCCAAGCGCGGGGAAAAAAAACCGCGATTCCCCTCCCCGGCCCCACCCCCTCCAGCCTTCAGTGCGGGAGAAAGCCCGCACTTTCCACCTGCCCAGCCCCGCCTCCTCTGTCGCAGCTCCTTTTACAGGCCCAGTTCCCTCACCCCCGAGTCGGGCCTCCCCCGCGGGACCCCATCCCCCATACCGGCCATCCACCCCCTACTCCGTTTACTTGCCCCCCTCCAAGAGCCCACCCGACAGACCCAACCAAAACAGTGCCCAACCCGCCCTAACCACCCACACCGAACCAAAAAGAAACAAGAGCAAAGAACCCCCCCTCAAAATGTAACACAACAACAGCAATCCCCGACCATCCCCACGCCCGACCCCCCATCTCGACCCTCAGTTTGTGTCCAGTTTCTTGGCCTGAACAAAGGCCCACGCCTCCTCTGGGGATGCAAAATAATGGTGCCGGTCCTTGTAGGTGACCCACAGTTGCACCGGCTGCAGCATGCCAAACTTCACCCCCTTCCTGTGCAGCACCGCCTTCGCCCGGTTGTACCCGGCCCTCTTCTTCGCCACCTCTGCGCTCCAGTCCTGATATATTCGAACCTCCGCATTCTCCCACCTGCTGCTCCTGGGGCTGTTTAGCACAACTGGGGCTGTTTAGCACAGGGCTAAATCGCTGGCTTTGATAGCAGACCAAGGCAGGCCAGCAGCACGGTTCAATTCCCGTACCAGCCTCCCCGAACAGGTGCCGGAATGTGGCGACTAGGGACTTTTCACAGTAACTTCATTTGAAGCCTACTTGTGACAATAAGCGATTTTCATTTTCATTTCATTTCAGCGAACCGATGAAACCGCACCAACACCGCCCGCGGCGGCTCGTTAGCCTTGGGCCTCCTTGCCAACACCCTATGGGCCCCTTCTAGCTCTAGGGGCACCTGGAAGGACCCCGCTCCCATCAGCAAGTTTAACATGGTGACCACATAGGCCCCCACGTCTGACCCCTCCAGCCCCTCCGGGAGGCCTAGGATCCGCAGATTCTTCCGCCTCGACCGGTTCTCCATCTCCTCGAACCGGTCCTGCCATTTCTTGTGGAGCGCCTCGTGCGCTTCCACCTTTACCGCTAGGCCCAAGATCTTGTTTCGTTATCAGAGATCTTTTGTTGGACCTCGCGGATCGCCACCCCCTGTGCCGTCTGGGTCTCCAGCAGCTAATCAATAGAAGCCTTCATCGGCTCCAGCAGGTCTGCTTTGAGCTCCCTGAAGCAGCGCTGGATAACCTCCTGCTGCTCCTGCGCCCACTGCATCCACACTGCCTGGCCCCTGCCCGCCGCCATCTTGCTCTTTCTTTGGGTTCACCACCACTTTTTTAGTCGCCCCGCTCCTGGTCCAAGCCATACACTGTCGGGGGAATGTTACAGTCTTCTTCCCACACTGGGAAATGTCGAAAAATGCCATTGGGGGCCCTGAAAAGAGCCCAAAAGTCCGTTCCAAGCGGGAGCTGCTGAACGTGCGACTTAGCTCTGCATAGCCGCAACCGGAAGTCCCCCCGCATCCTTCTAAATTCCAATGAGTACGGTCCCAGTCTACTCAACCTCTCCTCGTAATTCAACCCCCTCAACTCTGGGATTAACCTAGTGAATCTCCTCTGCACACCCTCCAGTGCCAGTACGTCCTTTCTCAAGTATGGAGACCAAAACTGAACAAAATACTCCAGGTGTGGCCCCACTAACACCTTATACAATTGCAGCATAACTTCCTGGTCTTAAACTCCATCCCTCTAGCAATGAAGGACAAAACTCCATTTGCCTTCTTAATCATCTGTTGCACCTGTAAACCAACTTTTTGCAACTCATGCACTAGCACACCCAGGTCTCTCTGCACAGCAGCATGTTTTAATATTTTATCATTTAAATAATAATCCCTTTTGCTGTTATTCCAACCAAAATGGATAACCTCACATTTGTCAACGTTGTATTCCATCTGTCAGACCCTAGCCCATTCACTTAAACTATCCAAATCCCTCTGCAGACTTCCAGCATCCTCTGCACTTTTTGCTTTACCACTCATCTTAGTGTCGTCTGCAAACTTTGCACATTGCACATGGTCCCCAACTCCAAATCATCTGTGTAAATTGTGAACAATTGTGGGCCCAACACTGATCCCTGAGGGACACCACTAGCCACTGATTGCCAACCAATTAACCAATCCTCTATCCATGCTACTACTTTACCCTTAACTTGTTTTATTTATTAATTTCTGAGACATGTGGGGTGCTTTCTGGGCTAGCATTTATTGTCCATCCCTAATTGCTGTGGTGAATGTATAACTACTGATAATTCACCAGTGCACTGTATTATGTTATGTTATGTTGTTAACCCTGTGGGCTCCAACCTATGGGCCATTGTGCGGCTTCACCCACAGGGGGATATGTTGGGGCATGTACGGGCTCCGCCCCTTTAGAGGAAGTATAAGAGCAGCTGACCTGCGGGGCCGCCTTCAGTATTGTACCGGTCGCAGGCAGGCACAGCTCCAAGCTGATTAAAACCACGGTTTACTTCTCCATGTGTCTTCGAGTGAATTGATGGTCGCATCAATTGCCCTTGAACTAAGTGGTTTGCTCGGCCATTTTAGAGTCAACACCATTGCTGTGGGTCTGGTGTTGCATGTAGGCCAAACCAGGTAAGGAATAGAGGGATAGGATGGGAGAGGGGGCCTATGTAGGGTGCTTTTTCAGAGGGTCAGTGTAAAATTGATGGGCCGAATGGCCTCCTTCTCTACTGAAGGGATTCTATGAAAGGGAATTAATTTGCCAGACGGGTTTTTATGACAATCAACATGGTCATCATTGGACCTCCAGCTTTTTAAATGTAATTCAAATTTCACCGACTGTTGTAGTGGGTTTTAACCTGGGGCTCGAGAGTATTACTCTGGGTCCCTGGTTGCTAGTTGAGTGATAATACCAGTATACCACTGCCCCCCTCCACTGTGTGTGTCAACAGCAACTTGTGAGTGCATCTTGGGATGTTTAATATGCTGGAGGTGTTCGGGGAATGAAGGTTGTTCCTTGAAGAAGGAATTCCGTCTTTAATTCTACTCTGCATGTGTAAATCTCACATTGACAGTCCCCTTTCTGATTTTTTGGTGCCTGGGGCCAGAATGTTCCCTGCACAAAGGGCTCTTTCCGGGAAAGCTGCATCACTGGGTGCTCACTTATACAGGCAAATTGAAAGGTCAGTCTTGGGTCATGGTGGGAAGAGTTGGGCCTGTTGGGCTCATTGACCTATTATTGTGCTGTACCTATTGCGTAAACTGGCAGAAAGTATCTGAAGAGCTATGTTAAATAAACACACAGTTTAAGGAAGGGTTTGAAGCCCCTACTGAGTGCGGTAGTTTAGGATTCGTGTTCAGGCTGGGCGAGGTGCAAAGCAGTTTCAGCTTCACACCAATGCTAAACTTGTGCAATGTAAGTGAAATGTGCCAGCCCAGAGTGATTCTCAAATCAATCTCAAATGGAATTGCCTTCAGGACGGATTCACTCTAACTTGCAAAGTGAAATGAGGTACACTATCGTTGAAGTTGAATGCAGTCTTAAGTAACCAGTTAAAAGTGCTTAAGTATAACATGATATAAAGACAAAACACAGATGCTGGAAATCTGAAATAAAAACTGAAGAGTGCTGAAGAAGACTCATATTTGACTCGAAATGTTAACTTTGTTTCCCTAGGGGGCAGCACGGTGGCGCAGTGAGTAGCACTGCTGCCTCACGGCGCCGGGGTCCCAGGTTTGATCGCAGCTCTGGGTCACTGTCCGGGTGGAGTTTGTACATTCTCCCCATGTTTGCGTGGGTTTCGCCCCCACAGCTCAAAGATGCAGGCTAGGTGGTTTGGCCACGCTAAATTGCCCCTTAATTGGAAGAAATTAATTGGGCACTCTAAATTTTTAAAATAACTTTGTTTCTCTGACCACAGAGTCTACCAGATCTGCGCGCGGCACGGTAGTACAGTGGCTAGCACTGTTGCTTTACAATGCCAGGGTCCCAGGTTCGATTCCCAGCTTGGGTCACTGTCTGTGCGGAGTTTGCACGCTCCCCGTGTCTGCGTGGGTTTCCTCTGGATGCTCCGGTTTCCTCCCACAAGTCCCGAAAGCCATGCTGGTTAGAATTGGACATTCTGAATTCTCCCTCTGTGTACCCGAACAGGCGCTGGAGTGTGGCGACTATGGGCTTTTCACAGTAACTTCATTACAGTGTTAATGGATGCCAACTTGTGACAATAATAAAGATTATTATTATATCCAGCACCTATGTTGTATTTCAGATTTTACAAACACTGCTTCAAAAAGCACCCCACCCCCACAACTCTTTCATTTCAGGTGTGAAGTCATTCCTTTGAGAGGCAAATAAGGCTAATGTTATATTCATCGGGAGTGTCTGTCAAAATGCTTCATTGACAATTACTTCAATCTACCTCAAGTGGCCCGTCTAAACTCTTATGTCAGCCCAGACTGGATTAGCATCTGTTAAATGTTTGTATGTATTGTATTCACAACACATTTCTGAAGCACTCAAAGGAGGATTGACTCCCTCTCATCTCGTGATTTATAATGAAGGGCTATTCGGTGCCATAAAACCATTAATCTGTGAGGCAGCTCTCTCAACTTTAACCTCATTTACACTGGCTTGAACAGTTCATTTCCACATTGTTTCAAGGAGACTTTTCTATTTTTGTATTTGAAAAGAGGTAAGTGTGTCTCAGTACTGGGCACCCTTAAGGCTGAAAAAAGTTACTTGAGGGTGAGGTAAAGATCAAATGTAGAAATTGGTGGGTCTGCATATCCTAGATGTCTGAAATAGCAAAGTGAAAATGCTGGAAATACTCAGCCGTCAAATTGGCTTCACTGCAAATAAACAGGCCATTTGGCCCAGTTGGTCAATGCTGACTCTTTTAGACCATGAGATGGAGGAGCATAAGTAGGCCATTCGGCCCATCGAATCTGCGCCATCGTTCAATGAGACCATGACTGATCTGAAATGATAATCCTCAACTCCACGTTCCCACCTTATCCCCATAACCCTTGATTAAAAATCTGTTTATTTCAACTTTGAACATATTCAACGACCCAGCCTCTGGCAGCCGCCTGGGGTGAAGAATTGCAGAGCTTCTCTGATGACGAAATTCCTCCTTATCTCGGTCTGAAATGGGCGACCCACTTCAGCGTCTACCCTCTCAAGCCCCCTGAGAATCCTATATGTGCCCGATTCTTCTAAACTCCAATGAGTACAGGCTCAACCTACTCATGAATCCCCTCCTCTTCATCTAATCCCAACATTAACTGACCATTGAATCAAAGAATTTACAGTGCAGAAGGAGGCCATTCGGCCCATCGGATCTGCAGCAGCCCTTACAAAGAGCACCCTACTGAAGCCCACGTATCTACCCTATCCCCGTAACCCAGTAACCCCCACATAACATTTTTCTGGACACCAAGGGGCATGGCCAATCCACCTAACCCGCACATCTTTAGACTGTGGGAGGAAACCAGAGCACCTGGAGGAAACCCATGCAGACACGGGGAGAACGTGCAGACTCCGCACGGACAGTGACCCTGCCGGGAATCGAATCTGGGACCCTGAAGCTGTGAAGCAATTGTGCTAACCACTATGCTACCGTGCTGCCCAAAGGAAAAAAATATTACTCTCCAAATTAAAATGTTCTCAGTACTTAGCAATTAGTACAAAAGCCTCAAATGAGAGTGAATCACATCTGGGACTGTACTTCCATGTCCTAAAGGACCCCCACAAACACATCAGTACACTACCTTTGCCCCTGTGCTTATTTTCCAGGGATCATACAATTTTACAGTGCAGAAGCAGGCCATTCGGCCCATCGAGTCTGCAACGGCTCTTGGAAAGAGCACCCTACCCAAGCCCACACCTCCACCCTATCCCCATAACCCAGTAACCCCACCCGGCACTAGGGGCAATTTTGGACACTTAAGGGGCAATTTAGCACGGCCAATCCACCTAACCTGCACATCTTTGGACTGTGGGAGGAAACCGGAGCACCCGGAGGAAACCCACGCAGACACGGGGAGGATGTGCAGACTCCGCACAGACAGTGACCCAAGCCGGAATCGAACCTGGGACCCTGGAGCTGTGAAGCAATTGTGCTAACCACTGTGCTACCGTGCTGCCCCTAAAGCCCAGGAGGCCTGGGAATGTCGGAACCAAGGAGAGAACAGTTGAATTTTTTGTTTGCATTAAGCACATTCAAGAAGATCTCTCCAGTTTTGGTGCTGGATGTTGGGTGTCTCCTTTTGTTAATTTTTCATATAGATTGTTTGCAACTTAATAATTTTGGCACTACAAAACTTGAGTGGTGCTGAAAAAAGAATTAGGTCAAAGATTTCTGTCTTGCCCATCAGGACCATTGCAGGATTGCCAGTGTCAGGGCAAAAGGAGAACTAACGATGAACTGTCACTCTCACCATCAACTGGTATGTTCTACATTGCAGTGCCTCTACCCCAATCAGAGTCCATTTGCCAACCAATCAGCACACTCTTCTCGTAAATATAAAGTTGTTGTTTCCCCAAACATTGGTATTTTTACGATTGGTCTGATGAGTGCAAGATGTAAAGTTTTGACAAAGTGTATTTCTTTTCAGCAATAATCACAGATTGTTTGCTTGTGAAGTTTAGAGGTGAAGGAGAGACAGTGATGCAGTGGTAATGTCACTGGGCTAGCAATCGCGAGGCCTGGGCTAATGCTCTTGGAGCACTGGTTCAAATCCCACTCTAGGCAGCTGCTGGAATTAGAATTGAATTAATAAATTTGAAGTCCAAAACTGGTAATGGTGGCCATGACACTGTAATTGATTGTAGTAAAAACCAATCTGGTTCCCTAAAGTCCTGCAGGGAAGGAAATCTGCCATCCTTACCTGGTCTGGCCTACATGTGACTCCAGGTCTACAGCAATGCCATCTGACCTAACAAGCCACTCAGTTCAATTAGTGGTGGCAACAAATGCTGGCTTTGCCAGCGACATCTGCATCCCAGGAAAGAATAAAACTAAAATGAATAGAGTCCTCACTTGTGCTGCGGACTGCTGAGGTTAATCAAACTTGTCCCTCGCCTGAGGTGTGGTGACCCTCGGGTTAAATCACCACCAGTCAGCTCTCCCCCTCACAGGGGAAAGCAGCCTATGGTCATCTGGGACTGTGGCGATTTTACTTCCTGGATCACTGTACAGGAGGCGAATGCTGGCTGGTTTATTCCAAGCTGCACATGTAGGTGAAAATATTCAAGAATAGACCTTTGAGTGAGTAAAGAAGCAATTTATTAATTTTCAGAGCTCTGGGAGAAGAGGCCTTTGACCCCCACGGTCTGTGCAGCACCTTTTCCCTCCTGAGCTGAGGTCGCACTGGGTTAATACGCAGAAGGAAAGTGGAATTAGTTTGTATTCGCATTTACATATACCCAATCAATTCTGTTTGCGTCACAATTTATAACATGCATCTGCAATGTCATAAATGGCTACAAGTTAGCTCCTATAGCCTCTAATTGGCAGTTTGCCTTACTCGATCAATTCATTAATGAAATGAATGAAAATCACTTATTGTCACAATTAGGCTTCAATGAAGTTACTGTGAAAAGCCCCTAGTCGCCACATTCCGGCGCCTGTTCAGGGAGGCCGGTACAGGAATTGAACCCATGCTGCACCAGTGATTTAGCCCTGAGTTAAACATAGATAACGGTTACATAAAGTCATGTGGTCAATAGTCCAGCCACGTTGAAACATGTCCTTCCTCATTCCTTGCTAGTTCCTCAATTTGGGGCGCCTTTGTCAGTTACAAATAACTAAGAATGCAGACAGTGGGCAAAGGTTGCCAATGGCTCATTGTCTCTCCGGATGCATCTGGTTGTGGATCACTTGTTTTGCACAAAGCTTTACTACTTCAGCAGCAGACACTGATAATAACATAGGGTCAAGAACAAAGACAGAGTCCATTTTATATCAGGCGGCATCCATTTTGTATCTTTTGTAGTCCGTTTGGAATTCTACCTCTTCACACATTTGAAAGAGTTGCATTTCTATAGCACCATTCATGGCCTGAGAATGTTCCAAATCTCATTATAGCCAATGAAATGTAGTCATTGTTGTAGGAACTGAGGCAGCCAATTAGTGCACAGCAAGCTCCCACAAACATTACCACAGCAATGTTTTTTGTGTGACGTTAATTGAGGAATAGATATTGGTCAAAGTCATTTATGCAGTTGGCTGTGCTGTTCCAAATTTGTTATTTTTCCCCAAAATATATTTTGGTCATATTTATAAAAATGCATTCTAAAGATGTGCAGGTTGGTGGATTGGCCATGCTAAATTGCCCCTTAGTAGGGTTTACGGGGATAGATTGGAGGTGTGGGCTTAGGTAGGGTGCTCTTTACAAGGGTCGGTGCAGACCCGATGGGCCGAATGGCATCCTTCTGCACTGTATGATTCTATAATGGATCAAATTGGACATTACTGGAAAATGCAAACCATTTCAGGGCCTTTCCTCAGAGCATGTGGCCCTCTTTGAGGTGCTGCTGCTTTCTCACTTCTGTTGTTCAATGTGGAATCTCTATTTTCACCTATGCCCTGCCAAAGACAGGTTCTTGGCTCATTGTCTGCTGGCTATATCCTCCGCTGTTTCCTTCGTTTTTTTGTGTCAGTGATGGTTTGCCATTGGTTTCCATTCTGTATGGAATTTACAGTCCAGATGACATACATAGGAACATAGGAATTAGGAGCAGAAGTAGGCCATTCAGCCCATCGAGTCGCTCTGCCATTCAATGACATCATGACTGATCTGATAGAATCCTCAACTCCACTTTCCCGCCTCATCCCCATAATCCTTGATTGCCTTACTGATTAAAATTTTGTCTCTCAGCCTTTAAAAAAAATTAATTTAAAGTACACAATTCTTGTTTTTTCCAATTAAGGGGCAGTTTAGCGTGGCCAATCTACCTAACCTGCACATCTTTGGGTTGTGGGGGGATGAGACCCACGCCGACACCGGGAGACACACGGGGAGAATGTGCAAACTCCACACGGACAGTGACCCGGGGTTGCGATCTCAGCCGGGTCCTCGGCGCCGTGAGGTATCTCAGCCTTGAACCTACTTAACGACCCAACCTCTACAACTCTCTGCGGTAAAGAATTCCACAGATTTCACTACCCTCTGGGAGAAGAAATTCCTCCCCATCTCTCGTTTCAAATGGGCGACCCCTTGACTCTGAGATGATGCCCTTTGTTCCTCTCAGTATCTACCGGAACAAGCCCCCCCCCCACCCCCCAAGATTCCTCCATAACGTCGCCTCTCATCCTGCTAAACTCCAATGAGTACAGTCGCAACTTTCTCAACCTATCCTCAAAGAACAAAGAACAAAGAAGAGTACATGATGTGGAGATGCCGGCGTTGGACTGGGGTGAGCACAATTTTAAAGTCCAACAGGTTTGTTTCGATTTCACTAGCTTTCGGAGCGCTGCTCCTTCCTCAGGTGAATGAAGAGGTATGTTCCAGAAACATATATATAGTCAAATTCAAAGATGCCAGACAATGCTTGGAATACGAGCATTAGCAGGTGATTAAATCTTTACAGATCCAGAGATGGCGTAACCCCAGGTTAAATAGGTGTGAATTGTGTCAAGCCAGGACAGTTGGTAGGATTTCGCAGGCCAGATGGTGGGGGATGAATGGAATGCGACATGAATCCCAGGTCCCGGTTGAGGCCGCACTCATGTGTGCGGAACTTGGCTATAAGCTTCTGCTCGGCGATTCTGCATTGTCGCGCGTCCTAAAGGCCGCCTTGGAGAACGCTTACCCGGAGATCAGAGGCTGAATGTCCTTGACTGCTGAAGTGTTCCCCGACTGGAAGGGAACATTCCTGCCTGGTGATTGTCGCGCGATGTCCGTTCATTCATTGTCGCAGCATCTGCATGGTCTGCAAAGAAAAGTACAGCACAGGAACAGGCCCTTCGGCCCTCCAAGCCCGTGCCTACCATGCTGCCCGACTAAACTACAATCTTCTACACTTCCTGGGTCCGTATCCCTCTATTCCCATCCTATTCATGTATTTGTCAAGATGCTCCTTAAATTTCACTATCCTCATGAGAAAATCCCTCCAGACTGGGATCACCCTAATGAAAGTGAACCTTCTCTGGACAGCTTCCAACGCAGGATTTATTTCCAATCCCCCCCCCCCCCCCCCCATTCATCTCGCCCTATCAGCATAACCCCCACTCTCCCTCCTGTCTTTACCTAACTTCAATTTAAATGCATTTCTAGGACTGGCTTGAATTCCCACGTGGCAGCAAGTTCCACATTCTCTCTCTCTCCCTCCCCCCCCCGGGCTATGGTGGCTTTGGAAATGACTGCCCATGGATTCTGCGTGGGAGCTGTTGTTAAATGGAATGTGAAAGGAGTTCTCACGTTTGAGGCACAGAGCTGCCCCCCTCTGCACATCGCAAAGGTGCGAGAGGCTGCTTCTCCAAACGCTGGGCATTGGGCAGAGCTGAGTGTGAACACCTTGACTGAGCAAGAAGTGTGAAAACGCCTGTTGTACCAGCCGGGGAAACTATTCCGGAGATGCCGACAGCCTGATACTGGGGAGAGGCGGAAATCAGGAGGAGACTGTGCAATATTATTAAGAAGATCTCCAGTCAGCTGGCTCAGACCGAGTTCTGTTGTCTTCAGAGGTGGAAGGAAGGTTTTTATTGGGAAACTGCTGAACGGTATGTCTTGTCTCTGTATTCTGTCCATTCCCGAGTGTTAGCCAAACTCTTCAGCAGGACCAGGCTGTCAGATGTTTCAGCCTGAAGCAGCCCCTGTTTATTTTAGACCACAATCAGTGTGAAAGAATCGTGGCTTAAACAAGTTCGAGTGAGACTGGAATAGAGCAGAGAATCTCAACAGGACCCCTGACTCGGAGCCAATCTGCTGCTTCACCAGTTACTGTGTGTGTGTGTGCTGTAGTTTTTGTTAACTTTTATTTACCAAAGGTGCTCTGACCCTCCAGTCGTCTTGAGCAGCAGGAAATAGCGACGTTAGCGGAGGGGGAGACGAGAGTTTGAGGTTTGATTAGAGCTGAACAAAGTTGGGAGCCGGGGTTCAGACAGAGGCGGAGGTGGACAGGACAAGGGGCGTGGGTAGAGTCCCCATGGGAAACCAGTGACAAAGAGAATGGCCAGGTTGGCAGCGTCCACAGTATCTCCTTTCTGTATTGGTTTCCAATCGGTGATACATCGTTGCTGTGTTTGTGTGTGTTGGACAAATGCTCCTACAAACGGCCTTCAAACGAGGCAGAATGATGTGGTTCAGTCATGCCGTTTGGAAACCCAGTACGAAGTCTTACAACACCAGGTTAAAGTCCAACAGGTTTGTTTCGATGTCACTAGCTTTCGGAGCGCTGCTCCTTCCTCAGGTTCCAAACCACGTTTGGAAACCCGGTGGGCAATTGCTCCGGTGGGAACGGAGTGGGGGCCACTCTGTTAAAGGCTCAATTTAAATGAAATGTTGTAGGAATGCGGAGAGTCAATGCTAATTTTATGGTAGTGATTGATCCTTGCAGTTGCTGTCATAAAATGAATATGCTGCAGGAAAGGATGTCCCGAAGCGTGGTACATTGGCGAGACCATGCAGAATTCAATCACCAGCCAGGAATGTTCCCTTCCAGTCGGGGAACACTTCAGCAGTCAAGGGCATTCAGCCTCTGATCTCCGGGTAAGCGTTCTCCAAGGCAGCCTTCAGGACCCGCGACAACGCAGAATCGCCGAGCAGAAACTTATAACCAAGTTCCGCACACATGAGTGCAGCCTCAACCGGGACCTGGGATTCATGTCACATTACATTCATCCCCCACCATCTGGCCTGCGAAATCCTACCAACTGTCCTGGCTTGAGACAATTCACACCTCTTTAACCTGGGGTTACCCCATCTCTGGATCTGTAAAGATTTAATCACCTGCTAATGCTCACATTCCTAGCATTGTTTGGCATCTTTGAATTTGTCTATATATGTGTTTCTGGAACAGACCTCTTCATTCACCTGAGGAAGGAGCAGCGCTCCGAAAGGTAGTGACATCGAAACAAACCTGTTGGACTTTAACCTGGTGTTGTAAGACTTCGTACTATAAAATTAATAATAATCGCTTATTGTCACAAGGAGG
Source organism: Scyliorhinus torazame (assembly GCF_047496885.1). Lineage (NCBI taxonomy): Eukaryota > Metazoa > Chordata > Chondrichthyes > Carcharhiniformes > Scyliorhinidae > Scyliorhinus > Scyliorhinus torazame. The sequence continues at coordinate 8,662,926 of NC_092723.1, forward strand.
CTTCAATGAAGTTACTGTGAAAAGCCCTTAGTTGCCACATTCCGGCACCTGTTCGGGGAGGCTGGTACGGGAATTGAACCCGCGCTGCTGGCCTTGTCTGCATTACAAGCCAGCTGTTTAGCCCATTGTGCTGAACCATCCCCTCGTGGGTCGCATTTGGCAGAACTTTTTTTTAAAAAAAATATTTTATTGAAAATTTTTGGTCAACCAACACAGTACATTGTGCATCCTTTACACAATATTATAACAACACAAATACCAATGACCTATTTTATAAACAAAAAATGAATAAATAATAAATAACAAAAATGAAAACTAACCCTAATTGGCAACTGCCTTATCACAAGTAACACTCTCCAAAAATATAATTTAACAGTCCAATATATAATTATCTGTAGCAACGACCTATACATATTATACAGTATATATTAACAACCCTGAGAGTCCTTCAGGTTCCTCCTCCCCCCCCCCCGATCCTGGGCTGCTGCTGCTGCCTTCTTTTTTCCATTCCCTCTATCTTTCTGCGAGGTATTCGACGAACGGTTGCCACCGCCTGGTGAACCCTTGAGCCGACCCCCTTAGAACGAACTTAATCCGCTCTAGCTTTATAAACCCCGCCATGTCATTTATCCAGGTCTCCACCCCTGGGGGCTTGGCTTCTTTCCACATTAACAATATCCTGCGCCGGGCTACTAGGGACGCAAAGGCCAAAACATCGGCCTCTCTCGCCTCCTGCACTCCCGGCTCTTGTGCAATCCCAAATATAGCCAACCCCCAGCTTGGTTCGACCCGGACCCCCACTACTTTTGAAAGCACCTTTGTCACCCCCATCCAAAACCCCTGTAGTGCCGGGCATGACCAAAACATATGGGTATGATTCACTGGGCTTCTCGAGCACCTCGCACACCTATCCTCCACCCCAAAAAATTTACTGAGCCGTGCTCCAGTCATATGCGCCCTGTGTAATACCTTAAACTGAATCAGGCTTAGCCTGGCACACGAGGGTGACGAGTTTACCCTGCTTAGGGCATCTGCCCACAGCCCCTCCTCGATCTCCTCCCCCAGCTCTTCTTCCCATTTCCCTTTTAGTTCATCCACCATAGTCTCCCCTTCATCCCTCATTTCCCTATATATATCTGACACCTTACCACCCCCCACCCATATCTTTGAGATCACTCTGTCCTGCACCTCTTGTGTCGGGAGCTGCGGGAATTCCCTCACCTGTTGCCTCGCAAAAGCCCTCAGTTGCATATACCTGAATGCATTCCCTTGGGGCAACCCATATTTCTCTGTCAGCGCTCCCAGACTCGCGAACTTCCCATCCACAAACAGATCTTTCAGTTGCGTTATTCCTGCTCTTTGCCACATTCCATATCCCCCATCCATTCCCCCCGGGGCAAACCTATGGTTGTTTCTTATCGGGGACCCCCCCAAGGCTCCAGTCTTTCCCCTATGCCGTCTCCACTGTCCCCAAATCTTCAGTGTAGCCACCACCACTGGGCTTGTGGTGTAGTTCCTCGGTGAGAACGGCAATGGGGCTGTCACTATAGCCTGTAGGCTAGTCCCCCTACAGGACGCCCTCTCTAATCTCTTCCACGCCGCTCCCTCCTCCTCTCCCATCCACTTACTCACCATTGAAATATTAGCGGCCCAATAATACTCACTTAGGCTCGGTAGTGCCAGCCCCCCCCTATCCCTGCTACGATGTAAGAATCCCTTCCTCACTCTCGGGGTCTTCCCGGCCCACACGGCAGCACGGTAGCCTTGTGGATAGCACAAATGCTTCACAGCTCCAGGGTCCCAGGTTCGATTCCGGCTTGGGTCACTGTCTGTGCGGAGTCTGCACATCCTCCCCGTGTGTGCGTGGGTTTCCTCCGGGTGCTCCGGTTTCCTCCCACAGTCCAAAGATGTGCGGGTTAGGTGGATTGGCCATGCTAAATTGCCCATAGTGTCCAAAATTGCCCTTAGTCTAAGGTGGGGTTACTGGGTTATGGGGATAGGGTGGAGGTGTGGACCTTGGGTCGGGTGCTCTTTTCAAGAGCCGGTGCAGACTCGATGGGCCGAATGGCCTCCTGCACTGTAAATTCTATGATTCTATGATGCTCTTTTCAATCCTTTTAAAAAAAGCCTTCGTGATCACCACCGGGAGGCACTGAAACACAAAGAGGAATCTCGGGAGGACCACCATCTTAACCGCCTGCACCCTCCCTGCCAGTGACAGGGATACCATATCCCATCTCTTAAAATCCTCCTCCATTTGTTCCACCAACCGCGTTAAATTTAACCTCTGCAATGTGCCCCAATTCTTGGCTATCTGGATCCCCAGGTAACGAAAGTGCCCTGTTACCTTTCTCAACGGTAGGTCCTCTATTTCTCTACTCTGCTCCCCTGGATGCACCACAAACAACTCACTTTTCCCCATGTTCAATTTATACCCTGAAAAATCCCCAAACTCCCCAAGTATCCGCATTATTTCTGGCATCCCCTCCGCCGGGTCTGCCACGTATAGTAGCAAATCGTCCGCATACAAAGATACCCGGTGTTCTTCTCCTCCTCTAAGTACTCCCCTCCACTTCTTGGAACCCCTCAACGCTATCGCCAGGGGCTCAATCGCCAGTGCAAACAATAATGGGGACAGAGGGCATCCCTGCCTTGTCCCTCTATGGAGCCGAAAATATGCAGATCCCTGTCCATTCGTGACCACGCTCGCCATCGGGGCCCTATACAACAGCTGCACCCATCTAACATACCCCTCTCCAAAACCAAATCTCCTCAACACCTCCCACAAATAATCCCACTCCACTCTATCAAATGCTTTCTCGGCATCCATCGCCACTACTATCTCCGTTTCCCCCTCTGGTGGGGCCATCATCATTACCCCTAACAGCCTCCGTATATTCGTGTTCAGCTGTCTCCCCTTCACAAACCCAGTTTGGTCCTCGTGGACCACCCCCGGGACACATTCCTCTATTCTCATTGCCATTACCTTGGCCAGGATCTTGGCATCTACATTTAGGAGGGAAATAGGTCTATAGGACCCGCATTGTAGCGGGTCCTTTTCCTTCTTTAAGAGAAGCGATATCGTTGCTTCAGACATAGTCGGGGGCAGTTGTCCCCTTTCCTTTGCCTCATTAAAGGTCCTCGTCAATACCGGGGCGAGCAAGTCCACATATTTTCTATAGAATTCGACTGGGAATCCATCCGGTCCCGGGTCCTTTCCCGCCTGCATGCTCCTAATTCCTTTCACCACTTCTTCTACCTCGATCTGTGCTCCCAGTCCCACCCTTTCTTGCTCTTGCTCTTTCACCTTGGGAAATTCCAGCCGATCCAAGAAGCCCATCATTCTCTCCCTCCCATCCGGGGGTTGAGCTTCATATAATTTTTTATAAAATGTCTTGAACACTCCATTCACTCTCTCCGCTCCCCGCTCCATCTCTCCTTCCTCATCCCTCACTCCCCCTATTTCCCTCGCTGCTCCCCTTTTCCTCAATTGGTGTGCCAGCAACCTGCTCGCCTTCTCCCCATATTCGTACTGTACGCCCTGTGCCTTCCTCCATTGTGCCTCTGCAGTGCCCGTAGTCAGCAAGTCAAATTCTACATGTAGCCTTTGCCTTTCCCTGTACAGTCCCTCCTCCGGTGCTTCCGCATATTGTCTGTCCACCCTCAAAAGTTCTTGCAGCAACCGCTCCCGTTCCTTACTCTCCTGCTTCCCTTTATGTGCCCTTATTGATATCAGCTCCCCTCTAACCACCGCCTTCAACGCCTCCCAGACCACTCCCACCTGGACCTCCCCATTATCATTGAGTTCCAAGTACTTTTCAATGCACCCCCTCACCCTTAGACACCCCCCCACATCTGCCATTAGTCCCATGTCCATTCTCCAGGGTGGGCACCCTCCTGTTTCCTCCCCTATCTCCAAGTCCACCCAGTGTGGAGCGTGATCCGAAATGGCTATAGCCGTATACTCCGTTCCCCTCACCTTCGGGATCAACGCCCTTCCCAGCACAAAAAAGTCTATTCGCGAGTAGACTTTATGGACATAGGAGAAAAACGAGAACTCCTTACTCCTAGGTCTGCTAAATCTCCAGGGGTCTACACCTCCCATCTGCTCCATAAAATCTTTAAGTACCTTGGCTGCTGCCGGCCTCCTTCCAGTCCTGGACTTCGACCTATCCAGCCCTGGTTCCAACACCGTATTAAAATCTCCCCCCATTATCAGCTTTCCCATCTCTAGGTCCGGAATGCGTCCTAGCATCCGCCTCATAAAATTGGCATCATCCCAGTTTGGGGCATATATGTTTACCAAAACCACCGTCTCCCCCTGTAGTTTGCCACTCACCATCACGTATCTGCCCCCGTTATCCGCCACTATAGTCTTTGCCTCGAACATTACCCGCTTCCCCACTAATATAGCCACCCCCCTGTTTTTCGCATTTAGCCCCGAATGGAACACCTGCCCCACCCATCCTTTGCGTAGCCTAACCTGGTCTATCAGTTTCAGGTGCGTTTCCTGTAACATAACCACATCTGCCTTAAGTTTCTTAAGGTGTTCGAGTACCCGTGCCCTCTTTATCGGCCCGTTCAGCCCTCTCACGTTCCACGTGATCAGCCGGGTTGGGGGGCTTCCTACCCCCCCCCCCCCTAGTCGATTAGCCATCCCCTTTTTCCAGCTCCTCACCCGGTTCCCACGCAGCTGTACCTCCCCCAGGCGGTGCCCCCCCCGCCCATCCCCTCCCATACCAGCTCCCCCCTCTCCCCAGCAGCAGCAACCCAGTAATTCCCCCCGCTAGATCCCCCGCTAGCGTAATTACTCCCCCCATGTTGCTCCCAGAAGTCAGCAAACTCTGGCCGACCTCGGCTTCCCCCCGTGACCTCGGCTCGCACCGTGCGATGCCCCCTCCTTCCTGCTTCTCTATTCCCGCCATGATTATCATAGCGCGGGAACCAAGCCCGTGCTTCTCCCTTGGCCCCGCCCCCAATGGCCAACGCCCCATCTCCTCCACCTCCCCTCCTCCCCCCATCACCACCTGTGGAAGAGAGAAAAGTTACCACATCGCAGGATTAGTACATAAAACTCCTCTTTCCCCCCATTTTAACACCCCTCTTTGCCCCCCACATTCGCCCCACCACTTTGTTCAAACGTTCTTTTTAATAACCCGCTCATTCCAGCTTTTCTTCCACAATAAAAGTCCACGCTTCATCCGCCGTCTCAAAGTAGTGGTGCCTCCCTCGATATGTGACCCACAGTCTTGCCGGTTGCAGCATTCCAAATTTTATCTTCTTTTTATGAAGCACCGCCTTGGCCCGATTAAAGCTCGCCCTCCTTCTCGCCACCTCCGCACTCCAGTCTTGATAAACGCGGATAACCACGTTCTCCCATTTACTGCTCCGAGTTTTCTTTGCCCATCTAAGGACCATTTCTCTATCCTTAAAATGGAGGAATCTCACCACTATGGCTCTGGGAATTTCTCCTGCTCTCGGCCCTCGCGCCATCACTCGGTATGCTCCCTCCACCTCCAACGGACCCGCCGGGGCCTCCGCTCCCATTAACGAGTGCAGTATCATGCTCACATATGCCCCGACGTCCGCTCCCTCCACACCTTCAGGAAGACCAAGAATCCTCAGGTTGTTCCTCCTTGCGTTGTTCTCCAGTGCCTCCAACCTTTCCACACATCGTTTCTGATGTGCCTCATGCGTCTCCGTCTTCACCACCAGGCCCTGTATGTCGTCCTCATTCTTGGCTGCCTTTGCCTTCACGACCCGAAGCTCCCGCTCCTGGGTCTTTTGTTCCTCCTTTAGCCCTTCGATCGCCTGTAGTATCGGGGCCAACAGCTCTTTCTTCATTTCCTTTTTGATCTCTTCCACACAGCATTTCAAGAACTCTTGTTGTTCAGGGCCCCATGTTAAACTGCCACCTTCCGACGCCATCTTGGTTTTTGCTTGCCTTCCTTGCCGCTGTTCTAAAGGATCCACTGCAATCCGGCCACTTTCTCCTCCTTTTTTCATCCGTATCCAGGGGGGATTCCCTTCTGGTTTACCGCACAGTGTTTTTAGCCGTCAAAATTGCCGTTGGGGCTCCTATCAAGAGCCCAAAAGTCCGTTTCACCGGGAGCTGCCGAAACGTGCGACTCAGCTGGTCATCGCCGCACCCGGAAGTCGCATTTGGCAGAACTTAATGGATAAAAATGAGCCATAGTGGTGCTTGGGTGAACATTGTGTTTTGTACATTGCAACAGTGACCCTTCAAAAGTACTTTATTGCCTGTGAAGCATTCTGGGATATCCTGTGGTTGAAAAATGTGTTTTTTTTTGGTCATCAAATGGGAGGCATGGTGGTATTATCACTCAACTCGTCACCCAGGGACCCAGTCATGTTCTGGGGACCTGTGTTCGAATCCCACCATGGCAGATGGTGCAATTTGAATTCAATAAAAATCTGGAATGATAAAGTGTAATTGTACCGTTGTCAATTGTCATAAAAACCCATCTGGCATGTACTTTAGGGAAGGAAATCTGCCACCCGTACCTGGTCTGGCCTACATGTGACTCCAGACCCGCAGCAACTGTGGTTGACTCGGAACACAAAAGCAGAAAATTCTGGACAATCTCAGCAGGTCTGGCAGCATCAGTGGAGAGAAAAGGGGGCTAATGTTTCGAGTTGGATGCCTCTTTGTCAAAGTTGGAGAGAACTGGAAAGAAGTCAGATTTATATTGTAGTGGGCGCAGGGGGTGGTGTTGCGTGGTGGGGTTGGATGGGGGCCAGCGATAGATTGACAAAGATGTCAAGGACAGAAGACAAAGGGAATGTAAATAGTGGTTAAGGCAAAGTGGGTGCTCAGATTGGCACGTAAAGAGATTGGATTGTGTGAATGGCAAAACAAAGTTGAGCAATGTCTCAAATGGCAACTAGGAACAGTTGGCCCAGGTGGAGTGAGGGTGGCACAGTGGTTAGCACTGCCCCCTCAAGCTCCAGAGACTCGGGTTCGATTCCGGCCTTAGGTCACTGTCTGTGCGGAGTCTGCACGTTCTCCCCGTGTGTGCGTGGGTTTCCTCCGGGTGCTCCGGTTTCCTCCCACAGTCCAAAGATGTGCAGGTTAGGTGGATTGGCCATGCTAAATTGCCCCTTAGTGCCCAAAACATTAGGTTGGGTGACGGGGATAATAATAACCTTTATTAGTGTCACAAGTAGGCTCACATTAACACTGCAATGAAGTTACTGTGAAAATCCCCTCGTCGCCACACTCCGGCACCTGAGGGAGAATTCAGAATGTCCAATTCACCTGGGCGGCACGGGGGCACAGTGGTTAGCACTGCTGCCTAGGGCCCTGAGGACCCAGGTTTGCGCATTCTTCCCGTGTCTGCGTGGGTTTCACCCCCACAACCCAAAAATATGCAGGTTAGGTGGCTTGGCAACGATAAATTGCCCCGAAATTCGAAAAGGGTCCAATTCACCTAACAAGCATGTCTTTCAGGACTTCTGGGAGGAAACTGGAGCACCCGGAGGAAACCCACGCAGACACTGAGATACGTGCAGACTCTGCAGACAGTGACCCAAGCCGGGAATCGAACTGGGCGCTGTGCAGAACAGTGCTAGCCACTGTGTTACCGTGCCGCCCATATTCCACACTACATAGGGTGGAGGCATGGGCTTAAGTAGGGTGCTCTTTCAAAGGGCCGGTGCAGACTCGATGGGCCGAGTGGCCTCCTTCTACACTGTAAATTCTATGAATGGTGAGGGAAAAACAGATCAATGGAAGAAATGAAAACAAATTGATAGAAATAAAAATGGGGTGAAGGTGGAGGAGAGAGTTCACAGTCGGAAGTGGTTGAACCCAATGGGAGGCTGTAATGTGCCTAATCGGAAGATGAGATGCTGTTCCTCCAGTTTGCGCCGGGCTTCACTGGAACATGGCAGCAGGCCAAGGACAGGCATGTGGACGTGAGAACAAGTCGGTGAGATGAAATGGCAGCGACAGGAAGGTCTGGATCTGCTTGGGGATGGACCGGAGGTGCTGTGCAAAGTGGCCACCCAGTCTGCGTTTAGTCTCTCCGATGTAGAGTAGACCGCACTGGGAGCCGTGAATTCAATAGACCTGATTGAAGGAGGTGCACGAGAAGCTCTGCCTCACTTGAAAAGATGGGCCTGAGATGGTGAGCAGGGAGGAGGTAAAGGGGCAAATAGAACATCAAACATACAGTGTAGAAGGTGGCCATTCGGCCCATAGAGTCTGCACCGACCCACTTAAGCCCTCACTTCCACCCTATCCCCACAACCCAATAACCCCATCTAACCTTTTTGGTCACTAAGGGCAAGTTAGCATGGCCAATCCACCTAACCTGCACGTCTTTGGACTTGTGGGAGGAAACCGGAGCACTCGGAGGAAACCCACGCAGACACGGGGAGAACGTGCAGACTCCGCACAGACAGTGACCCAGCGGGGAATCGAACCTGGGACCCTGGCGCTGTGAAGCTACAGTGCTATCTACTTGTGCTACCTGGAGTACCGATGACCACACCTGGACTACCAGGGACCACACCTGGAGTCAGTGACCACACCTGGAGTACCAGTGACCACACCTGGAGTCAGTGACCGGTTCAAGGCACCATACCGTAGGAAGAACATATTGGTCTTGGGAGTGAGGATAGCACAGGTTTACCAGAATGATACCTGGCCTCTAAAGGTTAAATTACAAAGGGAGATCACATAAATGAGGGTTGTATTCCCCGAATTTCGAATGTTAAGGGGTGATTCAATTACAATTTTCAAGATATTTAGGAAAACCGAGAAATTATTTTGGTTGACTGGGGAGTAAGGACAATGGGTTTAGATATTAGAGCCAAACCTTTCAGGAATTAAATTAGGAAAAGCTTTGACTCACGAAGTTTGATAGTTTATTAATAATAATAATAATAATAATAGTCATTATTATTGTCACAAGTAGGCTTACATTAACACCGCAATGAAGTTACTGTGAAAATCCCCTCGTCGCCACACACCGGCGCCTGTTCGGGTACACTGAGAGAGAATTCAGAATGTCCAATTCACCTAACAAGCATGCTTTTCGGACTTGTGGGAGGAAACCGGAGCACCCGGAGGAAACCCACGCAGACACGGGGAGAACGTGCAGACTCCTCACAGACAGTGACCCAAACTGGGAATTGAACCCAGGTCCCTGGAGCTGTGAAGCAACAGTGCTAACCACTGTGCCACCCATCCTTCCACAAATGATGATTGGCATTGGACTAATTGTAAATTTCAGAGCAGAGATTGATAGATATTTGCAAACCAAAGTTATTAAGGGATATGGGAAAAAGGCAGGTATGTGGAGTTAGATCACAGATCAGCCATGATAGTTGACCGGTGGCAGAGTGGTTAGCACTGCTACCTCACCGTGCCAGGGACCCGGGTTCAATTCCGGCTTTGGATGACTGTATGGAGTTTGCACGTTCTCCCTGTGTCTGAGTGGGTTTCCTCCAGGCGCTCCGGTTTCCTCCCATAGTCCAAAGCTGTGCAGGTTAGGTGAATTGGCCATTCTAAATTGCCCCTTAGTGTCCAGGGATGTACAGGTTAGCTTATGGAGATAGGGCGGGAGAGTGCCATAAAACAGACAAACAAATCGACACCTAAGAACCACAACCATCAAAGAGGTTCATTGAAAGTTGTTGACCCAGATAGACCGTGACACCCAGACCACAGACTTCATTACAGCCTGTCCTGGACCACATGAAACACGACACATTCATACACCAGGTATAAGCATATGCTGTGTATTGGGAAACAATGGGCTGGATTCTCCGATTGCCGACGGCGGAATCGCCTTTGGTGATTGGCTGGAGAATTCGTTTTGACGCCAAAACTGGGGGCGGCATTTTTATCAGATGCTCCGCCCTCTCAAAAACGGCATAATCGCTGAGTTCGCCGCACACCATTCAGACGGCCTCAGGACGTCACCTGAAGACTCTTCCCCCGATTCTCCGCCCCCGATGGGCTGACTTCCCGACGGCGTGGGGAACAGTTTTCGAGGACCTCGCGTGGCGGCTGTGGACTGTGTCCAGCGCCGTTACAGTCGGTGGTGAGGGGGGAACCGTTCCGATGGCTGGGGGGGGGGGCTTCGGCGGGGGCTGGGGGGACTGGTGGGCTGTGGTCCCGTGGGTGGTGAGGGGGGTTACACGTGAGCACTATCTGGCAGGCCCGGTCCGCGAGCGGCCAGTGCCATGTTGTATGGCAAGACCGCCATGTTGTATGGCAATTCTCCGTCGGGTGGAGCATCGGTCAGGGGGCGCCGCCGACATTTTGGTCGTCAGACCAGGCGTATGTTCCAGACATAGCCTCAAAATTGGAGCATCCGGCCCAATGACTGCATAACGAAACCCATGCAGTTAGGAAAATTGGATCACTCGATATGTTATTCTCTTGGAATGGAACTGTTAACGAAGGACAAAGGTTATGACCAATTTGCATTTATATAGCACCTTTTATACCATATGCACTATTAGATTGTGTGTGTATGTGTGTGGAAGTTATTGTTTCAGGGCAGAAAGGAAGAATGAGGTGGAAGTTGGGCAGCACGGTAGTACAGTGATTAGCACAATTGCTTCGCAGCTCCAGGGTCCCAGGTTCGATTCCCGGCTTGGGTCACTGTCTGTGCGGAGTCTGCACGTTCTCCCCGTGTGTGCGTGGGTTTCCTCCAGATGCTCCGGTTTCCTCCCACAGTCCAAAGATGTGCAGGTTAGGTGGACTGGCCATGCTAAATTGCCCTTAGTGTCCAAAATTGCCCTTAGTGTTGGGTGGGGTAACTGGGTTACGGGGATGGGGTGGATGTGTGTGGTTGGGAAGGGTGCTCTTTCCAAGAGCCGGTGCAGACTCGATGGGCCGAATGGCCTCCTTCTGAACTGTAAAAGTTGGGAAAGTTTGTTATCCTTGTGAAGAGATGATTCTATTGAGCTGGCATGGGTTTGTTAGTGCAGTCTTTTTATTGCGACCCGTTTTTTTTGCCTCATCTATTGACTCCCTGCTGAACTGGAATTCCATAAGCATCAGGAATTCTTTGACTCCTTGTCCAAGTGTAGACTTCCCAATGTATGAGACTTGCCATTGAGTGTCTGTATGCTTATCGACCATGGGGAGCGGGGGGAGAATGCAGGGTGGGCCAGCACATCACTGCCAGATCTCAGCTTCTCCCCTCCGAGGGTGGCACAGTGGCACACTGGCCCATCCCAGCGCTAAGGACCCAGGTTCGATCCCGGCCCTGGGACACTGTCCGTGTGGAGTTTGCACATTCTCCCCGTGTCTGCATGGGTCTCGCCCCCCAAAACGCAAAGATGTGCAGGGTAGGGGGATTGGCCATGCTAAATTGCCCCTTACTTGGAAAAATAATTGGGTACTCTAAATTTTAAAAAAAGCTTCTCCTCACCAAGTGTCCTCATTTTGCCAAACGTCTTAAATGTGCTTTAAGTGCAGCGACCATTTGAAAGCGCTGTGGGATGGTTTAACAGTCATTCAAACTATCAGTTGGAGGAAGAGGAGGGGAATGAAGGGGGGTCTCACTTTCATATTTCATCTGAAGGAAAGTGCCTTTTAAAAAAGAAATGCAGCACTCCCTCCATATTCAACTGACAAGTGAACGTAGTTCATTAGCTCATCTCGGGTATGATGCTTGAGCCTATAATCTCTGAAGCAGATTGCCATCAATGGGGTCGAGCTGACACACTGGGGAGTGCAAGCTATAGATTGCAGGCAGGCCGCATTCCACTGAATGAATAAGATGTCTCTTGCCGTCATGCCTTGCTTGTCAGGGAGAATTAACAGATGTTCCTGCAGAGTTAAGCCAGCCCTCTGCAGGGCCAACCTAGCCAAACGTGGTGGTATCTGTTTACACGCCCTTTGACTAAGAGAAATCCCGACACCGTCTTAAGACATACTTTTAGGTAGCATATTTCTTGAGCAGAGTTGGGTTGTGCAGGCTGCTCTTAAACCTCTTCAACATAATCTGTATCGCAAAAAAGGATGTTTAAAAGTGGAGATTGCTAATTAATGTTGACATAGGAATTGGAAGGGGTCAATGACAAAATCATTCTATGATGCTGGGAGGATTGGTGATAGATTCCTGTACACAATTCACCAATATTTAATAAAAATAAGAAGAAGAGTACCCAATTCATTTTTTCCAATTAAGGGGCAATTTAGTGTGGCCAATCCACCTAGCCTGCACATCTTTGGGTTGTGGGGGCGAAACCCACACAGACACGGGGAGAATGTGCAAACTCCACACGGACAGTGACCCAGAGCCGGGATCGAACCAGGGACCTCGGCACCGTGAGGCTGCAGTGCTAACCACGGCACCACCGTGCTGCCGTACAATTCACCAATATAAGGTGTACATTGCCAGCAGTTTGTTAGAACGACATTACAACACAATTCATCGGACTGAAAGTGCTTTGTGACATCAGGAAGATGGTGAAAAGTGCTTTATATAAATGTAAATTTTTCTTTAACAGGCTCAAGCTGTAAGAGTGATGCCTTTATCTCTTATCATAGAATTTACAGTGCAGAAAGAGACCATTCGGCCCATCGAGTCTGCACCAGCCCTTGGAAAGAGCATCCTACCCAAGCCCACACCTCCACCCTAACCCAGTAATCCCACCCAACCTTTTTGGACACTAAGGGCAATTTAGCATGGCCAATCCACCTAACCTGCACATCTTTGGACTGTGGGAGGAAACCGGAGCACCCGGAGGAAACTCACACAGACGCGGGGAGAAAGTGTAAATTCCACACAGACAGTGACCCAAGCCGGGAATTGAAACTGGGACCCTGGAGCTGTGAAGCAACTGTGCTAACCACTGTGCTGCCGTGCCCCCTCTTGCTGCCCGCCTGGTGACTTATAACTTTTAGTTTTGACTTTTTGTTGAACTTTGTGGTGCGTCTCTGAGCTTCTTTTGCTGTTTGTAAAAGTTATCAAGCGCTATTCATTTCGATGTGCTTGATTATCTTTGAGATCAAGAACCTTGAGACTCCCACTGCTGGAGAAACTGAAACTCTAGACATTGCTGGCCTATGTGATTAAGTTGCTCACTGCCTTAACCAGCTGCGCTACGCGGGAGGGTGAAGCAGTGATGGCAAGTGTGCGACATCACGTCCTTGATGTATACTGAGCGAGTTGGTTTGAATGATAATTTCATCAACGCTGCACAGAATACTGCTGCCTCCTCCCTGGGTCCTTTGCATCTCAGTGGAGTTGTTTTGAATGAAATGTTGGCGACGAGCCTAATTTCGACATAATACAGCTCTGGGTATAAATCCTGTGCAGCTTCATCTAGAGTGGTAATTAAACCTGCTGGAAGCACTTGACAAACAGCAGAGCCTTCATTACCGCTGATCTCGTCCTGATTTTCAGAAATAAATTTCTAGCGGTGCACAAAAAGAAATCAGCAAATCAGAACGGGAAATAATTCCTCCTCAATCATTTGAACGATCAGATTCTAGATGTTGAAGGAAAGCCAAAAGGCACTCGGAATCTTTAGTAAACACAGCAATGGATCAATCTCCAGGGGCTAGTTTAGCACAGTGGGCTAAACAGCTCGCTTGTAAGGCAGAACAAGGCCAGCAGCGCGGGTTCAATTCCCGTACCGGCCTCCCCGAACAGGCGCCGGAATGTGGCGACTAGGGGCTTTTCACAGTAACTTCATTGAAGCCTCCTTGTGACAATAAGCCATTATTATTATCTCTTGAGCTCAACAAATTAAGGTAAAAGTCTCAGAAAGCTATAAGCCGCCTGCCTCCTTGCCTGCACTGCACTGGATGGCCGTGTGTGTGGTAGTCGGAGTGTGAAGGCAGTAATCCATTGCTCGTGGGTAAACAACAGTTCAGTCAAATTGTAGGTGAGGACTGAATGCAGTGATTGGCAAGCTTCCGATCCACTAGACATCATGATTGCTTGCAGCAGAAACATTTCCACTTAAGAAAGTGCTCCCTGCTAAAACATCCAGAGGTCAGCACCAACCTGAGTCACTGGCCCTCGTCTGGCTAAGTCGAGCATAGAATAGAATGGTTGGAGCACAGGAGGAGGCCATTTGGCCCAGTGTGTGTGCTACCTCTCTGTAAAGGCAATTCCCAATCCCCCATGCCTTTTCCCCGTATCCCTGCAATGTTATTTTCAGGTTGGCTAAACAATCCGGCATAATGGAGCCGAGCAAAGTTTTCATAGCAAAAGCTGCCTGACTGTTTCTGCAGTATGAGTCTGTCGTTGAATGCAGAATGGGTCAAATGTAAAGCTCGTTTTAATAATTTGGCAAGAAAGGAGGAGAATGAAGATTTGCATTCCCCAATCGCCGGATGTCCCAAGCAGTTTACAACCAATGAAGCACTTTTGAAGAGTGTCGCTATTTTAAGTCTGTAAAGTCACCATAGGTTGCTTTCCCTTTTGAGGGGGGAGAGCTGACTGGTGGTGATTTAACCTGAGGACCAGCACACCTCAGGCGAGGGGCAAGGTTGAGAAAGCGGGGCCTTCCTGAATAATCGCAGCCGGTACGGGAATTGAAGCCGGGCTGCTGGCCTCGCTCTGCATCACGCACCAGCTGCCCAGCTAAACTGGCCCCATTCACTAATGTAATGTGGAGAATATGGCAGCCAATTTGCATGCATCCTACAAACAGCAATGTGATAATGACCAGATAATCTTTGCGATGTCGACAGAGGGATAAATATCTCTCCTGCTGTTCCTCAAAACAGTGTTGTGGGATCTTTTATGCCCATTTGAGAGGTTGTGGACAGGGCCTGGGTTTAACGTCTCATTCTGAAGGATGGTGCCTCCAGCAGTATAGCACTCCCTCAGTGTTTCAGTGGCGAGTCCTTGTATCATAGAATTTACAGTGCAGAAGGAGGCCATTCAGTCCATCGAGTCTGCACCGGCTCTTGGAAAGAGCACCCTCCCCAAGGTCAACACCTCCACCCTATCCCCATAACCCAGTAACCCCACCCAACACTAAGGGCAATTTTGGACACTAAGGGCAATTTATCATGGCCAACCCCCCTAACCTGCACATCTTTGGACTGTGGGAGGAAACCGGAGCACCCGGAGGAAACCCACGCACACACGGGGAGGATGTGCAGACTCCGCACAGACAGTGACCCAAGCCGGAATCGAACCTGGGACCCTGGGGCTGTGAAGTAATTGTGCTATCCACAATGCTACCGTGCTGCCCCCGTGCTGTCAGGCTTGATTTTTGTGTCAATGTCCTGGAGCGTTGACTTGAACCCAAAACCTTGCGACTCGGGCGAAAGTGCGACCAACTTGAGTCACCAATGATGATGGGGAGTTTTAGATTATGAAAATGTACCAGCCTTCCCGAACAGGCGCCTTCCCGTACCAGCCTCCCTGAACAGGCGGCGGAATGTGGCGACTAGGGGCTTTTCACAGTAACTTCATTGAAGCCTACTCGTGACAATAAGCGATTTTCATTTCATTTCATTCATTTTCAAATGCACGTAAGTATTGTCAGGCTGTTCATAAAAACATTCTGAAACATTTGAGGTTTAACAGTGGATTACTTAATATTTTTCCTAACTTTGTGCTGTTGGTTTTTAGCCTCCTCCTGACCTGATTAATATAATATTTATGTGAAGAATTATAGACAATGTCCATACCCAGCAGCGCAATCTGTAAGTACCCATAATTTTTACTGTTCGTTGCCAGATTTGGCAATGTGAAAAACTAGGCAGCGTGCCAGGCAACTAATAAACTCATTTTGAAGGACATGGTCTGCCTTATAATAAGTCTTTCACAGCCCGTTACTAAGGTGCACTGAATTCTGTGATCTGCGTGGGATATGGCTTCTGTTGCTCAAATTAGGAACCAAATATCACTCATTGTAGATTTTGACACCGATGTGACCTACTGTGACAGAAACCCCCCTGGGCAGGCGGCATAGGCAGAAATTGAGCTGGCGTTGAGGGGCGAAGCGACTTGGTAGTTTCTGTCTGGGAGGCTGGGACTACAAGAGCTTACAGATTTTAAATTGCACACTCCAGATTGCAGTGTGCAGTGAGGTGTGTAATGCTACAGCCAACACAATGTGTGATTCGTCCCTGAACATTGCAGACACATGGTACAATACATGCATATTAAATACAGTAGAGCTGAACACTTGAAATATGCTTTTGCACCCTATTACAATTTTATGCTCGCTCTGCTGGCTGCCTTTAGTTCCTCTCTCAAGGGCCACGTACATGTGTGAATGTAGACAGCAAGGGGTGTCGGGCAATTTTTAAATCAAGGACTGAAGGCAAATGAACCATGAACTCTCTGAAATATAGCTACAAAATGGCGTTTCAGCTCACAAGATGGCCGCACAAAATGGAGTCTCCAGTTGCACTGAATGCTGGGAAAGAGAAACAAAAGAAAGACCTCAGGACGTCCCGTTGCTGCCAGCCACGTTCTTTTTAAGCGCAGTCTCTATTGTAAATATAGGAAAGGTGGCAGCCAGTAGCGCACAGCAAACTCCCGGAAGCAATAATCTGATGGTGGCCCCAGAGTTTTGCTTTTGTAAAGTGATGTGGGTTGAGGAATGAGTCCGGCACCCGTGACAAAGCTGATTTCCTGTCTCCCCCCCCCCCCCCCCCCACAAACCTCCCTGGAGGAAATCGTTTCCTCCATCTACTCTGCTGGATCTTTGTAACATTTTGAACACTTTTTCATCCGCTCATCCTCTCAATCTTTCATACTCCAGGAAATGAATGCCAGGTTTATGCAACCTGCTGTCAAGACTGCAAACCACTCAAGCTGCAAAGTGCAAGTAATTTGTGGTCCATGGTGTGCTGTCAGTTTCACACTGGTGGAACTGGCTAACCAAATTGATGCTTGAGGCCGTGTCTTTATACCTTTACATCAAGACCTGCAGCAAATACGGTGTGTTCTTTTTTTCTCTCTCTATTCTGCAGTCCCACAGTCAAGAGATGGAGCTAGTCTATAGAAGATGTCTTCAAAGTAAACCGGAAGTATGCAGTCAATCTCCACGCAGTCAAAGTCTTCCTGGGGTTACTGACCAGAGACATCAGGAAAAACATATTGCTCACCATAAACCCAACAGTGATGAGAGTGGCAAGGAGCAGGCAAGTGTAGTCCACAGGAAGAGTGCCCAATCAGTGACACACAGCAACCAACACAAGCGGGTGCGTAATGCTGAAAAATTGGAATCTGGGAGTGAGGGGAAGGGGCATCATTGTATATCAGAGGTAGGACTCGAGGTGATGTACCCAGTCGTGTCGATGAAGTCTAGCCAATTCATTTGCTTCCCTCACTAATTTCTTCCTTTCCTCACTGCTCCAAAGACAGTGACTCAGAGAGCAGGAGTGCTGCACACAACCTTGCCTCAGTGGCCGCCGTGGTACTTGACTGCGGCAAGTGTTGCAGGCGAGTCTAGACCACCCATACATGTACCTCGAGCAGAATGGAAATCCTGGATAATCTTCACTCGGACCGTGGACCTGTGACGGGGTGGCTCTGCCACTCATCGCAGGCCAGGAGATTAGCCAGAAATTTCTTTCCGCATTACCTGATGAGCCTCTGCCTTCTGCGCTGCCACTGGTAGTCCAATTAAATTTATCACTTCACTGAAGTGTGGGGGGAAAAAATGTGAGGTGCATTCAAGGCCAACATTATTATCAGCAAAGGTTTATTTATTTGAAATCAACTTCTGGTGTGGTCCACTGCTGTATTGAGGTAAGTTTTCTAATGCATGGGCGGCACAGTGGCGCAGTGGCTAGCACAGCTGCCTACGGCGCCGAGGTCCCAGGTTCGATCCTGGCCCCGGGTCACTGTCCGTGTGGAGTTTGCACATTCTCCCCGTGTCTGCGTGGGTCTCACCCCCGCAACCCAAAGATGTGCAGGAGAGGTGGATTGGTCACACGAAAATTGCCCCTTCATTGGAAAAAAAATAATTGGGTACTCGTAAGTTAATAAAAGTTTTACAATCCATAATTTTTCCAAGTAAAATGCAAACAAAAAGGTCGAGCAGAGTAAAATAACGTAGTGATCATTAATCCTCACATTATCAAGATTGAAAATGTAACCACGATTAGTGTTTATTAATTGTGTGGATGAGATGGGATAGGGCTATTCTTAACTCTTGTCGCTTAATAACTTGAAGTTAATTAGTTGTTTTGAGTTTCATAGCTGGTAGCTGCCGAGATCTGTCTGCAGGTAACTAATGGAAGTGCTGGCATTGTGATATTGGCACTAGGCTAGTAATCCAGAGACTCGGAACAATGTTCTGGGACCCTGGGTTCGAACTCCACCACCATCATGGCCGATGGTGAAATTTGAATTCAATAAAAATCTGGAGGAAAAAAAAGTATAATGATGACCATTGCCGATTGTCGTAAAAACCCATCTGGTTCACTGATGTACCTTCGGGAAGGAAATCTGCTGTCCTTATCCGGTCTGGCCTACACGTGACTCCAGACCCACACAGCGATGTGGCTGACTCTTAAATGCCCCCCTCTCAAATGGCCTAGCAAGCCACTCGATGGGCGACAAAGTGTGGCTCAGCCAGTGAAGCCGACACCCCAAGAACAAATAAAATAAAAACTAGTAGTGAAGTTTGGAGGGTGACAGCGATGCCTCCAAAGAGCGGCAGAGTCGATCGCTCCCAGACCGCAAGTGTGGGAGTCCATTTCGAGTAACTCTGAAAACATTACTGCCCTGTGACTTTGCTCGACTGCCCAGGTGCTCCACATTCCAAAGCAAAAAACAAAGTTGTGGAAATGGTCATGTGATCGCTCGAGAGCGAACAACATTTCAGCCTTGAAGTATGTTCAAACAGCTTTTAGCTCATTTATAGTAGAACTGATGTGGACATCCCAGTTAAGGTCTGCCTGAATCAATATATTAGGTTGTGACGTGATTCAGTAACAGATTGGGAGAGGCCAGTTTGTTTTGGGTGTTGCATTTTCAAAACTGTAGGATCATGTAAGCTGTCAATCAAACAAACATGCAAAAGTTGAAATGGGAGTTTATTTAATGCTGCAGCTAAAGAATTGTCACCTCGAGTTTCTACTTTATTTGAACAAATGCACCTCGTCATATTGACGTTCCGCAAACACCCTGGGCGGGATCCTCTGCGTCCCCCAGTCCCGTGCTTCTCGGCAGCGGGAGGCAGCCCCCCCTTCACTGGCGGCGGGATTCTCTGTTCCCTCTGCTGTCGATGAGAATTCCCATTGAAGCCACCCAACGCTACCTGGGAAATGCCCGATGGGGTGCGCTGCGGCTGGGATCGGAGAATATCGCCACCAGCGACTGGCTGGGGAATTCTGCCTTTGGCTGTAGTTTGCCAGGATATGTGCCCAGTCACTCACTAGATAACCTTTCTGCCCCTTTGAGCAATTGGTTCTGCTGTTTAATGGCGAGGCAAATCTTCTGCAAAGAGGAAATTGTCTTGCTTCAAAGGTAGAACAATGATGGGGGACTATGTTATTGTTGAAGGACTATAAAGTTTGCCGGCATAAACCTGTCAGTCTGTACTCCAGGATTATAATATTCCAGTCATTCGAAAGGTAAGTTGTACAATTAACCCTTTCTTCTTTATATTGGCAGAAAGAGAACGATTCTGGCAATGACCCAGTAAAGGTTGCAAAAAGCAAAGTTCACCAAAGGTATGTAACGTTTAACAATGAAGCCATTTCGTCTTGAAAACCCTGTTGTGTTTGTAAAGTGGCCTTGAGATTCAGCAGACTAGCGATTAACTTGTCCTCAGCAGGCCCCGGGAGGTATTGTGGAGCCTCTGATCAAAACTCTGCTCTAATGTTGCAAAACAGCATTCACACAGCTGATAGCATAACGGAGAGGTTGTGTTTATCAGGAATGATTGAACAGGCTGGGCCTCCTATCCCCAGAGAGGACGAGAGAAGAGTGGGGTGAGCCGAAGAATGTCTTTTAGATGAAGAAAGGGTTTTACAGAGAAGATGTTTCCCGTTGTGGGGGAGCCCAGAACCATAAGGCAGGCACAAATAAGTCCAATAAGGAATTGAGCAGAAACCTCTTCCAAGAGAGTGGTGAGAATGTGAAACTTGCCTCAGCCAGGTTGAGGAATATTATGCATTGATGCATTTAAAGGGAAGCTAGTTTTTTTAAAATAAAAATTTAGAATACCCAAATCATTATTTTTTACAATTACGGTGCAATTTAGCGTGGCCAATCCAGCTAGCCTGCACAACTTTCTGTTGGAGGAGGGGGGTGGTGATGAGTCCCATCAGCGAAGCCCCCAGTACTGTGGTGATATACATCACTGTAAGTACACAAAGGGTTAATGTACATACACTACACCTAGCTAGGCACTAGAGGGAGCACCAGAGACATGACACACAGACAGTCAACCAAAGGTCCAATGGGCATTCATAGAATTTTCATAGAATTTACAGTGCAGAAGGAGGCCATTCGGCCCATCAAGTCTGCACCGGCTCTTGGAAAGAGCACCCTACCCAAGGTCAACACCTCCACCCTGTCCCCATAACCCAGCAACCCCACCCAACACTAAGGGCAATTTTGGACACTAAGGGCAACTTATCATGGCCAATCCACCTAACTTGCACATCTTTGGACTGTGGGAGGAAACCGGAGCACCCGGAGGAAACCCACGCACACACGGGGAGGATGTGCAGACTCCACACAAGACAATGGCCCAAGCCGGAATAGAACCTGGGACCCTGGAGCTGTGAAGCAATTGTGCTATCCACAATGTTACTGTGCTGCTATGTATTCACGATACACATGGAGGTGACACTACCACAAGAGGGCATTTCACCAACCCATATAAAAGGACACATCACACATGCTCAGTCTCTTTCCAGTGGAGACACCCAATGAGTACAGACACAGGGTTGGTTGAACATCACTCCCACCACGTGGATTGTAGCAGACTGGTTCATCAGTCTGAGTAGCTATAGCGTCGAATCCAAGTAGGAGAATTGTTAATAGTTTAATAAACGTGTTAAAGCTATCTCCAAGTTGTCCCTCAACTCAGCGTCTTATCTTTCACACAAAAGCCACAGCCCATTTGTACATCAGACACCATTGTCCAATGTGGACAACATCTTGCATCCAGCACAGGCCACTGCGTTCCGTTCGGGGCTGGAAAACCTGGTTCATCGGGTTGGATTCCCCAGTTTGTGTGACGTTCGCTGCTGTGTCAGGATAAGTACACTGCAGGGACCTTTAGTGAGCTATTCCCAATGCGATTACAAAGCTGCTTTACATTTAAAAAAAAGGGTGGAGATCTCCCAGTCTCCTGGTTGTTGGAGACCGGTTGTACTCTGCGTTTGTACCCGACGCCCTGCCCTCCCTGGGAATTGCCCACGAAGTATGAACTCCTGATGGGCAATCCCCTTCTCCACAGAACTCTCCGTGAATGTTTTCGACTCTGAGCTACAATCTGAGATAGGACAGAACAGAATACAGTGAGCACCAAGGGAACGTTAGAGAGAAAATCCATAATGTAGCTCTTGGATAACTAAAGAACTGACACCCAATCAGAGGCACTAACTCCTCGATTTTTCCACCCCCCCCCGACCCAATGCACCTACCCGCCCCCCCCCCACCCCCCGGCCGCCGTGGGCGCAGGGGTGACCGAGGAATCGGAGCTGGTGCGAGTAAAGACACAGGCAGCTGAGATTTGGATGACTTTGAGTTTCTGGAAGGTGGAGTGTGGAAGATCCGTCAAGTGTGGATTGGAATAGTCAAATATAAAGGCGACAAAGGTTTGAATGATTCTGATGGGGTGTGTGGAAGGTGGGGACCGGCTCTGAAGCAACAATGTGTGTTTCCCCAGAGAGTCGACTTAAAAACGGCTTCCACACTTCTCCTGTCTGACTGACAGGAAGTAGCTTTAGCAGAGATCAGGCGTAGGGCCTAAACTGAGGACGAGGTCGAAGACTTCTGCCTCACAGCAGTTTGCTGACTGATTTTCTCTTTTTGATTCCTTAATCACAGGGAGAACAAGGAACCGCCGACCCATGGCGGTAAAAAGCTCGGTCCGTCTGAGAAAACTGTCAAATCCTGCAGCGATTCACACAAGAACCAAGACTGCGCCACTGCCAAACCTTCAGCTGCCCAGAACTCCGAGCAGGGTGAGGGGACAATTTCTATTTTACTTGGTATTTCTTAAATCTGGTGGAGCTTGGGGATTGTTTTCTGTTGTTCCAATATACTGAACAGGAATTTGTCCAGTGGGACCCACCATAGTTCAATGCGGGGCACTATAGTCGCTGTGTCAGAAGGTCGCAGGTTCACGACCCTCTCCAGATACCCGAGGACAAACGCTAGGCTGCCACCCTGGTGCTTGTACTGCCACAGGCACCACCTTTCAGGTGCAAAGTTAAACCAAAGCCCCCTCCTTCCCTATCAGTAGATGTGAAGATCCCTCAGCGCAATTTTGAAGAAGATACAGGGCCGTTCTCCCCAGTGTCCAGGACAATATCTTTCTTTCTCTCCCAGTAACTCAGTAAAATATGATTATCACTTTGCTGTTTTGGGAGCTTGGGGCACATAACTGCAATAGGAGACTAACGAGGATAAATGTTCCCTGGACTTGCTCCCGTTTCATGGGCTACGTTGGTGCACATCATAGAGCCTAGGCCCGTTTACGAAGTTTATAACACGTTAATTTACATATTTCTCAAGTTATTAATTCTCACATCTTTGTGTTCTAGAGCAGATCAAACTCCTGAATAAGAAATTTTGCACGCAATTAGGACCGAGTTGGCAAGGTTTTGAGATGATAACGCAAGAACTAGGAGCAGGTGTAGGCAATTCGGCCCCTCGAACTCACTCTGCCATTCAATACTATCCTATTCGGCCTCAACTCCACTTTTCTGCCTCTTCTCCATAACCCTTCAACCCATTATATTAAAAATCTGTCTTATCTCCTCGCATTTACTCAATGTCCCAGTATCCACCGCACTCTGGGGTTGTGAATTCCACAGAGAAGTGGTTTCTTTTTTAAAATTAAAATTTGTTTTTTATTTTGTCAATAATTTTTTCCTATTAAAGGGGCAATTTAGCGTGGCCAATCCACCTGCGCTGCACATCTTTTTTTGGGTTGTGGGGGTGAGACCCACGCAGACATGGGGAGAATGTGCAAACTCTACACGGACAGTGACCCGGGGCCGGGATCGAACCCGGGTCCCCGGCGCTGTGAGGCAGCGGTGCTAACCACTGCGCCGCCGTGCTGCCCGAGAGAAGTAATTTCTCCTCATCTCTGTTTTAATTCTGCTACTCATCCTAAAACTATGACCTCTCGTTCTAGATTGCCCCACGAGAGGAAGCACCCGCTCTACGTCTACTTTGTCCATGCCTTTTATCATCTTGTATACCTTAATTAGGTCTCCTCTCATTCTTCTGAACCCGAGAGAGTACAGGCCTAAAAAATGTTCTCATTGTCTCAAAACGTAGGCAGCTCAGTCCTAATTGCAGTCAACACTGATTGTCAGATTCCAGGGCTCCATGCAACCCGTGAACTGCAGTTTCTGACCCCTTGATGTAATGTAAACTTCAAATCTCTCCTCGATCAGCCAGCAATGCATTTGAAAGTTGTATGTGCAACAGGCTGAATGAGAACATGTGGCTGGAAGTGAGAACCACAGACAGGAGGAGGATCAGTGCATTCCCAATCCATCCCTCTCTCCATGGATCAGCTTGCCTCAGTGAGCGAAGGAAACATGGGCTAGTTGACTGGTTTCTTCCTTCCACAACTCTCAGTGGCATATCCCATGACTGAATGACGGCATGTGAGACACAGTGGTCCTTGAACTCTGAACACCGCTATTTGCGAGTGAGAAATCAAATGAAAAAGGTGGAAAAAAGGAAATGGCGAATATCCTTCTGTGTGGGCGTATGATCAGCTAATATTGGACAGCCTAGATCATGGCAGATTTATCAGCAATTTTGCAGACCCTACCAAGTTCTCTAGTTTGACGATTATGGGAGTGAGTGATTGTAAGTAAGCACTGTGGACATCTTAACCATTCCTTGACCCAATGGGTATGGAGCTTGAATGCTTCAAATAGTATCACGATATAATCACATTCTATTTAGTTCAATTGGCATACACAAAATTAATACTTAACAATGGCAGTAGTGAACTCTGCAAAATCACTGGGCATCATCTTCTGTTGTGTTCTATTGACTGTAGTCACGTCGTTTCTCGAGGTATGTCAATGGTGCCTCAAAGTGTCCCTTTTATACTGGAGAGAGACCCTTCTCATGCCACAAGAGGCGATAGTTGTCTCTGGCCAGCATGATTGGGCCAACGGGTACCCCATTGGTTGTCCATAAACATGGCCAAGGTCAACACACAGGCCCTTAAGAACGTTTCCTATTTTTCTCCTCTTTGTAGACAATCCAAGGCTCATGTATCTGCTGGCATCAAAACATTTTCTGCAACTTTGCACTTCTGTAATTGCTGTTCACACCATTCTTCTTAGAATAGAAAAGCATATTCTCCAGCATTTACTCAGGCAAAGGTCAAGGTCCCTTAAACCGCACAGCAGCTAGAGCGATAAACCTTGTCATGTTTGTATAGTCTAACAACTCAGTTAATTTTCACCTTGTAGTTGCAACAAAATTTACACATCTTCATTTCAAAGAATCAAAATTTGAAAACGGGAGCCACTTGACTGTTGTCTCACACACAATCCCGGTTCGAAAACTCTAGCTCAGCTGTCTAATCTCTCCTCCTTCTACATCTGCTGAGCTGTGTATTCACGTGATAACGTGAGCCGTTATATCTTAACGCTTTGCGAACAATGTTAACCGTCATGCTTTGCTGCTTAGCTTTGAACTGTATAGCTGTTCATGAACAAGATTTGAGGAGTTATTGGTTGAATCTGACTTATCGACAGATACACGGATCCAACAGGATTTCCTGGAGACAGTTCTTTAAATGGCTCGAATCTCAGGACAGGTTTAGATTTTACTTGCGTTCAGACTTGACGACAGGGGACATTTGGTTGATTACTTTGCGACAGGAAAAGGATTTTTTTCCCTCTTATTTGTGTTTGTCATGCTTAGAGAGCATTTTCCCCACCTCACTCAACCAGAGACTTGGGTCGGAAGCTTACCACCAGCAAATACAGGAAATGCAGGAAAAACGCAGCAGGTCCCTCAGGATCTAGGAAGAGAAAAGAGAGCTTAATGTTTTGGGTCGAACCCTTTGTCGCACCTGGTGCTCTGACAGAACGTTAAAAATCTGCGCCTTTTCCCAGTTGCTAATGAACTTGCTGTTTGTTGTTAGCTGAGGTTGTCAAGGGATATGGACCTAAATTGGGTAAATCAGCTGGGATACAGAATTGAACAGTGCAGAACAGGTTTGAAGGGCTGTGTGGCCTACTTCTGTTTGCATGGTGAATATTTCCAGCACTTTTTGTTTGATTTTGCATATTTTTTTCCCTCCATGCTAATCGTATCCGTCTCCGGGCTACCAGGGAAGCAAAGGCCAGAACGTCTGCCTCTTTCTCCTCCTGGATTCCCGGGTCTTCCGACACCCCGGAAATCGTCACCTCTGGACTCTGGACTTGTTTTTAACACCGTGGACATGACGTCCGCAAACCCCTGCCAAAATCCCCTAAGCTTTGGACATGTCCAAAACATGTGGACATGGTTCGCCGGTCCTCCCGTACATTTTGCACACCTGTCCTCCACCCCAAAGGATCTGCTCATCCGGGCCACTGTCATGCGAGCAACCTTAAATTTGATTTTGCATATTTGATATCTTTATTAGTTACTCATTAGAGCTCCGTATTCTAGGCCAAATGTTTTATTTTTGCACAGGGGAGATAGTGGTATTGTCACTGGACTAGTAATCCAGAGGCCCAGAGTAATGCTCTCGGGACCAGGGTTGATGACAGATGGTCAAATTTGAATTCAATAAAAAGAAATCTCAAATTAAAAGTCTAATGATGGCCATTGTTGATTGTCATGGAAACCCACCTTCTTCACTATTGTCCGTCAGGGAAGGGAATCTGCCAGCCTTACCTGGTCTGGCCTACATGGGACCCCAGATCCACAGCAATGTGGTTGACTTTTCACTGCCCACTGGCACAGCAAACCACTCCGTTCAAGGGCAATTAGGGATGGGCCACAAATGCTGGTCGAGCCCGTGAAACCCACATCCCGTGTATGAAATCCTCAGGAGACCCGAGAAGGTGATACAAACACAGATTTGTGCTGGAGGCAAATTGAAAGGCCGCAATGCGGGACTACCCATCATGCTGGTCCCAATCCGGGCCGGCTTTTTAAGTGTTAGTTTCACGAGCCCCACCTGCTAGGCCTCTGCCCCTCAGTGGGGAGCTTGTATCCCACGAGCCCCTCGGGGAGATCAATTGAGTCGTCCCCATGGTTCTCGTGAGTTTTATTAAATCATGAATGAAAAACAAATCATTTAAACCATGGCTCCTGTCAACTAGCACCTGAATCTCCAAAGTAAGTATAGATTGGAGAATTTGGGGAACTATCTTCCTTCGAGAGAAGATTGGGAGGAGTTTTGATAGAGGTATCTAAAACCATAAGGGTGGAAGGTATGGGAATGAGAGGGCACATATTTAAGCTAATTGGCAAAACAAGCCACAGAGACATGAGGAGAAGCTTTTTCACACAGCGAGTGCTTTAAGATCTGGAATATAGTGGAATACTGTATGAGCGTGTGGTGGGGGCACCACCTTTGCCCATCTCCACTGATTCCTGTAGCTCCTTGCATCTTCATGTCCCTTACGGACTTATTCCGCCTATTGAGTTGTCTTCAGCCAATGTTCACCAATGTACTTGCTCCTCTGTTCCCATTCTGTGTCCATTACTTCCCTAATAAGGTGTTTAGCTATGTGTGAATGGCTCTGTGCAAATATCAATTATTATCCTGTGAAGTTCTCATGGCTTGCCATACTTGTCGAATAACTGGAAGCATCATTTGTCCAAATTTATTATATGCTTGCAGACACTTCTCAGTTGCTCGTTCCAAATGTAGTGTCGAAAGATTCTTCTGCACTGCTAAGTTCATCGCTGTCAAAGAAGGTAAGGAAAAATTGTTTCAATGCCCTGGAAGTTGGTATTATCTCATTGAAAGGTTTCTCTCTCGCTGTGATGATTCAGAGTTTTACTTGTGTAGTGGGCGCCACCTACTGACGGTAGAGAGGAAAGGGAACCCTCGTTACAGCCATTGGCTTTTAAATCATTACTCTGTCCTGTCTTCTAAATCATTACTCCGTCCTGACTTCTAAATCATTACTCTGTCCTGACTTCTAAATCATTACTCTGTCCTGAATTCAAAATCATTACTCTGTCCTGTCTTCTAACTCATTAATCTGTCTTGATTTCTAAATCATTACTCTGTCCAGTCTTCTAAATCATTACTCCGTCCTGACTTCTAAATCATTACTCTGTCCTGACTTCTAAATCAGTACTCTGTCCTGTCTTCTAAATCATTACTCCGTCCTGACTTCTAAATCATTAATCTGTCCTGTCTTCTAAATCATAACTCTGTCCTTGTAGGGGGTTCTTTCTCTTTACTCCACTTACAGGCCGCTGTTTGGGGGTCTGCCGATGGCTGTGAGTGTCTCTCTCCTACAAGCCTCAGAATTTTGAAGGCCGGGGAATGCCGCACTGGAGCAACTCCGCAGGAGAGAGAGCGCTGAACCAGGCGCACCGTTTATATCTAACCGGTACCCTGATACTTATATCACACAGCTGTCCCAGAACCACCACCAATGCCTGGGTGATTCTCTCTCTTGTCGGTGGGACAAGCTGCCACCCTGTACCTATTCCACTCGAGTAGTTCCCCAAGAGAGAGAAAAAGAGAGATCACACTGTTTATGCCTAACCAGTAGTCTCCCTTGAGTGAGCGTTTCGAGGCGCCCAGATCACCCTCGGTTCTCGACTCCGGAATTCTGGTTGAGGATAGAAGTTGTGACTTTGCCAGAGCGTGTCAGTGAGAGGGAAAAAAAAGGAACAGGATAGACTCCAAACGAGTTTCAAACTTACAATTTACTTAACAACACCCAAATCAACCTCTCCAATATCACATCACACATGAATAAAACTTATGCTTTATCTTATTACTACGGGAGAAAAATACTAACGGACACAACGAAAATCTTCCTTTACACAATTTTACAGATGAGCAAAAGATTACCGGAGTTTAAAATGCCTCCTCCCCCCGCTGCCTCTACTCCTATCTTAGTTCGGGAACTTCAACAAGTTGGCTGAGGATACTTCCAATCCTCGGGGGCTCTGTCGTCTCCGGGTGCTTCCTTCCTTGGGTTGAAAAGGGGGTGCAGGCTGGTCTTCCCTCGTGTCACGATTCGACAAAACTAAAAAGTCCCCCCCCCCCCCCCCAGCACGTCTCTTTTAAAAGTCAATTTTAAAAGGCTGACTCCGGCTCCGAAGCAATTTCAAGGACAATGGATTTCTGGACACGGGCAGTTTCGGTTTAGGCTGAAACTGCCTTACCCTGTTGCTTGTCGATTTCAACGTCCTGTTTAATGCTCCTCGGCCAATTTTAACAAACTGTTAATGTTTGTCCAGAGCTTCCTGAACGATATCCCATTAACAGGTTGGGTCTTTTGTTTTCTGTTATGGGGCCGATTTGCGTGGCCATTGTCTCCCTGCTGGGCTGTTTTCTTCTCGTCTGCTGATCTCCATCTCCCTTTGTCCTTCTGGTGATTAGATGACCGGCGTGTCGGTGTCTCTGCTGCACCTGGATCCCTGTGGCTCGCACCTTTCCTGGGCCCAATCCACAGGCAGGTTAGGTTAGTCCTGCCGAGCCTTCTGGGAGGTTTTGTCAGCTGGCAACCAGCGTTGGCCACTTTAAAACGTCAGGTTTCTCCTGAGTCCTTTAAAAAATATGGAGGATTGTCCTGAAACTTACAGTCCTGTCTTCTAAATCATTACTCTATCCTGTCTTCCTGCTCTTTCTTTTAATTTCTGAGAATGTGGACTTTTTCCTGGCATTCGTGATTTTTATATCCTGACTGTTGCTCATGATCCAACCGGAAGGTTTTGTGATGTTCTTTGTGTTGCTAAATTCAGGATAGTTGGCGTAGTGTTAACAAAGCCCACAAAATAGCTTTAACTTGAACAAAGCTGTAAATTTGTTCACACTATTAATTTGGATTCGACACATACACCTAAATAATACACGGTTGATAACTAACATATAATCTACACTCACCTACAACTAATCTTTGCACTGCTATAAACTACGATCTGCTCTTACTCGCACTATCTTTCCTTCAGTCTATGCTCTAGCTAACTCCTTCACTTCTCTCCCCCCACAAGGCTCAGCATCAATGTGTTATATACTTGTAACTCTAGCTCCCTCTAGTGGCTGATCATTAACCCTTGCAGTTCTTACATTTATGGTAATACCACAGCTTTGAGAGAGTTATTCCAGCCACAGTTAATGTGAATCATTTGTTGTGCAGCAAGTTCTGAAGGGCAATAACTAAACATTAGCACCATGTGAGCTCTGAGGGAGAACAAGGGACTTGTCCTGATCTCATGAATGTGTAAAGAGGCTGTGGTGTTTAGCATTCCGAAACCTGGAGAGACGCCTGGTGAAATGAAATGAAATGAAAATTGCTTATTGTCACAAACTTCAAATGAAGTTACTGTGAAAAGCCCCTAGTCGCCACATTCCGGCGCCTGTTCGCGGAGGCTGGTACGGGAGTTGAACCCGTGCTGCTGGCCTTAGTCTGCTTTACAAGTCAGCTGTTTAGACCACTGTGCTAAACCAGCCCCAGTTAGGTGTAACACCTAAAGGGCATCCAGATGTGAGGAATGCGTGACCACAATTGATTTTTAAAAAATATATATTTTTATTCAAATTTGTACATATTTTCTACTAAAGTCTCCCCTTACAGAAAAAAGAAAAACAAAGAACGCATAAATAAACATCTTACAACTACATAAACACAGTGGTAAACACAAAGTACACCCCCCCTTCATTCCCCCCCCCCCCGGGTTGCTGTTGCTGCTGACCACCTCCTAACGCTCCGCTAGAAAGTCTAGGAACGGTTGCCGCCACCTGACGAACCCTTGCACAGACCCTCTCAAGGCAAATTTTACCCTCTCCAATTTAATGAACCCTGCCATGTCGCCGATCCATGCTTCCACGCTTGGGGGCTTTGCATCTTTCCACTGTAGCAGAATCTTCCGCCGGGCTACCAGGGACGCAAAGGCCAGAATACCGGCCTCTTTCGCCTCCTGCACTCCCGGCTCGTCCGATACCCCAAATAGTGCTAACCCCCAGCTCGGCTTAACCCGGGTGTTCACCACCTTAGACACCGTCCTCGCAACGCCCCTCCAGAACCCATCCAGCGCCGGGCACGCCCAGATCATGTGGGTGTGGTTTGCTGGGCTCCGCGAGCACCTCCCACACCTGTCTCCCACCCCAAGGAACCTGCTCAGCCTCGCCCCTGTCATATGCGCTCTGTGAAGAACCTTAAATTGTATCAGGCTAAGCCTGGCACAAGAGGAGGAAGAATTAACCCTACCCAGGGCGTCCGCCCACGTACCCTCATCTATCTCCTCCCCAAGCTCCTCCTCCCATTTACCCTTTAGCTCCTCCACCGAGGTCTCCTCCTCCTCCTGCATCTCCTGGTAGATCGCCGAGACCCTGCCCTCTCCAACCCACACCCCCGAGAGCACACTATCCTGGATCCTGAGTGCTGGAAGCAGCGGGAACTCCCTCACCTGCCGTCTTACAAACGCCCTTACCTGCATGTACCTGAAGGCATTTCCGGGGGGAAGGCCAAATTTTTCCTCCAGCGCCCCAAGGCTCGCAAACGTCCCATCTAAAAACAGGTCCCCTATCCTTCTAATTCCTGCCCTGTGCCAGCTCAGGAACCCTCCATCCATTCTCCCCGGGACGAACCGATGGTTCTCTCGGATCGGGGACCAAACCGAAGCCTCTACCTCACCCCTGTGGCGTCTCCACTGCCCCCAAATTTTCAAAGTCGCCGCCACCACTGGACTCGTGGTGTACCTAGTCGGCAGGAGCGGCAGCGGTGCTGTCATCAGCGCTCTCAGACTCGTGCCCACAGGACGCCATCTCCAGCCTCTTCCATGCTGCCCCCCCCCTCCATTACCCACTTGTGTATCATCGCCACATTTGCAGCCCAGTAGTACCCACACAGATTAGGCAACGCTACCCTCCTCTGTCCCTACTCCATTCCAGAAACACCCTTCTCGCCCTCGGAGTCTTTTTCGCCCACACAAATCCCATGATGCTCCTGCTGACCCGCTTAAAAAAGGCCTGAGGGATCAGGATGGGGAGGCACTGGAATACAAAATGGAACCTCGGGAGCACCGTCATTTTCATTGACTGTACCCTACCCGCCAGGGAGAGTGGCAGCATATCCCACCTTTTAAACTCCTCCTCCATCTGCTCCACCAGTCACGTCAAGTTGGCCAGCTCCTGGCCACCTGGATCCCCAGGTACCGAAAGCTCCTTTCCGCCCTCTTCAATGGAAGCTCGTCTATCATCCTTCCCTGGTCCCCTGGGTGTACCACGAAGATCTCACTCTTCCCCACGTTGAGCTTATACCCGGAAAAGTCCCCAAACTCTCTGAGGATCCGCATCTCCTCCGGCATCCCCCCCACTGGGTCCGCCACATACAGTAACAGGTCATCGGCATACAACGATACCCGGTGTTCCCCCCCCCCCTCGGACCTGCCACCTCCAGTTTCTGGACTCCCTTAAAGCCATAGCCAAAGGCTCAATTGCCAATGCAAATAGCAAGGGGGATAGGGGGCACCCCTGCCTCGTCCCCCGGTACAGCCAAAAGTATTCCGACCTCCTCCGATTCGTGGCTACACTCGCCAACGGGGCTTCGCAAAGTAGCCTAACCCAACTAATGAACCCCTCCCCGAACCCAAACCTCCTCAACACTTCCCAAAGGTACCCCCACTCTACCCTATCGAAGGCCTTCTCCCCGTACCCATACACCGCCCCTTGCGCTTTCCTCCACTGCACCTCTGCCTTCTTGGTGGTCAACAGGTCGAACTCGGCCTGGAGGCTTCGTCGCTCCTGGAGTCGTCCCTCCTCGGGGACCTCTGCATACCTTCCTATCCACCCTTAAAATCTCCCCCACCAATCTCTCCCTCTCTCTCCTTTCCTTCCTCTCCTTGTGGGCCCTAGTGGAGATTAGCTCTCCCCTAATCACCGCCTTCAGCGCCTCCCAAACCACCCCCACCTGCACCTCCCCTTATTGTTAGCCTCTAGATAGCTTTCAATGCACCCCCGGATCCGCCCGCTCACCTCATCATCCGCCAGCAAGCCCGCAGTGACCACAATTGATTGACCACACTCGGGCTGGTGCAACTTCTCTTCATGCTGACCTCAATAAAGGCAAAACAAGAAAATGCCTGGTGCCCAAAACTCACTTTGAGTTCGACACTGTCCTGAATGAATAATTCAACAGTCTGCTTGTTCCCTTTTCCCAAAGCTCTGAAACTGAGATTAAAAACAAGAGTTGCAAACGTTACAAATGTTTATGGATGATCTTGTTCCTTCCCCCACATAATAACATCTTTTGCTTTTTAAATCCACTGTTTTGTCTCTGGTCTCCCTTTGCTAGAGTGCTGGCAGGAGGCAGCTTTGGATGCCCTCTCCGTAATCCATAATCACACGTAACAGCAACTGGAGTAAAACATCAATGGCATTTCACAGAAACATTATCAAACCACATTTGACATCCAGCCATTTGAGATATTGTGGGATGCGACCAAATGTTTGGTCAGAGAGTTGAGCTTTCAGGAGCATCTTAAGAGCGATCAGGGGAAATTCCAGAGCTGGAGATCCAGGCACCCCCGAAGGCACGGCCACCAATGGGGCAGTGATTAAAATTGGAGAAGTGGCAGAGGGCAGAATTGAAGGAGGGCAGAGCTCTGTATTGTCCCGCACCCCAGTCATTAACGGCAAATTCCAGAGGGCAGTGAAACGAGTGCACCTTTACTGCAGCCTTGAGTCATGGCAAAAAAGGAGGGACGTGGGGAACAGGGTGAAAAATCCCACCCGCAGCATGAATCTTGGGCTGGAATTTCTGATTTGAGGCTATGGCCCCATGCCGGCATAGGAACGGTGGCGTTTTACGACAGAACAATGGCGTAAAACGACCACCGATCCTCCATTTGGCTGGGAGCCAACCTCAAGGCAGCGTAGTGCATCTGGCTCTAGCTGCCGATACGGCCCGGGAGAATTGCCGGGTCCATGGCCGCTCGTGCGCATGCTCACGGCCTGCAGCATGGCCAAGGCCGCACCGTGCAACATGACGCTGGTGCTCGTGGATCCGGCCTGCGAAATCGTGCCCCCCCCTTTGGCCGGCTCACGGGCCCTGGACCAACCCCCCCCCACAATGCCCCCAGCCCCTGGCAAAGCTCCCACTCCCGAGGATCGGCCCTTCCCCGACTGTGGTGGCGCTTGACTGAGTCCGCAGCCGCCACGGGCGAGTTCCCGTCGGATGCGACCACACGTGACCGACGCCATCGGGAAGTCGGCCGGTCGGGGGCAGAGCATCAGGGGGTGAGCCTCAGGCAAAGCCCTGGGGCTGTCGATATGTCGCGTGGCGTATTCCCAGAGTCCGCCGCTTTGGAGGGGGCAGAGAATCGCGAAAGCAGCGCCGCTCCCGATTTGGTCGCAACCTTTGATTCTGCATCCGGAGAATCCCGCCCCTAGTCTCTCAGATTGGCCTGCTGTGCTCCTCCCGTATTCTGCTTTTTCTTTAACTGAAAAATTCTTGTTTCCCGTCCTTAGGAAAAAAAAATAGAAATCCGTGAGAAAAAGATTCCGCCACAGACGGTGGACAAAATGGCCCAGGAAACGGCACAAATACCTGTCCGAATTACACCAAGGGTAAGGTGGGAAAGAATTGAACTTTAATAAAAATGTTCTTGATAATAGAATCAGTAGCTTGGGCAAAAGTGAAAAGTTTAACAATTGTGATTATACTGGGCGCGATCGAACCGCCATGCTGCCCCCGAAAAGCAGTGCGCCGCGGCCCAATGTGGCCGATAGAAGCCAGGAGACCCTGCTTACCAGCTCGCAATGTCACATTGCAATGGCAGGAACATCTTTTGGCAAATCTGCATGTTAGAGCGAGACAGCTAGTCTCACTGTAATATGCAGATTCCCGAGGCACCCGGGGTGTTGGGATCTTGCCCCTTCGCCTAGGAGATCTCCAGCGATCGCCGTTCAGAACTGGGCTTTACAAGTGGGGAACAGAAGGGACATCAATCGTGGGGGGTCTCCCAGGGAATCGGAGTACCCAATTCAGTTTTTCCAATTAAGAGGCAATTTAGCGTGGCCAATCCACCTACCCTGCACATCTTTGGGTCATGGGGGCGAAACCCAAGCAAACACGGGGAGAATGTGCAAACTCCACGCGGACAGTGACCCAGAGCCGGGATCGAACCTGGAACCTCGGCGCCGTGAGGCAGCAGTGCTAACCACTGTGCCGCCGTGCTGCCCAGGATCACAGTGTGTTGTACGTTGACTCACCAATGCAGAATAAAGTCGCTGCTCTTTGTATTCTGTCTCTGCAATACTGCAACTTTGCCATTGGATGGCAGTAAAGGCTTTGGAGCCCAAAGGTGCCATTGAATGGTTTGTGTGTGTGTGTGTGTGTTTATTTATTACAATCAAGGGGCATTTTCGCGTGGCCAATCAACTTACCCTGCACATCTTTTGGGTTGTGGGCATGAGATCCACACAGACACGGGGAGAATGTGCAAACTTCACAGATACGCCAGTGACTTTTAAGGGGCGTCTTGACAAAAGATGACTAGGATGGGAATAATAATAATAATCGCTTATTGTCGCAAGTAGGCTTCAGTGAAGTTACTGTGAAGAGCCCCCAGTCGCCACATTCCGGCGCCTGTTCGGGGAGGCCGGTACTGGAATTGAACAAGCCAGCTGTTTAGCCCACTGTGCTAAACCAGCCCCTAGATAGAGGGATATGGTCCCCGGAAGGGTCGGGGGTTTTAGTTCAGACGGGCACCATGGTCGGCACGGGCTTAGAGGGCTGAAGGGCCTGTTCCTGTGCTGTAAGTTTCTTTGTTCTTTGTCGACACGGATCGTGACCTGGGGCCGGGATCGAACCTGTGTCCTCGGCGCCATGAGGCAGCAGTGCTAACTGCTGCGCCACATTTCCGCCCTGCTAGGTATGTTTATTAACTGAGTCATTAACAAGTTTGTTTTAAGCAAGTGTACTGGCCGCATTGTACAGTAAAACCTCTGTCATCCGGCACGCTCGGGGACTGGGAGGTGTCGGTTAATCAACGCGACGGCGTTTACGACAGCGGGATTGGAGAATCCCGCCCCCTATGTTTCAATCATGTCACGTCACATTCTTCTGAGACAAGGCAGAAAAGTGAACTTTGTGCATTCGATCAGCCATGATAGTAAATGGCGGAGGCTCGAATGGCCGACTCCTGATCCTATTTCTTATGATCACTTGGCCTGTGTGACTGAGTTGGTGTGTGTCGTTCATTGGGGTCCATAGTCTTTCGGGATGAAGAAAGGGTCCAGCTGAAGTCGAATCCCAAAGTTGAGCCTTGTACACGCGAGCCAGCCAGCTGAAGGAGGGATGTTTGTACGGGATGGAGAATCAGTCCGTTCGGGAATGAGACCCACACCATAATGAGCCTCCCCCCTTTTGCCAGAAACCTCCGATTGGATCGAATGAAAAGTAAACAGTAGAGCCTGAAGCAACTTCAGTTTGAATCCCCCAATTTTTGAATTGTTGAATACAGGATGGATTATTTAAAAAGTAAAAGTGTGTAAGTTCCAGTTGGCCATATTACTTTTTCTGAGTTACCAAGCCAGGGCTCAGAGTGTGGGTCAGGGGCGAACCCCTAATCCAGCTCCTCGCCTGCTCCAAAAACCAATTCAAATTGAATCCAATTCATGGTCCCCACAAGAGAGACATACCAGGGGCGTCATTCTCCGACCCCCCCGCCAGGTCGGAGAATCGCCGGGGGCTGCCGTGAATCCCGCCCCCGCCGGTTGCCGAAGTCTCCGGTACCGGAGACTTCGGCAACCGGCGGGGGCGGGAATCGCGCCGCGCCGTTTGGCGGCCCCCCCCCCCCCGCTCGATTCTCCGGCCCGGATGGGCCGAAGTCCCGCCGATAAATTGCCTGTCCCGCCGGCGTAAATTAAAGTACCTATTTACCGGCGGGACAAGGCGGCGCGGGCGGGCGGACTCCGGGGTCCTGGGGGGCGCGCGGGGCGATCTGACCCCAGAGGGTGCCCCCGCGATAGGGGCCCACCGATCCACGGGCGGGCCTGTGCCGTGGGGGCACTCTTTACCTTCCGCCTCTGCCACGGTCTCCACCATGGCGGAGGCGGAAGAGACTCCCTCCTCTGCGCATGCGCGGGAAACTGTCAGCGGCCGCTGACGCTCCCGCGCATGATCCGCCCCGACATGTCATTTCCGCGCCAGTGGCGGGGCACCAAAGGCCGTTTCCGCCAGCTGGCGGGGCGGAACTCCCTCCGGCATCGGCCTAGCCCCTCAATGTTGGGGCTCGGCCCCCAAAGATGCGGAGCATTCCGCACCTTTGGGGCGGCGCGATGCCCGTCTGATTGGCGCCGTTTTGGGCGCCAGTTGGCGGACATCGCGCCGTTTGGGGAGAATTTCGCCCCAGATCTGAGCCAAAGGCTCAATCTACATTACACTTGATCTTAGCCAATAATGAAAAGGTTGATGTGACTTTCTTCTGTTTGCTATTTCTAACACTGATAACTGGTGTATGTTAAATGGGTTAATTCTCCATTAAAATAGTGGGCAGAGGTATGGAAAGGAATAGTGCGGGGGGAGATAGAGCATAGGGTGTCCTTATATGCCGATGACTTGCTGTTATACGAGTTGGAATCGAGTGTGTCGATAGGGGGAATATTGGAGCTGCTTCGAGTGTTTGGGTCTTTCTCGGGGTACAAACTAAATCTAGATAAGAGTGATTTGTGGTGTCTCGGCGGGGGGTGGGGGGGGGGCTGCCATTCCATAGGGCAGGGACTCACTTTAGGTACCTGGGGGTGCAGGTTGCCCGGGAGTGGGGGGGGGGGCTCCGCAGGTACAACATTTCTAGTTTGGTAGGGAGAGTGAAAGCTGATCTGGCAAGGTGGGATGGTCTCCCTCGGTCACTGACGGGTTGGGTACAGGCGGTTAAAATGAACGTGTTGTCGCGATTTCAGTTTATTTTTCGATGCCTGCCGATTTTCCTGCCAAGGGCTTTTTTCAGAGAGATTGAGGGAAGGATTACTTTATTCATATGGGGAGGTAAGGTGGCCAGAGTTAGAAAGGTGCTGCGACAGAGGGGAAGGCAGGCAGGGGGTTTGGGTCTTCCGAAC
Organism: Scyliorhinus torazame; assembly: GCF_047496885.1. Lineage (NCBI taxonomy): Eukaryota > Metazoa > Chordata > Chondrichthyes > Carcharhiniformes > Scyliorhinidae > Scyliorhinus > Scyliorhinus torazame. Next base: position 8,700,312 of record NC_092723.1, read on the forward strand.
CTGATGTATTACTACTGGGCGGCGAATGTGGAGAAGGTGTGGAGCTGGGTAAGAGGGGTTGATTCCCAGTGGGTCAGAATGGAGGAGGGTTTGTGGAGGGGATTGGGATTGAAAGCACTAGCAACAGCGCCGCTCCCATTAGCTCCGGGGAAATACTCAGGGAGTCCGGTAATAATAGCTTCCTTGAGAATTTGGAGGCAGTTTCGCCAACACTTCGGGTTGGGGCAGGGTCAAGGGAAATGCCGATTCGGGGGAACCACAGATTTGAGCCAGGGAGGTGGGATGGAAATTTTCAGAAAGGGAGGAGAAGGGGATTAAGACACTAAAAGATTTGTTTCATAGGGGTCGGTTTGCAGGATTGATGGAGCTGGAAGCGAAGTATGGGCTGGAGCAGGGGAAATGTTTAGATACATGCAGGTTTGAGATTTTGCCAGAAAGGAGATACAGAGCTTCCCGGTGGAGCCGGCCTCCACATTGCTGGAGGAGGTGCTGACGACAGGGGGACTGGAGAAGGGGGCAGTGTCAGCGGTTTACGGAGCTATTTTGGAAGAGGAGAAGGCACCACTGGAAGGGATCAAAGCAAAGTGGGAGGAAGAGTTGGGAGAGGATATGGAGGAGGGGTTCTGGTGTGAGGTGCCCCGGAGAGTGTATGCCTCCAACCCGTGCGCGAGGTTGGGGCTGATACAGCTGAAGGTGGTATACAGAGCACACCTCACGAGGGCGAGGGTGAGCCGATTCTTTGGGGGAAGGAGTAGTAGATGTGTGTGAATGTCGCAGGGTGGGGTGGGGCCAGCTAATCACCTTCATATGTTTTGATCCTGTCCAAAGCTAGAGGATTACAGGAAGGAGGATTTTAGGGTAATTTCTAAAGTGGTGCACCTGAAACTGGACCCGGGCCCCCAGGAGGCCATATTCGGGGTGTCGGACCAGCGAGGGTTGGAAATGGGTGCGGAGGCAGATGCTGTAGTCTTCGCCTCGTTGATCGCCTGAAGGCGGATCCTGCTGGGATGGAGAGCAACCTCTCCACCCTGTGCCCTGGCGTGGTGGGCGGGACCTGTTGGAATTCTTGACACTTGAGAAGGTTACGTTTGAACTGAGGGGAAGGATGGAGGGGTTCTACAATTCATGGGCATTATTCATTATGCACTTTCAAGAACTGGATAACATCAAACATTAATTGGGGGGGGGGGGGTGGGAGGGTTGGGGGGAGGGGGGCTGTGTGTGTTAATGGCAACTATGGGTGATTCCTGATTCCTTTTTGTCATTTGTTTGTGTGAACATGCGGGTTAATGTCTGGGGTTTGGTGGGAGGATGGGATCGTTGTTATTGATATGGGGATTGACATATTTGTTACTGATTATTGTTTATTGTTGGTGGGTGTAAATTTGGGAGGAAATGTGAAAAAGGAGGAGAATCAAAAATATATATTTTTTTAAATAGTGGACAGAGGGTTGTCATAAATTCAGAGGCCATTTAACCCATCATGAATATTCTGGTTCCATGAAAGACTGACAGGTGTATTGTTAGCGGTATGAAGGTTAGGGATATACAGGCAGAGCACATTCGTGCCTTGTCCCACATCCCCACCTTTTGCCGTCATGTTAATTCATTCTGAAGTCGGTTGTTAAAGTCAGGAATCAGATGCCAAACTTTTACTTCATGCTAGATCTATTTACAGAATGCAGCAATGGAGGCAGCACGGTGGCACAGTGGTTAGCACTGCTGCCTCACGGCGACGAGGTCCCAGGCTCGATCCCGGCTCTGGGTCTGTTTGCACATTCTCCCCGTGTCTGCGTGGGTTTCGCACCCACAACCCAAAGATGTGCAGGGTAGGTGGATTGGCCACGCTAAATTGCCCCTTAATTGGAAAAAAATGAATTGGGTACTCTAAATTTAAAAAAAAAAGAATGCAGCAATGCAAGTTACCATCACCCAGTGTCCCAAAAGTCTCTCTCTATGCGGATTTTTTTAGTCTACCAATCAACAACACATTGACAGCTCCTTGAAGGAACAAGGCCGGGATTCTCCCCTACCCGGCGGGGCGGGGTGTCCCAGCGGGATGGAGTGGCGGGAATCACTCCGGCGTCGGGCCGCCCCAAAGGTGCGGATTTCTCCGCCCCTTTAGGGGCCAAGCCCTCACCTTGAGGGGTTAGGCCCGCACCGGAGTAGTTGGCGCGCCGCTGGCCGGCAGGAAATGCCTTTCGCGCCACGCCAGCCAGGGCCGAAGGGACTTCGCCGTCCGGCGGAAGACCACGCACGCGCAGGAGCGTCAGTGGCTGCTGACGTCATCCCCGCGCATGCGCGGGGGGGGGGGGGGGGGGGGATGGTCACTTCCGCATCGGCCATCGCGGAGGCTATGGCCGAGGCGGTAGGAAAAGAATGCTCCCACGGCACAGGCCCGCCCGCGGGTCGGTGGGCCCTGATCGCGGGCCTGGCCACTGTGGGGGCACCCCCCCCGGGGCCAGATCGCCCTGCGCCCCCCCCCCCCAGGACCCCGGGGCCCGCCCGCCCCGCCAGTCCCGCCGGTAAGGTAGGTGGTTTCATTCACGACGGCGGGACTGGCATGACAGCAGCGGGACTTCGGCCCACCGCGGGCCGGAGAATCGCCGGGGGGGGGCCGCCGACCGGGGTGGCGCGATTCCCGCACCCGCCAAATTTCCGGTGCCGGAGAATTTGGCGGCCGGCGGGGGCGGGACTCACGCCGCCCCCCCGGCGATTCTCTGACCCGGCAGGGGGGTCGGAGAATCCCGCCCCAAGTCTCTCTTTATATTCTTTATAATAAAAATCAATGGGCAGCACGCTGGCACAGTGGTTAGCACTGCTGCCTCATGGCGCCGAGGTCCCAGGTTCGATACTGGGTCATTATCCATGTGGAGTTTGCACATTCTCCCCATGTCTGTGTGGGTCTCACCCCCACAACCCAAAAGATATGTATGGTAGATAGATTGGCCATGCTACATTGCCCCTTAATTCGAGTAAAAACATAATTGGATACTCTAAATTTTAAAAAAATCAATAAATTCAACAAGAAAAAACAGGCAGTCTCTCTTTATATATGCTCATGGTACTTAATCAATTGATGCCCTCCACCTGTATCTCCCTAACCTTCATACCATTAACAATATACTCTGTACGTTCCTCATGCAACTGTCCAACTTCATTTTTATAATTATTTAGGGAGTGCATTTCCACCACTTGTTCAAATAGAGCTTTACAATTCTTGAGAACGGTGTGCAAAGATTTCTCCTCATCTCCCTCCACATCTTTTGCCAGTGGTGTTAATAATAATAATAATAATCTTTATTATCACAAGTAGGATTCCATTACTGCAATGAAGTTGCTGTGAAAATCCCCAAGTCGCCACATTCCGGCGCCTGTTCGGGTACACAGAGGGAGAATTCAGAATGTCCAATTCACCCAACAAGCATGTCTTTCGGGACTTGTGGGAGGAAACTGGAGCTTCCGGAGGAAACCCACGCAGGCACGGGGAGAATGTGCAGACTCCACACAACTCCTCTGGTTAATGACCCACTTACAAGAGGGCATATTATTTTTACCTCCCTGTTGTCTCCATCCAAACCTTTCACTGTCTTGAAAACCCGAGGTTGCTGTGGAACCATCTCTGCTCCAAGAAGAGCAGCTGAAACATTCCCAACCGTTCCCCATCACTGAAGCCCTCGTACCTGTCATATAAACGCATTTAAGTGTTTATTGCATCTAACGGCCAGTGGGATTTCCAGCCTTGGCACTATTTTGCATATCATTTGATATCAGGGGCAAGATTCTCCGACCCCCCGCCGGGTCGGAGAATCGCCGGGGGCTGGCGTGAATCCCGCCCCCGCCGGTTGCTGAATTCTCTGCCACCGCAGATTCGGCGGGGGCGGGAATCGCGCCGCGCCGTTTGGCGGGCCCTTCCCCCGCGATTCTCCGGCCTGGATGGGCCGAAATCCCGCTGCTAGGATGCCTGTCCCGCTGGCGTGGATTAAACCACCTCACTTACTGGCGGGACAAGGTGGCGCGGGTGGGCTCCGGGGTCCTGGCGATCTGGCCCCGGGGAGTGCCCCCACGGTGGCCTGGCCCGCGATCGGGGCCCACCGATCCGCGGGTGGGCCTGTGCCGTGGGGGCACTCTTTTCCTTCCGCCTTCGCCACGGTCTCCACCATGGCAGAGGCGGAAGAGACTCCCTCCACTGCGCATGCGTGGGAATGCCGTGAGCGGCCGCTAACGCTCCCGTGCATAAGCCGCCCGGAGATGTCTTTTCCGTGCCAGCTGGCGGGGCAACAAAGGCCTTTTCCGCCAGCTGGCGGGGCGGAAATTAGTCTGGCACGGGCCTAGCCCCTCAATGTTGGGGCTGGGCCCCCCAAGATGCTGAGGATTCCGCACCTTTGGGGCGGCGCGATGCCCGTCTGATTGGCACCGTTTTTGGCGCCAGTCGGCGGACATCGTGCCGATACCGGAGAATTTCGCCCCAGTTTTATTTCTATCCATTTTTTAAAATGGTCATACAAGTGTGATTGTAACAAAGAATATACCATCTCATTTATTTACTGTATCCTTTGTCTCTGCGTTTTCTCTTCCTTGTAATAATGTGTATAGTTGCCTGACAGCAGTCCGATGATCATAACCCATGAATAATCAGCCGGACTGGCTACTCAGCAGTGCCTGACGGTATTGACCGCCTCCCATGGGGAACCTTGCTTTGAGCGGTTTGAAGGCCTCGTTACCAGTAGTTAGCTCTTTTGCGATTGTGTGGTTTGCTGGAAAGCGCTTTGGATTGTCTTGAGATTGTGGAAGATATCATATAGTCCTTTCCTTCTTTCCAAGACACCAGTCACTTATGTGATGCAAATGACCTGAACTTTGATGTGTTGGAGAAGGGGGCGGCCTCAAATGTCTTGCTTGCTGCTGTCTTTGCTGCCTCTCATTCGCCTCTGGAGACCGGGTAGTGGGTGTTGGTTTAAACAACGCAAGGTTTGAGGCAGGCAGTGGGTTTAATTGGGTGGCTCAGTCACAAGTGGCCTCCTTCTGTGTTGAAACATGTGGGGCACTAAGTAAGGATGGGGAACATGCTCGCCATTCTCGAGAGATGCGATAAACTGGAAAAGTTAAATGCAATCGATAATGGGTGCAGAACGAGATGCAGCTTTGTGCAGTTGGTGGACATAGGAGCAATCGAGGATGAGGGGATTAGAGAAGGCCATTCATCCGACTGAAATTCATCCCCCTGCTGCCCTAATTTGCCCAGCCACAGAAAAGACTTGTTATTCCTGTTATTCCTTCTATTTTGCCTGTAAGATTATTCCAAATATTTGTCACTCTTAAAGTAGCCATTATTCTTGGGCTGCGGTTGCGAACCGTGAGTAAATGTATTTCTGCACTTTTCACCACATGACTTGCCCCAGCGTCCCTGTTATTAATCGGGAAACACATCCATCCTACGGCCTTCCAACGTCAATTGGAAAGCAAAATGACTCGTTATCCAATTGGATAATGCTCGACCCTCAGCCTTTCTTTCCCCATCATTTTTTTGTATTTGAGAAAGAGAAAAGTTCAAAGAAGACGACAAAAAGAAAAGCAGCAAGGTTTTTTTTAAATGTCCTGATGGTTTTCTCCAGGGTTCCACACCCAGAGTTCTGGAGATTGATCTTCAATTCCCGGAGACTCCACGACAACCCAAGGGGGAGCTTGATGGGCTGGGTGGCCACTTAATGTGCCATTATGACTCTTGACCTTAATAAAAGAAAGACGTAGATGGCTTCAAACCCAAATCAGAACCTGATTTCTGACTGGCTTTTAAATGTGCACCACGGCGACGAGCCCTGAACCTTTGTTCCTTTTGCAGATTGATGGAGTTTCGAGACCTTCGGGGAGTTTTATTGTTCTGCAGAATGGTCCTTCGACCAATCCACCCATCCTGAAGAGTAAACCGGTTGAACTGAGGTCTTCTGAGCCACCTGTGAAAAGGAAGAAAACCACGCAGGTGAAGAGTCATTGGAAGTTTGGAACTGATGTTGTCGGGTGGGGGGGGGGGGGGGGGGGGGGGCGTTCTTTTCAGCCGTTCTCTTATTGTGTTGTGCTCCCCGCTGCCGATGTTTCCCCCTTGGCCTTGCCCTCCTGCCGTCCATGCTGTGCCACCGCCGCTGTCTCGTCGCAGAGCAAAGTTTGCCCCAACTCGAAATTAAGCGAACCAAAATGAATGTTAAGATTTTCCAAGTGTTGTAAAATGCGTCTCAAGCATTCCGAACTCCAAACATTTCGAAATGCTCCCTCTGGCACAGTCGGCAATTTTGTCTGAATGATTGCAGCGTCTAAAAATATTCCAACTTGAGCTGCTAGCCACACTTTATAATCCGAGTACATGCCACATCCCAAACACCGCGGAACTGTTGGTGACTCAGAAATCATTAACCCAGCCACTAATGTCCAGGTTTTTAGCACTAATTCCTCGTCTTAAATGTTTCAATGTCTGCCAGGCTGGGTTCTGTTAAAAACTTTAGTGGACTTTTAAAGTTCTGCTTTCAAAGGACTTCCAAAAGGAGAATTTCTCCCAATTTATTTCACCCATCTACAGCTTGACGGCTTTCTCACCCCTACTTTCGGGTAGGTTAGCACAGGCCACAGTGTCGCTCTGCACATCTCCATAGCCATCATTCTCTTGCACACCTATACAAAGATTGATTTGATTTGATTTGATTTATTATTGTCACATGTATTAGTATACAGTGAAAAGTACTGTTTCTTGCATGCTGTACAGACAATGAATACCGTACATAGGGAAGGAAGGAGAGGCTGCAGAATATAATGTTACAGTTATAGCAAGGTGTAGAGAAAAGATCAACTTAATACGAGGTCGGTCCATTCAAAAGTCTGCTGGCAGTAGGGAAGAAGCTGTTCTTGCCTAAAGATCGCTAAATCTGTAAGTAATTGAATTAGAACATTGTTAGAGAGTTTAAAAGAGTTAGAATGAAGTTTTAGAAGCATAGAACGAGAGTAAAAGATAGCATTAGAGAGTATGCTGGGCACAGCTTGCAAGAAGTCGCCTCGCTCCGGCGCCATCTTGGAATCAAAGCCTCAGACGTTGGCGAGCAATCTGATGGGGTGGACGGGAAACGAGGATTCTTCCGCTCACAGCAGGTAAGGTGGTGGAAAAATTCAGCAAAGGTATTCAAAGTTGTGACCGCTTTTTGATGAGAGTACATTAAGGAGAACCTGTTTCTGCCGGCACTCATTTAAAATAATTGCCAAAATAACCAGGGGACATTGTGTTTTTACAGCAAATAGTTGGGGTCTGACGTTTACTACCTTGAAGGGAGATTCACGTCATCCCTTTCAAAAGAGGTCCGTGTGGAGTTTGCACATTCTCCCCGTGTCTGTGTGGGTCTCACCCCCACAACCCAAAAAGATGCACAGGTTAGGTGGATTGGCCAGGCTAAATTGCCCCTTAATTGGGGGGGGGGGGGGGGGGGGGGGGAAAGAATCGTATGCTGTAAATTGAAAAAAAAACTTTCAAAAAGAGGAATAAAAAAAGGAAACACTTGTATGTCTGTGGGGAGTGGGAAGGGAGCAGTACTTGGACGGTTCTTTCAGAGAGCTGGCATGGCCTCCTGTGTATTGCTTCTATGCCTTCCACGCATGACCATTTCCCAGTAGGTGTTGCTGGATACGGGAAACCACGCCTGCTCCCGAACCGAGTTGAGTCAGTTGCACTAACCAGATCAGACACCAGGGGGAGCTGGGAGTCCAAGTAGTTCAAAAGCGTTTTACCGACTGTGGTGAGAATGTGCAGCAAAAGCTGAACTGGGAGAAATTGGCTGCTTCACGTCGCTTGGTGCAGCCAAACATTATCCATGCTTGCCCGCCCCATTAGTATCGAACCAAAAGATTACCGAGACTCTTGTCTCCTCACTGAGGGTTAACCTTAATCTATACCTATCCGTGCTTCGTTTAGGCTGTACGACCCTACCATTCCAAAGTAACCAGCCCAATAGGAGTCAGCGGATGTGACACGAGAGAGAAGAGAAAGCCAGCAGTGGTCTCTATGGGAATGACCTTGCCATACGTGGCTGCCAGTTCATGCTAATCAATATGCAAGCGCAACCTACAGCAAGTTTAGAACAAAGCTACTCCTCTACCTGCACAATGGTACCTTGTTCCTTAAACTGTTCTCGGCTTCCTCATGATGGGTTGAGTTATTCAAAAGGGGTGAGAAGGGACACTAGTTTGATATCCAGGCAGTTTCTCTATCCCGATGGTGATACACCTGCCAGGGAGAGTTTAGATTGGCAAGGCCTTGGGTGGCACGGCGACGCAGTGGTTAGCACCGTCGCCCCACGGCGCCGAGGTCCCAGGTTCGGTCCTGGCCCCGGGTCACTGTCCGTGTGGGGTTTGCACATTCTCCCCATGTCCGTGTGGGTCTCACCCCCACAAGATGTGAAGAGTAGGTGAATTGGCCACGCTAAATTGCTCTTCAATTGGATTGGCAATGCCTCATCTTTCCGATTCCTATCCGGTGCCCACAGCTGCTCGTGTCGTCCCCGTACGTGTGTGCCAGGTGAGTCCAGATTTGGATTTGTTTGCAATGCCCCTAACCTGGTGAGAGAGCCTGCAGACACCGAATCGGTGCTAGTGCTGGGTAACGGGCACATGGGTGGGAGTGGTCTTCCAACGGCCACTTTTTATTACTCCTCCTAACTGCTCCTGCCACTATTTCAGGGTAGAATATTGGACCGTCACGCAGTGTACAGTCTAATAACCTAGTGGACAACCGGCTCAGTCTGTCTGAGAGTGTTCTGTGGGCCCACAGTGGCTGAGGTTTCAATGTGGGGACAATGCTGCGAGCCTCTTCAAAAGGGTGCTCGACCCTGGCACCAAAGAAAACTGGTGATGTATTTGAGGGGAAATAGACTTGCAAGCCAGCAGGGATAAAGCAGTGGAAAGACGCTGGCTGGATTGCTTTCCGGAGGTCCAGCATTCACTCAACGGGACAAATGGCCTGAGCTATAATGATTCCCTGACTCTCTCTAGCTACCAGATCACGGCCCCATCAAAGCTATTTAAAAAAACACGAAAAATGTGAAATACTCCTCCAGAAGCAGCCAAAGAGCAGGAAAACTGCTCCCATTCTGGTCAGTGTTGCTATATAGAGAGAACTTACATCTATCCTCACAGTTCAAACTATTTAAAGTTGTAGGCATTGAGCAGGGCGTTGACCTCCTTTGGTTAAGGGGTTAGGTGGGATTTCTTTAAATGCAGCAGATGGCTAGGGTTCGGAATATCAGCTGAAGCGAGTGATTACAACGTTTGACAGGAAAATGGGTAAAAATTTGAATAATTCTTTTTAAAAAGAAATTTAGAGTACCCAATTCTTTTTTCAATTAAGGGGCAATTTAGCGTGGCCAATCCATCTAACCTGCACATCTTTGGGTTGTGGGGGTGAGACCCACGCAGACACGGGGAGAATGTGCAAACTCCACACGGACAGTGACCCAGGGCCGGGATCAAACCTGGACCCTCAGCGCCGTGAGGCAGCAGTGCTAACCAGTGGGCCGCCGTGCCAGCCCTGAATAATTCAAAGGGTTGGTGACCGGCAGGGCGCATATTTAATGCACTTGGCAAGAGAGCCAAAGGTGAGGTGGAGAGAATTTTAATTTCATTCGGCGCGTTATAATCTGGCATGTATTGCCTGAAAGAGTGGTTCATACAGATCTGGTGATGAGTTTCAAAACTTAGTTGAAAGGGGGGAGAATTGGACAGCACTTTAAAGGGGGCTAGTACAGGCTCGATGGGTTCAGCGGTCTCAATGTACCGTGAAGTGTTTGGCATTGACGTGGTGGGTAATGCTGATGAATAGTTTTGTGTTCATATTGTTGGGTTTTGTTTCTTCCTTGGAGAACCAGCGGATGTTTTAAATTCCTGTCAGTTCTACTGGTATACACAGCTGGTTACAGCTTACTTTCGATGAAGCTGACAACTCTCCTCTCGCTGCTGGGAACGACGTTAAAATAATTTATTGGGTTGATGCTGTCACAGCCTCCCACATATCATCGGATTGAGGAAAGATGACATAAGCCAGACCTGTACTGTTGTGTTATGCTTCCTCTTGTAGCATAAGCTGCTTCCTTGCTGTATACTCTGACAAAGGAAGGTTCACACTTGGAGATAGGTTTAACACATTTATTGAACAGTTAACAATTCTCCTACTTGAGTTCGACTCTACTGCTAATCTAACTATAGTAACTCAATCTAACTAACCAGTCTGCTCTAATCCATGCGGTGGGTGTGATGCTTCCTGATCTGCCCCTGTCTCTCTGAGTGTCGCCTATGGAAAGGGAAAGAGCATGTGTGCCCTGTCCTTTTATATGGGTAGCCCCCTTGTGGTAGTGTCACCTCTGGGTGTGTCTTGACTGCCCATTGGTCGTATCTTATCTTACTGACCTATTGGTTGAATGTCTGTGTGTCATGATGTCTCTGGTCCTCCCTTTAGTGTTTATTTAGTTCTAGTGTATCTACATTAACCCCTTGTGTATTTACAGTGATGCACAAATTGCCAAATATAGAAAAGGTGGTAAGAGGTGATTTGAGAATCTTAGGATCTCGGAAATGAAGATGGATGGAAAGAAACGTTACCCACTGGTCAGGGAGTCCAGCAGATGGGGGACACAACCTTAAAATAGGAGCTTGGAAAAGGGAAGTTGGGATCGCTTCACGCAAGGAGAGGTAAAAATGTGAAACACTCTCCTCCAGAAGCAGTAGATGCCACAACGACTTGGGGGGAGGTGGTAACATAGTGGTATTGTCACTGGGCTAGTAATCCAGAGACTCAGGCTAATGCTCTGGGGCCCAGGTTCAAATCCCACCACGACAGATATTAAATTTGAATTCCATTTTGTAAAAATCAGGAATTAATAAAATATAACCACAAGGCATTGTCTGTTGTTGTATTTTTAAAAAACAAGCCTGGTCCACTATTGCCTTCTTGGGAGGAAAAGCTATCTTTACGACATGTGACTCACTATATGTGGAGCAGCACGGTAGCATAGTGGTTAGCACAGTTGCTTCACAACGGCAGGGTCCCGGCTTGGGTGACTGTGCAGAGTCTGCACGCTCTCCTCGTGTCTGCGTGGGTTTCCTCCGGTTTCGTCCCACAGCCCAAAGATGTGCGGGGGAGAACGTGCAGAATCTGCACAGACAGTGACCCAAGCCGGGAATCGAACCTGGGTCTCTGGCGCTGTGAAGCAACAGTGCTAACCACTGGGCTACCCTGCCGCCCATAGATTGAGGGGCTCAGCTCTGCATTAAGTATGGCTGAACAGGAGTGTGTCCCACTCCCTTACAGTCTGCAGTGGGTGTTTGGGAAGGATGTGCAGACTGTTATTCAACCTTTGGCCAAAGTATGAACACATCTTCCTCGTCCGTCAGGTCCCGGAGGAGGGACTGGAACCCAAAGCTTGGAGTTGACTTGGAGGTAGGCACACTACCCACTACGCCACAAGACCCAAGATTTCCTCTAGGATCCCATCCAATTATGAATATTTAAATAATGTGGGTGTTTTTAGGCCAGGGACTCACCATTGCAAATTGTCTCGGTGTGAAGGGCATAAAGATCCGATGGAACAAAACTCTCATGTGTCCTTCCTTCCACACCCCAGTTTAAACCTCCACTATGAGTGGTCAGCACATCTAAGCTGAAGCATTCTAATACTCTGCAAAGAAAGGAGAAATACCCCCAAAACGTTGTTACGTATTGGGTCCAGCACAATCCCCCTCTTGGCGAGCTCTGTGAAGACCTGTTTGATTACTTTTCTTCTCAATTTACAGGTTTTTTTTTCCAAATTGATGATCTCTCAGCTTCCAGACAGTCATACTGTAAAACAGATTGCTAGCCTCATCAAGCATCCCTTCTCTAAGGGAGTCCCTTGTGCTCTCCATTTATCTCGGTACCTGCCACTATCTACAAGAGAAAACAAATTGTCTTTTTTCTCCCCCTGAAATTTCACAGCTAGTCATTAGCGTCCCAGTCTCCAATGTTCTCCCTCCTCCACATTGGAGTGTGCTTCAGTGAGGATCCCTGATAGATTCAACCATTTTTGCCTTAATCTAGATGTGTTCTTTGGGGAGGAGCAGCGCAGTCATGTTTAAAGTAATTGTTCCCAGTTCCTCAGTCTCGGTGGCTTAACAGTGCGAAATTATACAAAGTGGAAGGCCTCAGTTGTGACCTCCAGCTTGTGCCTCAGTCACTGAAACCATGCAGTGGGGATTGCTGTTAACCCCAGCGCACTTTGCCGACTGAGGAGCTAAGCAGACATTCCTAGCCTTTCTGCCGGACTTCCTGAGTTAATAGGATAACAGTCGGGGTGCTAACATTGGACTCGCAATTATGTAAGATTTGTGATCCTAGATTCCTTGATACTAAGCGTGTAAATCTATGGGTTTTGTAGGCAATGGGATTATCCTTACGATTCTCGACAGATGAATAATGACCTCTTCGGTAAGGTATCGCTTCAAATAATCAATGACTTCCAAAGCGGACGCTAACAGAGGGAAGTAGGGGTGAAAACACTGGACAGGAAATGGAGTTTCCTGTCTTTAAAGCAGCTTTATCCCAATTTCCATTTCTCACCTGGGACATCCAATGATCCCCAAGTGACGCAACCTTTTAATTGTGCTGCTGTCCGTGCCCGGTGAGGCAAGACCACACCTGCACTTACCAGTGTAAGACCCTCACTGCTGAGCGGGAAGAGGCTTCCCTCAGCCACAAGATGAAAGGCCAAGAAAGAAAGACTTGCATTTACGGAACGTCTGCTATTGAACGACCACCAGACACCGCAAAGTGCTCTACAGCCGGTGAAATGTAGTCACTGTTGTAATTTAGGAGAAAGAGCAGATAGATAACTTGTGTGCAGCAAGCTCCCACAATGGGCACAGCGGTTAGCATTTCTGCCTCGCGCGCCAGGGTCGCGCGTTCAATTCTGGTGTTAGGCGTCCGTGTGGACTTTGCACTTTCTCCAATACATCAGCCATTTGCCCGTCCTGCAACACTGGGTCGTCCCGATACCCCACAAATCGGCACCCATGGATACGGTGACACCACTACCCCCAAAATCTCAACAAAGGAAGCCCAGAACTTCCTCAATATAGGGCAGCAGCAAAAGATGCGCGAGCGCCATGCCCCTTGAACACCGCTCGCATCTGATCTCCCCACCCCCGGAAAGAACCCACTCGGGCATGTTTTTGTCACATGCGCTCTGTGCACCACTTTAAACTAGATCAAGCTCAGTCTCGCACATGAGGAGGTAGAATTTTTACTATGTAGGGCCTCACTCCACATCCTCTACCCCCCTCAAATGCATGATGTGGAGATGCCGGCGTTGGACTGGGGTGAGCACAGTAAGAAGTCTTACAACACCAGGTTAAAGTCCAACAGGTTTGTTTCAATATCACTAGCTTTCGGAGCGCTGCTCCTTCCTCAGGTGAATGAAGAGGTATGTTCCAGAAACATATATATATAGACAGATTCAAAGATGCCAGACAATACTTGGAATGCGAGCATTAGCAGGTGATTAAATCTTTACAGATCCAGAGATAGGGGTAACCCCAGGTTAAAGAGGTGTGAATTGTCTCAAGCCAGGACAGTTAGTAGGATTTCGCAAGCCCAGGCCAGATGGTGGGGGGTGAATGTAATGCGACATGAATCCCAGGTCCTGGTTGAGGCTGCACTCATGTGTGCGGAACTTGGCTATAGGTTTCTGCTCGCCGATTCTGCGTTGTCGCTCGTCCTGAAGGCTGCCTTGGAGAACGGTTACCCGGAGATCAGAGGCTGAATGCCCTTGACTGCTGAAGTGTTCCCCGACTGGAAGGGAACAATCCTGCCTGGTGATTGTCGCGCGATGTCCGTTCATTCGTTGTCGCAGCGTCTGCATGGTCTCGCCACTGTACCACGCTTCGGGACATCCTTTCCTGCAGCGTATGAGGTAGAAAACGTTGGCCGAGTCGCACGAGTATGTACCGCGTACCTGGTGGGTGGTGTTCTCACGTGTAATGGTGATATCCAAGTCGATGATCTGGCACGTCTTGCAGAGATTGCCATGGCAGGGTTGTGTGGTGTCGTGGTCAATGTTCTGAAGGCTGGGTAGTTTGCTGCAAACAATGGTTTGTTTGAGGTTGCGTGGTGCGTGGTTGTTTGAAGGCAAGTAGTGGGGGTGTGGGGATGACCTTGGCAAGACGTTCATCTTCATCGATGACGTGTTGAAGGCTGTGAAGAAGATGTCGTAGTTTCTCCGCTGCGGGTAAGTACTGGACGACGAAGGGTATTCTGTCGGTTGTGTCCCGTGTTTGTCTTCTGAGGAGGTCGGTGAGGTTTTTTGCTGTGGCGTGTTGGAACTGTCGCGTTGGAACCCTCATATGCAAATACACAACCCATGTGTTCCTCCCACATTTTCTTATCTCCTCCAGAGAAGCCCTCTCCTTCTCCACCAACTGCCCATAAATATCAATGATATGGAGATGCCGGCGTTGGACTGGGGTGAGCACAGTACGAAGTCTTACAACACCAGGTTAAAGTCCAACAGGTTTGTTTCGATGTCACTAGCTTTCGGAGCGCTCAGGTGGCCTGAGGAAGGAGCAGCGCTCCGAAAGCTAGTGACATCGAAACAAAGCTGTTGGACTTTAACCTGGTGTTGTAAGACTTCGTACCATAAATATCAAGAGAGCTTCCCTTCTCCTGCCTCATCCAAGGACATTACCTTGTCCATCCGGGGGGGGGGGGGGGGGGGGGGGGGTGTCATCCAGAAGCCACAACTTTGGCCAAGACTCTTAATTGCCCTCTGACATGGCCTAGCAAGCCACTCAGTTCAAGGGCAATTAGTGATGGGTAATAAATGCTGAGCCCACCCAACGACACCACATCCCACGAACGAATAATAAATAAAAACAGTTCTGGAGCTCAATTTAATAGGGCACTGGACTGGTGAAGTCTTCTGCATTGTTGTCGTGGTATCTTGTTATGTCCATCCGAGAGAGCAGGTGGGTCCTCAGCTTAATGCCTCATGTGATAGATAGTGCCTCTGACAGAGCAGGACTCCCCCAGTGCTGCAGTGCACTGCTAGATTTGATTTTCAACAAACCCTGGCGCTACACCATCCATCACTCTTTCTTTTCCTGATTTTTAGGAAGCAATCTCCACCGTTCCTGGTGCGATGGTGAAGCAGAGCACAGGGAAAGACCTGCAAAACCTTGACCATGGAGGAAAGAAGGGTTCTTGTCGGCCTGCCTCTTCAGATGAAGCAATCAGTGATGTAAGTTTGTTCCAGCACCTGCCTTGTTTTTTAGTGGTATTGTCACTGGACAAGAGGCCCAGGGTAATGCTCGAATACCTCCACAGCGGATGGTTTGAAATTTGAATTCAATAAAAATCTGGAATTAAAAGTTGAATGGTGGCCACGAAACCATTGTCGTAAGAACATTAATAGTTCATTTTTGTCCTTTCGGGAAGGAAATCTGCCGTCCTTACCTGGTCTGGCCTACACATGACTCCAGACCCACAGCAATATGGTTGACTCTTAAATACCCTCTGAAATGGCCGAGCACACCGCTCCGTTCAAGGGCAATTAGGGATGGGCAATAAATGTTGGCACACCCACATCCCACGAATGAATAAAACAAAATTCTGAAACTCAGTTTAACTGGCGCAGTTGTTTGAATTAAAAATCAAACTTTACACAAAATCTGTTCAGTTTTGTGAAAGAGTGATGCACACACAAATGTTAATAGAAACGAGTCCAATTGCTTCTATGTAGCTGAAAATCCGGCATTTACTCCAAATCTCAGTTGCTGATTTACTAATGGTGGCTTTGAGCCGAGTCCCTTCATTCCTCTTTTAATGAGAATGGATATTTATGATGCTTTCTTCTGCATCGTCAGTAATTAAATCATCTTTGTTTAAACTGATACACTTTGGAATGCATCATTCCACAGTACTTTCTGATTTAAAAAAATATATATATAGCAGTAGTTTAACTGTTTTAGCACAGCGGTTAGCACTGCTGCCTCATGGCACCGAGGTCCCAGGTTCGATCCCGGCCCTGGGTCATTGTCCATGTGGAGTCAACACATTCTTCCCGTGTCTGCGTGGGTTTCACCCCCCACAACCCAGAGATATGCAGGGTAGGTGGATTGGTCAGGCTAAATTGCCCCTTAATTGGAAAAACGAAATTGTGTACTCTTAAATTTAAAAAAAGATCGTATCTAAAATCAGCACCTTTTCCTTCTTAAAGATGCAGAGTCATTGAGACTGCAGATTACGTATGGTCTCCTGTTGGAAGAAGGAGTGTTTCTGGAATTAATGGCCCTTTTATTGTGGCTGTTTCTTTCAAGATTGATGCTCGTTCTCAAAGGACTTCTTTGGGTGAATGGAGGGGGTGGGGTGGGGGAGGAAGGGTGAAGATTTATTGCACCCCCCCCCCCAATTCTTTCTCCCCTCCTGTCAGACGGCGAGTCAGAAGAAAACTGCTGGTTGTGAATTCCTCGGCATGTTTTTTTTACCTCCTCCCTCAGGATGATATATTCCGAGAAATCCCAGCGCAGTATTCAAACAAGACCAGCAAAATGAAGGAGGAAACAATTGTCAAATTTAAAGAAGAGCAATTGCTGCTGAACGATGCTCCTTCGAAAGACAATGTAAGTACTGCAAGTGGGAACAAGACCGTCAGTGCCTGACTGGTGATTGTCTATGAAGATGACAAATGACTAGCGAAACGGTTACAACTGAGCTTCTTTTGATTTTATGAAGGACCGTTCCACCAAAATGTTTCTGACGTTTGTGCTCTAATGTTCATTTTTTTCTCCCTCACGAGAAGCTTTCAGTAACGATTTGCTCAGTAGAATCCTTCCAACACAGGGGATAGGATTCTCCGCTTCCCCAGCCGTGTTTCTTGGCGGTCCCCCATTAACCAGTGGCGGGATTTTCTCTTCCCGCCTCTTGTCAATGGGATTTCCTATTGTGACCATCACAAGCCGCCGGGGACCCCGCTGGCTTGGGTGCGCTGCCGGCGGGAAACGTGTGTAGTGATATGCATCACTGTAGATACACAAGGGGTTAATGTAAATACACTACAACTAAGTAACCACTAGTGGGAGCACCAGAGATGTCATGACATGCAGACATACAACCATTGGATCATTAGAACAGGACACAACCAATGGGTAATCAGGACACCCAGAGGTGGCAGTACCACAAGGGGGCACTGCACAACCCATTTAAAAGGACAGGGCACACAGGCTCTGCCTCTTTCCACAGACAGACACCTAGAGAGTAGAGCAGGGTTGATCAGCAGCAACATCACACCCTAGCACGTGGCTTAGAGCAAGCTGGTATAGTTAGACTGAGTTACTAGAGAGGTAGATTAGCAGAGTGTCGAACTCATTTAAGAACTGTGTTAATAGTTCAATAAACACTTTGAACTCATTTCATAGTCTGGAGCTTCCTTTCGTAGAGACTACATCAAAGAAGTTAAGGGAATAGTGTAGATGGGCTTTAGATTGGTTTCACAGGTCGGCGCAACATCGAGGGCCGAAGGGCCTGTACTGCGCTGTAATGTTCTATAATCTATAATCTATAAAGTAGCTTATGTTATACAAAGTAATGTAACATTACAACGTGAATGTCAACTAGCGGAGAATTGCACCAGAGTGCAGAAATTAAGGTCCATTTGATTGCCCCAAATGAAGAGAGATTGAGTAGGAGTTCCTCCGTTGACAATGGGAGTAGTATTAGCGGAAAACAGCATGAACAGATTGTGCGCAATCGCCATTTAATTACTGATCCTCTCTCTATTGTCCACATGTAGGTAAAATATTTTGTGAGCAGTTTCATTTGAGGTATTTATCATGTTTCCCCAAAACTCCCCTCATCGTTTGTCACTTACTTTGAAACTCCAATGTTACAAATGGGGGTGGGATGGTCTACCTGTTAATGTGGATTTTTCTGCAACATTTGTTTAATGCATGGTATCACTGTTAAGGTGGGTAATGAATTCAAGTGGATGTTATCCATTTTCGAATCCAATTCCTCCAGCATTTGCACAAAGTTAGCTCAGTTGATTTGAGAGTTGGCAAATGCGGTAAAGTAGCACACTAGATTTTTTTTAAAATTCCAATTTAGGGGTAATTTAGCATGAACAATCCTCCCCATCTTTGGGTTGTGGGATTGAGATCCAGGCAGACGTGGGGAGAATGTGCAAACTCCACACAGACAGTGACCTGGGTGGGGATCGAACCCGAGTCCTTGGTGCCATGTCGCCCAGGCATTCTCGGATATTACAGTGGCAGAGTTAGGGGTGTGCTGCGGGAGTTCTTCATTGGCTGTTGAGATGTTCAGAGGACCAACTAAACCTCTATATTAATGTAAGCTATTCTTTTGAATGCAAATAGGTTTGATGGGTACAGTGGTGTGATAGTCAGAAAAGAAAAAGGAAGACCTACATCTTTATAGGTGTTTCATGATCTCAATATCCCAGATGCTTTACAGTCAATGAAACATTTTTGAAGTGTAGTCACTTGTAATCCAGGAAACTGGTGTCCTTATGTCACAGAGGTTTTGAGTTGAAAGGCAAATTGTGAAACTGATGTCATTACCTCTGTTATAATAATCTTTATTGTCACAAGTAGGCTTACATTAACACTGCAAAGTTACTGTGAAAATTCCCTAGTCGCCACATTCCAGTTCCTGTTCGGGTACACAGAGGGAGAATTCAGAATGTCCAAATTACCTAATAGCACGTCTTTTGGGACTTGTGGAAGTAATCCGGAGCACCCGGAGGAAACCCACGCAGACACGGGGAGAACGTGCAGACTCCGCACAGACAGTGACCCAATCCGGGAATCGAACCTGCTAACCACTGTGCTACTGTGCTGTTAATCCCGGGTTGGCAGTAGATAAATAACCACTAAAGCAACTGGAATGTGGCAGGATCCAGCTGGTCCACTAAGGGAGCGTGGATCGGCCAACTCTTTGTGGTTGGCCATACTGCCCTGTGAAGTGTCAGGGCAACGAGAGATGGATAATAACTTTGATCTTGACCAAAAGTGCTTTGAGCTGAGATAGATTGGCAGGATAGTGAAGAATTCTTACTTTGTATTAGTCGATATTATTTTCATTGCGAACACAAGTGAAATGCAAAATAACAAAGCTGTATTAAAAAAAGTATTATTTCACGGACGTGGGAATCACTGCTCATTGCCCTTGAACTGAATGGTTTGTTAGACCTTTTCAACAGGGGTCTGGAATCCCATGTAGGTTAGGCCAGGCAAGGTTGTGGTGAACCAGATGAGTTTTTCGAGAAATTAACAATGGTTTCTTTCAATTCCAGACTTAATTAATTGAATTTAAATTTTGCGATTTGAACCCGTGTTCCCAAAGCATTAGCCTGAGACCTGAATTACTAGTCCAATGACATTGCCACGTGCCATTCTGGGCGGGACTTTCCAGTCCCTGACGCCAAAATTGCGAACGCCGATCGGCCGGAGAATCACCATCGGTGCCGATATCGGGGGCAGCGCCGCTTTCACGCTGCTCCGCCTCCTCCACAGTGGAGTACTGTATCGACGTCCTCAGGATGTTACCTGAGGCCCTCCCCCCTGTGCTGCGCTCCCAACCGGCCGGGTTCCCGACAGCGTGGGTCTCTCATGCTATTATTTGTCAGGAACTCGGTGTGGTGGCTGCAGACTCAGTCCAACAGCGCCACAGTCGGGGGAGAGTCAATCCGCAGGCAGAGGGGGCATTGGCAGGGGCACAGGCACTGTTGGGGGATGGTCCGGGGGTGGCGAGCCTGGCCAAAGAGAGGGCACTATTTGGCAGGCCGGATCCACGCGCGTCTGGCGCAATGTTGCACGGCGCGGCCGCTGCAGGCCGCCATGCGCGGCCACAGACGCAGCAATTCTCCAGGCCATATCGGCCGCTAGAGCCGGGTGCTCTACGCTGCCTGCTTGCTAGCCCCGCGCCAAATGGAGGATCGGGGGCCGTTTTGCGCTGATTTCACGGTGGTAAAACGCCACCGTTCCCACGCTGGCAAGAGGACATAACCTGAAAATCGGAGAATCCAGCCTGCAAAACCCTCATTTATTTAAGTGTTATTAGTGAGTGAGCAACAATACAAAATGTGATGTTCATTCTACGATACAAAGTACGTATATTCTATTTTCCCCCGTTTCTGAATGCTGATTATTCCTGCTGTGGGTAGAATCTCTACTTTCCCCTACCCCCCAACCCGATCTTTCTGATTTATTCACAGGCAATCCTCAACCCCATGAGGTAGCTGAGCGGCTAACTCCCCGTAAAAAGCAGCGATGGGAGCCAACTGGCTTATGTGACTGCCACTTTCCTCTCCATTTTGCTGCCCCACCAGGCGTTGGCATTGGCGTTTGGGGAATCTGTGTGGGATTGCGCCAGCTCGCGGGCAGAGTCAGCACTGGTGGCCCTGAGGGTTTCTTCTCCCGCGTGTCACGTGAGCTCTCCTGCATCCAGGAGTGATGTATAGTCACCATCACTCACAGGAAAAACCCCTTTTGGCTTTTGGCTCGCAATCTGTTTGCACTTTAAGTTAAAACAAAAAGTAACCTGCCAATTATCTGTGTTGTTAATTTATCAGATATACTCTCGTGTGGGGGAGAGAAGTTTACAGATGGTGAGGGGTGTGGTCCCTCCAAATATGCTCACACTTACACACATACCTCCTGACTGACTCAGTTATCAAGGGAAATTGTTGGCATTGCTCGATCCTTTTAGTTGGGAATAACGAGCTAGCACGTCGAAAAGAACGTCAAAATATTGAACGCAGAATTCTTGAGATGTCAGCCCACAGCAGCCAGTACAACTTGATCCAGGCGGACAGGAATCTAACGGCCCCACCAAATTATTGGAATTCCTGTTCTGGCCTTGTCGAGCAGGGGGGGAGATGTGCTGATTACTTTCAAGGTCGGGATAGTTAATGTGTTAATTTTCATCTGTGCCTCTGCTGTGTTTGTATCACGTGTGCCAACTGTTTGAAACACTTAACAGAAATTAGTCTGGGAAGTTGAAAGAAACGACTGGGTTTAAAAGGTGCATTCCAGCTCCCTTGAGTTTTGGTTCAAGGACCAAGTCGGTGGCTGCCGTGTGATGTGAGTTCAGAAGGTTTACACTTCAAACACTCTCTGAATCATGAAGACACACTGATGCCATGATGCAAACCTGTTAAAGGAGCCACTGTATTCATCAAAGATATCTGTTGTGTGTTTGAGGAAGAAATCACCGTAGGAAAGGTTACATAAGATGCCATATCACCTACTCAAGACTGACGTGCTTCCAGACCGCAAGAGAAACATGACCAAGGGGGGTAGGCCATTCAGCCCCTCAAGCCTGTTCCGCCAATCATTTACATAATGGCTGATCTGTATTTTAACTTTTGCTTCTGTAACCCTTACTACAAAAGCCTACAAGTAGTAAACAGGGAAGGGGGGGGGGAGGAGAGAAGGTACACAAGGGGCAGCACAGTGGTTAGCACTGCTGCTTCACGGCACCGAGGTCCCAGGTTCGATCCCGGCCCTGGGTCACTGTCCGTGAGGAGTTTGCACATTCTCCCTGTGTCTGCGTGGGTTTCGCACACACAACCCAAAAGATGTGCAGGCGAGGTGGATTGGCCACGCTAAATTGCCCCTTAATTGGAAAAAAGAATAATTGGGTACTCTTAAGTTTAAAAAAAAGAGAGAAGGTAAACAAAGTTTTAAATACTGTTTAAAAATTGCACAGTTGGCTGGGGGCGTGGCTGCCGGGGCCGGGGGAGTAGCAGGGAGGACTTGCTCACAGCTCCGTGGATTTGGGGGTGTTCCCTTCGGGATCGGGGTGACCTGGCTCAGACCGCCATTGCTGCAGGATTTATTCTAAACGCACCCATTGGGTACAAGTTCCAGGCCTCTGGCTGTTCACTCTGCTGACTGCTCACTCCGTCCTGTAAATGTTCACAGAGCCTCTGGTCATTTGGGAGCCCACCCAGGCCGTCCCTCTGGAAACCCTCAGACCCCCGGCTGACCCATCACCGGGATGGGCGTGGCCAAGCTCAATCAGTGGCCCACCAGGTGCTGCCACTCCTCAGCTCACTCATCAGAAGCTCAGCCCCACTGCAGAGGAAGCAGGGGAATAGCAGAGCTCAACCCAAACAAACCTGCACCGTGGTCCTTGGCACCCTCCCTGGCACACTGCCCCTCTCAGGGCAGAGACCTGACCAGTGACACTTTCAGCTAGCCCACCCCTCAGGACCCCAGCTGTTTCCAAGCCCTGCCCGCCCATCACTCTTCCACCTGTCCTGCTCCTGGTCAGGTTGGCACAATCTGTGTGTCGCACCCAGGACCCATGTCATACTGCAACTGCGCACACTTCCCTCGCTCACCCCCATCTGTAGGACCTGCCCACACACAAGCCTCCAAGCGCAGGGATGGTGGTGGTGCACTGTGACCCTCTGCACCGCACAACCAGGTGCCACCCTGGTTGGTAAATCACATGGCCCACCCAATGACACCACCCACAGCAGACCCCACTGGGGAGACCGCTTGCCCCTCTTCATAGAATTTACAGTGCCGAAGGAGGCCATTCGGCCCATCGAGTCTGCACCGGCTCTTGGAAAGAGCACCCTACCCAAGGTCCACACCTCCACCCTATCCCCATAACCCAGTAACCCCACCCAACACTAAGGGCAATTTTGGACACTAAGGGCAATTTATCATGGCCAATCCACCTAACCTGCACATCTTTGGACTGTGGGGGGAAACCGGAGCACCCGGAGGAAACCCACGCACACACGGGGAGGATGTGCAGACTCCGCACAGACAGTGACCCAAGCCGGAATTGAACCTGGGACCCTGGAGCTGTGAAGCAATTGTGCTAACCACAATGCTACAGTGCTGACCTTGCATACAAGATCATGGGTACGAACCTCTACTCCAGAGAATTGAGCGCATAATCCAGGCAGTACTGAGTGGGTGCTGCATTACCAACGGTGCCATATTATTTATCCCTCAACTTGAAAAAGAAAAACAGTTGGTGCAATCACTTAATGTTTTATGGGACCTTGTGCCATACAAATTGGCACATTCCAAAAGCGACTACTCTTCAAAAGCAACCTATTGGCTGTTATGCACTATGCAATGCCTTAGGGTTGTGAAGGCATGGGTTCCTTTCATTTGTCTCCCAATACTTGGGTGTTTGATCGGTGAGTGCTGTGTGTTGCTGCATCTATTTTTCACATCAAAATGCTGGTCAGTTCTCCATGTGTTACAAATGAAGGGAATTGTAATGGTTGTAATTCAATCTGCACTTTCTGTTGATACTCATGGAGTAGTCAGTTGTACTGTCTTGGTTTATGACCAGCCTGTCCTCGATTGTTTTGCACCCGTGACACTCCCTCATTGCCCAATGTTCTCTATATTTCAGTAAAGTGAATTATTAGGTTGGCAAAATGACATTAATGGCAACAACTAATAGAAAATTTGTCCTTTCACACTACTTGACTTAATATGGATCCACAATTCTATTGTTTGAAGGAAGCATTGATTTAGTTGCTGAGAAAACTAATGAAGAATGAGCCCTTCAAGGGAACGAATCTGAGAAATATTTAATTATTTGAGTTAAATTTTCACTGTATTAGGCCAGTTTCCATTTTATGGTCTGTTATTATGTAAGGATTTTAAATCCTTGGGGTAGCTGATTTAATATAAAGTCTCCGTCTAAAGTTCAGATTATTTTGCACATTTAAGGTAAAGACTTGAGAATTTCCCCAGGAGTCTGGTGGGTAGGTGGATTCGATGCTCTGCTGCTAAACCACCAATCTCAGCAGTGACGCAGTTTAGATCAACTGGGTGCCAGCAATGGTTCAGTTGGATACACACCCTGCCTTGATTCAGGGAGTTGTGGTTTTGAATCAGACCCCAGAGGCTCGAGGGCAGTATCTTAAGCTGACCCACCCCAAAGTGCTGCACTGTCTGAGGTGCTTTGCATAAAACATTAAACCGAGGCCCTGTCTGACTCACCAAAAATCGGATTTAAATTAAAAAGTTTTCCCAATTAAGGGGCAATTTAGCGTGGCCAATCCACCTGCCCTGCACATCTTTGGGTTGTGGGGGTGAAACCCACGCAGACACGGTGAGAATGTACAAACTCCACACGGACAGTGACCCGGGATCAAACCCGGATCCTCGGCGCCGTGAGGCAGTAGTGCCACCCAAAATATCGGATTCTAACGGTTCGCAAACCTTTTGAGGGAAAGAGTAACATGAGGCATGTCCTTATTGCCTGTTTGCTAAGCAGCAATCCCTGCTGAGAAGAAACCTACCGGTTTAGATTGTATAAGGATGGGGGTGGCACGGTGGCGCAGTGGCTAGCACTGCTGCCTCATGGCGCCGATGACCCGGGTTCAATCCTGGCCCCGGGTCACTGTCCTTGTGGAGTTTGCACATTCTCCCGGTGTCTGTGTGGGTCTCCACCCCCCCCCCCCCCCCCCACCCCCACCCCCCCGGTGTCTGTGTGGGTCTCCCCCCCGCCCCACTGACAACCCAAAGATGTGCAGGTTAGGTGAATTGACCACGCTAAATTCCCCCTTAATTGGAAAAAAAATAATGGGTTGCTCCAAATGTAAAAAAAAAAGATTGTATAAGGATAGGGTCAGACTTTGATGCACGCCGCCTGTTGTCCAGGTTCACACATGGAGAACGGTCAATTGGAAAGGGTGCAGTAAGGCTAACCAGCGACTGGAGAGTCAAGCGCGGCACAAACCTATCCTCGCAACAAAAGAGGGGTGATGTTACGGTGGGAAATCCACACTGTGTTTGAGAAATGGATCTGATCAATGTCTCCTTTTCTCCAGCAGAAGAAATATTCCCATAAGAGCAGTGGACATACCAAAGAATCCAGTCGCCACCACAGTGGATCTCACAGTGCCCCAACAACTGGCTGCAAAGTTAGCCAGGTAGGAATTCAAAATAGCTCAGGCGTAATGTAAGTTAATTGTCGTTCGTTGGATTTATATCAACTAGAATGTGGGTATTACGTTTTGAGATCCTGCTCCTCTAACCCCTCCTAAACTATAGATTCTTGCTTAGGGATAGTTCCACAGGCATTGGCCTTCCCCTCCAGGTGTGAGCCAAGATTATTAGCAGGAGGCATCACTACTAGACCTCGATCTGTTACCTGAACTTGCCTGCTTTTTCCAGGTAGGTTTGATAGAAACCTGGATATGTTTGCAGAAACAGGAATCCGGTTTAATTATTTTTTAGCTGATGTTTTGCCGAGATAAAGTGTATTGCTCATTTTCCATTCTAGCTCACATCAGCTCCAGAGGCCAGGCAATAATCTGATACCTTTAAAAAATAAATTCAGAGTACCCAATTATTATTTTTTTCCCAATTGAGGGGCAATTTAGTGTGGCCAATCCACCTAACCTGCACATCTTTGGGTTGTGGGGGTGAAACCCACGCAGACACAGGGAGAATGTGCAAACTCCACACGGACAGTGATCCAGGGCCGGGATTCGAACCCAGGTCCTCAGCTCCGTAGTCCCAGTGCTAACCACGTGCTGCCCCACCTGAAACCTTTTGGTTCACATGACACGTGTGCAAAATGAGGTTTACCAATGCATTGGGAGAGTACCTTAAGCATTCCTGTTGATTGTATGTTCTTAGTTAATTATTAGGCAGAGGAGGGACTAGTACTGTAAACATGAGCAATAATGGCTACCTTTATTTAACTATGCTGCTCCGTACAAACAAGGGACTATGTGGGAAGTGGGATTCAACTGACTGGTGCTAATTTCAACTGATACTTCGACCAGGCTTTGAGACTTGACAGCAGACGTGGAGCTTTATCCTTGTAGATAAGGTCAAAGTCAACCGGGCTAGCATGGGTCGGAGAATTGGGGCTGAAAGGTGACGGCTTGAGTCTGATTCATGCTTCAGTTCATCAAGGCTGCACTCCAGAAGGTTCACTGAGTTTTCTCCACACTGACATTTGGCTCAGACCTCCTCTGCTGGTATGGGCCAGATTATCTGGTTATATCACCAGATTGTGTCGAGTTGTTGGCCAGCCTGTCCTATTGCTGCACCTTGGGGCTTGAAACCCTGCATTGTTTCATTCAGCTGCGAATTAAGTGAACCATAACTTCAGATAGCAAGGCAGAGTGGCAGACCACAGAAATATTGTCCCAGGTTCAGACATCCTTGATTGGCTGCAGAAACAGAGCAGCACTGCCTCATGATGGATCTCTTTTTCCTTTCTCGTTCTTTTTGTGCTCTTTATCTCTCTCTCTCTCTGTCTGTTTCTCTCTCTCCCGTCCTCCTGCCTTCCCTCTCTTCTCACTTTTCTTTTTCTCTCTCTTCACCACCCACCCCCCCCCCCGAGCACACACGTAGATGTCCTTGCGACCAATTGAGATCATGTGGATTTAATATTAATAACCACTGTGCAGTTTCCTCCACTGATTCTCCATCTGTCACATCAAAGCTTGATATTAAAAGATTGGCCCAGTAGATTCATCCCCATTATTGCTCATCATGAGAATATAGGGTAATCAAATGTACTGTATTTTAATTCACAGGCTGGCAAGAATATTCTTGCAAAGGAGCACTCCAGATCAAATGACATTTTCAAAAAGGACAGACCAAAGAATGAGCCACACAATGACCCACGATCTATTTTAATTCTAGCAAAAAGGGACAGACTGATGAACGTATGTATAATTTTCTATTGAGTTTGACCCCTTCCAATAGTAAAATGCCTTCTGGAAATGTGATTGCTATTGGAACTGTTGAGATGTTGGGCATGATTCAACTAAAAGGGAACAAATTCTTATAGCGAGCGCTTTTAGCTGCGTGCTTCTTGGCGCTCCCAGGCTGGTAGTCCCAGGGTGCCCAGGTGGCACCAGCACTGCCAGAGTACCACCCTACCCAAAGGGCAGGCACCTGGGGGCTTCTGATCCCCACGAGTGCCTTTCCGTCTTGTCCCCATTTGTGGCGACCAGGCTGAACGGCGCTCGCCCAAGGTCTCCGAGACAAAGGAGATTGATCCTGCGCCTCGGGTAACTCCGGAATCTGCACATTAAAGTGAGACTAGCTGGGCAGCACGGTGGTTGGCACTGCCGCCTCACAGCGTTGAGGACCAGGGTTTGATCCTGGCCCCGGACCACTGTCCGTGTGGAGTTTGTACATTCTCACCGTGTCTGCGTGGGTCTCACCCCCACAACGCAAAGATGTGCAGGGAAGGTGGATTGGCCACACTAAAATTGCCTCTTAATTGGGAAAAAAAGAAATAGGTTCTCTTTTATTCTTTTTTTAAAAAGAAAAAAAAGTTACTCCTCATCTCTCATTTCAATCTGATATCGGGCAGTGTTGTGGACGGGGGTGGGGGTTTAGGTTATGTCAGAAACCTTAAACTTCAGTTGTTATGTTTTGCAATAAAACCTTGTTGCAGCACATCTCTCATTGAGGTTTCGTGGTTAAGATGACATTCTGGTTGTGGCTGGGAGTGAGTCAGTGAAGGGGCCTCTTTACTGGCAACTAGTGAGCTCTCCACGGAATCGTAACAATGAGGTTTGAATGAATACCCCACACTAATATGAAAAGGTCCATTTAGGAAAACTCCGGTTGCACCAAGATGTATTTGTGAAAGTCCCATCCCGATGACAGACCCTAAGAAACCAGTTTGGACGTTAATAATAATGATCTTTGTTAGTGTCACAAGTAGGCTTACATTAACGCTGCAATGAAGTTACTGTGGAAAGCCCCTAGTCGCCACATTCCGGCGCCTGTTTGGGTACACAGAGGGAGAATTCAGAATGTCCAAATTACGGAGCAAAATTGCCCCTTCTAATTCAAAGTTGCTTCAGTCAAAGATCTGGGGCGAAATTCTCCAGTATCGGCGCGATGTCCACCGACTGGCGCCCAAAACGGCGCAAATCAGTCGGGCATCGCGCCGCCCCAAAGGTGCGGAATGCTCCGCATCTTGGGGGGCCGAGCCCCAACCTTAAGGGACTAGGCCCGCGCCGGACGAATTTCCGCCCCGCCAGCTGGCGGAAAAGGCCTTTGGTGCCCCGCCAGCTGGCGCGGAAACGACATCTCCGGGCGGCGCATGCGCAGGAGCGTTAGCGGCCGCTGACAGTATTCCCGCGCATGCGCAGTGGAGGGAGTCTCTTCCGCCTCCGCCATGGTGGAGACCGTGGCGAAGGCGGAAGGGAAAGAGTGCCCCCACGGCACAGGCCCGCCCGCGGATCGGTGGGCCCCGATCGCGGGCCAGGCCACCGTAGGGGCACCCCCCAGGGCCAGATCGCCCCGCGCGCCCCCCAGGACCCCGGAGCCCGCCTGCGCTGCCTTGTCCCGCCGGTAAGGTAGGTGGTTTAATCTACGCCGGCGGGACAGGCATTTTAGCGGCGGGACTTCGGCCCATCCGGGCCGGAGAATCGCGGGGGGGGGGGGGGGGGGCGCCAACCGGCGCGGCGCAATTCCCGCCCCCGCCGAATATCCGGTGCCGGAGAATTCGGCAACCGGTGGGGGCGGGATTCACGCCAGCCCCCGGCGATTCTCCGACCCGGCGGGGGGTCGGAGAATCTCGCCCCTGAGCATTCAAATTTTTGCACTAAAATTGTTGCCCTCTTTATGTTGCTTAATTTAGTTTTAGTTAAAAGTGTAATAAAAAATTCAAATCAATCGACCAAATGTTTAGCACTGTTGCCTCATGTCACCGAGGTTCCAGGTTCGATCACGACCCCGGGTCACTGTCCCTGTGGAGTTTGCACATTCTCCCCGTGTTTGTGTGGGTTTCGCCCCCACAACCCAAAAGATGTGCGGGGTATAATAATAATCTTTATAATTATCTGTATTGTCACAAGTGGGCATACATTAACACTGCAATGAAGTTACTGTGGAAAACCCCTAGTCGCCACATTCCGGTGCCTGGAGGGAAATTTCAGAATGTCCAAATGACCTAACAAGCACGTCTTTCGGGACTTGTGGGAGGAAACCGTTAAAGAAGCCTCCCCGTGCAAAGAACTAGCAGCAGAAAAATTCCAACAAATTTGCTGTTGTCATCCACGCACTTCAACTGGAGTCAGTGTACTTGTCTCACGCAGGGACCTCTAGCATCAGTTTCCAACTCTGCTTTGCGACCCCTGCTGAGATCAGTGAACCTGGCGTGGACCAGGGCGGCTTTGTAACTGAGCAACGTGCTCCAGCACTAACATCGAGTCTTGGTGCTGGTGCTTGTGTGTAATACTTGACTTTCTTTTTTTGCCATAGACCTACAGGTCGGACTGCGAGACCTTTGCCGCGGTCGCAAAGCAACTTGTCAGCCAAGACCCTACAATCGAGAAACAGGTCCAGTTTGCTCTCAGGAAAAGTCTGCAGAGGATTGGTGAGCGATGTCTGGAAGAACTGAAGAAAGGTATTGCCAAGTACGATGCTGCGAATGCGGCGAGGAAATCAAACCGAGAGTTACTGTAAAGACTCATTTACGTCAATTTTTGGCATGGGTACGTTTTTAGAAACAAATTTTTGTATTTCTCTTGGTGGTTTTCTCTGCCAAAGTTTAATCTCCTTCCTTTCCATTCTGAAGGTCGTGCTGGAGGAACTTGATCATGTGGCACCTGCGTAGACTTGTATCGATTTCCCTCAGGTGGTGGGTGCAGACAGAGCCATGGGGCGCTGCTTGCCCCTGGGGTATCACTGTGAGTCTAAGAATCCCGACCCCCGTTGGATCTAGCTTTTGACAATTCCAGATGTCCCCTGGAACGTCATCTCCTCCACCCGTCCAAAAGGCCTCAATGGATGTGTGAGCATTTACTGGCTATTCAACCCGAGAGGGCATCACAGTTGAGGCCGATTGCTCCGCCTTCCAACATCAGCCCGTATTTTCATCAAGTGGAAGCTGAGACTGGAAACCCCAGATGTTGTTCCCTCTGTATTTTGTTTTGTGTGTGCAGCTAGTTCATTTCAATGTGTGGGTACCCTTTGAGTGTTTTGGCAGGGGTCACGCAGGAGCACCACAGGACAACTTCGGTGACCTTGTGCAGGTGGCCACGCACGCATCCGCCTCGGAGAGAACATCGTTCGCCAAACTTTCCTTTCCTCTTCCAAACACGGGAATGCAATGGCCCTTCGCAGCCCGTCCACACCTGTCCCTCCTAAAATGTACCCCCGTAACAACCGGGGCGTAAACACAGAAGCATCCTGTTCCGCGTGACTCAGTAATCCACTGGATCAATTAGCGAGGTCGACGCTCCGATACATTTTGTACATTTTAAATGCAACCCTTTGATGGGGTTGTTGGAACCTTGTAAATGGCAAATCATTTTAAAAAAAACATTTAGAGTACTCAATTCATTTTTTCCAATTAAGGGGCAGTTTAGCGTGGCCAATCCACCTACCCTGCACATTTTTGGACTGTGGGGGCGAAACCCACGCAAACACGGGGAGAATGTGCAAACTCCACACGGACAGTGACCCAGAGCCGGGATCGAACCTGGGACCTCCTCGCCGTGAGGCCGCAGTGCTAACCCACTGCGCCACCGTGCTGCCCTCTAAATGGCAAATGATAAGAGGCTGGAGTTGCATCTCCTCAGCTATCGATTAAGGTACATTGTGATGGGGAAAAAAATAGACATTGTAACAGGTGACATCCTGCATTTCCTTTTAGAACAAAGCAACTTGTCAGTTGTTAATCTTGTATGTAAAAAAGAAAAACTGTGATGAAAGTGTGCTGTGCGGCAAGTGAAGAATTGAACCGAGGTGTTAACAGATATACGGATTAGGGTGTAAAAACCGGGGCTGTGGTAGCTGGCCATGTGGCGAGAAAAGTTCGAGAAATGATGACCCCCCCTACCTATGGTTAATTTGTACTTCAGCTGTATATTCACATTTCCCAGTGTGTAGTTTGGATAGAATGACAAGTGTTTTTAAATCATCACTGCTATTATTTGTGCAAAAATAATAAAGCTGTTTTGGAAAAATACAAAATTTATGACCAAACTGTTGCTGACTGTGATTCTTCCCTTCTCCTCATGTAACCCCCCCCCCCCCCCCCCCCCACTACAACCTCTTCCCCGGATCTTGTTCCAGGAAACCAGAGGCCATCTGTTTGGCCCTCCCTTGGTTTCCAGTTCATTATTCAGCAATCCTGAGTGGATGTCTTCCCGACGCCCAACCACAAGAGATCATTTTCTTCAGAAAATAGTTTCCACAATAATAACTGGGATGTAAAACTCTGCGGTGGACTGTAATTGTTCTCAACTGGCCCAAGAATGCGCAGCTTTGGCACCGCAATGAGACTTGACATTTCACCGCCAGCCCACCCCTCCCCGTCCACGCTGACTGGTGCTTTATAATAAAAGCAGAATACTGCAGATGCTGGAGTTCTGACAGCAGAACAAAGTGCGGGGAAATGTTTTACTGGTCTGGCCGCATCTGCAGCGAGAAGAACCGAGTCAACGTTTCAAATCCGATGGGTTTAGCCCCTGGTTCCAAGCGTGAGCCATTGGCCTTTCCAGCTTTACCTACATCCCTCAGGATTGCCCCAGGAATATGCAAACGTAAAAGGGTTTAAGCCACATGAAATGAAAGCCCAAAACAATCAAGTCCTTTTGTTCATACAGCAATTTTTTTGGGACAAATTTATTATCATCCTGACATAAGTTTACAGTAAATTCTGATAACTTCTTCCGTAAGTAAGCATTTGACATTCCAAATATTAAAACACTGGCCGGGAATTTCCGATCGTGGGAGATACAACGGCCCAGCCAAAGGTCCATTGACCTTCGGAGGAGCCGGAAAATCCCGCCCTCAGATTCCATTCAGCTTATACATGCACCTAATAAACATAAATAACATCCACAGTAATTAAATATGCATGATAATGTGCTATATAGAACACGCATGTGTGTGTGTGTGTGTATATAAAATGATTTTTCTCATTAAATCTGTAAATTATGATATTTGTATTTACAGAGTTTTCAGCAATGTTCCCTTCAGGTACTTACTGTCCCAATAATGATGGTTTATTTGCCACACAAGGGATTGAGCTGAAATGTATTGCAGTTGCTGTGGGCACACACCAGAGACCGCATCGCTCCTTCAGTGACGTTAAAGGACCAGTCTTCATATCCGTGCTCACAGACAGCTTGGTTGGGGTGGGGTATGGATGCTGCGTCTTCAGGAATACCAAGTTTACCTGAAGAAATGCCTCATTTGGAAAAAAAATCAAAAGCGGAGACTCCCGTAGATCGGGCAGCATCTGCCGGAAGTGAGGAAAAGAACGGGTTTGATGAACTTTCGCCGATCGGAAGCGTTAACTTTGCTTCCCTCTCCGCCAGTGTGGCGGAGTTTTCTGTTTCTATTCTGGATTTCCAGTATCTGCAGTATTTTTCTCGAAATGGACTGGTAGCTCTTTTGGTACTTCACCATAGCGGGCAATGCTGGCAAGTATATACTTGAGCTGAAGTATATCAGCAAGAGAGGCTACATAATAATCAGGACCTTGACCGTGACCCGTTTTTACTGGCGATGATGTCGATGGAGAAAGACTGACTAACTTGAACAATTGATTGAAAATCATATAATTAAATCAATGAGAAGCCGGTGCTTCGGAGGTTTGGTAAAATGAGCATACAGACCAGGCGGTCCCATATTCAAATCCTGCGGTGCTGAGTTAGCTGTTCTCAGTTGGAAAGGCCGTAGGAACATCACGGTTGTGTTAAATTTGACGAGGGTGGAGAACATCAGCTTGCAGCCCGTGCATACGAGTGTATGGATGTTTGGTGTTGTGTCCTCATTGTGAGTGAGAAGCCTGCTGACATCATCGTCCAAGCTTGTACATCAACACTTGACCATTTGGCTAAAATACCAAAGCACAACCTTTGCCAATGAAAACGCAGCCCGTCAATGGAATCCCACCAGAGCAAAGACAGGGGGAGGAATTGTCATCAAAAAAGCTTCTGACGGTCACCGTTGTTCCGAATCCACCTTCAATTTAGAATATTTGCCATACATTCAGAACAGGTTTTGAAACACAGCCTTGCTCAGGATTTGTTCTAAGAGTTTGCCTAGGAAATGGTGCAGTTTTTGCTCTTGTGTTCTCGTTTCCTCTGTGATTTAGCTCTCTGTGCCGGCGTTATGTCAGCTACGACATTAGGTTGACGAGGCTCCCGGCTAAAGTGGCCACTGTTGCTTGTTTTCGGCTGTGGGATTGGTTGCCCGAGAAAATAGCCGTCCTCTTCTGAGTCGGAAGAAGAGGAAGAGCATGTTGAGCAGCAACCATCATCATCTTCGCAGCGCAAGCCCAGGAAGTTATTCAAAGTGATGTTCTGAAGGCCATTGTCCCCTTCCCTATAAAAGGTTTGTTGTTTGTGAGATAGCTTAGCTTGGGGCTTCTGACATATGGTTGTCTGTATTAACTGGTTGTAATGTCCCAATAAAGCATCGTTATTGGCGCTCTCCAAAGATCGCTCAGTGATTGTGTGAAGTGCCTCATCGGAACACGATCTCTGAACTCTTCTCAATTGGTGACGATGGCTTCGGTAGTTCCCTTTATGCCTGTACACCTTCCTTCGGGTTTGCTCACTCATTGGTGCCTGCTGACACCTGCTTCTCTCCCTTGGCTTTGAGAATGTGGTATCACAGAAGGTGATTTTCTGGGGCCTAATTTGGGCTGCAGTCCTCCTGACTGGGGACATGGGCTCTTCCTTCCAACTTGAGTTTTGTGCCACCCCCTCTGGTTGCTTGGAGCTCAAGGAATGGAGAGACTCGGTGCTTCTTTTATGGGGGAAGGATTTAAGAATTCCAAAGGGGCTTCGCATTTTGAATTCCTTTCCTGCTTCATGGCTGTATTCTCGGCCAGGAGGCCTGAGCGGTTTTTGCAGCTTGTGTTTTCCGTCGTTTGAAGTTCCTTGGGGAAGAAATGAAACGGATTAGAAAGCAAGAAATTAAGTTCCCTCCCATTTCACCCTACACTGCGGCAAGAGAGAGCTGTACATTGGCGCATCATTTGAACATGATGAAGTTGGGAGAAAAGCGGATATTGAAAGTGTACAATATTGAAAGTTTACAAATCTGGGCTGTTTGTGTGCAGTTATAGAGTGATGGTGCCGAGAGTCTAAGATCAGATTGCAGTGTTGTCTTGGAGCAAGGGACCTATAATTAATAGGCAAACTGTTAGTACACTCTTACTTAAATCCATCTGGGTTTTTTTTGTAAACTGGATTTCCAACGTACAATTATTTTGCAAGTTGTAACCAGTTTTGCTGCATCTTCAGTACTGACTAGCTACATGGATTTTTAGTTAAACTCTACATGAATGTTTCAAAAATCATTCTTTAGGGTGAAGCTGTATTTGACCTCCGTCTTTTAAATTAAACTGCTAAAAGGTTTTAAAAGAAAGAAAAACAGTCAACTCCAGAAAGGCTTGTACCTGCGATTAGTGGAATGAAGTTCACTCCTGCTGCAGGTATAGATGGAGTTGGCTTGTGGTTCAAATGATCACAATGGCTGGTCAGGAACTCTGGAGTGGGCGAGCCCCAAAATGTGCAGCTGGTCCCATGATTCACCATTTGTCCTTTACCGGTTGAGGAGTATCAAAGGGAACTTGAAACCGCTGACTGATTAGTTTTGCAGCCTTTCCTTCGACAGAACATTGGTGTAAACACACATTGGCCCTTTTCTTGCTTTTACTCCATTCACTGCTCCAGTGGCTCAGTTGGTCGCACACTAGCCTCCGGGCCACAGATCCGGGGGTCAACTCCCACGCCAGGACATGAGCGCAGAAATGAGGGTTGGTGTTTGAGCGCAGTGCTGAGGGAATGCTGCACTGTTGGGCTGTCTTCTGGATGGGACCTTAAACAAAAGGACCCCTTCCTGCTCAGCTCAATAAATAAGATCCCACGGTGATATTTTAAAGAAGGCAGAGGGGTGTTATGCCTGGGGTCCTGGCCAATTTTCATCCCTCAATCAACAACATGCAAGATTACCTGCTCGTTGTCATATTGTTGTTTGTAGGAGCTTGCTATGCACAAATTGTCTCCTGCATTTCCTACGCCTGATTAGCTGTAAAAGGCTTTGAGACGCCTGACGGTCATGCAAGGTGCTATATAAATGCAAGTCTGGTTTATTGATCCATTCAATGGATGTATCCAGTGCTGGTGAAGCACCAACCAGAATTTCCTGGGTGCATCGCTAGTTGTAGTTACGTTTTAGTTCAGATTTCGCAGCTCAGCTCGAGGAATCAGTTTCCAGTGTTTATGATGTTCTTTTTAAAAATAAATTTAGAGCGCCCAATTATTTTTTTTCTAATTAAGGGGCAATTTAGCATGGCCAATCCACCGAACCTGCACATCTTTGGGTTGTGGGGGTGAAACTGACGCAGACACGAGGAGAATGTGCAAACTCCACACGGACAGTGACCCAGAGCCGGGATCGAACCCGGGACCTCGGCACCGTGAGGCAGCTGTGCTACCACTGTGCCACCATGTCGCCCCCCCCCCCCCCCCTCCACCCCGTTTATGATGTTCAATCAGTTTTCTGTGGGTCCTATATTAGACCCATAGGCATAGGTAAAGCCAGGCTACAGAAAATGGGGATGACAGTAACTGACTCATTCCAGCTTCTGACTGACCAAATGGAAAAAAACAGAAAAGCAATTTTGAGTTATCCTCAGGCTGCATTTACAGGACAATCTGTATTGTTGCAGCTGTATAGAACCTTAGTTAGGCCACACTTGGAGTATAGTGTTCAATTCTGGTCGCCACACTACCAGAAGGATGTGGAGGCTTTAGAGAGGGTGCAGAAGAGATTTACCAGAATGTTGCCTGGTATGGAGGGCATAAGCTATGAGGAGCGATTGAATAAACTCGGTTTGTTCTCACTGGAACGAAGGAGGTTGAGGGGCGACCTGATAGAGGTATACAAAATTATGAGGGGCATAGACAGAGTGGATAGTCAGAGGCTTTTCCCCAGGGTAGAGGGGTCAATTACTAGGGGGCATAGGTTTAAGGTGAGAGGGGCAAAGTTTAGAGTAGATGTACGAGGCAAGTTTTTTACGCAGAGGGTAGTGGGTGCCTGGAACTCACTACCGGAGGAGGTAGTGGAGGCAGGGACGATAGGGACATTTAAGGGGCATCTTGACAAATATATGAATAGGATGGGAATAGAAGGATACGGAACCAGGAAGTGTAGAAGATTGTAGTTTAGTCGGGCAGTATGGTCGGCACGGGCTTGGAGGGCCGAAGGGCCTGTTCCTGTGCTGTACATTTCTTTGTTCTTTGTTCTTGTTCTAATCAACAGCTCATTACCTATGTCATTACCGACACGGGGATTTTGCAAAATGAACAAGAATACAGACAGAGGTAAACACCTTTCAACAATCGGCAACTGCTGCATAATCCAACAGCACTGGTCACTATAAGCAAGCATTGTATTGGATAAGAGACCACAGAACACGGGCCTCAGAGCCGTGGAGGAGGAGCCCCGAGGGCAAGAGGGAGGAAGCAGAGTCAAACACAGCACGCTGGGTGACACACGCCAGGGCCAACACAAAGTGCCCAAATAAGGCCGAATGGCCAGATAAGGCCCGCAACTACAGGGGAGTGAGGGAAAGAAACAGGTAGACAGACAAAGCTCCAGCAGGGAATAAACATGTGCACTCGTCCCACTCTGGATGGGGGACGGGGGACGGGGGGGTCGTCTTGATCTCCTAGATGTTTATAAACATTGTGGTTAGGTTCACAGCAGGGTACTTGAGATGCATTCAAGCATGATGGGGAATGAAAATAAACAATCCAGACACCCGGCTGTCTGGAAGCTATAACCCCGTCAATTACAGCCCACCAAATGCTATTTCTCTTTGAAAGTAAATAGACGGCACAATGGAGAGCCCCCGCTCGGGAACGGCAATTTCGGGGCTTTTAAGCCCGGTCCCAGGGTCCGCGGAGGCGGCAGAAGAAGGGAGAAGGCACGGAGGAGGCACTGAGAAGACACAGGAGGGGAAAAAAACCCAAAGAAAAATGTCGAGGGTGAGCAAAAAAACGGCCGAAAAAAACCAGCTGGAGGTCCGTCGGGGAGTGGAAAGGTCACCGCGGGGTCACCAGGAAAAATGGAGGCTGGAGCACCAGGGAAGGCCGCACTGCTTACGGCTGAAGAAATAACCAAGGTGATGGCTGCGGAATTTGAAAAGCAGTTGGCGCAGATTGCGAAATGCATGGAGACGGTGAGGAAGGAGATGAGGGAGGTCTTGAGTGTGCTGGTGGAGGAGGCGGTTTCCCCGGTGAGGACGGAGGTGGCGAGCGCAGTGGCGGAGGTGCGAGAGCAAGGGGAGGCGCTGAAGGAAGTGGAGGAGACGTTATTGCAGCACGGTGATCAACTTGCCTCGATGGGGAAAGAGATGCGGAAGGTGATGGATACTAACAAGGATCTGCGAGGAAAAATGGAAGACCTGGAAAATAGATCCAGGCGACAGAACTTGAGGATTGTGGGGCTGCCCGAAGGAGTTGAAGGACCGAAGCCGACTGAGTATTTTGCCGCGATGCTGGCAAAACTACTGGGGGAGGGGGAGGACCCCTCCCGATATGAACTGGATCGGGCTCATCGGTCGTGGAGGCCTGTACCAAAGGCGAGTGAGCCGCCAAGGGCAGTGACTCTGTGCTTCCGTAGGTACAGGGTGAAGGAGAAGGTCCTGAGCTGGGCCAAGCAGAAGCGGGTGGTGCAGTGGGCTGGAGCTGGTATACGTGTATACCAGGACTTTACGGTGGAGCTGGCGAGGAGGCGGGCTGCCTTCAACCGGGTGAAGAGGGCACTGTACATTGGCAAGGTGCGGTGCGGCATTGTATATCCAGCAAAGCTGAGGGTGACTTACAAGCTCAGGGACTTTTATTTTGGAACGGCGGAAGCAGCGGAGGAGTTTGCGAAAGCAGAAGGACTGTGGCAGAACTGACAAATTGAGGAATGGCCATGTGCCGATGTAACCTCATGACTGTATTTTCTTCTTTTTTGTATCACTGCGCGCGGGTGTAGAGATTAAAGGAGCCAAGGTGGTATATATTTGGACAAGGGAAGGGACGGGACTTTCACTCAAAATGAGAGTTCTTTGGGGTGTAGGTGGATAGGCGGGGTTTGTGTGCTAAAAGGGGATCTTTGGGCTTTCCTGGGGCCGAGCAAGTGGGAAAGGGACCCGGGCGGGGACCTCCACGCTGGCCGGTGTGTGCCGGCCAGTGAACGGGAGTGAGGTGGGGGGAGGGGCTGCGGCCATCGGAGCCTGGCAGAACAGGGTCCGAGTGGTCTAGCCGGGGTGGAAAGTTGGGGGGAAGGAACCGAGGTTGGGAGGAGGAGTTGTACAAGAGGCAGTGGACGGGAGGAGTGGGAGGTGGGGGGCGGGGGTGGGGGGTTGGGGGGGGGGTGGGTACAACTCTTGGGTATCATGGACGGTACTCTTTCAGAGGGTGCATGTAGTTGAGTGTGGGGGGGGGGGGATTGGACTCTATAGGTCAATGGTGACCATGGGCGGTCCCGGACTCCTTTTTCTTTTTCTCCTTTGTTTTTTGTTTCCACCGCGGGAGGGTTTGTTTTATTGGATGCATATTTTGACAGGTGGGCCGTTGTTTGGGGTGGTGGGAGGATGGGATCGTTGTTATTGTTAAGGGGATTGATTTTGTATTTGTTACCGTTTACTGTCTGTGGGTGGGGTGTAAATCTTGAAGGAAAATGTGAAAATGGAAAATAAAACCATTAAAAAAAAAATTCCTATCACAAATAATAATGCAAACTAATTATGACACTAATGTACATACAATTGCACTTCATTCGCTGTACAAAGTTTTAATGGGCTATCTGAGGTCATGAAAGGGACTGCCATTGTCTTTTTATCCTTTATCAGAAGACGATTGTCCACTTGGCTTTATTACTTTGTTCTTTTGGAGTTGAGGAGATAATATACGCTGGCTTCACGAAACGTGGAGGTCGTGCATTCTAATAATAATAATGGCTTATTGTCACGAGTGGGCTTCAATGAAGTTACTGTGAAAAGCCCCTCGTCGCCACATTCCTGCGCTTGTTCGGGGAGGCTGGTACAGGATCTGGTTTGCAATTTAAGAATTGCCGTGTTTGAGGTGAGAAATGTCTTTTCCCTTTACCCTTCATCAAATCATAATCGTTCTCCTCTTTCATTTGTATGTTTTTCTTCCAAAATTTGAACTATGATCAAATCTAAAGTGATGAGTAACCCAAGTTTCACCTTAAAAGTGCGTTAAATGCAAGTTTTTCGGGCGGCACAGGGCGCAGTGGTTAGCACTGGGGCTACGGCACTGAAGACCCGGGTTTGAATCCCGACCCTGGGTCACTGTCCGTGTGGAGTTTGCACATTCTCCCCGTGTCTGCGTGGGTTTCGTAGTGATCTGCCTATCTGAGAGTATGTAAAGGCTTAACCACTAGATAACCACTAGATGGCAGCACTAGATATGGGTAAAAAAGTTAAACTCAGAGAGAGTTCCCACCTCTTCATGTCCGGAGTGACGAGTGAACAGAGTTAGAGAGAGATCGCTTAGTGTGCAGGTGCAGTTTGTTTTTTTATAAATTTAGATTACCCAATTATTTTTTCCAATTAAGGGGCAATTTAGCGTGGCCAATCCACCTACTCTGCACATTTTTGGGTTGTGGGGGCGAAATCCACGCAGACACGGGGAGAATGTGCAAACTCCACACGGACAGTGACCCAGAGCCGGGGTCGAACCTGAGACCTCAGCGCCGTGAGGCAGCTGTGCTAACCACTAGGCTACCGTGCTGCCCTATGCAGGTGCAGTTAATCATCATATATATTTAATTTAGTAAATCTAATGTACAGTTTTAGTTTTTGAAGAGTGAACAAACTCATAGTTAATTTATTATCGTTACTCAATAAATAGTATTTGCTTTATTTGAAGACTTTGAGTGTTACTGAATATCACACATATGACCATTCTGGCTGAAAGCAAATGAGTAATCAGATATTACACAACGTAATATAACAGGTTTCACCCCCACAACCCAAAGATGTGCAGGTTAGGTGGATTGGCCATGCTAAATTGCCACTTAATTGGAAAAAAGATGGGTGCTTTACGCTGCTGTCCTGCTAGCCCCCAGCAAAACGGGGAATCGGTGGCCGTTATACGCTATTTGTTCTGGCGTAAAACGCCAGCGTGGAAACGCTGGCGTGGGGGACATAGCCCCAGAATCGGTGAATCCAGCCCAAGATGTTGGCTAGCTGTAAGAAGACAAAGGGTGGTGGTTGATGGGAAATGTTCAGACTGGAGTCCAGTTACTAGTGGTGTACCACAAGGATCTGTTTTGGGGCCACTGCTGTTTGCCATTTTTATAAATGACCTGGAGGAGGGCGTAGAAGGATGGGTGAGTGAATTTGCAGATGACACTAAAGTCGGTGGAGTTGTGGACAATGCGGAAGGATGTTACAAGTTACAGAGGGACATAGATAAGCTGCAGCGCTGGGCTGAGAGGTGGCAAATGGAGTTTAATGCAGAAAAGTGTGAGGTGATTCATTTTGGAAGGAATTACAGGAGTACTGGGCTAATGGTAAGATTCTTGGTAGTGTGGATGAGCAGAGAGATCTCGGTGTCCATGTACATAGATCCCTGAAAGTTGCCACCCAGGTTGAGAGGGTTGTTAAGAAGGCGTACGATGTGTTAGCTTTTATTGGTAGAGGGATTGAGTTTCAGAGCCATGAGGTCATGTTGCAGCTGTACAAAACTCTGGTGCGGCCGCATTTGGAGTATTGCGTGCAATTCTGGTCGCCGCATTATAGGAAGGATGTGGAAGCATTGGAAAGGGTGCAGAGGAGATTTACCAGAATGTTGCCTGGTATGGAGGGAAGATCTTATGAGGGAAGGCTGAGGGACTTGAGGCTGTTTTCGTTAGAGAGAAGGTTAAGAGGTGACTTAATTGAGGCATACAAGATGATCAGAGGATTAGATAGGGTGGACAGTGAGAGCCTTTTCCCTCGGATGGTGATGGCTAGCACGAGGGGACATAGCTTTAAATTGAGGGGAGATAGATATAGGACAGATGTCAGAGGTAGGTTCTTTACTCAGAGAGTAGTAAGGGCGTGGAATGCCCTGCCTCCAACAGTAGTGGACTCGCCAACACTAAGGGCATTCAAATGGTCATTGGATAGACATATGGACGATAAGGGAATAGTGTAGATGGGCTTTAGAGTGGTTTCACAGGTCGGTGCAACATCGAGGGCCGAAGGGCCTGTACTGCGCTGTAATGTTCTATGTACCTAAATCATTAAGTTCCCAAGTTTGAGCAATAGGTGATGATTGATCAAGATACCGATCATAAATCTATTATCTATTTAATAGGGGGTAGTCTTTTTTTAATTTAGAGTACCTAATTATTTTTCTCTAATTGAGGGGCAAATTAGCCAATCCACCTACCCTGCGCATCTTTTGGATTGTGGGGGTGAGTCCCACGCAGTCACGGGGAGAATCTGCGAACTCCACACGGACAGTGATCCGGGGCCGGGATTGAACCCGGGTCCTCAGCCCCGTGAGGAAGCAGTGCTAACCAGTGTGCCACCGTGCCGCCGAAACAGGGATTAGACTGACAGGAAAAATTATCATTCAATTGCGAACTGGATATGCTGCAGTTTTAGCATCACGCATATGATGACTTGTGTCATGGTGGATATCCAGTCCCACCCCAAATCTGATAGCTGGGGAAGGTGCATTAATAATGCAGCCAAACAGGTTGAGTGGTTGAGTGTGATCCTGCAGATCCATCCAGCAGACGCCAATGGCAGGCAGGGAGAGTGGGAGAGATTCCTGGTCTGCCAAGTGACGGAAATATAATTGGAGCCCCTATCATCATTACCCATAGTTCCAGACTCAACATGTATGTGAAAGCACAAGTTGCCACAGCAACTCGGACCCTCTGAGAGAACTGTAACACACAACCACCATGCATAGTGATGACGGTGAGGAATAAATTAAGATAAAGCAGTGTCTGGAAGAGAAATATGGACAATTGACTATTCAGTTCACAGGCTCTCACGTTGAACAGTTGTGTTGACTGTAGTTGGTGTTAAAGATCGTTCCAGTAGGTTTCTGGCCTCACCTCCATGCAAATGATCCTGGAACTAGAATGTCAGCCATGCCCTCCTAGAGATATTGCCCTGCTGGACATGTCCTTTACTTGGATAGCTTAGGTCCGTAGTTATCCTGATGGGGATTAAGCAATAACACTTAGCCCTGGAAATCCTCACTGCCTCTGGGCTGGTGGAAGTGCACCAAAATGGGAATCTACTATTGACCTCCGCTCCTGATCCCGCTGAAGTAATCTCGGGTCAGAGTGGGGGTCAAAGGATTTTTCCTAAAGTTGCCGATTGGCCCCATGGCAGGTTCTTTCCAGGATAGGATGTGGAGATGGGCACCACACGCACTTTGCAATTGATCTTTAATGAATGTGCAGATTGTGGCCAGGGAAGGGGACAGGAGTCACAGGAATGCAGACCGGGGGAGGCAACCCTGCTAGCTATATACCCTTGTGACATGGGGGTTAGGGGATGGAACGGGGGCGGGGTCATGTTTGGGATGGACGAATGGATTACATAGATAGATTACGTAGAATTTGCAGTGCAGAAGGAAGCCATTCACACCAGTACTTGGAAAGAGCCCCCTATTTAAGCCCACACCTTCACCCTATCCCTGTAACCCAGTAACCCCACCTAACCATTTTGGACATTAAGGGCA
This sequence comes from Scyliorhinus torazame, assembly GCF_047496885.1. Taxonomy (NCBI): domain Eukaryota; kingdom Metazoa; phylum Chordata; class Chondrichthyes; order Carcharhiniformes; family Scyliorhinidae; genus Scyliorhinus; species Scyliorhinus torazame. Next base: position 8,743,094 of record NC_092723.1, read on the forward strand.
ATTTAGAATGGCCAATCCACCTAACCTGCACATCTTTGGACTGTGGGAGGAAACTCACGCAGACACAGGGAGAACATGCAGACTCTGCACAGACAGAGACCCAAACCAGGAATCGAGCCTGGGGCCCTGGCGCTGTGAATCAGCAGTGCTAACCACTGTGCTACCGTGCCACCCGGATGCTCTACCTGTCCCTAAGGGCAATTATTGGATCTGCTTTTCTGGGTGGAAATCTGATGGTGCTGTCCACTTCGGACCGCTTGATTCTAATTTATGTCCTGCCCCCAGTATTTCGCAGGCCCAGGAGAGGTGGGGGCTCTTACACTTAATCCTTATTCATTAGCCTTAAAATGCGATAGGTGGATGAACATCCACATACCCAGCTGTCCATCGTATACTCTACACACATGTAAGGCAATGGCTGAAGTAAGAGAGCACCACAGTTATGCTCAAACCCTCTGGATAAAGATCAGGATTTCCCTCCCAAGCCAGAGGTGCTACGGAAGACGTAAAACATCCGTGAAGGTCTTAACTATCAGCAACTAACTTAAATCAGACAGGGGACTGAGCTTCTGATTTGCTGATTGCTGTGATTCTTATCCTTCCTATTGTGGTATTATCATAAATGTAAGAACTGCAAGGGTTAATGAAATGTCTAGAATAGCCACTAGAGGGAACTACAGCTACAAGTTTATAAGGTATTGATGCTAAGCCTTGTGGGGGAGAGAGTAGTGCAGGAGTTAGTTAAGAGACAGACAGAAGTAAAGATAGTGTGAGTAAGAGCAGATCATAGTTTCTAACAGTATAAAGATTAGTTGTAGTTTGAGTGTAGTTTATATGTTAATAATCAACTATTATTTAGAAGTGTGAGTCGAATCCAAATTAGTAGTGTTAATAAACTTATAGCTTTGTTCACGTTCAAGCTATTTTGTGGTCTTTGTGAACACTACGCCAACCATCCTGAAATAAGCAACACAAAGAACACCACACCCAGCAGTCCATTTCGCTCCTATGTGTGTTTGGGATTGGGAGGGGCAGCGATGAAGGAGACAGTGGAAGTCGTTCCGAGCATGAGATCGGTTATCACTCCTGCATTAACTTGGTTACCTGCAATCTGGACAGCTGCCGAAGCATCTTGTGGATTTTTTCCAGCCTTCTGTTCCGCCATCTTGTCTTTCAAACTCTGGGGTGAAATTTCCAACCGTGTTTGCTGATCCTGCACAGGGTGTTCCGAACCAACCTGAACATCCAGCTGTTGATTCTGTTTGTTCCAAAAGGATTTGGTGGGACTATCCGATCCGTCCCCGAGTCGGCCTCCCTGTTGAACGCAGTACATGTCCAGCTGATGTTTGAAGGCCAGGCCTTCATCAAGAGCCAAAGGTACCAAAGCCATTGTTTTCATCATTGTTTGGTCTTCAACAGGCCAAACCTCATGCCCATTACTTAGGGACGTATTGTCAATGACTTTCATAGCATTTTCAAGTCCACCTTTTAGCCAATTAAAATTACATAGCGTTGCTGAATGATCATTTTGTTTGTCTGATTCTTGATCATAGGTCAAAATCTCATCCTTATAGCCTTTCTCGTTCGTGAGATTGTCATCCTCCGAAGCCCATGCCTCTGACCTTGCCTCGTTTTGAGGCTCAATGTCTTTTTCCAACAGCTCATAGTCCGTGTGCCAGTGCTGAAGTTTAACAGAACTCTTGCGTTGCTTCTTGAGCTCTGACACAAGATTATCTTCACCATCAGCTGCTTGGTCTTTGATACTGAGAATGTCCACATGGTGAAGAATACAATCCGTGTTATCCACAGGCTGCGTTTCAGTGGTTTGGCTGTGTTGCCGGATCGGGGGCAGCCAAGCGCTGTTGGCCACGGTGTCTTCCCCGAGACTGAAAACACAATTCGATTCTTGGGATTGCATAGATTGAAAAGCAGAGTCTGAGGAATCTGATCCACCAGGTTCTTCCACTTGACTGCAGGTTGCAGAGCAGAAGACTTGGCCATGCCGGGAAGTGAAGGTACAGCCTAAGAGAGGCTTCTTGCATTGAGTACATGAAAAGCAAGAGTTGGTTGCATGCCAGTGCTGACCACTGAAAGTTATTTGCCCACAGTCAATACCTGTTGATTTAAAGGCACAAAATTGAACGTTTGGTTCTAATAAGAAGTTTAAAAAACTTTCATAACTTCAGGATGAGGACATGCAAACCAGATAAAAGTGGGAAAATGACACACCCTTCATCAATTGGGTGAAAACCTATTACAAAAAACCATTGCTTGTTTTCCTTAACCATAGATTTGTTTGAATACTGCTTACGAATGACCTCATTGAGAACCCAGATTATTTTCGAGGAGGTGAAAAGAGCACAAAGTTGAACAGACAAGATTGCCGAAAGCCTTTGGATTAATGATGTTGGCTAATTCAGCTCCTTTGTACCTTGTATCCTGACTTGGTGTCCGTTTTCCAAACTCTGATGTGAAAAGCTTTAGACCTCTTTTATGCTGAGGCGGCAATATAAATGGATATAGTTGTTGTTAGTCTCAGTAACAGATCCCTAATTATGGCATTAGCATTCGATATTCAAGTAAAAATAACCCCTTTAACGTAAAAAGGCAGCGATGCAGAGAAAGATTGATGTTTTAATTGGAGGGAAGGCTTTCCCTCAACAATGCATTAAAATTCCTGTCTAGCTCTCGAGTTAAGACAGTTGGGAATTTTCTTTTTTGGTATTCTCTAATTATCTGTCTTGCCCTTTTTAGATTTTTCTTTTATTTTTTTATATACTCACTAATTATTTCTCTGCAGGTTTCACAGTACTCTGCGTAAAGTGTCTCGAAACAGCCGCAGCAATATGGCTGTCCTTCTTTCATGATGTACTTCTGTCCTCCAAGAATCACATCACATTCAGTACAGCTGAAGTGGTCCATATGCCAATATCTGCCTTCTGCCTCTGTGCATTCTTCAGCAAAGATCAACTGAAATGCCATAGGGGAGAAAAACACAATCATTGTTATCATCACGCAGTAATGACACGCTCCCATTTCCAGATAGTAATCTTTTGCCCGCACGACATGAGGGGAATACGTGGCAGGGAAATGCGCATTTACCAGCCCTCCCCTAATCAGCACTTACTTTTGCCAGGACCATTTCCATGATTTATGGTCGCCGTCTCCTCCTCCACCTTTCCCACCAATTTTGACTCCTCATCAACTGGTCAATTCCTGCTCCTTTAGCTGGAAGTTAGCAGCCCTGTATTGGTGGTGGTGCGGTGGTATTGTCACTGGACTGGTGATCCAGAGACCCAGGGTAATGTTCTGGGGACCCGGGTTAGAATCCCGCTACCGCAGATGGCAGAAATTGAATCCAATAAATGTCTGAAATTAAAAGTCTAACGATGACCAGGAAGCCATTGTCGATTGTCATAAAAATCCCAGCTGGTTCACTAATATCTTTGAGGGAAGGAAATCTGCGCATCTAGCCTGCATGTGACTCCAGATCCACAGCAATGTTGTCTATTAAATGCCCGCTGAAATGGCCTAGCAGGCACTCTGTTGTATCAAAACGGCTACTTAGTTTAAAAGGAAAGAAGACCGACAGACTGCCCAACATTGACTTCGGCACTGGGAATGACAACGACCCTGGTGACCTTGCAAAACCCTCCTGACTAACATCTGGGGGCTTGTGCCAAAATTGGGAGAGCTGTCTCACAAACTCGTTAAGCATCAGGCTGACATAGTCATACTCAGAGAATCATACCTTACAGATAATATCACAGACACCACTATAACCATCCCTGGGTATGTCCTGATCCAGCGGCAGAAGTGGCGGCACAGTGGTTTACCGTCAGGAGGGAGTTGCCCTGGGAGTCCTGAACATCGACTCGGGACCCTATGAAGTCTCTTGGCTTCAGATTAAACACGGGCAAGGTAACCTCCTGCTGATTGCCACGCACTGGCCACCGTCAGCTGATGAGGTTAGGGAGAATATCACAGCTGTACTATGGGAGGACGCCTCAGAGGGCAGTGAGGCTATATGGGTAGTGATCAGGAATAAGAAGGGTGCAGTCACAATGTTGGGGGTTTACTACAGGCCTCCCAACAGCCAGCGGGAGATAGAGCAGCAGATAGGCAGACAGATTTTGGAAAAGAGTAAAAACAACAGTGTTGTTTTGATGGGAGACTTCAACTTCCCCAATATTGACTGGGACTCACTTAGTGCCAGGGGCTTAGATGGGGCAGAGTTTGTAAAGAGCATCCAGGACGGCTTCTTAAAACAATATGTAGACAGTCCAACTAGGGAAGGGGCTGTACTGGACCTGGTATTGGGGAATGAGCCCGGCCAGGTGGTAGAACTTTCAGTAGGGGAGCATTTCGGGAACAGTGACCACAATTCAGTAAGTTTTAAAGTGCTGGTGGACTAGGATAAGAGTGGTCCTAGGGTAAATGTGCTAAATTGGGGGAAGGCTAATTATAACAACATTAGGCGGGAACTGAAGAACCTCGATTGGGGGCGGATGTTTGAGGGTAAATCAACGTCTGCCATGTGGGAGGCTTTCAAGTGTCAGTTGAAAGGAATTCAGGACTGGCATGTTCCTCTGAGGAAGAAGGATAAATACAGCAAATTTCGGGAACCTTGGATAACGAGAGATATTGTAGGTCTCGTCAAAAAGAAAAAGGAGGCATTTGTCAGGGCGAGAAGGCTGGGAACAGACGAAGCCTATGTGGCCTATAAGGAAAGTAGGAAGGAACTGAAGCAAGGAGTCAGGAGGGCTAGAAGAGGTCACGAAAAGTCATTGGCAAATAGGGTTAAGGAAAATCCCAAGGTTTTTTACACGTACATAAAAAGCAAGTGGGTAGCCAGGGAAAGGATTGGCCCACTGAAGGATAGGCAAGGGAATTTATGTGTGGAGCCAGAGGAAATGGGCGAGGTACTAAATGAATACTTTGCATCAGTATTCACCAAAGAGAAGGAATTGGTGGATGTTGAGTCTGGAGAAGTGTGTGTAGATAGCCTGGGTCACATTGAGATCCAAAAGGATGAGGTGTTGGGCGTCTTGAAAAATATTAAGGCAGATAAGTCCCCAGGGCCGAATGGGATCTACCCCAGAATACTGAAGGAGGCTAGAGAGGAAATTGCTGAGACCTTGATAGAAATCTTTGGATCCTCACTGTCTTCAGGTGATGTCCCGGAGGACTGGAGAATAGCCAATGTTGTTCCTTTGTTTAAGAAGGGTAGCAAGGATAATCCAGGGAACTACAGGCCGGTGAGCCTTACGTCAGTGGTAGAGAAATTACTGGAGAGAATTCTTTGAGACAGGATCTATTCCCATTTGGAAGCAAATGAACGTATTAGTGAGAGGCCGCATGGTTTTGTGAAGGGGAGGTCGTGTCTCACTGACTTGATCGAGTTTTTCGAAGAGGTCACAAAGATGATTGATGCAGGTAGGGCAGTGGATGTTGTCTATATGGACTTCAGTAAGGCCTTTGACAAGGTCCCTCATGGTAGACTGGTACAAAAGGTGAAGTCACACGGGATCAGGGGTGAGCCGACAAAGTGGATACAGAACTGGCTAGGTCATAGAAGGCAGAGAGTAGCAATGGAAGGGTGCTTTTCTAATTGGAGGGCTGTGACTAGTGGTGTTCCACAGGGATCAGTGCTGGGACTTTTGCTGCTCGTAGTATATATAAATGATTTGAAGGAAAATGTAACTGGTCTGATTAGTAAGTTTGCACACGCCACAAAGGTTGGTGGAATTGCAGATAGCGATGAGGACTGTCAAAGGATACAGCAGGATTTAGATTGTTTGGAAACTTGGGCGGAGAGATTGCAGTTGGAGTTTAATCCGGACAAATATGAGGTAATACATTTTGGAAGGTCTAATGCAGGTAGGGAATATACAGTGAATGGTAGAACCCTCAAGAAAACCAGAGAGATCTAGGTGTACAGGTCCACAGGACACTGAAAGGGGCAACACAGGTGGAGAAGGTAGTCAAGAAGGCATACGGCATGCTTGCCTTCATTGGCCGGGGCAGTGAGTATAAGGATTGGCAAGTCATGTTGCAGCTGTATAGAACCTTAGTTAGGCCACACTTGGGGTATAGTGTTCAATTCTGGTCGCCACACTACCAGAAGGATGTGGAGGCTTTAGAGAGGGTGCAGAAGAGATTTATCAGGATGTTGCCTGGTATGGAGGGCATTAGCTATGAGGAGCGGTTGAATAAACTCGGTTTGTTCTCACTGGAACGACAGAGGTTGAGTGGCGACCTGATAGAGGTCTACAAAAGTATGAGGGGCATAGACGAGAGTGGATAGTCAGAGGCTTTTCCCCAGGGTAGAGGGGTCAATTACTAGGGGGCATAGGTTTAAGGTGCGAGGGGCAAAGTTTAGAGTAGATGTACGAGGCAAGTTTTTTTACACAGAGTGTAGTGAGTGCCCGGAACTCGCTGCCGGAGGAGGTGGTGGAAACAGGGCTGATAGTGACATTTAAGGGGCATCTTGACAAATACATGAATAGGATGGGAATAGAGGGATTTGGACCCAGGAAGTGTAGAAGATTTTAGTTTAAACGGGCAGCATGGTCGGCACGGGCTTGGAGGGCCGAAGGGCCTGTTCCTGTGCTGTACTTTTCTTTGTTCTTTGTTCTTTGAATCAGTACTCCTCCATGTTGAACACCACTTGGAGGAAGCACTGAGGGTGGCAAGGGCACAGATATACTCTGGGTGGGGACTTCAATGTCCATTACCAAAAGTGGCTTGGTAGCACCAGTACTGATTAAGCTGGCTGAGTCTTATAGAACATAACTGCTAGACCGGGTCTGCGACAGGTGGTGAGGGAACCAACAAGGGGGAAAAACCTACTAGACCTCACCCTCACCAACCTGTCTACTGCAGATGGCCATCACAATATCAGTAGGAGTGACAACTGCATAGTCCTTGTGGAGCCAAAATTCTATCTTCACATTGAGGATACTTTCAATCGTGTTGTGTGGCACTACCATCGTGCTAAATGGGATAGATTCAGAACAGATCTAGCATCGCAAGACTGGGCAACCATGAGGCGCTGTGGGCCATCAGCAGCAGCAGAATTGTACTCAATAACCTCATGGCCCGGCATAACCCCCACTCTACCATTACCACCAAACCAGGGGATCAGCCCTGGTTCATTCATGGCGCCGAGGTCCCAGGTTCGATCCCGGCTCTGGGTCACTGTCCGTGTGGAGTTTGGACATTCTCCCTGTGTCTGCGTGGGTCTCACCCCCACAACCCAAAGATGTGCAGGGTAGGTGGATTGGCCACACTACATTGCCTCTTAATTAGAAAAAAAAGAAATAGGACTGAGTCAGCACGGCTTCAAGGGGAGATCATGTCTGACAAATCTGTTAGACTTCTTTCTGACAAGGAAGTTAGACAAGGGAGAACCAGTGGACGTGATTTATTTAGATTCCAGTAGGTCTTTGACAAGCTGCCGCACAGGAGACTGTTAAATAAGTTAAGAGCCCATGGTGTTAAGGGTAAGATCCTGGCATGGATAGACGATTGGCTTACTTGTAGAAGGCAGAGAGTGGGGATAAAGGGGTCTTTTCCAGGATGGCAGCTGGTGACTAGTGGTGTGCCTCAGGAGTCGGTGCTGGGATCACAACTTTTCACAATATATATTAACGATCTGGAAGAAGGAACTGAAGGCACTATTGCTAATGAAACAAAGAAATGTAGAGGGACAGATAGTATTGAGGAAGCAGGGGGGCTGCAGAAGAACTTGGACAGGCTAGGAGAGTGGGCAAAGAAGTGGCAGATGAAATACAATGTGGAAAAGTGTGGGGTTATGCACTTTGGAAGGAGGAATGGCGGCATAGGCTATTTTCTAAATGGGGAAATGCTTCGGAAAGCAGAGGCACAAAGGGACTTGGGAGTCCTTGTTCAAGATTCTCATAAAGTTATCGTGCAGGTTCAGTTAGCAGTAAGGAAGGTAAATGCGATGTTAGCATTCATGTCGAGTGGTCTAGAATACAAGACCACGGATGTACTTCAGAGGCTATACAAGGCTCTGGTCAGACCCCATTTGGAGTATTGTGAGCAGTTTTGGGCCCTGTATCTAAGGAAGGATTTGCTGGCCTTGGAAAGGGTCCAGAGGAGCTTCACAAGAATGATCCCTGGAATGAAGAGCTTGTTGTATGAGGAATGGTTGAGGACTCAGGGTCTGTACTCATTAGAATTTAGAAGGATGAGGGGGGATCTTATTGAAACTTACAGGATACTGCAAGGCATGGGAGGAGTGGATTTGGAGGGAATGTTTCCACTTGTACGAAAAACTTGTATCCACTTGTATGTAAAACAGAGATGAGGAGAAATTTCTTCAGCCAGAGGTTAGTGAATCTGTGGAACTCTTAGCCGCAGAAGGCTGTGGAGGCCAAATCACTGAGTGTCTTTAAGACAGAGATAGATTGGTTCTTGATTAATAAGAACCTACTATTCTTAGGTGGGAAGGCAGGAGAATGGGATGAGAAAAATATCAGCCATGATTGAATGGCGGAGCAGACTCGATGGGCCGAGTGGTCTAATTCTGCTCCTATGTCTTATGGTCTTAATAAATGTGTTTTTCTTGTCAAAACTAATTTATTGTCCTGTGACTGTTCCTCCACGTTTTATTAATAGAAAATACTGGTCTTTTGAGCCAGCGTTCCATTCTGGGATCTTTTCAACTAGTTATATAATCAATTGGGATCATAACATGCAGCCCTCTGCAATGGTGTCCATCCATGTTACCAAAATATAATGATGGTCAAAGCTCAAAGACAGCACCCTCTGTGCTTTTCTCACCCCCAAGCTGCAACCAAAGACTCCTCCAACAGTATAATTTAATACTAATGGTTTATCTCTTGTTAACATTCTCAGCTGTGAAAATATTACAAGATAAAAACTATGCCAAAGGAATATAATGGTAGCATTCTGATTTGTGATTGTTGGTAACATAGAGGCTTGCTCTGCCAGGTCAGAGGATCTTAAGACTGGAGCTGTGTGAAGGTCAGACCAAGTAGGCCTTCGAGATTTCCTCCTCCAATGTTGACATTGCTCAACCAGTTGAGCAGACAATGACCGTTGCTTGATTCTCAATAATGAATTTAGCCGTGTGAGTCAACCATGGCTTTCCTGTGCGGGAAATGAACAGAGGCAGCTTTAGCCCAATTCCCTCAAAACCCTTGATTGGAACAACAGTTGAAGTAGAGGGGGATAATGAACGCCACTTACCTGGTCACATGACGCACAGCGTGGTTTAAAGAGGTCAGCGTGGTGCCGGCCGCAGTATATCTTCCCCTCCTGGTAAAAGTAAATGAGGTCCACCAGTAGTTCCTGACAGGTGATGCATCCGAAGCAGTAAGGGTGCCAACACGTGCGGTTCCCAGCTCTCTGAGCAAAGACTGCAACATCCCCTCCATTTATCTTGCCACCACACTGAAAATGCATGAACAGGTCGTCGGATAAACACCTTACACAGTACATTGGGCTTTCACAGTATTAAAATTTTCATCCGTGTTTTCAAATCTGACCTTGGTCTCACCCCTCTCTATCTTTGTAGTCTCATTCAGCCCCACCCCTCCAAACTCTCTGTGCTGGCCCAATTCTGGCCTCTTGCTCATCCTGATTTTAATTACTCCAGCATTCAGCTGCCAAGGCCATAAGCTTTGGAATTCCCTCCGGAAGCCTCTTCTCTCTACCGCTCTCTTTTCCATTAAGATGCACCTTAAAAAGCTAGACTTTTCCAAGGTTTTGGCCTCTTGCCCTAATGTTTCCTCATATGGCTTGGTGTTGTACTTTGTTTGATAAAGCTCCTATGAAGCATTACATATTACATCAAAGGCGCTATGTAAATGTAAGTTGCAAGCGATGGGAAGACGATTCATTTTGATCAAATTTACGACCAGCTTCTTCTAGGCCTCAGGTGAACAATGTGCACCTAGCAAGCAAAAATATATCTTTTCACTGGCTGTCATTTTTTCTTATTCCATACCTTTAGTCAATTTTACAGTGCATTTGTTTGAAATGACATTTTTATTATTAATTTTTTTTTCCAAAGTAAGGGGCATTTAGCGTGGCCAATCCACCTACCCTGCACATCTTTGGAATGATGGGGTGAGACCCACAAAGACACGGGGAGAATGTGTAAACTCCACACGGACAGTGACCCAGAGCCGGGATTGAACCCGGGTCCTCGGTGCCGTGAGGCAGCAGTGCTAACCACTGCGCCACCGTGCTGCACTGCCCATTCCCCCGAAATAAACTCCAATGCTGTGCCATGATTGTATTCCGCTTGTAGCACCATTCCTAGTCTCTGGAAGAGATACCCTGTAACATCATCTTCACCCACTCTACAGTGCATCATCTGTCACCCTGAACAGTCCGTCTTAATGTATTTAGTTAAGTATAAATACTCAGAAGGGGAAAGATGGGCATAATGGAGGGAAATATGCGCAATTAGAATTCTCCTTCAAAGAGTTAGTACAATCATGATGGGCTGAATGGCTTCCTTCTGGGCTGTATGATTCCATCATCTAAATGATGATGCAGATGTAAATGATGACATTAAGACCAGATGAACATCTAATTTTTATTAGTGTTTTTAAGAGTTCTGTTGTGTTTTGGGGAATTCTCTTCCCCCTGACTACCTCAGCAATTCGCCCCCATGTTTTTCTGTACTGCGTTTGTCGTTATAGCAATATGGTTCTTATACAAAGCCCAATGTACATGTGCATCTGAAAGAGCACCCTTCCTAGGCCCACTCCCCCGGCCTAGCCCCGTAACCCACCTAACCTGCACATCTTTGGACACTAAGGGGCAAATTTAGCTTGGCTAATCCACCTAACCTGTGGGAGGAACTGGAGCACCCGGAGGAAATCCATGCAGACACGGGGAGAAAGTGCAAACCCGTGCAATGGTTAACACTGCTGCCTCACGGCGCCGAGGACCCGGGTTTGATCCCGGCCCCGGGTCACTGTCCGTGTGGAGTTTGCACATTCTCCCCGTGTCTGCGTGGTTCTCACCCCCACAACCCAAAGATGTGCAGGGTAGGAGGATTGGTCATGCTAAATTGCCCCTTAATTGGAGAAAAAAAAGAATTGAACACTTTAAATTTATTTCAAATAAAATAAAGTGCAAACTCCACACGGACGGTCACCCATGACTGAAATTGACTGGTGCTGTGAGGCATCAGTGCTAACCACTGTGCCACCGCGCTGTGAAGTCTCGATTGTAGTTTGAGTTGGCTAGTACATCAGCTGGGCAAGAATGAGAAGAATGTGAGAAGAATGCGATATTTGGACTTGATGATTTTTATCTGGGGAAAAAGCAGGAACCAAAGCAGGCCTTCTCCTCGAGTGTGCAGGATGTCAGTGTCATGATATGCGGACACACACATAATGATATACAGACAAGCAGCTAATGGACACAGAGAACAGGACATAACCAATAAGCAGGCAGGACACTCGGGTGGGATCTGACTATAAAAGACACAAGGCACTCACATTCCGCCTCTTTCCACTGTTGAACATCTAGAGAGTCAGTCAAGGGTGTTATTACAATCTCACACCCCCAACTCGTGGCTAAGAGCTAGTCTGGTTCAGTCAGACAGAGTAACCACACTTAAGTTAGCAGAGAGTCGAACTCACAGAGAACTGTGCTAGCTGTGCTATTAGTTCAATAAACCTGATTGAACTAACTTCAAGGTCTGGAGTATCTTTTTGATCTATGCTGCATCCAGTTGCAGCAAGTGTTATACCAGTGTACCTAACACGACAGTCAGAAGAGGATACGTCCTTCTGTCTACAAGTCCCCAAAAGTCTTTATCCATTGACCTAGCTTTCACCTCTCTCGCTTTGCATGGTGATGATTTCCTGTCCAGTCCACTACTTTGTTCAAACACCTGCTGAAACTGCTGACAGTTTTCCAATATCTACTTGAAGAAAAGGATTTGAGATAGACATAGTGATTTGTACCATCTTGTCTAACCCCTGAAATCATCTGTTAAATTCCTTTTCCCAGTTTGTCCAGCTGGTCACAGGATTTGTTTGGACGGAACGCTTTCTCTTTGACCTGTTGATGGATTTTCTCCAGATTTGGGAAGTGCTCAATAATTTTGTTCTTTAACTGAGAGGACCCCAGACTCAGTTTCAGCTTGAACGCATTCACTGCACTGATCATGTGTGACAAGTCTCTCTCGCTCCCCTGCAGTTCACGACCCCCCTCATTCAATTTTGCTCTTATGTCCGTAAGTAATACCAAGCATAGCAACCTCGCATAATCTGTGAGCTCACGATAACCTCATTTCTTGATTTAAGAAAGGTGACAATTTCAGGGAGCAGATTAAAAAATCTCTGGAGGACCTTTCCTCAATTTAACCACCTCATGTCTGCACAAAGGATTAGTTCACTGTAGGTGGCATCAAGTTCATCGAGTAACAACTTGAACAAGCCACTGTCATTAAATATACACCAGTATATCATGGTGCAGACACACACACTGATGGACACACAGCAAGACCAATCAACACACACACCGCAGCCAATCACCAGTTAGAGCACACGCACTATAAAGACAGGGGACACCGACTTCAGGGCGCAGCTCAACGCCATTATCAACCAGTTCCACGACATCTTCGAGGGCATGGGCATGCTCCCGTACACCTACAAGATTTTATTAAAACCGAATACCACACCACGCTTGTGGTGCACGCACCTGGCATGGTCCCAGCACCCCTTAAGGACCGCCTCAAGCAGCAGCTGCAGGACCTCCAGAACCAAGGAGTGATTTCCAAAGTCACGGAACCGACCGGCTGGGTCAGTTCCATGGTATGTGTAAAAAAGCCTTCCGGCGAATTGAGAATTTGCATTGATCCCAAGGATCTAAATCGCAATATTAGGAGAGAGCACTATCCAATTCCCAAGCGTGAAGAGCTCACATGTGAGATGGCTCGCGCCAAGCTCTTCACCAAACTCGACACCTCAAAAGGATTCTGGCAAATCCAGCTCGACAAATCCAGCAGGAAACTTTGTACCTTTAACACCCCCTTTGGCAGATATTGTTACAACAGGATTCCGTTTGGGATCATATCTGCATCAGGAGTGTTCCATAGGATTATGGAACAAATGATGGAAGGCATTGAAGGTGTTCGCGTCTATGTCGATGATATAATAATTTGGTCCACCACACTGCAGGAGCATGTTAGTCGCCTCCAGCGTGTATTCAGACGTATACATGAGCATGGCCTTCGCCTCAACAGGGCCAAATGCTCTTTTGGTCAGATGGAACTCAAGTTCCTCGGGGACCATATCTCCCAGTTGGGTGTGCAGCCTGATGCGGACAAAGTAGCTGCCATCACAGCTAAGAAAACACCAGAGGACAAGAAGGCGGTCCTCCGATTTCTGGGCATGGTCAATATTTCATCCCTAACCTCGCCTCTCATACCACGGCTCTCGGGAACCTGGGGCGACATTCTCCGACCCCCCGCCGGGTCGGAGAATCGCCGGGGGCTGGCGTGAATCCCGCCCCCGCCGGTTGCCGAAGTCTCCGGCACCGGAGATTCGGCGGGGACGGGAATCGCGCGCGCCGGTTGGCGGGCCCCCCCGCTCGATTCTCCGGCCCGGATGGGCCGAAGTCCCGCCGATAAATTGCCTGTCCTGCCGGCGTAAATTAAATCGCCTACCTTACCGGCGGGACAAGGCAGCGTGGGCGGGCTCCGGGGTCCTGGGAGGGGCGCGGGGCGATCTGACCCCAGGGGGTGCCCCCACGGTGGCCTGGCCCGCGATCGGGGCCCACCGATCCGCGGGCGGGCCTGTGCCGTGGGGGCACTCTTTCACTTCCGCCTCTGCCACGGTCTCCACCATGGCGGAGGTGGAAGAGACTCCCTCCACTGCGCATGCGTGGGAAACTGTCAGCGGCCGCTGACGCTCCCTCGCATGCGCCGCCCGGAGATGTCATTTCCGTGCCAGCTGGCGGGGCAACAAAGGCCGTTTCCGCCAGCTGGCGGGGCGGAAATTCCTCCGGCGTCGGCCTAGCCCCTCAATGTTTGGGCTCGGCCCCCAAAGATGCGGAGCATTTCGCACCTTTGGGGCGGCGCGATGCCCGTCTGGCGCCGTTTTGGGCGCCAGTCGGCGGACATCGCGCCGTTTCCGGAGAATTTCGCCCCTGGTCAGGAAGACGACAGACTTCCAATGGCTCCCTGCCCACGAGCGCGAATGGAGAGAACTCAAAACAAAACTGACCACGGCCCCGGTCTTAGCTTTCTTTGATCCAGCAAAGGAGACCAAAATCTTGACCGATGCCAGCCAATCCGGCATTGGGGCAGTGCTCCTTCAACGTGATGAGGCCTCATCATGGGCCCCCGTTGCATATGCGTCACGCGCCTTGACCCCCACGGAGCAGCGCTACGCGCAGACAGAAAAGGAGTGCCTGAGCCTTCTGACCGGTGTGGTTAAGTTTCACGATTATGTCTATGGACTTCCTCAATTCACCGCCGAGACCGACCATCGCCCGCTGGTCAATATAATACAGAAAGACTTGAACGATATGACGCCTCGACTCCAGCGTATTCTTCTCAAGCTCTGGCTTCCAGCTGGTATACACCCCAGGCAAAGACCTCATCATTGCTGAAGCTCTCTCCAGGGCGGTCAACGCTCCATGTGACCCAGCGGGATTTGTCTGCCAGGTTGATGCCCATGTGGAACTCGCGGCCTCCAATCTACCTGCCTCGGATGAACGACTCGTCCAAATTCGCCGCGAGACGGCGGCTGACCCTTTGCTACAGCGTGTCATGCGCCACCTAACAGACGGGTGGCTCAAGGGCCAATGCCCTCAGTTCTATAATGTCAGAGATGATCTGGCGGTAGTAGACGGGGTTCTTCTAAAACTGAACCACATTGTCATCCCGCATAGCATGCGCCAGCTTGTCCTGGAACAGCTACACGAGGGCCACCTTGGCGTGGAAAAGTGCCGCCGACGGGCCCGAGAGGCAGTGTACTGGCCCGGCATTAATGAGGACATAGCCAACACAGTGCTCAACAGCCCAACT
Source organism: Scyliorhinus torazame (assembly GCF_047496885.1). Classification (NCBI taxonomy): domain Eukaryota; kingdom Metazoa; phylum Chordata; class Chondrichthyes; order Carcharhiniformes; family Scyliorhinidae; genus Scyliorhinus; species Scyliorhinus torazame. The sequence goes on from NC_092723.1 coordinate 8,758,146, forward strand.
TGTCAGCTCTTCCAGCCGGCCCAACCACGTGAACCTCCAGTGTCACCTCGCCCTCCTGCTGATCCTGCCACGGACTATGCAGAGCTCCCTGTCACTCTGCATCCCCCTGACTTTGATGCAGTCCAGCCCGCTCCTGAACCGGCGGCTCTCGACCCACCCTTGAGGCGGTCAACCAGAATTCGTCGCCCACCTCAGAGACTAGATTTATGAACTTTTCGAATTTATGGACTCTCTGAATTATTTTGTTGCTTTGTTTGATCGTTTCCCTGGTTTGTATATAGTGTTGATCTCGTTACTCTTGTTGCATACTGCTTCTCTGCACCAGGAACCTTCCCATGTAAATAGCTTAGTTCTCATGTACGTAGTCCTGTAAATATGTCTTTGCACCCCACACGTAGTTAGGACCATTCTCACCATACATTATTTATTGCCACACATACATTTTTTTATAAAAGGGGGGATGTCATAATATACACCAGTATATCATGGTGCAGACACACACACACTAATGGACACACAGCAAGACCAATCAACACACACAACACCACAGCCAATCACCAGTTAGAGCACACTCACTATAAAGACAGGGGGCATCAGACTTCCCGTTCATTCGGGATGCAGCCTCTTAGAAGGACAGAGCTTACAGCACAGATCTTCACCATGTGCTGAGTGCATAGACTGGTTAGGACAGGCATAGGTCTTTAGTTTAATCTAACATCGTGTTAACCCACAGTGAAAGTATGTTCAACAGTTTCTGACTTAATAAAATAGTGTTGCACTATTTTAAGTGTTAGTGGCCTGTATGTGTTCCACGGATCCAGAGCGCCCAACACATCAGCCACGTTGCAGGCAGGGCTCTGGCCCGAATTGAGTTCACAATCTTGACAACTGTCATTCCATGAGAAAAGTCAATAATCTCGCTCGCAAGCACTTGTTGGTGGCTAGCACAGTGGTAATTGACAAAGGAGGGGAATTCAGGATCATTTGTGCAAAATGCAACAAAGCCTGCATTGGCAGACGGCATTGACGGCGCACCATCGGTGGTGAGTGAGCCAGTTTATTGATCGGAATGTTTTTCTCAGTCACACACCTTTTGAATTTGTTGCAGACATCCTCTCCTCTTGTCCTCTCTTTGGCAAAAGAGTGAGAAAGTCCTCCTTTGTTGTTGAGTCTTGGAATGACATGCCAACGAAAACCATCAGTTGGGCCTTATTCGTCATTTCTTTTTTTTTTCCTTTTTAAAATTTTTTATAAATTTAGAGTATCCAATTCATTTTTTCCAATTAAGGGGCAATTTAGCGTGGCCAATACACCCACCTTGCACATCTTTTGGGTTGTGGGGGCGAAACCCACGCAGACACGGGGAGAATGTGCAAACTCCACACGGACAGTGACCCAGAGCCGGGATCGAACCTGGGACCTCGGCGCCCTGAGGCAGCAGTGCTAACCACTGCGGCACCGTGCCGCCCTGTTCGTCATTTCTAACGATTCATCAAACTGCAGTGACAAACATTCACAGCCTGATAACTCTGGGGTGTAATTGCTGCGAGACGTCCTCGGACAATAATTCCACCCAAGTGACATGCTCTCGATGGCTGTCACAATTCAATCTTTGTTTTTCAAGTCTTTGAACCAAGTGTTGGCAGTACCCGTCACCATCTTCCTGATAATTTCACCATCGGTGAGTGGTTCCTTATGTTTTGCCAGTAGATGGATAATGTGAACAGTTGCCTCTTTGCAAATCTTGCCTTTCGCCACAGGTTTTGAAAAGAGTGACTCTTGAACTTTCACACTCCCTTTAACTCCCCAACTTTCCCTGTCCGAATTGTGCTGTTTAAAGAGAAATATTTTTGAAAGTTTGCATGCGTTGACTCGTGATGCCATTCCAATGGACCTTTAACTCACACTCTGTTGACAAATGGTCTTGTCTTTGACATTCATAAAAGATAAATCATTTCCCAATTCCTGGTGGGTTTTTATCTGACAGGCCCCTGGCTCCTCGCTCATCATTTTGTCTTCAACCAGCTTATTCCAAGTTTTGGCCCCTTCAAGAATCTTGTTGCCCGAGTCCCACAGATGTTTGCCGCAGTTTGGCAGACATTGAATTGATTCACTTGTCATTACGAGAATCCCGTGTCTCGCGCAATTTGGCATAGAATTTACAGTGCAGAAGGAGGCCATTCGGCCCATCGAGTCTGCACCGGCTCCCGGAAAGAGCACCCTACCCAAGGTCAACACCTCCACCCTATCCCAATAACCCAGTAACCCCACCCAACACTAAGGGCAATTTTGGTCACTAAGGGCAATTTATCATGGCCAATCCACCTAACCTGCACATCTTTGGACTGTGGGAGGAAACCGGAGCACCCGGAGGAAACCCACGCACACACAGGGAGGATGTGCAGACTCCGCACAGACAGTGACCCAAGCCGGAATTGAACCTGGGACCCTGTAGCTGTGAAGCAATTGTGCTATCCACAATGCTACCGTGCTGCCCCAAGCACGGGCATGGTTTGGCAGACAATGACAATCGATTGTTCGAAGCCCCCGCATCAGCCTATCGATTGCGATGGACTATTTGGAGACCCCTGTCCTAGGGGGTAATGACTGACCAGAAAATGAACTGGACCAGCCATATAAATGCGGTGACTACAGGAGAAGGTCAAAGGCTAGGAATCCTGTAGCAATTAGCCCACCTCCAGACTTCCTAAATCTGTCCACCACCTACAAGGCACAAGTAAGGAGCGTGATGGGATACTCTCCAGTTGCCTGGACGAGGGCAGCTCCAACAACACTCAGGAAGCTCAACAACATCCAGGACGAAGCAGGCCATTTGATCGGCACCTATCTGCCACCTTATGAATATCTAGCCCCTCCACCGCTGACACACAGTGGCAACTGTGTACACTGTCTACAAGCTGCACTACAGCAACTCACTCGGGCTCCTTCGAGAGCACCTTCCAAGCCAACGGTCTATACCCCCTAGGAGAACAAGGACAGCAGACCCATGCGAACACCACCACCTGGACGTTGGCCCCCAAGGAATACAACATTCTGCCTTGGAACTATATTGTCGTTCATTGACTGTTATTGGGTCAAAAATCTGAAGCTCCCTCCCTAACAGTACAGTGGGTGCATGGACTGCAACGGCTCAAGAAGGCAGCTCGCCACCAACTTCGCATGGGCAATAAATGCTGAGCTTCCCAGTAATGCTCACATAATAATAATAATTGCTGATTGTCACAAGTAGGCTTCAATGAAGTTACTGTGAAAAGCCCCTAGTCGCCACATTCCGGCGCCTGTTCGGGGAGGTTGGTACGGGAATATTCCATGTTCCCATCCCATGTACGGGAACATCCCATCCCGGTACATCCCATGAAAGAATGAAAAAAACCTGATTAATACTTCAGCTTTGCAGTCCACTTACTTGATCCCCTTTTTACTTTCAGCTTACCTTTTCACAAAGAGCTCCAGTGGCAGTTAACGGAAACACTTGAACAATTCCGCGTCCCAATGCTTCCCTTTTCCTCTGCCCGCTGAAGACACGCAACTCCCTCTTCTCCTCTTCACTCAGTGATTGGCAGTACTTCTCCTTCAGAAGAAGAACAGAGTCAACATCATTGCTTTATTTGGTGAATCACCGGCCACAGCTAAAACTACAGCAAGGTTATGAGGACCTCTGAACTGCACATTTTACAGAGAGAAAGCAATGGCCAAATTATAGGAAAGTGAATCTATGGGAGGTATTCTGGTGATGCTCATGAAGCTATCGGTATTTAAATCCTGGGCAGTTTTTTAAAGCATATCTTCACACATGCACACTATCTTCCCTTTGGGGATTAGAGGAGGAAGGATTGCCGAGCGGATTATCAGAACATTGAACTGCATTATGAACATTCCTTCCATGGCCAACAGGTCTGGGGATTAGACTTGAACCCGGAGCTTCTGGTCCAGAGGCAGGGACACTACAGCTGTGCCCCAGACCTCCTATCTTGAGCAGTTACTGTCTACAATATATACTGTCACAAATTATAGACTTTAAGTACTAATTTGAGACAAAAGTAAGAGGTTGTAAATGCTGATTACAATGGTCAACTTCAATGACTATGTAAACTGGAATAGAGGGAGGCACGGTGGTTAGCACTGCTGCTTCACTGCGCCAAGGTTCCAGGTTCGATCCCAGCCCTGGGTCGCTGTCCGTGTGGAGTTTGCACATTCTCCCCGTGTCTGCCTGGGTTTCACCCCCACAATCAAAGATGTGCAGGGCAGGTGGATTGGTCACGCTAAATTGCCCCTCAATTGGAAAACAAAAATAATTGGGTACTCTAAATTTATATTAATAAAAAGAAAGAAAAAGAAAGTTAAGTGAAATAGACCCATCCGTCCCCATGAGCACCGTGGCTGACCGTGGAATGTATGAAGATAGGGTTTTGTGGAAGGAGTAGGCCATTTGGTCCTTCGAGTCTGCTCGACCATTCTGTTGTGGTCTCGACTCCACTTTCCTGTCTGGCACCCACAGCCTTTTAGGAGAGTTCCACATTTATATTAATCTTTGTGTGAAAAAATCTATCATGATTTCGCTCCTGAATGATCTAGTTCCAACTGTAAGACTGTGGCCCAGATATTCGCTCCGGCAGAGAGGCATTCCATCATGGTCTAAGTCCCAGAAATGACCGGAATTTCTAAGTCTCGTCCCAGAACATGGCATTTCCTATTTTCACCTGGGTGGGGCAGGACCGGGCTGGGACGTGTATGCGCGGTTTACAGAGGCAGCTAGTCATTTAAATTACCAGTTGCATCCACTGAAGTGGAATTTTGGGTAGGTCAGGAGCATGAAACCTGACGTGTGCCGAGTAGACCAGGTAAGAGGAGGTCTAAACTTGGTTCACTCATTTGGGTAGCCAGGGTGCCCCCTTGGTGAGGTAAGGTACCTCTCTGGAAATGGTCCCGGTATACCTTGGGAGAGGTACGGCACCCTTTCAAAGAGGTTAGGCATCCTTTGGGATTGTTGAAAGTAAATACGATTGTGCATAAACAGTGCAGAAACTCATAAGACCTGTCAAAATTGTCAAGGAACTGTAAATGCTGTCAAGGAACTGTAGTCAAAGAACTGTCAAGCCTATCAAATGTCTCTCAAAGGATAAACAGTGACATAGGGGCTATTGAGGGCCAAGGGCAAATGGGGGATATTGGGAAAACGATGAGCCATGAGGGTGGATGGGGCATGAGGAGGCATAGGTTGGCATGAATGGTGACTAGGGTGTGCGCGGGGAAAAGATTTTGCTTGTTTTAATATTTTTTTTAAGTAACTTTAAAAACATGCTGGAACACAGAGTCAGGCCCTCCGCCCAGCCCGTTGCCGCACCCATAAGTCTTTGCACTCTTTCTGGGGTGGCGGACCAAACTTCCAATCCAGCTGGGGACGGCCAATTTTAAAAGTTGTTGCTGGAATTGAGGACATAGGTCCAAATCAGCTCCAGGGCTGCATGTGGCTCAGCGAGGGCTCATGTATGGCTCACGACCTTGATTGATCAAACCCAGTTTTTCCAGTGATCAAGTTTTAGAGAGTCGTTGTCTAAACCTGTTTTTATTTTAAACAGAAAATCGGGATATGTAAAAACCTCCTTGGTGATTATATTTTAGAACTCTTGACAGCTAGAACATGTGAAATGTTTATCCACAAAATTAAGAAATTCTATTGAAAACATGTTTGGATCAAAAGTCATAATGAGTCACAGGCGTCCCGGTTTTGCTGAGCAAAATGACATTATGTGTCATCATGCCAATAGCTTACATGTGCCCATAAATAGCTGATCAAGTGAGTGGTTCACATATGGCGATGGTAATTAAATGGCTTATTTCAGTGCTAAGCTATTTAACCAAGATTTTTTTGCTCGTTTCAATGGGTAACATGGATGTTAAAGATCTCATGGCACTAGTTGAACAAGAGCAGATAGCTCAACCAGCGCCATAGCCAAAATGTATTCTTTACCTCATCTCAAGCACGGTAGCATTGTGGATAGCACAAATGCTTTACAGCTCCAGGGTCCCAGGTTCGATTCCGGCTTGGGTCACTGTCCGTGCGGAGTCTGCACATCCTCCCCGTGTCTGCGTGGGTTTCCTCCGGGTGCTCCGGTTTCCTCCCACAGTCCAAAGATGGGCGGGTTAGGTGGATTGGCCATGCTAAATTGCCCATAGTGTCCAAAATTGCCCTTAGTGTAGGGTGGGGTTACTGGGTTATGGGGATAGGGTGGAGGTGTGGACCTTGGGTAGGGTGCTCTTTCCAAGAGCTGGTGCAGACTCGATGGGCCGAATGGCCTCCTTCTGCACTGTAAATTCTATGATAATCAACAACATAATTATGGGTAACTCATTTGTTCTCTGTGGGAGCTTGCTATTTAAAGTGTAATAGTGACTGCAACAGCGCTGGGTTCAAATCCCTGTACAGGCTGAGGCTATCCATGACTTTCCCGACCTTACCCTTCGTCTGAGGTGTGGTGACTGTCAGGTTAAATCGCCACCAGTCAGATGTCTCTCAAAAGGGGAGAACAGCCTATGGTCCTCGGCGACGATGGCGACTTTCAATTTCAGTAGTGACTGCACACCAAAAATTAATCTACTGGCAATACTGTGCTTTAAGAGATGTTAAGGATGCAATAGATTATTTATTTCATTGAAAATAAAAAATATGAGGCACAGTAAGTCTGAAGAGTAATGACAGCCTATCTTGGGTTGGCTGGTGTTAGTCAGTGGGGTCCTGTAGTTTTCCTGTGCATCTATTCATTATGAAGGGAAAATAAATAAGGCCAACTTGCATTTCTATAGCGCCTTTAATGAGGTACATCAACCCAAGGCACATCACAGGAGCTTAATCAGACACAAATTGTCCGCGATTCAAAAAAAGTGGCATTCAGCCAGATGACCAAGAGATTAGTCCAAGATTTTAAAGGATGAGCGAGAATTAGAACATACAGTACAGAAGGCCATTTGGCCCATCGAGTCTGCATCGACCCACTTAAGCCCTCACTTCCACCCTATCCCCGTAACCCAATAACCCCTCCCTTTTTGGACACTAAGGGCAATTTAGCATGGCCAATCCACCTAACCTGCACATCTTTGGACTGTGGGAGGAAACCGGAGCACCCGGAGGAAACCCACGCAGACATGGGGAGAACATGCAGACTCCGCACAGACAGCGACCCAGTGGGGAATTGAACCTGGGACCCTGGCGCTGTGAAGCCACAATGCTATCCACTGTGCTACCGTGCTGCCCAATTACTTTGGGAATTCTCGAGCCTCAGGGTTTTGGCAGCTAAAGGCACAACTTCCAATGGTGAAGCCAATATATTTTGGAGAGGATAAAGCGATGGGATTTGAGCACTGTCCTTGGTGCATGTTGGAACCTGCACTGCACCATTTTGAACGCATCGAAGTTTGTAGAGAGAGATGAAAAGGCACCCGTAACCCCATCCAATGACTGTTAACAGGTGGATATCCATTTATCGAACCAGGCAGCAAAAGACACTCTGTGATTCACAACTGTTTTATTGTTCATTCTGCAGTTCGAAGCAAAGACCAGTTTCCACTCTTCACTCCTGGATCCTCTCTGTGGCCAGATGGAACCCCTCTACTGGTGAAAATCCCCCAACTCTCAAGTACAGGCTTCAATGAGCATCAACTGCTCTCAACCCGCTCTGCAACGTGTCCTGGCTTACTCTTAAAGGGAACAGCATTTCTAACATTGTCAATGCCCAGTACCCAACACAACAAGGTCTGTTGTATAGGCCTCAGTGCAAATATAACACTGAGATATAGAAGGAGATATTAGACCTGATGACCACCAGCTTGGTCAAAGAGTGGGTTTTAAGGAGAAAAGTGAGATAAAGGTGAGGAAAGGTATAGGGAGGGAAAGCGAGGGCTTGGGCCTGAGACACCTACAGATCTGGCCGCTATGCTGGAGGGTTAGAATTGGGGATATTTAAGAGGCCAGAATTAGAGTATTGCAGATATCTCAAGAGGTTAGAGATAAGGAACGGCAAGGCCATGGAGGGATTTGAAAACAAAGATTAGAACTTTAAAATTAAGACTTTGGTTGTCCGGGAGCCAGAATAGGTCAATGAGCACAGAGGTGAAATACCGCGGCAGAACTTTACATTACCTCAAGTTTATTGAGGGTAGAATACAGGAGACAAGGCAACAGCATGTTGGAATAGTCAACTCCAGAGGTAAAGGCATGAACGAAGGTTTCAGTTACAGATGGGTTGAGTCAGACTCAAAGTCTGGCAATTTTTTCCAATTAAGGGGCAATTTAGCGTGGCCAATCCACCTACCCTGCATATCTTTGGGTTGTGGGGGTGAGACCCACACAGACACGGGGAGAACGTGCAAACTCCACACGGACAGTGACCCAGGGCTGGAATCCAACCCGGGTCCTCGGCGCGGTGAGGCAACAGTGATAACCACTGCGCCACCGCGCCGCCCTTAAGTCAGGCAATGTTACAGAGCTGGTCATCGGCAGTCTAGTGATTTGACAAATATGAAGTTGAAAATTCAGCATGATGCAAAATGCAACACCAAAGTTACAAACAAAGTAGCTTAATCTCAGACTGTTGCCAGGGCGAGGGACTGAGTCGGTAGGGTGCAAAGAGGAGAGGGAATCGAATAAACGCACAATCCAAGTATTGGTCTCGATCTTCTTGTTCTGAATCTTTTAAAACGTAAATCCAAGTCCTGAGTTCTTCTAAGAGTTAGTCCAGCCCTTGCAAAACATACAAGCTTACCAGTGGCTACTCTCAAGTAATACTGAAGTTATAGACATCCTGCACTAACTCCGAACCTGGTTGAAATCACCCCAGACAAATTTCACTGAGGGTCTTTCATGCTATCAAAGAGACTCTTATTGTCTTACGACGTACTGGGCCCCAGCTCGAAAAGGGAAGTGTGCTGAGCCGTTGCATTGCCCAGTCCCTTTTAACAATTAAGAAAATATTATTTTAATTTTGGCGAGGAGTCCTTCTTTCCAGTAAATGGCTTCTGGACATTTTCTCCCTGTAAAGTCTACACGGATCACAACAGAACGTCTTTACTGAAACGTATTGCTGATTGTGCTTTGTGCATTCAAACAGAATTTTACTGCCACTGCATTATACAAACCAATTTAAGTATGTGAGAAATTGCTATAATAAGCATCTGTTATGTTTTAGTGCACAGCCACATAGACTTTCATTTGATTCCCTCACGGTAATCTTACCAGGGGTTTGTCCATGAAATCAAATACTCTTTATTATCCACTTCGCAGTTAACAAATAAGCTGTTGTAATAGTTTTGAATGTTGCAATTGATGATTTAAGTTGGCCATTGTTTCTCATGGGACAAGGAATTAATCCTCAGTGAAATACAGGACTAATTAACACCCAGTTCATAGCCTAACAATGATTACAAGAATCTTTCACTATTGCCCTCTTCGATTTTCAGCCCCCTTATTGGGTATCCATGGGTGCTGGCACCCTCCTTTATCTTTCCCAAGTGGTCACACTTTCTCTATTAGCCTAGATATTGAGCGTCCAACCTGAGTTGGCATTGTGCACATTTGCACACATAGCTAACCCCCACCTCCAGGCAAGAATAAGTCGTTGTACGTCCCACCCGTTGCCCCGGGATCAATTAATTCAATGCAAATGGAGAATCAAAGCTAGGTCTTATGGTCCACAGACATTTACAGCACAGAAGGAGACCATTCGGCCCATCGTATCTGTGCTCGCTGAAAAAGAGCAAGCCAGCCGAATTGCACTTTCCAGCTCATGATCTACAGCCGTAGAGGCTACATAAGTGTACATCCAGGTACTTTTTTGAAATGTGGTGATGGTTTCAATCTTTACCATCCTTTCAAGCAGTGAGCTCCAGATACCCACCACCTTCAAGTGAAACATTTCTCCTCAACTGTCCCCTTCTCTGCTAAAGGAAATGTATCTTTCCTATCCACTCTATTTAGGGCCCTCAGAATTTTATGCTCCTCAATTATGGGTGGCATGGTAGCACTGTTAACCTACAGCGCGAGGGTCCCAGGTTCTATTCCCGGCTTGGGTCACTGTCTGTGCGGGGTCTGCACGTTCTCCCCGTGTCTGCGTGGGTTTCCTCCGGGTGCTCCGGTTTCCTGCCACACGTCCCGAAAGACGTGCTGTTAGGTGAATTGGACATTCTGAATTCTCCCTCTGTGTACCCGAACAGGTGCCAGAAAGTGGTGATTAGGGTATTTTCACAGTAACGTCATTGCAGTGTTAGTGTAAGCCTACCTGTGACACTAATAAAGATTATTATTATTATTAAATCTACCCTCAGCCTCCTCTGTTTTAAAGATAACAACTCCAGCTGGTCCTATCTTTACTCATGGCTAAAATTCTTCATTGCGGACAACATCCTTGTCAACCCCCTCTGTACCCTCTCGTACGATCCCTTTCTTCCTGTAATGCCATGACCGGAAGTGTACACTTTACTCCAGCTGTGGCTTAGTGTTCTATATAGTTCTCGTATAATCTCCTTATGTATTCTATGCCTCAGCTAATGAAGGAAAGTATCCCATTTGCTTTCTTAACCACCTTATTTAACTATCCTGCTACCTTCAGAGATCTTTTATTTTTAAATTCATAAATTTAGAGTACCCAATTATTTTTTTTCAATTAAGGGGCAATTTAGCGCGGCCATTCCCCCTACCCTGCACATCTTTGGGTTGTGGAGGCGAGGCCCACGCAGACACGGGGAGAATATCAAACTCCACATAGACAGTGACCCCAGGGCCGGGATCGAATCATGGGTCCTCAGCACCCTGAGCCGGCAGTGCTAACCCCTGCGCCATTGCGAGGCCCAAAAGCTGAAAATTCAGATCAGCTCTGTCAATGTCTGGGATTTAATGAAAATTTTCTCTCCAAAACTGTGCATCTTTTTCCTCTTTAAGGTTGGAGGTCCTGCCATACATTTTCATAATTTACTGTTCCATTTCAAAGTCATTCCAAGTTCATTCAATTTAGCCTCATGAGTTGAAAAAAGGCTTATTAAACATTTTTGACATGTTTATACATTAAATTATCGGTTTAATTTAAACTTTAGTTGTAGTTTCAAACCATGATGAGGGAGCAGGGATCTTACAGAGTTATGTAGGAGAGTGAAAGGTTGCACTGGAGCACTACTTCAAATTAAACAGTGACAGTAGGACAAAGGGGCACAGATTTGAACTCGCAGTAGTTAAATTTAGGTCTGATGTCGGGAATTTCTTCATAGGAAGATTGATCAGGGCATGGAATGGTTAGCTGCCGAGAATGTTGGAAGCAATAGCTGTGGAATCATTTAAAAAGCTGAATGGTGGCTTGATGGAAAGACTAAGGTAAGAACTAACCTGCATTTATATAACGCCTTTCACATCCTCAGGTTACCCCAGTCTGCTTTACTGCTGGAAGTGGAGTCCCTTGGCTGGATTCTCCGCACCCCAACGCCGAAATCGCATCCGGTGTCGGGGCGGAGAATCCATTTCAGCGCACGGAATCGGGACCGGCGCCGGTTCGCCGATTCTTCGGCCCCTGAAAAGCGGCGTATTCGGAGAGCACGCCGCGCGCACATCCCCTACCTGCAGCCATTGCCAGAGGCCCGCTCCACTATTCCCCGCCCCGACTGGCCGAAGTCCCGACGATGTGGATCTAACATGGTCCCAGCCGTTCGGGATACTTGCGGACGCAGTCTGCGGCTGCCATGGTCGGGGGCGGGCCGAACGGTGGGCAAGCGGGACCGGGCTATTTTTGGGCGGGCAGTCCAGGACGGCAGGCGGCACTATTCACGCGGTCCAGCTTCGCGGACTGAGTCCACCATGTACCACGGCGGGGCTGCTGTGCACATGCGCAGCCTCTGACCCGGAAATGCGGGGACCCGTATCTGCAGCTGGAGCTGCGAGTTTCACGGCTGTGAATATGTGGCCTTTTGGCGCCAGTTTTTCCGGCTTAAAAGGCCACAATTTCCATGACGGCGTGGGGGACATAGTCCCTGAAACGGAGAATCCAGCCCCCTATCTTTTCTAAAATAAATTTAGAGTACCCAATTTATTTTTTCCAACTAAGGGGCAATTTAGCGTGACCAATCCACCTACCCTGCACATCTTTGGGTTATAGGGGTGAAACCACGCAAAAATGGGGAGAATGTGCAAACTCCACACAGACAGTGACCCAGAGCCGGGATCGAACCTGGGACCTCAGCGCCGTGATGCAACAGTGCTAACCACTGCGTCATCGTGCTGCCCTGTGGAATCACTGGCTTAACAGGGCAGCACGGTAGCATGGTGGTTAGCACAATTGCTTCACAGCTCCAGGGTCCCAGGTTCGATTCCCGACTTGGGTCACTGTCTGTGCGGAGTCTGCACGTCCTCCCCGTGTGTGCGTGGGTTTCCTCCGGGTGCTCCGGTTTCCTCCCACAGTCCAAAGATGTGCAGGTTAGGTGGATTGGCCATGCTAAATTGCCCTTAGTGTCTAAAATTGCCCTTAGTGTTGGGTGGGGTTACTGGGTTATGGGGATAGGGTGGAGGTGTGGGTTTGGGTAGGGTGCTCTTTCCAAGAGCCGGCACAGGCCCGATGGGCCGAATGGCCTCCTTCTGCACTGTAAATTCTATGAATTCTATGATTCTTAATGTAGGAACCAATGTGACTCATTTTCACTCAGAAATATCCCCTAAACAGCAATGAGGTAAATGAACAAGAACAAATGAACAAGCACAGGAACAGGCCCTTTGGCCCTCCAAGCCTGCGCCGACCATGGTACCTGCCTAAACTAAAACCGTCTGCACTTACGGAGTCCGTATCCTTCCATTCCCAGCCTATTCATATATTTGCCCCGATAATGGGCGGGATTTACCGACTGTTCATGTCGGCGGGATATTCCGGTTCCACGACGGCACACGTGTTTCCCAGAGGCGAGGGGTGCAGTCAACGGGAAATTCCGTTGACAACGGCAGGACCAGTAAATGCTGCTGACGGGCCGCCTCCTGCCAACAACACGGCGGGTTGGTCGGTAAATCCCACCAAACATGTATTTTATGTTAGCTGACAAATAAATACATGTCAGGGATATGGGAAGAAATTCTTTGCCGATTGTGTTGGAATCTTTCATGTTCACCTGAGACGGCCTTTGATTTGATGTTTCATCCCAAAGGTGGCAACTCCAACAGTATAACAGTCCCTGGACAATACGCTGGTGGTGTTCAGTCCAGATTACACACTCAAATCACTGGTGTGAAGCCTCGAACCCATGGCTTCTGGCTCAGAGGCAAGAGAGTGAAAAAAAAAAAGAAAAGTGAAATGAAAATCGCTTATTGTCACAAGTAGGCTTCAAATGAAGTTACTGTGACAAGCCCCTAGTCGCCACATTCCGGCGCCTGTTTGGGGAGGCTGGTACGGGAATTGAACCGTGCTGCCGGCCTGCCTTGGTCTGCTTTAAAAGCCAGCTATTTAGCCCTGTGCTAAACCAGCCCCTGGTTGAGAGTTGTCACTGTGCTGAAAGTGGCATGTTAGCGCTACACTCTTCAATGCCCGTTACTGATGGACAAATATTCTTGACACAGCGGGGTAGACTTTGACAGTGCAATAGTGTAAAATGGGTGACAACAAATTAGCAGCCTGTTGAAATCAATGGCAATCACAACAGGCAGCTGACCTGCTATTGTATGTTGCACAAAATCAAGATCCACCCCCAGTGGTTCCCTCAACTCAGATATATTCTCAGGTTACTTACAGATGAGAGATGGGAATAAAAAAGCTGTTGCATTAATAAACCCTGCAATATGAATCTGTCTCGGACCTTGAGGGCGAAGACAATTCTTTCCAATCCCTTCTTTTTTTTTCAAATAACAATCACTTGGAAGTTCTTTCTGCCTATGTGTTTAACCCTTTCGAGGATGAATTCTTAATGGCGTATGATCAAATCATGCTTGTGCAGAATGGCATAGATACTTACGTCATTATCATGGGGTGGAAGTTGGTACAGGAGCTGTTTAATACGAAACTTCTCTCCAGTGCTGTTGACATAGGGGATGTTTTCTTCAGGCAGACAGCGGAAATATTGGTGCACCTGTGGATTGATGGATAGATAAAAATAATTTATAAATCCCAGCCCCGGGTCACTGTCCGTGTGGGGTTCGCACGTTCTCCCCTTGTCTGCGTGGGTGTCGTCCCCACAACCCAAAACGATGTGCAGGATAGGTATATTGCCCCTTGATTGGAAAAAAACAGAATTGGGCATTTGAAATTTTTTAAAAAGAGGGCGTAGGAACAGGAGAAAACCCACAACAGGCAAACAAAACTCTGGATTTTCCTCTGGTGCCCAAGTTCTGAATCAGATACTTTTTATTTATTTTTACATTTTAGAGTACCCAATAATTGTTTTTCCCAATTAAGGGGGCAATTTAGGGTCACCAATCCACCTAACCTGCATATCTTTGGGGTGTGGGGGTGAAACCCACGCAGAAACCGGGACAATGTACAAACTCCACACGGACAGTGACCCAGGGCCAGGATTCGAACCCGGGTCCTCAGCGCCACAGTCCCACTGCACCACGTGCCACTCCTGAATCAGGTCCTTGTTGGGACTTGCCCTACTGGGCAGTCATTCCAGGCAGAGCAATATGTAAAATTAAATGAGAACTCTGGGGGCTGATCCGTAATTATTACATTAGATACCGTGGTCACTCCTCATGCGCCATGGTGCAGATTATTATGGTGAGCACAAGATGCAAATCCACGCCTTTAATCCTTTTGGATTGCAAAGACCTATCACAGCAGTAGTCACGTTTACTTCCAGCAGCATCCATTCAGGAGCATTTCAAAATGCCTCCACAACGAAGCTGTTTCAGTTGTTGCGAATGAGTTATGAGGCTCCTCGGTAAAGTTCAGAGCAGTGCAGTAATTTGACTCTAACTGCTCCTCTCTACTGTCTCCTAATCATTCTCGGGAAGTCATGTCTCTGACAATGCTAACATTTACTGTCCATTCCTGCGTGGGTCTCACCCCCACAACCCAAAGGATGTGCAGGATAGGCGGATTGGCCACGTTAAATTGCCCCTTAATTGGAAAAAATAATTGGATACTCTAAATTTAAAAATTATTTTTACTGTCCATTCACAATTTCTATGAGGGATCGTGGGCATGCTTCCTGAACTGCTGCAGTGGGGTCTGGAATAGGGTTGGGCAGTGTGTTGGATCAGAATAGGGTTTGGTAATGTATTGGATCTGGGATAGGGTTGGGCAGTGTATTGAGTCTGTGATAGGGTTGGGCAGTGTTTTGGATCTGGGATAGGGTTGGGCAGCGTATTGGGTGTGTGATAGGGTTGGCCAGTGTATTGGGTCTGTGATAGGGTTGGGCAGTGTATTGGGTCTGTGATAGTGCTGGGCAGTGTATTGGGTCTGTGATTGGGTTGGGCAGTGTATTGGGTCTGTCATAGGGCTGGGCAGTGTATTGGGTGTGTGACAGGGTTGGGCAGTGTATTGGGTCTGTAATAGGGTTGGGCAGTGTATTGGGTCTGTGATAGGGTTGGGCAGTGTATTGGGTCTGTGATAGGGTTGGGCAGTGTATTGGGTCTGTGATAGGGTTGGGCAGTGTATTGGGTATGTGATAGTGTTGGGCAGTGTATTGGGTCTGTGAAAGGGTTGGGCAGTGTATTGGGTCTGTGATAGGGTTGGGCAGTGTATTGGGTCTGTGATAGGGTTGGCAGTGTATTGGGTCTGTGATTGGGTTGGACAGTGAATTGGGTGTGGGATAGGGTTGGACAGTGTATTGGGTCTGGGATAGGGTTGGGCAGTGTATTGGGTCTGTGATTGGGTTGGGCAGTGAATTGGGTGTGGGATAGGGTTGGGCAGTGTATTGGGTCTGTGATAGGGCTGGGCAGTGTATTGGGTCTGTGAATGAGTTGCACAGTGTATTGGGTCTGTGATAGGGTTGGGCAGTGGATTGGGAAGGGACAGGGTTGGGCAGTGCAGTCGGTCTGGGATAGAGTTGGACAGTGTATTGGGTCTGTGATAGAGTGGGCAGTGTGCTGGATGTGTGATAGGGTTGGGCAGTGTATTCCGTCTGTGATAGGGTTGGGCAGTGTATTGGGTGTGTGATAGGGTTGGGCAGTGTATTGGGTGTGTGATAGGGTTGGGCAGTGTATTGGGTGTGTGTTAGGGTTGGGCAGTGTATTGGGTCTGTGATAGGGTTGGGCAGTGTATTGGGTCTATGATAGGGTTGGGCAGTGTATTGGGTCTGTATCAGGGCTGGGCAGCGTATTGGGTCTGTGATTGGGTTGGGCAGTGTATTGGGTCTGTGACAGGGGTGGGCAGTGTATTGGGTCTGGGATAGGGATGGGCAGTGTATTGGGTCTGTGATAGGGTTGGACAGTGTAATGGGTCTGTGATAGGGTTGGGCAGCGTATTGGGTCTGTGATTGGGTTGGGCAGTGTATTGGGTCGGTGATAGGGGTGGGCAGTGTATTGGGTCTGTGATAGGGTTGGGCAGTGTATTGGGTCGGGGATAGGGTTGGGCAGTGTATTGGGTCTGGGATAGGGTTGGGCAGTGTATTGGGTCTGGGATAGGGTTGGGCAGTGTATTGGGTCTGTGATAGGGTTGGGCAGTGTATTGGGTCTGTGGTAGGGTTGGTCAGTGTATTGGGTCTGCGATAGGGTTGGGCAGTGTATTGGGTCTGCGATAGGGTTGGGCAGTGTATTGGGTCTGGGATAGGGTTGGGCAGTGTATTGGGTCTGGGATAGGGTTGGGCAGTGTATTGGGTCTGTGATAGGGTTGGTCAGTGTATTGGGTCTGTGGTAGGGTTGGTCAGTGTATTGGGTCTGTCATAGGGTTGGGCAGCGTGATGGGTCTGTGATAGGGTTGGGCAGTGTGTTGGATCTGGGACAGTGTTGGGCAGTGTATTGGGTCTGTGATAGGGTTGGGCAGTGTATTGGGTCTGGGATAGAGTTGGACAGTGCATTGGGTCTGTGATAGGGTTGGGCAGTGCATTGGGTCTGGGATAGAGTTGGACAGTGTATTGGGTCTGTGATAGGGTTGGGCAGTGGATTGGGAAGGGACAGGGTTGGGCAGTGCAGTCGGTCTGGGATCGAGTTGGACAGTGTATTGGGTCTGCAATAGAGTGGGCAGTGTTCTGGATGTGTGATAGGGTTGGGCAGTGTATTCCGTCTGTAATAGGGTTGGGCAGTGTATTGGGTCTGTGATAGGGTTGGGCAGTGTATTGGGTGTGTGATAGGGTTGGCAGTGTATTGGGTCTATGATAGGGTTAGGCAGTGTATTGGGTCTGTGATAGGGTTGGGCAGTGTATTGGGTCTGTGATAGGGTTGGGCAGTGTATTGGGTCTGTATCAGGGCTGGGCAGTGTATTGGGTCTGTGACAGGGGTGGGCAGTGTATTGGGTCTGGGATAGGGATGGGCAGTGTATTGGGTCTGTGATAGGGTTGGACAGTGTAATGGGTCTGTGATAGGGTTGGGCAGCGTATTGGGTCTGTGATTGGGTTGGGCAGTGTATTGGGTCGGTGATAGGGGTGGGCAGTGTATTGGGTCTGTGATAGGGTTGGGCAGTGTATTGGGTCGGGGATAGGGTTGGGCAGTGTATTGGGTCTGGGATAGGGTTGGGCAGTGTATTGGGTCTGGGATAGGGTTGGGCAGTGTATTGGGTCTGTGATAGGGTTGGGCAGTGTATTGGGTCTGTGGTAGGGTTGGTCAGTGTATTGGGTCTGCGATAGGGTTGGGCAGTGTATTGGGTCTGCGATAGGGTTGGGCAGTGTATTGGGTCTGGGATAGGGTTGGGCAGTGTATTGGGTCTGGGATAGGGTTGGGCAGTGTATTGGGTCTGTGATAGGGTTGGTCAGTGTATTGGGTCTGTGGTAGGGTTGGTCAGTGTATTGGGTCTGTCATAGGGTTGGGCAGCGTGATGGGTCTGTGATAGGGTTGGGCAGTGTGTTGGATCTGGGACAGTGTTGGGCAGTGTATTGGGTCTGTGATAGGGTTGGGCAGTGTATTGGGTCTGGGATAGAGTTGGACAGTGCATTGGGTCTGTGATAGGGTTGGGCAGTGCATTGGGTCTGGGATAGAGTTGGACAGTGTATTGGGTCTGTGATAGGGTTGGGCAGTGGATTGGGAAGTGACAGGGTTGGGCAGTGCAGTCGGTCTGGGATCGAGTTGGACAGTGTATTGGGTCTGCAATAGAGTGGGCAGTGTTCTGGATGTGTGATAGGGTTGGGCAGTGTATTCCGTCTGTAATAGGGTTGGGCAGTGTATTGGGTCTGTGATAGGGTTGGGCAGTGTATTGGGTGTGTGATAGGGTTGGCAGTGTATTGGGTCTATGATAGGGTTAGGCAGTGTATTGGGTCTGTGATAGGGTTGGGCAGTGTATTGGGTCTGTGATAGGGTTGGGCAGTGTATTGGGTCTGTGATAGGGTTGGGCAGTGTATTGGGTCTGTGATAGGGTTGGGCAGTGTATTGGGTCTGTGATAGGGTTGGGCAGTGTATTGGGTCTGTGATAGGGTTGGGCAGTGTATTGGGTCTGTGATAGGGTTGGGCAGTGTATTGGGTGTGTGACAGGGTTGGGCAGTGTATGGGGTCTGTGATTGGGTTGGGCAGTGTATTGGGTCTATGATAGGGTTGGGCAGTGTATTGGGTCTGGGATAGGGCTGGACAGTGTATTGGGTGAGTGATAGGGTTGGTCAGTGTATTGGGTCTGGGATAGGGTTGGGCAGTGTATTGGGTGAGTGATAGGGTTGGGCAGTGTATTGGGTGAGTGATTGTGTTGGCAGTGAGTGGGGTGTGGGATAGGGTTGAACTGTGTATTCCGTCTGTGATAGGGTTGGGCAGTGGATTGGAGAGGGACAGGGTTGGGCAGTGCAGTCGGTCTGGGATAGAGTTGGACAGTGTATTGGGTCTGCAATAGAGTGGGCAGTGTGCTGGATGTGTGATAGGGTTGGGCAGTGTATTCCGTCCGTAATAGGGTTGGGCAGTGTATTGGGTGTGTGATAGGGTTGGGCAGTGTATTGGGTGTGTGATAGGGTTGGGCAGTGTCTTGGGTCTGGGATTGGGTTGGGCAGTGTGTTGGGTCTGTGATAGGGTTGGGCAGTGTATTGGGTCTGTGATAGGGTTGGGCAGTGTATTGGGTCTGGGATAGAGTGGGCAGTGTGCTGGATGTGTGATAGGGTTGGGCAGTGTATTCCGTCTGTAATAGGGTTGGGCAGTGTATTGGGTCTGTGATAGGGTTGGGCAGTGTATTGGGTGTGTGTTAGGGTTGGGCAGTGTATTGGGTGTGTGTTAGGGTTGGGCAGTGTATTGGGTCAGTGATAGGGTTGGGCAGTGTATTGGGTCTGTCATAGGGCTGTGCAGTGTATTGGGTCTGTGATAGGGTTGGGCAGTGTATTGGGTCTATGATAGGGTTGGGCAGTGTATTGGGTCTGTGATAGGATTGGGCAGTGTATTGGGTCTGTGATAGGGTTGGGCAGTGTATTGGGTGTGAGACAGGGTTGGGCAGTGTATGGGGTCTGTGATTGGGTTGGGCAGTGTATTGGGTCTATGATAGGGTTGGGCAGTGTATTGGGTCTGGGATAGGGCTGGACAGTGTATTGGGTGAGTGATAGGGTTGGTCAGTGTATTGGGTGAGTGATTGGGTTGGCAGTGAATTGGGTGTGGGATAGGGTTGAACTGTGTATTCCGTCTGTGATAGGGTTGGGCAGTGGATTGGAAAGGGACAGGGTTGGGCAGTGCAGTCGGTCTGGGATAGAGTTGGACAGTGTATTGGGTCTGCGATAGAGTGGGCAGTGTGCTGGATGTGTGATAGGGTTGGGCAGTGTATTCCGTCCGTAATAGGGTTGGGCAGTGTATTGGGTGTGTGATAGGGTTGGGCAGTGTATTGGGTCTGGGATAGGGTTGGGCAGTGTATTGGGTCTGTGATAGGGTTGGCAGTGTATTGGGTCTGTGATAGGGTTGGACAGTGTGCTGGGTCTGTGATAGGGTTGAGCAGTGTATTGGGTCTGTGATAGGGTTGGGCAGTGTATTGGGTCTGGGATAGAGTTGGACAGTGCATTGGGTCTGTGATAGGGTTGGGCAGTGTATTGGGTCTGGGATAGAGTTGGACAGTGCATTGGGTCTGTGATAGGGTTGGGCAGTGCATTGGGTCTGGGATAGAGTTGGACAGTGTATTGGGTCTGTGATAGGGTTGGGCAGTGGATTGGGAAGGGACAGGGTTGGGCAGTGCAGTCGGTCTGGGATAGAGTTGGACAGTGTATTGGGTCTGCGATAGAGTGGGCAGTGTGCTGGATGTGTGATAGGGTTGGGCAGTGTATTCCGTCTGTAATAGGGTTGGGCAGTGTATTGGGTCTGTGATAGGGTTGGGCAGTGTATTGGGTGTGTGTTAGGGTTGGGCAGTGTATTGGGTCTGTGATAGGGTTGGGCAGTGTATTGGGTCTGGGCTAGGGTTGGGCAGTGTATTGGGTCTGTGATAGGGTTGGGCAGTGTATTGGGTCTGTGATAGGGTTGGGCAGTGTATTGGGTGTGTGACAGGGTTGGGCAGTGTATGGGGTCTGTGATTGGGTTGGGCAGTGTATTGGGTCTATGATAGGGTTGGGCAATGTATTGGGTTTGGGATAGGGCTGGACAGTGTATTGGGTGAGTGATAGGGTTGGTCAGTGTATTGGGTGAGTGATTGGGTTGGCAGTGAATTGGGTGTGGGATAGGGTTGAACTGTGTATTCCGTCTGTGATAGGGCTGGGCAGTGGATTGGAAAGGGACAGGGCTGGGCAGTGCAGTCGGTCTGGGATAGAGTTGGACGGTGTATTGGGTCTGCGATAGAGTGGGCAGTGTGCTGGATGTGTGATAGGGTTGGGCAGTGTATTCCGTCCGTAATAGGGTTGGGCAGTGTATTGGGTGTGTGATAGGGTTGGGCAGTGTATTGGGTCTGGGATTGGGTTGGGCAGTGTGTTGGGTCTGTGATAGGGTTGGGCAGTGTATTGGGTCTGTGATAGGGTTGGGCAGTGTATTGGGTCTGTGATAGGGTTGGACAGTGTGCTGGGTCTGTGATAGGGTTGGGCAGTGTATTCCGTCTGTAATAGGGTTGGGCAGTGTATTGGGTCTGTGATAGGGTTGGGCAGTGTATTGGGTCTGTGATAGGGTTGGGCAGTGTATTGGGTCTGGGATTGGGTTGGGCAGTGTGTTGGGTCTGTGATAGGGTTGGGCAGTGTATTGGGTCTGTGATAGGGTTGGCAGTGTATTGGGTCTGTGATAGGGTTGGACAGTGTGCTGGGTCTGTGATAAGGTTGGGCAGTGTATTGGGTCTGTGATAGGGTTGGGCAGTGTATTGGGTCTGTGATAGGGTTGAGCAGTGTATTGGGTCTGTGATAGGGTTGGGCAGTGTATTGGGTCTGGGATAGGGTTGGGCAATGTATTGGGTCTGTGGTAGGGTTGGGCAGTGAATTGGGTGTGTGATAAGGTTCATAGATTATCATAGAATTTACAGTGCAGAAGGAGGCCATTGGGCCCATCGAGTCTGCACCGGCTGTTGGAAAGAGGACCCTACCCAAGGTCAACACCTCCACTCTATCCCCATAACTCAGTAACCCCACTCAACACTCAGGGCAATTTTGGACACTAAGGGCAATTTATCATGGCCAATCCACCTAACCTGCACATCTTTGGACTGTGGGAGGAAACCGGAGCACCCGGAGGAAACCCACGCAGACACGGGGAGGATGTGCAGACTCCGCACAGACAGTGACCCACGCCAGAATCGAACTTGGGACCCTGGAGCTGTGATGCAATTGTGCTATCCACAATGCTACTGTGCTTCGGGGGTGATGCACGTTGCCAGTGCGCTGGGCAGTGTATTCGGTCTGTGATAGGGCTGGGCAGCGTATTGGGTCTGTGATTGGGTTGGGCAGTGTATTGTGTCTGTGATAGGATTGGGTAGTGTATTGGGTGTGTGATAGGGTTGGGCAGTGTATTGGGTGTGTGATAGGGTTGGGCAGTGTAATGGGTCTGTGATAGGGTTGGGCAGTGTATTGGGTGTGTGATAGGGTTGGGCAGTGTATTGGGTCTGTGATAGGGTTGGGCAGTGTATTGGGTCTGTGATAGGGTTGGCAGTGTATTGGGTCTGTGATAGCTTTGGGCAGTGTACTGGGTTTGTGATAGGATTGGGCAGTGTATTGGGTCTGTGATAGGGTTGGGCAGTGTATTGGGTGTGTGATAGGGTTGGGCAGTGTATTGGGTTTGTGATAGGATTGGGCAGTGTATTGCGTCTGGGATAGGGTTCGGCAGTGTGATGGGTCTGTGATACGGTTGGGCAGTGTATTGGGTCTATGATAGGGTTGGGCAGTGTATTGGGTCTGTGATAGGGTTTGGCAGTGTATTGGGTTTGTGATAGGATTGGGCAGTGTATTGGGTCTGTGATAGGGTTGGGCAGTGTATTGGGTTTGTGATAGGGTTGGGCAGTGTATTGAGTCTGTGATAGGGTTGGGCAGTGTATTGGGTGTGTGATAGGGTTGGGCAGTGTATTGGGTCTGTGATAGGGTTGGGCAGTGTATTGGGTCTGTGATAGGGTTGGGCAGTGTATTGAGTCTGTGATAGGGTTGGGCAGTGTATTGGGTGTGTGATAGGGATGGGCAGTGTATTGGGTCTGTGATAGGGTTGGGCAGTGTATTGGGTCTGTGATAGGGTTGGGCAGTGTATTGGGTCTATGATAGGGTTGGGCAGTGTATTGGGTCTGTGATAGGGTTAGGCAGTGTATTGGGTTTGTGATAGGGTTGGGCAGAGTATTGGGTCTGTGATAGGGTTGGGCAGTGTATTGGGTCTGTGTTAAGGTTGGGCAGTGTATTGGGTCTGTGATAGGGTTGGGCAGTGTATTGGGTCTGGGATAGGGTTGGGCAGTGTATTGGGTCTGGGATAGGGTTGGGCAGTGTATTGGGTCTGGGCTAGGGTTGGGCAGTGTATTGGGTGTGTGATAGGGTTGGGCAGTGCATTGGGTCTGTGATAGGGTTGGGCAGTGTATTGGGTCTATGATAGGGTTGGGCAGTGTATTGGGTCTGTGATAGGGTTGGGCAGTTTATTGGGTCTGTGATAGGGTTGAGCAGTGAATTGGGTCTGTGATAGGGTTGTGCAGTGTATTGGGTGTGTGATAGGGTTGGGCAGTGTATTGGGTCTGTGGTAGGGTTGGGCAGTGTATTGGGTCTGTGGTAGGTTTGGGCAGTGTATTGGGTCTGTGATAGGGTTGGGCAATGTGTTGGGTGTGTGATAGGGTTGGACAGAGTATTTGGTCTGTGATAGGGTTGGGCAGTGTATTGGGTGTGTGATAGGGTTGGGCAGTGTATTGGGTCTGCGATAGGGTTGGGCAGTGTATTGGGTCTGTGGTAGGGTTGGGCAGTGTATTGGGTCTGGGATAGGGTTCAGCAGTGTATTGGGTCTGTGATAGGGTTGGGCAGTGTATTGGGTCTGTGATAGAGTTGGGCAGTGTATTGGGTGTGTGATAGGGTTGAGCAGTGTATTGGGTCTGTGATAGGGTTGGGCAGTGTATTGGGTCTGTGATAGGGTTGAGCAGTGTATTGGGTCTGTGATAGGGTTGGGCAGTGTATTGGGTGTGTGATAGGGTTGGGCAGTGTATTGGGTCTGTGGTAGGGTTGGGCAGTGTTTTGGGTCTGTGATAGGGTTGGGCAGTGTATTGGGTCTGTGACAGGGTTGGGCAGTGTATTGGGTCTGTGATAGGGTTGGGCAGTGTATTGGGTCTGTGATAGGGTTGGGCAGCATATTGGGTCTGGGATAGGGTTGGGCAGTGTATTGGGCCTGAGATAGGGTTGGGCAGTGTATTGGGCCTGTGATAGGTTTGGGCAGTGTATTGGGTCTGGGATAGGGTTGGGCAGTGTATTGTGTCTGTGATAGGGTTGGGCAGTGTATTGGGTCTATGATAGGGCTGGGCAGTGTATTGGGTGTATGATAGGGTTGGGCAGCATATTGGGTCTGTGATAGGGCTGGGCCGTGTATTGGGTCTGTGTTAGGGTTGGGCAGTGTGTTGGGTCTGTGCTAGGGTTGGGCAGTGTGTTTGGTCTGTGAAAAGGTTGGGCAGTGTATTGGGTGTGTGATAGGTTTGGGCAGTGTATTGGGTCTGGGATAGGGTTGGGCAGTGTATTGGGTCTGTGATAGGGTTGGGCAGTGTATTGGGTGTGTGATAGGGTTGGGCAGTGTATTGGGTTTGTGATAGGATTGGGCAGTGTATTGCGTCTGGGATAGGGTTCGGCCGTGTGATGGGTCTGTGATACGGTTGGGCAGTGTATTGGGTCTATGATAGGGTTGGGCAGTGTATTGGGTCTGTGAAAGGGTTTGGCAGTGTATTGGGTTTGTGATAGGATTGGGCAGTGTATTGGGTCTGTGATAGGGTTGGGCAGTGTATTGGGTTTGTGATAGGGTTGGGCAGTGTATTGGGTCTGTGATAGGGTTGGCCAGTGTATTGAGTCTGTGATAGGGTTGGGCAGTGTATTGGGTGTGTGATAGGGTTGGGCAGTGTATTGGGTCTGTGATAGGGTTGGGCAGTGTATTGGGTCTGTGATAGGGTTGGGCAGTGTATTGGGTCTATGATAGGGTTGGGCAGTGTATTGGGTCTGTGATAGGGTTAGGCAGTGTATTGGGTTTGTGATAGGGTTGGGCAGTGTATTGGGTCTGTGGTAGGGTTGGGCAGTGTATTGGGTCTGTGGTAGGGTTGGGCAGTGTAATGGGTCTGTGATAGGGTTGGGCAGTGTATTGGGTCTGGGATAGGGTTGGGCAGTGTATTGGGTCTGGGCTAGGGTTGGGCAGTGTATTGGGTGTGTGATAGGGTTGGGCAGTGCATTGGGTCTGTGATAGGGTTGGGCAGTGTATTGGGTCTATGATAGGGTTGGGCAGTGTATTGAGTCTGTGATAGGGTTGGGCAGTGTATTGGGTGTGCGATAGGGTTGGGCAGTGTATTGGGTCTGTGGTAGGGTTGGGCAGTGTATTGGGTCTGTGGTAGGGTTGGGCAGTGTATTGGGTCTGTGATAGGGTTGGGCAATGTGTTGGGTGTGTGATAGGGTTGGACAGAGTATTTGGTCTGTGATAGGGTTGGGCAGTGTATTGGGTGTGTGATAGGGTTGGGCAGTGTATTGGGTCTGTGATAGGGTTGGGCAGTGTATTGGGCCCGTGATAAGGTTGGGCAGTGTATTGGGTCTGTGAAAAGGTTGGGCAGTGTATTGGGTGTGTGATAGGTTTGGGCAGTGTATTGGGTCTGGGATAGGGTTGGGCAGTGTATTGGGTCTGTGATAGGGTTGGGCAGTGTATTGGGTGTGTGATAGGGTTGGGCAGTGTATTGGGTTTGTGATAGGATTGGGCAGTGTATTGCGTCTGGGATAGGGTTCGGCAGTGTGATGGGTCTGTGATACGGTTGGGCAGTGTATTGGGTCTGTGATAGGGTTGGGCAGTGTATTGGGTGTGTGATAGGGTTGGGCAGTGTATTGGGTCTGTGATAGGGTTGGGCAGTGTATTGGGTCTGTGATAGGGTTGGGCAGTGTATTGGGTGTGTGATAGGGTTGGGCAGTGTATTGGGTTTGTGATAGGATTGGGCAGTGTATTGCGTCTGGGATAGGGTTCGGCAGTGTATTGGGTCTGTGATAGGGCTAGGCAGTGTATTGGGTTTGTGATAGGGTTGGGCAGAGTATTGGGTCTGTGATAGGGTTGGGCAGTGTATTGGGTCTGTGTTAGGGTTGGGCAGTGTATTGGGTCTGTGATACGGTTGGGCAGTGTATTGGGTCTGGGATAGGGTTGGGCAGTGTATTGGGTCTGGGATAGGGTTGGGCAGTGTATTGGGTCTGGGCTAGGGTTGGGCAGTGTATTGGGTGTGTGATAGGGTTGGTCAGTGCATTGGGTCTGTGATAGGGTTGGGCAGTGTATTGGGTCTATGATAGGGTTGGGCAGTGTATTGGGTCTGTGATAGGGTTGGGCAGTTTATTGGGTCTGTGATAGGGTTGAGCAGTGAATTGGGTCTGTGATAGGGTTGTGCAGTGTATTGGGTGTGTGATAGGGTTGGGCAGTGTATTGGGTCTGTGGTAGGGTTGGGCAGTGTATTGGGTCTGTGGTAGGTTTGGGCAGTGTATTGGGTCTGTGATAGGGTTGGGCAATGGGTTGGGTGTGTGATAGGGTTGGACAGAGTATTGGTCTGTGATAGGGTTGGGCAGTGTATTGGGTGTGTGATAGAGTTGGGCAGTGTATTGGGTCTGCGATAGGGTTGGGCAGTGTATTGGGTCTGTGGTAGGGTTGGGCAGTGTATTGGGTCTGGGATAGGGTTCAGCAGTGTATTGGGTCTGTGATAGGGTTGGGCAGTGTATTGGGTCTGTGATAGGGTTGGGCAGTGTATTGGGTGTGTGATAGGGTTGAGCAGTGTATTGGGTCTGTGATAGGGTTGGGCAGTGTATTGGGTCTGTGATAGGGTTGAGCAGTGTATTGGGTCTGTGATAAGGTTGGGCAGTGTATTGGGTGTGTGATAGGGTTGGGCAGTGTATTGGGTCTGTGGTAGGGTTGGGCAGTGTTTTGGGTCTGTGATAGGGTTGGGCAGTGTATTGGGTCTGTGACAGGGTTGGGCAGTGTATTGGGTCTGTGATAGGGTTGGGCAGTGTATTGGGTCTGTGATAGGGTTGGGCAGCATATTGGGTCTGGGATAGGGTTGGGCAGTGTATTGGGCCTGAGATAGGGTTGGGCAGTGTATTGGGCCTGTGATAGGTTTGGGCAGTGTATTGGGTCTGGGATAGGGTTGGGCAGTGTATTGTGTCTGTGATAGGGTTGGGCAGTGTATTGGGTCTGTGATAGGGCTGGGCAGTGTATTGGGTGTATGATAGGGTTGGGCAGCATATTGGGTCTGTGATAGGGCTGGGCCGTGTATTGGGTCTGTGTTAGGGTTGGGCAGTGTGTTGGGTCTGTGATAGGGTTGGGCAGTGTGTTTGGCCTGTGAAAAGGTTGGGCAGTGTATTGGGTGTGTGATAGGTTTGGGCAGTGTATTGGGTCTGGGATAGGGTTGGGCAGTGTATTGGGTCTGTGATAGGGTTGGGCAGTGTATTGGGTGTGTGATAGGGTTGGGCAGTGTATTGGGTTTGTGATAGGATTGGGCAGTGTATTGCGTCTGGGATAGGGTTCGGCAGTGTGATGGGTCTGTGATACGGTTGGGCAGTGTATTGGGTCTATGATAGGGTTGGGCAGTGTATTGGGTCTGTGATAGGGTTTGGCAG
Source organism: Scyliorhinus torazame (assembly GCF_047496885.1). NCBI lineage: Eukaryota > Metazoa > Chordata > Chondrichthyes > Carcharhiniformes > Scyliorhinidae > Scyliorhinus > Scyliorhinus torazame. The sequence continues at coordinate 8,785,407 of NC_092723.1, forward strand.
TGTATTGGGTTTGTGATAGGATTGGGCAGTGTATTGGGTTTGTGATAGGGTTGGGCAGTGTATTGGGTTTGTGATAGGGTTGGGCAGTGTATTGGGTCTGTGATAGGGTTGGCCAGTGTATTGAGTCTGTGATAGGGTTGGGCAGTGTATTGGGTGTGTGATAGGGTTGGGCAGTGTATTGGGTTTGTGATAGGGTTGGGCAGTGTATTGGGTCTGTGATAGGGTTGGCCAGTGTATTGAGTCTGTGATAGGGTTGGGCAGTGTATTGGGTCTGTGATAGGGTTGGCCAGTGTATTGAGTCTGTGATAGGGTTGGGCAGTGTATTGGGTCTGTAATAGGGTTGGGCAGTGTATTGGGTCTGTGATAGGGTTGGGCAGTGTATTGGGTTTGTGATAGGGTTGGGCAGTGTATTGGGTCTGTGATAGGGTTGGCCAGTGTATTGAGTCTGTGATAGGGTTGGGCAGTGTATTGGGTGTGTGATAGGGTTGGGCAGTGTATTGGGTCTGTGATAGGGTTGGGCAGTGTATTGGGTCTGGGCTAGGGTTGGGCAGTGTATTGGGTGTGTGATAGGGTTGGGCAGTGCATTGGGTCTGTGATAGGGTTGGGCAGTGTATTGGGTCTATGATAGGGTTGGGCAGTGTATTGAGTCTGTGATAGGGTTGGGCAGTGTATTGGGTGTGTGATAGGGTTGGGCAGTGTATTGGGTCTGTGGTAGGGTTGGGCAGTGTATTGGGTCTGTGGTAGGGTTGGGCAGTGTATTGGGTCTGTGATAGGGTTGGGCAATGTGTTGGGTGTGTGATAGGGTTGGACAGAGTATTTGGTCTGTGATAGGGTTGGGCAGTGTATTGGGTGTGTGATAGGGTTGGGCAGTGTATTGGGTCTGTGATAGGGTTGGGCAGTGTATTGGGCCCGTGATAAGGTTGGGCAGTGTATTGGGTCTGTGAAAAGGTTGGGCAGTGTATTGGGTGTGTGATAGGTTTGGGCAGTGTATTGGGTCTGGGATAGGGTTGGGCAGTGTATTGGGTCTGTGATAGGGTTGGGCAGTGTATTGGGTGTGTGATAGGGTTGGGCAGTGTATTGGGTTTGTGATAGGATTGGGCAGTGTATTGCGTCTGGGATAGGGTTCGGCAGTGTGATGGGTCTGTGATACGGTTGGGCAGTGTATTGAGTCTGTGATAGGGTTGGGCAGTGTATTGGGTGTGTGATAGGGTTGGGCAGTGTATTGGGTCTGTGATAGGGTTGGGCAGTGTATTGGGTCTGTGATAGGGTTGGGCAGTGTATTGGGTGTGTGATAGGGTTGGGCAGTGTATTGGGTTTGTGATAGGATTGGGCAGTGTATTGCGTCTGGGATAGGGTTCGGCAGTGTATTGGGTCTGTGATAGGGCTAGGCAGTGTATTGGGTTTGTGATAGGGTTGGGCAGAGTATTGGGTCTGTGATAGGGTTGGGCAGTGTATTGGGTCTGTGTTAGGGTTGGGCAGTGTATTGGGTCTGTGATACGGTTGGGCAGTGTATTGGGTCTGGGATAGGGTTGGGCAGTGTATTGGGTCTGGGATAGGGTTGGGCAGTGTATTGGGTCTGGGCTAGGGTTGGGCAGTGTATTGGGTGTGTGATAGGGTTGGTCAGTGCATTGGGTCTGTGATAGGGTTGGGCAGTGTATGGGGTCTATGATAGGGTTGGGCAGTGTATTGGGTCTGTGATAGGGTTGGGCAGTTTATTGGGTCTGTGATAGGGTTGAGCAGTGAATTGGGTCTGTGATAGGGTTGTGCAGTGTATTGGGTGTGTGATAGGGTTGGGCAGTGTATTGGGTCTGTGGTAGGGTTGGGCAGTGTATTGGGTCTGTGGTAGGTTTGGGCAGTGTATTGGGTCTGTGATAGGGTTGGGCAATGGGTTGGGTGTGTGATAGGGTTGGACAGAGTATTGGTCTGTGATAGGGTTGGGCAGTGTATTGGGTGTGTGATAGGGTTGGGCAGTGTATTGGGTCTGCGATAGGGTTGGGCAGTGTATTGGGTCTGTGGTAGGGTTGGGCAGTGTATTGGGTCTGGGATAGGGTTCAGCAGTGTATTGGGTCTGTGATAGGGTTGGGCAGTGTATTGGGTCTGTGATAGGGTTGGGCAGTGTATTGGGTGTGTGATAGGGTTGAGCAGTGTATTGGGTCTGTGATAGGGTTGGGCAGTGTATTGGGTCTGTGATAGGGTTGAGCAGTGTATTGGGTCTGTGATAGGGTTGGGCAGTGTATTGGGTGTGTGATAGGGTTGGGCAGTGTATTGGGTCTGTGGTAGGGTTGGGCAGTGTTTTGGGTCTGTGATAGGGTTGGGCAGTGTATTGGGTCTGTGACAGGGTTGGGCAGTGTATTGGGTCTGTGATAGGGTTGGGCAGTGTATTGGGTCTGTGATAGGGTTGGGCAGCATATTGGGTCTGGGATAGGGTTGGGCAGTGTATTGGGCCTGAGATAGGGTTGGGCAGTGTATTGGGCCTGTGATAGGTTTGGGCAGTGTATTGGGTCTGGGATAGGGTTGGGCAGTGTATTGTGTCTGTGATAGGGTTGGGCAGTGTATTGGGTCTGTGATAGGGCTGGGCAGTGTATTGGGTGTATGATAGGGTTGGGCAGCATATTGGGTCTGTGATAGGGCTGGGCCGTGTATTGGGTCTGTGTTAGGGTTGGGCAGTGTGTTGGGTCTGTGATAGGGTTGGGCAGTGTGTTTGGCCTGTGAAAAGGTTGGGCAGTGTATTGGGTGTGTGATAGGTTTGGGCAGTGTATTGGGTCTGGGATAGGGTTGGGCAGTGTATTGGGTCTGTGATAGGGTTGGGCAGTGTATTGGGTGTGTGATAGGGTTGGGCAGTGTATTGGGTTTGTGATAGGATTGGGCAGTGTATTGCGTCTGGGATAGGGTTCGGCAGTGTGATGGGTCTGTGATACGGTTGGGCAGTGTATTGGGTCTATGATAGGGTTGGGCAGTGTATTGGGTCTGTGATAGGGTTTGGCAGTGTATTGGGTTTGTGATAGGATTGGGCAGTGTATTGGGTTTGTGATAGGGTTGGGCAGTGTATTGGGTTTGTGATAGGGTTGGGCAGTGTATTGGGTCTGTGATAGGGTTGGCCAGTGTATTGAGTCTGTGATAGGGTTGGGCAGTGTATTGGGTGTGTGATAGGGTTGGGCAGTGTATTGGGTTTGTGATAGGGTTGGGCAGTGTATTGGGTCTGTGATAGGGTTGGCCAGTGTATTGAGTCTGTGATAGGGTTGGGCAGTGTATTGGGTCTGTGATAGGGTTGGCCAGTGTATTGAGTCTGTGATAGGGTTGGGCAGTGTATTGGGTCTGTAATAGGGTTGGGCAGTGTATTGGGTCTGTGATAGGGTTGGGCAGTGTATTGGGTTTGTGATAGGGTTGGGCAGTGTATTGGGTCTGTGATAGGGTTGGGCAGTGTATTGGGTGTGTGATAGGGTTAGGCAGTGTATTGGGTTTGTGATAGGGTTGGGCAGAGTATTGGGTCTGTGATAGGGTTGGGCAGTGTATTGGGTCTGGGATAGGGTTGGGCAGTGTATTGGGTCTGGGATAGGGTTGGGCAGTGTATTGGGTCTGGGCTAGGGTTGGGCTGTGTATTGGGTGTGTGATAGGGTTGGGCAGTGCATTGGGTCTGTGATAGGGTTGGGCAGTGTATTGGGTCTATGATAGGGTTGGGCAGTGTATTGGGTCTGTGATAGGGTTGGGCAGTGTATTGGGTGTGTGATAGGGTTGGGCAGTGTATTGGGTCTGTGGTAGGGTTGGGCAGTGTATTGGGTCTGTGGTAGGGTTGGGCAGTGTATTGGGTCTGTGATAGGGTTGGGCAATGTGTTGGGTGTGTGATAGGGTTGGACAGAGTATTTGGTCTGTGATAGGGTTGGGCAGTGTATTGGGTGTGTGATAGGGTTGGGCAGTGTATTGGGTCTGCGATAGGGTTGGGCAGTGTATTGGGTCTGTGGTAGGGTTGGGCAGTGTATTGGGTCTGGGATAGGGTTCAGCAGTGTATTGGGTCTGTGATAGGGTTGGGCAGTGTATTGGGTCTGTGATAGGGTTGGGCAGTGTATTGGGTGTGTGATAGGGTTGAGCAGTGTATTGGGTCTGTGATAGGGTTGGGCAGTGTATTGGGTCTGTGATAGGGTTGAGCAGTGTATTGGGTCTGTGATAGGGTTGGGCAGTGTATTGGGTGTGTGATAGGGTTGGGCAGTGTATTGGGTCTGTGGTAGGGTTGGGCAGTGTATTGGGTCTGTGATAGGGTTGGGCAGTGTATTGGGTCTGTGGTAGGGTTGGGCAGTGTATTGGGTCTGGGATAGGGTTCAGCAGTGTATTGGGTCTGTGATAGGGTTGGGCAGTGTATTGGGTCTGTGATAGGGTTGGGCAGTGTATTGGGTGTGTGATAGGGTTGAGCAGTGTATTGGGTCTGTGATAGGGTTGGGCAGTGTATTGGGTCTGTGATAGGGTTGAGCAGTGTATTGGGTCTGTGATGGGGTTGGGCAGTGTATTGGGTGTGTGATAGGGTTGGGCAGTATATTGGGTCTGTGGTAGGGTTGGGCAGTGTATTGGGTCTGGGATAGGGTTGGGCAGTGTATTGTGTCTGTGATAGGGTTGGGCAGTGTATTGGGTCTGTGATAGGGCTGGGCAGTGTATTGGGTGTATGATAGGGTTGGGCAGCATATTGGGTCTGTGATAGGGCTGGGCCGTGTATTGGGTCTGTGTTAGGGTTGGGCAGTGTGTTGGGTCTGTGATAGGGTTGGGCAGTGTGTTTGGTCTGTGATAGGGTTGGGCAGTGTGTTGAGTCTGTGATAGGGTTGGGCAGTGTGTTTGGTCTGTGATAGGGTTGGGCAATGTGTTGGGTCTGTGATCGGGTTGGGCAGTGTGTTTGGTCTGTGATAGGGTTGGGCAGTGTGTTGGGTCTGTGACAGGGTCATAGAGTCATAGAGGTTTACACCATGGAAACAGGCCCTTCGGGCCAACTTGTCCATGCCGGCCAGTTTTTATGCCACCCAGTTTTTAACCACTAAGCTAGTCCCAATTGCCCGCATTTGGCCCATATTCCTCTAAACCCATCTTACCCACATAACTATCTAAATGCTTTTCAAAAGACAAAATTGACCCGCCTCTGACAGCTCGTTCCAGACACTCACCACTCTCGTGCGAAACAATTGCCCCTCTGGACCCTTTTGTATCTCTTCCCTCTCACCTTGAACCTATGCCCTCTAATTTTAGACACCCCTACCTTTAGGCAAAGATGTTGACTATCTACCTTATCTATGCCCCTCATTATTTTATAGATCTCTATAAGATCTCCTAAGCTCCAGGGAAAAGAGTTCCGGTCTGTCCAGCCTATCATTGATGAGATGAACTCCAACAACACAAGAAGCTCAACACCATCTAGGACAAAGCAGCCAGGCTGATTGTTCCCCCTTTCACTAACATTCAAACCCTTCACCACACCACCGACAAACAGTGTCAGCTGTGTGTACAAGATGCACTGCAATAACTCATCAAGGTTCATTAGACAGTACCTTCCAAACCCACGACCATTAATACTAATTACCTACTCGTGTCACAGGTAGGCTTACATTAACACTGCAATGAAGTTACTGTGAAAATCCCACCATCTAGAAGGACAAGAGCAGCAGATACCTGGGAACCCTATCACCTAGAGGTTCCCCTCCAAGTCACTCACCACCCTGACTTACAAAATATATCGCCGTTCTTTCACTGTCACTGGAGCAACATCCTGAAACTCCCTCCCTAACAGCACAGTGAGTGTACCTACACCTCAGGGACTGCAGCGGTTGAACAAGGCAACTCGCCACCATCTTTTGAAGTGCAACTAGGGATGGGCAATAAATGCTGGCCTAACCAGCAACGCCCACATCCCGTAAATAAATTTTTAAAAAGTCTTCAACATAATGTTTAAACTTTGACTATTTATTAGTAACCGTTAACTATGCACAGATCCCAGTTACTACAATGCATGATGCTGTGCCATGCAGGTTCCCTCTAGACTGTTTACCATGCAGATCTATCCTGTGCTATTCCCCAGTACCACATTAACCCTTGCCCTGCCAATGGCACACATAACAAATACCCAATCTTCTAGAGCATTATGCACTACCGAGACTTTTCTAATCAGAAAATGCAAGTATGTAAATCACCGGTGATTTGTACAGCTTCTATATCATCGCCACATGTTAACAAAATAGCTCAAGAAAGATTTGCCAGCTCGGTTAGATTAGTTTTTACTAATCATAGAAAGAAAACAGTTCAGTTGGGCAGTGTATTGTGTCTGTGAAGGGTTGGGCAGTGTATTGGGTGTGTGATATGGTTGGGTTGTGTATTGGGCCTGGGACAGGGTTGTACAGTGTATTGGGTCTGTGATAGGATTGGGCAGTATATTGGGTCTGGGACATGGTTGGCAGTGTGGTGGCCTTCTCCTTCTATTGCCTATTCTTTTTAATTCAAATGGTTGCTTCATTTGAATTATCTCTTTAACTTAGACAAGACAAGAAACAGAAACCTGAGCTATTTAATCAAAATTACTTCATTGAAAACTTAACAGAATAGATAGGATTTATTTCCCTGGGTAACTGATATACAAATTGTACCAACCTGCTCGGGTTTGAGTCCTGGGGGAACCCATGCGTACTCTTCCAGAGCACAGCCAGAGTCATTGTCCGATGGGGCATTTTGCTGGAAGTCAAACGTCATCTTGCTGGCAACCTTCTTGTTCTCCGGGCTCCTGGTGTCCAGCACAGACATCCTCAGGGTCTTTGTTCTGTAGGTTATCAACCTGAAAGTAGACAAAAGTATATGTATACATTATACATTACTGTATATAGGCCGTAATTCTCCGGTCGTTGGGATCCTCTTTTCCCGCCGGCATCCCATCCCTGCCTGCGGGCATCCAGGAGGCGTGTGGTGGCTTCATTGGGAAATCCCACTGACAACGATGGGAAGATAGAATCCCGCTGCCAGCGAACGGCACGTCGCCAAGAAACACGTGGCTGGGGATCACGGAACCCCGCCCATAATATCTAGGTGAAGCTCAAAACATGAGACAAAAAATAAATGTGTTGAAAAATGAAATGAAATGAAAATCGCTTATTGTCACAAGTAGGCTTCAAATTAAGTTACTGTGAAAAGCCCCTAGTCGTCACATTCTGGAGCCTGTTCGGGGAGGCTGTTACGGGAATTGAACCGTGCTGCTGGCCTGCCTTGGTCTGCTTTCAAAGCCAGCGATTTAGCCCTGTGCTAAACAGCTAAAATTACAGTAATCTCGTCTATAATTTTGTATTCCATACAACACGGCTGTGGGGCATGTTACAAAAATATTTTTTTGTGGGTGGGATAGGAAAAGCCTGCTCAACCGTGTATGTGCATGCATGGATACTGGGTGGGAACAGCCTGAGGCCTAGTCGTGGTGGCCCGCTTCTGCCTCACAGCGCCCGAGTGCTTGAATGGATTTTCCAATATTCATGCATGCTTATTGGCACTGGGGCAAAGGTACCCAGAGAACAACGTCCTCACTGAGCAAATCCAGAACTTCAGAGGAGGTGAACAAAGGAAAGAAACACATGCAGGTGGCACGTTGTCAGGATTACTGTCAGCAGCTCAGGTTAAAGTTGGTGAAAGGCAAATTTAGAGGTAATTTCAGGAAGTTCTCCAACCGAAGCACAAAACAATTAGTGCTTGGAGTGGACCTTTTCTAGCTGATAGAATTGAGATGAGCCACATGTTCTTCATCTGTATCTATGCTGTAATTTTGTGAATGCTGCTATTTATATTTCACCCCATCCCCCACCCCGGGACTTTGAAAAGGACATTGACAGTATTTGAAGGTGTTTGTCCAAGGTGGTCAGAGAAGCCAATCACTAATGTCGTCTTCTTCGAAAGCTATTGCTATTACTGGATTTATTTTTCTCTTGGGTACAAGAAAGAAGCTGTCCATGAGTGTCAAATTAGGTTGTAAAAATTCACAACAATCCTGATACTTATTCACAGCACAGATGTCAGGAATGACGGGTGCATGAGATGTCTGTAAAAGGCATTAAGAGGGGGAAAACGTGTTCAAAACTACTGAACGTTTGAACGATCACTGCACTGAGTATCATTGTCCAGAAGTAGCCTTAAACATGCACCTTAACACACATGTTAGGGCTACTGCAATAAAACTCTGCTATCTGACAGGTAGATTCCGATCGAAACACAGGACAATAATAGAACCAGGTCACGAAAGCAGCCGCAAATTATTCTTTTTTTGGGAAGAAACAAAACTTTCTGTTTAGCAGAAAGTGTTTAGCACAGGGCTAAATCGCTGGCTTTGAAAGCAGACCAAGGCAGGTCAGCAGCACGGTTCGATTCCCGTAACAGCCTCCCTGAACAGGCGCCGGAATGTGGCGACTAGGGGCTTTTCACAGTAACTTCATTTGAAGCCTAGTTGTGACAATAAGCGAATTTCATTTCATTTCTTCACCCAATATGTTGATCTGTATATTTAAAAGCAAGTGGATACTGCATAATTCAACAAATTAAAGGCTGCCTGTCAATCACAGTGAAATCACGCAGGTTCCCTGAAACACACGTACTAATGAGACAAGGAGTACCTCTGGGAATCCAGGCACAGGACTAAGCCATGCCCTGACATCACCTCTATTGACTTTGATTCCAGGAGACTTCAACAGCATAATATGGCAGCAATTTAGAAATCCTCCCTAGATGTGGGTGCAACATGGGGTTGACAGCTTATACTGGCTTTGACTTTATTGCTAAAATTAGCAAACATCGGAACATGGAGACTTTGATATTTCATTGTAGAATGTTTGTATCTGGGCTGGGGGTTCTGCAAGAAGAGAGGAATACCCAGACTGAATGATACTTTTGGTGTTCCTCAACATTGCTTCTTAGGCAGCACGGTGGTGCAGTGAGTAGCACTGCAGCCTCACGGCGCCGAGGTCCCAGGTTCGATCCAGGCTCTGGGTCACTGTCCGTGTGGAGTTTGCATTCTCCCCATGTTTGCGTGGGTCTCGGCCCCACAATCCAAAGATGTGCAGGGTAGGTGGATTGGCCACGCTAAATTGCCCCTTAATTGGAAAAAAATGAATTGGGTACTCTAAATTTATATAAATAAACATTGCGATGACTTCCGGGTGCGGCGATGACCAGCTGAGTCGCACGTTTCGGCAGCTCCCTGTGAAACGGACTTTTGGGCTCTTGATAGGAGCCCCAACGGCAATTTTGATGGCTAAAAACACTGTGCGGTAAACCAGAAGGGAATCCCCCCTGGATACGGATGGAAAAAGGAGGAGAGAGTGGCCAGATTGCAGTGGATCCTTTGGAACAGCGGCAAGGAAGGCAAGCAAAAACCAAGATGGCGTCGGAAGGTGGCAGTTTAACATGGGGCCCTGAACAACAAGAGTTCTTGAAATGCTGTGTGGAAGAGATCAAAAAGGAAATGAAGAAAGAGCTGTTGGCCCCGATACTACAGGCGATCGAAGGGCTAAAGGAGCGGGAGCTTCGGGTCGTGAAGGCAAAGGCAGCCGAGAATGAGGACGATATACAGGGCCTGGTGGTGAAGACGGAGACGCAGGAGGCACATCAGAAACGATGTGTGGAAAGGTTGGAGGCACTGGAAAACAACGCAAGGAGGAACAACCTGAGGATTCTTGGTCTTCCTGAAGGTGTGGAGGGAGCGGACGTCGGGGCATATGTGAGCACGATGCTGCACTCGTTAATGGGAGCGGAGGCCCCGGCGGGTCCGTTGGAGGTGGAGGGAGCATACCGAGTGATGGCGCGAGGACCGAGAGCAGGAGAAATTCCCAGAGCCATAGTGGTGAGATTCCTCCATTTTAAGGATAGAGAAATGGTCCTTAGATGGGCGAAGAAAACTCGGAGCAGTAAATGGGAGAACGCGGTGATCCGCGTTTATCAAGACTGGAGTGCGGAGGTGGCGAGAAGGAGGGCGAGCTTTAATCGGGCCAAGGCGGTGCTTCATAAAAAGAAGATAAAATTTGGAATGCTGCAACCGGCAAGACTGTGGGTCACATATCGAGGGAGGCACCACTACTTTGAGACGGCGGATGAAGCGTGGACTTTTATTGTGGAAGAAAAACTGGAATGAGCGGGTTATTAAAAAGAACGTTCGAACAAAGTGGTGGGGCGAATGTGGGGGGCAAAGAGGGGTTTTATGTACTAATCCTGCGATGTGGTAACTTTTCTCTCTCCCACAGGTGGTGGTGGGGGGAGGGGGGGAGGTGGAGGAGATGGGGCGTTGGCCATTGGGGGCGGGGCCAAGGGAGAAGCGCGGGCTTGGTTCCCGCGCTATGATAATCATGGCGGGAATAGAGAAGCAGGAAGGAGGGGGCGTCGCACGGTGCGAGCCGAGGTCACGGGGGGAAGCCGAGGTCAGCCAGAGTTTGCTGACTTCTGGGAGCAACATGGGGGGAGTAGTTACGCTAGTTGGGGTATCTAGCGGGGGGGGGTGGGAGGGGGGAATTACTGGGTTGCTGCTGCTGGGGAGAGGGGGGAGCTGGTATGGGAGAGGATGGGCGGGGGGGCACCGCCTGGGGGAGATACAGCTGCGTGGGAACCGGGAGAGGAGCTGGAAAAAGGTGATGGCTAATCGACAAGGGGGGGGGGGGTAGGAAGCCCCCCAACTCGGCTGATCACGTGGAACGTGAGAGGGCTGAACGGGCCGATAAAGAGGGCACGGGTACTCGCACACCTTAAGAAACTTAAGGCAGAGGTGGTTATGTTACAGGAAACGCACCTGAAACTGATAGACCAGGTTAGGCTACGCAAAGGATGGGTGGGGCAGGTGTTCCATTCGGGGCTAGATGCGAAAAACAGGGGGGTGGCTATATTAGTGGGGAAGCGGGTAATGTTCGAGGCAAAGACTATAGTGGCGGATAACGGGGGCAGATACGTGATGGTGAGTGGCAAACTACAGGGGGAGACGGTGGTTTTGGTAAACGTATATGCCCCGAACTGGGATGATGCCAATTTTATGAGGCGGATGCTAGGACGCATTCCGGACCTAGAGATGGGAAAGCTGATAATGGGGGGAGATTTTAATACGGTGTTGGAACCAGGGCTGGATAGGTCGAAGTCCAGGACTGGAAGGAGGCCGGCAGCAGCCAAGGTACTTAAAGATTTTATGGAGCAGATGGGAGGTGTAGACCCGTGGAGATTCAGTAGACCTAGGAGTAAGGAGTTCTCGTTTTTCTCCTATGTCCATAAAGTCTACTCGCGAATAGACTTTTTTGTGCTGGGTAGGGCATTGATCCCGAAGGTGAGGGGAACGGAGTATACGGCTATAGCCATTTCGGATCACGCTCCACACTGGGTGGACTTGGAGATAGGGGAGGAAACAGGAGGGCGCCCACCCTGGAGAATGGACATGGGACTAATGGCAGATGAGGGGGTGTGTCTAAGGGTGAGGGGGTGCATTGAAAAGTACTTGGAACTCAATGATAATGGGGAGGTCCAGGTGGGAGTGGTCTGGGAGGCGTTGAAGGCGGTGGTTAGAGGGGAGCTGATATCAATAAGGGCACATAAAGGGAAGCAGGAGAGTAAGGAACGGGAGCGGTTGCTGCAAGAACTTTTGAGGGTGGACAGACAATATGCGGAAGCACCGGAGGAGGGACTGTACAGGGAAAGGCAAAGGCTACATGTAGAATTTGACTTGCTGACTACAGGCACTGCAGAGGCACAATGGAGGAAGGCACAGGGTGTACAGTACGAATATGGGGAGAAGGCGAGCAGGTTGCTGGCACACCAATTGAGGAAAAGGGGAGCAGCGTGGGAAATAGGGGGAGTGAGGGATGAGGAAGGAGAGATGGAGCGGGGAGCGGAGAGATTGAATGGAGTGTTCAAGACATTTTATAAAAAATTATATGAAGCTCAACCCCCGGATGGGAGGGAGAGAATGATGGGCTTCTTGGATCGGCTGGAATTTCCCAAGGTGGAAGAGCAGGAAAGGGTGGGACTGGGAGCACAGATCGAGGTAGAAGAAGTGGTGAAAGGAATTAGGAGCATGCAGGCGGGAAAGGCCCCGGGACCGGATGGATTCCCAGTCGAATTCTATGGAAAATATGTGGACTTGCTCGCCCCGGTACTGACGAGGACCTTTAATGAGGCAAAGGAAAGGGGACAACTGCCCCCGACTATGTCTGAAGCAACGATATCGCTTCTCTTAAAGAAGGAAAAGGACCCGCTACAATGCGGGTCCTATAGACCTATTTCCCTCCTAAATGTAGATGCCAAGGTCCTGGCCAAGGTAATGGCAATGAGAATAGAGGAATGTGTCCCGGGGGTGGTCCACGAGGACCAAACTGGGTTTGTGAAGGGGAGACAGCTGAACACGAATATACGGAGGTTGTTAGGGGTAATGATGATGGCCCCACCAGAGGGTGAAACGGAGATAGTAGTGGCGATGGATGCCGAGAAAGCATTTGATAGAGTGGAGTGGGATTATTTGTGGGAGGTGTTGAGGAGATTTGGTTTTGGAGAGGGGTATGTTAGATGGGTGCAGCTGTTGTATAGGGCCCCAGTGGCGAGCGTGGTCACGAATGGACGGGGATCTGCATATTTTCGGCTCCATAGAGGGACAAGGCAGGGATGCCCTCTGTCCCCATTATTGTTTGCACTGGCGATTGAGCCCCTGGCGATAGCGTTGAGGGGTTCCAAGAAGTGGAGGGGAGTACTTAGGGGAGGAGAAGAGCACCGGGTATCTTTGTATGCGGACGATTTGCTACTATACGTGGCGGACCCGGCGGAGGGGATGCCAGAAATAATGCGGATACTTGGGGAGTTTGGGGATTTTTCAGGGTATAAATTGAACATGGGGAAAAGTGAGTTGTTTGTGGTGCATCCAGGGGAGCAGAGTAGAGAAATAGAGGACCTACCGTTGAGGAAGGTAACAAGGGACTTTCGTTACCTGGGGATCCAGATAGCTAAGAATTGGGGCACATTGCATAGGTTAAATTTAACGCGGTTGGTGGAACAGATGGAGGAGGATTTCAAGAGATGGGATATGGTATCCCTGTCAATGGCAGGGAGGGTGCAGGCGGTTAAGATGGTGGTCCTCCCGAGATTCCTCTTTGTGTTTCAGTGCCTCCCGGTGGTGATTACGAAGGCTTTTTTTAAAAGGATTGAAAAGAGCATCATGGGTTTTGTGTGGGCCGGGAAGACCCCGAGAGTGAGGAAGGGATTCTTACAGCGTAGCAGGGATAGGGGGGGGCTGGCACTACCGAGCCTAAGTGAGTATTATTGGGCCGCTAATATTTCAATGGTGAGTAAGTGGATGGGAGAGGAGGAGGGAGCGGCGTGGAAGAGATTAGAGAGGGCGTCCTGTAGGGGGACTAGCCTACAGGCTATGGTGACAGCCCCATTGCCGTTCTCACCGAGGAACTACACCACAAGCCCGGTGGTGGTGGCTACACTGAAGATTTGGGGACAGTGGAGACGGCATAGGGGAAAGACTGGAGCCTTGGGGGGGTCCCCGATAAGAAACAACCATAGGTTTGCCCCGGGGGGAATGGATGGGGGATATGGAATGTGGCAAAGAGCAGGAATAATGCAACTGAAAGATCTGTTTGTGGATGGGAAGTTCGCGAGTCTGGGAGCGCTGACCGAGAAATATGGGTTGCCCCAAGGGAATGCATTCAGGTATATGCAACTGAGGGCTTTTGCGAGGCAACAGGTGAGGGAATTCCCGCAGCTCCCGACACAAGAGGTGCAGGACAGAGTGATCTCAAAGACATGGGTGGGGGATGGTAAGGTGTCAGATATATATAGGGAAATGAGGGACGAAGGGGAGACTATGGTAGATGAACTAAAAGGGAAATGGGAAGAAGAGCTGGGGGAGGAGATCGAGGAGGGGCTGTGGGCAGATGCCCTAAGCGGGGTAAATTCGTCGTCCTCGTGTGCCAGGCTAAGCCTGATTCAGTTTAAGGTATTACACAGGGCACATATGACTGGAGCACGGCTCAGTAAATTTTTGGGGGTGGAGGATAGGTGTGCGAGGTGCTCGAGAAGCCCAGCGAATCATACCCATATGTTTTGGTCATGCCCGGCACTACAGGGATTTTGGATGGGGGTGACAAAGGTGCTTTCAAAAGTAGTAGGAGTCCGGGTCGAACCAAGCTGGGGGTTGGCTATATTTGGGGTTGCACAAGAGCCAGGAGTGCAGGAGGCGAGAGAGGCCGATGTTTTGGCCTTTGCGTCCCTAGTAGCCCGGCGCAGGATATTGCTAATGTGGAAAGAAGCCAAGCCCCCGGGGGTGGAGACCTGGATAAATGACATGGCGGGGTTTATAAAGCTAGAGCGGATTAAGTTCGTCCTAAGGGGGTCGGCTCAAGGGTTCACCAGGCGGTGGCAACCGTTCGTCGAATACCTCGCAGAAAGATAGACGGAATGGGAAAAAGGCAGCAGCAGCAGCCCAGGATCGGGGGGAGGGGGGCGTGGGGAGGGGGGGGGGGGGGGGCGGGGAGGAGGAACCAGAAGGACTCTCAGGGTTATTAATATATACTGTATAGTATGTATAGGTCGTTGCTACAGATAATTATATATTGGACTGTTAAATTATATTTTTGGAGAGTGTTACTTGTGACAAGGCAGTTGCCAATTAGGGCTAGTTTTCATTTTTGTTATTTATTATTTATTCATTTATTGTTTATAAAATAGGTCATTGTTATTTGTGTTGTTATAATATTGTGTAAAGGATGCACAATGTACTGTGTTGGTTGACCAAAAATTTTCAATAAAATATTTAATAAAAAAAAAATAAACATTGCTTCTTGAAATAAAGATCCGTTGCCCCCTCCCACGCCACTCCCCCAGTTTTCTCACCTATCATCTACCAGCTCCAGTATATCATTTTGTGTGTGTGTCAGCAGGTTATTTATGATGAGGCCTGATCTAGCCATCGTGCAACTCTCACGCTGCACTTGCACTCACACAGATTTAATAGTGACATGGGTCCAGAAGAAAATAACTTGCATTTATATCGCACTTTTCACCCGTCCAGAAGTCTCAAAAGTGCTTTTGAAATGTAGTCACTGTTGTAACTTCGGAAACTCAGCAGCCAATTCGCACACAGCAAACTCCCCCACATAGCAACAAGATAATGGCCAGATAATCTATTTTTGTGACGTTGATTGAGGGATAAATATCGGCCAGGACACTTGGGCTAACTCCCTTGTTCTTGTTCAAACCAGTGCAATACCATCTTTTACATCCAACTAGGCAGACCAGACGCCAGTTTAACATCTTTTCCGAAAGACCGCACTTCCAACACTGCAGCACTCCCTTAGTGTCGCGTTGGATTGTCAGCCAGGATATTTGTGCTCAAACCCTGGAATGGGAATTTAACTCGGGATCTTCTAACTCAGGAGCTGGGGTGATGCCAGTTTACCCACAGCTGGAATGGACCTGCAGGATTTGTTTTAATCTCCCTCGATTGTTCCAACTCTAAAGGGACATTTGGGGATCGTGTCTTTGACGTTTCCGATGTCTTTGGCGAGGTGCCACACTGAACGCTGCATTTGCACGTTATTATCGGGGGAAACTGGGGCGGGATTCTCCGATCCCCCGCCGGGTCGGAGAATCGCTGGGGGCTGGCGTGAATCCCGCCCCCGCCGGTTGCCGTATTCTCCGGCACCGGAGATTCGGCGGGGGCGGGAATCGCGCCGCGTCGGTTGGCCAGGCCACCATGGGGGCCCCCCCCTGCGATTCTCCGGCCCGGATGGGCCGAAGTCCCGCTGCTAGAATGCCTGTCCCACCGGCGTGGATTAAACTACCTCTCTTACCGGCGGGACAAGGCAGCTCGGGCGGGCTCCGGGGTCCTGGGGGGGGCGCGGGGCGATCTGGCCCCGGGGGGTGCCCCCACGGTGGCCTGGCCCGCGATCGGGGCCCACCGATCCACAGGCTGGCCTGTGCCGTGGGGGCATTCTTTTCCTTCCGCCTTCGCCACGGTCTCCACCATGGCAGAGGCGGAAGAGACTCCCTCCACAGCGCATGCGCGGGGATGCCGTGAGCGGCCGCTAACGCTCCCGCGCATGCACCGCCCAGAGATGTCATTTCCGCGCCAGCTGGCGGTGCACCAAAGGCCTTTTCTGCCAGCTGGCGGGGCGGAAATCAGACCGGCTCGGGCCTAGCCTCTCAAGGTGAGGGCTCGCCTGGTCAAGGGGCGGAGGATTCCGCACCTTTGGGGCGGCGCGATGCCGGACTGATTTGCACCGTTTTTGGCGCTGGTCGGCGGACATCACGCCGATACCGGAGAATTTCGCCCCTGGTGCTTCAATTAAACAAATATGTCCATTCAGAATTGAAGTCTGTGTTTTATAATAATAATTGTTATTGTCACAAGTAAGCTTACATTGACACTACAATGAGGTTACTGTGAAAATCCCCTAGTCGCCACACTCCGGCGCCTGTTCGGGTACACAGAGGGAGAATTCAGAATGTCCAATTCACCCAACAGCACGTCTTTCAGGACTTGTGGGAAGAAACCAGAGCACCCGGAGGAAACCCACGCAGACACGAGGAGAACATACAGACTCCACACCGACAGTGACCCAAGCCGGGAATCGAAGCTGGGACCCTGGCGCTGTGAAGCAACAGTGCTAACCACTGTGCTACCGTGCCGCCCCCAATTATACACCTTCATGCTGCCTATAATAACGGTGGTGGAAATCTTTTACTGTCATGTTAATTTATGAAAGAATAGGGCAGCACTGTGGCGCAGTGGGTAGCACTGCTGCCTCACGGCACCGAGGTCCCAGGTTCGAGCCCGGCCCCGGGTCACTGTCCGTGTAGAGTTTGCACATTCTCCCTGTTTTTGCGTGGGTTTTGCCCCCACAACCCAAAGGTGTGAAGGATAGGTGGATTGGCCACGCTAAATTGCCCCTTAATTGGAAAAAAATGAATTGGGTATTCTAAATTTTTTTTTAAATGATGGAAAAATAGCTCAGGATTCCCATATTGCACAGCCCTTATGGCAAAGAAAAGAGATGTAAAAATACCCGCAGTTAAATTTCTCAGCACCTTTTTCTTTTATGCACTTCCCAGTCCTCCAGCTGGATCCCCAAAACTGCTATTATTACAGATCTACGAAATGCAGCAGAGAATGCAATGAACTAGATCTTTGGGCCTGATCCCTATTTCAGCCAGCTGTTTGTTCCTGTAACCACCGAGGGTTAATTAGAAAGAGGCCCTATCTGCACCAGGTCATGTAGTGAACCTCTGGCATTGAACTTTCTGTCTCACAGTTTGATCCCCAAAAGCAGATCCATTTGGATATCGGTCTTCCTTCCATACTCTAAGAGCCTGGTATCTTGGGAGCCAGCTCCTGGTGTTTAGCCTGTTAAATCTGGTAACTCAGTTTCAGATTTTAATGTCACATATGTCTGTGTGAGCTGGAATCTCTGAAATCAAATTAAAAGGAGCATCAGTGCACTAGACTGGCCTAATACTCTGATCAGTTTGGAGAGATCTGTTACTTTCAGAGAGTTTTGTAAATGCATAGTTTCTGATTACAAACTGTTTACAGGACGCTGCAGAAAGTGGACAAAAAAAAAATGCAAGTTTCAACGGAATCTATCATTCCACTGAGGTCAGTAGACAACAGCTGTTGGGGTACTCAGTCTGTGCACACTGATTTGCACACTCACTGTTTTGACAGAATACAGAATAGAAAGGGGAAAATGGAAAATAATTAACCCCACGAGTTTTGGTCTCCATCAGGGACCAGTTTTAAAAATCAAACTGCTGGAATATTGTTACGGCCGGGTGAGGAACGACAAGCTGGTTTCCCTTTATTCAGCCTCCCTTGGTTGGTCGCAACAAATGTTTTTAAATTTCTTCTCCGCCTGCAGGCCTTTTCCAATCCAAACCTATTTGCTTCTTTAATGAGGAGCCAAACAGATTTTCTTGAGTCAAAGAAAGAGCAAGTTCATTAGCGGCTGGTTTAGCACAGTGGGCTAAACAGCTAGCTTGTAATGCAGACAAGGTCAGCAGCGTGGGTTCAATTCCCGTACCGGCCTCCCCGAACAGGCGCCGGAATGTGGCGACTAGGGGCTTTTCACAGTAACTTCATTGAAGCCTACTTGTGACAATAAGCGATTATTATATTCTTATTAGCTGATAAACCCGAGGAAAAATAATAAAAGAAGTGACAACTTGCACACAGCTTTCAGAAGTAAATTGGCAACTTAGGAAAATAGAAAATAGGAGCAGGAGGAGGCCACTGTGCCCTTTCAGCCTGCTCCGCCATTTATGGGTGGCACGGTAGCACAGTGGGTAGCACTGATGCTTCACAGCACCAGGGACCCGGGTTCGATTCCTGGCCTGGGTCACTGTCTGTGCGGAGTCTGCACGTTCTCTCTGTGTCTGCGTCGGTTTCCTCCGGGTGCTCCGGTTTCCTCCCACGAGTCCCGAAAGACGTGCTGTTAGGTGAATCGGACATTCTGAATTCTCCCTCAGTGTACCCGAACAGGCGCCGGAGTGTGGTGACTAGGAGATTTTCACAGTAACTTCATTGCAGTGTTAATGTAAGCCTACTTATGACAATAAAGATTATTATTATAATGATCATGGTTGCTCATCTAACACAGTAACCTGTTTCCTCCCCAGATAAGTGAAGGGACCCTGGGCTGGTGAATGGGCCGCAGGAGTGACCCTCCTCCATCTCAGTGGGCCACGAGATTGAAATCGGTTTTGTTCATTAACCGTGACCCCCATGAATAAGATTAAATTAATTTAATGCGCGCTGAATATTTTGTAATGTATTGTAGAAAATGCTCAATCATTTATATATTAATAGAATTATCATCAACTTCACGTCGTAAAACCAAACGAAATGGTTACACTTTGGATGCAGAGGGAGTGCACGGCTCTCACAGTCAATGTTGAGAGCAATCAGCACACACCTCACTTTACTCACCCTCACTTTACGCGCAGATCAGTTCAGCCATACCGGGAGGAAAAGAACTACGCGGACAGAATCCTGTGTGTGGGCAATGGTCAACAGAATGTCTCTTGGGTCGCACTCAGAACCCAGGTGGGCCGCATGTGGCTCCTACGCTCCATTCTCTTTGATCTCTTTAGCCCCACGATTTATATCTAACTCCTTCTTGCAAATATACAGGGTGGGATTCTCTCAGCCCGGGGCCGGGCCGGAGAATCCCCACGACCGGCCCGAATTGCGCCACGCCGCCCCGATGCTGGCACGCGATTCTCCACAGAGCGGAGAATCGGTGTTCTTGGAGCCGGTGTGGTTGACGCGGTGCCGGTCGGGCCGCTCTACGTGGCCCCCCCCCCCCCCCCCCGCCGATTCTCGGCGTGGAAGGGTTGGGGGCAGCCTGTGGGGGGGAGGGTGGGGGGAGAGGGGGTCCGACCCTAGGGGGTGCCTCCGATGTGGCCTGGCCCGCGGTCGGGGCACACTGATGGCGGGCCGGCCTCTCTGGCTGGACGCCTCCTTTCTTCCGCGCCGGCCCCTGTAGCCCTGCGCCATGTTGCATCGGGGCCGGCGCGTTGAAGGGAGCCACTGCGCATGCGCGGATCCCGCGGCGCCCAGTTGACGCCGGGATCAGCAGCTAGAGAGGCGAGGTTCGCTCCATTGCTGTGCTGGCCTCCTGTAGGGGCCAGAATTGCTGATGCTGAGGCCATGTTGACGCCGTCGAGAAACGCAATGACGTTTCCGACGGTGTCAACACTTAGCCTCAGGATCACCGAATCCCGCCCACAATGTTTTGGCCCGAGCTGCTATCTGTGGTAGAGAATTCCACAGGCTCACCACTCTCTGGGTGAACAAATTATGCTCATCACAGTCCGAAATGGGTTACCCCGTATCCTTAGACTGTGGTTCTGGAGTCCCCCACCATCGGGAACATCCTTACTGCACCTACCCTGTCTAGTCCCATTAGAATTGTATAGGTTTCTATGAGATTCCCCTCGCATTCTTCTAAACTCAAGCAAATATAATCCTAACCGACTCAATCTCTCCTCAGACCACAGTGTCGCCAGCCCAAATCAGTCTGGTAAACCTTCACTGCACTCCCTCCATAACAAGAACATTCTTCCTCAGATAAGGAGACCAAAATTGCACACAGTATTCCAGGTGTGGTCTCGCCAAGTTCCTGTATAACTGCAGCAAGACATTCCTGCTCCTGTACTCGAATCCTCTCTCAATGAAGGCCAATATACCATTTGCCTTCTTTACCACCTGCTGTAACTGCATGCTTACCTTCAGTGACTGGTTTACGAGGGCATCCAGGTCTTGTTGCACACTCCCCTCCCTTAATTTATAGCCATTCAGATAATAATCTGCCTTCCTGTTTTTATCACCAAATTCGATAACCTCACATTTATCCACATTATACTGCATCTGCCATACATTTGCCCACTCACTCAACTTGTCCAAATCACATTGAAGCATCCCTGCAGCCTCCTCACAGCTCACCCTCCCACCCAGCTTTGTGTCGTCTGCAAATTTGGAGATGTTACATTTAGTTCCCTCATCTAAATGATTAATATTTTTGTAAATAGCTGGGGTCCCAGCACCGATCCCTGCGGTACCCTACTAGTCACTGCCTGCCATTCGGAAACATACCCATTTATTCCTACTCTTGGTTTCCTGGCTGCTAACCAGTTTTCTATCCATCTCAATACACTATCCCCTAATCCCATGTGCTTTAATTTTACACGCTAATCTCTTATGTGGGTTATTGTCAAAAGCGTTCTGAAAAACCAAATACACCACATCCACTGGCTCCCCTTCTTCCACTCTATTAGTTACATCCTCAAATAATTCCAGTAGATTTGTCAGGCATGATTTCCCCTTCGTAAATCCATGCTGACTCTGTCCGATTCTGCTACTGTTTTCCAAGTGCTCTGCTATCAGATCTTTTATAATGTACTCCAGCATTTACACCACTACCGGCGTCAGGCTGACTGGTCTATAATTCCCTGTTTTCTCTCGATCTCACTTTTTAAATTGTGGAGTGACATTAGCTACCCTCGAATCTGTCGGAACTGTTCCATAGTTTGGAGAATTTTGGAAGGTGACCACCAATGCATCCACTATTTCCAGGGCCACTTCATAAGTACTTTGGTTTGTAGATCAATAGGCCCTTGGGATTTATCAGCCTTAAATCCCATCAATTTCGCCAACACCATTTCCCTACTAATACTGATTTCATTCAGTTCCCCCTCTCACTAAACCCTGTGTTCCTCAACATTTCTGGTACATTATTTGTGTCCTCCTCTGTGAAGATAGAACCAAAGCACGTATTTAGTTGATCAGCCACTTTTTTATTCCCCGTTATAAACTCCCCTATTTCTGACTGTAAGGGACCTACATTTGCCTTCACCAATCTTTATCTCTTCACATACCTGTAGAAGCTTTAATAGTCACTATTTTTCTTACCTGCAAGCTTTGTCCTCCTTTGCTGAACTCTAAACTTCTCCTCAGATCTGCCATTTTTCATGGCCTCATCCTTGGATCTAAGACTACCTTTAATTTTCCTTGCAAGCCATGGTTTGGTCACCTTGTCCGATTTACTTTTGTGCCACACAGGAGTGGACAATTGTTGCAGCACATCCAGGCACTCATTGGCGCCTCATACTATTGTAGTTTCCTTTATTTTGATTCAGGACCCTAGTGTCAGA
Organism: Scyliorhinus torazame; assembly: GCF_047496885.1. Classification (NCBI taxonomy): domain Eukaryota; kingdom Metazoa; phylum Chordata; class Chondrichthyes; order Carcharhiniformes; family Scyliorhinidae; genus Scyliorhinus; species Scyliorhinus torazame. Next base: position 8,807,079 of record NC_092723.1, read on the forward strand.
ACCAACTACGTCACTCTCCATCTTGATGAAGAATTCCATCATTATTATGGTCGTTCATTCCCAAGGGGCCTCGGATAACTAGATCGCCAATTATTTCTTTCTCATTACACAACACCCAGCCTAAAATGGCCTGTTCTTTAGTTGGTTCTTCAACCTATTGGTCCAGAAATCATTCCCATACACACTCCAGGAATATTTCCTCTACAGTATTGATTTTCCCGATGTAAATGCAGATTAAATTTACCCATAATTACAATGTTCTTTGATTGCATGCGTCTCTAATTTCATGTTTAATGCCAACCCCAAATTCACCACTACAGTTTGAGGGTCTATATACAACCCCACTAATGTTTTTTGACTCTTGGTATTTCTGAGCTCTATCCATCCAGATTCTGTATTGTCGGAGTTAATATCCTTCCTCACTATTGCCTTAGTTTCCTTTTTAACCAGCAATGTAACCCAAACACCGTTTCCATTTTGTCTGTCCTTCCTGAATATTGAGTGCCCCTGGATGTTGAGTTCACACCCAAGGTCATCCTTCAGCCATGTCTCCGTAGCCCCGATTATATCATATCTATTTACATCTATTCGCATGAACAACAGTCTCTACTAGCTTTAAATCTCTGATAGAACATAGAACGTACAGTGCAGAAGGAGGCTATTCGTCCCATCGAGTCTGCACCGACCCACTTAAGCCCTCACTTCCACCCTATCCCCCTAACCCTTCTGGACACTAAGGGCAATTTATCATGGCCAATCCACCTAACCTGCACGTCTTTGGACTGTGGGAGGAAACCGGAGCACTCGGAGGAAACCCACGCAGCCACGGGGAGAACGTGCAGACTCCTCACAGACAGTGATCCAGCGAGGAATCGAACCTGGGACCCTGGAGCTGTGAAGCCACAGTGCTAGCCACTTGTGCTACCGTGCTGCCCTTAGTAGTTTGATTGTTTAAATACTTAACAGTCTCTCTTCCATCTAATGATATCAGAGCTCATTGTTTGAATGACAGTATCTAAACAACGTGTCCAGAAATAAACAAACAGAATGTTAATGTGGTTCATAATTATGGTTAATCAAAAAGGCCATTGTTCCCTCTAATTCTATTCCTCCCGATCCTCTCCTGAAGGATCGAAGACATTTAGTGGATAGATTACGGGTTTGCGTGCGTGTTAACTTTTCGAGCCATACTCTCGGCAGGGTAAGTTCCACATTGGAAGCAGCAAAGCAGAAAATCTGCCTGTGGTTCCACACCAGCACACTGGGACCTTGTGTTCTTCACGCACCAGCCAAGGTGGTGAAGTTAACAGATCATTCAGCCAAGGGGAGTTAGAAGGGTCAGCTCAGCCATGTCCGACATTGACCTCTTTTTACATCAGTCTGCATAAGGACTCAGCACCCTGTGCCATGTGTGTGAGTGGGCACCTCAGTTCCACTTTAGGGATCACCTGCTGTGTCATCGTAAAATAGGTTTAGTAAAGAAATGTCAGTTCAAAATCCATTTCTGATCCATGTTCTACGGACGTGATTATGATCCATGTACCTTCTCCCCCAAAATACAACATAGAACCTTATATTATGACAAAAGCAAAGTACTGCGGATGCTGGAAATCTGAAATCAAACAGAAAACGCTGGATAAACTCAGCAAGCCTGGCAGCATCCGTGGAGAGAAACAGCGTTATCCTTTTGAGTCAGAATGGTCTTTCCACCACAGAAGGGTCATTTCAATTTTTAAAAATGTTTCCAATTAAGGAGCAATTTAGTGTGGCCAATCTGCCCACGCAGACACGGGGAGAATGTTCAAACTCCACATGGACCCGGGGCTGAACCCGGGTCCTCAGTGCCGTGAGGCAGCAGTGCTAACCACTGCGTCACCGTGCCGTCCCATGGAAGAGTCTGTTTCTCCGCATAGATGCTGCTGGGCTTGCTGAGTCGGCCCAGCATTTTCTGCTTTTATTTTATGTTATGGTTGCTTTCTTCTTGCGGAGTTTCTTTGTTCACATCACATTCAGGGCGGAATCAGAGCTAATTAAAAGCGTTGGGCGGGGGCGGGGCGGGGTGGAGGAAAAGGACAATTATTTTAAATTTCCAAGCCCAGCTTCTCCATGGGCAGTGAGAGATCACAGGCTGTTCAATGGGGAGGCAGAGAGTGCTGAATGTGGCCCGCTTTGAGTGGTCCATTGGCTCAATTGAAACACACTCTCCCTTCCTCTCCTGGCAGCCTTGTCTCTTGGTATTGAACCACTGAACCAGGATGTGACCAGAGGGCTGTGTTGCTGCCCATGTCGAATCCCGAGAGTCAACCTGTTCCTCATTTTATATTAATATACCAGTTCTAGTCTCCAAATAAATAGAACTTATGAATAGTTTCCCAATCCTCTGTGTATAATCGGCCTAACATAGAACATAGAACATAGAAAAATACAGCACAGGACAGGCCCTTTGGCCCACGATGTTGTGCCGAACCTTTGTCCTAGATTAATCATAGATTATCATTGAATTTACAGTGAAGAAGGAGGCCATTCAGCCCATTGAGTCTGCACCGGCTCTTGGAAAGAGCACCCTACCCATAGTCAACACCTCCACCCAACACTAAGGGCAATTTTGGACACTAAGGGTAATTTATCATGGCCAATCCACCTAACCTGCACATCTTTGGACTGTGGGAGGAAACCGGAGCACCCGGAGGAAACCCACACAGACACGGGGAGGATGTGCAGACTCCGCACAGACAGTGACCCAAGCCGGAATCGAACCTGGGACCCTGGAGCTGTGAAGCAATTGTGCTGTCCACAATGCTACCATGCTGCCCTTAAGAACAAATAAATCTACACTATATCATTTTACCGTAATCCATGTACCTATCCAATAGCTGCTTGAAGGTCCCTAATGTTTCCGACTCAACTACTTCCACAGGCAGTGCATTCCATGCCCCCACTACTCTCTGGGTAAAAAACCTACCTCTGACATCCCCCCTATATCTTCCACCATTCACCTTAAATTTATGTCCCCTTGTAATGGTTTGTTCCACCCAGAGAAAAAGTCTCTGACTGTCTACTCTACCTATTCCCCTGATCATCTTATAAACCTCTATCAAGTCGCCCCTCATCCTTCTCCGTACTAATGAGAAAAGGCCTAGCACCCTCAACCTTTCCTTGTAAGACCTACTCTCCATTCCAGGCAACATCCTGGTAAATCTCCTTTGCACCTTTTCCAAAGCTTCCACATCCTTCCTGAAATGAGGCGACCAGAACTGTACACAGTACTCCAAATGTGGCCTTACAAATGAGTGATGGGGCACTAACCTTGCCCCATCCCTCAAAAAAATGTTAGCCTTTCAGGTTTGGCGCATTAAGATTCTCCAACGAGAGGGCCGCACGGTGGCACAGTGAGTTAGCACTGCGGCCTCACGGCTCTGGGTCACTGTCCGTGTGGAGTTTGCACATTCTCCCCGTGTTTGCATGGGTTTCACCCCCACAATCCAAAAGATGTGCAAGCTAGGTGGATTGGCCCTGCTAAATTGCCCCTTAATTGGAAAAAGAAAAATGAATTGGGTACTCTGAATTTAAAAAGATTCTCGAAAGAATTCCGCATAACCAACTTTGAGGCTGGAAAGGGGGAAAAGGAAAAGACTTGCATTTATATAGCCACTTTCACACCCCCAGTCTCAAAGCACTTACAGCAACAAAGTATGGGCGGCACGGTAGCTTAGTGGTTAGCACTATGGTTTCACAGCGCCAGGATCCCAGGTTCGATTCCGGCTTGGGTCACTGTCAGTGCGGAGTCTGCACGTTCTCCCCGTGTCTGTGTGGGTTTCCTCCGGGTGCTCCGGTTTCCTCCCACGAGTCCCGAAAGTCGTGCTGTTGGCTAATTTGGACATTCTGAATTCTCCCTCTGTGTACCCGAACAGGCGCCTGAATGTGGTGACTAGGGGCTTTTCACAGTAACTTCATTGCAGTATTAATGTAAGCCTACTTGTGACAATAAAGATTATTATTATAAGTACGTTTGAAGTTTAGTCACTGTTATAATGTACAAAATGCAGTAACCAATTGGTGCACAGTAAGCTCCCACAGCCAGCAATTTGATAATGACCAGAGGTCATCTGTTTTTGTTTTCCTTTTCCACTTTATTATTCGTGGGACGTGGGCGCTGCCAGTAAAGCCAGCATCTGTTGCCCACCCGAATTGCCCTTGAACTGATTGGCGGGCTAGAGGGAAGTTAAGAGTCAACCACATTGCTGTGGGCCATTGGGACATTGATTGAGGAATAAATATTCCCCAGGACTCTGGGGAGATGATGGCGTAGTTGTATGTTCCTGGGCTAGTGATCCAGAGGTCCAGGCTATTGGTCTTGGGTCATGGGTTCAAATGGTAACTGGAGGAATTTAAATTCCATTAATAAATCTGGAATAAGCAAATATTCAGAGTAATGGTGACCATATGATGACCATCAATTTCTGTTGTAGAAACACATCTGGTTCACTAGAATGATAGAATTCACAGTGCAGAAGGAGGCCATTCGGCCCATCGAGTCTGCACCAGCCCTTGGCAAGAGAAGCGTACTCAAGTCCACGTCTCCACCCTATCCCTGTAACCCAGTAACCCCACAACCTTTTTTGGACATGAAGGGCAATTTATCATGGCCAATCCACCTAACCCGCACATCTTTTGACTGTGGGAGGAAACTGGAGCACCCGGAGGAAACCCACGCAGACACGGGGAGAACATGCAGACTCCGCACAGACAGTGACCCAAGCTGGGAATAGAACCTGGGACCCTGGAGCTGTGAAGCAACAGTGCTAACCACTGTGCTACCGTGTTGCCCACTAATATCTTTCAGGAGAGGAAATCTGCCACCTTTACCTGGTCTGGCCTACACGATTCCAGATCCACAGCAATGTGATTGACTCTTAACTGCCCTCTGAAATGGGCAATCCACTCAGCTCAAGGAAAAGTAAAGATGGGCAACAAATGCTGGCCTTGTCCTGCGGTGCCCGTGTGCCATGAAAGAATAATAGAAACTTTCCTTCTCTTCTTTGAAATGTCGCCATGCGACCTTTTATGTTCATGATTATAAGAGATACGATTTATAATCATCTCGAAAGGAATAATTTGATTAGGGATAGTCAACACGGTTTTGTGAAGGGTAGGTCGTGCCTCACAAAACTTATTGAGTTCTTTGAGAAGTGACCAAACAGGTGGACAAGGGTAAAGCAGTTGATGTGGTGTATATGGATTTCAATAAAGCGTTTGATAATGTTCCCCACAGTAGGCTATTGCAGAAAATACAAAGGCATGGGATTGAGGGTGATTTAGCGGTTTGGATCAGAGGGTGGTGGTTGATGGGAAATGTTCAGCCTGGAGTCCAGTTACTAGTGGTGTACCACAAGGATCTGTTTTGGGGCCACTGCTGTTTGTCATTTTTATAAATGACCTGGAGGAGGGCGTAGAAGGATGGGTGAGTAAATTTGCGGATGACACTAAAGTCAGTGGAGTTATGGACAGTGCGGAAGGATGTTGCAGGTTACAGAGGGACATAGATAAGCTGCAGAGCTAGGCTCAGAAGTGGCAAATGGAGTTTAATGCAGAAAAGTGTGAGGTGATTCATTTTGGAAGGAGTAACAGGAATACAGAGTACTGGGCGAATGGTAAGATTCTTGGCAATGTGGATGAGCAGAGACATCTCGGTGTCCATGTACATAGATCCCTGAAAGTTGCCACCAAGGTTGATAGAGTCGTTAAGAAGGTGTACCGTGTGTTAGCTTTTATTGGTAGAGGGATTGAGTTTCGGAGCCATGAGGTCATGTTGCAGCTGTACAAAACTCTGGTGCGGCCGCATTTGGAATATTGCGTGCATTTCTGGTCATAGCATTATAGGAAGGATGTGGAAGCATTGGAAAGGGTGCAGAGCAGATTTACCAGAATGTTGCCTCGTATGGAGGAAAGATCTTATGAGGAAAGGCTGAGGGACTTGAGGCTGTTTTCGTTAGAGAGAAGGTTAAGAGGTGACTTAATAGAGGCATACAAGATGATCAGAGGATTGGATAGGGTGGACAGTGAGAGCCTTTTTCGTCAGATGGTGATGTCTAGCACGAGGGGACACAGCTTTAAATTGAGGGGAGATAGATATAGGACAGATGTCAGAGGTAGATTCTTTACTCAGAGAGTAGTGAGGGCGTGGAATGCCCTGCCTGCAACAGTAGTGGACTCACCAACATTAAGTGCATTTAAATGGTCATTGGATAGACATATGGACGATAAGGGAATAGTGTAGATGGGCTTTAGAGTGGTTTCACAGGTCAGTGCAACATTGAGGGCCGAAGGGCCTGTACTGCGCTGTAATATTCTATTGTTCTATGTGAGAGGGCAGACAGGTTCAAAATCTCATCCAAAAGATGGCACAACCAACAACGCAGAATGAGGCATGCAGCAACGATCATCGCTCTGCATGTTAATTCGATTGGAGGGAAGTGGGCATGTTTGATTGTAGGCTAACCCGTCTTATTCAGAATGGGGATAGATGCTCTGAAGCGGGGGTCGGTACTCTGTGTCTATCACTGGACTTGACAGTGGCACCATAACCACTTTGTGAATCCCAGGTGTGAGGCCGATACCTGCCTCTCTGTGATGGGATTGATTGGAGCACCAATGCCTTGTGCTGCTTCACTATAACCTTTCTGTTAAAGTGCTTGTTAAAGAGTGAACCAGAAGAAGCCATCACCTCTCCTATTTATGTCCGGAGTAACAAAATAGAATGAACACGTGGTGAGGAGAAACCATTTTTCATTTGTCCTTTTGATGTGGGCAATGCTCACAAGGTCAGAATTTACTGCCCCTCCCTAATTGCCCTGGGAAGGTGGTGATGAGCCACCAACAACTGAGTGTCATTAAGTTAAGATTCAGCTATGTTCCTGTGGGTCTGGTGTCACATGTAGACCGGTACAGGTAAGGACAGGTTAGTGAATCAGATGTGCTCTTATGACAATCCAGCAGTTTCACGCTCGCAGAATCACAGACCTGTTACAGCACAGGAGGAGGCTACGTGGCCTGTCATTCCTGCACCAGCTCCCCGGACGTCTCCCTGTAACCCTGCACATTTTCCCTTTTTCGATAATGATCCTATTCTATAGTGACCCGGTCCTGGGTCACTGCCCATGTGGAGTTTGCACATTCTCCCCGTGTCTGCGTGTGTCTCGTCCCCACAACCCAAAGATGCGCAGGGTAGGTGGATTGGCCCTGCTAAATTGCCCCTTCGTTGGAAAAAATAATAATTGGATACTCTAAAATGTTTTTAAAAAGGAATAATATTCATCGCAAAAAAATCTCAGAGACAAAAGTCTGAATAGAGGCAACAGATGGATGGACTGTGCTGTCTATGATGGCCGATCTTTGAAGGAGGTTTTTGGAACAGAATTTTTATTGCTTGCCAAGTCCATAACTAGACCTGAGCAAACGCTGGGAGCTGAATAAGGTGGGCTCGGGGTAGGAATCCTGGGATGTGTTTTGCCAATGAGGAAAATTAATTAAGCTTTTACTAATTTCAAAATTAAGGTGATGTTTAGGCTTCAAAGAGAACATTTGGGTGACTTGGAAACCTCTAGTCAGCCCATACCAGACATGAATGGTTGGCAACTTAAGTGTGTCCCTGTTCCACAAATTTAGCCAGTCCAAACCTACTGATGTACAACAATGGCCTCTTTTAAACGCCGGAAAGGAACTCTGAGCATATTGCACAAAAGTAATAACTTTGCTAAAACAAGCCAAGCTTTTCAACTGTAATTTAAACGGTTAAACTCTGTGAGTGTAGATTTTGGCAACAAAATACAATCGAGACGGGCAAACAGAGACTGCCTAGCTATAGAGTACAAACCAGTGAACTACTATCCAAAAACATGCTCCAACATTTGTGGGACCTCCCATGTGATGTGTATCTTGGGGTCAGGCAGTTTTAATCATCGCACCCGGAGTAGCTTCAGGTTAACGATGATCTTTAACACATTTCACTTTTAAAGCTTGTGGAAAAACTCTCTGATAAAGTAGAGCGAGGCTGAGGAATTCAACTTGGGACGGGCAAGGGGGAACCGTAAACCAGTTCAATTTCACTCTTGCAGTTTCTGCCCCCATTTGCTTTGAATTTCACGTTGGAAAACTCGCTCAGAGGTATTTCTGACAATCATTAAGCCGCTTACCCGGGACTATAACGTTACTGTATTCTGGTGAGAGGGAAGGAACCCCTTGCCTTTGCTGATCTTGTACAATGTTCGACACGAGGAAGTCGAAAAACAGACTTCAAGCAACACTTGAAAATTTACCTTCTTCCCCACCTCGGTTGTCGAGCTGAATTCTTTCCCCTCCGTTCACAGGAGAGTGGCAGGAATGCCCCCTGGCATACAGCAGGACCGCGGTAAAGCAATACCCACTTATCTCCTGCCTTCCATTCCAGTTCTTTGCGTGTGGAGACTGACTTGCTTTGTCGTGTGTTTAAGCAGCGAGCAGTTAGAACCACCCACTGTACATCAAGTACAGGAACTGACTTGCTTGCCCTTAGCTGGGTTATTTTATATGCTAATAACTCTTCTCCCACTGCAATCCTTAACCAAAGAGCTCACTTTATCAACCTGCTATCAAAGCCTTCATAATGTGCTTTGTAAACAGGCTGTAATAAAAGCTGTTTGTGCTTGGAGAGCCCCTGAGCTGGCACCTTCCTATCGCTCTAATGTAAGCTGTGAATTAATTGAACAGGGAAAAGCTCTGTTGTGGGTTCATTTAGCTGTCGAGAATTCAATCGCTTTCAATCGTTTCCTTTGCTCTAATCAGGACATATTGCAAAACGCTTTTCAGTTCATGCCCAGAATGTTACCACCAGTAGGCTCAAGGGATTTGACACCAACCGTCAGAATCTAAAGGTTTTGCTGCAACTAATCCATATTTAGGTTTGCAAAATAGTGGCGAGTCGAACTCGATTTTTTTTGTACTGCTGTTGCTGTCTTGTGACTCCCTGTGTAACAGTACCTTGTCACATTCCAGGCATGAGTGATAAACTCAAGTCTGGTTAGAATTTGGTCAGAATTTGCAATCCCATTTTTCAGTCTCCATCCCGTTTAAACTCATGTTAAGGGCCAACACATGGATATTGTGTCACTGCTAATTTTGTTTTTGGGGAAAAAAAAATTAGGGGTGCAAATTCTGATCACCATTTTAGCCCCAGGGTTAGAGGAATTTCGATTCAGGGATTCTGCTTTGTGCAGAGGTCAGTTTGGAAGCAGGACAGTATGTATTAATGCTGGCAGTTTCTGTTGGGAGATTTTATCACAAGACCCGCCCCCCCCCTCCGCCTCTCCCATTCACTGGCCACCATAGCTGGACCCGGGACACCGCATTCCCGCACCAACTGGGAAACTTGACCACATCATTGGATGATTCGTAACTGTCGGTCAAATGGCCTTTAACCCATCTCACCTTTGCATCTATAATTTTAATGTGGATTGCTCACAGCAACATCCAAGAGATTAATCTCTCTAATTCTTGGAGATTCCAGGACAATCGGGAATCAATTTAAGGGTTGGCATCGTGGTATTGTCACTGGACTAGTAAACCAGAGACACCGATCAATGCTCTGGGGCCCTAGGTTCAAATCCCACCACTGCAGTTGGTGAAAGTTGAATTCAATCAAAAAAAAATCAAAAGTCTAATGATGACCATGAAACCATTGTCGATTGTCCGCCCCCGAACAGGCGCCGGAATGTGGTGACTAGGGGCTTTTCACAGTAACCTCATTGAAGCCTACTCGTGACAATAAGCGATTTTCATTTCATTTCATTTCATTGTTGTAAAAACCCATCTGGTTCACTAATATCCCTTTAGGGAAGAAAATCTGCTGTCCTTACCTGGTCTGGCCTACATGTGACTGCAGATCCACAGCAATGTGGTTGACTCTTAACTGCACCTCAAGGGCAATTAGGGATGGGCAATAAATGCTGGCACAGCCTGCGACCCCCACATCCCATGAACGAATAAAACAAATTGGTAACTCCAGTGTTTACATGTGTCCAATCTGTCTTCTTGCAACCCCCCACCCCCACCCCACTGTACCCCCACCCCACTGTACAATAAGTACTTCCACCATTCTCTCTGGAAAGGTTGTACTGATGCCAGAAGTATCTTTTGTTAAGAATCTGGTGAAGATGGAACGGGGATCAGCAGCAGAACTGCCCTTTAGAGAATCTTGAATATTAACCATTTGTACTGGAGCCAGGTTCCCGGATAGTAATTCTGGCGTCAGCACGTAATATAAAATAAAAATGAGCAGCCCTTAAGGTAGCTTAATGGATGCGGTACTGAACCTTGTAGAACAAGAAGTCCTGGAATCTCATGTTTGCATTCCTACATGGAACCTCGTAGTGATTGTTCTTCTTTGCCAAGTGCAGAAAGACATTCAAAATTGTTGCTTGCTACAATTTAACATTACCACTACTCCAGTGGAGTGATTGTCATACCCCATAGCTATTTGTTCATCTCAGTGTGCATCAGTATTTGCCTCAACGAACTCCACTTCCCAGCTGGAAATTTATTTGACTCAGTTTGAGAGAGTTAATCAACTCACCATCTGCCTGAATGACTTGAGCTGGCCAACTCTTCCAATCTTGTTTGAGGTTTATTCATTTTAAATCTGTGATCTCTAATCCTTTGGCCCCATATCTTTGGCGTGTTAATGCCTCTCGACATTCTGTGGATTCTCACCCTGAACCCCGGCATACCACCCCGTGATGTACGAAACGCAACAGCTCAGCAAACTCCCATAAACAGCAACGAGATAATAACCGAATGATCCGTTTTTGTGATGTTGATGGAGGAATAAATATTGGGCAGGTCACCGGGGAGAGCTTGCCTGCTTTTCTTTGAAATAGTGCGACGGGATCTTCTACATCCATCTGAAGGGCAGGCAGCATCTTGGTTTAATGTATCTTCGAATGACAGCACCACCAACAGTGCAGCACTGCCAACAGTGCAGCACTTTGGGGCAGCACGGTGGCATAGTGGTTAGCACTGGGGCTTCACAGTGCCAGGGTCCCAGGTTTGATTCCCCGCTGGGTCACTGTGCGGAGTCTGCACGTTCTCCCCGTGTGTGCGTGGGTTTCCTCCGGGTGCTCCGGTTTCCGCCCACAGTCTAAAGACGTTCAGGTTAGGTGGATTGGCCATGCTAAATTGCCCTTAAGTGTCCAAAAAGGTTAGGAGGGGTTATTGGGTTAGGGGATAAGGTAGAAGTGAGGGCTTAAGTGGGTTGGTGCAGACTCGATGGGCTGAATGGTCTCCTTCTGCATTGTATGTTCTATGTTCTATGTTCCTCAGTGCTGTGTCAGCAGTAATTTTTGTGGTCAAACCCTGGAGTGAGACTTGAACTCAGGACCTTGTGAGTTGGAGGCAAGATTGCTGCCGAATGATCCACGGCTGTCACAGACTGCATATAGTGAAACCCACACACCCCGGTCAAAAGGGAGATTATTGGCTAATTCCTCTCGTCAATCATGTCTATGTTAGACTCGGATATAATTCCTACCCTCTACTCATTACAATTCGCTGGAGAAATAATCCTGCTGTACTTGGGGAACTCTGTTAGTTAGAGATTCAGTCATAAGTTCAGAATCTCATAAATTAAAACCTCAAGTCCCACCCCGTCTCCTCATTAGCTGATAGAGTAATAATAATAATAATCGCTTATTGTCACATGTAGGCTTCAATTAAGTTACCGCGAAAAGCCCCTAGTTGCCACATTCCAGCGCCTGTTCAGGGAGGCTGATACAGGAATTGAACCCACACTGCTGGCCTTGATTTGCTTAACAAGCCAGCGTTTTAGCCCAGTGTGCTAAACCAGCCCCAGTGGTGTCAACCAGAGTGGTGTCAATATTCACTCCGTTAAATAATAGCAAAGACCACCGTCTTGCAAATCAATGGCAAACATTGATTAATGTCAAAACTTACTGCTCTTCGTCAGAAGTTGTCCTAATAACAATTCTGTATTGCTACTTGCAGCTATCCCAGTGCAGCTGGCTGTAAATTGTATCTACCCCTTTAACATAGCTACTGCATCAGGATTTCCTCTCCCCAAAGGCACTACTGAGCAATCCTGAAGCTTACAATTCCAGGGTATGAAGGCTAAAGGCAAAATTGCACGTTGTTTTGCCAAATCTTCCAACTTCTTTTCATTATTTACCTTGCTTTCCACTCAATCCTTTGCATTTATTCCACAGTCAATTTTTCTTAGTTATATCTCTAAAGCTTGTTTATTTTGTTTTTTGAATGCCAGTGTCTGAACACCTCACTTCTGGGAGGTCTGGAGGTGGAGCTCCCAGTCCCCGCCCACCACCCCCCCCCCCCCCCCCCCACCCCCCCTGCCCCCCACTCCTCCACCTTGTACTCTGCCCTGTCCAATATTAAATCAGATTCCACATCGGAGGCTCGATAGATGCAGCTGCATTTTTCTTTGTTGCTCAAAGCTGCAGCTGGAAATTAATAATGCCTTTTCATCGAAGAACAGTACTTCACCCAGGCTTTCTTTTCGCTTTGCTCTGCCAACTGTTTCTTAAAGCAAATCAAGACGTTAAAAACTGAGACGCTTAATTCCCGCTTTCCACTGGCTCAGATGCAAATGAAAGATTCCGAGTCGCTGCTTGAAGAAAAGGACCGCCCAGTTCAAACCCTCAGACGTTATCCTTCACCCAACGTCATAGAATCCCGACAGTGCAGAAGGAGGCCATTCAGCCCATCGAGTCTCCACTGATCCTCCGAAAGAGCACCCTACCTAGGCCCAATGCCCTGTAACCCCACCTAATATTTGGCCAATCCACCTAACCTGCACACCTTGTGGGAGGAAACCGGAGCACCCGGAGGAAACCCACGCAGACACGGGGAGAACGTGCAGACTCCGCACAGACAGTGACCCGAGGCCGGAATTGAACCCGGGTCGTTGTGCTGCAGAAGTGCTAACCACTGTGCCACCCTGCCGCCCGTTCATCACCGAGAACAGACTGGTTGATCATTGATCTCATTGATGTTGTTCTGCGACACTGCTGTACACAAAATGGCTGCCACATTATCCTACGTACCAAACGGCGCCAACACTCCAAAATATATCAAAGTGTCTTTTTGGGATGTTTCTGAGCTAAGGTTCTTTTGTCCTTTCTTAGAACGAGAATAAATTGTAAGGCCAGACTGATTCAAGTTCGGACTTGATGTCCTTGGTGTTACTTTTCCCATGACAGAGTTCCACACGGCAGTTTGTTTCACTGACTAACACAGGAGGCAGATTAATGACTTTCTAGGTGACTCAAATGCTTTCTTCTTTTTTTCCTTGCTAATTTTCACATCCACCTTTTATCCCCTCGCCTCCATTGGGAACAATTCCATAAGTATTAACGACCTTCTCAAGTTCTTTGCCATTCTTCACGTCTAAGTCTTGCCAAGAATCTTGCGATGTCAATATACACACTCCCAGTCTGGGCGACAGCTCACAGTCAAGAGCAGGAAACATCAAATGTTTCTTTCCCACATTTCAAGGGCCTCTGTCACCCCCACGTTAGAAATTTGGACTTCACTGTAGATTTGTGTGTGGCCGGGGGGGGGGGTGGGGGGGGGGAGAGATGAGCTGTGGGGTAAGAATAACAAACGTACCTGATTCCCTACATCCCAAATTCTCACTAGATAAAATCACTGGACGATGTGTGTTTAATTCCAATTGGCATTGTCAATGCAGCATGTGGTGAACGTATTGCTACTGCAACTCACCACCGTATTGTACGGTACTATGTTGATGCCCCTGTGGGCTCCGCCTGTGGCTCCGCCCCCTCAGGGGTGGTATATAAACCTGCATTCAGTACAGAGCAGTCCCAGGCAGGCACAGATCTAGCTTATTAAAACCACTGTTCACTTCTACTAATCGTCTCGTGTGAATTGATGGTCGCATCACAGCTCAAGTTAAAACAAACAAAAGTAAGGTTGCCGACCCTCCAGAATTGGCCTGGACACACCAGGATATGAAGCTCAATCTCCAGGACACGGCTGTGTTCAAGCCTGGAGAAAGATCATTAGGAAATTTAAAAAGCTCAGTTTTTTTGTCACTCTCTGTGAACATTTCACCAGATATAAAAATATTGAAAGTGGCTGTTTGGCTGTCAGTCAAGCATCATCCAATTATTTAATGGGTAATGAGTCATTTTGCTTTCCAATTTGAATAGCGGTGGGTCACAAGGATGGATGTGTTGACACGTTTTTGATTTAATTATCGCACCACGCCACATGTCACGACTGAGGTAGTTCCTGCAGAGCTACTGATGGGCTGGTGGCTCCAAACACATTTCAGCTTGACATTTCCCAATCTTCGTGGGAAGGTGGAGAAGAAACAGGACCTCCAGAAGAGGTATCATGACCACTGGAGGCAGCTCAGAGGGTCCAAGCCAGGAGACACAGTATACATCCGGAATTTTAGTGGATAAATGGGGACCATGTTGGGTAAGACAGGACCAGTCTCCTCCATGGTCAAAACAAGAGAATGGGCAGTACGCAAGCATGTGGACCACCCCAAAGGCGGAGAACCCGGATCAGAGGCAGCCCCATCAGACCGGTCAGTCCCACATCCCCCTTGCCCATCACCTGTGACCAAGGGAGAAGAACTCTCTAAGGACCAGGGCCCAGGTTTACATCAGATAGCTGTCTCTGCATCAGATATGGATCCGGAATTGTCAATATTTTCGGAGGACAGTATGGTCAGAGACGGACATTCGGCAGGATTTCTCTGACAGTTGCCATGAAGACGACGTTTCCTGACGTGTTCCATATCCCCAAACCTACCTCATAGCTTTTAGAAGCACAACCACGGGCAAAGGAATCCTCCTCTACATCCAGCAACAGAGTGACCTTTGGACTTTGGTGGGGGGGGGGTGGGGGGAGGGATGTAATACCCGTCACAAGACCCACGGGATGACCCGATTGATCTCCCCATGGGGCTTGTGAAAGACGAGCTGATGGGCCTCTGGGATCAGAGAATCAACCCTTAAAAGCCGGCCTAGATTGGGACTGGCATGATCCGTAGTCCTGGCTGGGAATGTTGTGATGCATGCTGAATTATGGGGCTGGTTTAGCACAGGGCTAAATTGGTGGCTTTGAAAGCAGACCAACGCAGGCCAGCAGCACGGTTCAATTCCCATACCAGCCTCCCCAAACAGGCGCCGGAATGTGGCGACGAGGAGCTTTTCACAGTAGCTTCATTTGAAGCCTACTTGTGACAATAAGCGATTTTCAATTACAGCCGTTTCTTTGAGTTATAAATAAGCCTCCGTTTGAATCACCTCCTCAGACATCCTGAACCTTTATAGTTGGCAACCCTACTCCAAAGTCATCTTGTCTCTTGGTGGTCTTTGGCAATGTGAAGTGAAACATTTCTGGGGATTAATGAGCGTAACTAGGATTGCAACGAAAAGGCTGAATACAGTATTTGGGCATGGCTTTCTGTGCAACCCGCCGCGTGTTCCGTGGCGGTGGAGGGAACCCCCCATCGGCCGTCGCCGGGATGTTCTGGTCCTGCCATTGTCAATGGGAATTCCCGGGGGGGTAACCGTCGGCAGGGCCAGAAGATCACGCCGTAGCGAACAGACAGTTCCGTCCACTGTGTGCCTGTTGTCTGTCATAACACAGAAGTGAAAATGATAATGGAATGTCATGTCCCTACACACAAATCCCTACTAATAGTAGGTTTTGCCCTGTAATTCTTAACAGGGCATAGAGCGGGGTCATATTCGACTTCAGCAGGGATGCAAAACCCATGATGGTGGGTTAGCGGCTCATTATACAACCCCTCGTCACCAAGGATTTTATTTTCCTTTGCCCGATTTCCATTTTTGCCGAAACTGAGGTTTGACGCTGGAATGTCCTCCTGGAAGCAATGGTCACAGCAAAACCCTTCAAAAGCTGGATAAATATTTATGAGGAACATTAACAAGGAATGGGATCAGGATACAGGTGCAGGGCTAAGTTGATAACTCTTTTAAGAGTTCAATGTGGGTATAATTGAGTCATTAGCCTTCATCTATGTGAAATACTTAATTCCATCTCAGGCTTTTCTGCTTGCTGTGAGGTTGTGTCATTTACCAATTTTTCAAAATGTATGTTTCTTTCAATGACAGATTGTGATTATCGAATGATATCTTTATCAAGGATTGGCAGCTGTCTAAAGCATGGTGGGGTTCGAAAAGACAGAAGGCCAGGGCTTGTGTTTATACAGTGGGGGGAGGGGGGTTGGGGGAGGGCGGATTTTATGCCCCCGTTTTTGGCAGGCGGGAAAGCTGGAGATGCTGAGAAGCCAATGGGAGTCCCAAAATGGCTTTTACATCGGCAGTCTTTCCTGTTGAGATTATCCCCCTCTCCTCGCCAATGTCCTGGCACTGCCCCCCTGGTGCTGGCAGGGGTTTCTGTTGGGGTGGGGGGTTTCCTTGGTGGGGGGGGGGGGGGCAGGGGAGGTGTGTGTCCTTTGTGGGGTGGGTTCCTTTATTTTTCCGATAGAAAGGACACCCTGATCTGTCAGGAGATTGCTGGAGGCGGTGTGGAGTTGGGTGCTCATCCAGAGGTCACCCTGCCAACATGATGTCGTAGGACCCGCCTCTCCCATTTCCTTGTTCAAAATGTGTGGGAAAACCCGGCAATGCAGCTGGCATTCCTCCACTTTTCCCATCGGGGACAAGACTTAGAAGAATAATCGAGAAACTCCGTGCAGTGACTTTCACAACTTTAGGACCCTTCCAAAGCTCTGAAGTGCGGTCACTGCTGTAATGTTGGAACTGTAGCAGCCAGTTTTGTGAACAGCAAGCTCCCACACACAGCAATGTAACAATGTCACGACCATCATTTTTTTCCCAGTGACCTTGATTGAAGGATAGAGTTTGGCCAGGATGCAGGGAGAAAATTTCCCCGGTTCTCCTTTGAATAGTGCTCCGGGATCTTTTTAACCCATCCAGAACGGCAGACTGATCCTCAGCCTAATGTCTCATCACACAACACAACAGGAAATATGGAAAATGAACACTGCTTAAAATAATCTTGAGAACAGTTTTGGTCTCCTTATCTAAGGAAAGATATAGTAGCATCGGAGGCAGCTCAGAGAAGGTTCACTGCGTTGATCCTGGATATGGAGGGATTTTCTATGAGGAGACGTTGAGTAGGTTGGGTCTTTACTCGTTGGAGTTTAGAAGAATGAGAGATGACGTTACTGAGACATATCGGATTCTCAGGGGGTTTGACAGGGTGATGCTGAGAGGATGTTTCCCCTTGTGGGAGAGTCTAGGACCAGAGGGCAGAATCTCAGAGTAAGGGGGTCGACCATTTAAGACAGAGAGGAGGAGGAATTTCTTCTCTCAGAGGGGAGTGAATCTGTGGAATTCTTTACCGCAGAGAGCTGTTGAGGCTGGGTCGTTAAGTATGTTCAAGGCTGAGATAGACAGATTTTTAATCAGTGAGGGAATCAAAGGTTATGGGGTTAAGGCAGGAAAGTGGAGTTGAGGATTATATCAGATCAGTCATGATCTCATTGAAAGCTGGAGCAGACTCGATGGGCCGAGTGGCCGACTTCTGCTCTTATATCTTATGGTCTTCACAGAAGAAAATAGCTCACAGATTTAAGGTTGTAATTAGAATTCTTACTTCTGCTGCTTTATAAATCACTATCAGCCATGTTATCTTTTAAACTATATTTGAATTATATTTCCTCCCCTCACTCTCTTTATTTCCTGAGATGTGATGGAAAATAAGTCTTGATGCAGTCCATTATGGGAAGACTGGAAAAAAGAGTGGAATGCTCTTTGACAATACTCGAGCAATCACTATTGTCCATGGTAGCATTGTGGATAGCACTGTTGCTTCACAGCTCCAGGGTCCCAGGTTTGATTCCAGCTTGGGTCACTGTCTGTGGGGAGTCTGCACATCCTCCCCGTGTGTGCGTGGGTGTCCTCCGGGTGCTCCGGTTTCCTCCCACAGTCCAAAGATGTGCAGGTTAGGTGGATTGGCCATGATAAATTGCCCTTAGTGTCCAAAATTGCCCTTAGTGTTGGGTGGGGTTATGGGGATAGGGTGTAGGTGTTGACCTTGGGTAGGGTGCTCTTTCCAAGAGTCGGTGCAGACTCGATGGGCCGAATGGCCTCTTCTGCACTGTAAATTCTATGATAATCTATTTTTTTATTTAAAAAATAAATAAATTTAGAGTACCCAATTAATTTTTTTCCAATTAAGGGGCAATTTAGTGTGTTCAATCCACCTACCCTGCACATCTTTGGGTTGTGGGGGCGAAACCCACGCAAACATGGGGAGAATGTGCAAACTCCACACGGACAGTGACCCAGAGCCGGGATCGAACCTGGGACCTCAGTGCCGTGAGACTGCAGTGCTACCACTGCGCCACTGTGCTGCCCTATGATAATCTATTAAACATGTTCTCTCGTATTCACATTGTTTTGCTCAATTTTCTTTCGCAATGATGGTGACCGTTTCTGGCTGTCATCACCTTACCCAAATGACCATTTTTTACACCAGCCCGGCAACCTGTTGTGGCAGTTTACTTGGCCATCATATAAATTTTTAAAAAAATTAAGGGCCAATTTAGCGTGGCCAATCCACCTGTTCTGAACATCTTTGGGTTGTGGGGGTGAGACCAACGCAGACACGGGGAGAATGTGCAAACTCCACACGGACAGTGACCCGGGGCCGGGATCGAACCCGGGTCCTCGGCGGCGTGAGGCGGCAGTGCTAACCACTGCGCCGCGATGCCATACTACCTGACCTCCATTATGTCCATGTGACTAGGAGATCTTGTGGCGCACTGGGTAGCATCCCTACCTCTGAACCAGAAACTCCGCGTTCGAGTCCCAACCCAGGACTTGATGGCTGAAGCAGGTGCGTTCGTAACGCGGCCAAACGGGTTGAGTGTAAACCTGCAAATCCTTCCAACACGCCAATGGCTGGCGGTAAGAATGGGAGAGGTTTCAGGTCTGAGTGGTACCTCTCAAGCCTCTGGCAACAGACTAGCGCCCTGTTCTAGGAATTACTAGCTATGGAAACAGACAAAAGTCTGCCTTCATGCATCACTAGGTGTGGGAAAAGAATTGGAATGTCCATGTGGGCACATTTTCAACCGGGATCATTGGATATTCTCCGAAGAGCATGTGAAAACATTTTAATCCCAGGAATGAGTGGTTCAAAAAACGCTCTTCCCCATCAATTTACCTGTGAGCCCTGATCTACTGTTATGGTTTATTTTTGTGTCAAGTGATTAAAAAACCCACAGCTTAGCTCAACTATGGGATCAAAGAGGATTCCTTTCAAAGCCACAGGCCTCTGGGTAACAATCGCAGGTTTTGTTAATATTTGTGCTAAAAGAATGGATGACTTCCATTTATTGAGCGCACTGAGATTGTGGTCAGGCTCGTAAAGTTCAACACAATCTTGTTTTACAAGCCTTGCAATAGACTCTCTGCCACATCGCTAAGAATTTTGTTATGACTCCATGCGCAAAAACATAATTTCAGTTTTGTAATTCTGCAATTCCTACCTTAATCTTCTCCACCTCTCTACCTCTCCTTTAAGACGTTCCTGCAAACCTAGCTCTTTGACCAAAGTTTTGGTCACCTGTCCCAGTTCGGAATGTAGAAGCAGGAGGGGGCGCTTCAGCATTGAGCATGGTTCACTATACAATGAGATTATGGCTGATCTGTTATCTCCCAGTTTGGCTCCGTGTCACATTTTAATTTGTAATGCTCCTGTGAACCCCCCTGGGGTATATTACACTGTTCAGAGTGCCAAATTAATGCAAGTTGCTTTTGTTGCTATTATGTCCATGTGAGTAGGGGATCTTGTGGCACACTGGGTAGCATCCCTACCTCTGAACCAGAAACTCCGCGTTCGAGTCACAACCCAGGACTTGATGGCCAAGGAAGGAATCAGAATCAACTTACTGTGGGGCACTATCCAAATCACAGAATAATATTGATCTCATTCTGACTTCACCCAGGAAAGTCCTCGGCAAACGGGTATTTCCACAGACAGAGGAAAAAAAATGTACGTGGGTGGAAATATTTGCAATGATTCCAATTTTGGCCACCCTCTTACACCCCTCCCTCTCACCGACAGCTAGACACCATCCATAACATAGGTCACTTCATCATCAGAGTATTGAGGAGCTACATCTCATGCTACCATAATGGGGGACCAAAGCAAATGGGAATTTAAAAATTCCTTCAAAGAGAGAGAGATATTTATTTTACAAAGGTAATTGAAGGATACAAACAAATTAATTAGGAACACAGTCGCACAGTGGTTAGCACTGTTGCTTCACAGCTCCAGGGTCCCAGGTTCGATTCTCTGCTGGGTCACTGTCTGTGCGGAGTCTGCACCTTCTCCCAGTGACTGTGGGTTTCCTCCGGGTGCTCCGGTTTCCTCCCACAAGTCCCAAAAGACGTGCTGTTAGGTGAATTGGACATTCTGAATTCTCCCTCTGTGTATCCGAACAGGCGCCGGAATGTGGCGACTAGTGGATTTTCACAGTAACTTCATTGCAGTGTTAATGTAAGCCTACTTGTGACAATAAAGATTATTATCATTATTATAGAGAGCCAGGGAGGATTAGGAAGGGTATTGCAGAGAATGGGCTCTCGGTAACTGAAGGCACAGCTGCCAATAGAGGAGTGATAAAATCACAGATGTTCCAGAAGCCAGAATTGGAGTTGGAGGAAATTGCACTGATGGGGTTGGATGGGGCCAGGGAGGGATTCGAAAACAAAGATGAGAATTTGAAAATAACAACATTGCTTGCTCAGGAGAAAATATAGCTCAGTGAGCACATGGATGATGGGGGTTATGACTGAGGCAGCAGGATTTTAGATAACCTCACTTTTACAGAGGGTAGAATGGAATTCCAATTTCTATTGGGTCAACGGAGGTTGAGGATATGAAGAGCTCAAGCTCTTCTTAAGAGTGGAGAAAAATAGCTAAGCACGATGGCACAGTGGTTAGCCTTGCTGCCTCACGGTGTTTGCGTGGGTTTCGCCCCCGCAACCCAGAGATGTGTAGGGTAGGTGGATTGGCCACGCTAAATTATCCCTTAATTGGAAAAATGAATTGGGTACTCAAAATTTTATTTAAAAAGAGTGGAGATAAATGTAGCTCATTGTTCCTTTGCACATCTCCCAGAAATAAGGTTTTAAAAAAATATATATATTTTTATTCTCCTCCTCTTTCACATTTTCTCCCAAATTTACACCCACCAACAATAAACAATAATCAGCAACAAATATGTCAATCCCCATATCAATAACAACAACCCCATCCTCCCCCCAAACATTAGCCCGCATGTTTACATAAACAAATGACAAAAAGGAATCAGGGATTACCCATAGTCACCCTTAATACACACAGCCCGCAACCCCCCCCCCCCCAAACTAATGTTCGATGTTATCCAGTTCTTGAAAGTGCATAATAAATAATGCCCATGACTCCCCTCCGTCCTTCCTCTCAGTTCAAACTTAACTTTCTCAAGAGTCAAGAATTCCAACAGGTCCTCCCGCCACGCCAGGGCACTGGGTGGAGAGGCTGCTCTCCATCCCAACAGGATCCACCTTCGGGCGATCAACGAGGCGAAGGCTACGATATCTGCCTCCGCACCCGTTTCCAACCCTGGCTGGTCCGACACCCCGAATATGGCCTCCCGGGGACCTGGGTCCAGTTTCACATGCACCACCTTGGAGATTACCCTAAAAACCTCCTTCCAGTAATCCTCTAGCTTTGGACAGGACCAAAACATATGAAGGTGATTAGCAGGGGGCCCCCCACAACGCTCACACAGATCTTCTACTCCTTCAAAGAATCGGCTCATCCTCGCCCTCGTGAGGTGTGCTCTGTAAACCACCTTCAGCTGTATCAGCCCCAACCTCACACATGAGGTGGAGGCATTCACTCTCTGGAGAACCTCACACCAGACTCCCAGAAATACGTTGATGCATTAGTAAGACCCCTAACCTTGTGCCTGTGCGTGAATGAAAAACATGAGGCAGATGACCACTTTAATTTGGATCATCTCTAACCATGAGTTGATTTTAATACACAATGCACAGAAACCAGTTTCAAACCAGTTTTCCAGCAGTGCTCGTTTCTCTAGAAACATTTTAAAGATCTTTTTCTTGGGATGTGGGAATCACGGCAAGGACAGCATTTTCTGCCCACCCCATCCCACATTGCTACAATTGAGTGGCTTGCTAGAGCATTTCAGAGACCAGTTAAGAGTCTTTTTAGAGTACCCAATTAGTTATTTCCCAATTAAGGGGCAATTTAACGTGGCCAATCCACCTAACCTGCACATCCTTGGGTTGTGGGGGTGAAACCCACGCAGACAAGGGGAGAATGTGCAAACTCCACACGGACAGTGGGCAGTTGCGAGTCAACCACATTGCTGTTGGTCTGGAGTCACCTGTAGGCCAGGCTGGGTAAAGATGGCAGATTTCCTTCCCTTAAGGACATTAGTAAACCATATGGGTTTTTGCAACAATTGATGATAGTATGATCATTGCTAACTTTCAAATCCAGGTTCTTTTTGAAAAATTGATCAATTGTATTTATTAATTCATTGAGTTGAGACACCTCCAGCTGCCCTGGTGGGATTTGAATCCATGGCCCCAGAGCATTTTGGCTTGGGCCTCTAGGTCGATAGATCAGTGATATTACCATTATGCCAACATCTCCCCCAAAGCATGGGACGAACAAAACACCTGGAGACAAATACATACCAGTTTCCAAGTTCATCCAATAATAAAAATAATGTGTATTTATATGGTATCATTGGTATGAAAACAAAGTCTTAAAGAGATTCACAAAGATATTTAAAAAAACACTATGTGCCAAATAGTTCTGAATGTTAATGGCAAAGTGGCATTGATTCTGTTTATGACCCGATTGCCTGTGGATTACACAGTTGTTAATTATATTGTAGGCTTGAAATTATGATACTTAGGAGACATTTAATTCCTCCCTGATTTGCAACTTTCTGGATCATATGTTCCTGTGCGTGCATGAAAAACATGAGGCGAGTATTTTAATTTGGATCATCTCTAACCGTGGGTTGATTTTAATACACAGTGCATAGAAACCAGTTTCAAACCAGTTTTCCACCCCAAAGGCTGAGCGCTGATGGTTAAAGAAGCCTGGAATGATTCCAGTTAAAGAAATATTACAGGACGCGTGAAACTGACGTTTAATGAAAGTTATTACTGTGACTGAGCCGGAATGATTTTATTTGAGATCAAGCGACCAACTCGGGTTCGTTGGATCAATCTTTTGGGGTCTGGATCCTGATAGGATGGATTTGGAATTTATTCACTGGATAAAAGAAAATGACTGCGGATGCTGGAATCTGAAACGAAAGAGAAAACGCTGGAAAATCTCAGCAGGTCTGGCAGCATCTGTAGGGAGAGAAAAGAGCGAATACTGCCAGATCTGCTGAGACTTTCCAGCATTTTCTCTGTCGTTTGGAATTTATTCAATAAGAATCGGCATTAAAGTTGAATCACGATTTAGGCAAGATTAAATAGTCTTCTGTATCTCTATCCCATTGACATCGTATCATTCAGCAATTTATC
Source organism: Scyliorhinus torazame (assembly GCF_047496885.1). Lineage (NCBI taxonomy): Eukaryota > Metazoa > Chordata > Chondrichthyes > Carcharhiniformes > Scyliorhinidae > Scyliorhinus > Scyliorhinus torazame. Next base: position 8,830,742 of record NC_092723.1, read on the forward strand.
AAAATAGTCTTACTTTCCATTAGTATCATTCCAGTCATCAAATACGCCCACCATCACTGAATGAAATTGATGCTAAATCAAATGCACTTTGGGTTGGGGGTGTTCATTTCCTTTAATGGCACAATCGTTAAAACCTTTAATCTACAAAACGAATACAGCCATTAACTTGTTTAAATGGGTTAATGACTGATAAATAGGGCACAGTGGAACCTTGCACAAGACTGTTAATCATACACTGCCAGGTGAATTTTAATCCCACCATTAGTGTAAAATTAAATGAATCTTTAAATTTGATCCATGTTTTGAGCCCTGACAGTCTCCAGTTTCTTGGGGAATTGGGAGCGAGGGGGAGATTTGGGGTAACGGTGAGTGGTGGATGGATTCTGGAGCGGGACCTGCTCACATTGTTGGGATTTCAAGGGCAGGGTTCGGGAGCTCCGAAACACGAAGGCAAAGGTGAAAGCTAAGCTAAAAATACAAGATTATGAAGTACAGGAGTCAAACAGAGTGCAATGTAATTACACAGAACATCAACATCTTATTGAGATACAAAAATATTAGTTTGTTTGCTTGTTAGTTAGTTAGTTTGCCTTCATGTTGTCCGAACAACATAATTTTATTGGTTTTATATTTTACTTGTGCATTGCTCCATTCAATACTCCTGCAGTATTACAGTAAATGCATCGTTATCCTCCTGATCCAGGGTAGGACATAAGGCCGCAACAATGTTCCTCCATCGGCCCTTTTGTGCTGTGGCTTGTACCTCGCCTCAGGTAAGTCCCATCTCTTCCAGTTCAGTCACCGCAGTCCTATGCCATGTTGTTTTGGGACTGTCCCATCTATGTTTCCGAGGTGCTGTCCATCTTAGAGAAACATTTCGCATTCTCTCTTGGGACATCCTTAGCACGTGTCCGAGCCATCCTAGCCAGCTCTCCTTAATCTCGAGGACAATGCTGTGGTAGTCACCTTTGTGTACAGGTCCTCATTGGAAATTTTATTTGGTCAGTAGATCTTGCAGATGTTATGTAGTCAACTGTTACGAACGACATTGCCCTTGCTCATGTCTGTCTTCGCTACCCTCCAGCATTGAGATTCATCTTGCAGAACTGACTTTACATTGCTGTGATAGTCTGACTTTGGTCTTAGGACTGTACTGTCTGGACTTCCAGATCGTTCAAAAAGTCTGCTAACTTCACCTCCAACTTTATTCAGCCAGGCCATGGGAAATATCTCAGAGCTGCTCACATTCTGGTGGCATTACTCTGCTAGATATGCAGCAGAACTCAACTTCATGTGCAAACCTAGGCACTGAGTTGTGGCATTTGACCAAGGGATGTATCATACAGGAACTGAATCACATTACCTCTTGGCGTCCAAGCAGAAACTCCCCATCAGGGTGATTGCTTAGCCATCAGTGGTGAAAGCCTAATTGTTGTTCTCTTCCCTTGTCCAATGCCACCATGTCAATTTGCTGTGGTCTGCCCACTTACTAGAAGTCAGTTAGCTCAGCAGGGACTTGGAAACAGTTCACCCATCGTGACCCAGCATCAGACTGGATTCACCGATCCTCCTCCCTGCCCAGCGATCTCGAGAACAAATTTAAAAATCTTGCAATTGTGTATAATCAACCTTATCCATCATAAAAAGTCTCAGAACCTTGTGATGGAAATGTCCTTTGTGAACATATCATGCTGTAATTACACCCTCTCACCCAGAGGAGGCAGTGCACTGCCACCGCTGCTGGGAAGGTGTAATTACAGATTTACAAGTAGACAGCTTCCATTACAAATGTGTGTGGAGCGGCACGGTGATGCAGTGGTTAGCCCTGCTGCCTAGAGTGCTGAGGGCCCAGGTTCGATCCTGGCCCTGGGCCACTGTCCGTGTGGAGCTTGCACATTCTCCCCATGTCTGCGTGGGTTTGATCCCCACAACACAAAGATGTGTAGGGTAGGTGAATTGGCCACGCTAAAATTGCCCCTTAATTGGAAAAAAAAAATAATTGGCCACTGTAAATTAATTTTCAAAAAGGAAAAAAAAAATGTGGGTGTAGAAATGTCTGATGGCAACATAAAAATAAGGGTGGAATGCTTCATTTCAAAATGGGAACTGTTTGTCCGTGAGACCTAGTCTAATTACCCGTAACCTCTAACCATACTTCAACTGGAAACTAGACTTGGGGTTACCTCACTGTGTGCAACACTACAGGAAATCAACTAGTTTTATTAATTTACTTAATCCGGGGCAGTTTAGTTAAGGCTTCCTGATCTGGGCCAGGATCAACACTGGTGCAGTTAGTTCCTTCTAAAATGACCCCAGTTTGAGCTTAGATCTGGATCGCAACCAGATGAAAACAAGTCGACAGTTCGTCAGAAATATCATCTAAACAACAGAAAACACTCTGTCTTCAATCTTCCACACTGACCGTAACCTCCAGTCTCTTGGATTGTATATACCCTGGAGGTTGGCCAGCCAGATCTGTTCCTAAACTTGCTCCCATACTGTTCTTTAACCAGCTGTCGGCAACAATGAATCAGTGAGCCGGTGACGGCGGACGTTTTGTCTCCCCCGCACTCCCCAACCTTGTCCGCCCTAGTCTTTACTCACTGGCTCTCCTCGTTAGACTGCAGCCATGTTCTTAGATGTCCTCTTGGAATAATAAAATGAACTTGTTCTGCACTGTAAATTCTATGATTCTATGAATAGAATCGTACAGTACAGAGATTCCATTTGGCCCCCCCTTCATGTTCCACCTTTTTGAAAGCTACCCAATCAATCCACACCATGCCTTATTTCCTACAATCCCTCAATTCTTTCCCCTTCAAGTATCTATCTGTTTCCACCACCCTTACAGACAATATATTCAAAGTCATAAGAACTCACTTTGTAAAAGAATTCTTCTATGTGGTACCAGTAAATAATTGGCAAAGAAAAATCTATACTTGGCGTCAAAATGATTGGATAGTTTATTTTTCCCACTTATTCATCATCCCAGGCCGAAAGTAATATATTTATCACATTTTCAGGGCACCCAAAACACTTTCCAGTCAATGGACTAATTCTGAAGTGAAGTCACTGTTGTAAACGCAGTAGCCAATCTGCACACAGCAAGATCCCAGAAAGAGAGCTCCACAGCATCGAATGAGGCCAGTTGGCCCATTGTGACGATGCAGGTTCCTTGAAAGGACAAGATGCATTGTGGCGATGCAGGTTCTTTGAAAGCATGCCAAGATGAAAGTGCACAATGACCCAGTCTGAGAGTTTTGTTTGTGGATCATGTTGCGCTAACACCTCACACTGAAGCTCGTAGATTGGCTGTCCAGGGCTTGCAAGGGGTCTGCAGTGACAGTCAGCATTCGGATGACCAACGTTTAGGGCTAGGATATAGAGACTCCACCTTGACCACCTCACTCTGGTGTTTGTCGACAGCTTCATGTACCTTGGATCAACAATTACCAGCAACCTGTCCTTGATGCCAAAATCAGTACCAGAATTGCCAAGGCCACAGCTGTCAAGTCAAAGTTGAAAAGTCTAATGTGGACCAACAGAAAACTTCCTGAAAATACAAAGCTCTGTGTGTTCCCAGCACCTTTTGATGCCAAAATCAGCACCGGGATTGCCAACGCCGCAGCTGTCAAGTCAAAGTTGAGTGTGGACCAATAGAAACCCAACCAAAAGTACAAAACTCTTGTGTGCATGAGGCTTGTATTCTCAGCAGCTCTCCCTTACAGTAGCGAGGCATCTACAACACACACAAGCCAAGAAAAGCAGCTGAACAGCTTTCACCTCCATTGCCTCAGATGAATACTGGGCATCTCTTGGCAAGACAGAGTGGCAAATATGAAAATACACCAACGTGAAGCACGTTTGCTCCCAAGTCAGTGGCAACTCCGTTAGTTGGGTCATGCTGGCGGCATCCCCAAGGGCATGCTCTGTGGCAGGCTTGCTATCAGCAAGAGGCTAACAGGTCACCACGCCTGTTACACAAGGTTGTCTGCAAGTGAGGCTTCAAGTTGCCCGGGATCGCTGTTGATGCCTGGGACTGGAATGCCCGGAGTCAAGCAGTCAGGGGTGACGTGGAGAAATCAGAGGGCAAAAGAAATGGGCAGATTGTGGCAGAGAGAACCCACCAGAAAAAACATCGACCTTGGACCAACGCTATTCATCTATGCCAGCTGCGGAAGGGATTGCCACTTACAAATTGCCTTCTACAGCTACAACAGACAATGATGTGGAGATGCCGGCGTCGACTGGGGTGAGCACAGTAAGAAGTCTTACAGCACCAGGTTAAAGTCCAACAGCTTTGTTACGAATCACTAGCTTTCGGAGTTTTCACCTGAGGAAGGAGCTGCACACCGAAAGCTAGTGATTCGAAACAAACCTGTTGGATTGGATTGGATTTGTTTATTGTCACGTGTACCGAGGTACAGTGAAAAGTTGAGTGAGCAGCTCAACAGATCATTAAGTACATGGGAAGAAAAGGGAATAAAAGAAAGAACTTTAACCTGGTGTTGTAAGACTTCTTACTGTGACAACAGACGATGTTCAATAAGAACTGACATACACCCCGGATGCTGTCCATCATCTCCCAAATTGGACAGATTCCAATAAGAAATGTACAGTAATCCATTGGATTAATGAGGATTTGTAGTGATCCGTTTCAAGCACGTCCAGCCCTAATGTGCAGAATCTTATTAAATTACTGCCTGTTTGCTGGAGGTGGCCTCAGACACTAATCTGGAGTAGTCCTGGAGTGGGTTATTGAGGATTGACAGATAATAGTCTCTCGTCAGGCTGTTCCCTGCCGATATTCTCTTCCCTCCCTGCGCCAGTGTAGAATGGTTCCATGTGATCGTTCCACAGATGGTGCTTTTTCCTCTCGAAGCTAACTTGCTGTTGTAACCAGCTCCACCAGACAAGCTCTGATGGTTCCTGTTAATAACGCTCGGCTGAAAGACATTTTTGCAAAACTGTCGAACTAATGGCTGATTCTTGCAGTACATCGTCACTATTGATTGAACACACTAAGAAAGCTTTGATCAGTGTGACAGGCTGTGAAAGTAACTCCACTTCAATGGCAGCTTTACAGCTGATAGACATGCAGGGAAGCTGGCTTTGGGTAGAACAATGAAAGGCTCACACATTACTCACTCACACGTTCTGTATTCATCTCACTAATGCCGTCTTCATCTCGACTACTTGTCACACACGCTAATACACCTGTAGCACTGTTCGAAACATATCGAAATCATGTACTGACTGAATGTTTTATTCGGGCTGCGTGAACTTAATGCGATTCTGTTTCATCTGTGAAACTGGAGACCTTGGTTTTTCAAACTGCGGGTCGTGAACCAGGGGTGGGTCGCAGGCGGGTGTGCGGAGGGTCACGGGAGTGATCGGTCACGGTGTTCCCGACTGCAGGAGAAGTGCCCAATGGCCGCGACCAGCTTTAAATGCGACTGATGCAGACTTCCCGCCAGAAGAGGCGGCAGAGAGCAGGCCACACGCCTGGCACGTACACTGCTTTTGGTGCAAAATCATGGAGGAGAGTGTAATGATATCTAGTATACTATCTTTGTATATATAGTATATCATTTTTGTATATATGAATGATCGTGTAGAATAATGTGTAATATAGCATCCAGCCACTAGATAGAGTAAGAGAACATCTCACGGCCACGCGGTGGTCCACGTGCTCTTTGACTGAGTTAGTCAAGGGGGTTAGAGACAGTTGTGTTTTTCTGTAGTTCTGTGTATTGTAGTCATTTGACCTAATACTTAGCTTTTTCAGCATACTTAACAATTCACAATTTATAGCGTAGTGTAAATAAATTGACTTTGATTTAGTGCAAAGCCTGCATGTTCTTTGTGGCAACACTACAGCCGTAATAATATTAATTTAAACAAACAAAGAACAGCACAGAGAGATTCTTCCATTTTCGAGCTGCGAGCAAGCAAGGCAACAGGACTGTGAGGAACTGAAGATGGATTGACTTGTTTTAAGGAAGAGAGAGAGCAGGAGACACAAACCTGCCAGGTTGGATTTTCCGTCCTCACGAAGGGGAAGGCAGCTCGAAGGAGCCGGCTTAACTCTGCACCTGATCTGCGCATTGCCCTCTCTTCCTGTGAATCTGATTGGAGTGGGATCATGAGGACCAAGCAGGCACACCTGTCGCATCAAAGGTAAGTGAAAATGGTGGGTCACGTAGGTTGGCCAGTGGGTAAACATGGGTCATGGGAACAAAGTTTGACAAACACTGCTGTGGACAGCCCTATTATTCTACTTCAGGTTGATATATTGAAGAGTCAATTCTCATTTGTCGAATATCCCAGGAGTTAGCACTGCTGCCTCATGCCGCCGAGGACCTGGGTTCGATCCCGGCCCCGGGTCACTGTCCGTATGGAGTTTGCACATTCTCCCCATGTTTGCGTGGCTCTCACCCCCACAACCCAAAGATGTGCAGGGTAGGTGGATTGGCCACACTAAATTGCCTCTTAATTGGAAAAAAAGAATTGGGTACTCTAAATTTACTAAAAGAAAGATAGGTGCAAATCCATGGAGCCAACCAGATTTCCTCCACAAAGGATTTGTAGCATGGTAGGACAGTGGTTGCTTCACTGCTCCAGGGTCCCGGGTTCGATTCTCGGCTTGGGTCACTGTCTCTGCGGAGTCTGCACGTTCTCCCAGTGTCTGTGTGGGTTTCCTCCGGGTGCTCCGGTTTCCTCCCATAGTCCAAAGGTGTGCAGGTTAAGTGGATTGGCCATGATAAATTGTCCTTAGTGTCCAAAAAGGATAGGTGGGGCTACTGGGTTACGGGGATAAGGTGGTGGCATGAGTTTAAGCTTAAGTGGGGTGCACCTTCCAAGTGCCGGTGCAGACTCGATGGGCCGAAGGGCCTGCCTCTGCACTATAAATTCCATGATTCTATGATTTATACATCCATCCAGATTCTGCACCGTTTCTATTATCATTCAGTGATTTCTTTTACATTGAGTACAATGGAGTCCTGCTGATTTTTTTCAGTGAAGTTGGACTCCAGGCTGTGTAAACAAGGACCAGGAGTTACTCCAGAGTTTATTTACACTCAGATTTGACAAGTCACTTGGTTACCAGGAATACAGAGCGCAGAAGGACGTCATTCGATCTAATTGGACCTGTACCATGCTTTGTATGGGCAACCCTTTTCATGTCGCGTTATAAACATAAACCTTTATTCCTTTCTCCTACCGTTTTTTGGGGGGTCGGGGTCTGGCGGTGAGGCGTGGGGAGAGGGAGGGGGCTGGTCTTCAGCTAGGCTCAGGCTCGGGGTCGGGGGTGGACTGGCATCACTGGCACAGACTGTTGGGCTGGCGGCCCCCAAGAGACATGGACTGGGGTGGAGACTGGAATCAAGGGCAGGGGCTGACTGGACTGACAGAAAGACAAAGCTTGGCCTGGGGTGGCCGGGAGAGGCTTTTCAGTTGTGCACTTTCGTGTCTGTCTTGGGTCATCTAGTTACACCCCAGTGTGGTCCTAGTTGGTTTGGGTTGGACTCGGGCACGTTTGATTTGGTGGCGGGCCGTCCATCTTCAATGTGCAGCATCGGCTTTTCTGGCCTGGCTGTTGTCTGCGTTGTGAGCAGTGGTGCCTTCATGTTGCTGTGTGTTCAGTCCCTTGGCCTTGACGGTTGGCACAGGGCGGTGTCAAGTTGTCTTGCAGCTGTGCTTTTTTTTTTTTGGTGTCACACTGTCTTTGAAAGTGTGCGTTTGCCGGAACGACGGACTTCAGTGTGGGTGAGTTGTGCTGTATGGATGGGTGTTGGAGGTGGGGCTCAACATTTGTGCTTGAGCAGCTGTCTTTTGCCTATGCTAGTTGTATTTGAAATACTTGGCTTCTACAACATCCAGTGAATGGTAGAACCCTCAAGAGTATTGACAGTCAGAGATCTAGGTGTACAAGTCCGCAGGTCACTGAAAGGGGCAACACCGGTGGAGAAGGTAGTCAAGAAGGCATACAGCATGCTTGCCTTCATTGGCCAGGGCATCGAGTATAAACATTGGCAAGTCATGTTGCAGCTGTACAGAATCTTAGTTAGGCCACACTTGGTATAGTGTTCAATTTTGGTCGCCACACTACCAGAAGGATGCGGAGGCTTTAGAGAGGGTGCAGAAGAGATTTACCAGAATGTTGCCTGGTATGGAGGGCATTAGCTATAAGGAGCGGTTGAATAAACTCTATTTGTTCTCACTGGAACGAAGGAGGTTGAGGGGCGATCTGATAGAGGTCTACAAAATTATGAGGGGCATAGACAAGAGTGGATAGTCAGAGGCTTTTTCCCAGTGTAGGGGGGTCAATTACTAGGGGCATAGGTTTAAGGTGTGAGGGGCAAGGTATAGAGGAGATGTATGAGGCAAGTTTTTTTACACAGAGGGTAGTGGGTGCCTGGAACTCTGCCGGAGGAGGTGGTGGGAGCAGGGACGATAGTGATATTTAAGGGGGCATCTTGACAAATAGATGAATAGGATGTGAATAGAGGGATAAGGACCCCGGAAGTGCAGAAGATTTTAGTTCAGACGGGCAGCATGGTCGGTACAAGGCTTGGAGGGCCGAAGGGCCTGTTCCTGTGCTGTACTTTTCTTTGTCTTTGTTTGTTCTTTGTAAGGATAATTTTGAATATTCCAACCATCTTTGAAGTGAGCTGAGCAACAGATTGGGTTTAATCTGTTCTGGTGTTTCCCACCAAGTCAAGAAACCCCTTCATAAAGAGAGTTTTCTGTAACTCAGTCAGCCATATAAAATCCAGGCAGTGGATCCTTTTTCATCCACATTGTATTTTTCCTCCTCATGAATTTATTTTCCTGTTACCATGTGTAGATTTTTAAAATCTCTACTGTTCCCGGTTGGAGCAATCATTCATTTACCCAGGGACTTATGGGCGGCACGATGGCACAGTGGTTAGCACTGCTGCCTCACAAGCTCACAGGCTCAATTCTGACCTTGGGGTGACTGTCTGTGTGGAGTTTGCACGTTCTCCCCGTGTCTGCGTGGGTTTCCTCCGGGTGCTCCAGTTTCCTCCCACAGTCCAAAGATGTGCAGGTTAGGTGGATTGGCCAGGCTAAATTGCCCTTAGTGTCCAAAAGGTTAGGTGGGGTTACTGGGATAGGGTGGAGGTGTGGGCATAAGTAGGGTGCTCTTTCCAAGGGCCGGTGCAGACTCGATGGGCTGAATGGCCTCCTTCTGCACTGTAAATTCTATGATTCTATGACTTGATTATTTAGAACCAGCCAGCTAGGCCGGCGGTGGAAATGAGCAGGTGCTAAAAATAACGCCACCAGCCGGCATCGTGGTTCCATCCTGCTCCCGAAGCATTTTCTTGGAAGAGGGATGGGAGGGTGGGTAGACAATTGAAGTGAGTAAAGACCTCATTGGCAGAAGGCGACTGGGATTTTCCAGCCGGCTTCCAGGTCTCCCCCAGGTGGCGTAGGTGCCAGCACCCTAGGGCAGGCCTGGATGCCTCCCCCCCACTGCCTCCCCCCACCCCCCACGGCCTCCCTGAGTGCAGCAGGCAAACAAGGGCCACCCTGTGGAAGGATGCCCCCCCCCTCTTCTCCTCCCCCCCCCCCTCCCAACACACTCCACAATGGTGGCCTGGCTACAGAGGCCTTCCTTTCCTAACTTCCAATCCAAAGCAATGCTGAAGCGAGGGCCCCTCCATTTTGGAGGGTCGTCTCTCTCTCTCTCTCTCTCTCCTCTCTCACTTACCTGCCGTGGCGTCGTGCTGCTGTTTTTAAGCTGGAAGGCCTCAGATTGGCCCACATAGCCGTCATGATCCTGCCTGCCCTCTCGCCGTCCTATTTGGGGAGAACCGCAGGTGGGTTGTAGTAGTCACCACTGTTTGTTTATAGTACACATATGAGATGTAATCCGGTAAGTCTCCTGTACTACAGGTACGGGGGTAGATCCCAGCCTGCTGGCTCCACCCAGTAGGCGGAGTATTAAATGTGTGTGCTCACCGAGCTGCAGCCATTTCGGCAGCAGCTGTAGGAGGCAAGTCATCTCTGCGTAATAAAGCCTCGATTACTCTCTACTCGCGTCTCGTCGTAATAGATAGTGCATCATGGGTGACTGCTTGTCACAAGGTGCTTCTGACCTCGACGTGAGCCCGACGGCCAAGCTTCAGCAACCCCCTGGGAAACCCTGCCCCCGATGTTGTGGACATGGAATGTGCTACAGGAAAAAGGAGCTTCCTCCTTCGTGCGTGTACGAATGGGAATTTGTGCATGATTGCGAATATGCTGGTGAGAACGTACGCACATTCTGGGGAATTAATAGGATTTATCCTATTGGCTTGCATTCCAGAATAAACCAGATACGCAACGGCTCGTTTCCTTTCTGCCAAACAGGCCAGCCCAGGCTGCTGCTAGGTGCCATGCCGATAAGAGTGTTCAATTGAATGGAACTTTGTTCGACACCATCTCAATCCCCATATCTTCCTGCTGCATTGTGTCAGCATAATCTGGACCAACCAGCAACAATGAATCATCTGTGAAGCTCCTGCCTGAAAGAGACATTTGTTTCAAGTTCAGATACCGATTCCATGTTTCCTGGTTTCCGTTCTATTTAAAGCGTGTCCTATCTTCGTGTATTCCTAAATCTTGATAAGGAAATTGCCTGTTATCTCTTATCCACCTCCTGGTCAAAACCCAAAATACACAACATGCTGCTACTTAACTCATTGTGCCTGCAGGAAAGCATTGTGTGCTAGTTAATTCACATTTCCTTCCAGATCATTGCCTACATTTTGAATACAAAACATTTTAAGCCGGTACCTTAATTTGATATGTTAGAGGAATGTCACGTTCACACTTCCATCTTCATTTGGCTTCCTCCTGCTCACTTGGGGCCTCCTCCATGCGGGTCGACCACCCTCCTCCCTCTCCTCCTGTCAGTCACCATTCAGCCTCCAATCCACTGCATTCAAGACTCTCCCTGCCACTGCTTTCCATCTGGTCTTAGGTCTTCCCATTCTTCTCCTCCTTCCTGCTGTCCCACTTCCATTACTCATCTCGCCGCATTCCCCACCCTCTCTTCTCTATGACCGTACAATTTTAATCTCTTCTCAGCTACTTCTTCCGATGCTCCAAGTCTTCACTGACCTCCTGGTGTGCTGGTCCTAATTTTGTCCTTTCTCATAACGCCATACAGCCACTTCCGCGTCCGATCCTCATTTGTATCCACTCATTGTTCCCCTCTTCCTAATATTGCCCAAGTTTCCGAAAAGGCTTTCTTTTCGAGGGAAGGTGACCAACTCCTCAGTAAATGTCAGCTTAAATTTGCTGCTCTTAATTACCGCAGGGGGTGGGGTATAGGCAGTCCCACCTAAATGTGGGAGCCAGGGTCTGACAATGAGCTGTTGGAATATGCTGAATGGAAGAGAATGATGCACTTGATGGCAAGAGTAAATGGAGAAGGTTTTGGAAGAGTTTCATTGATCATCTTGGCGTGGGAGCTCCACTAGATCTCCCAACAAGGCCGAGGCCCTGGGTGGAGTAGGAGAACTCCACCCCAGCAGAACTCGCCTCTGGGCTAGCAACAAGACAAAGGCGAGGACATCCACCTTCACCCCCGTCTGCAGCACTGGCGGGTCTGAACCCTGAAAATGGCCACCAGCGGACAACTCCAGCTCGATATCTAGAATCCCTGACATGGCGTTCAAGAAGGAGACCCAAAAAGCATATAAGGAGAATGAGTAGGTTGAGGGAGTAGAGGACAGGTGTGGACAGGTGTGGGCAGTGCGCGGGAAGGCCCATTCACATGTTTTGGGCATGTCCGAAACTGAAGGGGGTTCTGACAGGGATGTGCGGACATAATGTCCGAGGTGTTGGGGGGTGAAGGTGACCCAGAGTCTAGAGGTGGCGATATTTGGGGTGTCGGGAGATCCTGGAGTCCAGGGGGCGAGAGACCCCCGACCTCAGCCGCTCCAGCCTGGCACAAGCCCCCCCGACCCCAACTCCTAGGAAGGACACACATCGGCACCCTGGCGGTTATTGTTGGGAGGGTAATTACCACATTGCCACCCCCCCGGACTGCCAAGGGTTCCAGGTTGACACTGCCAAGGGGTAAGGCCTGAAGGGGCAATGAGGAGGGCGGACAGAAGCGGGGGGGGGTCTGGGGGTGTGGGGAGGGGTGTGGGGTGCAGATGGGGGGGGGGGCCTGTGGGGGCTGAAGAGGAGTTCTGGGTGGGTGGTGGGGGGGTTTCCCAGCAATTAGGGTGGGGTGATGCTCTGCCTACGATCGGTGGGTGGTGGGGGGGGGGGGGGGGGGGGGGGAGGGGGGGGGGGGGGGGGGGGGGGGGGGGGGCGCTGCAGCAGCTAACCGAGATCGGAACACCCTTTAAAAAGGGTGTGGGTTCTGTCTGAGAGATTAGGGCCCATCCCTCCCATGTCGACCCCGTAAAATGACCCGCAGAGGCATTCCTACTGCCAGTGGATGACCAGTCCCAGATTCCTCGCTGGCGGGAGGACTGAGACTCCGGAACGGACAATCCGCTCAATGTGCTTTATCGATTTTCTTTAAATGAGAAAGGAGAGGAGCTGGATCGACCGAGGCTGCTGAAGGTCAATAATTTTAATAAAGCGACGCGAGAGCCATCCTGTAAATAGTCACTCCAACCACTTTACATTCTAGTGATCTCGGGAGAGTTGACTGCAGCTCAACTCGGCCCTGAGTGTACAGAGCACAGAGATTTCCATCAGTCTGAATTTTCTTCTAACCTCCGGGGAGCCCAGGGATTTATCAGTTTGTATTCTCAGCGTTTTAACCTTTTTTCCAGACATTTACAAGAGTCAATATTAAAACTGTGCAGGCGGACAGCAGTCAGCCTCCATGTCCAGCCTTGTCCATTTTGCCTGCATTTTGTTTGGCATTTGCAGCTGTTTTGAATCAAGGAAAAACTTGATTTGCATCACGATTGAAATACAGATTCAGCTCTGAAGCGGAACTCAATGTAAACTGAGTCCTTTCCTTAAACCAACACAGAAAATCTCACCCCTCTGGCTGCAGCTGCACTTTGGTTTCCTAACCTCCCCCCCCCCCCCGCCAGCACTCCCCCCTCCTCACCCCCCACAGCCCAACCTTATCTTTTCTTCCTTCACCTCCGGATGTTGATTTCTTGTGCATGGGGAGTGGGGATATGGTCACACATACATAATCAAGAAGGGTAATGGAATGTTGTCCTTTAACATCTAGAGGAATAGAATACAAGGGGTGGAAGTCATACGAGAATCGTAGAAAAGTTACAGCAGAGAAGGAGGCCATTTGGCCCACATTGTCCATGCCAGCCCTAGGACAGCCAGGTGCCCTTTCTAATCCCACCTTCCTGCACCCAGTGCATAGCCCTGCAGCTTAGAGGACTTAAGGTGCAGATCCGGGTACTTTTAAAAAGAGTTTAGGGCCTCTGCCTCCACTACCAACTCTTTTTAAAAAATAAATGAAGAGTACCCAATTATTTTTTTCCAATTAAGGGGCAATTTAGTGTGGTTAATCCACCTAGCCGACACATCTTGGGTTGTGGGGGCGAAACCCACGCAAACACAGGGAGAATGTGCAAACTCCACACAGACAGTGACCCAGAATTGAACCAGGGACCTCGGCGCCGTGAGGCAGCAGGGCTAATCCACTGCGCCACCGTGCTGCCCTGGTTCATACAATTATTTTTAAAATTTTATTTAGAGTACCCAATTCATTTTTTCCAATTAAGGGGCAATTTAGCATGGCCAATCCACCTACCTTGCACAACTTTGGGCTGTGGGGGCGAAACCCACGTAAACACGGGGAGAATGTGCAAACTCCACACGGACAGTGACCCAGAGCCGGGATCGAACCTGGGACCTCGGCGCCGAGAGGCAGCAGTGCTAACCACACTGTTTCATACAATTCTAACATTATATCTGTAATTTTATATTCTATACCTCTGCCAATGAAGGAGAGAATTCCATAGGCACGATCTTCCCAAAAGGGAACAAAGTTCCCGAGCGAGCGCATTTAGCTGCTGCAGTTTACAAAGTGGGTACGGTACTTTGGGAAGGCTATGGAGGCCCTGGAGGATAGATGTACCATAAATGATAAAAGCCAAACACTTCAGCAAACAAAAAATGCCAGTAAAACTCGACAGGTCAGGCGCTATCTGCGAAGAGAACCTTTTGCCGCCGTACAGCTCTGAGGAAGAATCAACATGGACCCGAACAATAAACTCTGCTTCCCTCTCCGCAGATGCTGCCAGACCTGCTGAGTTTATCCAACATTTCCTGCTATCATTCCAGAACGATCCCTGGATTCCAAAAGGTTAAATTATGAGGAAAGATTAGGCAAATTAGGGTTGTTGCATTCCCTGGAGTTCAGAAGGTTAAGAGATCATTTGGTCAAAGTTTCCAAGATATTAGGGAGGGGACGGATGCGAGATGGAGAGAAAACTTTTCAGCTGGTTGGGGAGTCTCGGACAGTCAAAACATTAGAGCCAGATCTTTCAAATGTGAATTGAGACAATACTTCTTTACACAAAGGGTGTTGGAACACTCTTCCACAAACAGCAGCTGATCAAAAGTTATGTTTAAAACTGAGATTGTTAGATTTATGTTAGCCAAAGATTTCAGGGGATTATGGCGCAAAGGCGCGTATGGAGTTAGCTCACCTTTCATCTTATTGAATGGTGTAACAGGCTCGTGGACCTCCTCCTGCTCTAATGTTCCTGTTGATGGTCCTCCAGAAACTTATGAGTGATCGAGTCTGTGCCTGCTTGTATTGGCAGACTACGCATGAATACATGGCCATTTGGGTGATGGAGTATTTACGGGAAAAAAAATACGTAAAATGTGTCAATTCTGATTTCCCTGATGTGTCTGTAATGATCTCAACCCCTCCATGACTCATTTTTTTTGTCTGAAAGCAGAAAAATGGCAATTTGTCCTCTAACTCAAGGGCGACGGCGGTATTAAGAAAAGTGCCAAAATGGAATCATAGAATTTACAGTGCAGAAGGAGGCCGTTTGGCCCATCGAGTCTGCACCGGCCCTTGAAAGAGCACCTTACTTAAGCCCACACCTGCACCCTATCCCCATAACCCAGTAACCCCACCTTGCTGGACACTAAGGGCAATTTAGCAAGGCCAATCCACCTAACCTGTGCATCTTTGGACTTGTGGGAGGAAACCGGAGCACCCGGAGGAAACCCACGCAGACACGGGGAGAACGTGCAGACTCCGCACAGACAGTGACCCAAGCCAGGAAATGAACCCGGGACCCTGGAGCTGTGCAGCAACAGTGCTAACCACTGTTCTGCCGTGCCGCCCCATTCCAATAGGACTGAATTTAGTGGCATTATGGAAGGAATTGCTACAAAATCTCGAGCACCCTCAAAATGCGGCAAACTCAAATTCTCAATCTGAATTTGAAAATCCGTCCGCATATTTCTTATCATCCTCGTCTGGCTTCCGTGGGCGAGATGCCCAGATGCCCCAGATGCCAATCGGGCAAAGGCTGAAGTGGCTTGGGATTGACCTCATAGTAAACTCTTTCCCCTTCCATGTCTTACCTCCTCTTTAGACCAGTGTAGACACCTGAGCAAAATTGGTAAGTCAAGTGGCAACGATTTGCATTTATAAAATTGCCATCAGTGTTGAAAAATGCCTCAAGATGCTCCCTGGGGCGCAGTCAGACAAAGATCGACAGCGAGTCAAAGTAAATATTAGGACTTGCGGCAGTAAGCATCGAGGAGCCATTTAACTGAGGAGTGACAGAGAGGTTTAGGGAAGGAATTCCAGGGCTTAGAGTCTTTGGTGGTCGGAAGCTTGACCACCAATGGCGGGTCAAAGGAATCGGGTGCTGCACAAGAGGTTAGAGTTGAAGGGGCACAAAGATTTCAGAGGGTTGTGGGGCGGGGCTGGAGGAGCTTACAGAGAGAGGAAGGGTACAAAGCCCTGGAGGGGTTTGAACAGGAGGATAACAATTTTAAAATCAATGTGTTGATGAACAGGGAGCCAATGAAGATCAGCGGGCACAGGGATGAAAGGCCAATGGGGTTCTGTTAAACTAAGAATACAGAGTTTTAAATGGGTGCATGTTTTCTGGAGGGTGTACGTGACCAGATGTGCTGATGTTCCCTCTTCACTCTGCAACACTTGGTGCTCCAACAAGAGTGCTGTACACACTCAGCTCTGCTAATAAACACCAGAATTACATCCCAAATATTTAGATTGGTTTTGCAAAAGCAGATGTTTCAATGCTGCTGATAAATAACGTAATTCAATTGAGATAACAATACTGCTTCATAGCATGTATCACAATTCCTTCCTTTTATTGCTGCCGGATGCAGACAGAGGGCCGCACAGAACCTATCATGGTGGCAAAACAAAAAGGTTTAATCACACAATTCAGTGTACGAACTCCGCTCCCAGAAAGGTTCCCCCAGCTTTATATCCGCCAGGCCGCCCTCATTAAGGGGAAGCCCCGCCCAGTATTGTGTGATGTTCCATTCTTCCTACATTCCTCCTTGGGATGTGTGGATGTCGCTGGCAATTGCCCTTGACCGGAGTGTCTCGCTCGGCCATTTCGAAGGGCAATCAAAAGTCAACCACCACAGGGCGGCACGGTGGCGCAGTGGTTAGCACTGCTGGCTCACGGCACCGAGGACCCGGGTCCGATCCCAGTCCCGGCCATGGTCTGTGTGGAGTTTGCACATCCTCCCCGTGTCTGCGTGGATCTCACTCCCACAACCCAAAGATGCGCAGGGTAGGTGGATTGGCCACGTTAAATTGCCCCTTAATTGGGATGTACCTTGGAAAGGGTCCAGAGGAGGTTCACAAGAATGATCCCTGGAATGAAGAGCTTGTCGTATGAGGAACGGTTGAGGACTCTGGGCCTGTACTCATTGGAGTTTAGAAGGATGAGGGGGGATCTTATTGAAACTTACAAGATGCTGCGAGGCCTGGGCAGAGTGGACGTGGAGAGGATGTTTCTACTAGTAAGATAAAATAGAACCAGAGGACACAATCTCAGACTAAAGGGACGATCCTTTAAAACAGAGATGAGGAGGAATTTCTTCAGCCAGAGGGTGGTGAATCTGTGGAACTCTTTGCCACAGACGCTGTGGAGGCCAAATCACTGAGTGTCTTTAAGACAGCGATAGATAGGTTCGTGATTAATAAGGGGATCAGGGGTTATGGGGAGAAGGCAGGAGAATGGGGATGAGAAAAACATCAGCCATGATTGAATGGCGGAGCAGACTCGATGGGCCGAGTGGCCGAATTCTGCTCCTATGCCTTATGGGAAAATGTTTTAAAAAACCACCCACTGTGCTGTGGGTCTGGAGTCGCATGTAGGCCAGTCCAGCTAAGGGCGGCAGATTTCCCTGAAGGACATGAGTAAACCAGATGGGTTTATCGATTACAGTTTGATGGTCACCATGCATGAGAATCACCTTATGATTCTAGATTTGACTCACTGAATTTATATTCCAGCGGCTGCTGAGGTGGAGTTTGAACCTGGGTCCTCCAGAGCATTAACCTGGACCTCTGGATTACTAGCCCAGTGATGTGATTACCACACCACCTGTGTCACTCTCAGGTGGATGTCAAAGATCCCCAGATTTTGAAGAAGAATAGGGGAGTTATCCCAGGTGTTCAGGCCAATGTACATCTCGCAATCAACATCACTAAATACGGAACATTTTGGGGAGCTTAGTGTGTGGTGGCTTCTTTACTACGCTTCATAAAATATTCCATTGTCATACATGTGGTTCTGTAAATGCAAGTCCTTTTTTTGCACATCAGTACAGGAATAAGAGGGATATATTCCCTCACTCCCCCACCCACTGCCCACTCCACTTCCAACTCTTTCCGAATTGACTTCAGTTCTTCCGTTTGGCCATTCCAAATCTTGGATTTGCCCCTGATGTGCTCCCTCAGCTCCTTACACAGGGTTGTGCCTCTGCCCCAGGGTACGATCACAAAAGGAACTGGTTCTAATTTATTTTCTGCGATATATATCTGAAAGAGTTATTTATTTCGCCCTGACCGAAGATTTTGCAGAGATGAACTTTGAAAAAAAGAATCCTATTGGACTTGTTTCAAAACCCCCCCCAGAGGATTTGCAAAATGAGTTCGCAGGATAAAGAAAAATTCTGTTATTGTCCCCGGACTAGATTTTTGTCCACTCTGCTGTCTCCTCAGTGTGAGGCAGGAGGCTGCAGATTCAGACCTCATTTGAACAAGCCTCAGTTCTCCAAAGGTGGGGGTGCAAGGGGAAAAGGCGATTGATGCGCACTGGGGTGATTCTGCCAGCTTCCCCTTCCTCGGGATTGAACATTCCGGTCTCAGGTGCTTCGAGTTCCGCAGTCAGGAACTGACAAGAATCCGTGTGAGGTTTGAGGGGGAGCCAAGCCTGGAGCCGGTTTGGGAAGTGTGTTTTGATGTTGGTACACTGCGGGGAACAGGAAATTGGGAACAGCAGAGTGAGCTCGTTAGCCGAGCATTCATCTTTTCTTTGCCTCCGATTTCCTCCAGCATAGTGTTCAACAGGCAGCAGGAGCCCATGGCTAGACTGGCCATTCCGAATGAGTGAGCGTAGACAAGGAGTCTGCAAGCAACATCCATCGGGGCCTTTGCAGCCAAGCTTGACCTGGTCCCCAAAAGTATAGCCACACATGCGTATTTTACAGCGAAGGATCAAGAGTGTGAAAGGCAGCTGATCCTTTGCCCTCATTCCCTTATCCAATGTTATTGAAGTCAATCTTAACCTTCTCCTCCATCACTGCTGCCCAAGGCTGCCAACTCACTCTGGGGTTACCCTGGAGTGTCCAGGAAGGGAAGATGTGGGCCCACTTTGAACACTGTACCAACATCAAAACACACTTCCTGAACCGGCTCCAGGCTTGGCTCCCCCTCTAACCTCACACGGATTCTTGTCAGTTTCTGACTGCGGAACTCGAAGCACCTGAGTCCAAAGATGTGCAGGTTAGTGGATTGGCCATGCTAAGTTGCCCCTTAGTGTCAAAAGGGTTGGGTGGGATTGCTGGGATGGGGTGGAGGTGTTGACTTAAGTCGGGTGCTCTTTCCAAGGGCTGGTGCAGAGTCAATGGGCTGAATGGCCTCTTCTGCACCGTAGGGATTCTGTGATATATGAGTGCAAACATCCTCCCAACATTTACCCTGTTGAACCCCCTAAGATTCTTGGGCGGGATTCTAGACCCTACGCCGGGTTGTAGAATCGCCGGCAGGCCGCGTGAATCGCACCACGCCACCCCGACGTCAGCATGCGTTTCTCCGCAGAGCGGAGAATCAGCGCCATTGGCGCTGGCGCGGTTGCCAGTCGCGGGCCGCTCTATGCGGCCAGCCCGCCGATTCTCCGGCCTGGATGGGCCGAGTGGCCGTAAGAAAAGAGCCGAGTCCCACCGGCGCCGTTCTAACCTGCTCAAGGCCGGCGGGACCTCAGCGTGGAAGGGTCGGGTGGCAGCCTGTGGGGGGGGGGGGGTCCGACCCCGGGGGGGCGCCTCCGATGTGGCCTGGCCCGTGATCGGGGCCCACCGATCGGCGGGCCGGCCTCTCTGGCTGGGGGGCTTCCTTTCCTCCGCGCCGGCCCCCTGTCACCCTGCACCATGTTGCGTCGGGGCCGGCAACGTTAAAGGGAGCCACTGCGCATCGTCACGTTGGTGCCGGTGCCACTGCGCAGGCGGTGATCCCGCGGCGGCCATTTGACTCTGGGATCAGCAGCTGGAGCGGCGTGAACCGTTCCAGTGCCGTGCTGGTCCCCTGCAGGGGCCAGAATTGCTCATCCTGAGGCCGTGTTGACGCCGTCAAGAAACGCGACGCCGTTTCTGACGGCGTCAACACTTAGCCTCAGGATCACAGAATCCCGCCCCTTATTTCATATAGTGGGTAAAATGGCTTCGGTCTCAATTCTTTACTGATAAAGGAATGAGATCAGAGGTCACATGACTTAAGGTCACATGACTATCGAAAGCCACAGTGCACACAGGCAACTTTGCTCAAAGGCATTTCCCCCAAACAGTACTGGCGGGATTCTCCGACCCTCCGTGCCGAAATCGTGCTCGGCGAATTATGCAAGATAGGCTCCCACGCCGGCACGTGATTCTCCGGCCATTTGCACGCGCGCAATCGACGTGACATCGGTTGGGGGCCGTTGAAACCGGCCCCTGCGGTGATTCTCCGCTCTCGACGGGCCGAGTGCCCGCCCAGTCCCGCCGGCGTGGTTCACATGTGGTCCCACCTGGCGGGACCTTGGCGTTTTGGTGCGGGGGCGTCCTGGTGGGGGGGGGGAGGGGGGGTGCGGGAAGGATCCGACTCCGGGGAGGGGGCCCTCCACGGTGGCCAGGCCCGCGATCGGGGGCTACTGATCGGCGGACATGCTCATTCCGGGGAGGCCTATGTTCCTCCGCGACAGGCCCCTGTAGGGCTCCGCCATGTTGCGCGGGGGCCGGCACGAAGACGGCCGGCGCGCATTCGCAGACACGCAGCCGGCCGCTGAGCGCATGCGTGGGGATTTAATGCCCAGCAGGGAGAATCCCGCCCGTAATGATAGTGGCGCTGTCATTCACACACATTATTTGTTTCTTTTCTTTTCCTATTATTGCCTTGCACCATCATCCTTTTTGTCATTCACTCTCTCCTGCTTTCCATCCTATCACAGACATCCCTCATTTGTTCTTTCGTCCCCTCCCTTTTTGCCTGAAACACATTCGATATATAAAATGAAATGAAAGTCGTTTATTGTCACAAGTAGACTTCAATGAAGTTACTGTGAAAAGCCCCTAGTCGCCACATTCCGGCGCCTGTTCGGGGAGGCTGGTACGGGAATTGAACCGTGCTGCTGGCCTGCCTTGGTCTGCTTTAAAAGCCAGCGATTTAGCCCAGTGTGCTAAACCAGCCCCATATATCAGCATAATGGTCATGTTACACGGTAAACTTTGGGTCATTGTCCGTGTGGAGTTTGCACATTCTCCCCGTGCCTGTGTGGGTTTCGCCCCCACAACCCAAAAGATGTGCAGGTTAGGTGGATTGGCCACGCTAAATTGCCCCTCAATTGGAAAAAATAATTGGGTAATCTAAATTTATATTTAAAAAAAATGTTGCAGGGTAATCTTCTATTTTTTATCTAAAAAGTTTCTTAACACTTTGCCGCACCTGGGACTAAATCCTAAATGAGATCTGTTGCTACCTACAGCTCAAGATTAAAGTATTTGCAAATCTGCAAGAACGTGGATTTAAACATTAAGGGGGCGATTCTCCGAGCCCCGCGCCGGGCCGAAAAATCGCCGCAGCCGTGCCATGCCGCCCCGACGCCGCCGCACAATTCTCCGAGGTGCGGAGAATAGGCGCCATTTGCGCCGGCGCGTTTGGCACGGCGCCAGCTGCGGGCCGCCGATTCTCCGGCCCGAATGGGCCGAGCGGCCACGCGGAAAACGCAGAGTCCCGCTGGCGCCGTGCACACCTGGTCGCTGCCGACGGGAACTCTGCGCGAAGGGTTGGGGGGCGGCCTGTGGGGGGGGGGGGGGGGGAGGAGGAGGGGGGCTCCGTCCCCGGGGGGGGGGCCTCCGATGGGGTCTGGCCCACCGATCGGCGGGCAGGCCTCTCACCCCGCGGGCCTACTTTGTTGCGCGTCTGGCCCCTGAACCCCTGCGCCATGTTGCGTCGGGGCCGGAGCGTTCCGTAAGGCCACCGCGCGTCGCCAGGAAGTAAGACTGGAGCGGCGTGAACCGTGCCGTGCTGGTCCCCTGTTTCGCGCCATCGTGGAACGCGGCGCGGGCACTCTGTCCCGCGATCGGAGAATCGCGCCCTAATTGTAGCCCATGCGTGTGTGAGAGAAATGCGAACTTGGCAACTACAGAGCTGTTTTAATGCTGCCTCTTCTCTGATGTAAAATTGGATGGTGGGAGTCCAATTCAAAGGAGAGCGAAAGTCAATGGGCAGCACTGTGAGCAAAAGGAACTCATTTAGACTTTGTTTCCTCTCATTGTAGATGTCTCCACAGATAGTGCAATTACTTTAATACCGTTACTACGCAATGATATTCACAACAGAAAACTGGTAGACAGAGGGAAGGTGAGGAATGTGACAGAGTGGGCAAGGAGAGAAAGGAAAAAAATGAGGAGAGGAGGAGGCGGAGTTGAGCAAGAGGAGGAGAAGGGGAGGAGAAAGAGAGAAGAGGAGGTGGGAGACGAGGAGGGGGGAAGGGGAAGCAAGAGAGAGAGAGGAGGAGGAGGCAAGTGAGAAAGAGAGGAAGAGAGGGATGGGAGAGAGAGGGAGAGGGGAGGGGGAAGATAGAGAGAGTGAAAAAGAGAGAGAAAGAGAGAGGGAGAGAGGGATGGGAGAGAGAGGGGGAAGATAGAGAGAGAGAAAGAGAGAGGGAGAGAGGGAAGGAGAGAGTAAGAGAGATGGAGAGGAGAGGGAGAGAGGGAGGGGGAGAAGAGAGGGGGAGGAGAGAGAGGGGAAGAGACGAGAGAGAGGAGAGGGAGAGACAAATGGGGTAGGAGGAGGGAGAGACGGCAAAAGAGGAGGAGAAGGAGGAGAGAGGGGAGGAGTGGGAAAGAGGGAGAGGGAGGTGAGGAGGGAGGAGGAAAGAAATGGGAGGAGAGAGGATGGGGGAAAGGGCACGATTTAACTGCCTCGTCGCGCCCATCCTGGTGGTGGGATGAGTCCGCTGCAACATTCGACTCGCCTTGCGAGATTTAACAAGTCTCACGAGATGTTGTGATCTGCATCTCGCTCTCACTGGGTGTGCTCCAGATAATGGCTCATTTAAATATGCATTAGCAGGATTCGCCTGGCGCCCAGGACATAACAACTGCGTCGGAAAGACCCCTCCACGGCGCCGTTTAGTACTGGTTTCCACCAACGTGGGCCAGTCCTAATGGCAACTGGGGGCTCTCCCAGGCCGTTGGAGACCTCCATCACCTCCCTCTCCTTCTCCCTCTTTCCCCCTCCTCCACTCAGAGGTGCCATCGAGGAGGTTCCCAGGATTGCATAGTCGCCCGGGAAATAGGTAAAATTCAAGTTCTGTTACAAGGCAGGGTTAAGGTCTTGCAGGGTAGGTGGTTGCGGAGTCAGATGGATCATGCATGTTGGCAGCAATCCGTTCAGGAGGGGCTTTGAGCAGCACAGGTTAGTTCCAATTCAGCTGAGTAGAGTCATAGTCATAGAATTTACAGTGCAGAAGGAGGCCATTCAGCCCATCGAGTCTGCACCGGCCCTCGGAAAGAGCACACTACCCAAGCCCACGCCTCCACCCTATCCCCATAACCCTGTAACCCCACCTAACCTTTTCTGGACACTAAGGGCAATTTATCATGGCCAATCCACCTAACCTGCACATCTTTGGTTTCTGGGAGGAAACTGGAGCACCCGGAGGAAACCCACGCAGGCACGGCGAGAACGTGCAGACTCCGCACAGACAGTAACCCAAGCCGGGAATCGAACCTGGGACCCTGGAGCTGTGAAGCAACTGTGCTAACCACTGTGCTACCGAACTGCCCTGCTGAACAGCCTGCACAGTTTTACCAGGCAAGCAGGCGGCATGTGGGCAAGCTTGCCTGGATGGAGCTGGGAAGGTTGCAGTGGAGGTGGGAAGAGGCTCTTAACTGATCAGTAATTGGCCACTTAAGGGACTCCAGTGGAGGCAAGGTGGGAAGGCCTTCCTGCCAGAAGAACGTATTTCTAGTTGGGGTAGGTACGGTCCCAACGCCAACCCTCCAAATTCCCGGGCCTGCCTGCCCCCTTCCTCACCTCATGTGGTGCTGAAGGTTCCGGCTTGTGTTACACCTGTCCAGATCTTTACTTATATTAACATCAGTGGGAATGAAAATGGGGCAAGATGCAAAAGCGGTTGCGATCCACTGCTGCCTGATTTACAGCATCAAAATCAAACCCAACGTGGGAAGAGAAACCTTCCCCAATCAGTCGCAAATCTGTTCCCTTCCTGACACGCCAAACCCTGCAATCTGGTCACAACCTAAATACTCGCCTCCCTGCTCTCTATTAGTGTTGTATGTAATGTAATCAAATATTAATTTAAACAAAAATAATAAAAGGGGCAATTATAAAACTTGGGAGAGAAAATCGGACAGATCCTCCAGGCTGGGGGCTGTACTTATCAGAAACAAAGATTTGTTTTTAACCCTTTATTGTTGCCCCCAAATGGGCTAACATGGGAGATGGCAATAGCATGCTGGCCAGGTGTACATGAAAAGATTTCTCGACCTGCGTGTGTCCGGGACAATAAACGAAGGGATTCTGATTCATTCATTCTGTAGAACCAAGTATTTTTTGTTCTATTCGTGGAGACGCCTGATCTGCCAAACTGTTACCCTGAAAATGTTTGATTACAGGAAACGTGCCAGGAAAAGGGGGTTGGTCTGCAGTTTAAGATGTAGCAATCAGACACACACAACCTCTGGCCCTGCACACACAGCATCGAGTGCAGGCAGGGAATCGGTCCTACACTAAATCACATTTATCCAAAACCTTGTTGTGCGGCCAAGGTTGTCCCCGAGACAAAGCTTCTACCTTTCATTTGAAAACGTAAACATTCTCCGAGATTAGAAGGAGCTTGTAAACAAATTGAGCGATGTGTTGGAAGACTGTGCAGCACTGCGTTATATAAAAGAAATGCGATGTAAATTGGGAATTTTAACAATTCCGCCAATAACATGAACGGACACATAAATAAATACAAACAAATTTTTGATTTAAATTTAAAGTATCCAATTCATTTTTCCAATTAAGGGGCAATTTAGCATGGCCAATCCACCTACTCTGTACATCTTTGGGTTGTGGGTGTGAAACCCATGCAAACAGGGGGAGAATGTGCAAACTCCACACGGACAGTGACCCGGGGCCAGGATCGAACCTGGGTCCTCAGCACCGCGAGGCAGCAGTGCTAACCACTGCGCCATCGTGTCGCCCAATGTTTTTCCAGATTTTCGAGATTATAGTTGTGGTTCCATCTCCCGACTCCTATTCTCTTTAGCCCCTGTGGGCCATGAAGCTGGCAGCTGTGAAGGGTCCACCCTGGGCTGGCATAGGGAAGCACCCTCCATGAAGCTAGCGGCCTCTGCACACAAAGAGGGGGCCAGGGGCTGCTCCCAAGCTATCATAAGTGGGTAGAAACATTTTTTAAGTGGCTGTCCACCTTCTTTTGACGGGCAGCTGCTTTGCATCTGATACACACCCCCCCCCCATTGGGTAACTTACGTTGATTATGCAGGCAGCTTTACCAGTCTGCTTCCCAGCTATATTCCCACCTCCCAGGCCTCCAGAACCAGGGAATCTAAGCCCATAGTGTCCTCGTGGAAGGTCTTGGTTCAGCTCCATCCAAAATACCATGTCCAACATTGGTCCCTCTCCACACGGAAGGAGTTATAATAATCCTGGTGAAAACCTCAGAGGAAAACCACAAGATTTATATTAACTTAAAAATCCTTAGCTCTCACAATGGGTTCAGGGAGGTGAGTTCTCTTACTCTAGGCGGTCATGGGGTTGGATGCTGTGTTCCCCGTACCTCCCCGGCTAAAAGGCCTGTAGGGAGCCCGCCCATCACCTTGATGGTTGTCCTGCTGCAGTTTAACACTGGGACCAGCGTTAATTGTCTTAAGGCAGTGGTGGGTAACCTGTGGTCCGAGGGCCACATGCAGCCAATCTGGGTTCAGAGTGGGGCCCACGAGACATTTTGTTGACTGTCGCCCACACGCAGGGTCGCGAAATTCCGCTGATTTCCATCTGTGTAGTTTTCCTTCTACCGATATAACTGAAGTGATACACACTTGATGCAAGGGCATGGTGATTGTACACATTGACTGCGAGAGCCGTGCGCTCCTTCTGTGTCCAAAGTGTGACTACTTATTATTCCCGTTTGAAGTTGATGGTAGTTCAGTTAATAAATAAATGATTAAGCATTTTCTATAACTCCTTATGAAATATTCAGTGTGTTTTAAATGTATTTAATCTTATTCATGGGGTCATGGTTAGTGAACAAACCCGATCTTAATCTTGTGGCCCACTGTGATGAAGGAGGCCGCTCCTGCAGCCCACTCACTAGCCCAGGTTGCCCATAAGGTGAGGCGTCTGCTCTCATCTCAGGAGGACCACTAGCCAATTGGATTGGCCAACAGCTCTATAGGCCCACGAGCGGCAGCAGGATCCCAGACAACTGCTGGGACTACATCAAGCTGAGGAGAGGAGTCCAGGGCCGGGGGTCTCGGAGGGGGGGGGCGGGGGGGGGGATGGTGGGTTAGGAGGCTAATGGGAAGCTTTAAACGGGGCAGAGGGGAGGGGGGGGCCCTGATGGACCCAGGGGGCCACAAAGCCCTACCCCCCCACCCCCCACCCCTCCCCCTCGCCTCCCTCGACCTTTCCCAACACCAGCCCATGCAGCAAAAGCATGGTCTGGGCCTCACCTACTCATTATTCTGTGGACTTTTGGGACATTTGATTGAAATATTTAAAATGGTAAAGGAAGATGGATGAAAGTATTTAAATCGGGTAGAATGAGATAAACTATTTCCTTTGGTGAATGTCAGCGACTGCCCTCCCCTTGGACACCCTCGTGAGTTCCATGGTTCTTTCTTCAAAGGAAGTGTGAACCAGAATGTCTGGGATGCCCCCACCTGTCTTCTGACGCTCCCTCCTATTATGGCTAGCTTTATCCATAAAGGTCATAGTGAGAAGTCGGAATGCCAGTTTGATGGGGGGATTTCTAGCTGGTGACATGAGTGGGCAAGGCATCTGGCCATAGAGAACAGGGCATGTGTTGGGGGTTCCTGGAGGGTGGGTTCTGAGGGACATGATGGCAGGTGGGGTGTTACTAGCACCTCGCGATCTGGTGCAGCTATGAGCGCAAGGACAGTAGTGTGGTAATGTGCATCACTGTAAATACATGTAAGCTAGACAGACACTAGAGGGAGCACCAGAAACATCACACACACACACTCAACCAATAGATAAGTTAGATGGGAGGAAACCAATGGACATTCACGATACACAAGGAGGTGACACGGCCACAGGGGGGCATTGCACCAACCCATACATAAAGGACACCACACACATGATCAGCCCCCTTCGGCCAGTGGAGACAGTCAGTGAGGAGAGGCACAGGGTTGATTCATTATCACACCCACCACGTGGAAGACAGCAGCTGGTTAGTCAGTTTAGGTAGCTACAATAGGATTAGCAGTAGTGTCAAACTCAAGTTATAAAAGTGTACATAGTGTAAATAAATGAGTTGAAGTTATTTACACGTCTCGGCCTTCCTTGACAAATGCAACACAAGGAAGCCCCTTATGTTACAAAGGAAACATAACAAAACAAGTAGTGTGCTGAGTCCATAACCCAGAGGTCGATGGATCAATACCATTCTCTGCCAGTTGTGTTTATTGGCGGCACGGTAGCACAGTGGTTAGCACTGTTGCTTCACAGTGCCAGGAACCCGGTTTTGATTCCCACCTTGGGTCGCTGTTTGTGCGGAGTGTGCACGTTCTCCCCGTGTCTGCGTGGGTTTCCTCCGGGTGCTCCAATTTCCTCCCACAAGTCCCGAAAGACGTGCCTGTTAGATGAATTGGACATTCTGTATTCTCCCTCAGTGTCCTTGAACAGGCGCCGGAGTGTGGCGACGAGGGGATTTTCACAGTAACTTCATTGCAGCGTTAATGTGAGCCTACCTGTGACAATAGAGATAATTATAATTATCCTCGGGGCACACAGATGGTTACTCACCCGAAGGAGGTCGTTCATCTTTTTGTGGCATTGCATGCTGGCCCTCTTGGTGAAGCTGCCAACACTCACTGCCTCTGCCACCTCCCCCCAGCCTTTGGTTGTTGTACCTGGCTGCTGTCTCCACCCCACCCTGGGGAACAGGGCGTTTCTCCCCTCCTCGACGGCATCCAGCATCCTGTTGATGTCGGCATCCAGACACTTGGGAATGTGTCTTTTAGCTGCTATCCTATTGGCTGCAATGAGAGTGTGGGCTGCGTGGAGCGTTTAAAGCTGATCCAGATTGTGAGCCTCTCGATGGGCTTTCCGACCCCAGCGAATCAGACGGCAGGGGATAGAATCATAGAATTTACAGTGCAAAAGGAGGCCTTCGGCCCATCGAGTCTGCACCAGCTCTTAGAAAGAGCACCCCACTTAAGCCCACACCTCCACCCTATCCCCACCTAACCTTTTTTGGGGGGACACTCAGGTCAATTTATCAAGGCCAATCTACCTAACCTGCACATCTTTGGACTGTGGGAGGAAACCGGAGCACCCGGAGGAAACCCACGCGCACACGGGGAGGACGTGCAGACTCCTCACAGACAGTGACCCAAGCCGGGAATCGAACCTGGGACCTTGGAGCTGTGAAGCAACAGTGCTAACCACTGTGCTACCGTGCTTCGGGGGTGATGCACGTTGCCAGTGCGCTGGCCCATTAGCATACCATGAATTCTCAACGCTGGCATTCCGAGTGGCAGCGTGACGTTGCCGTGATTCTCCGCCGGTGGGAGCACTTAGATTCCGCAACGGAAAATCCAGGCCAGAGATTTTACTTTGCTGATTGCGGCTTGTTTAACGCAATAGAGAGATTAAAAATGGAACCTTCAAAAACCTCCATCCCACACTTCCAAGGGCTTCAAAGTGAATCGTTGACATCAAAGAAGCAAGCTACACTTGTGACAATTGTTTTCATCTTAAATATTCAAATGCAAATGAGCCACAAACCTTCTTTTACATAATGCCAGCTCAACATCAATGTTTCTGACCTTGAAAGTGAACTTGTTGAGCACTTAATTCCTTCGTCATTTTATTTTTATGCTCCCGTGATAACCCTGTAGAATTTTGAAGGTGTAGCCGCAACAAGGGGCTTTTGAGACAAGCCAAGCTTAGCAGAACAGTCTGGAGAAGTCCACCTTTCACCAGTCCAGTATGAATCAGCTCAGCGGGTTCCCACGAGAAGTCACACAGACTCAAAGCGTTAACTCTTTCTCACCACAGAGGCCCCCAGACCTGCTGGGTTTTCCCCGGCATTTTCTGTTTTTGTTTCAGGTTTCCAGTGGCTGCAGTGTTTTGCTTTTACTTTAGCACGCTTGACTCTGAATTGCAACGTTCTGGCTTAAGTCCCACTCAAGGGATTTAAGTATTGCAGAGCGACACTCCAGTTCTGGAGGGTGTGGTGCATTGCTGGAGGTGCTGGCTTTTGGATGGATGTAAAACATCCCGTGGCACCATTTTGAAGAGGAGAGTTTACCCCCATGATTTAACCAATTTTTATCCCTCACAAGCGTACCGATTATCCGGCCATCATCACATTGCTGGTTGTGGGAGCTTGCTGTGCGCACATTAGTGGCAGCATTCCTGACATGACAACCTTGTTTTCGATGTTTCAGAAGTGTGCCATAGGAACTCGGAGCAGGAGGAGGCCCTTCGAGCCTGTTCCGCCATTCATTCTGATCATAGCTGATGACCCAACTCAGTGACCAGTTCCTGCTCCTCCCCCCCCCCCATATACTTTGACCCCCCTTAGCCCCAAGAATTTTATCTAAATCCTTCTTGAAAACAAAGCTATATATAGCAAAGCGCTGTACAGTTAGTGCAAGTTGAAAAAAGTTCTGTAAGTTATTTGCCATGAGGCGTTGATGCCCTGGCAGATTGCAATATCAGCAGTACACCGAGGGCACGCGTTATTTCTCGTTGTGCTTATGCTGTGCACTGTTTGAGACAGAAGTGTCTCTTTTCTCATGGCTGGTGAGATCCGTAGAGAGCAGTAATATGGAAGACCGGGTGGAGCGTTCATTGCAGTCAGAGTCGGAAACAAAATAACGTCTGGTGACAACCATTTTGGTTAACCGCCGGTGGGACTCTGGGTGTATCAGAGAAATTGAACTGAAGTGGTATCCTGTAGAACTGGAACCAATTCATTCACCACCGAAAGCGTTGAAACATCAATGCAGATCTTCATCTGTGGCCCAGTGATAGAATTCTCATCTCTTTAAAAAAAACAGACTTGCATGATAAATGGTTTTTTTACAATCACTGGACATCTCAAAGAGCTTTCAGCCTGTAGGTGGTGAGTTTGTGGCCCACATACTTCAGACATGAGCGTGTAATCCAGGCTGACATACCTGCGGGAGTGCGGCATTATCAGAAATGCCTACTTTCAGATAAAACACTGTGGTGTTCGTTGTGTTTCTTATAGTCAGGATGGATGTCGTACTGTTCACAAAGAGCACACAGTAACAAAGCTAACATTTATTACGCTACATAATATTACTTACTCCTATAGCAAGCAATAATCTATTAAATTACAATCAACACTATACTACTGGTGAGTACCCCACTTCCCACACCCCAGGAAGTATAGACCTACCCACCACAAAGAAGTCAGTCCGGGAGGAAACCCGATGACATGGGGGGAAAAAAAAGAAAACTCCCTCGGATGCAGAAATCTCCTCGGGCCTGCCCTTGCCCACCCCTCCTCCCACGCTCCCCACCTGTTCCAGGAACGGCAACAACTCCTTTGCCACCCCTGATGGACTCAGACTTGGGAGCCGACCTTTCCAACCTAGAATCCCAAACACAACTGAAGTGTCCCCCCCCCCCCCCCCCCCAAGTGTCGTGTCCCCCCCCCCCCTGCATAATTAGCCGATGTGAATCGAGATCTGGGAAGGACGTCAACGCCTTATTAATGAATGCCGTGTCAAGGCGATTAAGGAGCACCGAATGGGAGGGGGGGGGCTTTCTGTGCACAAATTGGTTTGTTTCTGCATTTCCTCCACGACAGCAGTGATTTCACTTCAAATGTATTTCATTAGTTGTGAAGCGCTTTGAGATATCAGGGGCGGGATTCTCTGTTCCCCGATGGTGATTTTGTAACCGGCGATGGGGCGGCGAATCCCTTTTTACGACCGAATCGGGGTGCTGCCTGTTTTCGGATGCTCAGCCCCCTCCAAAACGGCGTCATCGAGGAGCATGGTGCATGCCGTTGGGACGGCCTTAGGACATCACCTGAAGGCCCTCCCCCGATGCTCCACGCCTGATGGGCCCAGTTCCCGACCGTGCGGAGCAGGTGTGGTCTCAGCGGCCGGGAACCCAGCGTGGTGGCTGCGGACTGTCCAGCGCCGCCCCAGTCAGGGGGGAGCCGTGCTGTTGGCCAGGGCGTGGCGAGGGGTGGCCAGGGGGGCACTATCTGGCAGGTGGGGTCCACGCATGGCCGCCGCCATGTTGTACGGCGCAACCACTGCAGGCTGCCGCTGTGCACGGCCATGGACCCGGCAATTCTCCAGGCGTTTATATCGGGAAGGCCGTGCGTTTTACGTGGCGCGGCTGCCAGCCCCTCACCAGTCGGAGGAGCGGTGCTGGGGCCTTGCTGATTTTTCCCACATAAAATGCCACGGAGCCTCCGCACCTATCCCCAAAATCGGAGAATCCAGCCTCAGGTGGTAGAAGGCGCTCAATCGATGCAAGTCTTTTTTTAAAAACTGATGTATACATCCATTTGACACTGAAACTTCTGTGACCAAAGTATGTTGATGGGGTAATTGTATTCCCATGCAACTGCAGCTGTCAAAGTTGTAAATGTCTGCACGAGGCAGCAAAGTGCAGTTAATGCTGCAATTTGATCTTTTATACAAGTTCGAAAATATAGCCTGAGAGAAACCTTTTTGCTTTGCCAGTCTGCGTGCCCGAGAACCAGGGCGGGTCGGTGGAGTTACGATGCAGGCCGGCTACGATCTTACGGATTGGCTGCACAGGCTCGAGATGCTGGATGGGGCTGGGCTGATTTCTGAGCAACAGCGCTTGAGTGAAGTGCTGGAAATTCCTGACCTCACCAGCACTACAACATGCAAAAGTCTCACTGTCAGCGCTTTCTGTCAACTCCTTACAACAGTCAGACAAAAGGGGATATTGTATCGTTAATCATCTAAAATCTGCCGATGTAGTGCCTGCTGCACAGGATCCAAAACCAACAAAGGTTTTGACTTAACCCAGTGTCTGTGGCATATTCCATAATAAACACAGCTCTGTTCTGAATGATTTATATTGATTTCTCTTTGTGTGCATTGTTACTTTTCTGCAGGCCATTCTTTCTTGGTTTGTATTCAAAAAATATAGTATAAATAAATGATCAGCCGGCCTGCTTTTTAAGCCAGATTGTCAGCCCTTCTGATAAAGGGTTGGTTGTGGGTGGGGGAAGCGAAATAAGCTGAAGGACTTAAAAAGATTGAAAACACGTACCAAGGCATTCAGTTATGTTATAGTCAGTAGAAAAGGTTCTAAAATTTCAGGCATATAAGGTGTCATCAAAATAAATGAAGGATTTTGATGAGCTGCTATGTACCACCAGAAATTTCTGATGTTAAGCCACACTTAACAACTTATTTGGCATTCAGCGCTGGCAGTACAATGAAGGACAAAAAAATATTGCTTTGTTTTCACCTCTTATTTGAGAATAACATGCACATCTGTTTCAGAGCCAAAGTTTCCAAGGTTATTGTCTGCAAAGAACTTTTAGTTCAGACATTTATGCAGACACGGGAAGTCCACACCAAGTTGTAACAATATTCACAGATAGAATTTACAGTTCATAAGGAAGCCATTCAGCCCATCGAGTCTGCACAGGCCCTTGGAAAAAGCACCCTACCCAAGACCACACCTCCACCCTATCCCCATAAACCCAGTAACCCCACCTAACCTTTTTTGGACACTAAGGGGCAATTTAGCATGGACAGTCTACCTAACCTGCACATCTTTGGACTGTGGGAGGAAACTGGAGCACCCGGAGGAAACCCACGCGCACACGGGGAGAACGTGCAGACTCCGCACAGACAGTGACCCAAGCCGGGAATCGAACCCGGGCCCCTGGAGCTGTGAAGCAACAGTGCTAACCAGTGTGCTACCGTGCCACCCAACAAACAAAATAAGGTTTATTTACAAGGTTTGAGGCACACGGTGGTACCCAACCGGGTATGAGAAGGCCGCTCCCAAACTGGCCAACCTTTTATAAAAGGTTAATTGAGCTTCCCCCGGCCCCTTAGCGGGGAAGCCTGTATTCCACAAGGGACAGGGGGAATACAATCGTTCCCACCCCGTACGTCCCATGCAGTTGCAGGTTATGACAAGTCCAAAGATGTGCGGGTTAGGTGAATTGGCCAATGATAAATTGCCCTTAATGTCCAAATTGCACTTGGTGTTGGGTGGAGGTGTTGAGTTTGGGTAGGGTGCTCTTTCCAAGAGCTGGTGCAGACTCAAAGGGCCGAATGGCCTCCTTCTGCACTGTAAATTCAATTATAATCTATGATTAATCTAGGACAAAGGTTCGGCACAACATCGTGGGCCGAAGGGCCTGTTCTGTGCTGTATTTTCTAAAAAAAAAAGACCAAAGGGATTCGCTTCTTTCCCCACCCTTGGCTCAAAATGTAGAAAAAGGCAGAGATTGGATCCTTGGTCTGTGCTGCAGCATCTGATCCCTGCTGGGTCCAGGTTAAGCATTTGACAATTGCCCTCCAGTGGAAAATACTGGCTAAGGTAACCCATGCCACACAAACACTGTCCAACAGCCTCTGCTGGGAGAGAGCACAAATTTGTTTGACCAAAATTCCATTATTGCCAAAGTTTGTACATGAGTTTGCCAGAGGAGTGAAATCGCAGAAAGGTGCCCATAGAGTTGTACCAGGGCAAGGAGAAGATGCCCTCAAGAGGATGAAGTATGAGAGAAAGGTTTTAAAACACAGCTTATTATGAATGCTACTAAAAATCTTGTACAACTGACACTGAAGAAGTACAGGCCAAATCCTTGATACAAGCACAAGAGAGATCCATGCTCAGATAAACCAATGATACAGGCTTAGTATCCAAAAGTGAAGCTCCTACAAGACCAACTTCCATTACCAAGACGCACTCACTGCCCAAAACAGCACAAAACTAATAACAGACTGAATATCTGAAACTGGGCAATATAGAACTTGTGTCTCGTAGCAACACAGTTTAAATATATGGGTGTACAATTTGCATTAATTAGTAATGGAAGGCAATGAATTTTTAGCTGGTAGATTGACTGGAGTGGCTTATTCTAATCCATAACCAAGAACAATTGATTTGCTTCTTGCAACTTGGAGTTGGGAACACTTACAATCATTTGGAGGATCAGATCCGAATTAAAATTATGAATAGGCAAAGTGGAACTTCAAAAAAGGAATGTTACCCTCAATCACTTCTCCCTTTTGTTTGGTTATTGAGTTGAAGAGGCAGTTCAACATTACAGCTTATCGACCATCAATCAACTTTATATGGACACTGCTGGTAAATTCAGGAAGCTTGTCAGTGTAAATGTTGATTCCTAGACATGCCTTAAAGCAGTGTATGATTTATGGTGATACACTGGCCCATATCATTATTGAAACACTACAACAGCTGTAATAAAGCCATTTCCTGACTGGGCCATCACTGCTGACAGAATTCATACCATAAGACCTCATAACTCAACCTCGGTGTCTGCAATTGCAGACACTTTAGCTGGAGGTACAATGAGTTACAGAAGAGAGGTGTTCATTTTAAAGTGACCCGTTAAATTCAGTTTAGTTTGCTTATTCAATTTCTATAAAGTGCCTCTGGTTTATAATTATTTTCAGAGTTTGAGGTTTGATCAGAATTTTCCTTGCATGTTTGGGAACGAGATGGAAGACTTACTTCCATCAATGCCTTGTATAGAGCACAAAGGGGAATGTGTGGATTAGATGTAACTGTGGCTGCTGTGTCTCTGCTGTATATCGCTGCCCATGCCAATCAGTAAGCAGCTGTCCTCTTCAGGTCGGTTTAGCTCACTTGGCTAGACAACTGGTTTGTGATGCTATGCAAGGCCACCATCGTGGGGGGGGGGGGGGTTCAATTCCCGTACCGGCTGAGGGTATTCATGACTTCTCAACCTTGGCCCTTGCCTGAGGTGTGGTGATCCTCAGGTTAAATCACCACCAGTGAGCTCCTCCTCAAAGGAGAAAGCAGCCTCTAGTCATCTAGGACTCTGGTGACTTTACCTGACCCGCTCCAATTGTTCCGATAACTAGTGCTTTGTTTAAAATTCCACTAGCAAATGGCTGTGTCCCCTTCATTCCCACCTGGAGTTCACCACAATCCCAAATGCCCCAGTGAGTCGGGTGGGCTTAGCTGGAAAAGAAATAGGAAGGAAACCCAACTTGATTAATGTAGACAATGGCGTGTTGGGTGTTCCGATGCACAAATGATCCAACACGGCTGTAGATGGTACAGCTCTGTTTTATTGGCTAAACAACGGTTACAACTAACTGCTGGCTTGGGTACGTGCTTCACCAGCTAACCTGTGGACCCAGCCCTATCACTATCCTAGTGAGGCACTCAGCACATGGTCTATGTCTGAGTGGCACGCTGTGAGCTCGGTGCTCTGAGCTATCTCCTGGTAGAATGAGCGGGAACGGTGGTGTTCCCTGTTTTATAGTGCGTGTGCTCTCACTGGTGATTGGCTGCGATGTTATGTGTGTGCTGGTTGGTCCAACTACCTGTCCATCAGTGTGTGTGTGATTGCACCATGATATGCTGATCTGGATATCATGACAGACAATTTAAATGCCATTGCACTTTTTGGAATTGCCATTCGGAAATGTCTGTCATGTTCTTTTGATTGTATTGAAACACTACAGTGTGGCACTGCCAGGGTGCCAGGCTGGCAGTGCCACTGTGCCCAGGTGGTATCGGGGTACCAGGGTACCACCCTGCCCAGAGGCTGACTGTGGTGATATGCATCACTGTATATACACAAGGGGTTAATGCAAATATACTACAACTAAGTTACCACTAGAGGGAGCACCAGAGATGTCATGACACACAGACATACAGCCAATGGGTCATTACAACAACCAATGGTAATCAGGACACCCAGAGGTGGCATTATCACAAGGGGGCATTACACAACCCATATAAAAGGACAGGGCACACATGCTCTTTCTCTTTCCACAGACCCACAACTAGAGGGTACATCAGAAGCATCACACCGGACTTCTGGTTGCGGCTATGTGGAGCTAAGTCGCACATTCGGCGGCTCCCGCAAAAACGGACATTTGGGCTCTTTTCAGGGCCCCCAATGGGACTTTTTCGACGTTTCCCGGTGTGGGAAGGAGTCTATAACAGCTCCCCGTCAGTATATGGCTTCAACTGGGAGCGAGGCGACAAAAAAGGTGGTGGTGGAAGAAGGACAAAAGGAGCGAGGGAAGAAGGACAAAATGGCGGTGGGCGGAGACCAGGCAGCGTGGATGCAGTGGGCGGAAGAGCAGTAGGAGGGTATCCAGCGCTGCTTCAGAGAGATTAAAACGGACCTGCTAGGACTGATGAAGGCGTCTATTGATAAGCTGCTGGAGTCACAGACGGCCCAGGGGGTGGCGATCCGCGAGGCTCGACAAAAGATCTCTGACAATGAGGACGATATCTTAGGCCTGGCGGTAAAGGTGGAGGCGCATGAGACGTTCTACAAGAAATGGCAGGAGCGATTCGAGGAGATGGAGAATCGGTCGAGACGGAAGAATCTGCGGATTCTGGTCCTCCCAGAGGGGCTGGAGGGGCCGGACGTGGGGGCCTATGTGGTCACCATGTTGAACTTGCTGATGGGAGCGGGGTCCTTCCAGGGGCCCCTGGAGCTGGAAGGGGCCCATAGAGTGCTGGCGAGGAGGCCTAAGGCTAACGAGCCTCCGCGGGCGGTGCTGGTGCGGTTCCATCGGTTCGTCGATCGGAAGTGTGCTCTCAGGTGGGCCAAGAAGGAGAGGAGCAGCAGGTAGGAGAACGCGGAGGTTCGGATATATCAGGACTGGAGTGCGGAGCTGGCGAAGAGGAAGGCCGGGTACAACCGGGCGAAGGCGGTGCTGCACAGGAAGGGGGTGAAGTTTGGCATGTTGCAGCCGGCGCGACTGTGGGTTACCTACAAGGACCGGCACCATTACTTTGAGTCTCCGGAGGAGGCGTGGCCTTTGTTCAGGCCGAGAAGTTGGACACAGGTTGAGGGTCGGGACGGGCGATTGGGAACTGCGGTTGATATGCTATGTTTATTTTTGTTTCGCGGGGGGGGCTTTTGTATTGCTCCGGGTTTCTTTTTCTTTGTGTTTTTTCTCTTTTGGGTTGGTGAGGGTGGCTGGGGCGGGTTGGGCACTGTTTTGGTTGGGTTGGTCGGGGGGGCTTTTGGAGGTGAGATGGGGCCCCGCGGGGAAGGGGGAGGCCCGAGTCAGGGGTGAGGGGACTGGGCCTGTAAAAGGAGCTACGTCAGAGGTGGCGGGGCCTGGTAGGTGGAAAGCGCGGGCTTTTTCCCGCGCTGAAGACTGGAGGGGGCGGGGCTGGGGCGGGGAAGCGAGGGTTGTTTCCTGCGCTTAGAACGGAAGGGGGAGGGGGAGAGCCTATAGATGGGGAACGGGAGAGGAGGGTGTGCCACACAATGGGAGGGGTCGAAGGAGAGGCGGGAGTGGCCGGGGTCAGCAGGAGTCAGCTGACTTGCGGGAGTGCAATGGGGGGAGTAAATCAGCTCGGATGGGTCCTTGCCGGGGGGGGGGGGGGGGGGGGGGGAAATCGAGTTGCTGCTGCTATGGTCAAGGAGGAGCTGGAGCGAGTGGGGGGGGGGGTCGAGACGGGGGTATGCCACTGTGGGGAACGGGCCGGGTGAGGGGTGCGGTTGCGTGGTTGGCCGAGGAGGGGTCATGGCTAGTCGGCGGGAGAGGGGGGGCGGGTAGCCCCCTGATCCGGCTGATAACCTGGAATGTAAGGGCACTGAATGGGCCGGTTAAGCGGGCCCGCGTGTTCGTGCACCTGAAGGGGTTCAAGGCGGATATGGCTATGCTTCAGGAGACACACCTGAAGGTGGCAGACCAGGTAAGACTGAGGAAAGGGTGGGTACGTCAGGTGTTTCACTCGAGGCTGGATGCCAAAAATCGAGGGGTGGCGATCTTGGTGGGAAAGAAGGTGTCGTTTGAGGCGTCGAGCATTGGTGGCAGATAATGGCGGCAGGTACGTAATGGTAAGTGGTAAGTTGCAGGGAGAGAGGGTGGTACTGGTCAATGTGTATGCTCCGAACTGGGACGATGCGAGTTTTATGCGGCGTATGTTGGGTCGGATCCCAGACTTGGAAGTGGGGGGCCTGAGAATGGGGGGAGACTTTAACACGGTGTTGGATCTGGCACTGGATTGCTCCAGGTCTAGGACGGGTAGGAAGCCGGCGGTGGCTAGAGTGCTGAGGGGGTTTATGGACCAGTTGGGAGGGGTGGACCCTTGGAGATTTGCAAGGCCGGGGGCTAGGGAATTTTCATTCTTCTCCCATGTCCATAAGGCTTATTCCCGAATCGACTTTTTCATCTTGAGTAGGGCGTTGACAGCGAGAGTGGAGGATACCGAGTATTCGGCAATAGCCATTTTGGACCGCGCCCGGCATTGGGTGGACTTGGAGATGGGGGAAGAGAGGGACCAGAGCCATCTGTGGCGCTTGGAGGTGGGGCTGTTGGCGGACGTGGAGGTGAGCGAGCGGGTCCGAGGAAGTATAGAGAGGTACGTGGAGACCAACGACAACGGGGAGATCCGAGTGGGGATGGTATGGGAGGCACTGAAGGCGGTGGTGAGGGGAGAACTGATCTCCATTAGGGCCCACAAGGAGCGGGGGGAGAGGGAGAGGCTGGTGGGGGAGATGGTGAGGGTAGACAGGAGGTATGCGGAGGAGCCCGAGGAAGGATTGTTGAGGAAGAGGCGTAGCCTCCAGGTCGAATTCGACCTGGTGACCACCAGGAAGGTGGAGGTGCAGTGGAGGAAGGCCCAGGGGGCGATTTACGAGTATGGGGAAAAGGCAAGCCGGATGCTGGCGCATCAGCTTCGGAAGCGGGACGCAGCTAGGGAGATCAGGGGAGTTAAGGACAGGGGAGGGAGTATGGTGCGGAGTGGAGCTGGCATCAATGGGGTCTTCAGGGACTTCTACGACGAATTGTACCGATCCGAGCCCCCACGGGAGGAGTGAGGGATGGGCCGCTTCCTGGACCAATTGAGGTTTCCAAAGGTGGAAGAGGGACTGGTGGTGGGATTGGAGGCCCCGATTGGGCTGGAGGAGCTGATCAAAGGGATAGGGAGCATGCAGGCAGGGAAGGCACCGGGGCCGGACGGTTTCCCGGTCGAATTCTATATAAATTATATGGACCTGTTGGGCCTGCTGTTAGTTAGGACCTTTAATGAGGCAAGGGAGGAGGGGGCTTTGCCCCCGACGATGTCCCGGGCACTGATCTCCTTGATCCTGAAGCGGGACAAGGATCCTCTGCAGTGTGGGTCTTACAGGCCGATTTTGTTGCTAAACGTAGATGCCAAGGTGCTGGCAAAGGTCTTAGCCACGAGGATTGAGGATTGTGTGCCGCAGATCATCCATGAAGACCAGACGGGGTTCGTGAAGGGGAGGCAGTTGAACGTGAATGTGCGGAGGCTTTTGAACGTTATTATGATGCCGGCGAGGGAGGGGAAGGCGGAGATTGTGGTGGCGATGGACGCTGAGAAGGCCTTCGATAGGGTAGAGTGGGGGTACTTGTGGGAGGTGCTGAAGAGGTTCGGGTTTGGGGAGGGGTTTGTCAGGTGGGTTAGGCTGTTGTATGAGATTCCGATGGCGAGTGTGGCCACAAACAGGAGGAGGACCGAGTACTTTCGGTTGCACCGAGGGACGAGACAGGCGTGTCCCTTATCCCCCCTGCTCTTCGCACTGGCGATTGAACCCCTGGCTATGGCACTGAGGGAGTCAAGGAACCGGAGGGGGTTGCTGCGGGGTGGGGAGGAGCATAGGGTGCCTCTTTATGCGGACGACCTGCTGCTGTATGTGGCGGACCTGGTGGGAGGAATGCCAGAGGTAATGAGGATTCTTAGGGAATTCGGGGACTTTTCGGGGTACAAGCTCAACATGGGGAAGAGCGAGCTCTTCGTAGTTCATCCAGGGGACCAGGAGAGGGGGATTGGCGAGCTCCCACTAAAAAAGGCGGAGAGGAGCTTCAGGTATCTGGGACTCCAGGTGGCCAGGAGCTGGGGGGCCCTGCATAGGCTTAATTGTACAAGGCTGGTGGAGCAAATGGAGGAGGAGTTCAAGAGGTGGGACGCGTTGCCACTGTCCTTGGCGGGTAGGGTGCAGTCAATCAAAATGACGGTGCTCCGAAGGTTTTTGTTCCTGTTCCAGTGTTTATCCCGAAGGCTTTTTTCAGGCGGGTTAACAGGAGTTTAATGGGGTTTGTGTGGGCGCGAGGTACTCCGAGGGTGAGAAGGGTGTTCCTGGAGTGGAGTAGAGATAGAGGAGGACTGGCGCTGCCCAACCTCTGTGGATACTACTGGGCCGCCAATGCGACGATGGTGCACAAGTGGGTGATGGAGGGGGCTGCATGGAAGAGGCTGGAGATGGCGTCTTGTGTGGATACGAGTCTGGGGGTGCTGGCAACGGCGCCGCTGCCGCTCCCTCCATGAGCCCGGTGGTGGTGGCTGCCCTCAAAGTTTGGGGGCAATGGAGGCGGCACAGGGTAGAAGTGGGGGCCTCGGTGGGGACCCCATTATGGGGGAACCACTGGTTCGCCCCAGGAAGAACAGGTGGGTTTGCGGGGTGGCACAGGGCAGGGATACAAAAGTTGGGGGACCTGTTTGTGGACGGGAAGTTCGTGAGCCTGGGTGAGCTGGAGGAGAAGTACGCGCTCCCCCCGGGGAACACCTTCAGGTACTTACAGGGAAGGGCGTTTGCCAGACGGCAGGTGGCGGAATCCCGCGGCTACGGCCACACACAGTACAGGACAGGGTGCTATCGGGGGGGAGTGGGGAAGATCTCGGAAACTTACTAGGTGATGCAGGAGGAGGAGGAGGCCTCGGTGGTGGAGGTAAAAGGTAAGTGGGAGGAGGAGTTGGGAGAGGAAATTGAGGCAGGGACGTGGGCAGATGCCCTGGGGAGGGTGAACTCTTCCTCATTGTGCGCGAGGCTCAGACTCATACAGTTTAAGGTGCTGCACAGGGCACACATGACCTGGACAAGGATGAGTCGGTTTTTTGGGGGTGAGGACAGGTGTGTTAGGTGCTCAGGGAGCCCAGCAAATCACACCCATGTGTTCTGGGCATGCCCAGCGCTGGAGGAATTTTGGAAGGGCGTAGCGAGGACGGTGTCAAGGGTGGTAGGATCCAGGGTCAAACCGGGCTGGGGGCTCGCAATATTTGGGGTGGCAGAGGAGCCGGGAGTGCAGGAGGCGAAAGAGGCCGGAATTCTGGCCTTTGCGTCCCTGGTAGCCCGGCGAAGGATTCTTCTTCAGTGGAAGGATGCGAGGCCCCCAAGCGTGGAATCCTGGATCAATGATATGGCGGGGTTTATTAAATTGGAGAGGGTGAAATTCGCTTTGAGAGGATCGGTATAAGGGTTCTTTAGGCGGTGGCAACCGTTCTTAGACTTCCTGGCAGAGCGGTAGACAACGGACAGCAGCAGCAGCAACCCGGGGTGGGGGGGGGGGGGTCACTTTATTATTTTTTGTTTTTGTGATTTACACTGGAGGGTCTGAGGGGGTGTATATACTTGTTGTATTAAGTCGGGGCGTTAATGTTAATTTTATTATTTATGTACAGGGGGAGGAGGGGGGTATGGAGGGTTGCTTTTGTGGACTGTGTTTTGTACTTAACCCTGTTGGGTTCCTTTTTCAATTTGTTATTGATATTTTATGAAAACCTTCAATAAAAATTATTTTTTAAAAAAAGAAGCATCACACCCAGCACGTGGCTTAGAGCAGACTGGTTTAGTTAGACTGAGGTACTACAGTTAGATTAACAGGAGAGTCGAACTCACTTAAGAACTGTGTTAATAGTTCAATAAACATATTGAACTCATTACAAAGTCTGGACCTGGACCTGGAGCATACATCAAGGAAGCAACTTATGCTACACGAAGAAGCAGAACACAACACTGACCACCCATGGACATCTGATCGCCTGGGTGACAGTCCCAAGTGCCGCTACGCCTGGCCCACACTTGTGGAGACCAGTGCTAAACATCGCCCAGTCAAGGTCATGCCCTGTGAGGGCAGGACCCAGATCGCGACACCTCGCAAGATCCCGTTAGATCTTGCAAGAGATAATGAGCATCATAAATCTTGTGCGAGGCCCCTAGGCCATTAGATCGCGCCCGAGAGCTCAGTTAGTTGTCCAAATTTAATTCAGAGACTCAAAATTCACGTTACAAAATGACCAGAAAACCCGATTTCCAATATTTACTTATTATCTGCTATGAACTATGTTGTTGAGATAGATCAATAAGGACAGTGAACTTGCCAGGAACTGAACAAAACCTGCCGCTACTGCACAGTGCTGACACACATTCCTGTTCACTGACTGATGATGCTGTTTATCTTTTCCCATACAGGTTGTTCATACATTGAGGTGTGCACATTGCTCCTTTCTTTTGAAAGATGGTTCATATTTAAGGCAATGTTAACAATACGGTCAGTCGGTCTGCATCAGCTTTAAGCATAACACATGCTATCTGTTTTTGTTACAGGAGTCTCCTGTGACAAAAACCATTCCAGTCAAGCAGGGCTCCACGTTGGGAATGGAATCTCCGTACTCTTTCATGTTTGGTGTTTCTGAAAGGTCATGTCACCAATTTCAATAGAAACGGCAATCAGAGGAAGTCCCACTGTGTTTATGATGTGGGTGCTCAGTTCTACATACCTCTGTGCAAACGTCGCTAGCGCAGATTGACTTCAATTGGTGAGTTGAATCAGCTGAATGGCCTGGTCAAAGTTCCTTACATTGCGTTTATTTTACTCTCGTCTTTTTCCCCTCCTCCCTGTGTTGTCTTTCTCACCGAGAAAGTTGGCAATGCTCATCTTGCAGTATCTTAGCCTTTAATCACATCTGACCAGTGATTGTCGGAGGACTTCTGTGCCATCTATCAACCCCACATCTGCATTTCCAACGGAAGGGTTTTAAATGGTTCAGAAGGTTGCAGATTTCTGGTGCGTGCTACAACCCAATGAGGCTCTCACAGGCCCAGATAGTGAAATGCTGCCCTTCCTGCCCCTGTCAAACCCGCATTGGAAAAGCCCTGGCAGTCACAGCTACTTTGTCAAACTTCCTGATTACCTCCGTACTCGATTCTTCCCAAAGGATTTCCTGTGTTGCAAGTCCCGAGACTTTTAATTATAGAATGCAGAAAATTAGAAAAATATGCCACCCTGCACGGGTTTCCCCAGAATAAAAATAAAATCTGCACAGGTAGCACACAGCCCGAATCATAATCCTCATCGACAAAAATGGCTGTCATGTGTGAGTTTGTATCGAAAAGACCACCTGGGCGGCATTCTTATCCAGTTAGTACATGAGATTTACAGACAGGTGGATGCTAAGTTCACTCTCCAGTGTGTGGGGTTGTGTTAGCTACTAACAGGTAGGGCGGTATACCCCCCCCCTCCAGGATTGTGTTGAGAAACAATCAGCCAAATTTCCTGGTCCCGATTAGCTACCTCACATTTTACTGTTCGTGGGAGCAAAGCATCAGGCTTAGCTGTGAGGCTATGGCAGTGAAAATGCATGCTAATGTTCCCCTCCAATGTGATCAGCACGTGCACTGCAGTGAATCAAGGTGGTGGTGAGCATTGCCTTCTCAGGGGAGGAGAATATATGTTGGCCTTGCCTGTGGTTGGCACAGTGGCACTGTGGTTAGCACTGCTGCCTCACAGCGCCAGGGACCCGGGTTCGATTCCGACCTCAGGTGACTGTGTGGGGTTTGCACGTTCTCCCCGTGTCTGTGTGGGCTTCCTCCGGGTGCTCCGGTTTCCTCCCGCAGTCCAAAGATGTGTAAGTGAGGTGGATTGGCCACGTTAAATTGCCCCTTAGTGTCCAGGGTGTCATAATATACACCAGTATATCATGGTGCAGACACACACACACTGATGGACACACAGCAAGACCAATTAACACACACAACACCGCAGCCAATCACCAGTTAGAGCACACTCACTATATAGACAGAGGGCATCAGAGTTCCCGCTCATTCGGGATGCAGCCTCTCAGAAGGACAGAGCTTACAGCTTACAGCACAGATCTTCACCATGTGCTGAGCGCATAGACTGGTTAGGACAGGCAGAGGTCTTTAGTATAATCTAACATAGTGTTCACCCACAGTGAAAGTATGTTCAACAGTTTCTAACTTAATAAAATAGTGTTGCACTATTTTAAGTGTTGGTGGTCTGTATGTGCCCCACGGATCCAGAGCACCCAACACACCACAGGGATGTGTAGGTCAGGTGGGTTTGCAGGGATGGTGCGGGGAATAGGCATAGGTGGGGTGCTCTTTGGGCGGGCCAGTGCAGATTCGATAGGTTGAATGGCCTCCTTCTGAACTGTAAGGATCTATGGGTATCCCCAGAATGATAAAATACTTTTTTACCCAATGTCAGAAGAAGCTCTACACAGGGAAACATTGGCAAATTCCTGTCGGGATGATCTAAGAAATGTAGCCTATATTAAATCAGTATCAATGTTTCTGATACGATCCATGCACAGATGCAAATGTTGGCAACAGTTGGTGTATTTACCCACGCAAACACTGGGGGAAAGTGCAAACTCCATACGGACAGTGACCCAGAGCCGGGATTGAACCTGGGACCTCGGCGCCATGAGGCATCAATGCTAACCACTGTGCCACCGTGCTGCCCTTGAAGCATGACAAATTTAACGCTGGGTGGGTTCATAACACCTAAACAACCAAGGCCAATGCTGTCAAAATAGTGTTGGGACACAACAACTACTTACATTAACATGGTGCCTTGAATGATAATGGAAATCCTAAGGCATATCACAGGAGCATTATAAAACAGAATATGACCCT
This sequence comes from Scyliorhinus torazame, assembly GCF_047496885.1. Classification (NCBI taxonomy): domain Eukaryota; kingdom Metazoa; phylum Chordata; class Chondrichthyes; order Carcharhiniformes; family Scyliorhinidae; genus Scyliorhinus; species Scyliorhinus torazame. The sequence continues at coordinate 8,875,618 of NC_092723.1, forward strand.
GAAACACATAAGCAGATGTTAGCTCAGGTGACAAGAATCTTTGTCAAAAAGGTAGGTTTAAAGGTTGTCTTAAAAAGTGAGGGAGGGAGAGATGTGTAGTGAGGGAATTTCAGAATTTAGAGCGCCAAGTGCCTGACGGTATGGCCACCAATGGTGGGGATGCGCAGAAGGACGGAATTCGAGGAGTGCGGATATCTGGAGTGCAGACCCTGAACTGAAGCTAATCTTTAACAGTAATACGTGAGCATCAATCGTAACAAGCTGAAGAATAGAACTGCCAATAGCACAGGCTATTACCACATAAAATAGATTCCTTATAAAAGATCCACAGTGCAATCTAAAGGATCAAACCTTCCACGCAAACAGCGGATGATGATCACACTCCTCAGAATTAGAGATGGGAGATTAAGGCATCCTCAGCCTGTGGAGTTCCTGATCAAACAGTGAGAGCGCCATCGCTGTACTGTGCTGTACTGTTCTATGTTCCATATAGTCCAATCTGACGAATGCATGGGCGACAACGATGGAGCAATTAAAATTGGGGTTGTTCAGAAGCCGGAATCGGAAGTGTGGAGTTACTGGACGGGATTTTCTACTCCCTCCGTGACGCGTTTTGAGGCCGTTGGAGGCAGCCCGCCTTCCGCCGGTCAGCAGGCGGCCTTCTGGTCCTGACGCTGTCAACGGTGCTTCCCATTGTTTTCACCCTCCGCCGCCAGGAACCCCAGGGTGGTCCGCCGCCAGGAACCCCAGGGTGGTCCGCCGCCAGGAACCCCAGGGTGGTCCGCCGCCAGGAACCCCAGGGTGGTCCGCCGCCAGGAACCCCAGGGTGGGGAAGGGGGCGGGGGGGTCACCACCAGTGGAACCGGAAAATCCCGATGGCGGGACCGGTCAGAAAATCCCATCCCAATATCTCAGGGTTCCAGGACTGGTGGAAGTTCCAGAGATAGGGAGGGGTGAAATCCTGGAGGGATTGAAAACAAGGACGAGAATTGTAAAATCGCAATGTTGGTGACAATCCTGCACCCCACCCCAAAATCCACCACTATGAAGCCATGTGGATCCTGTTTCTGTTACACCCCCACTTCTGTTTGGAAGCTTTAAAGACGAGGGAGAAACTAAATCCATAAAAAATGCCTCGGAAATGCAAGGATAGCTTCGCAACTCTTAAAAGCTGGGTGCAGAGAAAAGGTTAATGTTCACCTATTTTTCTCTATCAAACTCCAATCTGCTGCGTTTTTCTTCAGGTTTTGAACATTTTAAATATTCTTTACATCTCGATGAGTCAGGTTTTCAAAGAAGTCATGTGGTGGTCTGTATTAGGGGTATTAAGGTACCCTGTGATGCCAAGAGGCTTGTCATGATATTCAAACACACACATCATGATGGACACACCAACAGACAAATCAGAGCACACAACACCACAACCAATCACACACAAGGACACCAACCACATAAAAGCACGAGCACGACACCTAGTGGACAGTAGGTCTGGGGACAAAGACACGGACAAGACCTGTTACAAGATCACAAACAGGGAATCCCCACGTGCAGAGTATCAAGACAAAACTGTACATAGAGAGTTTAAATAAAATAGCGTTGTACCATATACAACCGTGTTGGCTCATCTGTGTGTCAGAACGCCCAACACCACATGGTACAGGAGTGGATCGATACCTGCCAGCTAACCTGCCATTCTGGACATGGACCGCACCGACAAACCGCAGCCGTTGCAAGTCGCGGGGAACCTGGGTACCAATTGGAAGCTCTTCAGGCAGCGATTTGACCTGTACATCCAAGCCAACGTAAAACAGAGTGCCTCGGATGAAACGAAGATTGCAATGCTCCTCTTCTACGCAGGTCAGCACGCCCTCGACGTCTTCAACTCACTGGTGTTCGAAGAAGGCGAAAACCAATCCAAATATGACACGGTCATCCTCAAACTGGACCAGCACTTTAAGGTTGAAGTGAATGAAAGTTTTGAAAGATACCTCTTTCAGCAACGCCTGCAAGGTAAGGAGGAGCTTTTTCAACCCTTTTTGACCCACCTCCGAATTCTAGCGCAGTCCTGCGGTTACGGCAGCACCACAGAGTCCATGATCAGGGACCAGATTGTTTTTGGCGTTGCCTCTAGTGGCCTACGCCAGCAGCTTCTTAAAATAAAAAGCCTCACCTTAGCGTCTGCTGTGGAAGCCTGTGTCCTCCACGAGAATGCAACCTGCCGTTTTGCCCGATTTCAGGCGTCCGAGTTGGCACAGAGGGGGTCCCCAGCCGTCGAATCGGCAAGCCAGGCCGCCCATGACTCCGAACGCATCCAGGCCGTCGATTACTTCCCGACCCACGGCCCGGACGACAGCGGCCGCTTCCCGCGCTTTTCGCGGTCTCCCGCGCTGGTGCGCGCCAAAAATAACGGCCACATCGAGGGACGCACTGCGCAGGCGCGCCCACCGCAAGATCGCACTGCGCATGCGCAGTGGCGCAACGAATGCCGTGACGTCATGACGTGCGGCAATTGTGGAGCTGTACACTTAAAAGGGCAATGTCCTGCTAAAAACCGACAGTGCCTCAGATGTGGCAAGATGGGCCACTATGCTGCCCACTGTCGTTCGGCTCAACCCATGGATCCTGCACATCCCCGACAATCTCGCAGACAAGTCAGGACCGTCCAGCCCACGCATCAAGACTTCCAGTTAAGTGATGCAGATGACCAGGATGCCTTCCGCGTTTCCGTCATCGATGTCAACAAGGTCAATGCCATCAATCCAGCCGATGAGTGGTGTGCCACCCTGGCGGTCAACCCGAACTCGTCGCAAGCCCATTAGACTGGACTTATAACACCGTTCATATGTCTAACAAGTTACACAATTTTATATGATAACCTGTTGTTGTTTATCGTTCCAGATATCATCTGACTGGACGACTGTTCAAGTTTTTTTTCTCGTTCGCATTCATGTTCTGTTATGGTACAACCTTGTTCATGTGACGCACCCGACATCGCCCCATGTAAATAGTTACGTCATATGCACATGCTGTACACAACACACACACACTCTTAGATGCACTCACGGCGCGATCATATTTATTACCACATAGGCACATATCTTTGTATAAAGGGGGGATATCATGATATTCAAACACACACATCATGATGGACACACCAACAGACAAATCAGAGCACACAACACTACAACCAATCACACACAAGGACACCAACCACATAAAAGCACGAGCACGACACCTAGTGGACAGTAGGTCTGGGGACAAAGACACGGACAAGACCTGTTACAAGATCACAAACAGGGAATCCCCACGTGCAGAGTATCAAGACAAAACTGTACATAGAAAGTTTAAATAAAATAGCGTTGTACCATATACAACCGTGTTGGCTCATCTGTGTGTCAGAACGCCCAACACCACAAGGCTATTGGTGGATAGACACTGGGTCCCGATTGGATCAGCCGCCTGCTGGCTCCACCCAATAAGACGGAGTATAAGAGCCCGGGTTCTCCCAGCAGCCGCATTCTGTAACTGTGCTGCTGGGGAACAAGTCTGCATAATAAAGCCATCGTTCGACTCCTTCTCATCTCGTCTCGTGAGTGATTGATTGCGCTACAGTCACTCGTTCTTTTTCTCAGCTGGCCGATGAGGTACAACAAAAACGTGCACTTATTCACTGATTGTCGAACAGGATAGCTACCTCTTCATCTTTATTTTCAATAAAGCTACATTCCAGCAGTGACTGTACCTGAAAAGTACTTCACGTAGTTTTGGCCTATCCTGAGAATGTGGCAGCCTCGAGACAAGTGAGAGATCTTTCTCCTTTCCCCTGTGGCATTGCTTTTGGAATGACGAAGGGGAATCTGGACAGGGTGAGGGAAGGCAGAGCAGGTAAGGCCCAGCCGGCAGGGAGATTTGGGCAGCGCACTGCATCAGGGAGCGGAGAAGGATGCAAGGCACAGTCAGGATGATGGTTTTATATTATAAGAGTTGGTTGGTCAATACGGGGGGGGGGGCAGCACCATACTACAGTGGTTAGCACAGTTGCTTCACAGCTCCAGGGTCCTGGGTTCGATTCCCGGCTTGGGTAATTGTATGTGTGGAGTCTGCACATTCTCCCCGTGACTGCGTGGGTTACCTCCGGGTGCTCCGGTTTCCCCCCACAGTCCAAAGATGTGCAGGTTAGGTGGATTGACCACGATAAATTGCCCTTAGTGTCCAAAAGAGGGTAGTTGATGCTACTGGGATGGGGTGAAGGTGTGGGTTTGGGTGGGGTGCTCTTTCCAAGGGCCGGTGCAGACTCGAAGGGCCGAATGGCCTCCTTCTGCTCTGTAAATTCTATGATTATTTAAATCTATGAAAGTTGACAGTTGAAGTTGACACTGGTGTGAGGGTGGCCTTCCAAGGACAGGACACGTTAAGGAAATTGAGGCTTTAACTCAGGCTGTTCTCAGCCTGGAAAACAGCAGAGAAAACCGTCCAGCTACACACATAGTGTGAAATAATAATAATAATCCTTATTGTCACAATAGGCTTACATTAACACTGCAATGAAGTTACTGTGAAAAGCCCCGGGTCGCCACACTCCCGCTGCCTGTTCGGGTACACAGAGGGAGAATTCAGAATTTCCAATTCACCTAACAAATTCACTAATGAGATTAAAATCAATGTAAATTAGCAGTGATCAGTTTCTCGCCCGTTCTGAGGAAGATTCCGCTCACGCCAGTTAGGGCGAGCCGGGTGGATCGGAAACAGATTTGTAACCCGGAGAAAATTCAGTTTCAGGGCTCCCCCGCAGTTTTTCTGACATACTGGGGGATTTGCGCTGAGGATTGACTCTGTTTCGCTCTCCCCCAAGGCTGCCAAACCGGCAGAGTTTGTCCGATATTTTGGCTGGAATTCTCCGACTGTTGCGTTTCGCTTTCCCCACCGCCAGCGCACCCCAGCCCACGGGTTTCCCGGTGGAGTTGGGTGGCTTCAATGGGAAATTCCATTGACAAGTGACGGGAGAACAGAATCCCGCCACTAGGGAGCAGCGTGCTGCCCAGAGACACGCACCTGGGTGACCTGAGAATTCGGCCCTTTATGTACTTTTCTACCAACCATCTCGTCCCAGAAGGAAGAGAAACTCCTTCCCTAGCCTGACAAGCGCAGGGATCTGGAATGCACAGGCCTCGTTTTCAAATGGACTATGATTCAGGATCAAATATCACATATGTAGACAGTGGAGATCTCTTTTCAGATGTTATATTATGGTGTCATGTAGTTCACACCTAGCTTTATGAGATGATAAGAATGTTTCCAGCACATTGGGACAGTTGAACAAAGAACAATACAGCACAGGAACAGCCCTCCAAGCCGGTCGTGATACCAACCTTGGCCAAAACCCTCAACCTTCCTTGTGCTGTATCCCTCTATACCCACCCTATCCATGTATTTGTCGAGATGCCTTTTGAACGGCGTTAATGTATTTGCTTCCACAACCTCCCCTGGCAACGCGTTCCAGGCACTCACCACTCTCTGTATAAAAAACCTGCCTCGCACATCTCCTCTAAACTTTTCCCCACAGACCTTAAACCTATGCCCCCTAGTGACTGACCCCTCCACCCTGGGAAAGAGTGCCTGCCCATCCACTCTATTCATGCCCCTCATAATCTTGTGGACCTCTATCAGGTTGCCCCTCAACCTTTGTCATTCTAATGAAAACAGCCTGAGTCTATCCGCATAGCTAACACCCTGCAGACTAGGCAACATCTTAGTAAACCTCCTCTAGACCCTCTCCAAAGCCTCCACATCCTTCTGGTAGTGTGGAGAACAGAATTGTGCGCAATATTCCAAGTGCGGCCTTACCAAGGTTCTATACAACTGTAGCATGACTTGCCAGTTTTTATACTTGAGGTGACGCAAACTGTCTGAGCCATCTCCTTCTATACTGCCTGCATTACCCATACCTGTGATCACCTGCCTTGGAGACCCTTACCTCTGACGATTATCTCCATCAAAATCTCAATCACTATAGTAACCCTTGTTGCTGCTCCTCCCCTTGCCACTTTCATCTCTTCCGCTCTCCTCCCTCTCATATAAACGTTTCATCATCCCGGCCTGCAAATTGCAGTGGCCTTTTTCACAGCTCCTGCAGCCAAACCCTTTTCATCGCTTCTCCCCCTGCTATTTTCTCAGAAGTTACCCGGGCCAGATCCCGGAGTTAGAGCCTCAAATTCCTTCACGTGCCCTGCTCTTGGAAGGTCACCGTCAAACGAGAGTCAACCTCAAGTATGGACTTTAATAAGCTTATATGTCACGTTTGCTGTTTCTCTGTGTGTTTACTGAAGGGTCTGAGTGGCATTACTTGAGTGGCTTATTCCTGGACATCCCTCTGGTTTTAATGGTTGCCTCCACTTGCGTTTGTCAGCTTCCTGCTTCTCGATTGTACCGGGAAGATTTCCACTCTGCTCACGAGAGACTATCGTGGCGTTTTCAGCCAAGAAAGATTAAATGGTGATGAATGTACCTTAATCATTTCATGATCTACAACTGTAATTATTTACAACTAATTAAATCACTAGCGAAATCTGATCGTTTTTAGTAAGGCCAAGCTTCTCGAATGAGGTAATTTTCCAGAAATATTTTGGTCTTTTTTTCTCTCCTTATTTCCTGAAGTTACTGAGTCCATACAGTCCACAACCACTGACAAGCTTTAGGTACCTTGTCATTTTTAATCTGTATGCTTAGACAGTGAATGTTAACAGGTGCCTAGATTATCGGCCATCATTGTCAAGATCAGTCTCACCCAATCTCTCGATGCAAATATATGTCCCAGTTGGGGGTTACTGGACAGTAGAGGACATACCTTCAACTGATTTTTCCCCTTCTAGCCCAGGAATACTAAGACCCCTCCCTTGCAATGCCCCTCCCTTAACTTGCCCCTCTCCCCCAACCCCGCAACCTCCACCCTTTCCATCAGCAAAACCAGATACTGTGTCTTGGGCCTAGCTGCTCCCTGTGACTGAGTCCCATGTTGAATCGTGCAGTCATTAACTGACCCATTGAAGAAGCTACCAAGTAACCTTAACGCTCTTGAGGAATCTTACTCCCAACGGAAAATATTTAATCACAAAGTCTAACTGATGCACTATCAATTACGACGAGACGAGAGTAGAGAGTAATCGAGGCTTTATTACACAGAGATGTGTGGCCTCCTACAGCTGCTGCCGAAAAGGCTGCAGTTCGGAGAGCACACACATTTATACTCCGCCTACTGGGCGGAGCCAGCAGGCAGGGATCTACCCCCGTACCTGTAGTACAGGGGCCTTACCGTAATACCCTCGTATGCAGTGCAGTATATACAATATAATACAACAGTGGTGACTACCACACTAACAAGGGTAAGCTTTAGTTGGGTATCCCCTGAGAGGTGCTGAGCAGAGAGATATTGAATGGAGAGTTGATCTAAGACCACTTTCAGATAATTACCACTGATTTTGGTTCATTCCGACAGTGAAGTTGCCAAATACATTTGGATACCATTTTCAGGCTCTTTGTCCAGGGTAAATGACTCCATTGGGATCCTTTGGAAACTGGGTTAGAGTTTTTTAAAAAATGAATGTTCAATGGAGCAGTTTGCAACGGTCACCGTGGCTGTGATTCCTTGTGGAATGGAAAGTAGGATAACCGAGAAAACTGAAATTCTCAGGAGTGGGGCAGAGTTTAAAAAGCAGATAAATGTCTAGCTTTTCTTTTGTTTCGTACATGCCGCCTATACCAATTTGCCACCACCACTGGAGTGTGTTGCTCGGCTGCAATATCTGTGTTGAATATTTTTAACGTTGTTCAGTCTCGGGATGTCGATATCTCCAACATGGCTAACCTTCATTGCCCATCCCTAAGCAGTGGTGGTGAGCCGTCTACCCGCTCTACACCAGTAGTGCCGTTAGGGAAGCATTTTGCCCCAGCGCAGGTAGACCACACTACCCACGAGATAAAACTGCACTGAACACGGCGGTTGGTTTCCCCCGACTGTCACCTCTGGCCGAAATGATCGAGCTTTCGGAAGGGACAGATCTCCGATGGCGCCATTGGCAAAATGAATGACGATGAACCGAAGATAGTTTTCATGAGTTGTGACCGAGGCGCATTTAACTTCTGTGACTGCCGATACTCCTTATTCCAACAGCAGAGGCTTGCTTGTCAAGGGGCCAGTGACCCGCACATCCTCCCGATTAATGCACTGGGCCTGTCCATTCTGAAGTATGTTATACATTGTGACTGAAAGAAACACCCTGAGACTAACATGCTGATGAATGTCAATGTCAATTTCCCAGCTCACTGCATCCAATTCCCCCTAACCCTTTCCCATTCATTGAAATCCTGGGTGCAATTCCGCAATTGCAAAAATAATTCAGCGTTTCCCTTTGCCACCGTCATCCTCTAGATTTGTCGGAAGCCTATTGAGAAAAGGAAGCCAAGGTAATCTATATGCAGAAATCAGTCAGGTGCCTAGCAATGCAAAAGCACCAGGAGGCACTGCCAAGGGGCATAAACTGCTCCAGTGTCATTGGAGAGTTGCCAGTCTTATCCTTTTTAAACCGTTTCCCTCTCTCCCTTTGTCTCGTTCGATTACAATTATTCTCTCTCACACCAGATCACCACTGTTTAATGTATCCAATAACTTTTGCTCTTTTCAATCTTGAAGCTGTTTTGCACTTTGACCCTTCCCTTCGGCAGTAAGACTCCAGTTATTCTTCAATTGCGAAGCCAGAGTAAAGCACACACGTCAGCGTGGAGAGGCATCGAATGCTGCTGGTTGATTGGATGGTTGGCAGGTTGATTTATTTTGATGTAGTAAAACTCAACTGAATTTGACAGGCCATGATGGAACAAGGCCATTTCAGGAAATGTAAAATGTTTTATGATGCAAACAAGATGAAGGTGAAGAAAGTTTCAGTGTTGATTGTGTTGCAGTTCCTCACAAGGAACGATAATGAGCGAGGTTGTTAAACTGTTTCCCGTTAGAGCCAGCGGTTGACTGCATGCAGAGTTTTAGATTGAGTGTGTTCACCAGCACTGACCAACTGTAATTTTGCATGGAAAATCAAACAGGATTGTTTAGTCCAGGCCTTTGTTTAGGCCCAGGTTAGCTGAGCACAGACTGAATTCCAATGGCTGCCGATCCACATTATTTGAAATGAATAAACTAGTTTCTTGCTATCTTGTGATCAAGCCAATTCACCCTGACAGTCGAGGGCCACGCCATAAAACATTCAGCGAAGGAAGAGGGGGAGGGTCACCCTTTCGGGGCTGTCCTTTGCTGATCGTGAGGCAGCCCCCCCCCCGTAAGGTAAACCCAACTACCCCTTCCTTCCTATCCACATCCTCCCTTAAACCTATCCCCTCCACTCCTCTCCCTAACCTACCTAAACCCTTCTGGCCCAAGACCCCGGAATTACCTTCTCCAGGGATCCAGTGGCATTGGCCATCTTCTTCTTCTGCAGTTTATGGGCAGCACGGTAGCACAGTGGTTAGCACAGTTGCTTCACAGCTCCAGGGCCCCAGGTTCGATTCCCGGCTTGGGTCACTGTCTGTGCGGAGTCTGCACGTTCTCCCCGTGTCTGCGTGGGTTTCCTCCGGGTGCTCCGGTTTCCTCCCACAGTCCAACGATGTGCAGGTTAGGTGGATTGACCATAGAGGCAGGGGTGTCCCCTGTCCCCGTTGCTGTTTGTCCTGGCAATTGAGCCGTTGGCCATTGCACTCAGGACTTCAAGGGATTGGAGGGGGCTGGTGCGCGGGGCGGCAGGAACACCGGGTCTCCCTCTACACAGATGATCTGTTGTTGTACATTTCAGACCCGCTAGAGGGGATAGGGGTGGTCATGCGGATCCTGGGGGACTTTGGGAGGTTCTCCGGTTATAAGTTGAACGTGGGGAAGAGTGAGCTGTTCGTGGTCCACGGTAGGGGCCAGGAGGAGAGACTGAGGGAGCTCCCGCTCAGGATAGTGGGGAGGAGCTTTTGGCACTTGGGGATACAAGTGGCCAGGAACTGGGATGCCCTGCACAGGCTCAACTTAACCCGGCTCGTGGAGCAGATGGAGGGAGAGTTTAAAAGGTGGGATATGCTCCCGCTTTCCCTGGGTGCAGACTGTGAAGATGACGGTTCTCCCCAGGTTCCTCTTCGTATTTCAGTGCCTCCCCATTTTCATCCCCAAGTCCTGTTTTAAGCTGGTGAATAGGATTGTTACGGGGTTTGTGTGGGCGAATAAAAACCCCCGAGTTAAAAGGGCATTCTTGGAGCATAGCCTGGGGGGGCGGGGGGGGGATTTGGGGGCAGTGGAGGAGACACAGGCAGGAGGTGTGGACCCCGATACGGAATAATCATAGATTTGCTCCAAGTAGGATGGATGGGGTGTTCCAAGGCTGGTATAGGGCAGATATTAGGAGGATGGGGGACCTGTTTATAGACAGGACTTTCCCCAGCATGCAGGCGCTGGAGGAGAAGTTTGGCTTGCCCCCGGGGAATGCGTTCAGGTACCTCCAAGTTCGGGATTTTCTTAGAAAACAGGTGGGGACATTCCCGCGGCTGCCCCCACGTAGGATCCAGGACAGGGTGGTGTCTGGCATTTGGGTAGGGGAGGGGAAGGTGTCGGGCATATATCAGGAGCTGCAGCAGGTGGAGGAAGCCTCAGTGGAGGAGTTGAAGGGCAAGTGGGAGGAGGAGCTGGGTGAGGAGCTGGATGAGGGCCTGTGGGCCGATGCCCTGGGCAGGGTGAACTCCTCCTCATCATGTGCCAGGCTCAGTTTAATTCAGTTTAAGGTGGTGCATCGGGCGCATATAACGGCGGCAAGAATGAGTACGTTTTTTGGGGTGGAGGACAGGTGCCCGAGATGTGCAAGGAGTCCGGCGAACCATGCCCATATGTTTTGGGCATGCCCGGCGCTGAAAGACTTCTGGCAGGGGTTTGCGAGGGAGATGTCCAGGATTTTGGACACTCGGGTGAAGGTGAGTCCAACAGTAGCGATATTTGGGGTGTTGGAGGATCCGGGATTGCAGGAAGCGAAAGAGGCCGGGGTACTGGCCTTTGCCTCCCTGGTAGCCCGGAGACGGATCTTGTTAATGTGGAGGGACTCAAAACCCCCGAGTGTGGAGACCTGGGTTAGCGATATGGCGGGGTTCTTCAGCTTGGAGCGAATAAAGTTTGCCTTGAGAGGGTCCTTGACAGCGGTGGCAACCTTTCCTTGACTTTCTAGGGGAGCAGTAATTGTCAGCAGCAGCGGCATCCTGGGGAGGGGGGGGGGGGGGGGGGGGGGGAGCTGTTGATATAATGTAAGTTTTATAGGAACACAACGCCCACCTGGTTTTGTTTAATAATTCTTGTTTATTTTTATTTTTATTATTATTTGTACTTCTATTTTTGTTATGTAAAAACGTTGGTTGGAAAAACTTTAATAAAACATTTATTGAAGGTGGATTGGCCATGCTAAATTGCCCTTAGTCTCCCCAAAAACGGTTGGTTGGGGTTACTGGGTTACAGGGATAGGGTGGAGGTGTGGGCTTGGGTAAGGTGCTCTTTCCAAGGGCCAGTGCAGACTCGATGGCCCGAATGGCTTCCTTCTGCACTGTAAATTCTATGATCCGATGAGTCCTGCCAGCGCCACACTTCCTGGTGTCGCCGGGAGTGATGGGAGCTGCTGGCCAATCCAATTGGCCAGGGCTGCTCCAGAGGGAACGACTTGCTCCCCAGTGAGGGGCGGACGTCCCACTCAGCTTTCTGGGGCAGGTCGGTGTGGAACCTGTAGGCTGCACGCTGACATTATACATTGGCTTTTAGTTGCAATGACTCTGACCAGGATTTCACCACTTGGCGCTGAAGTACCGTGAATTTGAACAATGAGATTTGTGTGGTGTAAAATAACCAATGTAAACCGTCACAACACTCCATTGAGAGAAAACTGCAGAAAATCTTCACTGACTGACCCCCAAATACATCCCCGTGTTCACTGTCGGGTTTTTATATTGTCGTTCTCAAACCTTTCAGATGAAGGACCCCTTTTGAAATGGATCAATGATCACAAATCCATCACGTCTAAACGAGGGACAATGGATCCCTGGGCATTGTTCCATGTTGGCTTCCTTTCTTTGAGTTTAAGTAGATTATACGTCAATATTTTCAAAGATCTCCCGTTTCTTGAGGAGGCTTGAACTTACCTGCCAAGGCAGGTCTACCAGGTAATCATGTGCTCCCCTCAGCATTCCTCTGCACATACGCCTTCCTAACCGAGACGGCCAGTTCACTTTGGGCTGAATATGTGGTTTTCAGCTATTGCTTCCTGGCAAGCAGGGCAAACTGTTCACATTGTTTTGTGGGCCCAAGTATTAGAAGCACTTCGCTAATACCCCTGGCTTCAACCTGTATGTGAAGCATTTATACCTGTAATGGTGTAATTGAACTATTTCAATTTGTAATATGCAGCAAGCACTTCAATGATGGAGAGAATAGTGCTGGAGGTTGCAGTACATTTCTTTTACCCTTTCCTCCACTGTGCAAATTATTTTCTCATCTCCGAGGATTCTTTTGTGCCAAAAAGATCCGTGTACTGGACAATAGTACAGAACGTTTGTCCAAGCAACACTGTGTGCTGGATTTGGAAGGGCCCCCTCCCCTTCTTGCTCCAAGCTGGAGTGGTTCTTAACCCATTGCAGATTTTGACCTCTTACTCCAGGCCGACATTGTGGTGCGGGGAACACTGTTATTTGAAAAAGAACGTGGTCAGGCTTTTACGGGAAGAAAGTGGGAAAATGGCACTTGAGCAAACTGCTCATTGGGAGAGCTGGTGCAGAGACAATGGGCCGAATGGCCTCCTTCTGCACTGTCCAAAAAATTGTGATTCTGTGGTGTTGTCTGAGCCTTTTGGGTGAGATGTAGTTTAGGCGGATTGGCCATGCTAAATTGCTCCTTAGTGTCCTAAGATGTGCAGTTTATGTGGGGCTATGGGGTTAGGGCAGGAAAGGTGCTCTTGCAGAGGGTTGGTGCAGACTCGATGGGCCGAATGGCCTCCTTCTGCACTGTATCAATTCAATTCAATGTTAAACTCACCGTAATGATATCACTTGGCCATTTGACAAAGAGTAGTGCGCTCCCTTGTGTCATAGATCATAGAATTTACAGTGCAGAAGGAGGCCATTCGGCCCATCTAGGCTGCACCGGCCCTTGGAAAGAGCACCCCACCCAAGCCCAATCCGCCACCCTATCCCTGTAACCCAGTAACCCCGCCCAACCTTTTTGGACACTGATGGCAATTTAGCATGGTCAATCCGCCTGACCTGCACAACTTGGGACTGTGGGAGGAAACCGGAGCACCCGTAGGAAACCCACGCAGACCCAGGGAGAACGTGCAGACTCCGCACAGACAGTGACCCAAGCCGGGAATCGAACCTGGGACCCTAGAGCTGTGAAGCAACAGTGCTAACCACCGTGCTACTGTGCTGCCCATGTCAATTTCTCCCTCACTGAACAAGCTACTTATTCACCTCATGGAATGTTCCTGGTCCATTTTTTCTACATAATCACAGTCATTGAACTCCAGAGATATTTCATTAGGGGCAATTCTGATATTGGCAATAGTGCAAAATGTGCATTATTGATTAAGTTGCCCCTGTCATACTTACCCTGATCTGTGTGCAGGATTACGATTCACTTTGGTGTGATAAATGCCAATTTTATTGATCCTTCCACCAAAAGCTTTTCTCCTAGCCAGAGAATTAACGATTAAGTGGGACCAAGGCTGGATTTTGAAAGCTGGTAGATAGCACTGAGAGAAGTAAAGAGTTCCACAGATTTGTAATCTTGGGAAAGAATGAGAATGGAATACAACAGATCATGTTGTTGACTTTAACACAGTGAGAATAAGGAGGAGGGCGAGTGCTTTGGACAGGAATGCTATTATTCAGCTATAAAAAGAAAGCTTTCTTAACATAAGGCTGGACATTTCCCTGCATGCAGGCACTAAGTACGACCAACAATGATATTCATAGCACACTTTAATATATGCGTAGGTTCATTTTCTAACGATTTGGGAACACAGCCTTAAATAGACTGTAAGAGGCGTCTCATTAAAGGGCCAATACTGCCCAGGGGGGTGAGTGGGGAGACAGTGTTATTATGGTAAGGGTTTACGATGGCCTAAGGTGTTCCACTAAGGTCTGGGGTTTGGATTACTGGAATCAGACAGCCAGAATGCAAAGCCGGCCCAATCTCTGAGATATTAATAATTCCTCTTGCAGAGTTACGGGTCCATCTATGTGCAAAATCTTTCCACGTTGTTTGTTGAAATGAAACCAAAGAGGAAGATGATAATGAAGCTCGTTTGATTTTTGATGCCCCATATTGTTACTTAAAGTATATTCCTGTAATAAAAAAAATCCACATGGGTCTTGGCTCAGATTCAGCCTGACACAAAGTAATAAAAATACAGACCACATGAAAGCAGCCAGAGAGGTGACAGGAAGCATAATATTACCTTTGGCTTTCATTTTGGAAATGTGTGACTAATTTTACCCATTACTTTCTAAATCTCCTTCGGAACTCCTGGCCAACAATTACAAACTGTGAAACATTCACAAAAGCGATAGTTCATGTGTGTCGGGCTCTGTGCGAGCCTGCAGTGGAATACGTTTCCATCCCGGCATCTCGATCTTCTGCTCGCCTACCCCAGCACATGTAGGCGATATAAAACAGGATACTGCTACCCAGGGACTCATTTCTGTTCTTCAGCCCCTCACGTGAATCAAAATATTTTCCCCTGAATGGAGGCATGTTTATGGGCCGTCCATTATACCACATTAAATAGATCCATTGCCGAGCTAGTGAGGAGGTTGGAGGCACTGCTCAAACCCCTGGTCCAAGAATAAACTCACATTTTCGTAACTCCATCACCGTGTCAGCTATTGGCGAAGTATTGGAGGGTTTCCCCTCCCACTCCAGAGACCGGAGCACAAAATCGCAAGGCTGACACTCCAGTGCAGTACTGAGGGAGTGCCACATTATCGGAGGTGCCAATAATGTTAAACTCAGGTAGGAATTTCCATGGTGATGTTTCAAGGAAGTGCAGGGAAGTTTTCCCAGGTGTCCTATTGGTAGCATTTATCACTGAAACAGCTGATCACATTGCTGTCTGTTAAACATGCTGCATGCAAATAGACTGTGCTGTTTCCTTCAGCACAACAATGGCTATGCATCCTTCGATATAAAAGTGTTTTGGGATGTCCCAATTGCAAGTTCTTTTTTTTCACCTCTTGCCTTCAATGCGCAAATACGGTTCTTTACATACGGACCTCGACAACCCTGTGCTTGCTGGATTTCTAATAATGCAAGAACAGCTGAGCATGGATGTGTCCTTGACCAATGTCCACACATGCTCACGTTCCACCTGGGGTCGGAGGAGGGGGATTTATTTTCCCACTCGCTAACCATGGCTGAACCCAGGACCCTCCTGAGCAATTTGCTTGAGGTGGCTTTTGTGGTGCCAGACTAGGTTAGTGGTGTGGAGGAAATCAGGCCGTGTTCCATCCTGGGACCAATTTCAGCCCCACTGACTCTCCATCAATACACAGTAGCAATGTTCTTCTTTGCTGTGTGCATCCCGTTCATTGCATTGCAAATTCAAGATTGCTGCGTGCCCAAGCACAGTGAGGAGGGAACGTCGGTTGTGCGCAGTCTGTTTGTTGCAATGCACAGTACATTCTAGATCGCTGCTCAGATCTGCACCCCTGCAGTTTAGGGGGCAGTTTGTGCGGTGGTGCACATTGTGGGTGGGAATATAGACTTGAGCTGATCATAGTCCCTCCATTGTCAATTTCTTAAAACTATTCCTCTTAACTGCACCAAGACAGAATGATGAACAGCACAAGACAATGTTAATGCATGTGACTGAGAAAGAAAGTGAATTTATTACACAAGGGTCTCCCCTGATGGTTCAGCTGGTTCAGTCAATGAGCCACAGAGAGCAGAATGTTCCAGATTCAACTCTTCCTCTGTGTTGTGAATTGGCAGGTCTCAGGGGTTCTCGAGTTGGCCTCAGTCCCATATTGAGTTAGGAAAGGGGGAAAAAAACAGTGCTAGGCCTCCAGATTCGGATCATTATCCAGTGCAACCATCGCCCCACCTAACCCCCTCCCCTCGAAACCCCCCCCCCCCCCCCCCCCCCCATCCCAATCCTCCCCCTTCAATGCAGTGTGCCGAGTGCTTTTGTCAGTAACAGTCACATAGCCTGCCAAATCTCGTCGCCGACACTCACAGAGGATGTACTGGGGGCTGAGGTGAATTACAGAAGGGAGACTGGGGCCTGTGAGGCAGTTCCCCTGTCAGGAGCCAAGACCGCAAGGGGAAGAGGAGAGAAAGCTGACGCAAAGGAAAGCAAGAAGAAATAAACACTGAAGTGAATGGCAATTTCTGTTACACTGAGGAACTCGCACAGAAAGCCCAAACAGCAAAAGATGTTTTCAGAATTTCTTTGTTGGCCAAAGCTCTGTAAAGAATTAGTCAAATTGGGGTACATCAGAAATTATTACAATATGAAACAACCCAAACAGCATACTGGGAGAAAGAAACGTGATACCTTCTACCAGGAGAAACACTCACCTGCTTACAGCAAGATAGCAGCAGCCAGCAATCACACGCTGTGTTAAATGAAACGCATGAACCAAAGGAATGAAAACAATGGAAACTAAGGGAAATCTCAGTGTAGAATCATAGACTCCCTTCAGTGCAGAAGGAGGCCATTCGGCCCATCGAGGCTGCACCAACCCTCCGAAACAGGACCCTATCTAGGCCCACCTCCCTCCCTATCCCCACCAAACCTTTTGGACACTAAGGGGTAATTTAGCCTGGCCAATCCACCTAACCTTCACATCTTTGTACTGTGGGAGGAAACCGGAGCACCCGGAGGAAACCCACGCACACACGGGGAGAACGTGCAAATGCCACACTGTCACCCGAGGTCAGAATTGAACCCGGGTCCCTGAAGCTGTGAGGCAGCCGTGCTGACCACTGTGCCATGGTTCCAATGAGGATTTTTTCAGATTGTTCAAAATTAGCATTTTGTATTCATTATGGTGAGCGTAGTCAGTCGTGAGGAACCTTTGTGCAAGCACATTGAAACCCAGTGAGAATATCAAACATTCCCAGATCCATGTTAAATGCAGATGGTGGCTCTTACTATCCTTCCCAGTTAAGTGTCTACAGGTTGCAAATAACATGGAAGTGGAAGAGTCATGTTCGACTCAAAACATTAACTCTGTTTCTCTCTCCACAGATGCTGCCAGGCCTGCTGGGTATTTCCAGCTTTAACTTTGTTACATTGAACGGTAAACCTCCCTCTTCAGTACGTCACCAGAGCCCTTTCCACCCCGAGGCATCATCGATCCAGATTCAAAGGTCCCATTCATCTGCCTCACACCTGGCGGGCAAAAATATTTAATGCTATCTGTAGCAAAATGCCGGAGAAATATAACCTATTTTGCGGTAGCCTTCTGATAATAAAGGCTGACTATAGTGCAGTTCAGACCCGAAATCTTTAATAATATGGACCGATGATTGTGTGGATGGGTTGAAACTCCTGGAAATCCACGTTAAAGACACTTTCTTCGCCTCATCCCAGATGTAAAGGGAAAGAATTTCAGCATTGACAGTGTTAGCTGAAGTCCGTAGGAAACTACAAAAGGTTATGAATGTAGCCCTGTCCATCACGCAAACCAACCTCCCATCCATTGACTTGGTCTACAATTCCCGCTGCCTCGGAAAGGCAACCAGCATAATTGAGGACCCCGCGTACCCCGGACATACTCTCTTCCACCTTCTTCCGTCAGGAAAGAGACACATATACCAATCGACTCAATAACAGCTTTTTCCCTGCTGCCATCAGACTTTGGAATGGACCTACCTAGTATTAAGTTGATCTTTTCTCTACACCCTATTTATTTTTTAAACTAAATTTAGAGTACCCAATTCATTATTTCCAATTAAGGGGCAATTTAGCGTGGCCAATCCACCTAGCCTGCACATTTTTGAGTTGTGGGGGCGAAACCCACGCAAACACGGGGAGAATGTGCAAACTCCACGCGGACAGTGACCCAGAGCCGGGATCGAACCTGGGACCTCGGCGCCGTGAGGCTGCAGTGCTAACCCACTGCACCACCGTCCTGCCCTCCTACACCCTAGTTATGACTGTAACATTACATTCTGTCGTCTCCTTCCTTCCCTATGTACGGTGTGCATTGTTTGTACAGCATGCAAGAAACAATACTTTTCACTGTATACTAATACATGTGACAATAAATCAAATGAAATCAAAATTTATACCAACATTTTCACTGGTGGCAAGACATTTCAGCTGTTCTAGCAAAAGCTGAGTATTTTTCTAGCCTTTTGTGGATGCACACTAGTTTAACCATCTACCATCTGTCATTCATGAAGAGTGACAAGCCTCCCCCATTAAACTTAACTTTAAATTCAACATCTTGCAGACCGTCATTAAGATGTACAAAACCTTTTGAGCACTTGGATACAGAATGATGTAGCTATTCTGCAGTTAACCCACCGTCAGTAAACGACACAGGATCCTGGACATGTCTTGACCGATGAACTCAGCTTTTCCACTCCTTCCAAGCACCCAGCACTTAATTGCCCCATATTTTCCCCAGTAAGTTTCAATTTCCTCCCCCTTTTCCATATTTCGGCCTCCTAGGGTTGTGGCATATATTGGCTGAAAGCAAGAGGTGAGTGCAGTTTGTAGAGGTTTCCCTGCTCTTTCCTGCACTGTGACATTAAGGACCACATGAGGATGGAGGGAGGAGGGTAACAACATCTAATTCATCCTTTGTCCCCATGATCTCAACAACCTGGCTGCTCTGGATAACAAAACTTCAATGAAGACCTCACTATGTCTCGGGAAGTGAGCATTGGCACCTTTGCCCAACCATTGTATGGTAGGGACAGCAATATCCTTGGGCACGCAATCTGTTTCGAAGCATCATTTTCCTTTGCCAGCTCTTTACTGAATGCAACACACTTCCACGTAAACCGAAAGCTGACAGCAGATCCAATCCCCAAAATCTGTTTCTGGTAATCGTTACCATGGAACAGTTATAGAAATAACCACAACTGGAACCATTTAACTGAGAGGCCAGATCAAAGGAGTGAAATCGTGCTGATTATAAACGAGGGAATTGGATCCAATCAGACAAACCCAGGCACCCCGTTAGTTCAAAAAACAAAGGCATTTCCAAATTAACAAAACCAAGCTGGGAGTGATATTATAAGCCCCATTAAAGTTATTTTAAAACTGTGCTGTAAAGTCATTAATAATGGAGCAACATTTCTGAACAATAACTTCGAAGAAAAATTAAGAGTAACAGACTTACCCTGGAACACTGTGGAGAATTACTTTAGGTTCTTTGACAGGTTGAAAGATTCAGAAACGTTCTTTTCTACTGTCTCTTTCTTGGTTTAAATTGAATTTCCCCCTACCAGAGCTTTTGTTTTCTGTGTTTGGCCAGCTTTTTTCGTGTGTGGCCGGTGGGGGGGTTACCTTTTCTTCCTCTCTTGTGCAGTGAGCAGATCTTTTATTTTAGCCCGGCTGCATTTTCTCCCACAGAGGCTCGTACTGAAGGGTGAGCAGTTTCTTAGTGTGGTGACAGGGGCTGAGGTTAAAACCAACTAATTACAGGCTGTCTGCTCAGGAAGGAGTGATATATGTCCAGCCTTCGCTGCCTCTTCAGCAGAGACGGCCAATGCCAGGGGAGCATATCAGTTGGGTGGGACGAGAACATATTGAAAGAGGAGAGGCTGCTGCTGGAGGGGCTTTTAACTCCTCGAAGTCCACGTTATTATTTGTACCACAAGCAGGTTATTTGGACTGGGTGAAAATGCAGTAATGTTATAGCATTAGGGATAAGAAGAGTGGTCCAATTTTGGGCTGGTATAAAAATAAAATCTGCATTTTAAATATAGGAGGATCCAGATTTGCAGCGTTTAATTAGCAAAAAGGGTTCAAAACAGATCAGACGCGCCGTAGCCTGACGGGATGTAGGTTGTTAGCAGTCATTTCTGATGTCGGATGTTTGCAGGATTCACACAGCCAGTTCTCACACATCTCTTCCGCAGCAATTTATAGAAATAAAGAAGAAATTCTTGCATTTATCTGGTGTCTTTCACAAGCACAGCACATTCCAAAGTGCTTTACAGCCAATGAAGTCATTCTTGTATTTCAGTCACTACGTTGGGCACAGAACAGTCAATTTGCACTGTTCGGTTCCCACAAACAACAATATGATAATGACGGGCTGACCTTTTTAAATGATGTTGCCGGCGGGTGAAACTTTGGCCAAGGCACGAGGGTGGCACGGTAGCATAGTGGTTAGCACTGCTGCTTCACAGCTCCAGGGTCCCAGATTCGATTCCCGGCTTAAGAACAACATAAGAACTAGGAGCAGGAGTAGACCTCCTGGCCCTTCGAGCCTGCACCGCCATTATGAGATCATGCTGATCTATTGTGGACCCAGCTCCACTTTCCCACCCGAAAAAAACTCTTCAAAAAAACTGTCTATCGTCATCTTGAAAACATTTAATGAAAGAGCCTCAACTGCTTCACTGGGCAGGGAATTCCACAGATTCGCAACCCTTTGGGTGAAGAGGTTCCTCCTAAGCTCAGTCCTAAATCTACTTCCCCTTATTTTGAGGCTATGCCCCCTAGTTCTACTTTCACCCGCTTGGGTCACTGTCCGTGCGGAGTCTGCGCGTTCTCCCGTGTCTGCGTGGGTTTCCTCCGGGTGCTCCGGTTTCCCCCCACACTCCAACAATGTACAGTTAGGTGGATTTGCCAGGCTAAATTGCCCTTAGTGTCCAACAAGATTAGGTGGGGTTACTGGGTTACGCGGATAGGGTGGGGGTGCGGGTTTGGGTGGGGTGATCTTTCCAAGGGCCGGTGCAGATTCAATGGGCTGAATAGCCTCCTTCTGCACTGCAGGGACTCGATGATAATTGTATTGTATGAAACCTCCCTGCTTCAAAACAATACACTAGAAGCCTCTACATCCACCTCAAAATGTAGACAGGGACTTGGTTTAATGCTTCATCTGAAACATGGCACCTTCAACAGTGCAGCAGTCTCTCATTACTTCACTGGAGTGTCAGTTTGAATTTCATGCTCACGTCCCTGGGTGGGACTTAATCCATGAGGTTCTGATTCAGAGGCGTGTAGTGATATGCATAAGCAATTGTACATGTAAATATGTTTGACCTCCGACCACTAGGTGGCAGGCAAGTTATACCATGTGACACTGTAACATAGGGGGAGTCTGTAGAAGTCGTCGTGGTTAGTTGTGTTTGTGATTGTTCCAGTTTGTCAGTAATAGTTTCCAACCCACAGTTTTTGATACAATAATAAATTTGACTAGTCTAGAATTGGATGTTCTTTGGTACACTGACTTAATCATAGTCACAGTACTAGAACATAACAAAGTGAAAGTGCTCCCGTGGAGTGACAATGCCTGGCTTGGCATTGCCAACATCGCCAGTGCCAGCACTGGCACCTCACAAGGTGGGTCATTCCTCTAGCTACCAGAGGAAAACTTTCATCGGGAGACTGTGGAATCTCTTCAGAAAGAAGTGGCCCCCCCCATTATAAACATGGCCGACAGCACAGTGGGATTGGCTGGCAGCTGGCGATTGCTACATGACGGGAAGAACAAGCCAACAAAGTTCAAATGATTCCCTGCAGCCCGATCATATAAGGATTGAAGCTTCCAAGCCTTCATGTTTCAGAGAAAGGGAGGGATAGTAGTTATTTTCCACACATTTAGAATTTCTGCTTGTTGGTTCAAGGTGAACATCTGCATGTCACCTCTTTATTTATCGATCGTTAATAAATCTTGAAGCAGGGAAGCACCTGGAATCAGCATTGTAAATATATTATGGTGTCATTTGGTTCCTCAGCGCTAGCCTGAAAGAAAAGATGAACATTAACCCCTTCACTGCCATAGATCTCCCTATACATTTGGATGAAGTACTGTCGGTGGGGTGTTTTTCAATGCCCTATTTTGTACAGTAACCTTTCTAAACAGGAGAACAATAGGGGCTGTAGTGGAGGTAACTATAAAATCCAGTTGTCACATTCTCGCTCCAATGGTGCAGCATGGGGGGGGGGGGGGTCACATTCTCGCTCCAATGGTGCAGCATGGGGGGGGGGGGGTGGAAAAGGATGATTCCTGAACCTGGAGGAGAGGTGGGCAAGGGAAGAAGCCTTTTTCAGTCCTTTGCGAATGGGAAGTTTAAATGTGTACTCATGAGCAGGGGCTGAATCAGGGGAACTGCTGGTCCACATTTGGTGTGCAGGCCAGATCTTTTACGCCCCACCATAAAGCTTACAGATCAAGGGTTGGATTAATTGTGTGCCAGAGTCTCTGCGCCCCCCCCCCCCAACCTCATTCCTGACATCAACCCCCACCCGCTTTGCAAGGGGCAGTGGAGAGGTTGTAGTTGAGCCAGATGTCAGATCTTGTCTTCACTTGATGTCCACAACCTTCTATATTGATCACAGCTACAAATTTGGATGCTTTTCATTTCCCTATACTAACTGAAGCTGATTACAATATTTCTAGTACTATGCTGTTTGAGATCAGTTAATTCAGAACTGAGTAGGCATCTCACCTGGGCTTCTCTTAGACTGTACAGACTATCTACGTGTCGTAAAGTCCATTAAAGTCCTATTAAGCCAATGTTTTTCAAACCTTTTTCCCCAGGACCCACTTTTGCTAACCGGCCGACCTTCAGGATGCTCGCCGGCTGACCTTTGTGACCCACGCCGTGTTCGTTTACCTTTAATATGAAAGGGGAGCCTGATTGGCCCTCGCAATCTCACTGGAATCAGGTTTGCAGGAGGAGAGGGCAATGCGCGTATCAGGTGCAAACTTCAGCCAGTTCCTTTTTGCCGTCTTCATCTTTATGAAAACGGAAAATCCATCCTCGCACATGTAGATCGTCGCGAAGGGCAATAGCACCAAAATGCTTGTTTTACTCAGCACTGGGTACTCCTGGGACATGCTATACCAGAATGCCGACAGCCTCATGGGCTATTGCCGTGTTTTTAACATGGTGTTACAGGTCAGCCGCGGACCTCACTTTGAAAAGCCCTGTATTCAGCCGCACTATTGCACCATCTTGTTTTTTTTTGTCTCGCCCAGTATTGTCTTTGGACGTAATCTTACTGTTGTGCAAACTGCATGCCAAGAATAAAAAATAACATTGGATCGTGGATTGAGGCTGCTCTCTCTGGAAGAAGACGTTATGTCGAACGACAGACAAGTGCCAGAAGTAGGAAGAGAAGAGACCATTCAACCCCTCGACCCTGCCCCACAACTTTGGGTGAAGGCTGCCACATTCCGTTAGGAGATGAGGGGGATGGGGATTCGGAATAAAGTTGAGCACCCCTGCTTCCGCAGCACAAGAGGGACCCTCACACTCGAGATGAAGGTGTATTCGCTCTTCTTCCATCACATCGGAATCGTCATCCCATCATCGGCTGAGCTCGCTTCAATAACACAGGTGCTAAATGTCAGTAAAGTGTAGCAGCTGAGAATTTCTGCTCCCGCAGCTGCCCCCACTTCCCAGTGCAAGCAGGGCGGCATTGATTGATTTTATATCACACTGTACCCAGCAACACTGTTTTGTACCACTTTAGCACAGATACATAAATACAGGCTTAATCCTTTAAGGCGGCTAAAATCCCAAAGGATTTACCATTCATCCTGGCTTAAAACGGTGCTGCTGAATCCAATAGTATTTGAACAGGATTCTTTGGAGGATGTTTTGCTAAGAGATGATAAAGAGATTACAACTGCTCAAAGGTAGTACAGTACACAGATACAATACAGTGTTAAATCATTAATAGGGCAAGCACTGTGTTTCTTCCTATCTATGTCCATACAAGACGAGCAGGCAGATGCAGTGTTGCGATGTGCTTTAGCATTGAGAAGGGGGGGTTTGAAGTCTCTTGGGCCTAAGGGTAGAAAACATCACTGGCTTCCTTCATAAATTTTCCACATTTCAAGTGGTTAAGCACAATCACCGCCCCCCCCCCCCAACCACCACCCCTCACCCCTTTCCCCGCCCACCCCCACTCGGCCAAATATCTGGGCCCCAGGGTCTGTGCATTACTTCCAGTCATAAAACCAGAAGTCTTGGCTTTAATTAAATCTCCTCACCTGCATTTTTTGTTTGGAGGATACATATTTGTACATTTAATGGAAAGCGTAACATTCGATTGCAGAGACTGCCAAGCCGGGGAATACACTTTGATTATTTTACGACATTAAAATTGAAATAATGCACCTTTAAATTTACAATGTCATTAAGTCAAAATTGTTGCCCGCAAATTATCTGTGCCCAGCCAAATATAAAATGAGTATGTTCAACGATCAATGAAACACTTTGAAAGTACCAGAATATTACTCGCTGGGATAGCTGATTACTTTAAGTTCCTGGGCGAGATTCTCCGACCCCCCGCCGGGTCGGAGAATCGCCGGGGGCTGGCGTGAATCCCGCCCCCGCCGGTTGCCGAATTCTCCGGCACCGGATATTCGGCGGGGGCGGGAATCGCGCCCCGCCAGTTGGCAGGCCCCCCCCCCCGCGATTCTCCGGCCCGGATGGACCGAAGTCCCAATGCTAAAATGCCTGTCCCGTCGGCATAGATTAAACCACCTACCTTACCGGCGGGACCAGGCGGTGCAGGCGGGCTCCGGGGTCCTGGGGGGGGCGCGGGGCGATCTGGCCCTGGGGGGTGCCCCCACGGTGGCCTGGCCCGCGATCGGGGCCCACCGATCCACAGGCTGGCCTGTGCCGTGGGGGCACTCTTTTCCTTCCGCCTTCGCCATGGTCTCCACTGCGCATGCACGGGACCGCCGTCAGCGGCCGCTAACACTCCCGCGCATGCGCCGCCTGGAGATGTCATTTCCGCACCAGCTGGTGGGGCACCAAAGGCCTTTTCCGCCAGATGGCGGGGCAGAAATTAGTCCGGTGCGGGCCTAGCCCCTTAAGGTTGGAGCTCGGCCCCCCAAGATGCGGAGCATTCCGCACCTTTGGGGCGGCGCGATGCCCGACTGATTTGCGTTGTTTTGGGTGCCAGTCGGCGGACATCGCGCCGATACCGGAGAATTTCGCCCCAGATGTATGTGGAAATTAAGAGCTGAGTTGCTCGTATTGTGACTGGAATTTCTTCTGTGTTGCAGTCAAGTCAAGATGTGCAGGGTAGGTGGATTGGCCACGCTAAATTGCCCCACACCAATCTTCTGCAGTCTTTGTGACTGAGATTGGCAATTTGGGGAAGTTTTGTGTCGCTCACCATAGCTGTCAACAACTCAGTTGTGCATGGATTTTAGTTGAGCATAAGACCAGCCTAGTTTGTGATGCCTTCAACCCCCGCAGCCCCCACAGTTAGGAAGTCTGCCTTGCTTGACACGGGGTGAAGGCTTGGGCAGCACGGTAGCACGGTGGTTAGCACTGTTGCTTCACAGCGCCAGTGTCCCAGGTTCGATTCCCGGCTTGGGTCACTGTCTGTGCGGAGTCTGCACGTTCTCCCCGTGTCGACGTGGGTTTCCTCCGGGTGCTCCGGTTTCCTCCCACAAGTCCCGAAAGACGTGTTGCTAGGTGAATCGGACATTCTGAATTCTCCCTCTGTGTACCCAAACAGGCGCCGGAATGTGGCGACTAGGGGGTTTTCACAGTACCTTCATTGCAGTGTTAATGTAAGCCTACTTGTGACAGTAATAAAGATTATTATTATCGTAGCGCCGGCAGTATCTTTGAAACATACCCCAGCAAGACTCACCGCATTCAGGAGAGAAGGGGAGGAAACTGCAAGAAAAATAAATTTGTGGCAGACCTTAGGGGGGGAAAGATGACTGACAGCTGCTATTATTTAACCTTTGTTTCCCAATTCCGCTAAAAAAAATTTAAAACGCATCACATTTTTGGGAAGAGACAAAATAAAAATTTTGCAACTTTTAAGATAAGACCCCCTCCCCTCCTCACACTGTATACAGATTCCCCGGTGCCCATAAACCCCTCTTGCTACAGGCATTTACCGCGGGCTACATTAACAGTGGTACAGGTGGGGCAGGAGTGTGAATCTTTGCCCTAACGCCTAAGGACTGACAGATCGGTGGCCAGCTGCCCTCATGTTGCTCAGTGCAGCTACCTAAAGGCAATCATTTCAATGGAAGGGCAGAATACTTCATCTCAAGAATCATTCAATAAGAATTTCAGAAGAAATGATTTACAAAGTTCCTTGTGGTGTTCCTGTGCACGCACATCGGCACCGTGAGTTGACAGCATTAGATATCGCTTCATACACTGAAATGACAGAGAGGTCACTTTAAGCACACAGATGGACAGTGACTGACAGCCCCCTGCTATCCAGAGAATAGTCGGCCCTTTAGAGAGAGAGACTAGACCAAATCACCTGACGTGCAGGGTCAATGATTGCAAAAAAGAATAGTCGATAATTCCCCTGTTAGAAAGACACAGCGACTCCGTATCCATCTGGAGACTGCTATAACTCGGTTTGGATTGTAGAAGCAGCTGAAACTCTTTTGCTTCCTTGTCGTTTGTACTTACCCGCCACGGGCATTTCTGCCCAAAAGAAATGCCACCGTTCGATGTCCTTTAAATTAAAAATCCAATTCAAATTAATTTTCAAGACACGTCGCAAATCTTTTCCACCTGGTCCCCCTCTGAAATTCATAACATTTTTAGTTTAACTGAATTACCTGACCTATGGGTGTATTGTAGAAGAATGGCAGGAGATTGAAGTGTTTACAAAGGAGGCAGCCACTAATCTATTTATCGCAGATTTGATTTTTCCGCTTTCGGCATATGCTTGCACCACATGCATCTAATGCCATAATGCATGTCTGCCTGAACTGATTTGGATTGGATTGGATTTGTTTATTGTCACGTATACCGAGATACAGTGAAAAGTATTTCACTGCGTGCAGCTGAAACAGATCATTTCGTACGTGAAAAGAAAAGAAAATACATAATATGGCAACACAGGGTACACAATGTAACTACATAGACACTGGCATCGGATGAAGCATGCAGGGGTGTAGTGTTAATCAAGTCAGCCCACAAGAGGGTCGTTTAGGAGTCTGGTGACAGTGTGGAAGAAACTGTTTTTGAGTCTGTTCGTGCGTGTTCTCAGACTTCTGTATCGCCTGCACGATGGAAGAAGTTGGAAGAGTGAGTAAGCCGGGTGGGAGGGATCTTTGATTATACTGCCCGCTTTCCCCAGGCAGCGGGAGGTGTAGATGGAGTCAATGGATGGGAGGCAGGTTTGTGTGATGGACTGGGCGGTGTTCACGACTCTCTGAAGTTTCTTGCGGTCCTGGGCCGAGCAGTTGCCATACCAGGCTGTGATGCAGCCCGATAGGATGCTTTCTCTGGTGCATCTGTAAAAGTTGGTAAAAGTCAGTGTGGACATACCGAGTTTCATTGAGGATAGGCAGTGCCAAAAACAAGGGGCGGGATTCTCTGGGAATCGGCAGGGCAGGCAGAAACGGGGCAGTGGAATGGCGGGAACCACTCCGGCGTCGGGCCGCCCCAAATCCTCCGCACCTTCAGGGGTGAGGCCGGCTGTGGAGTGGTTTGCGCCCCGCCAGCCGGCGTGGAAGGCATTTGGCGCCACGGCAGCCGGGGCCGAAGGGACTCCGCCTTACGGCGCAAGTCCGCACATGCGTGGAAGTGTCAGTGGCTGCTGACGTCATCCCCTCGTTTGCGCGGGGGGGGGGGAGTTCACCTTCGCGCCGGCCATCGCGGAGGCTTACACTGCCGGCGCGTAGGAATAGAGTGCCCCCACGGCACAGGCCCGCCCGCGGATCGGTGGGCCCCGATCGCGGGCCCGGCCAGGGCACCCCCCGGGGCCAGATCGCCCCGCGCCCCCCCCCCCCCCGAGGACCCCGGAGCCCACCCGCGCATCCAGGTCCCGCCAGTAAGGGACCAACTCCAATTTACGCCGGCGGGACCTACATAGAACAGGTGTGACTTCAGTCCATCGCGGGCCGGAGAATTGCCGGGTGGAGCCCGCCGACCGGAGCGGCGCGATTCCCGCCCCCGCCAAATCTCTGGCGCCGGAGAATTTGGCAGCCGGCGCGGCGGGATCCACGCCGTTCCCCGGCGATTCTCCGACCCGGCCGGGGGGTCGGAGAATCCCGCCCAAGATCCTAAAACATAGTGGGCGGGATTCTCCGAAATCACGTTCGGAGATGGGGCAGAGAATCTGTTTTGGCAGCGAAATCGGGAGCAGCACGGTTTTTCAATTTTCCGCCCCCTGAAAATCGGCGTACTCCTCCGAATATCCACCGCCTCGGGCCATTGCCTGAGACCCGTCCCGCGATGCTCCGTTGACGACCGGCCGAATTCCCGACGGCGTGGCTTACGTGTGCTCACACTGTCCGGGATCCTCGCGTGGCGGCTGCAGACTCAGTCTGGGGTCGCCGCAGTGAGGGGTTGGCAGATTGGTGGGCAGGGGGGCTTCATTCGGGGCTGGGGACAGTGTGTGTGGGTGAACGGCCGAAGGGGGGCACTACTTTTGTGGCCCAAGTCCTCGGGCTGAGTCCGCCATGGAGTATGGCGTGGCCGCTGCGGCCGCCACAAGGCGCATACGCGGTCTCTGACCGGAAGTGCTGGGGGCCGTATCGGCAGCTAGAGCTGTGAGCTCTACGCCGGCTCCCTGCTAGCCCCAGATAAATGGGGAATCGGTGGCCTTTTGACGCCAGGTTTCCTGACGGAAAACACCACAGTTTTCACAACGTAGTCAGTGTTGTGTTGGGCGCATTGGATCCGTGGAACACATACAGGCCACCAACACTTAAAATAGTGTCGAGTTTGGTGAAGAGCTTGGCGCGAGCCATCTCACATGTGATCTCTTCGTGCTTGGGAATTGGATAATGCTCCCTCATGATATTGCGATTTAGATCCTTGGGATCAATGCAAATTCTCAATTCGCCGGAAGGCTTTTTTACACATACCATGGAACTGACCCAGTCGGTCGGTTCTGTGACTTTGGAAATCGCTCCTTGGTTCTGGAGGTCCTGCAGCTGCTGCTTGAGGCGGCCCTTGAGGGGTGCTGGGACCCTGCGAGGTGCGTGCACCACAGGCGTGGCATTCTGTTTTAATAAGATCTTGTAGGTGTACGGGAGCGTGCCCATGCCCTCAAAGACGTCGTGATGCTGGTGATAATGGCATCGAGTTGCGCCCTGAAGTCGGTGTCCTGAAAGGCAGACGTGTCAGCAGGAGAGAGACAGTGAACTCTCTGAACTAGGTTCAACAGCTTGCATGCCTGCGCGCCAAGCAGGGAGGCTTTCGAGGAGCCCACGATTTCAAAAGGATGTCTTTGAGTGACATGTGCGTCACTTCAAGTTGGCACGAGCCGCTGGCATCAATGGCATTGCCATTGTAATCCAATAGCTGGCAGGCAGATGGAAGGATGGCTGGTTTGACACAAAGGCCTTGGAGGTCAGAGAGATTGGCGAAGGCACCAGTGTCCAGGCGGAATCGTATTCGGGACCGGTTGACCGTCAGGGTGGCACACCATTCATTGTCTGGATCGATGCTGTATATCGACAGCGGCTGGTGTCTTTGCTTCGGGGACACCCTGTTTTTTGTTACGATACCGACTCGAAACGGCGCCTTTGGGTCCTCGGTGTCACTGCTGTGTGGGAGGTCCGCATCGGACTCGGTGACCGTGGGTTGAATGGCCCGGACATTCCTGCGAGGCTGGTTGAAGCGATATGAGTTGGCAGGCTGAGCTGCTCTGCGTAAGGCAGCATAGTGGCCACGTTTGCCACATCTCAGGCATTGTTGGGATTTGGCAGGGCATTGCCGTTTTAAATGGGCGGAGCCACAGTTGCCACACGTCGTAGCGTCAGCACGTTCGCTGCGCCACCACGCATGCGCGGTGCGGTCATACCTGGTGCACGCCTACGCATTACGTTTGTCGACGTCGCCGCCCCCTCATTTGGTGCGCGCAAGCGCGGGAGTCCGCGAAAAGCGCTCAAAATGGCCGCCCTCATCCAGGCTGAGGCCCTGGAGTTGCTCGATTGCTTGGACCTGTTCCGCCTCGTGGGGACCTTGCCGCGCCGTTTCAGCCGCTTGGATGTGGGAATACCGACTCGTGGCGTTTTCGTGTAGCACGCAGGTCTCGATGGCGGTCGCTAGGGTGAGCTGCTTTACCTTGAGGAGCTGCTGGCGTAGGGGGTCCGACTGAACACCGAAAACGATCTGGTCGCGTATCATGGAGTTGGAGGTGGGTCCGTAGCTACAGGACTGCGCAAGGATGCGGAGGTGAGTGAGAAAGGACTGGAAAGGTTCATCCTTACCCTGCAAACGCTGCTGGAACACGTAGCGCTCAAAACTTTCATTCACCTCTACGCTGCAGTGAGTGTCAGACTTGAGGAGGACCGTCTTGAACTTTGTTTTATCTTCATCATCCGCAAAGGTGAGAGAATTGAAAATGTGGATGGCATGTTTCCCGGCCGTGGACAGGAAGAGAGCAATCCTCCTGGTATCCGAGGCATCCTCCCGGTCTGTGACCTCAATGAAGAGCTGGAAGAGTTGTTTAATTATCTCCCAGTTGGCCCCTAGGTTACCGGCGATGCGGAGCGGCGGCTGCGGTGGGCAGATGTTGTCCATGTTGCAGGATGACGGAATGCTGGCGGAAGGCAGATCACTTGCAGATAGGTCTAAGAAGTTCTAATATCCCTCAACTCCTGGTATCATGTTGTGTTGGGCGCTCTGGATCCGTGGAACACATACAGGCCACCAACACTTAAAATAGTGCAACACTATTTTATTAAGTCAGAAACTGTTGCACATACTTTCACTGTGGGTTAACACAATATTAGATTGAACTAAAGACCTAGTCATAACCAGTCGATGCACTCAGCACATGGTGAATGTCTGTGCTGCAGGCTGTGAGCTCTGTCCTACTAGGAAGCTGCAGCTCGAATGAGCGGGAACTCTGATGCCCCCTGTCTTTATAGTGAGTGTGCTCTAACAGGTGATTGGCTGCGGTGTTGTGTGTGTTGATCGGTCCCGCTGTGTGTCCATCAGTATGTGTGTGTCTGCACCATGATATACTGGTGTATATTATGACAGTCAGTGTTTCTCAGTTGGCCCAATGTCCCTCGTTCCTGGGCATAGTACAGATGGTCTCCATTTCCGCTTTGAAACAGTAACATGTTGTCCAGGTTTTCGCAAGCCTCTCATATCAATCTGGGAGCTGACATTTATTCGTTGCCACTGACGATGGAAGTGTTTGTTGGCTGGTGCAAATGGCTGACGTGAAGGCATCGCTGTAAACTAGATATTACACTGCACGAAAATTAACAGGCTTACATAATGCCCCCTGTCAACTACCTCAACATAGCATCGGCCCAAACGGGTCAATTTGTGCCTTTGTTGAAAGAGTCATCGAATATTCGCAGTGTGATTTCTATATTCTCTGCTTGGTGGGGATGCACTGAGTACCTGATATTTTTTTAAGAGTGCTGAATTGTGTGGAAAAGGGAAATACATTTCTGCATCCTGCGCTTGGTGTTAATTAAGGTGCTTCCAGGGCACTTTTAGCTTCCTGGTTTCAACATTGAGCGAAGTTCCATCCAGATTGCTGCAATAATAACACTTTGATTGAGCACTGCACCAGCGCAAAATTTCCATTTCCTTTATCAGCCAGTCCTTTGGCCCCTTTGAAGCTGCTTTTGTTTTGTTCTGTGGGAAATGCTGATG
The DNA here is from genome assembly GCF_047496885.1 of Scyliorhinus torazame. NCBI lineage: Eukaryota > Metazoa > Chordata > Chondrichthyes > Carcharhiniformes > Scyliorhinidae > Scyliorhinus > Scyliorhinus torazame. Next base: position 8,907,440 of record NC_092723.1, read on the forward strand.
ACACCTGCCTCAGATACACTGTAGTCTCACACAGCGCGCAGTCACCCAGAAATATTTTCCTCCTTCCAGGACCAGCCAAGTTTAGTACCAGCACGTTTACTTTTGCAGCTGACAACACAAAGGTCCCAGTTGGGACGACTAGAAGCGCCGGTCCCTGTCTGGACCGGTTTTGCAATGGCGGGTTTTTGAGGCCCAGCTGGGCAGGCCTTCATCCACTATGGGGAAGCGTGTATTCTATGGGTCCCACAGGGAGATAGATCAATGTGGCCCCAGGGTCTCATGAGGGTTAGTATAAGTTGCCTCTGGCTGTCTGGGACCAGTGTGTCGAAGTCTATGCCACGTCAGACTGAAGCAGGTTGAGAGCAGCTCAGAACCAAATCAGGTGGCATTACTGGAAAATGTGTGCTGTGAACATTTAAAGAGAGAAAGATTTTGCATTTATATAGTGCCTTTCAATACCTCAGAATGTCCCAAAGCGTCTTACAACCAATGAAACAGAGGGCAGTAGAGCAGAGCTGCTGATTGGCTGTTGCAGGGAAAATGTGCATTAGTGCACTGCGGACACCGTATCTTGAAGGTGGTTTGTGGAGGAGCTGTTGTCAAGTGACAGTTAAACCGGAAACACTTCTTCAGTGTTTCCCTCCCTACCTCCTCCTCTAACCAAAAAAAACCCACAATCACTGAAAGGATCCCAGCTGGGTAAAGATCACGAGGGAGACTCGAAGGCAGGTAGAAGTAGAAAGAAGTTGAACCGTGATGTCACAGCCTGCAGGTAAGTGATTGGCTGGTGACTGGTAAGTAGTTTTTCTTTTCCCTGAGGTGTTATCGTGCGGGGCGCAGTGGATGCTGAGTGAGTGCTTGCTGAGAAGGGAGTACATTTAAAAAAAAACTTACTGTTGGGAGTTTCCAGCTGAATCCGGTCGGAGTGAGGACAGAGTGACTGATGGTGAAAGAGCGCAAGGAGAGCAGCGGAGACTCAGTGAAAGAGTGCGCGGAGAGCGGCAGGGACACAGGATAAAAGAGCACGAGGAGAGCGGTGGGGACACAGTGAAAGAGTGCGAGGAGAGCGGCGGGGACACAGGATAAAAGCGCGAGGAGAGCTCCGGGGACACAGGATAAAAGAGCACGACGAGAGCGGCGGGGACACAGGATAAAAGAGCGCGAGGAGAGCGGCGGGGACACAGGATAAAAGTGCGCGAGGAGAGCGGCGGGGACACAGGATTAAAAGAGCGCGAGGAGAGCGGCGGGGACACAGCTGCCGGAGAAGCGGCTTTCAGATTTTCGGCGGGAGCAGTGGCCAGGGGTCTGTCGGGAAGGTAGGTTTACCTTTTTAAAACCTTTAAAAACTTACCTTGAAGAGTGACATCATAGCAAAGCAGTGACGTGATTGGCTGGTAAGGAAAGTGCTCCAATTAGCAGTAGCTGGGAGAAATTTAACTCTTCGTGTGTTGGTAAGTATTGTGATTGGTAAATAAAATCTTTATTCCTTTCATTTATTCATTATTTGATATTATATTTCTAATCAGTTAAGGTAAAGTGTAAAAATGGCAGGAGATCCCAGGCCTGTGTTATGCTCCTCGTGCTGAATGTGGGAGTTCAGGGACGCGGTCGATGCCCCTGACTCCTTCATGTGCGGGACGTGTGTCCAGCTGCAGCTCCTGTTAGACCGCATGACGGCTCTGGAGCTGCGGATGGACTCACTTTGGAGCATCCGTGATGCTGAGGAGGTCGTGGATAGCACGTTCAGTGAATTGGTCACACCGCAGATTAGGACTGGGGAGGGAGACAAGGAATGGGTGACCAAAAGGCAGAGAAAGAGCAGGAAGGCAGTGCAGGTGTCCCCTGCGATCATCTCCCTCCAAAACAGGTATACCGTTTTGGATACTGTTGGGGAAGATGACTCACCAGGGGAAGGCAGTAGTAGCCAGGCTCATGGCACCGTGGCTGGCTCTGCTGCACAGAAGGGCGGGAAAAAGACTGGCAGGGCTATAGTCATAGGGGATTCAATCGTAAGGGGAGTAGGCAGGCGTTTCTGTGGTCGAAAGCGAGACTCGCGAATGGTATGTTGCCTCCCGGGTGCACGGGTCAGGGATGTCTCAGATCGGCTGCAGGACATACTGAAGGGGGAGGGTGAACAGTCAGTTGTTGTGGTGCATATAGGCACCAATGATATAGGTAAAAAATGGGATGAGGTCCTACAATCAGAATTTAGGGAGTTAGGAGAAGTAGGACCTCAAAGGTAGTAATCTTAGGATTGCTACCAGTGCCACGAGACAGTCAGAATAGAAATTCAAGAATAGTCAGAATGAATACGTGGCTTGAGTGATGGCACAGGAGGGAGGGGTTCAGATCTTTGGGACATTGGAACCGGTTCTGGGGGCAGTCGGACGATTACAAATTGGATGGTCTACACCTGGGCAGGACTGGAACCAATGACCTAGGGGTGTGCTTTTGCTAACACTGTTGGGGAGGTATTAAACTAATGTGGCAGGGGGATGGGAACCAGATTAGGAAGTTAGAGGTCAGTAAAGAGGCAGGAACTAAAGCCAGTAAGGTACTAGATAATAAACTCAATGTGACTAAAGGGAAGAGTAGACAGGGCAGAGAGGATGAACGCAAAGGGACAGGTGGTTTCAATGTGAGAAGTGTAGCAGGTAAGGCAGATGAATTTAGGGCTTGGATTAGTACCTGGGAATATGATGTTACTGGTATTACTGTGACTTGGTTGAGGGAAGGGCAAGACTGGCAACTAAATATCCCAGGGTATAGATGCTTCAGGAGGGATAGAGGGGGAGGTAAAAGGGGTGGAGGAGTTGGATTACTGGTCAGAGATAATATCACAGCTGTGATTAAGGAGGGCACGATGGAGGATTCGAGCACTGAGGCAATATGGGTAGAGCTAAGAAATAGGAAGGGTGCAGTAACATTGTTGGGACTTTACTACAGGCCTCCCAAAAGCGAGCATGAAGTAGAGGTACAAATATGTAGACAGATTATAGAAAAATGTAGGAGCAATAGGGTGGTCGTGATGGGAGATTTTAACTTTCCCCACATTGAATGGGACTCATGTAGGGTTGGAGGCGTAGATGGAGTAGAATTTGTAAGGAGCATCCAGGAGAGTTTTTTAGAGCAGTATGTAAATAGTCCAACTCGGGAAGGGGCCTTACTGGACCTGGTATTGGGGAATGATCCCGGCCAGGTGGTTGAAGTTTCAGTCGGAGATTACTTTGGGAATAGCGATCACAGTTCCGTAAGTTTTAGAATACTCATGGACAAAGACGAGAGTGGTCCTAAAGGAAGAGTGTTAAATTGTGGAAAGGCCAAGTGTAACAAAATTCGTCAGGAGCTAGGGAATGTGGATTGGGAGCAGCTGTTTAAGGGTAAATCCACATTTGAAATGTGGGAGTCTTTTAAGGAAAGGTTGATTAGAGTGCAGGACAGACATGTCCCTGTGAAAATGAGGGATAGAAAGATTAGGGAACCATGGATGACAGGTGGAATTGTGAGACTAGCTAAGATGAAAAAGGAAGCATACATAAGATCGAGGCGACTTAAAACTGATGAAGCTTTGGAGGAATATCGGGAAAGTAGGCCAAATCTCAAACGTGCAATAAAGAGGGCAAAAAGGGGTCATGAAATATCTTTGGCTAACAGGGTTAAGGAAAATCCCAAAGCCTTTTATTCGTATATAAGGAGCAAGAGGATAACTAGAGAAAGGATTGGCCCACTCAAAGACAAAAGAGGGAATTTATGTGTTGAGTCAGAGGAAATGGGTGAGATTCTTTGCATCGGTATTCACCAAGGAGAGGGACTTGACGGATGTTGAGGCTAGGGATGGATGTTTAAATACTCTAGATCAAGTTGGTATAAGGAAGGGGGAAGTTTTGGGTATTCTAAAAGGCATTAAGGTGGACAAGTCCCCTGGTCCGGATGGGGTCTATCCCAGGTAACTTAGGGGAGTGAGGGACGAAATAGCTGGGGCTTTAACAGATATCTTTGCAGCATTCTTCAGCACGGATGAGGTCCCGGAGGACTGGAGAATTGCTAATGTTGTCCCTTTGTTTAAGAAGGGTATTAGGGGTAATCCAGGGAAATATAGACCTGTGAGCTTGACGTCAGTGGTAGGCAAACTGTTGGAGAAGATACTGAGGGATAGGATCTATTCACATTTGGAAGAAAATAGACTTATCAGTGATAGGCAGCATGGTTTTGTGCAGGGAAGGTCATCTTTTACAAACCTAATAGAATTCTTTGAGGAAGTGACAAAGTTAATTGATGAGGGAAGGGCTGTAGATGTCATATACATGGACTTCAGTAAGGCGTTTGATAAAGTTTCCCATGGCAGGTTGATGGAAAAGTGAAGTCGTATGGGGTTCAGGTTGTACTGGCTAGATGGATAAAGAACTGGCTGGGCAACAGGAGACAGAGAGTAGTGGTGGATAGCAACAAGCTTTTTCCAAGAGTGGGGATGTCAATTACAAGGGGTCACGATTTCAAGGTAAGAGGGGGAAAGTTTAAGGGAGATGTGTGTCGAACGTTTTTTACGCAGAGGGTGGTGGGTGCCTGGAACGCTTTGCCAGTGGAGGTGATAGAGGCGGGCACGATAGCATCATTTAAGATGCATCTAGACAGATATATGAATGGGCGGGGAACAGAGGGAAGTAGATCCTTGGAAAATAGAAGACAGGTTTGGATAAAGGATCTGGATCAGCGCAGGCTGGAAGGGCCGAAGGGCCTGTTCCTGTGCTGTAATTTTCTTTGTTCTTTGTTCTTTGTTCTAAGCACTTTTTGAAATGTAGTAATGTAGGAAACACACCTACAAAATTGTGCACAATATACCCCCCAAAACACCAATGTGATAATGATCAGATGATCTGGTGGTTAATTAGGTGCTGCGGGGGGATAAGTATGGTGCAGGACACCTTGGAGAACTGCACTGCTCTTCTTCAAAGTAGTGTCACGGGAGCTTTTAAGTTTATCAGTGAGTACATTTAAGTTTAACATCTTATTCCAAAGGAACATAGGAACAGGTTTAGGCCATTCAGCCCATCGAGCCTGCTCAGCTATTCAGTACAATCATGGCTGATCAGACACTACAAAGCCTTTAACGGCCACTATCCCCATAACCATTTACACTATTGTTAATCAGAAATCTATCAATCTCTATCTGAATCGTACACAATGACTGAGCTACCGCAGCCTCTAGGATAGAGAATTCCAAACATCCTCGACCTTCTGTACAGAAGGTACCTTCTCCTCATCTCGGTCCTCAGTGACATCCCCCTTATTTTTGAATTATGCCCCCTGGTTCTAGACTCCCCAACCAAGGGAAACATCTTTGCCGCACTCCCTCTATGGCAATGATATCCTTTCAGAGGTAAGGGGACCAAAAATGTACACAGCACCCCGTCCAGGTGCGGTCTAACCAAGCTTCTATACAACTGAAGCAAGCCCTAACTACTCCTGTACCTCAAATCGGCCTGCTACATCTAACAATCCAGCACCTTCTCAGCACTGCACAGATGTGACTCCTCTGAGTATGAAAGGGCACAAATAACGAGTTCCTGGAACACGCTAAGTGTAAGTGCGATTAGCTTCCAGAGATTCTACTGAATGGAGCAACTAGATTTTACTGAACCAAGGGGTCCAGCCGATACCATTACAACCTAATTGATTTATTTCCCGTTCCGACCCTTGTTAGAAAGTTAACCAGCTTTTTTGAAATGTTAGACATGGCTAACAAGCCCCACTCCCGATAGTTGAATGCATGATATTGGCCGGTACTCTCGTGCAGTACTGTGGGAGCGCTCCATTGTTGGAGGGGCCGAAAGTAGGGGCTCATTTAGCACAGTGGGCTAAATAGCTGGCTTGCAATGCAGAACAATGCCAGCAGCGCGGGTTCAATCCTCGTACCGGCCTCCCCGAACAGGCGCCGGGATGTGGCGACTAGGGGCTTTTCACAGTAACTTCATTGAAGCCTACTTGTGACAATAAGCGATTATTAAATATTAAATTATTAAATCTTTTTAGGTGAATGTAGAAGATCAGGTGGCCTTATTTTTGAGTCCTCTTTTGTGGTATGCGCACCTATCTGGCAAGGCCAGCGTTTGTTATTCATCCCTAATTGCCCTTGAGAAGGTGGTGAGTCTCCAGTGATGTCACTGTTGCAATGGAGGAAACGTGGCAGCCAGTTTTTACACAGAAAGCCCCCACAAACAGTAATCCGGTTTTGTGATGTTGAGTGAGGGAATACACAACCTTCTGACTCAGTCGCAAGCGTGCTACCAACTCATCTGCAGCTGACACTAGAAACAAACGGCCTAGAGGTTATCATATTGTTGCTTGTGAGAGCTTGCTGCGCGCAAATTGGCCGCTGCATTCCCTAAATTACAGTGACTGCAGAGTAATGGGTTAATGTTTATGTTCATAAGACTGTGATGACATTAATGATGTAACTGTGATACGAGTAAGGAGGTGACCGAGAGGTCCCAAGTGAGCTTGGAGCAGAACAGTCTGTGCCTCGAATGTGCTTACCCTGAGGTCTTTGTAAATAGTTAGTTAATAACGACATCACAATAGTGACTGCAATCCAAAAATACTTCATTGGCTCGAAAGCATTTTGCAACATGCTGAGGTTGCGAAAGATGCTATATAAATGCAAGTTCATTCTTTCTTCGTATTAGTTCCCTGAAAGTACTTCATCCCCTGCCTGCCCCAGTTACAGTTATCCTTTGAATTAAATACCTTCATGTAATATTCCCCATTCACCAACTGGGTAAATTACAACTGCGGTGTTTATTTACATATAACTACAATGCAGAGGTTTGCAGCCTCCTGTCAGCGTCAAGGATCAAACCTTTAGGGCAGCATGGTGACGCTGAGGTTCCAGTTTCGATCCCGGCCTTGGGTCACTGTCCGTTGGGAGTTTGCACTTTCTCCCCGTGTCTGCGTGGGTTTCGCCCCCACAACCCAAAGATGTGCAGACTAGGTGGATTGGCCACGCTAAATTGCCCCTTAATTGGAAAAAATGAATTGGGTACTTTAAATTCATGAAAAGAAAAGGATCGAACTTATACAGAAACCCACGCTTGCTAGGGCGATGCCCTACCCTGGTCCCTGACTGGTTACCCAGGCCTCGAGACCCTCTTGGCAGACCGCCCCTTAAAGGGGATAATCACAACACTTTAACAGAGAGTTCTTTCAATCAGCTCTGTATTTTGCTATGCTGTGCTAAATGTGATTCTTTTGTGACACACCAAGAATACAGAAGGCTGCAATATCACGAATATAAGGGTTTCATATTATTTTATGAATCTTTCCAATGGAGTGTCAGCGCTGAGGATGCTCGTAAACATTTCAATCTGCATTCCTATGATTTGCGAAGATGATCAAACAGGAAGCCAGCTTTTGTGCAATGCCAGTGTTAGCCAAGAACTTATATTTCCCTATGGCATAGTGAGGATTAAATGCTGTAACAAATGTCATGCGGAAGGCAAAGACCTTGGAAGAGAAATTGGAGGCTGCGCCGGTTGATACAGTAATAACCCAATTAATGCTGGTGATTGAATACCGTTTGGATCATGTTGAATCAGAAAGTATTTGACTGACTTCTGGTTGCGGCTATGCGGAGCTAAGTCACACATTCGGCGGCTCCCGCAAAAACAGACTTTTGGGCTCTTTTCAGGGCCCCCAACGGCACTTTTTCGACGTTTCCCGGTGTGGGAAGGAGTCTATAACAGCTCCCCGTCAGTATATGGCTTCAACTATGAGCGGGGCGACAAAAATGGTGGTGGTGGACCCGAAGAAGGTGCGAGGGACGAAGAACAAAATGGCGGCGGCCGGAGACCAGGCAGCGTGGATGCAGTGGGCGCAGGAGCAGCAGGAGGGTATCCAGCGCTGCTTCAGAGAGATTAAAGCAGACCTGCTAGAGCTGATGAAGGCGTCTATTGATAAGCTGCTGGAGACACAGACGGCCCATGGGGTGGCGATCCGCGAGGCTCGACAAAAGATCTCTGACAATGAGGACGAGATCTTAGGCCTGGCGGTAAAGGTGTAAGTGGTAAGTTGCAGGGAGAGAGGGTGGTACTGGTCAATGTGTACGCCCCAAACTCGGACGATGCGGGTTTTATGCGGCATATGTTGAGCACGAGGCGCTCCGCAAGAAATGGCAGGAGCGGTTCGAGGAGATGGAGAATCGGTCGAGGCGGAAGAATCTGCGGATTCTGGGCCTCCCGGAGGGGCTGGAGGGGCCGGACGTGGGGGCCTATGTGGTCACCATTTTGAACTCGCTGATGGAAGCGGGGTCCTTCCAGGGGCCCCTGAAACTGGAAGGGGCCCAAAGAGTGCTGGCGAGGAGGCCCAAGGCTAACGAGCCTCCGCGGGCGGTGCTGGTGCGGTTCCATAGGTTCGTCGATCGGGAGTGTGTGCTCAGGTGGGCCAAGAAAGAGAGGAGCAGCAGGTGGGAGAATGCGGAGGTTTGAATATACCAGGACTGGAGCGTGGAGGTGGCGAAGAGGAGGGCCGGGTACAATCGAGCGAAGGCGGTGCTGCACAGGAAGGGGGTGAAGTTTGGCATGTTGCAGCCGGCGCGACTGTGGGTTACCTACAAGGACCGGCACCATTATTTTGAGTCTCCGGAGGAGACATGGGCCTTTGTTCAGGCCGAGAAGTTGGACACAGATTCAGGGTCAGGATGGGCGATTGGGGACTGTGGTTGATATGTTATGTTAAAAAAAAATTTGTATTGCTCTGGGTTTCTTTTTCTCTGTGTTTTTCTCTTTTGGGTTGGTGAGGGTGGCTGGGGCGGGTTGGGCACTGTTTTGGTTGGGTTGGTCGGGAGGGCTCTTGGAGTGGGGTAGGTAAACGGAACGGGGGGGTGGACGGCAGTGAGATGGGGCCCCGCGGGGGAGGGGGAGTCCCGAGTCGGGGGTGAGGGGACCGGGCCTGTAAAAGGAGCTGCGTCAGAGGTGGCGGGGCCTGGTAGGTGGAAATCGCGGGTTTTTCCCCGCGCTGAAGACTGGAGGGGGCGGGGCCGGGGCGGGGAAACGAGGGTTGTTTCCCGCGCTTAGAACGGAAGGGAGAGGGGAGAGGCTATGGATGGGGAACGGGAGAGGAGGGTGTGCCACTCAATGGGAGGAGTCTCGAGTGGCGCGAATGGCCGGGGTCAGCACGAGCCAGCTGACTTGCGGAAGTGCAATGGGGGGAATAAATCAGCTAGGATGGGTCCTAGCCATTGGGGGGGGGGGGGGGGGGGGGGGGGTTTGGGAGGGGGGGGGGGGGAATCGAGTTGCTGCTGCTAAGGTCAAGGAGGAGCTGGAACGAGTGGGGGGGGGCGAGACAGGGGTACGCCGCTGTGGGGAACGGGCCGGGTGTGGGGTGTGGGCGCGTGGCTGGCCGAGGAGGGGTCATGGCTAGTCGGTGGGGGACGGGGGCGGGTAGCCCCCTGATCCGGCTGATAACCTGGAATGTAAGGGCACTGAATTGTCCGGTTAAGCGGGCCCGCGTGTTCGCGCACCTGAAGGGGCTCAAGGCGGATGTGGTTATGCTCCAGGAGACGCACCTGAAGGTAGCAGACCAGGTAAGACTGAGGTAGATCAGGTGTTTCACTTGGGGCTGGATGCAAAAAATCGAGGGGTGGCGATCTTGGTGGGAAAGAAGGTGTCATTCGAGGCGTCGAGCATTGTGGCAGATAATGGCGGCAGGTACATAATGGTAAGTGGTAAGTTGCAGGGAGAGAGGGTGGTACTGGTCAATGTGTATGCTCCGAACTGGGACGATGCAGGTTTTATGCGGCGTATGTTGGGTCAGATCCCAGACTTGGAAGTGGGGGACCTGATAATGGGGGGGGGGACTTTAACACGGTGTTGGATCCGGCACTGGATCGCTCCAGGTCTAGGACGGGTAGGAAGCCGGCGGCGGCTAGAGTGCTGAGGGGGTTTATGGACCAGATGGGAGGGGTGGACCCTTGGAGATTTGCAAGGCCGGGGGCTAGGGAATTTTCATTCTTCTCACATGTCCATAAGGCTTATTCCCGAATCGACTTTTTCATTTTGAGTAAGGCGCTGATAGCGAGAGTAGAGGATACTGAGTATTCGGCAATAGCCATTTCGGACCACGCCCCGCATTGGGTGGACTTGGAGATGGGGGGGGAAGGGACCAGCGCCCGCTGTGGCGCTTGGAGGTGGGGCTGTTGGCGGACGAGGAGGTGAGCGAGCGGGTCCGAGGAAGTATGGAGAGGTACTTGGAGACCAACGACAACGGGGAGGTCCGAATGGGGATGGTATGGGAGGCACTGAAGGCGGTGGTGAGGGGAGAGCTGGTCTCCATTAGGGCCCACAAGGAGCAGAGAGAGCGGGGGGAGAGAGAGAGGCTGGTGGGGGAGATGGTGAGGGTAGACAGGAGGTATGCGGAGGAGCCCGAGGAAGGATTGTTGAGGAAGAGGCGTAGCCTCCAGGCCGAATTCGACCTGGTGACCACCAGGAAGGCGGAGGTGCAGTGGAGGAAGGCCCAGGGGGCGATCTACGAGTATGGGGAAAAGGCAAGCCGGATGCTGGCGCATCAGCTTCGGAAGCGGTACGCAGCTAGGGAGATCGGGGGAGTTAAGGACAGGGGAGGGAGCGTGGTGCAGAGTGGGGTTGGCATCAGTGGGGTCGTCAGGGACTTTTACGAGGAATTGTACCGATCCGAGCCCCCACGGGAGGAGGGAGGAATGGGCCGCTTCCTGGACCAATTGAGGTTTCCAAAGGTGGAAGAGGGACTGGTGGCGGGATTGGGGGCCCCAATTGGGCTGGAGGAGCTGATCAAAGGGATAGGAAGCATGCAGGCAGGAAAGGCACCGGGGCCGGACGGTTTCCCGGTCGAGTTCTAAAAAAAATATATGGACCTGTTGGGCCCGCTGTTAGTCAGGACCTTTAATGAGGCAAGGGAAGGGGTGGCCTTGCCCCCGACGATGTCCCGGGCACTGATCTCCTTGATCCTGAAGCGGGACAAGGATCCCCTGCAATGTGGGTCTTACAGACCGATTTCCTTGCTAAATGTTGATGCCAAGTTGCTGGCGAAGGTCTTAGCCACGAGGATTGAGGATTGTGTGCCGCAGATCACCCATGAAGACCAGACGGGGTTTGTGAAGGGGAGACAGTTGAATGCGAATGTGCGGAGGCTTTTGAACGTTATCATGATGCCGGCGAGGGAGGGGGAGGCAGAGATAGTGGTGGCGATGGACGCTGAGAAAGCCTTCGATAGGGTAGAGTGGGGGTACTTGTGGGAGGTGCTGAAGAGGTTTGGGTTTGGGGAGGGGTTTGTCAGGTGGGTTAGGATGTTGTATGAGGTCCCGATGACGAGTGTGGCCACAAACAGGAGGAGGTCCGAGTACTTCCGGTTGCACCGAGGGACGAGACATTGGTGTCCCCTGACCCCCTGCTCTTCGCACTGGCGATTGAACCCCGGGCTATGGCACTGAGGGAGTCGAGGAACTGGAGGGGGTTGGTGCGGGGTGGGAAGGAGCATAGGGTGCCTCTTTATGCGGACGACCTGCTGCTGTATGTGGCGGACCCGGTGGGAGGAATGCCAGAGGTAATGAGGATCCTTAGGTAATTTGGGAACTTTTCGGGGTACAAGCTCAATATGGGGAAGAGCGAGCTGTTCGTAGTTCATCCAGGGGACCAGGAGAGGGGGACTGGTGAGCTCCCACTAAAAAGGGCGGAGAGGAGCTTCAGGTATTTGGGGGTCCAGGTGGCCAGGAGCTGGGGGGCCCTGCATAGGCTTAACATTACAAGGCTGGTGGAGCAAATGGAGGAGGAGTTCAAGAGGTGGGACGCGTTGCCGCTGTCCTTGGCGGGTAGGGTGCAGTCAATCAACATGACGGTGCTCCGAAGGCTTTTGTTCCTGTTGCAGTACCTCCCCATGTTTCTCCCGAAGGCTTTTTTCAGGCGGGTTAACAGGAGTATAATGGGGTTTGTGTGGGCTCGAGGGACTCCGAGGGTGAGAAGGGTGTTCCTGGAGCGGAGTAGAGATAGGGGGGACTGGCGCTGCCCAACCTCTGTGGGTACTACTGGGCCGTTAATGCGACGATGGTGCGCAAGTGGGTGATGGAGGGGGAGGGGGCTGCATGGAAGAGGCTGGAGACGGCGTCTTGTGTGGGTACGAGTCTGGGGGCGCTGGCAACGCTGCCGCTGCCGCTCCCTCCAAGGAGGTATACCATGAGCCCGGTGGTGGTGGCTGCCCTCAAAATTTGGGGGCAGTGGAGGCGGCATAGGGGGGAAGGTGGGGCCTCGGCGTGGACCCCAATACGGGGGAAACACTGGTTTGCCCCAGGAAGAACAGGTGGAGGGTTTTCGGGGTGGCATAGGGCAGGGATACAAAAGTTGGGGGACCTGTTTGTGGACGGGAAGTTCGCGAGCCTGGGTGAGCTGGAGGAGAAGTACGGGCTCACCCCAGGGAACACCTTCAGGTACTGATAGGTAAGAGCGGTTGCCAGACGGCAGGTGGTGGAATTCCCGTGACTACTGCCACACACAGTACAGGACAGGGTGCTCTCCGGGGGGTGGGGGGGAGTGGGGAAGATCTCGGAAACTTACCAGCTGATGCAGGAGGAGGCCTCGGTGGTGGAGGTAAAAGGTAAGTGGGAGGAGGAGTTGGGAGAGGAAATTGAGGCAGGGACGTGGGCAGATGCCCTGGGGAGGGTGAACTCTTCCTCATTGTGCGCGAGGCTCAGCCTCATACAGTTTAAGGTGCTGCACAGGGCACACATGACAGGGACAAGGATGAGCCGGTTTTTTGAGTGTGAGGACAGGTGTGTTAGGTGCTCAGGGAGCCCAGCAAATCACATCCATATGTTCTGGGGATGCCCAGCGCTGGGGAAATTTTGGAAGTGCGTAGCGAGGACGGGGTCGAGGGTGGTAGGATCCAGGGTCAAACCGGGCTGGGGGCTCGCAATATTTTGGGTGGCAGAGGAGCCGGGAGTGCAGGGGGCGAAAGAGGCCGGAATTCTGGCCTTTGCGTCCCTGGTAGCCCGGCGAAGGATTCTCCTTCAGTGGAAGGATGCGAGGCCCCCAAGAGTGGAATCCTGGATCAGCGATGTGGCAGGGTTCATTAAGTTGGAGAGGGTGAAATTCGCCTTAAGAGGGTCGGTACAAGGGTTCTTTAGGCGGTGGCAACCGTTCTTAGACTTTCTGGCAGAACGATAGACATTGGTCAATGGCAGCAGCAGCTCGGGGGAGGGCGGGGGGGGGGGTGGTTTACTTTATTATTGTTTTTGTTATTTACACTGAAGGGTCTGAGGGGGTGTATACACCTGTTGTGTTAAGTTGGGGTGTTTCTGTTAATTTATTATTTATGTACAGGGGGAGGGGTTGCTTTTCTAGATTGTGTTTTGTACTTAACCCTGTTGGGTTCTTTTTTTTCTCATTTTGTTATTGATATTTTATGAAAACCTTTAATAAAAATTATTTTTAAAAAAGAAAGAAAGTATTTGACTTGTTTGGTCGTTTGCATTGTGTTGCTGAATCACTTCATGCAACAAACAGTTATTAGAAAGCAGGCTGCAGTTCACAGCACACACCATACCCACTGGCAACATACAAGAGACTAATTTGATTGAATTGTTTGAGGAGGTGACCAGGTGTGTAGATGAGGGTAGTGCAGTTGATGTCGTTTATATGGATTTCAGCAAAGCCTTTGACAAGGTCCCACATGGGAGACTTATAAAGAAGGCAAATGCACATTGGATACAGGGGAACTTGATAAGGTGGATTCAAAATTGGTTGCACTGGAGCGGGTGCAGAGGAGATTCACCAGGATGTTGCCTGGGATGGAATATTTAAGTTATGAAGAGAGGTTGGATAGATTTGGGTTGTTTTCGCTGGAGCGGAGAAGACTGAGGGGCGACCCGATCGAGGTGTGCAACGTTACGAGGGGCATGGGCAGGGTGGATAGGGAGCAGCTGTTCCCCTTAGTTGAAGGGTCAGTCACGAGGGGACGCAAATTCAAGGTGAGGGGCGGGAGGTTTAGAAGGGCTTTTGGGAAAACCGTTTTTACCCAGAGGGTGTTGACGGCCTGGATCGCACTGCCTGGGAGGCTGGTTGCCTCACATCCTTTAAGAAGTATTTGGATGAGCACTTTGCTCGTCATAACATTCAAGGCTATTGGCCAAGTGCTGGCCAATGGGATTAGGTAGGCAGGTCAGGTGTTTTTCATGTGTCGGTGTCTGTGAATCTGTGAAGTGGCATTCAAACAAGGTTGGCTCTATATCTGTTTAGTTTGAACCTTACAGGGAGAAAAATAATGGCTCTAGCTACTAGTCTTTAAAGTTTTCAGTGACGACTGCGATATTCAAACTATTATCATTTAAAGGGGCACATTTATACTAAAAAGTACCTTGCTTGTGAAATTGTAATAGCGTCACACACTGGGGACACAATGATTTGTTTCAATGTAATCAGAACTTTCTTCAAAACTCCAAATGTCATCCTACATATTATTCATCCTAGCCGTATCCTCACTCTGTTTGAGTTTCCAATTCTATCGGCATTTTCCAGGTCTCCAAACCACCTCAGTCTTCACTTAATCCACAGGTTTTTAACCCCCAGATTGGGCATCGCCGAAATACTACTTGCTGATTTCCCTTATTTTCTTCTCCCTTGACTTTTTCAAATCATCTTTGTGACCGGCGTTATTAGCCATTGACCCTTTGGTTAACACCATCAATTAGGAAAAAAAATCCATTTCATTATTCAAACCAGGAAAAGATTCAACAAACGTTTTTGTATGGTTTTAATGGACTTCCTGTTTACTTTCGATTGCCGCAAGCATTTACACTGCGGCCGTGTCTCATTGACAAAGAGCAAAGAGGGCTTATGTAAGTAAATGGGATTAATATGGGATGTCATATCTCGAGGAGAATTATTGGACTAAAAGAAACAACAGAGCGGGAATAAGTCATTCAAATTAGGGAAGCAACAAGGCAACAAAGAAGATGGAATGGAGTGGGAAGTGGAGAGTACTGTTGAAGCCAGCATAGATACTGCTTTAAGAATATGTTGATGACATGTCTATATATATTTATGTTTGCAATGAATGTGAGGGAAGAATGTTTCCCAATCTTTAAGTAAAACAGCTGCTTCAACCACTCTATCAAAATCAATTGCTGCACAGATGTTTTCTAAACATTTAATCCCTTCCCTCGGAAGTAACAGTGACACAAACATAAGTCAGGCCTTTCCTACACTTTATTCAGTTTAGCAATTTGAGGAAGCTGGCGAAAATTAAACATTAATTTTTTAAAACCATTTACAATAGTCTGCGAAAGCAGCACCTCGCTCCCAGGACAATCCTTGCTGGGAGGACCATTTATGTCCAAGCCCTGCTTTGGGCCGGCTTTTATAATAATAATAATCTTTATTATTGACACAAATCGACTTACATTAACACTGCAATGAAGTTATTGTGAAAAGCCCTGAGTCGCCACATCCCGGCGTCTGTTTGGGTCCACAGAGGGAGAATTCAGAATGTCCAATTCACCTAACAAGTACGCCTTTTGGGATTTATGAGAGGAAACCGGAGCACCCGGAGGAAACCCACGCAGACACGGGGAGAACGTGCAGGCTCCGCACAGACAGTGACCCAAGCCGGGAATCGAACCCGGGACTCTGGCGCTGTGAAGCAACAGTACTAACCACTATGATATCGATATCAGTACATAATGAGCCCCAGGCGGTTGGACTCCACGGGTCACACGAGGAGATCAATAGCGGTTTCCCTGCGGTCCTCCTGAGGTTATGACAATTTGCAT
Organism: Scyliorhinus torazame; assembly: GCF_047496885.1. Classification (NCBI taxonomy): domain Eukaryota; kingdom Metazoa; phylum Chordata; class Chondrichthyes; order Carcharhiniformes; family Scyliorhinidae; genus Scyliorhinus; species Scyliorhinus torazame. The sequence goes on from NC_092723.1 coordinate 8,923,227, forward strand.
CAGGCCAGCATCAGGGTACCTGCATATTGACCAGAAACTTGTTTTTGTCATTTTAACAAAGTTACTAAGCTATTTAAAACAAGGGATTTGTTAGAGTGTAGGTGTTTCCAGATTATTATTCCAATGTCCTGCCCCCAATTGATTAAGTAAAAGTGGTTAACACACACTATTTATTTCTGTACTCCAGGCCTGATGGGGTGACAAACACACAGCATTCCTTACTTTTACTGCAAACTAAAGAACTGGACAATAGGAGAAACTGGAAACGCGAAAGAGAAAAATGAAGATGTGACTCTTCTAGAATCAAAGCACTTGTAACGGGTGAACACACAATGCACTTACCCCTCTGTTAAAGTTAATTAAAACAAAACTTTTGAAATATAAGTGTCAGCTGTGGCCCTGTAGCAATCCTACTTCTGGGGACGTGGTGGCATAGTGGTATTGTCGCTGGACTAGTAATCCAGTGACCCAGGATAATGATCCCGGGTTCGAATCCTACCACGGCAGGTCTAATGACGACCATGAAAACATTGTAGATTGTCGTGAACAAAGAACAAAGAAAAATTACAGCACAGGAACAGGCCCTTCGGCCCTCCAAGCCTGCGCCGATCCAGATCATCTATCTAAAACTGTTGCCTATTTTCTAAGGATCTGTATCCCTCTGCTCCCTGCCCATTCATGTATCTGTCTAGATACATCTTAAATGACGCTTGTTATGGGCGAGGTGTTTTCAGAACCCCAAAATGTATCATGGAGTTCAACCAACCACCCCCTTTAATGTATTGTTGCTTTTCCGAGCACACGGCTTGTTCCCTAGGTGTGGGATTACAATTATGGACACGTGGGTTTTTAAACACAAAACAATGTTTATCCCATGAACTCAACTTAACATCTGAAATAAACATTGGATCTCTTAACATCCCTTTCTTCAAAGATAAGTCCAAAAATATTACAACAGTAAATAATCCCTCAAAATGTTCCTTCAAACTTCCAAGTGACTTAACACTTTTAAACAGAATCACATCAGGTTAAAGGCTTTACTATTATGAGTTTAAATTACCCAAATGATCCAGAGATAGTCTTTCATGGCAGATATCACAGCAAATCCAGCTCACTGCAAAACACAGACACTCCCCAAGCTCCTTTCCTCCAAACTGCAGCTCTCTGGAAACACACAGACGCCCACAAGCTCTTTTTCAAACTGCAGCTCTCTGGAAACACACAGGCACACACAAGCTGCTTTTTCAAACTGCAGCCCTCTGGAAACACACAGGCACACACAAGCTGCTTTTTCAAACTGCAGCCCTCTGGAAACACACAGGCACACACAAGCTGCTTTTTCAAACTGCAGCCCTCTGGAAACACACAGACACACACAAGCTGCTTTTTCAAACTGCAGCTCTCTGGAAACACACAGACACACACAAGCTCTTTTTCAAACTGAAACTTCAAAATGGCTGAGCTGCTCAGCTCCACCCACTCTCTGACATCACTGTTTTCTTAAAGGTACATTGCTTAAACATCCATGTCTTAAAGGTACTCTCACATGACACGCTATCGTGCCCGCCTCTACCACCACCGCCGACAATGCGTTCCAGGCACCCACCACCCTCTGCGTAAAGAGCTTTCCACGCATCTCTCCTTTAAACTTTTCCTCTCTCACCTTGAACTCGTAACCCCTAGTAATTGAGTCCCCCACTCTGGGAAAAAGCTTCTTGCTGTCCACCCTGTCTATACCTCTCATGATTTTGTAGACCTCAATGAGGTCCCCCCTCAACCTCCGTCTTTCTAATGAAAATAATCCTAATCCACTCAACCTCTCTTCATAGCTAGCGCCCTCCATATCAGGCAACATCCTGGTCAACCTCCTCCGCACCTTCTCCAAAGGATCCACATCCTTTTGGTAATGTGGCGACCAGAACTGTACGCAGTATTCCAAATGTGGCCGAACCAAAGTCTTATACAACTGTAACATGACCTGCCATCTGGTTCACCAATGTCCTTTAGGGAAGGAAATCTGCTGTCATTACCTGGTCTGGCCTACATGTGACTCCAGACCTACAGCAATATGGTTGACTCTTAAATGCCCCCTCAAGGGCAATTAGGGATGGGAAATAAATGCTAGCACAGACGGCGACGCCCACATCCCATGAAAGAATAAAAACAATCACAATATGATGGTTCAAGTCCCAGTCCAAGACGTGAACACAGATATCTAGGCTCAGGCTGCAGTGCAGTTCTTTTTTTAAAAAATAATTTTTATTAACGTTTTCACAAAATATCAACAACAAAATGTAAAAGGAACCCAATAGAATTAAATACAAAACAAAACAACCCAGTGCCCCCCTCCCCCCTATACATAAATAATAAATTAACACCCGCCGAAACACATAGCAATCATAGCAAATATATACACCCCCTCAGATCCCCCAGTATAGACAAACAAAAATAAAAAACCAGCCCGGATTGACCCTGGATCCTACCACCCTTGACACCGTCCTCGCCATGCCCTTCCAAAATTCCTCCAGCGCTGGGCATGCCCAGAACATATGGGTGTGGTTTGCTGGGCTCCCTGAGCACATAACACACCTGTCCTCACCCCCCAAAAACCAGCTCATCCTTGTCCCGGTCATGTGTGCCCTGGCAGCACCTTAAACTGTATGAGGCAGAGCCTCGCGCACGAAGAGGAAGAGTTCACCCTGCCTAGGGCATCTGCCCACATCCCCTCCTCGATCTCCGCCCCCAACTTCTCCTCCCACTTACCTTTCAGCTCCTCCACCGAGGCCTCCTCCTGCATCACCTGGTATGTTGCCGAAATCTTCCCCTCTCCAACGCACCCCCCCGAGGGCAACCTGTCCTGTACCGTCCGTGGCGGCAGCAGTGGGAATTCCGCCACTTGCCTCCTGGCAAACGCCCTTACCTGTAGATATCTAAAGGTGTTTCCCGGGGGGAGCCCGTACTTCTCCTCCAGCTCACCCAGGCTCGCGAACTTCCCATCCACAAACAGGTCCCCCAACCTTCTAATCCCTGCCCTGTGCCACCCCGAAAACCCTCCACCTATTCTCCCTGGGACAAACCGGTGATTGCCCCGTATCGGGGTCCACACCGAGGCCCCCACTTCCCCCCTGTGCCACCTCCATTGCCCCCAAATTTTGAGGGTAGCCGCCACCACCGGGCCTGTGGTATACCTCATTGGAGAGAGCGGCAGCGGCGCCGTTGCCAGCGCCTCCAGACTCGTACCCTCACAGGACGCCGTCTCCAGCCGCTTCCATGCCGCCCCCTCCACCTCCACCACCCACTTGGCTGCAGTGCAGTTCTGAGGAAGTGCTGCATTGCAGGAGGTGCCAACCCTCGAATGTGTTGTTAAACTGAGGTCTTGCCTGCCCACCCAGTTGGGTGTAAAAGATCCCATGACATTATTTTGAAGTAGATCAGGGAGTTCTGGGGCGGAGTTCTCCCCCCTCACGCCGGGTGGGAGAATCGCCATGCCGCCCCGACGCCTGCACGCAATTCGCTCCCCCCCCCAAACTGGCGCGGCGAGAATCACGGCTGGCCGCTGGGAGAATCGCCGCTCGCCGTTTGCCACAGGCGAGCGACGATTCTCTGGCCCGGATGGGCCGAGCGGCCTGCCCAATATGAAGGGTTCCCGCTGGCGCCGTCTACACCTGGTCGCTGCTGGCGGGAACAGTGCAGGAACGCTGTGGGCGTGGCCTGTGGGGAGGAGAGGGGTTTCATGCACCGGGGGGGGGCCTCAAATGGGGTCTGGCCCGCGATCGGTGCCCACCGATCGGCCGGCCGGCCTCTTTGAAGGAGGACCTCCTTTCCTCTGCCGCCCTGCAAGATCCATCCGACATCTTCTTGTGGGACGGCCTCGGAGAGGACGGCAACCGCGCATGCGCGGGAGACGCCATTTACGCGGCGCCGCTTTTACGCGGCGCCAAGGCCTGGCGCGCGTAAATCACGCGACACCGCTCCTAGCCCCCCGGTGGCTGGAGAATAGGGGGCTGGGAGCGGGCTCCGACGCCGGAGTGAAACACTCCGGTTTTCACTCCGGCCTCGGTACTTAGACTCCCGATGGGAGAATTGTGCCCAGAGTGTGCAGTCCAATATTACTCCCTCAATCAACATCAGAAAAACAGATTACTTGGGGGGTTATGGTGATTGTCACTTAAAGGGCAACACAGCAGAGTAAGGGTCACCTGGTCTGGGTGACCAATCGAGATTCAGAGAGTGGAATAGCTCCGTGAGACATTTTGGGAGAAAGTTACAGCACATACGCCTGCTGTACAGTTCTTATTAATGAAAACTTTCATGTTGTTGAATGAAATCTGTGCAAGTGCATCTTTATAGCTGGGATTCTTTGGTCTTGTCCGTGACAGAACACGATGTGAGCAAGAATGGAAACATTTGCGTTCCAGCCAAAACTCCAATCACTGTTAGCGACACCAGAAATTCCCGGGCACGAATGAGGACAGAGGATTTGGGCCTTGGTCATTATCACATTCCTGTTGTGGGATTTTGCTGTGTGCAAACTGGCTGCCAAATCCCCTATATTACAGGAGTATCGACACTTCAAAAGTGTTTCATTGGCCGTAAAGTGTCTTGGGAAGTCTTATGGTCATGAAAGACGCTGTATATTGGGGCGGCACGGTGGCGCAGTGGCTAGCACTGCTTTCACACGGTGCCGAGGACCTGGGTTCGACCCTGGCTCCGGGTCACTGTCCGTGTGAAGGCTGCACATTCTCCCGTGTTTGCGTGGGTCTCACAAGCCAAAGATGTGCACGATAGGTGGATTGGCCACGCTATAATTGCCTCTTAATTTAAAAAAATGAAAGGCGCTATATAAATGCAAAACTGGATGCAAATTAAGTAATGCACCTAATGCTTGGATAAACAGGTTAAACAGTGGGTTGAGGTTTTGACCGTAACGCCCTCCATTAACCATTAACATGTACAGAATAGTCGGCTGGCTTAGATACCAATAGAAATAGAGAATTTGTGTTTATAATATATATTCTAAATACAGTCTTGAGCTGTCCTACACCACCTCAAAACTAATACATTGCTTCTGAATTGGATTGGATTTGTTTATTATCATGTGTACCAAGGTACAGTGAAAAGTATTGTCCTGCGTACAGTTCAGACAGTTCAGTCCGCACATGAAAAGAAAATACATAATATGGCAAACATAAAATACACAATGTAAATGCATAGGCCCAGTCATTGGGTGAAGCATACAAGAGTGCAGTACTACTCAGTAGAGAAGATGTGTGAAGAGATCAGATCAGTCCATAAGTCCATCAGTCTATAAGAGGGTTGTTTAGGAGTCTGGTAACAGCGGGAAAGAAGCTGTTTTTGAATCTCTTTGTGTGTGTTCTCAGACTCTGTATCTCCTGCCCGATGAAAGAAGTTGGAAGAGTGAATAGGCCGGGTGGGGGAGGGTCTTTGAATATGTTGCCCGCTTTCCCCAGGCAGCGGGAGGTGTAGATGGAGTCAATGGATGGGGGACGGGTTTGTGTGATGGACTGGGCGGTGTTCACGACTCTCTGAAGTTTCTTGTGGTCTTGGACCGAGCAGTTGCCATATCAGGCTGTGATGCAGCCAGATAGGATGCTTTCTATGGTGTACCTGTAAAAACTGGTAAGAGTCAATGTGGACATGCCGAATTTCCTTAGTTTCCTGAAATGGAGCCATCATCAGTACCACAACAAGAGTCAGCATCTTCAAGGGAGGAAAGTGGCAGAAATGAATCGCTATTATAGATGATCATTGAGGCATTACGTGATGTGTCACTGGTTGCATGTTAATCGATCCAGGTCCAGAACTTGAGGTTAAACCCTGCACTAACCAATGAACTAAAAGTGTTCTCATTGGGATAGCTGCAGAACTCCTGAGTGAATTGAGCTTAAAACTTTGGATCCAAGCACGATGGCGCAGTGGTTAGCACTGCAGCCTCACGGTGCCAAGGTCCCAGGTTCGATCCCGGCTCTGGGTCACTGTCCATGTGGAGTTTGCACATTCTCCCCGTGTTTGCGTGGGTTTCACCCCACAACCCAAAGATGTGCAGGGTAGGTGGATTGGCCACGCTAAATTGCCCCTTAATTGGAAAAAATTGCCCCTTAATTGGAAAAAATTAATTGGGTACTCTAAATTTTAAAAAAAGCTTTGGGTCCAGGTTCTGCGGAGCACATCGCCCAGACTGACCAGAATACATTGTTCATTCCTTTTAAAACCAACAGCCTTACTCCCGGAGATCTCATGGGTGGTTGGTTTGGGAAATTAAAATGTCACATTGGTGCACTGGGAGCACTCTGTCCAAATTGAGATGGAGCCTTTTTTAAAGAGGGGGAGCAGTGAGTTTAATTCGGGTGCATTTACGCTACAAGTGGTCTTAGCTTCACAATAAACCCATTTAGTGTTATGGCCTGAACATTTGAATTGGATGAAACTTTCTCCTTCATGGAGCAGAAATCAACTTCGCTCAACTGGTTGGTTAGCTGCTGATTCCAAATATTTCAATAGATTGTTATTAGAAGCCCCATTTGCACCCTGAATCACGATAGCAGTGATTGGCGCAGGTAGAGATTGGTGAACTTCAGACTGTACTCGCCCACAGGGCTGAATATTATGGGCTATCCCCAGACACGTGAATAGACGGGTGGACCTGTAAATTAGGTTGACGTGCCAGCAGTGATGTACAACAAAGAACAAAGAACAAAGAAATGTACAGCACAGGAACAGGCCCTTCGGCCCTCCAAGCCCATGCCGACCATACTGCCCGACTAAACTACAATCTTCTACACTTCCTGGGTCCGTATCCTTCTATGTACCTGCAGCCCTGTCGCTGGCCTCCGCCCCCGCCATGAGTTTACAGATGTCGGGAGAGGAGGTGGGTGGGCCGCCCAGCCAGGCTCAGTGGAGACCCTTAAGTGGGAAATCCAAGCCCAATTCAGTGTCTCATGCTGCTGCTGCTCCAACTTAATTGGCAGGAGAGAGGCCTGTGCCTAACGTATCGCTCAGCAGGTTTAAACGTGCAGGTTGGGGGCCAATAAAAGGGTTGGGTGCAGCCATCCCTGGCCGCCTGTGTCAATACGAGGTCCACCTCTGGCAATTTTGGCTCCTCGCATCCATCCTATCACTGTCCCACATGCCACACCCCTCCCCCCCTGGGCCTGTCAACCCAATCCAGGTGAGATCCTGGACTTAACTAAGTTTCAGTTAAGCATCTTCCCGAGCTTTCTTTTTTAAATATAAATTTAGAGTACCCAATTCATTTTTTCCAATTAAGGGGCAATTTAGCGTGGCCAATCCACCTACCCTGCACATCTTTGGGCTGTGGGGGCGAAACCCACGCAGGCATGGGGAGAATGTGCAAACTGTACACGGACAGTGACCCAGAGCCGGGATTGAACCTGGGACCTCGGCGCCGTGAGGCAGTAGTGCTAACCACTACTTTTCCCACCATGTTGCGCCCGGTGCCAATCCCGCTCCTCCTGGTGAATAGTGGGAGTGGCTCAAAATGGATTTTGTGCTGGGCGCCGCTGTGCCTGACATGGGCAGCATGGTGATCAGCAGTGGATAGCAGTGTGGGTCTCCAGCGCCAGGGTCCCAGGTTCAATTCCCCACTGGGTCTCTGTCTGTGCGGAGTCTGCACATCCTCCCCGTGTGTGCGTGGGTTTCCTCCGGGTGCTCCGGTTTCCTCCCACAGTCCAAAGACGTGCAGGTTAGGTGGATTGGTCATTTTTTTCCAACTAAGGGGCAATTAGCGTGGCCAATCCACCTGCCCTGCATATCTTTGGGGGTGAGACCCATGCAGAACGCAGGGAGAAAGTGCAAACGGCACACGGATAGTGAACCCGGGGCCAGGATTGAATCTGGGTCCTTGGCAGCAGTGCTAACTACTGCACCACCATGCCGCCCCCTGACATGCTAAGTTGACTTAAATGCCACAATCTAGGGGAGATGCTGAGGGGATGTTTTCCCTTGTGCAGGAATCTAGAACCTGGGGCCACCGTTTCTAAATAAAGTAACCTTCATTTAAGACAGAGAAGACATCTGAGAGAGATGTCAATCCTTAGAATTTTCTTTCACAGAGAACAGTGGAAGCTGGGTCATTGAATATATTTAAAGCTCACTTAGACAGATTTTTGATTTACAAGAGAGTTAAAGATAATGGGGCCGTACGGTGGAGGCAGGTAGGGAAGTGGAGATCAGCCATGATCTTATTGAATGGTGGAGCAGGCTCGAGGGGCCGAATGGTCCACGACTGCTTCTATTTCTTATGTTCCTCACTAGCTGTGAAGCAATTTAGGGCTTCAAAAGATCACAGAAGCTGCTATATAAATGCAAATCTTTATTTTCGAGCACCTTTTAAATCAAACGCTATTCCGTTTGCATCTAATTTTACTGATTCGAGGAATGTAAGGAAATATGTTCAGAGAATCATTTTACTGGAACTCCGGGGTCAAGTAGGACTGTTTATAAAATGGGTTTGCGTTGTTGTGCTGGGGAATCTATGTGTTACGGACCTGACAGAGAGAAGAAAAGCTGAGTCCAAGGATTTTCGGAAGTGTCTGGAGGAGCCTCCGCTGAGCGGGTTAGGGACGTGCAAAACAGAGTGACTGGTAATTAGGCAATCACTCACGCATTAATGTAACATCAGATTCTATATGGCAGGGTTGTACGGAACCTAATCTGAATTAATTTGAAATGAATTGAATTCTCGCCTTGCAAGTCCGATAGATATTAATCATCTGTAAAGCGACACCATTCAATTTGTTGTCATAAATAAAGAATGTCAAATGTAGCTTAGGCAGAAGGGGAGATAGAGAGAGCTGGGCAATAGTCTGATCCCCAGGAATTTTCTCACATTTTATTACCTGCCAGTGCTGTAAGATAGAATTTGTTCTTAAAGGGGATAAAATTGAACTTGCGGTAGAAATGTCAAAAGCGGTGCTAAGCGAATCGGCCGCCTGGTTTGTAAAGTCGCCATAGACCCAGGTGACCATAGGCTGTTTTGCTGGTGGTGATTTAACCTATGGATCACCACACCTCAGGCGAGGGGCGAGGTTGAAAAGGTGGGGCCTTCACGGACAACCTCAGCTGGTATGGGAATTGAACCCGTGATGTTAGCCTCGCTCTGCATCACGAACCAGTTGTCCTGACAACTGAGCTAAACCTGCCCCCCCCCCGCCAACGGGCCTGATTTACATCCTGCCTGTTTTCATTTGCCGTCAGGCAATGTTTAAAAGAATTTACTATCACCCACAACCAACTTCTTTGCGTGTAGACCTACACCGTCACTGTCAGAAGGTTATTCAACTTTGGAGGCTTCATAACCAAGTTCGGACCTAACATAACGCAACGTCCGTCCACAAAAAAAACATTTCCTGGTGGAGGGATTGGACAGCTACCAGCAGTGGGAACCATTTTCTCTCTCTCATCCAGAGACATTAAGCCACTGTTATACCAGCCGAGATTGTTAGGAACCCAATTTCTCCTCAATGATGTAGAATGCGGATGTTTGTGTGTCAGCTGAGAACACTTGGCGTTTAGCTGTCGCTCACGAGACCCAATTTATGCTGTCGGTCAAGTATTGATTTTCTCCATGACATGATTCTGCAAACAGATGTTCAGCCCATGGATAATGTGTGTGTGTGTGTGCACACTTAAGAGAAAATAATGTCATAATTCATTGCCAACACAACACATCCTTCAAATAAACCCACAATAGGAGGAGGAAAAAGATCTTGATGCAGTATTCTAAATGTAGTCTAACTGAGTAAATTAGCACATAATGGTACACTGATTTATATCAAAGAGCCCTGTTAAAATAACCAAAAACCCTACTTGTTTAGGCTATGGTTTTTGGCAATGGTCATGATTCTGTCAGGAAAACACAAGAAATATTTTTCTGTCAGTAATAAATGCCATATTTTGGAGACGGTTGGTTCACATTTGAAGCAACAGAGACTGAGTGACTGTGTGAATCTAAACTGTGGGTTGGAGATGGTAACGAGCCTAGAAATACTTCAAGCAGATCTTTACATTAGAAAGGATGTTTATAGAACAGGAGTCAATCCGAATGGGGTTTCTGGTTCAAAGGATAAGATCTGACGGGTGTAAAGGAAAGGTGTCACAGGTAAGGTATGGGCCGAGGGAATTTACTTTTCTTTTAAATTCTAAAAGTTAAAGTAAAAGAACGAACTTAATCGATCCTGGGAGAGGGCATTGCTAAAGAAACTGGGTGAGGCAATGGAGAGATCAAATGAAGAGAATGGATTTAAGGAGATACTGAAATTTGTGGGGGTAGCTTATTTGGATCACAGCAGGAATAGCTGGTCGACTCCGAGCAAGCAGTGTAAACAAAGCCAGATCTGAAAAGACAACTTCAGAGGGCATTGCAAGAGAAATTAAAGGCACGGTGTGGTAAAGGTTACTGGACCTTTATAGACTTTAAGTTTTATAAGGAGTTGCTGAGCAGATACGGGGAAGATTAGCTCTCAAGGTCATTAAATTAAGATTATTTGGATCTGTTTTAACATATTGGTACCGCCTGGTGACATTGTTGTGTTTAAGTATCATTCTATTTTATTTTATATTTTCCCTCTTACCTGATAAACATTTACTTCACGATAAAATCATCACAAGTAGTCGGGGACATCATTTCTGAATTTCAAAACCTCTCCTCACACTATGCAAATTGTGAAAAAAAAACACGGGGCAGTTGTTTCGGGTGTCCCTTTGGGGATTTTCGTAGCTTGGCATTCGCCGTGACCCGTGCCTTAACAATCCTAAAGGGATTTATGAACTTTTAACGAGAGCGAGAATTCTCCCATAACTGACCACGTAAGTTGCAAATATATTTGCAACTGGGCATTTCTGATAATGATCTTTATTATTGTCACAAGTAGGCTTACATTAACACTGCAATGAGGTTACTGTGAAAATCCCCTAGTCGCCACATTCCGGCGCCTGTTCGGGTACACAGAGGGAGAATTTAGGATGCCTAATTCGCCTAACAACCATGTCTTTCGGGACTTGTGGGGGGAAACTGGAGCACCCGAAGGAAACTCACGCAGACAGGGAGAGAACGTGCAGAGTCTGCACAGACAGTGACCCAAGCCAGAAATCAAACATGGGACTCTGGCGCTGTGAAGCAACAGTGCTAATCACTGTGCTACCGTGCCACCCTTTAAATAACACTGCACTTATCTAATATTAAATACCATTTGCCAGGGCTTAGCTCATTCCCTCAAAGCATCTTGGCTTACTTGCAGTAATTGACTATCTTCTGCAATCCTAATTTTTGCACAAAGGTTTGTATAATCGGGCAGACAGTTTCCTGATGGCAAAGCAATAGTTTGAAAATGAATCTCTTATAGGTCTTCATGTTAAGCAGCGTCCAAACAAATCCATTGTTATTAATAGTGACTTGGTCCCGATTTCCACACTGAGGAGTTCCGCATGCCAGGCTGGCAGTGCCAAAGCGTCCAGGTGGCCCCAGCAGTGTCAGGGTGCCATTCTGCCCAGAGGCAAGCACCTGGGGGCCTCCGATCACCTGGGGGAACTCCACAAGTGCCGTTCCGTCTGGCCCCCATTTGTGGACTCTCGCCCGAGACCTCCAAGGTGAGGGAGTTAGATCCCACGCCTTGGTTAGATTGTGGGAATGGGTATTAGAGTGAGACAAGCTGTCTGACTCTAATATGCAGATTTGCCACAAAGTGATTCCGCCCACAATGGGCAGGATTCACACCGTAACATCTTTCGAGATTGCGTGAGATCTCACGCGGCGTGGGGAGCAGGGTAGATACCAAAAGAATGATCACCCGGCATCTATCGGTCGCGGTGCGCCGCGCTGCCTATCGGTCGCGGTGCGCCGCGCTGCCTATCGGTCGCGGTGCGCCGCGCTGCCTATCGGGCGCAATGCAGTTGGTAGATCACGCTCTCTGTTTTGTAATCTATTGTAAGGTATCTTTCAAAATATTTTTTTCCCCAAACTCCAAGTGAACAATGACTACTGGATACTCTCCTCAATAACCTAGTAAATCTGTCAAAAAATGTCTAGCACATTAGCATGGATAGAGGACTAGCTAACTGATTTCAGTTACAGGGGTCCCTGCCAGGGGTCTCCCTATTACTGGGGTTCCTGCCGGGGGTCTCCCTATTACAGGGATCCCTGTGTGGGGTCTCCCTAGTACAGGGGCCCCTGCCGGGGGTCTCCCTATTACAGGGGTCCCTGTGTGGGGTCTCCCTATTACAGAGGTCCCTGTGTGGGGTCTCCTTATTACAGGGGTCCCTGTGTGGGGTCTCCCTATTATAGGGTCACTGCCGGGGGTCTCCCTATTACAGGGGTCCCTGTGTGGGGTCTCCCTATTACAGGGGTCCCTGCCGGGGGTCTCCCTATTACAGAGGTCCCTGTGTGGGATCTCCTTATTACAGGGGTCCCTGTGTGGGGTCTCCCTATTACAGGGGTCCCTGTGTGGGGTCTCCCTATTATAGGGTCCCTGCTGGGGGTCTCCCTATTACAGGGGTCCCTGTGTGGGGTCTCCCTATTACAGGGGTCCCTGCCGGGGGTCTCCCTATTACAGGGGTCCCTGTGTGGGGTCTCCCTATTACTGGGGACCCTGCTGGGGGTCTCCCTATTACAGGGGTCCCTGCCGGGGGTCTCCCTATTACTGGGGTTCCTGCCGGGGGTCTCCCTATTACAGGGATCCCTGTGTGGGGTCTCCCTAGTACAGGGGCCCCTGCCGGGGGTCTCCCTATTACAGGGGTCCCTGTGTGGGGTCTCCCTATTACAGAGGTCCCTGTGTGGGGTCTCCTTATTACAGGGGTCCCTGTGTGGGGTCTCCCTATTATAGGGTCACTGCCGGGGGTCTCCCTATTACAGGGGTCCCTGTGTGGGGTCTCCCTATTACAGGGGTCCCTGCCGGGGGTCTCCCTATTACAGAGGTCCCTGTGTGGGATCTCCTTATTACAGGGGTCCCTGTGTGGGGTCTCCCTATTACAGGGGTCCCTGTGTGGGGTCTCCCTATTATAGGGTCCCTGCTGGGGGTCTCCCTATTACAGGGGTCCCTGTGTGGGGTCTCCCTATTACAGGGGTCCCTGCCGGGGGTCTCCCTATTACAGGGGTCCCTGTGTGGGGTCTCCCTATTACTGGGGACCCTGCTGGGGGTCTCCCTATTACAGGGGTCCCTGCCGGGGGTCTCCCTATTACAGGGGTCCCTGTGTGGGGTCTCCCTATTACTGGGGACCCTGCCGGGGGTCTCCCTATTGCAGGGGTCCCTGTGTGGGGTCTTATTATTACAGGGGTACCGGGGAGGGGGGTTCAGGTCGCTCCCATACTTGGGGGAAGGGGGTGAACCCAGGCAATCCAGGGGGGGGGCTGCTATGCACTGTGGGAGGGGGGTTTGGGGTCGATTTGCGGTGCGGGAGGTAGGTGGCCTGCCTCAGGACTTCGCTATCAGGCCGCCCGCTCACGTGGTGGCCCGATAGTGGAATTCCCTGGGAATCCCTCCTGTTCCAAACCATGGATAAATTTGCACGGTGTGGAACACTGAATTGCTGACCGGTTTGCGCTCCCAGGGGGATCATAAACTGGTTGTAATTCAGCTCCGGCAGGAGAACAGAGTCTCCCTACAGAAAATCTGGACTGATATCTTAAATCCCAAGAATAGTCTTGTTCGCATCGTTGTGATGGGCCGTCCGCACGCTTCAAAGGAGTTTCAGAGGCACCTGTTCCAATCTACCAGAGGATACCAGAGCACGGCCCAGTACCTCCTGGGCTGAAAGTGACCAGCACCTCACTTTTGGTGCTGTTCCAAAAGGAATACATTTCTCAATTTTGCTACGATAGGGAGATGTTAGGAAATTGGATCAAAGGTATAATGGGCAATTTAGGGGTTAACAGACTGAGGGTAAAAGTGCCAACACTGAGTCAGAGGTATACACTCACACCAGGCCTGACTTGCATTGTCCCAGTCAGATTTAGACTCGTTAAAGAGAATAAACAGGATACTCCTGTTCAGCCGGAGTGATTCACTTAAGATCCATTGTCCTCTTGGACACTCTGATCTGACCAGCCATTAGCCCAATATAGATTCTGATGGCATCTTTTGTCCATTAATTGGAGGTTAATTGCATATTCATAGCATGGCCCTGTTCTTTTGTGTAAACGGGAGTCGCCTTCTTCTGCACTGTAGTGATTGTATGATTAGTGATCTTTATTGAATTCAAATTTCACAATTTCCAATGATGGAGTTTGGGGTCAGAGAAACGTTAGGACAAAAGACCCAATTTTCACCTTGGTATCAGCATGGGTCACAATGACCAAACTTGCATCTATGTAGCACCTTTTGTGACATCACAATCTCCCAAATTGCTTCACTGCCAAACGATGTGCTTCTCTATTGTAGTCACTGTTGTAACATTGGGCAATGTGCACAGCAAGATCCCAGAAATACCAAGGAAATGAATGATCAGATAATCAATCTGTTTTTAGTTTGAGGGCTGAGTGTTGGCCAGGATTCCAGGAAACCGTCTCAACTTCTCTTTGACTAGTTCCACAGGATTGTCAGAGCCACATAAGGGAATGGATGGGCTTGAGTTTGATCTCTTAAGTAAAAGGCAGCACCTCTGATGGTTGAATGTGCTGTCAAAACCTCACTCAAGTGCCATGTGCTTAAATCTCTGGCATGGATCTTGAACCCATAACCTCCTGGTTTCAGAGCTGATGGAGATACACCTGAGCCAAGGGTGACACCTAATTTCATGCTGTAATTCAAGTGAAATTTCTTCTATCTAATAATTCTCCAGCTGGAGATATATAACCTGATGTGATACCTGTCTTAACTGCATTGTTTATTTGACAGAATTTCTTAATAATCTTTATTGTCACAAGTAGGCTTATGTTAACACTGCAATGAAGTTACTGTGAAAAGCCCGTAGTTGCCACACTCCGGTGCCTGTTCGGGTACACAGAGGGAGAATTCAGAATGTCCAATTCACCTAACAGCACGTCTTTCGGGGCTTGTGGGAGGAGACCGCAGGCGCGGGGAGGAAACCCACGCAGACACGGGGAGAACGTGCAGACTCCGCACAGACGGTGACCCAAGCTGGGAATCGAACCCGGGTACCTGGCACGGTGAAGCTACAGTGCTAACCACTGTGCTACCGTACTGTCCATGAGACTTCAAGACTGAGGCTCAGTGAGGAATAAACATCAGCTCAGTCCAACCTCCCATTCACCGAATGATCACTTTATCTGAGAGCTGAGTGGATACCACCTCAGCCGCCGCCAGTCAGCATCCCCCCCCCCCCCCCCCACCCCCACCCAACGCCCCACCCCCCCCACCCTGCAGGTTTCAGTGAACCTCCACAAAGAAATTGAGAGAATAGAGTCATGATTACAAATGCGTGACAGACTGGGAACCAATTAAGCACGAGGGAGCTGTTTTTCATTCTTAAACGGGATTCTGAAATTAGGCAACATTATTAGAGCAAAGGGAGGGCAGCACGGTGGCGCAGTGGGTTAGCACTGCTGCCACACGGCGCTGAGGCCGCAGGTTCGATCCCGGCTCTGGGTCACTGTCCGTGTGGAGTTTGCATTTTCTCCCCCTGTTTGCGTGGGTTTCGCCCCCACAGTCCAACGATGTGCAGGGTAGGTGGATTGGCCACGCTAAATTGCCCCTTAATTGGAAAAACTGAATTGGATGCACTAAATTTAAAAAAAAAAGAAATTAGATCAAAGTGAACGAGCTTCACGCCAAACAGGGACTGCCGGGCAGGTCACTAACCCTTTTCCCTACAGACTCCGATTTTGACAAAAGGTTGTGGCTCCCCTCTATTTCCCAGCTTCACTGCGGCGGGGTGGGGGGGGGGGGGGGGTGGGGGGGGCAGAGATTCACTTTACTTGTCCCTTCCAATTTCGACTGGCGTGACGAGATCCTTCTGCTATTTGGTTCTGTCATTTGATCCTCCTGTCAAGGTGCACTGTGTGAACTGATGGCCATCATAAGCAGTTTGCAGACGCAGGCAGACATAATGCACGCTAAATAATTAATGCAAGATGAAATGTGCAGGATTCTTTCATCTGGTGCACATTCAAATCTCAGGTCATGAAGATGAGAGAGTCGATGGATGGCCAGAGGGGTGAATAATAAACAATGTGTTTGCAGTCCCCTACTGCTGACAGGTCAGTATGTACAGATGTGCTTGTAAACTCGCAGGACTCATCGTGGATGACTGAAATTCACCTCTTTCCTCTCAGTGCTTTGCAGGACACCCAGGTTCCTTTATGTTGTGAAAAATGCAGTGATAACACAGAGTCCATTGATGATACCGCTTGGTGGCATGTGACATCATAGGTGAGATGTTACCATCATCATCAGAAATCTGACAACGGACATGTAAAATGACAGTGAGATACTGTATTGCATGCTTCTGGAGGAGCAGGGATAGAAACATTCTTATTTCCACATTTAACAGAGAATGTACAGCCACCAGAAGTTGCTGTCCAATAGTTCTTCACTGTTATTAACCACAAAACCTGGGCCATTATCGAGTTATTCGTATGTTCAATTGCGAGGTGATCAACAAGGCAGTTTTAAAACACAACATATGTTTACTGAACTAGGAAGAACTACATGAAGAGGACAGTACAACTATTACACAGGTCTTGTTCCCTCGACTACAGGCTAACCCTGACCAAGACCCAAAATCCAGATCTGCACATAAACACCCGATAGGCTAACACTCGCGCGTGCTCCTTCTCCATTGGCTCAGGGCCCACGGAGTATCACCCCTTAAAGGGGACATGAGACCACATTGCTCCCCCGTTAAGTACCCTTGCAGATCCCTGAAATGCAAAGCATAAAATACCTTTATCGCGATTCAGCGGATTCAAGTTAAAATGCCAGGGGGAGTGCCAGGGTGCCACCCTTCCCTGTTCCCAACCACCAGGGGGTTTCCAATGGCTTGGGAGACCCCCCCCCCCGCAAGGTGCAGTTACAACTGGTCCACCCACATTTGTGTATGTCAGTACTAAGCTACACCTTGGCGAAGTCTCCCAGGCGCGGCTGTTGAGACCAGGACGCCGGGGGAATCTGACCTCCGGGTATTTAAGTGAGCCATAAGGATCTGGATCTTGCCGGGCGAAGCGAGTTGGGTGTCTCGCGATCGGCCTGGCGGGGAGCCTGATTTGGGCTCACGCACGATTTACCCATTGCAGCCGGATTTGCGCCCCTTATTTACAATTTTATACAGAGATTTACAGTAAGGGAGCTCATAAGTTAAGTTTATTAGGTGATTTCCTAACTTTTGCCACCAGTCTCAACTTTGTCACTGGGTCTTTCAGATTAGAAGCATCCAAGTCTCCAGCAAGGGCAGGCAAATCGGTAGAGTCTAATACAGGGGTATGGTGACTACCCCTTCAACTCCTTCTGTGGCCCCTGATAACTCTCCTTGAGAAAACCATGCTTCAAGGAAATTACATAAAGCACAGGAACAGACCTCAGTCCATGTCCAATATATAACTATGCACATGACACATATATAAGGTAAATTTAACTGAGACAAGATATTTGGCTTATTTTAGCTCATTCATCTCGGAAGACTGACATTATCCAAACTCTGCATTAAATTGGAGACAATATAAGGAACAGCGACAAATCTCTACTCTCAGACAGGAAAGGTGGCAAATTTCTTTAGTCTTCACCTTTGAAGAGAGTCAGTCCATAGTTAAAGAGACATATTCAATAATATAGAAAAGATAAATCAGGAGTATAATTTTAGTGAAATCCTTGAATGATATCTTAAACGTGGGGCGGCACGGTAGCACAGTGGTTATCACAGTTTCTTCACAGTTCCAAGGTCCCAGGTTCGATTCCCGGCTTGGGTCACTGTCTGTGCGGAGTCTGCACGTTCTCCCCGTGTCTGCGTGGATTTCCTCCGGGTGCTCCGGTTTCCTCCCACAGTCCAAAGATGTGCAGGTTAGGTGGATTGGCCACGATAAATTGCCCTTAGGTTAGGTGGGGTTACTGGGATTGGGTGGAGGTGTGGGCTTAAGTGGGGTGCTCTTTCCAAGAGCCGGTGCAGACTCGATGGGCCGAATGGCCTCCTTCTGTACTGTAGATTCTATGATTCTATGATTCTAAACTTCGTGAGAGATTTTTCACACAAACAAACATCAGCACTTGGAATGGACACAGGCATAGGGACAAAAATGAGTTCTACGAGCGCAGACAGAAATAAAGCTTTTTATTGCTTTTTGAATGCACTCCTTTTAGAGTGCGGAATTTCAGTTTTCAGCCCCACTCGGAATGGGGGAGGCTGTCAGCACGTAGCAAACCCCAAAATTTCAGCGGCATATTTACCAATGGCTTTTTAACCCAGCCACAACATTTGCATCCGGCTTCTGTGGTTTCCCAACCAATTAGAGGTGATGGGCATCTGTTTCCATTCCATTATGTTAAAACGGGGGATTCAGTGGAGCCTTGTGATTGAGGAAAACCCCTGGCTTTCTTTTTCTCTGCTTCCAGCTGATTGGGTGAGTACAGTTATAAATTCCATAATAACAAGGAGCAGAGAAGAAGGCCCCGAGTTACTATTAGTTAATTCCAGTTAATATTATTTGATACCAAAGGATTCATTTAAAATAAAAGGGTAAGACACGGCAGGAGAGCTCCAAGCCGTGGTCTGCTCTTCTTGCTCCATGTGGGAGACTATGAACTTTTCCAATTCCCAGATCCAGCCTGTGTCCAGCGTCTCCAGCTGCAGCTCCTGGAAGCCCAGTTTCGGAGCTGGAGCGGTGCCTTGGGACACCCTGGAGCATCTGCGAGGTGGATACTATCCTGGATAGCACTTGCAGAGAGGTGGTCACACCGCAGGCACGGGCTCCACAGGCAGGAAGGGAATGGGTGACCACCAGGCAGTGCAAGAGGGCTCGGCAGGCAGTGCAGGAATCTCCTCTGCAAAAAAAGATATACTGTTTCGGATACTGTTGAGCGGAATGGCTGCTCGGGGATAACAGCAGCAGCCAAATTCGTAGCACCACGATTGCCTCTGCTGCACAATGGAGGAGCAAATGGTGCAGAAATGCAATAGTCATAAGGGATTCAATTGTGAAGGGAATAGTTGGACTTTTCAGTGGCAGTATATGAGACTCCAGGATGGTATGTTGCCTCTCTCGTCAAGGATGTCTCAGAGAGGTTACAGGACATTCTGGGGGGGAGGGTGAACAGCCAGTGGTTGTTGTACACTTCGGTACCTGCGACATAGGTTAAAAAAAAGGCAATGGTCCTAAAAGCAGGATTTAGGGAGCTAGGAAGCAAGTTGAAAAGTAGCACCTCCAAGGTAGTGATCTCAGGATTACTACCAATGCCACGTGCTAGTCAGAGTCGAAACAGCAGGATATAAAGGAGGAACAAGTGGCTGAAGAGATGGTGTGAGGGGGAGGGTTTCAGAGTCCTGGGTCCGGTTCTGGGGGAAGGTGGGACCTGTACAAACGGGATGGGTGACACTGGGGCAAGACCGGGACTGATGTCCTTTGCGGAGGTGGGGGGGGGGTTAAGCTAATATGGCAGGGGGATGGGAACCTATGTAAGGATTCAGAGCAAGGGAAATCAAGAACAAAAGAAACAGACAGTAAGGAGGAAATGAAAAGTGACAGGCAGAGTAATCAAGGACCAGATCTGATAAACATAGTTGAAGAGGGACAAGGAACGTTAAAAGTACTAGCCTTGAGGTTTTGCAGCTGAACGCTCGGAGCATTTGAAATGAAGTTGATGAAATAGCTGTGCAGACAGATGTACACGGGAATGATATAGTTGGGACCAAAGATGGGAACTAAACATTGAGGGCTATTCAGTGTTTAGGAAGGACAGACAGCAAGGAAAAGGTGGTGGAGTTGCATTGGTGATTAAAGAAGATATTGCTACAATATTGAGAAAAGATATTAGCGCAGACTGTGGAATCTGTATGGGTCAAGTTAAGAAACACCAAGGGACAAAAATCATTTGTGGGGGTGGTATAGAGACCACTAAACTACAGTGGTAATTTTGGAAATAACATTAAACAGGAAATTAAAGATGCATGTGATAAAGGAACATTGGTGATTAAGGATGACTTTAACCTGCATATAGCTTCGGTGAGTCAAATTAGTCACAGTGCAATAGAGGAGGAATTTCTGGAGTGAACACGGGATGATTTTCTGGCCCAATACGGTGAGGAACCAACAAAGGAACAGGCCATCCTGGACTGGGTAGGGTGCAATGTGAAAGGATTAGTTGGCAATCTAGTCATGAGAGAGACCTTGGGGATGAGTGACCATAATATTATAGAATTTTTTTATCAAGGTGGATAGTGAGGTAGTTGAGTCTGAGACCAGGGTCGAGAGGTAATTATGATGCAACGAGGCACGAGTTGGCTATGATGGACTGGGAAACAGCGGGTTTCCTCTGGGTTCTCCGGTTTCCTCCCACAGTCCAAAGATGTGCAGGTTAGGTGAATTGGCCATGGTAAATTGCCCCTTAGAGTCCAGGAATGTGCAAGTTAGGTTATGGGGATAGGGCGGGGGTGTGGCCCTAGGTTGGGTACTCTTTCAGAGAATCGGTGCAAACTTGATGGGCCGAATGGCCTCCTTCTGCCTTGTAGGTTTTTTGTGTTTGCAACATGCAAAGTGCACTATGCTCTTGAACTTTCTCCTGCATATCTGTATACATGAGTGACATAGCATTTAGACTTTTGGGGTGAATGTGTGAATAAACAATCTTCTTTATTTAAACCCACAAAGGTTGCTGCTGTTATTTAAAATGGCTGCACACACGCCGGAGCGCACACATCAGCCCCCCCCCCCCCCGTGGCATGTTCTGCGGCAGTAGAGGTGGCCAGCCATTGGCCGACGATGGGATCTTTCGGTCCTGTCGCTGTAAACGGGTTTCCCATTGCAGGGAACGTGCCGCGGAGGGGTTGGCATTGACCCTCCGCACCGGCGAACGCGCAGCGGTGGAGGGGTGGGTCGCCACCTGTGAGACCGGAAAATCCCGCAGGCGGGAATGGCCAGAAAACCACGCCCATGTGCTGATTAGAGACACCGCGGAATAGGGTGCATGCGTTTCTGTTCTTACCCGACCCTGTCCGGAACACTGGTAGTTTAGAACTCCCCTACACGTGTGCCATCTACTCCCCTTTATAGGAAAATGTGCTGTTGCTTTTAATGGAAAAGCTTTTGAATTTTGACTTGAAAGTCAAGTAGAAGAAAGGTTCTCTGGAGTGAGTTAGTTTTCATTTGTTTCAGAAGTTTTGCCAATGTCCCCAGGTTGCCTTGACTTCACTCAGCTAACTGGACATACAGCCTTGGGTTTGATATCATGAATGGATAGCCAGTCTGTGATTAGACAAGAAGCTTGATAGCCTCTAGTTCAAAGCAAAGCTTCATACGTGTTGGGAAAATGGAGCAAGTTTTTCAAGGAGGCAGAATTTTCAAGCTTTGGCTTATCCCATTGCAAGTATCACTGGGGGTGGGGGGAGGGCTTGACCAGGGGGCTCTTGGCAACCACAAGACTCTTCATGGTGTGGGTCACAGTCTTTAGGAGAAGAGGGAAGGAAAGAGCAGAAACTGTAACTAAAAGAAGGACTGTATAAATCGCATGGCAGCAATATAGACCAGCAACAAATTCAAACAGTAGAATGTTCTGAAGAGAATCAAAAAGGAACATTCCATCCCCCTTCCTCTGGGTGTTTTGTTTCTTCATCTTTGACAAATGCAATAAATCGTATTTAAATCTGATTTAAAAATCTGCTAAGTTTTAATAAATCATTTCCTGCGGCACGGTGGCATAGTGGTCAGTACTGCGGCTTCACTGCGTCACGGTCCCAGGTTCGATTCCCGGCTCGGGTCACTGGCTGTGCGGAGTCTGCACATTCTCCCCGTGTCTGCGTGGGTTTCCTCCGGGCGCTCCGGTTTCCTCCCACAAGTCCCGAAAGACGTGCTTGTTAGGTGAATTGGACATTCTGAATTCTCCCTCTGTGTACCCAAACAGGCGCTGGAATGTGGCGACTAGGGGCTTTTCACAGTAACCTCATTGCAGTGTTAATGTAAGCCTACTTGTGACACAAATAAAGATTATTATTATAAAAGTACAACACAACATCCTCAATTTTGGTGCATTTGAGCTTCTGCTCATGTTACCTGATGTTATGTCAAATTATAGGCAGGCTTTTTTTGGGGAGCATCATTAACAGTGCCACATATATTCACTTACAGAGAGAATCCCAGCACTAACCTGCTGCTAGTTAGTTTATACATTTTTAAATAAATTCACAGTACCCAATTATTTTTTTTCCAATTAAGGGGAAATTTAGCGTGGCCAATCCACCTACCCTGCACATCTTTGGGTTGTGGGGGTGAAACCCAAGCAGACACGGGGAGAATGTGCAAACTCCACACAGAAAGTGGCTAGTTAGTCTACAAAGAGTAACAGAGAGCCTCTTACAGATCAAGAGAAACCAATGTCGAAGCCATTGTCAATCGCCTAAGCTCAGTTTCTGCGCTGATGGAATATCTTAATCCTTCTTGTTAAATGTTCTTCCCAGTTCAGCTATGGTAAAAATCAGACTGAGACCAGGAAGAGATCGTCCATGAACTGATTGATTGGCGGAGCAGACTCGAAGAACTGAATTATTTACATCTGCTTCTAATTCCTATGTTCCTATGTCCTGTGTTCCCTAAGATCTCAAATCATGGCCAGGATTCTCCGCTACCCGGCGGGGCGTGGGGTCTCGGCAGGATGGAGTGGCGGGAACCACTCCGGCGTCGGGCCGCCCCAAAAGGTGCGGAGAATTCCGCACCTTTAGGGGCCAAGCCCTCACCTTGAGTGGCTAGGCCCGTGCCGGAGTGATTGGCGCGCCGCCGGCCGGCGGGAAAGGCCTTTGGCGCCACGCCAGCCGCAGCCGAAGGGACTCCACCGCACTCAATTCATTTTTTCCAATTAAGGGGCAATTTAGTGCGGCCAATCCATCTACCCTGCACATCTTTGGGTCGTGGGGGCGAAACCCACGCAGACACGGGGAGAATGTGCAAACTCCACATGGACAGTGACCCAGCGCCAGGACCCCGGCGCCGTGAGGCAGCACTTTCCCGCTATTTAACCGGCGCGCCCAGATCCGGGCTAGGCGCAACACGGTGGTTAAATCGCACCCATGTCTGTGGAACTTGTAGTGCACAAATCCTCTACTTAATCCTGGTTACACTTCAAAGCTGTGAAAAACTTTTAGTCACTATTATGTATACTGGTGTAAAAGTTGAATTTTCCAGACCAATATTTTCAGTCAATCATGGGATTGGTGTTTAAATGGGTGATGTTTTTGAGGGGTCAATGGGTCCTTGATTTGAGTCTCAGCGAATCCCCCAAAAAACGTCACAATGGAAGAAACCAACAACACAAAATATTTCGGTTTAATGATCTAATATTTATTTATTGTAGAAGATTATGAACCATACAAGTTTCATTCAAAGCAATCTGTACACAATTACAAGGAACCATTAACATATCCAGGATTATGCTTTGGTTCTGAAATATTTGGGCTTTGATCCCTGAAAATTTGGGGGTGGAATTTGACATGAGGTTCATGAGAAATTACTATTCTTTTTGAGGCCAAAATCACGGCTTTCACATGAGATCAACTTTTTTCGAGGCACACGCCTTATCTAAGATCAATTTCTTTCTTTTTCGAACGGCAGTTAAATTCAGGCTTGTTGTGCAGGACAGCACGGTGGTGCAGTGGGTTAGCACGTTTGTCTCACAGCGCCGAGGTCCCAGGTTCGATCCCGGCTCTGGGTCACTGTCTGTGTGGCGTTTGCACATTCTCCCCGTGTTTGCGTGGGTTTCGCCCCCACAACCCAAAGATATGCAGGGTAGGTGGATTGGCCACGCTAAATTGCCCCTTAATTGGAAAAAATGAATTGGTTACTCTAAATTTAAAAAAACAATTCAGGCTTATTGTGAGTCTGTTCGTAGAAACATGCAACTGTTTTAGTTACAAGCTTTGGGTTGTAATTAGATTATTTTTCAGACTCAACCGTGCTCAGGTAAAAGAAATTAAAGGCAGCTCCAAGGCAGCATTTAATCATTTGATCCACATACCGGGAGCTTGTTCTTGGCACATCCCTCACCTCTGCCTTAGGTTTCCAATACCTTTGATAATATTTCTCAAAGGTGATGATAGTGCAAAGGCTTTTTTTTTCTGGCCCTTTAATTACCGAATTTAAAAAAAACTTTTTTGATAAAGCCGGGCGAAACACGTCCAAATGTGTATCCGCCGAAGGAAAATCACAATTGTTTGCAGCCGGTGGTCTGTAAATCTAACCAAAAGGTTGCTTTTTTTTAGAAATGTAAATTGTGCCCGTGTGTTTAAAAAAAAACCTCTTCAATTGAGACCCAGACAGTTCTAGCCTGCAGCCTTTCTGACACCATTAACTCGTCCTTGTTACGCTGTATCTTGGCCCAGATCTTGCAAGGCGACCCCTGACCTGTTGGTGCTAATATATGCTCCCATTCCGCAAAGAGGAATTGCGGAATTATTGACTCTTTTGGCGCTTTTGTATTGTAGTCTCGTACAATACTGAGTTTTGTCTCTGATACCCCAGAAAACATTCCAAGGAGAAACCTTTGTGAGGCTGCCAATTCGAAAAATAAACTTTAATGGCTACATGGTGAGACTTAAAAATAAAGTATTGTACGAATCCAATGAACAAAGAAGCAAGGATAAGTATTACAATCCCTAATGAAAGTAATGACTGACAGGCTTGAGAGCTTGAGCAAGATTCATCTTTGAATTGGAATGCCCCTTTAGAATTATTTTCCTCTGGCTTTTCTGTAATCCTTCCACTGAAATGTGCACTGGCACAATTTATACACGTTCAGTAATTGTGCTGGTTCCCTGACAACAGAGTTGGTTTAATACCATACATATTAATGAGGAGCAGAAGCTTCATTTAAACAGATTCTGAATGCCCTTCTGCTGAGGAGCGTGGCCCATTGTTCCACAATGTTGTGTTTACTTGGGTTGTTGTTCAGTATCACAAGCCAGGGAGGACTGACCTAGTTTTCCAGTTTAAAAAAAACCGTGATCATAAATTATTTCCACTTCTGTGAACATTTATGTCTCGATAAAAATAGGAGGCTGACCGATTATTTCCAAGCATTTCTTCTTATAGCGTCTTTTCATTTGTAATTGTACGCACATGCCCTGCTGACCAATTTATATCAGGGATAGTTTTAGTGATAGCTTTTTGTGAATAATATTCACAATTGCATTCATTCCCCTTCCAAACTGGTTAGGGACAGTGATAATCTGCGAGACATAACTTGCATTTAGGTTGGCAGCGAAATTGGTGATGGGGAGTTTGTTCGTGCATGTGATTAAAGTTTTGCTTTTTTCTGTGTGTGTTAGGAGTTGCTAGATTTGATTGTGTCTATTCTATGTGAAAAATCATCATGAATCACCGGACTAAAGCCGCGGTGCAGTTTATAATGATTCTTCAGCGTTGCTTTATTCTGGATCCTGGTTTTCAAATGTAGACAGAAATTCAGTCCCTGCTGTTACAGTGCATACCTGAGAAGCAGCTGAAACTGGTGATCCTCAATTACTATAAATTGATGTGCGGTTATTTGATGAATGCGAAGCTATGCTCCCAGAACATAGCGATTTACAATCGTTTGAGCAGAATTTAGTGCTTTTTTTTTGCGAGTAACTTTCCATCTTGAAGATTTTTTTCCCCCTTTCCCTTCCCCTTCACCTCATGCTGAACACTATCTCCAGCCAAGAAACCAGATGGGCAATCTGTTACCGTTCCCATGCCAATAACATCTGCAATTGGCTGGAGGGAGTTTGGCAAGAATACTCAGGATGTTCCTCCCTCTGATCTTTCCCCCCTTCTCCCTGTGTCAAAGCCCGTTCAGCTCTGGTTTACAACTCCACACTAAGATAAGGAGTGGCGTCTGTGAAAGTTTCCAGTGCAAGCCTACCATCTTGCACTGGAGGGTATTGAGGCTTCTATGTGGTGGGCCATTGAAGTATTAGATGCGGTTAATAGCGTTATAATAGCAAAAGATATTGAGCTGCTCTCTTTAATTGCAATCTATGTTTGCTCAGCTTTGTAGCCTACTCACTTTCATACAGTAATAACCGTGTTTTCAGAAAGACAGAGACAGCAGGAAAGATGAAGGACTCGAGTGGATTAGTAAGAGTCTGTGGGTCCTTACTTGTTCCAACTGAATGTGTGCAAAGGTAGCTACTAATCATTTTGTTTTCAGGATGTGGCACGGTAGTACAGTATTTAGCACGGTTGCTTCACAGATCCAGGGTCCCAGGTTCGATTCCCACTTGGGCCACTGACTGCGGAGTCGGCACTTTCTCCCCGTGTCTGCGTGGGTTTCCTCCGGGTGCTCCGGTTTGCTCCCACAGTCCAAAGATGTACAGGTTAGGTGTATTGGCCATGCTAAATTGCCTTTAGTATCTAAAAAAGGTTAGGTGAGGTTGCTGGGTTACGGGGACAGGGTGGAGGTGTGGGCTTGGGTAGGGTGGTGTTTCCAAGTGTCGGTGCAGACGCGATGGGCCAAATGGCCTCCTTCTGTAGGGATTCTCTGATTCTCTGTAGTACCTTCTCTTGGAGCCTTGGCGAGTGGGAGAGAGAGTCACACCTCCGCAGCTCCCTCTTTACATCCTCCATCAGACTCGACAGGTTCCATTTGTAATCCATGTGCAGTCGTGCACATTTTGGAACCCCAGGTATTGGAATTTGGTATGGGCCAGCTTGAATGGCAGCATTCTCAGCTCTGATCCTCTGCCCTAGGGGTTCATGGGGAAGATTTCGCTCTTCCTCAGGTTAGGTTTGTAACCTGAGCAGGCTCCAAACTCCCTTAGGAATTTCATTATTCCTTCCATGCTCTATGCTCCGTGTCTTCTCTCTGGATGCTCTCCCCCCTTCTCTGATCTGAGAACGATGATCAGTGGCCAGGGGACAATGGGCATCCGTGCCCTGTGCCTCTGTGAAGCCAGAGGTATTCAGAGCTAGTGATGTTCGTCTGTACAGTCGCCATGGGAGCGCTCTACAGAAGTCTCACCCATGAGGTGAATGAACCCTGACCTAAACCGTTCCAGTACCTCCATGAGGTAGCTCCATTCGACTGTGTTGAGGGCCTTCTCTGTGACTAGGGAGATGATCACTTCTGGTGTCTCCTCCCAGGGAGGGGTCATAATCATGTTCAGCAGGAGTCTGATGTTCGCTGTTAGTTGTCTGCTCCTGACAAAGCCCTTCTGATACTCCGCAACTGCCCCCGGCGCTTAATATTTCAGTTACCTCGCCAGGGCCTTCGCCAAGACTTTGGCAGCAGTGTTTAGGAGTGAGATGGATCTCTCTGACCCACACTTCATCGGGTCTTTGTCTTTTTTAGGGATCAGGGAGATCCAGACCTGTGCCAACATAGGTGTCAGGGTCCCTCTTAATAGCAAGTCATTGACCATCTCCCATAGGTGCGGGGCCAGTGCTGACGTGAATATTTTATAGATGTCCACCGGGAATCTATCCGGATCCTGTACCTTCCCCAGTTGCATGGAGTTAATACTCTCACTGACTTCCCCCAGTTCCAGTGGTGCTTCCAGCCCCTCACCACAGGTATGTCCAGCCCGTTGAGGAACTGTTTAATCTCTGAATCACCCTCCGGGGGCTCAGGGATGTACAGCCCTCGGTAGAAAGTCGTGAAGGCCTCATTGCTCTTGTCTGGTGCTACGACTAGTTTGCCGTTACTGTCTTTCACCTGCGCTATTTCCCTCGTGACTGCCTGCTTTCTCAGCTGGTAAGCCAGCCGGCGGCTGGCATTGTCTCCACGTTTATAGACGGTCCCCCGTGTTGGTGGAGTTGGTGGATTGCTTTCCCGGTGGAGAGCAGAACACATTTTCCTCTCTGTCAGTAGTTCCCTGGTTGGGACTGTGGAGTACCGTCAATCCACCTCCAATGTGGAGTCGATCAGCCCTTGCCTCACCGCCCTCTCCTTCCTGTCCCTGACTACCCTGTATGCTATTATTTCCCCCCTTATCACCACCTTCAGTGCCTCCCAGACTGTGGAGGGAGAGAACCCCCCGTTCTGGTTGCAGGTTACATATCTGTCGATGGCCTGAGACATTCTCTGGCAGAACGCCTTGTCGGCGAGGAGGGCTGTGTCCAGCCTCCATGGGGTACAGCCGGGACAGCACCCCGAACCGCACCATGTTCTTGAACAGGGCCGCCTTGGCCCCATTGCACTCCGCCCGGCGAGTGTCCAGATTGGCCCCAATGTCCTGATGAATGCGGGTCGTATGACATTCCCAATTGCAGGACCGCGTGCTCATTGCCCAATTCACCACCCTATGCCCCATCTGTCTAGAGCAAAGCGATCCGATCACTCTGGTCAGTGGTCGCCTTCTCCAGTTCCCACACCATGGCCGCCTGAGTCCCCAACCGCCGTCCTGTCCTCTCCACCGCCTCCTTGAAGGGGGCCAGACAAAATACCATCGGCGACTCCACGGTCACCTTAATGGAGTCCCTGGGCAGGATTCTCCGTTCCTGAGGCTTAGTGCCGTGCTAACGGAGGATCTGTGGTCTTTCACGACGGGAAAATGGGAGCGAAACCCACACCGATTCCGCGGAGCACGTGGAAAACGGTTGGAGTATCGGTGGGTCCGTGCTGCACATGCGCAAGGCTTACAAGCTGCAGCCACGTACGCTTACACCCCCCACACACCCACCAATCACGCCGGAAAAAATGGAGGCAGCTGTGCTGGACTGCGTACCCGCCCACCCCGACCTCACAGCCCACCCCCTGGCCACCTCCCACCACTCCCCCGGCCAGCGGCATGGATCTCGGCCGAGTGTAGCAGCACTGGACACTGTCCTCACGCCCTCTCTCTCTCTCCGCAGCCGCCACGCCAGGCTCACGACCGCTGAGACCACACGTGGCCCGCGCCTTGGGAAACTCGGCCCATCGGAGGCGGAGCATCGCGGCTGGGGCTTGATAATGACATTCCAACGGGGTTGCGACTGCGTGCGATTTGGAGGGGGCGGAGAATCGTGACCCGTCACCAAACGGGCGCCTGCCACGATTTCGGCGTCGGGAGCCATTCTCCGCCCGATCACCTTTCCCGATTTTGATGTTGGGAAATCACAACACCTCCCAGTTCACAACACCTCCCAGATCACCCCAACACCTCCCAGATCACCCCAACACCTCCCAGTTCACCCCGAACACCTCCCAGATCACAACACCTCCCAGATCACCCCTAACACCTCCCAGATCACCCCTAACACCTCCCAGATCACAACACCTCCCAGATCACAACACCTCCCAGATCACCCCTAACACCTCCCAGATCACCCCTAACACCTCCCAGATCACAACACCTCCCAGATCACAACACCTCCCAGTTCACCCCTAACACCTCCCAGATCACCCCAACACCACCCAGATCACCCCAACACCTCCCAGTTCACCCCGAACACCTCCCAGATCACAACACCTCCCAGATCACCCCTAACACCTCCCAGATCACCCCTAACACCTCCCAGATCACAACACCTCCCAGATCACAACACCTCCCAGATCACCCCTAACACCTCCCAGATCACAACACCTCCCAGATCACAACACCTCCCAGATCACAACACCTCCCAGTTCACCCCTAACACCTCCCAGATCACCCCAACACCTCCCAGATCACAACACCTCCCAGATCACAACACCTCCCAGATCACCCCTAACACCTCCCAGATCACCCCTAACACCTCCCAGATCACAACACCTCCCAGATCACAACACCTCCCAGATCACAACACCTCCCAGATCACCCCAACACCTCCCAGATCACAACACCTCCCAGATCACCCCAACACCTCCCAGATCACAACACCTCCCAGATCACAACACCTCCCAGATCACCCCAACACCTCCCAGATCACAACACCTCCCAGATCACCCCCAACACCTCCCAGATCACCCCTAACACCTCCCAGATCACAACACCTCCCAGATCACCCCTAACACCTCCCAGATCACCCCCAACACCTCCCAGTTCACCCCCAACACCTCCCAGTTCACAACACCTCCCAGTTCACAACACCTCCCAGATCACCCCAACACCTCCCAGATCACAACACCTCCCAGATCACCCCAACACCTCCCAGATCACAACACCTCCCAGATCACCCCAACACCTCCCAGATCACCCCAACACCTCCCAGATCACCCCTAACACCTCCCAGATCACAACACCTCCCAGATCACAACACCTCCCAGATCACCCCTAACACCTCCCAGATCACCCCAACACCTCCCAGTTCACCCCCAACACCTCCCAGTTCACAACACCTCCCAGTTCACAACACCTCCCAGATCACCCCAACACCTCCCAGATCACAACACCTCCCAGATCACCCCCAACACCTCCCAGATCACCCCTAACACCTCCCAGATCACAACACCTCCCAGATCACCCCTAACACCTCCCAGATCACCCCCAACACCTCCCAGTTCACCCCCAACACCTCCCAGTTCACAACACCTCCCAGTTCACAACACCTCCCAGTTCACAACACCTCCCAGATCACCCCAACACCTCCCAGATCACAACACCTCCCAGATCACCCCAACACCTCCCAGATCACCCCAACACCTCCCAGATCACCCCCAACACCTCCCAGATCACCCCTAACACCTCCCAGATCACAACACCTCCCAGATCACAACACCTCCCAGATCACCCCTAACACCTCCCAGATCACCCCCAACACCTCCCAGTTCACCCCCAACACCTCCCAGTTCACAACACCTCCCAGTTCACAACACCTCCCAGATCACCCCAACACCTCCCAGTTCACCCCGAACACCTCCCAGATCACAACACCTCCCAGATCACCCCTAACACCTCCCAGATCACCCCTAACACCTCCCAGATCACAACACCTCCCAGATCACCCCTAACACCTCCCAGATCACCCCTAACACCTCCCAGATCACCCCCAACACCTTCCAGATCACCCCGGGTCACTGTCCATGTGGCGTTTGCACATTCTCCCCGTGTCTGCGTGGCTCTCACCCCCACAACCCAAAGATGTGCAGGTTAGATGGATTGGCCACACTAAGTTCCCCCTTAATTGGAAAAAAATAATTGGGTACTCTAAATTTATTTTTTTAAATGTTGCCTTTTGGATTACATTTTTGCAATTTTTCCAACCCTCTAAGAATTGTAAAAATTCACTTTAAAATTGATGTCGTTGGGCCTGAGCGTAAAGTACTCGTGATTTCTACATACTTCCAATGTTATTTTTCAGTTTGCCTTACTGTCTATCCTGGCAGTGGATGGTAATTAGGATACAGAATTGCCTTTCCATGGCTCTGCAACTAAAGGCTTTAGTATTTAAATTTGTTTTACAATTCCCTCCCAAAGGGAGATGGTTCATGCTACAGGAGCTGGGAACTCACTTGTACTCAAATAGATATTCTTTCCAACAATGAATGTTGATGGCATAGTTAAGCAGTGGGAGCATCGGAGACAGTGTAATTCCAACCATTATCCATGCAATACTGATCGTACACCTACCTGATTTTTGCTTTCCATGTCGTGAGGCTGAGAGATAGAACTTGCATTTATGGATCAAAGGCAGGTGAATGGAGTTAAAATACAGATCAGCTGTGATCTCACAAGTTTGAAGGGTTATAATGACGTACGCCTGTTCCTAAATTGTGTCCTATCTCGAAGATATGTCCCAAAATATTTCACATACAATGAACTTGAAGTACAATCAAACAGCAAGATGCTACAAATAACACTGGGATGAATGATCAGTTAGTTACTTGTTTGGAACAGCATTAGAATTCCCTATTCTTTAAATAGTGTTACACTCCAGGAACATGCAGTCTAGGCCCTCAGTTTAATAGTTTATTTGAAGGCTGACAAGGCAGTACTCCTTCAGCTCTGACTTGGGCTTTAAGCTGACAACATGCTGCCTCAGAGTTAAAGATGCTACTAAACTTGGGCAAGTTGGTTTTTGGTGTAAATCATAGAATCCCCACAGTAGAGAAAGAAGCCATTGGGCCCATTAAGTCTGCTCCAACCCTTTGAAAGACCACCCTACCTAGGCTCAATCCCTTGCCCTGTAACCTCACCCTAAGGGGCAATTTAGCACGTCCAATCCACCTAACCCGCACATCTTTGGATTGCAGGAGGAAACCGGAGCACCCGGAGGAATCCCACGCAGACACAGGGAGAAAGTGCAAACTCCACACTGTCAGTCACCCGAGGCCGGAATTGAACCCGGGTCCCTGGCACTGTGAGGCAGCAGTGCTAACCCACTGTGCCACCATGCCGTCCCTAAATTCTCTAATTCTGTCCTTTTGAATATACTTTGCTCAATCATTAGAGCACCAGAAAGAAGAAGTTTTACTGTGATTGACTACACCCAGAGTACTGTGTACAGTTCCACTCTCCTTATTGAGGGAAAGATGTGTTGCTTTAGGAGGAGTGCAATGAAGCTTCACTAGACTGATTCCAGCAGTGAGGGATTGTTCTATGCGGAAAGATTGATAGACTTGGCCTAAATGCCCTTGAGTTTAGAAGAATGAGAGATGATGTCATTGAAACATATAAAATTCTGAAGGGACACAGTGTTAATGGACAGGGTGTTAAGGGACAGGGTGTTAACAGACAGGCTGCAATCCGGAAGGATATTTTTCCTGGTCGGGGTGTCTGGAAGGTTCAGACTAAGAACTGGGATAAGTGAAACCTTTTCACTTAAAGGGTTGTGAACCTTTGGAATTCTTTACCACAGAGACCTGTGGTTGTTCTATCATTGAGTCCAAGTCCGAAATAGGTAGATTGTTGAATACGTAGGGTATTAAGCAATATAGGATTAGCGTGGTTAAGTGTAGATGAGGTAGAAGATCAAATTGGATGGTGGAGCAGGCTCGACTGAATATCCTACCCCTGCTCCTATATGTTTTTTGTGATTAAGATGATGAATGAGGATCCAATCAAGCAGGCGTCTTTGTCTTGGATGGGTCTGAGCTTTGTGAGTCATTACTCATTCAGTGAAGTGGACAGCTTTCCATTACATTCCTAACTTGTGCCTCGTAGATAGTTTGGAGAGTCAGGAGATGAGTTTCCTTTGCCTCGATCCCTCTCTCCACCGCACTTTAAAATGTCCTTCTCTGCCTTGAGCCTGAGGTGTTACGAAACTTATAGCCAAGTTCCGCACACATGAGTGCGGCCTCAACCGGGACCTGGGATTCATGTCACATTACATTCATCCCACACCATCTGGCCTGCGAAATCCTACCAACTGTCCTGGCTTGATGCAATTCACACCTCTTTAACCTGGGGTTACCCCATCTCTGGATCTGTAAAGATTTAATCACCTGCTAATGCTCGCATTCCAAGCATTGTTTGGCATCTTTGAATTTGTCTATATATGTGTTTCTGGAACATACCTCTTCATTCACCTGAGGAAGGAGCTGTGCTCCGAAAGCTAGTGACATCGAAACAAACCTGTTGGACTTTAACCTGGTGTTGTAAGACTTCTTACTGTGCTCACCCCAGTCCAACGCTGGCATCTCCACATCATGGTTACAAATTGCTCAGTGGTAGCACTCTCGCTGCTGAGTCAGCAGGCTGTCAGATCTAGCCTCTCTCCAGAAATGTAGGCACAAACTCTAGGCTGCCGCTCCAATGCTGCGCTGACAATACGGCCATACCATATTTGGGATGTGACATTAAATCGAGGCTCCCTCTGACGGATATCTTTTTAAATATAAATTTAGAGTACCTAATTCATTTTTTCCAATTAAGGGGCAATTTAGCATTGCCAATCCACCTACCTTGCACATCTTTGGGTTGTGGGGGCGAAACCCACACAGACACGGGGAGAATGTACAAACTCCACACGGACAGTGACCCAGAGCCGGGATCGAACCTGGGACCTCGGCGCCGTGAGGCAGCAGGGCTAACCCACTGCGCCACCGTGCTGCCCTTCCTCTGGTGGATATATTAAATCCATCAACCTATATGAGGTATTCCGGCTTCAGTCAAACTTGCTGCCCAACTGAGACCATCAAAATGCCTCTGCTCCCCAGAGCTGGTCAACACCATCCTGATGAAGCCAGAGCTTCAGTTTTCCTTGGCCCAACCGTTTGCCCTTTCAGGTGTGTGTCCAATGTGCTTCTCTGGGATCATGCCCTGATTTTGGCGGATTCTAGTTTCCAGGGCCCGCGTCTCAACGGCCACGTAAGCAAGGAAAGGGAAAGTTGCAGTTTTAGCTGCGCACCTGACTCCAGCTCAAGAAACAGCTCGCGTTTGAAATTCTTGGCCTCAAAAAAACTATTGTGTGCGACTTTTGCTCCAGGGTACAAATTAGGATGAATGATTTCATTTGACAGCCGTGAAATCTGGACACCCTACAAACCAGATGTTCACTGTCCTGGAGAGAGTCCATTTCTTGCACAGGGGTCACCCAGGTGTATCAATCAGGCACTGTCCCGTTTGTCAGATTCCCTGTGGATATATGAGCACCATCCGTGGATCGGGTTTTATTGCAGTGCGACAATGCGGGTGGTGACAGGAAACAAGGTTCAGTGAAGAAGTGTCCTGTTCCAACACCCCCGTTCCAACATTGCTGTTAAGATGGTGCCTTGGCCTACAGGTCAATCATTGGGGAGAGATTTCCCGCTGGTTGTCTGGCTGTGCTGATACAGTAACCAAAGTGAGAGGATTTCCTATGTTGGCTATCTACAGCTGTCATTTTCAAACTCAGGGTCGCAACCCGCAGGTGGGTTGCGGGCGGGTGGTGGAAGGGTCATGGAGCGGTAGGTCACGGCATTCCTGATCGCGGGAAGAAGTGCCCAACGGCTTTTAAAAGTATCGGCCACAGCCGGCTGTCAAGGATGCCAGCCACCCTGCGCATGCGTACCCCTCAGCCGGATGTGGCAGTGCGCAGGCCCGGAGCGCAGTGGGACAGACCGCTCACAACTGAATCTGTTGGAGAGAGCTTCGCAGGAGAGTCCACGGCAGGACAAAGCAGTGCTGGTGTAA
The DNA here is from genome assembly GCF_047496885.1 of Scyliorhinus torazame. Lineage (NCBI taxonomy): Eukaryota > Metazoa > Chordata > Chondrichthyes > Carcharhiniformes > Scyliorhinidae > Scyliorhinus > Scyliorhinus torazame. Next base: position 8,958,339 of record NC_092723.1, read on the forward strand.
GCTCCAGGACCTCTGATGGGCAACCCATACAGAAATGTAACATTGAATGACACAGCAAGTGAGAATGGGTGGACAAAGCAGGCTCACCTGTCACATTAAAGGTAAGCCAAGGTCGGGTGGCGTGGGTCGCGTAGGTCAGCCAGTTGGTAAAAATGGGTCCCTGGAAAAAAGTTCAAAAAACACTGCTCTAAAATCATCCTAATAATAGATCAGGCAGTGCTCCGAAAGCTAGTAATTTGAAACAAACCTGTTGGACTTTAACCTGGTGTTGTAAGACTTCTTACTGTGATCGCCCCAGTCCAACGCCGGCATCTCCACATCATGGCTACCATCGACACCGCAATCAGCCAGCTCAAAGTGGAGAGGATCTCCAAGAGGATCGCGCATATAGACACTGACATTAAGTTTCTACAAAGATGCAAGAAAACAGACAAGATCCCGAAAGGGCTACAGATCACAAATCCACTCAAGTTGACCTACAACACAGACTACGCTGAGAGACTCTGCCGTCGCACCTTTCACACTCCTCAACCACCTCATACGCCAGCTCTACAGCAGACACCACAACCTGGAAACCAAGATAGAGTTCATATTCTCAACTTGCGCTCAGGATGCAGCAGACTAGCTGCGGAACACCGCCAAACAGATGAGACAACGATACTATGCCACCTATACGCACACCAAGAACAGGAAGCTTGAGAAACTCCCCGTGTCTGCGTGGGTTTTCTCCGGGTGCTCCGGTTTCCTCCCACGGTCCAAAGATGTGCAGGTTAGGTGGATTGGCCATGCTAAATTGCCCTTAGTGTCCAAAAAGGTTGGGTTGGGTGGGGTTGCTGGGTTACGGGGGGGTCGAGGTGTGGGCTTGGGTAGGGTGCTCTTTCCAAGGGCCGGTGCAGACTCGATCGGCTGAATGGCCTCCTTCTGCACTATAAATTCTATGATTCTATGAACTCAAACTGGCATCAATTCGGGTCTCCAGTTCCCGGAACAGTAACGGAGAATTATGTTCCCCACTTGCCCCACATTATTGTCCCAGCGGCAGAGTTAATGCACATCAGTGTTCCATGACAATGCCATTAGGACAATGCGTACCTTTACAGACAAAGGATTGTGTGACTAGATAGTGGACAGAATCTGGGAGAAGTCATGAGGCGGAAAACCAATAAATCATGTTCTGCTTAATAAAGAGCCCTCAAAATGTGTGCCTTTTGAACCACTTATTTCTTTTTATTGATGAACCTTCACCTGTTCAACACCAGCTCCTTTGGAGACAGTCACGTCTTTTGTTCTTCAGATGGAGCAGCCTACTCGTAAAGTGAACAATTAGCGTCCTCCTTCAATCTGAGCAATTGACCGAATAATTCAGATTCCAGGAGAGCTTTGGCCAAGCACTTTATAGTTGCACCTGGTGTCCTTGGAGGCAGGCTCGAACTGGAGAGCATAAAACATCTCAACTCGCCGACAGAATTTGAAAAGATTCTTGTCCAGCATTTTAATCTTTTTACCAAGGCAATCCTGCATTCAGAACTCAGCACACTTCTTTGCCTGTTCGCACGGTTAGCATTTTATCAAACAAAATAGCACAAATGTACAGCCTCCTTGCACCCTTGGTGCAATTTAATAACCTGATGTAGCTGAGATTCTGTTTAATTTGGTGCTTTAATGCATGGGTTCCTCATTTACTCAAGCTTGGGAGGATGTACATTTTCCCAGTATATTCTATAGCAATGTTGTATAGAATTTCACTGTTACGCAAAGTCCAATTACTGTACTTGGTGTATACTTTCCATAGACATGAGGGCTGTGTACCACCTTATAGTTACTGAAGTTTTCATATTTTGCTGAATACCAGAAGGGAAATAGAAAGAGGGTGGGGTGGGAGTTGGGATTACGGCTTGTGCTCTGGGGTAAGGGGAGAACTGCAGCTGGATTCTCCGTTGCGCCGGCAGTGCATCCATTCCTGTAGGTTTCCCTGCGGTGTGGGGTGGCCACAATGGGTAATCCCATTGGCAGGTGGCGGGAACTGAGAATCCCGCTGCCAGCGAGGGCGCGCCTCCCAGGAAAACATGGCTGGCGGACCGGAGAATCCAGCTCCTCGTCTTTATCTTCTGTCTGTCTTTCATTTGTCCTTGTTCCGAGGGTTGGCTGCACTATAAGCGATCTTTTTCCACTGATTTCTAGGCTCTGCTGCTTGCCCCACAGAGAGGCCAGTCCACGTTCCGGATATAGTCCATTCGTGCCATCTTGCATCTTCCTTGTACATGTTCTCCAGGTGCTTTGCCTTGCAGCACATCTTCTTCCAAACACTCCCCTCCTGTTTGCATCACGTGTCCAAAATATATAAATAATAATACTCTTTATTAGTGTCACAAGTAGGCTTACATTAACACTGCAGTGAAGTTACAGTGAAAATATGTGAGCACTCTTGATATCACTGCCTTCAACAAGTTCCGCTGAACACCAGCTTTCTCAAGCACCCACTCGTGTGTCCGCTTCACCCTCCATGATGCACGTAATATCCGTCTTCATCAGCAGTGTGAAATCGACTGAGAGGGAATCGGTGGCCCGTTCTGGGTGCAAAAAGCTGGCACATTGCAGATTCACGCAGAGGGAGCTCATCGGGTCTGCACTGGCTCGACCCCATCTCCCTGCAACATTTTTCTCTTCACGTATTTAACCCATTCCTCTTCAAGGTTACTACTGAATCAAAACTGGCTGTTGATTTGTGTCTCAACCCCCAATGTTCCCTGTTGTACTGATGGAAAGTTAACAATGAATAATAACTCTGCAGGAAAAAATTGTAACAGGCTTCACTCTTCAGAACAAACCCTCAAACTGAACCAGAGGACAGTAAATCTCACCACCGATCCTCTGATGTAGCTCCCACTGAGGCTTGAGCACTTAACCTAGGCCGGCACTGCAGCAGGACAGTATTGGGTGAGTGCTCCATTGTTGGAGGTGCAGTATTTCAGATGAGGCATTAAACTGGGGCCCTTGCAGGTAGATCCCACAGCGCTATTCCGAAAGGGAGCGTTCTCTCCAGTGTCGGATGTGAAGTACTTTGCGTCAGTCTTCACAGTAGAAGACATGAGTAATATCCCAACAATTCCGGAGAGTCAGGGGGCAGAGTTGAATATGGTAGCCATCACAAAGGAGAAAGTGCTAGAGAAACTAAGAGGTCTAAAAATTGATAAATCTCCGGGCCCAGATATACTACATCCTAGAGTCCTAAAGGAGATAGCTGAAGAAATAGTGGAGGCGTTAGTTATGATCTTTCAAAAGTCACTGGAGTCAGGGAAAGTCCCAGAGGATTGGAAAATCGCTGTTGTAACCCCCCTGTTCAAGAAGGGAACAAGGAAAAAGATGGAAAATTATAGGCCAATTAGCCTAATCTCGGTTGTTGGCAAGATTCTAGAATCCATTGTTAAGGATGAGATTTCTAAATTCTTGGAAGTGCAGGGTCCGATTAGGACAAGTCAGCATGGATTTAGTAAAGGGAGGTCGTGCCTGACAAACCGGTTAGAGTTCTTTGAAGAGATAACAAATAGGTTAGACCAAGGAGAGCCAATGGATGTTATCTATCTTGACTTCCAAAAGGTCTTTGATAAGGTGCCTCACGGGAGACTGCTGAGTAAAATAAGGGCCCATGGTATTCGAGGCAAGGTACTAACATGGATTGACGATTGGCTGTCAGGCAGAAGGCAGAGAGTTGGGATAAAAGGTTCTTTTTCGGAATGGCAACCGGTGACAAGTGGTGTCCCGCAGGGTTCAGTGTTGGGGCCACAGCTGTTCTCTTTATATATTAACAATCTAGATGACGGGACTGGGGGCATTCTGGCTAAGTTTGCCGATGATACAAAGATAGGTGGAGGGGCAGGTAGTATGGAGGAGGTGGGGAGGCTGCAGAAAGATTTAGACAGTTTAGGAGAGTGGTCCAAGAAATGGATGATGAAATTCAACGTGGGTAAGTGCGAGGTCTTGCACTTTGGAAAAAAGAATAAAGGCATGGACTATTTTCTAAACGGTGACAAAATTCATAATGCTGAAGTGCAAAGGGACTTGGGAGTCCTAGTCCAGGATTCTCTAAAGGTAAACTTGCAGGTTGAGTCCGTAATTAAGAAAGCAAATGCAATGTTGTCATTCATCTCAAGAGGCTTGGAATATAAAAGCAGGGATGTACTTCTGAAGCTTTATAAAGCATTAGTTAGGCCCCATTTAGAATACTGTGAGCAATTTTGGGCCCCACACCTCAGGAAGGACATACTGGCACTGGAGCGGGTCCAGTGGAGAGTCACACGGATGATCCCAGGAATGGTAGGCCTAACATACGATGAACGTCTGAGGATCCTGGGATTATATTCATTGGAGTTTAGGAGGTTGAGGGGAGATCTAATAGAAACTTACAAGATAATGAATGGCTTAGATAGAGTGGATGTAGGGAAGTTGTTTCCATTAGCAGGGGAGACTAGGACCCGGGGGCACAGCCTTAGAATAAAAGGGAGTCACTTTAGAACAGAGATGAGGAGAAATTTCTTCAGCCAGAGAGTGGTGGATCTGTGGAATTCATTGCCACAGAGGGCGGTGGAGGCCGGGACGTTGCGTATCTTTAAGACAGAAGTTGATAAATTCTTGATTTCTCGAGGAATTAAGGGCTATGGAGAGAGAGCGGGTGAATGGAGTTGAAATCAGCCATGATTGAATGGTGGAGTGGACTCGATGGGCCGAATGGCCTTACTTCCGCTCCTATGTCTTATGGTCTTATGGTGAATCAGAAAGGTGAGGCAGGCAGAGGCAAAAATCACAGGTGGCAGTAGAGATGAGAAAGGAGTAAGGCAGACAAACAGGTAAAAGCGCACAGAGGTAACAAAGTGAGTTGGGAACAGCAGTAAAAGAAGAAATGAAAGATGGAGACACAAGAGTTGAACAAAGATGAGCATTGGAGGCAAAAAGGATGGTAAAAAAACAGAGAGAAAGACAATAGGTGAGCTATAAAGAATATGAAGTAAATGGAAACAAATACAGGCAAGTAGACTAAGAAAAAAATGAGTTGCAGAAATGTAAGGCTAAAATGAAAAGGATGAAGGTGAAATGTTCTTAATTTCATTCAGAAATTAAGCACATCGCCATACTGAGTTTGGAATTTTAATGTCTCCCAATTAACTCGGAAAATGTAGAGAGAATTGCAGCTGACAACACTGAATAGGTTCCTTGTTGCTTTAGGTGACCTGTTGGAAAGAATTTTTGAACTTCCTGGCAAACACTGTTTGCTGTAGATCCATGATGTGGCCCAGGTGAGAGCTTACCAATGAAATGGAAATGGAGATATGTGTAGGGGAGCCTCAATTTTTAATTTGAGGAGCGCAGCTGGGACAGAAGCAGAAGCAGAAACACACAGTGTGACAGCTTTGAATGTACCCTTATTACACATGTGTTAGATATCACTTTCCTCCTAATGAGGGCAACCACAACCCCAACAAGTGTGATATTAAGATGGTGCTATATCAGCAAGGGCTCGAGTGACAGGGCGATAGTGCGTGCTTTGTCAATAATTGGTTCAATGATATTTCTCGTCATATCTCACTTTCCAGAATGGACGTAAATGGTTTCTACTTTTATATAGTGATGCACCTAATAGACATTCAGAGTTAATAGGCAGACGGAGCTCAGAGTGAAGGGGGTTCATTCAAACTCTTTAACTATTGACAAATCCTAATGAAGGCAATTGTTACCATCTGTGACAGCCAGGGAAACAGCTGGGTGAGAGCTGGTCAGTCACAAGGGCTGCTTCTATCACTTGTCTCTCCTCAGGGTGATAACATGTGAGTGGCACATCTCTGCTTTATTTCTCTACTAATTAGTTTTGCTTCTGAGTGACTTGACATGGCTTCTTGTTTATTAGTGTGGCAATCGCCTGTCAATCAAGCCCAAGAAGATAATGATTCAGTCCCAATTAACGGTGTCTGGTTTGCATTTTATCTTTTTAATGAAGTTTCAGCACGTCCTCTTCCTTTGCGGAATGGAGGTCCGTTATTACAAACTCTATTCTGCCATAACAAATTTTCTTTGCTACTGTTCCCATTCAACATCAATGTTTCCACTTTTTTTCTAACTGTTTTTATAAATTTAAAGTACCCAATTCTTTTTTTTACAATTCCGGGGCAATTTAGCGTCGCCAATTCACCTACCCGACACATCTTTGGGTTTGTGGGGGTGAGATCCACACAGACATGGGGAGAATGTGCAAACTCCACACGGGCAGTGACCCAGGGTCAGGATTGAACCTAGGTCCTCAGCGCCGGGAGGCAGCAGTGCTAACCACTGTGCCACCTTGCCACCATAATTAATGTTTCCACTTAATAAATGCAGGAATGCACAAGTTTTATTACAGTTAAAATGTACCTGTGTTCCCATTTTCAGATCACTAACATTCAAGCATTACAGTCAATCTCTATTCTTTATTATAGATTCTTACAGATCATGTACTCCATGTCATGATATACATCAGCATATCATGGTGCAATCACACACACACTGACACACTGATGGACATACAGTAGGACCAACCAGCATACACAACATCGCAGCCAATCACCAGTGAGAGCACACGCACTATAAAGACAGGGGACATCAGAGTTCCCGGCCCTTCTAGCAGCAGCCAGCTCAGAGCACAGGGCTCACAGCCTGCCTCTCAGACATTCACCATGTGCTGAGTGCGTCACCTAGATAGTGATAGGACAGGGTCCACAGATAAGCTGGTAATGCACGTACCCAAGCTTACAGTATGTTATCACAGTTGAGTTGTTAATAAAATAGAGTTACACCATCTCCAGCCGTGTTGACCTGTTTGTAGACGAGAACACCCAACACGACACTCCAGTTATAGTATGGCAGTTTACTTACAGAATAGCCTAATAAAATAGTGTTTGAGGGTGGGGAGAAATCTTAACAGCATGATTTCCGATCGGAGCTTTGGAGGAGCTCTTAACGATTCATAGTTATAATTGTAATAGGATGTGAAGCCCTGTTTAATGGACTCAGATAGGAAGAGCAGCTCGATGGCACAGTGGTTAGCACTGCTGCTTCACTCGTTCTTCTTGTGCTGTTTTCTCCTCTCTCCTTTCCTTTTCCTCTCGCTGACCCATCTCATCATCTTTCATTTTTGGTTGTCCCCTCTTGCTGTCCTCTCCTTTGCCCTCTTGATACTTCCTTTTCCCCCCTAACTGGGTTTCCCTTAACCTCCTATTCTCCCCTCTTTTTCTCTCTTATTGGGCGAAATTCTCCATCCCGCCCCGCCACATTTCTGCCCCGACCGGCCGGCGGGAGTCTCCGTAACACCGGCCGGTCAATGGGGTTTCCCATTGTGGGGCAGCCCCACGCCGTCGGGAAACCCCCCGGTGCCGGCAAAACGGAGACTCCCGCCGGCGGAGAATGACGCCCCTGGTCCCTTCTCCTTTCGTCTTTTGCTGTCTCCTACTCCAATTTGTTAATGCTCCTCACTTATCCCTTTTGCTTTCACCATTTACTGTTCGTTTCCTCCCTTACACGCTTGCCTCCCTTCATGCCATTTCCTCCTCCTTTCTTCATTTCACTATTTCCCTCATCTCTCCAATTCTTCCCACACTTGCCCCATTCTTTAGCACTTTCCTCTTCTTCTTTATTAGTTTCTGATTCTTCACTCGCTCAATTTGGTCTGCCTTTAGCTCTTGCTGTTGTTTCTCCTTCCTCGTGCTCTTCCCTTCCCACTCCTACTTCTCTGCTGTCTCTAGTTTTCCCCTCTTCAACGTCCTCAACGTCAGTTCATTCTTCCTTTTCTCCCCCCCCCGGCCCCGCTTCCTGATACTTTCCCCAAGGATGACTGTTCCAGAAAACAGGAATGCCACATTTCTTCAGCAAGATGCATATTTGCAAGTTCTTCTTTTGCAGTTGAGTTGAGGGAGCTTTACCTTACATGAAATGAAATGAAAATCGCTTATTGTCACAAGTAGGCTTCAATGAAGTTACTGTGGAAAGCCCCGAGTCGCCACATTCCGCCGCCTGTTCGGGGAGGCCGGTACGGGAATTGAACCGTGCTGCTGGCCTGCCTTGGTCTGTTTTAAAACCAGCTATTTAGCCCAGTGTGCTAAACCACTGCTGACGTGGATTACTGCTTACACTGGCTCCTTGTGCTAATCTGGGATAGCATTTGTGCGGGTCCCCCATTGCGGAAAACAAAATCAGATAACTTTGTTTGAAAGTACAACTGGGAGAAATAACTGAGATGCTTGAGATCAAGGATTAATATCATGAAGGTAGTCGCTTAAAATTTAACCCTCAAAAAAGTGAAATGATATTCCATCTCGTTTTGATGAAATGAAATATAATCCACCCCACCCCAATAATCACCTCAACAGAGCGTAGTTGTCATTGTAAGGACATAAAAGTTACAACATAGAAACAGACCATTCGGCCCATCCAGCCTGTGTCGAGAATTGGAAAGTGACGAGGACAATACAGAACTGTGGAAATTGACATCATTAAGTTATCAATACCAATGTTAATAAACTTAATCACTGGGAAGTGTGAAACTCCATACATCATGTTCCAGATTTGTAGATTTATTTGAACTCGAATGGGAATGGGGTAGTTTCCCCCCCACGCATGAATATTATCCAGAACGTTATTTTAAGTGTGTATAATTTGTGTGGCGTGTACTGCTCTCTGGTGAGCTCTCATGCAATTAATCTTCTTAATACTCTTCTGTCAATATTGCAAGGCATTAATACCCTTTAATGAACGTCATCACTCATCAAGGTCGTGAAGTGATCCAACAGCCAGGGAGGCACAGAGCACACCTAGCAAGAGGACCTTCACAATGTGATAAGCAATTGAAAGAAGCTCTGCTGTGAAATAAAACCCAGCAGGGACTGACTTTGAGACGGTAATTTAATTTCAGGTTTCAGATTACAACATCAATTTCAGATGTTTCACTCCTGTGGTTTATGATATCATCTGTAGCCATTAATTAACCTTATTGCCTTGTCATTCATTCCCAGGTACCTGTTAGTCCTAATTGAGGTGGAGATTTCAGCACTGCACCAACTTGATTTTTCTATTTCTTAAGCGATATGTAGAATAAAAACAAAAAAGGAACCTTGCATTTATGTAGTGCTTCTCACAGCTGCAGGGTGTTCCAAAATGCTTTATAGTTACTGAAGTACATTTTGAAGTGTCTTCCAATGTGGGGAACGTGGCAGCTAATTTGTGCACAGGAAGCTCCCACACACAGCAATGTAATCGTGCAATCTTTTCTTGTCATGTTAAGTGATTAATATTGGCCAGGAAACCAGGCATAACTCCCCTGGCCTTCTTCAAAATAGTGTCATGGACTCTTTTCTGTCCATCATAGTCTTAGTTTAATGGCACATTTGAAAACAGGCACTTCTGACAAGTACTGGAGTTTCAGTCTTGTTTTTGTGCTCAACCCTTTGAGTGAGACTTGTACCCACAACCTCAGAGCCACAGTGGAAACGGTGACAAACGGCTGTGAAGGCCGATCCTACCCCTGCTTTGACTGATTTAGACCAGGCTTGCTGTGACACTCGCCTGCGACATGGCACGTCTACCCACAGGAATCCACTTTGGAGCTGTGAAGTGCTCGTGTAAGTAAGTGCCTAATCCCTAGTAGCGATGGCCTTCAGCTGTGCAGCCAGAGGTCACCACGGTCAGTGGGAGTTAAAGTGACCTTCACCATATTACCACAGACAGGGATCTGTCCTGGGGATGTTTGGTGGGAAGGAAAGGCAGCAGCTGAAGTTGGGTCTGATATGGGCATACACCATCTGGGGGGCTGGCATGTAGGACCCGTGGGCACTGAACCCTTCACCACCCCAGCCCAGGGGTGACCTCCCCCACCAATGGTGGTCGAAACTCCCGACCGGGCACGTGCCCCCTGGGGGCTCCCCCACCCACCCCGTGCACTGGGATAGCAGCTCCAGTGTCCCCGGTCTGATTGCCCGATCTCAAAGATGGTTGCTCACCTCCTTCTATCCCCACAGCAGCCACTGCTCTAGCTTTACATTTTTAAGTGGGTGTGCTAAAAAGCACCCATGTGATCGTTTGCTGGGGAGCCAGTTAGGTCATGGGAGGCCGATACATAGAGGGTCCATCCCGTTAACAATATGGAGTTTGGCCTTAATTGGTGATTATTGGTTTCTCATCTCATCTAGGCGGGACCCGGATTTCGCCAATGAAGGCGGGCTGGTGAGTTCGGAAACCGATGGGCGTCCGGCGCAGATCCCAATTCTGGCCTCTCTCGTGAACCGGCTCGCTCGGATCAGCGTCGCCCACAGTGCGGCCATTAGGTCGCGCCCTTGTATTATAGGTATCTGCTGCCGTAAGGGTTAAAAATCTGGGCTAGTTTGCTGCAGGAGTGTTTTTAAAGAATCCTGGTTTGAAGGAGGTTGGGAGCTAGAGGTGCAATTAAGGCATCGTAAAAGCTTGGGCAAATGGAGTTTTCTTCGGATTAAGGGGATTCCCTGTGGAGTTAATTCAATACATTTGTGTTTCAGCTTGGTAAACTGGTGTAATTAATGGGGAGAGCTACAATACCAGACATTTTGCAGTTTAGTTGAGTTTTAGATTGGGATGTGAGCAGAAGTTAAGCATCTGCCCCCATTGCAGTTCAGTTAAAAGTTTCACTGGGGACAGACCAAAAGGAGAATTTGCCTCTGAACAGGATAGGCAGTTCCAACAGTGAGCTGAAGCAGACAGGAGTTTGCAGTTAGTTGGGAGATTGAAGCCAAACCATGAAGGCAGTTTCTGAATACTTCAGCTACAGATCCTGCATTGTTCTGACGGGGTCAGGTCTGTTTCTTCAAAGCAGTGTAAAAGATCACTCTTTCTCAAAGTAGAGTATCTAGCCATCAATGTACAGCAGGCATTCCTGAGTGCTAACTGTATTTGAAAGTGGATTGAGAGCTGAGATGGTTTTGTTGTTTGAGTGGGAATAAAGGTAGCAGCTAAGAGTTATTGTGTCATTGTAATGATTAGCATTGTTTAAGGGGTAACTGCCAGCTATTTTGACTTGTGTGATGTTGAAGACATTTTAATACCTGACTCTATCAAAACCCTGCCGGTGATTGTCACAACTTAGTCCAAATTTGAAAAATTATTATTTTTTTAATTTAAAAAAAATTATTTTTTTACCCCAAAAAGCAGGCCAGTTGGTTTTATCTGTTTAGCACATTTGGCAAGCCGACCTAAATATTTGGCGCCTAAATCACTTGGTTATAAATGAACTCTTTCAGTCCCCGTTTTTCCAGCTGTAATTGTCTCAGCAATAAAAGTTGACCACCTCTTAAAGTTCAAAATTTTTTTAACCATAAACGTAAGCATTCAACTTCAAATGCTTGAAAAGTTCCCCTTCAGTCTCAAGCTGCTGAGAGAAACCTGCCCTTGATTAGAAGCATTTCAGTTACAGCGGAGGTTTGCTATTATGATGAGGTGGAAAAATAAAACAGGCAGTTTGTAATGCAGCAAACGAACCTGATATTTTTGCAGCCCTGTTTGGCCTTGTGGTTTCTTGCCTGCAATTTAATATACCTTCAGTCCAACCACAGGCAAGGTGGGGTTCCTGAATGGCTGCTCAGGTAGACATGATGGCAGCAGTTCTGGCTGATTTGTGTGTTGGGGAGAGACCTGCGACTTCTGCAAAATAGCTGCACTGTTTTGATCTGAGGCAGTCTATACTTAGTGATAGTTTGAGTAATGTTGCATTTGGTGGTGTGAAATGTTGGTAGCACTTGTACGGGATAAGCTTAGAAGAAGGATTAACATCTTGTTGTGTTGGCATGAAGGAAAACCCAATATATTGGCATTTCCCTGGCAGCAACGAGCACTTTCTCTGTCTCAACGGCTGGGATTCTCCTTTTGGGAGACTGTGGGTTGAATTCTCCGCCGGCGGGATGCTCCGTTTTGCCAGCAGCGCAGGGGTTTCCTGACGGCGCGGGGCTGCCCCACAATGGGAAACCCCATTGATCAGCCGGCGAAACGGAGAATCCTGACGGCATGCTGAACCCGAAATCTGGAGCGGCAGGACGGAGAAACCCAGCCTGTTGGTGTTCCGCCAGAACTGATTAGTATGCGATTTGCGTTTCCGTTGGGGCACTATTTGATCAGTGAGACAGGACATACAAATGGACCAGCACTCTGCCGGGACGAATTGAAAGCAATTCCTGGTCCAGTGGGCGGTGTAACATCTGGCGCCAGAATTAGCGCTAAAGGCCTTGTGACATTCGGAGAAATGTTCAGAACTGGAAGGGTTAATCAACCACTAGAGGGAGCTAGATGCAGAACTATATACAGCACAATGCTGAGACTTCTGGGAGAGTGTTGAGGTGAAAGCTAGGAGAAAGATATAAGGAAAGCTAGTGTGAGTGAGAGCAGATCATAGTTACTGTATTAGTGTAGAGATTAGTGGTAGATGAGTGTAGATTATATGTTTATTGTCAATTGTTCATTATATAGAAGTAAGAGGTCGAATTCAATTAAGTAGTGCAAAATAATCTTTAGATTTGTTTAATACAAAAGCTAGTTGTGGTCTTTGTGAACACTACGCCAACCATCCTAGGATCTGTACCACAAAGAACACCACAGGCCTGATAACTGGAAATCTTTTCAGCGCTCCACTCACCACACACTCATTGCAGCCACGAGGATGGTTCAGAGAAGACCTGCCCCTGATTTCGGGAGTCTGGAGCGGACCCACTGCTCGATGCCAATGAGGAGAGGAGGCACATCCTTTTCCCCACGGTGGGCCGCGGTCTCAAGCCCGCCTGGCTGAACAGCATCTGGGAGGTGGCAGAGGCAGTCAGCACTGCCAGCCTCACCAGGTGGCGACAGCTGGTGATCCTAAGGCGTGGGGGGGTCACTGGTGAGGCCTCTGCCCTGAGAGGGGCAGTGTGCCAGGGAGGGTTCCAAAGGCCGCGCTGCTGGTGTCCTCTGGTTGGGGTGAGCTCAGTTAACCCCCTAACTCCCTGCTTCCTCTGCAGTGGGACTGCACTTCTGAGGAGTGACAGTACCAGGTGGGCCCCTGATTGAGCTTGGCCACGCCCATCCCCTTGATGATACAGTTGGGGTGTGAGGGGTGGCCTGGGTGAGGATCCAGATGATAAGAGGCTCTCTGAGCATTCATAGGACACAGTGAGCAGTCAGCAGTGTGAGCAGCCAGGGGCCTGTAAGTAGCACCAAAGGGGTGCATTTAAATCCAGACACTGCAGCAATGGTGGTCTGAAACAGGCACACTGATCTCGAAGGGGACATTCCGAGTCCATGGACTTGGCACCAAGTCATCTCCCGTTATTGCCCCCGGCCTGGGCAGCCTCACCCCAAGCCAGCCCGGCAATATTTCAGAGTTTGTTTAGCCTCTCGTTCCCTCTCAGCACCCGTGGTGCCCAGCCCCTGATTGTAAATGCCTGCACCGATTCACATTCGTCAGACCTCCGCCTAAGGGGGCGGAGCATCGTGGAGCATCTGGTGATGAGACTTAAATCCATGCAAATGACGGTTTTGTATGGGCCTGCCATGGCGGGGTGCAAACTTCGGACGTATGGTGACATAATCGGCGCCAGGCGCAAATCACGATTTTTCCATAGCGAGCTATTCTGTGCCCGATCGAAAATTCTCGCTGCCAGCGTCGCAAAGCAGAGAATTCAGCCCAACATACTGAGCATCAGCCTCACTAAGTGCTGGATTCTCCGATTCCCAGACTAAATGCTGACACCGGCATGGGAACAGTGGCGATTTACGCCAGCACAAATGGCGCAAAAGCTGCACCGATGCTCCGCCCGGTGGGGGGCTAGCACCGCGCAGCGTAAAGCCCCCCCCCCCGGCTTTACCTGCGGATACGGCCGGAGAATCGCCGGGTCCGTGGCCGTGCATGCGCACGCTGGCGGCCGCACGCGGACCCGGCCTGCTAAATAATGTCTCCCAGTAACCCCCCTTGCCCCCTCGGACCACCCCCCAGCACTCACCGAAGCCCCCCTGGCCAGTGACACACCCCCCCCCCCCGACTGTGGTGCCGCTGGATACAGTCCGCAGCCGCCACGTGGGGTCCACGGAATAAAATACCATAAGCGTTCCGCGCCGTCGGGAAGTCGGCCCATTGGGGGCAGAGCATCGGGGGAGGGCCTCAGGTGACTCCCCGCGTATGCTGCTTTTGAGGGGGCGGAGCATCGCAAAAGCGCCGCCGCCCCCGATTTCGGCACAAACGGGGATTCTCCGGCCGATCGTCGGCGACTGGAGAAACCAGCCCTAAATATCTGAAACGTCCTGCTTCGAGCCACAATTGCGATATAACCAGTTATATCAAGTCCTTGCCAGCACTTAGCCAGCAACACCTCATTCAGTGCTAACACTAGCTGAAGTTAATCAAGTTTCTGTGTATGTGCTTCTATTTCAGTTCTCTGGATAGAACAATTTAGTTATATTTGGACAGCAAGGGGTTAAATTCAAAACCAGCCACTCTGAAGCGGGATTGTACAACGATTGTACAGGATTAAGGCGTGCCTTTTAGCTATCTACTCTATCTGCCTTATTTATTGCACAACATCGAACATACTGACAAATTGTTTATTATGATCATAATTTACACTTATCTTCATTGTTCTTATTTGCATCCAAACCTTTCTTCCCACTTTCCTCCTCACCTTTCTGAAAGGCAGTGACTCATGGTGGGATTGTGATCTGCAGTCATTAGCAACGCTCTGGAGCTCCGTTAACAGGGCCCATTCTTCAGATGTGCGTCTAGTGTCAATCTTGGCTCAGTTGGTAACTATCTCACCTCTGAGTCAAATAGTTGCAGATTGAAGCTGCAGACTTCCAGCACATGATTTCAACACATTTAAACAAGAACTGAAGGGGATGGTTAAAATTAAGAAGTGACTCCCTGGAAAACTGAGCGAATAAAGGCAGTGTTCTGCTAAGCCATACCCTCAAATGGCTCACACCCTAGAGTGGGGTTCAGAATCCTGGTCACAGTTCAGAGAGAGACCTGCCAGAAGATACTTGTGGTTGCACCTTTGGGTGAGAACACAATTCAGCTCAAGTTGTTAGATCTTAGGTTGAGGGGCAACCTGATAGTGGTTTACAAAATTATGAGTGGATAGTCAGATGCTTTTTTCCAGGGGCAATGTTTAGAGGAGATGTACGAGGCAAGTGTTTTACACAGAGGGTGGTGACTGCCGGGGGAGATGGTGGAAGCAGATACGAGAGCGACGTTTAAGAGGCATCTTGACAAATACATGAATAGGTTGGGAATAGAGGGGTATGGGCCCCGGAAGTGCAGAAGGTTTTAGTTTAGACGGGCATCATAATCGGCGCAGGCTTGAAGTGCCGAAGGGCCTGTTCCTCTGCTGTACTGTTCTTTGTTTATTATCTTTACCCAATTAATCTTTTCCAATTAAGGGGCAATTTAGCGTGGCCAATTCACCTACCCTGCACTCCTTTGGGTTGTGGGGGCGAAACCCATGCAAACACGGGGAGAATGTGCAAACTCCACATGGTCAGTGACCCAGATCTGGGATCGAAACTGGGACCTCGGTGCGTGAGGCAGCAGTGCTAACCACTGTGCCACCGTGCTGCCCAATTGTATCTGATCTTTATCTGTTTGAAATCTAACCCGCTTGGCATTGTGGTCACACAACACGATGGGAGGGTATCCTCAATGTGAAGATGGGACTTTGTCTCCCCAAGGGCTGTGCGGTGGTTGTGCCCAGCAATATTATCAGCTGCACCTGTGACAGGTAGATTGGTTAACTCCCTCACCACCTACTGCAGACCCAGTGGAGCAGCTATGTCTATTAGGATTTGCCCAATTTGGTCAGAAGTGGAACCACCAATTCACTCTTGGTGATGGCCATTCAAGTCCCCCACCCACTGTACGTTCTGTGCTCTTTTCACCCTCAATGCTTCTTCCAAATGGTGGTCAATATGCAGGAGTACTCACTCAGCAGCAGAAAGGGGCAGTATTTGGAAGTTTCCTGTCCATGTTTGACCTGATGCCATGAGGCTTCATGGGGTCCAGAATAAACATCGAGAACTCCCTCCCAACTGTGCCGCCACCTCTGCGGGTCTGTTCTGTTGGTGGGACAGGACAGGCCA
The DNA here is from genome assembly GCF_047496885.1 of Scyliorhinus torazame. Taxonomy (NCBI): domain Eukaryota; kingdom Metazoa; phylum Chordata; class Chondrichthyes; order Carcharhiniformes; family Scyliorhinidae; genus Scyliorhinus; species Scyliorhinus torazame. Next base: position 8,974,476 of record NC_092723.1, read on the forward strand.
CACCCAGGGAAGGTGATGAGCGGGACATTGTCTGTAAGGTATGATTCGGGAGTATACCTATGTCAGGCTATGGCTTGACTAGTCTGTGAGACAGCTCTCCCAATTTTGGCACAAGCCCCCAGATGCAGGCTTGGTGTGTCATTGCAGTTTCTATTGCCTAGGCCGATGCCAGGAGGTCCATCCAGTTTCATTCCTTTTTTTTTTAACACTTCAGAGCGGTTTGATACAACTGAGCCGCTTGTGAGGCAATTTCAGAGGACATTTAAGAGTCAGCCATATTGCTATGGGTCTGGCGTCACATGTAGGTCAGACCAGGTAAGGATAGCAGATTTCCTTAATGAACCAGATGGGTTTTTACTCAATCGACAATGGTTTCATGGTCACTATAACTGTGACTAGCTTTTGTTCCAGATTTTATGAATTGAATTTAAATTCCACCAGCTGCCGTGGTGGGATTTGAACTCATGTCCCCAGAGAATGTTGTAGGCCTCTAGATTACTAGTCCAGCGATCTTACCAATAAGCCACCACCTCCCCTTGAAGTGGAAGCTGTGGCTGTCGGAGTTTGAAGGGTATGTTGACAGGCATGGCCTGTTTTTGGACGGGGCGAGCATGGTCAGAAAACACGGCGATGGGCCTGATTGTTGTTCAATGTGGGTGCTTTGTTAAAGAATACCTTTAACACACTGACTGCCACAAGAGAAAAGGGGGGTTAATGAACATGCAATGAGGGCTTTGGAGTAGGCAGATAGAGGGAGAAGCAATTGCCCAATTTGTGACCTATTTGGAGCTGGATGGAATTATGTTGAGAATAACCAGGAATGGATCAGGTGTCCCAAGACTGCAAGTCAGGTCAGTTAAGGCATAAGTTGCTGGGAAGAGTTCTGGAACTTGTGCCTGAGGTATGTCCCGAACTTCGCAAATCCTGACTGACCCATTGAAGAAGTTGCCCAGAGGAAATGAATGGTTCCGATTTGATGAAGAACAGAAAGCTGCTTTCAAAGGTCTGGAAGGCAGCTTGACAAGTGTTTGAAGCTGCGATACTTTGATCCAAATGCACCAACAAAAGTCATAGCAGATGCCACATCCCAGTAGGATTAGGGGCAGGGCTGGTACCAATGCTCGAGAATCATTGTCAATGTGAGGAGATCTCTGACAGTTGTGGAAAGGCGATACTCTCAGATGGAGAAAGAGGCCCTCGGAATGATGTGAAAAATTCCATGCATACATTTTCAACTTTACGTTTGAATTAGCGACAGATCACAAGCCATCAAAGGTGATTTGTTCTCCCAAATCAAAACCTTGGTCCAGTATCAAAAGATGGGTCCTGAGACTCCGGGGGTAAAACTGCAAGGTGGTTCACATGTCTGGAAAGATGAACATTGCTGACCTGCTGCTATGATTACTGAGGGAGGATCAAACATACAAATCCTCACCAGAGAGGGGGGCTGAATTTTTTGGGTGGTTGTTGCAGTTCATGCTACTCCCAGAGCAATGACAACTAGAGAGATTGGAAGAGTCAGATGAAGATCCACAATTGGGTGGTGTCAAGCATGGAAACTGACAGAATTGCCCATCAAGACGTACGATGCTATACAAGGGGCTGAATTCACTGCTTCGCAACGCTGACAGCGAGAATTGCGATTGGCCGGAGAATAGTGCGAAATGGAAAAATCACAATTTGTGCCCTGCGCCGGTTCTGTCGCCTTGCTCCAGCGTTGGCAGTCACTTATTGGCGGCATTATCAAACTTTGAACCCCGGGCAGCACGGTGGCGCAGTGGGTAAGCACTGCGGCCTCACGGCGCTGAGGTCCCTGGTTCGAACCCGGCTCTGGGTCACTGCCCGTGTGGAGTTTGCACATTCTCCCCGTGTTTGCGTGGGTTTCGCCCCCACAACCCAAAGATGTGCCGGGTAGGCAGATTGGCCATGCTAAATGGCCCCTTAATTGGAAAAAATGAATTGGGTACAGTGTAGCACACTGTTACAAGCTGCACCATGGAATGATGCACAGTACACAGCACACTGTTACAAGCTGCACCATGGAATGATGCACAGTACACAGCACACTGTTACAGGCTAGACCATGGAATGATGCACAGTACACAGCACACTGTTACAGACTGCACCATGGAATGATGCACAGTACACAGCACACTGTTACAAGCTGCACCATGGAATGATGCACAGTACACAGCACACTGTTACAAGCTGCACCATGGAATGATGCACAGTACACAGCACACTGTTACAGGCTGGACCATGGAATGAGGCACAGTACACAGCACACTGTTACAGGCTAGACCATGGAATGATGCACAGTACACAGCACACGGTTACAGGCTGCACCATGGAATGAGGCACAGTACACAGCACACTGTTACAGGCTAGACCATGGAATGATGCACAGTACACAGCACACTGTTACAGGCTAGACCATGGAATGATGCACAGTACACAGCACACGGTTACAGGCTGCACCATGGAATGATGCACAGTACACAGCACACTGTTACAAGCTGCACCATGGAATGATGCACAGTACACAGCACACGGTTACAGGCTGGACCATGGAATGAGGCACAGTACACAGCACACTGTTACAAGCTGCACCATGGAATGATGCACAGTACACAGCACACTGTTACAGGCTGCACCATGGAATGATGCACAGTACACAGCACACTGTTACAGGCTAGACCATGGGATGATGCACAGTACACAGCACACTGTTACAGGCTGCACCATGGAATGATGCACAGTACACAGCACACTGTTACAGGCTAGACCATGGGATGATGCACAGTACACAGCACACGGTTACAGGCTGCACCATGGATGGATGGCAGTACACAGCACACTGTTACAAGCTGCACCATGGAATGATGCACAGTACAGAGCACACTGTTACAGGCTGCACCATGGATGGATGGCAGTACACAGCACACTGTTACAAGCTGCACCATGGAATGATGCACAGTACACAGCACACTGTTACAAGCTGCACCATGGAATGATGCAGCAGTACACAGCACACTGTTACAAGCTGCACCATGGAATGATGCACAGTACACAGCACACTGTTACAAGCTGCACCATGGAATGATGCACAGTACACAGCACACTGTTACAGGCTGCACCATGGATGGATGGCAGTACACAGCACACTGTTACAGGCTGCACCATGGAATGATGCACAGTACACAGCACACTGTTACAGGCTGCACCATGGAATGATGCACAGTACACAGCACACTGTTACAAGCTGCACCATGGAATGATGCACAGTACACAGCACACTGTTACAGGCTGCACCATGGAATGATGCACAGTACACAGCACACTGTTACAAGCTGCACCATGGAATGATGCACAGTACACAGCACACTGTTACAAGCTGCACCATGGAATGATGCACAGTACACAGCACACTGTTACAGACTGCACCATGGAATGATGCAGCAGTACACAGCACACTGTTACAGACTGCACCATGGAATGATGCACAGTACACAGCACACTGTTACAGACTGCACCATGGAATGATGCACAGTACACAGCACACTGTTACAAGCTGCACCATGGAATGATGCACAGTACACAGCACACTGTTACAGGCTGCACCATGGATGGATGGCAGTACACAGCACACTGTTACAGGCTGCACCATGGAATGATGCACAGTACACAGCACACTGTTACAAGCTGCACCATGGATGGATGGCAGTACACAGCACACTGTTACAGGCTGCACCATGGAATGAGGCACAGTACACAGCACACTGTTACAAGCTGCACCATGGAATGATGCACAGTACACAGCACACTGTTACAGGCTGCACCATGGATGGATGGCAGTACACAGCACACTGTTACAGACTGCACCATGGAATGATGCACAGTACACAGCACACTGTTACAGGCTGCACCATGGAATGATGCACAGTACACAGCACACTGTTACAGACTGCACCATGGAATGATGCAGCAGTACACAGCACACTGTTACAGACTGCACCATGGAATGATGCACAGTACACAGCACACTGTTACAAGCTGCACCATGGAATGAGGCACAGTACACAGCACACTGTTACAGACTGCACCATGGAATGATGCACAGTACACAGCACACTGTTACAAGCTGCACCATGGAATGAGGCACAGTACACAGCACACTGTTACAGGCTGCACCATGGAATGATGCACAGTACACAGCACACTGTTACAGGCTGGACCATGGAATGATGCACAGTACACAGCACACTGTTACAGACTGCACCATGGAATGATGCACAGTACACAGCACACTGTTACAGACTGCACCATGGAATGATGCACAGTACACAGCACACTGTTACAGACTGCACCATGGAATGATGCACAGTACACAGCACACTGTTACAAGCTGCACCATGGAATGAGGCACAGTACACAGCACACTGTTACAGACTGCACCATGGAATGATGCACAGTACACAGCACACTGTTACAAGCTGCACCATGGAATGAGGCACAGTACACAGCACACTGTTACAGACTGCACCATGGAATGATGCACAGTACACAGCACACTGTTACAGTCTGCACCATGGAATGATGCACAGTACACAGCACACTGTTACAGGCTGCACCATGGAATGAGGCACAGTACACAGCACACTGTTACAGGCTGGACCATGGATGGATGGCAGTACACAGCACACTGTTACAGGCTAGACCATGGGATGATGCAGCAGTACACAGCACACGGTTACAGGCTGCACCATGGAATGATGCACAGTACACAGCACACTGTTACAGGCTGCACCATGGAATGATGCACAGTACACAGCACACTGTTACAGGCTGCACCATGGAATGAGGCACAGTACACAGCACACTGTTACAGGCTGCACCATGGAATGATGCACAGTACACAGCACACTGTTACAGGCTGCACCATGGAATGAGGCACAGTACACAGCACACTGTTACAGGCTGCACCATGGAATGAGGCACAGTACACAGCACACTGTTACAGGCTGCACCATGGGATGATGCAGCAGTACACAGCACACTGTTACAGGCTAGACCATGGAATGATGCACAGTACACAGCACACTGTTACAGGCTGCACCATGGAATGATGCACAGTACACAGCACACTGTTACAGACTGCACCATGGAATGAGGCACAGTACACAGCACACTGTTACAGGCTAGACCATGGAATGAGGCACAGTACACAGCACACTGTTACAGACTGCACCATGGAATGAGGCACAGTACACAGCACAGTGTTACAGACTGCACCATGGAATGAGGCACAGTACACAGCACACTGTTACAGGCTGCACCATGGGATGATGCAGCAGTACACAGCACACTGTTACAGGCTAGACCATGGAATGAGGCACAGTACACAGCACACTGTTACAGACTGCACCATGGAATGATGCACAGTACACAGCACAGTGTTACAGACTGCACCATGGAATGAGGCACAGTACACAGCACAGTGTTACAGACTGCACCATGGAATGAGGCACAGTACACAGCACACTGTTACAGACTGCACCATGGAATGAGGCACAGTACACAGCACACTGTTACAGACTGCACCATGGAATGAGGCACAGTACACAGCACAGTGTTACAGGCTGCACCATGGAATGAGGCACAGTACACAGCACACTGTTACAGACTGCACCATGGAATGAGGCACAGTACACAGCACACTGTTACAGACTGCACCATGGAATGATGCACAGTACACAGCACACTGTTACAGGCTGCACCATGGAATGATGCACAGTACACAGCACACTGTTACAGGCTGCACCATGGAATGAGGCACAGTACACAGCACACTGTTACAGGCTAGACCATGGATGGATGGCAGTACACAGCACACTGTTACAGGCTAGACCATGGGATGATGCAGCAGTACACAGCACACTGTTACAGGCTGCACCATGGAATGATGCACAGTACACAGCACACTGTTACAGGCTGGACCATGGATGGATGGCAGTACACAGCACACTGTTACAGGCTGCACCATGGGATGATGCAGCAGTACACAGCACACTGTTACAGGCTGCACCATGGAATGATGCACAGTACACAGCACACTGTTACAGGCTAGACCATGGAATGATGCACAGTACACAGCACAGTGTTACAGGCTGCACCATGGAATGATGCACAGTACACAGCACACTGTTACAGGCTGGACCATGGATGGATGGCAGTACACAGCACACTGTTACAGGCTAGACCATGGGATGATGCAGCAGTACACAGCACACTGTTACAGGCTGCACCATGGAATGATGCACAGTACACAGCACACTGTTACAGGCTAGACCATGGAATGATGCACAGTACACAGCACACTGTTACAAGCTGCACCATGGAATGATGCACAGTACACAGCACACTGTTACAGACTGCACCATGGAATGATGCACAGTACACAGCACGCTGTTACAGGCTGCACCATGGAATGATGCACAGTACACAGCACACTGTTACAGGCTGCACCATGGAATGATGCACAGTACACAGCACACTGTTACAGGCTGGACCATGGAATGATGCACAGTACACAGCACGCTGTTACAGGCTGCACCATGGAATGATGTACAGTACACAGCACACTGTTACAGGCTGCACCATGGAATGATGCACAGTACACAGCACACTGTTACAAGCTGCACCATGGAATGATGCACAGTACACAGCACACTGTTACAGGCTGGACCATGGATGGCTGGCAGTACACAGCACACTGTTACAAGCTGCACCATGAAATGATGCACAGCACACAGCACACTGTTACAGACTGCACCATGGAATGAGGCACAGTACACAGCACACTGTTACAGGCTGCACCATGGAATGAGGCACAGTACACAGCACACTGTTACAAGCTGCACCATGGAATGATGCACAGTACACAGCACACTGTTACAGACTGCACCATGGAATGAGGCACAGTACACAGCACACTGTTACAGGCTAGACCATGGGATGATGCAGCAGTACACAGCACACTGTTACAGGCTGGACCATGGAATGATGCACAGTACACAGCACAGTGTTACAAGCTGCACCATGGAATGATGCACAGTACACAGCACACTGTTACAGGCTAGACCATGGAATGAGGCACAGTACACAGCACACTGTTACAAGCTGCACCATGGAATGATGCACAGTACACAGCACACTGTTACAGGCTAGACCATGGAATGAGGCACAGTACACAGCACACTGTTACAAGCTGCACCATGGAATGATGCACAGTACACAGCACACTGTTACAGGCTAGATCATGGGATGATGCAGCAGTACACAGCACACTGTTACAGGCTAGACCATGGGATGATGCACAGTACACAGCACACTGTTACAGACTGCACCATGGAATGATGACAGTACACAGCACACTGTTACAAGCTGTACCATGGAATGATGCACAGTACACAGCACACTGTTACAGACTGCACCATGGAATGATGACAGTACACAGCACAGTGTTGCAGACTGCACCATGGAAGGATGGAGCAGTTGACCTTAAGTTTACTCCCATCATGAACTCCATACTGGTGGTGATTGAACATTACTCTGACTATGTTGTGATAAATAAATATAAATAACCTTTATTGTCACAAGGAGGCTTACATTAACACTGTAATGAAGTTACTGTGAAAATCCCCTCGTCGCCACATTCCGGCGCCTGTTCGGGTACACTGAGGGAGAATTCAGAATTCTCATCTACTACAGGGATTAAACCCGCACTGCTGGCCTTATTGTGCATCACAAACCACTGTATAGCCCACTGAGCTAAACCACATCTATAGCAGCAGTGTAAACAGTGTCTGCAGTGACTTAAATATTTGCAAGTCACTCTGTACTCAGACAGTTGGCCACAATTCGTTTGACAGAGCTTAGCAAAAATGGCAAGTCGCAGGTATTTGCCATCACGGAGTGACTCCTAAATGGCCACAGGCAAATGGGGAAGTGGAACAGCAAAACCAATCGGATCGAGATGTTCAAAACCATGATAGGGAGAAACTATTCCCCCTCGTGAAAGGATCAAGAACGAGAGGGGCACAGATTTAAAGTGATTTGCAAAAGAAGCAAATGTGATGTGAGAAAAATTGTTTTCACGCAGCGAGTGGCTGAGATCTGGAACGCACGGCCTGAAAGTGTGGTGAAGGCAGGTTCAATCGAGGCATTCAAGAGGACATTGGACGATTACTTGAATAGAAGCAATGTGCATGGGTACGGGGAAAAAGCAGTGGGACTGGCGCTAAGTGATGATGCTCGTTCGGAGAGATGGCGCAGACACGATGGGCCGAATGGCCTCTTTCTGCACCATAACAATTCTGCGACTTATGAATCCTGAGAGAAACGGATGAGGATTGGTCAGACTGAGGGCAAAGGTTGGAAGAAGGCGTCGCTGTCACATGTGGCCTTGTATAAAGTAACTTCACATGTTACAGCAGGAAAGAGCCCAGGTGATCTGCTATTTGGATCTATAATACATGTCAGGGTGCCAGAGCCGAAGGACGTCAGTGTTGAACTGGAGGCTCGAGGTCATGACGTTGAGTGAAAGGGCCTCCGAATGTGGGCGCGACAGTCTGACATGGTGCCAGGTGAAGACCAGCTGAGACGAGAGAGTCAGAGTAAGATTGGTGTGCCATTTCACCCCAGGTTGGACACTGCCATCACCAAGAAGGGAAAGAGTGTGACGGTGTAGTCACCAGAAGAAGAACTGCTTACAGAAATTCTTCATGTGTCAGAAAGTATCAAGGTGACAAAGACACAGCAGACAAAGCAGATTTTTTTGTTTTGTTTGCACAAGATGGCGCCGGAGCGTGGCGACTCTGCAAGCTCTCCCAAACAGATCCTCTTTTTACTTATCTTATAATCGTACTAATCTTTTACTCACTCTTCCAGCTTCTTCCATCGGACAGGAGATACAAAAGTCTGAGAACACGCACGAACAGATTCAACCACAGCTTCTTCCCCGCTGTTACCAGATTCCTAAACGACCCTCTTATGGACTGACCTGATTAACACCACACCCCTGTATGCTTCATCCGATGCCAGTGCTTATGTAGTTACATTGTGGACCTCGTGTTGCCATATTATGTATTTTATTTTCATTTTCTTACATTTCATATAGTTAATGATCTGTTGAGCTGCTCGCAGAAAAATACTTTTCACTGTACCTCGGTACACGTGACAATAAACCAATCCAATCGAAGGAGATGCTGGGGCTGATGTGGAGGTGACATCCCGTCATTCAGAACTCCAAGCCAGCGATGCTGATGGCTGGTAGACAACTTGCTGTTCAGAGGGAACAACACTGAACGGGCAGTGATACTAAATTCCTAACAATGATGTGATGACCAGAGGTCCTGCGAAACTGGCAGACCACGGTGCGAGAGGAAAACACCAAAGCGATCTGAAGATTATGTATGATTTAGCGACAAAGCCTGAAATTGGAAATAGCAATTCAAGAAAGTGAAATACTGAATCAAAGACCAGAGCTATATTGGACTAGATGTACTGAATTTCCCTAATGGTCATAATTGAAGAAATCCATTCACTCAGTGAGTTAGGACAATAATGATTTGTTGAGTCTGTTTGCAAAATGTGTTGGAGTATGTTTGGTAAGGGGCGGAGACTAAGCGACGTGCGCCAAGTAGAAAAATCATGGACAGGCTTTCGAGCTAATAAGCGAGGGATGTCATGAGGATAGCTGTTTGTGCATGTAGACTTTGACCATATAATTACTATATGGTATTCAGATAAGATACCGTGAGGTACACACTTTACTACATAGGGGGGTCACCTGGCCTGCGGAGTTGGAGGTCAGATAGACTTTGTTGAGAAGTTAACCAGCGTGGCACATTCAAGGATATGACACCTGCTGTTAAATCTGCAAATTTGGATGTTGTTCCGACATCCTGATACGTGCCACTTGGGACAATTCCCCGTACCGGCCTCCCCGAACAGGCGCCAGAATGTGGCGACTAGGGGCTTTTCACAGTAACTTCATTGAAGCCTACTTGTGACAATAAAGCAATTATTATTATTATTATTTACTAAGTGAAAGACGCCATCTGAATGCAATATTTTGTTTGTGGATGTGGTCTTTATCATGATATGCAGACATGCAGATAATGATATACAGACAGGCACAGAGAGGCAGCTAATGAACACAGAGAACAGAACATGACCAATGAGCAGGCAGGACACTCAGGGGTGGTATCTCACTATAAAAGGCATGAGGCACTCACACTCCGCCTCTTTCCACTGATGAACATCTACAGAGTGAGTCAGGGTGTATGTACAGTATCACACCTCCAGTACGTGGCTAAGAGCTAGTCTGGTTCAGTCAGACAGAGTAACCACACTTAGGTTAGCAGAGAGTTGAACTCATAGAGAACTGTGCTAACTGTGCTACTGGTTCAATAAATCAAATTGAACTAACTTCAAGGTCCGGAGTATCTTTTGGTTAAAGTTGCATCCAGTTGCAGCCTGTGTTATCCCAGAGTACATAACACGACAGTCTTTTTGTGACTCAACCCAATGCCTGCGTGAAGAAACAGTCATTGTTACAATTACAATTTGCAATCAGTTGAAAGAGGTTTAATTGTTCATTATTATAGTGTCTACAATTGCATGGCGATGGATGTTTCAAAAATTGGCTGTGAGGTACAGATCACAAATAGCTGAAATGGTTGCTTTCTTCTGGCAATTGCTGATGTGGGCAGGGTGGTGTATATTTACCAAAAGCCTTTGGGGAGAAAAATGTGCTGATATTGCAGTTAGGTTTCTCAATGCTTGGTTTGATTTTGAGCTGTTTGAAAGTTTGGGCCTTGCACAATCCTCATGAACAGCATTGAGATTTTACCATGTTATTTTTCTACAGCGACCTTTACAAACGCACTCACGGCCATGAGCTCAGTCTGTTTGAAATCACAGAAAGGCTCTTGTTGATGCTGACACTGTCTTAGATAAGGAGAATAGCTCAAAGTCACTTTAAACTACTGAGGTGACATTCTCCATTCCTGAGACTAAATATTGACACCGGGTGGGCAGGATTCGTGGACTGCCACACAGCAAAACTGGTGGTGAACCTGATCCGATTCAGCGACTGTGGTGGGGCTAGCACCGGCGTCCCGTGGAACACGACCAATTCTGTTATGGGCCAGGGTTTAGAGAACCCCAAAGTGTAGCATGGAGTTCACCTGACCCACAACTTTTAATAGATTGTGGTATGGGGAGCACATGGCCCACTCTACAGGTGTGGTACAGCAGAAATGGAAAAGTATTTTTTAAAACAAAACAATGTTTATTCTATGAACTCAAGTTCACCTTTTTAAAACATACAGTGAACATCTTAGCAACCATCAATTCAAATACAACCCCCAAAGAATACAACACTAAGTAATTCTTAATAACTTCCCAAACAACATCCAAAAGACAGAAACACCTTTTAACAGAGGCACATTAGGTTTACATTCACTACTGAGAACATTTATAATTCTGAATTCACCAAATGATCAAGAGATAGTCTTTCCATGGCAGAGAGCTCAACAGTACACCTGCTCTGTCTGGCTTCAGCTCCAACACTGAAAACACACCCTGCAGCAAACAGCCTAAAACAAAAGTAAAAAGCTGACAGACAGCCCAGCTCCACCCACTCTCTGACATCACTGCAGTAGTAAACACCCATTTCTCAAAGGTACTCAGACTACAGATATTTATATGCACACACATTTATAAACACCCATTTCTTAAAGGTACTCTCACATGACAATTCCAATGAGAAGCAGTGCGGGATTCGCCGGGTCCGCGATCAACACTCGGGAGGCTGACAAGCTGTAGCCGCACATTCACATTACACTCCCCACACACACTCATCCCAGTCAACAAGATGGCACTGGTTGTACTGGAGCGTGTCCATGCAGCTGATGGGTCGTCTGGGGCCAGAGGGCACCCAGCGGGGTGGCCTGGGGGGACGACGACACCTATATGACCAGTGGCCCTAAGTTTACAGTGGGCATGCAGCGGCACGTGTAGCTGCATGGCTGCCTTTCCGGCTGCGGCAATGGTGTTCTGTGCCTGTCCTCCCCGACCCCACAGCACACCTCCTGGCCATCCCCCCGCTACTCCGCAGCACAACTGGCAGCAAACTATGGCGATATTGGGCATTTTCCGTCCCCCCTCTCTCTCCCTCAGCAGCCACGACGCCAGTTTCATGATTTTTAAAAGCATAAGTGACCCTCGCCGTCGGGAACTTGGCCCATCGGAGGTGGAAAATCGCGGAGGCTCTGGAGAATACCGAGTCGAGCCCGCTAATGATACGCAAATGGTGTTTACTGTATGTGCGTTCCCGACCACATTGTCGCCGCTGTCGAGATGACGGAAAATTGCAATTTGGTGCCAAATCAGAGCGCACCGCTATTTTGCCGTCGGAACCTGTTCTCCGTCCAATCACGTTTCGCGATTTCAGCGTCAGCCAATGGAGAATCCCGCCCCTGAAGTCTCATGCCATTTGGCAACTCAAGCAGTTGATTGCAGTTTACTTATGGCAGGAGAGAAATGTAGGTGAAATATTTCTAAATGTCTTTGTCAGGCTTATAGAAGATGCATAAAACTGGTCTCTGATTTTCTTGGCAGTTAGTAGTTTTGTGAAAGATGCTTCGTGACATCAATATGCCAGCTGATGCCAGCTAGAAACCTACCTGTGATCTCCATACTTACAAGATGTGGTACAATGGGGTGGAGGTTTTTTAAAAGAGAGCTCTATTTCAAGGCTCTTGAGTTCCACTGTACGTTTTCTATTGATTAGGGATTTGAAACGACGTGTACACATCAGGAGACGCGCTTCAGGTGAGCATGGGTCTGTCTTAAACAGGGATAGAATTTTAATATAAGTGTTGTTGGTAAGACATTCTTAATTTGTTCACTTTTGAAGACACTGTGATTAGAAAAGTAACACCTGTTTATATAATGCGTTGGGACAAGAGATTAAAAAGGTTTGCTTCACAGACTTTTTGTGATCTTATCCTCCATTATCTTATCCTCTGGGGGTGAGACATTACCATAAATGTAAGAACTGCAAGGGTTAATGAAATGTCTAACTCAACCACTAGAGGGAACTAGATGTACAAGTATTTAAGACATTCTTATGGGTGAGAGGTTGAGGAGAAGGCCAGAGAGCAGACTGAAGGAAAGATAGTGTGAGTGAGAGCAGATCATAGTTTTAAAAAATAAATTTAGTATACCCAATTCATTTTTCTCCAATTAAGGGGCAATTTACCATCTTCAATCCACCTACCTTGCACATCTTTGGATTGTGGGGGCGAAACCAACGCAAACACGGGGAGAATGTGCAAACTCCACACAGACAGTGACCCAGAGCCGGGATCGAACCTGGGACCCCGGCGCCATGAGGCAGCAGGGCTAACCCACTGCGCCACCGTGCTGCCCTGAGCAGATCATAGTTAATGTTATATTGTAGAGATTAGTAGTAGATGAGTGTAGATTATATGTTTATTATCAACTGTGTACTATCTAGGAGAAAATGTCAAATCAGTGTCCAAATTAGTAGTGTTAACAAATTTATAGCTTTGTTCAATTTAAAGGTATTTTGTGGTCTTTGTGAACACTACGCCAACCATCCTAAATTTAGCAACTCAAAGAACATCACAGGGGGGACATGACTGAGATGTATTAAATTATGAGGGGCATAGATAGAGTCGACAGGAACAAACATTTCCCCTTATTGGAGGGGTCGCTGGACAGGGGGCTTAGATTTACGGTAAGGAGGAGCTTTAGAGGGAAACCTTTTTAGCCAAAGAGTGGTGGGAGTCTGGAACTCGCTGCCTGAAAGGGTGGTGGATGCAGAGACCCTCATAACATTTAAGAAGTACTTAGATGTGCACTTGCGATCCCAGGGTATACAAGGCCATGGGCCAAGTGCTGGAAAATGGGATCAGAATGGTTCGGTCGTTGTTTGTGACCAGTGCAGACTGGATGGGTCGAAGGGCCTTTTCTGTGCTCTATGATTCTGTAATTCTATTAGAATAGACAACAGTCAACTCACAGTTCTAGATTCCTTCAGCTCCCTGGTAACGTTATTCCCATTGTAATCTTGTGCTAAGGTTGCCATTACTGTGTAATGACTGCAGTTGGAAGTATTTGAATGATCTAACTGTGTTCCAATTTAGATATCAACCAATCTCACGAATCATTTAACATCCCGTCTTGACAATACAATTCAGCTTTAGGTTAAAACAGGTTAATGAGGGCAGCTCGGTGGCGCAGTGGGTTAGCACTGCTGCCTCACGGCGCCGAGGTCCCAGGTTCGATCCCGGCCCCGGGCCACAATCCGTGTGGAGTTTGCACACTCTCCCCGTGTCTGCGTGGGTTTCGCCCCCACAACCCAAAGATGTGCAGGGTAGGTGGATTGGCCGCGCTAAATTGCACCTTAATTGGGAAAAATGAATTGGGTACTCTAAATTTTTTTAAAAACAGGTTAATGAGAGGGAAGGAGTGAGGCATTCTGCTGAGCTAGAGCATCATTATGCTGCGCAGTTTAGTATTAAAACATCGAGGAATCAACAATGGTTAGCGCTGCAAAGGTTAAAACTGCGCTGTGTGATATCTGTAAGAATTGTGGTCATATATTCCTATTCCTCGGCCTGTTATTTTAATGAGGTGGGGGGGGGGGGTTAACTTGTTAATATCCCAACTTTAAGGAATCTTTCATTATTTTAACGGCAGATTGGCAAGCACAATAGTTCTGTTATTAATGTTATCAAATTGGTCAAGTAGCAGATGACTCAATCTATCAAAGGAAAGGCTGAGGTAAGTGGTGACGAGTTAGTCAGCCTCCTTTCAAAACCAGGCTAGCTGCCTCTGCCAGATGATTCATTTCCTGTCAATCCTGGTAGCTGTCTGCTCAATACATTTCCCCGCAAACATCCCCATGGAGGACCATCACCAGAGAGGCCAATGGCTCAATGGGAAGGCCCACCACCCCCTTTCAGGGCAAAGTGGTCTGGGCAATAAATCAAGCGTAGCCAGCATCACCCACATTCTGAAAACAACGGAAATACGCGATTTACGCCTTTCTGCACGGTCCCACTCTCTCAGCCTAGACTTACCTTATGATCTTCCCCAATTCAGATCCCATTCCATCTTTGAGTGCTAATGGCTATAGTCAACTTATTTACCGTAATGGTACTCAACCTTACTGCAATTTGTAATACATAGGAAGTGCAGCAGGTAAGAACAGTAATAATAATAATCTTTATTGTCACAAGTAGGCTTACATTAACACAGCAATGAAGTTACTGTGAAAATCCCCTAGTCGCCACATTCCTGCGCCTGTTCGGGTACACTGCGGGAAAATTCATAATGTCCAAAGTAACGAATAAGCACGTCTTTCGGGACTTGTGGGAGGAAACCGGAGCGCCCGGAGGAAACCCACGCAGACACGGGGAGAAAGTGCAGACTTCGCACAAACAGTGACCCAAGCCGGGAATCGAACCTGGGACCCTGGTGCTGTGAAACAACAGTGCTAACCACAGTGCTACCATGCCGCCTGGACATAAATAGACCATTTCAGGTTGAGAAGATGTGACGAGTGGAGGACCCCAGGGATCAGGGCTGGGGCCTCAACTATTTACAATTTGTATCAATTACTTGGAATGAAGAGAATTGAATGCACGGATTCTAAATTTGCATGAAGGTTGGTGGGGAAATACCATTGTTGTCTCACAGCGCCGAGGTCCCAGGTTCCATCCCGGCTCTGAGTCACTGTCCATGTGGAGTTTGCACATTCTCCCCGTGTTTGCGTGGGTTTCGCCCCCACAACCCAAAGATGCGCAGGGTAGGTGGATTGGCCACGCTAAATTGCCCCTTAATTGGAATAAATGAATTGGGTACTCTAAATTTATAACAAAAAAGGTAGGGAAATAAGTTGTGGAGAGTTCATATAGAGTTTGCAAAGGGATATAGATAAGCTAAGTGAGTGAGCAAATATTTTGCTTATGGAATATAATGCGAGAAAACGGGAACTTGTCCACTTTGGCAGGAAGAATAGGAAAGAGGTATATTGTTTAAATGGAGAGAGATTGCAGAACTCTGGGTTACTGACGGATCGGGTGTCCTTGTACATGAATCACAAAACATTAGTCTGCCGATACAGCAAGTGAGGAAGATGAATGGAATGTTGCCGTTTATTGCAAGGGGAATGGTATATAAAAGTAGGGATGTTTTTCTGGAGTTGGAGAGACCATAAGACCGTAAGAAATATGAACAGGAGTAGGCTGTTCGGCCCCGTGGGCCTGCTCCGCCATTCAATAAGATAATGGCTGGTTTTCTGCAGTTTCAACTGGAGAGCGGGCCTCTAAACCCACAGTCAAGGTCTGGACAGCAGGAGGGTAAGAGATGCTGTTTTGCCATGTTATGTTTGTAAAATAGTCACTTGTAAATTGTTTTCTGCCTGTTAATAGAAACATAGAATCCCTACAATGCAGAACGAGGCCATTCGACCCATCAGGTCTGCCTCGACCCACCAAAGGAGCACTCCCCCACCTACCCTGCCCTATCTCGAAGTCTGCACAGTCTCCCTGTGTCTGCATGGGTTTCCTCCGGGTGCTCCGGTTTCCTCCTACAAGCCCCTAAAGACTTTCTGTTAGGTGAATTGGACATTGTGAATTCTCCCTCGGTGTATCTGAACAGGCGCCTGTGTGGCGACTAGGGGCTTTTCACAGTAACTTCACTGCAGTATTAATATAAGCCTACTTGTGACAATAAAGATTATTATTATTAACCCCGTAACCTAACCTGTACATCTTTGTACACTAAGGGGCAATTTAGCACGGCCAATCCACATAATCTGCTCACCTTTGGATTGTGGGAGGAAACCGGAGCACCCAGAGGAAACTCATGCAGACACGGGGAAGAATGTGCAGACTCCACACAGACAGTGACCCAAAGCTGCCATCGAACCCGGGTCGCTGGCATTGTGAGAGCAGTGCTAACCATCGACAAATAGTTGTTCTTTTCATCCACTGGTGGTCGCCTGGAGTTTCCGTTATCACATTGGCGATGAGGAGAAAAGAAATTGGTGCTCCGATTGCAAGGACGAAAGAAGAAGGCCGTTCCAGTCTGATTCACAGCAATTTCAGCACACTATCAAAGAAGTGGCATTGTGCCATTTTTTGGTGAGCATCCATGGATGGAAATGGGAACAGCAAAAATAAAGAAAAGGGGGAAAACATGAATCAACAGGAAGGGCCGTTACAATCTGCTCTTTCTTTCAAATTAAGACTCTCCTTAACTTTCTTGGTTAGCCATGGTTAGTTTATCCCTCTCTTAGAATCTTTCCTCCTTTCTGAGGTATATTTTTGCTGAGAGTCATGAACTATCTCCTTAACTATCTGTCACTGCTTGTTTACTGTCTTTCCTGCTAACACACCCAGTTCTCATTCCATTGTAATTCCCGTTATTGAAGTTAATCAGAGAGGGTGTTGGTGAGCCCGCAATTGGAGGATTGTGTACAGTTTTGTTCTCCTTATTTAGGAAAAGATTTAATGCATTAGAAGTAGTTTGAAGAAGGTTCACTTGACTGATACCTGGAGTGGCAGAGGGTACCTTACAGTTAATGGAGAGGTTGGACAGGCTGGGCCTGAATTGTTGAAGTTTAGAAGAATGAGAGGTGATCTTATTGAAACACGTAAGATCCTGAGGGGACTTGACAGGGTGGGTGTTGAATGAATGTTTCCTCTTGTGAGCGAGACTAAATCGTAAAATCATAGACTCCCTACAGTGCAGAAGGAGGCCATTTGGCCCAATCCTCTGAAAGAGCACCCTACCAAGGTCCACTCCCCCGCCAACCCCACCCTATCAATGTAACTCTGCCAACTAACTGTCCTTGGATACTAAGGAGCAATTCAGCATGGCCAGCCCACCTAACCTGCATATCTTTGGACTGTGGGAGGAAACAGGAGCATCCAGAGGAAACCCACGCACACACGGGGAGAACGTGCAAACTCCACACAGTCACCCGCGGCCGGAATCAAACCCGGGTCCCTGGCGCTGTGAGGCAGCAGTGCTGGTCACAGTGTTTAAAAAAAAGACTCTCCCATTTAAGACAGAGATGGGAAGTAACTTTTCCTCTCAGATTGCCATGACTCTTTGGCATGCTCTTCCCCAGAGCAGGGACATAGAACATTTTAAAGGAAGAGGTAGATAGATTCTTGACTAACAAGAGAGTCAAGGTTTATTGGTGAATAAGGCCACAATCATATCAGCCATGATCTTACTGAATAGTGGAGCAGGTCTGAGGAGCTGAATGACCTACGCCCCCTCCTAATCCGTATGTTTTTATATTTGCCCCCATCGGTCTATCATGGTGTTTACCTTCTAAGCACTATTTGAATACATGTCTTTTGAAAAGCAATGTGGTTAGTTAACTTCAGACTGAGATAAATCTGAGATTAAAAACAGTGTGATTTTGAGAGGGGCTCCTGTTGTTGATATTCCTTCAAACCTTTTGAAAAACATCTTGTAGAAGTTTAAAAAAAAATTGTTGAACAAAATATTTCTGGTAATTGGCTGTGCAGCCCAGACCACTTTCAGAGCTTTGAACTGGTTGTCTACAGATAAAATAATAATAATAATCTTTATTAGTGTCACACGTAGGCTTACATTAACACTGCAATGAAGTTACTGTGAAAATCCGCTAGTTGCCACATCCTAGCAGTTACACAGAGGGAGAATTCAGAATGTCCAATTCACCAACCAGCTTTCGAGAATTGTGGAAGGAAACCGGAGCACCCGGAGGAAACCCACGCACACACGGGGAGAACGTGCAGACTCCGCACAGACAGTGACCCAAGCCTGGATTCGAACCCGGGACCCTGGCGCTGTGAAGCAACAGTGCTAACCACTGTGCTACCGACACTGACTCTTGGTGTGGGGGGGGATGGATTTCCACCCTCACCACGGTGCGTTTCCCAGCGGCGGGAGGCGGCCGCCCGCCTTTGCACGGTGGCAGGACCTTCCTTCTGGTCAATGGAATCCACCCCATGCTGCCAGGAAACCCACGGCGGGGGTTCACCATCGGCCGAACCGGAAGATCCCGCCGGCGAGAACGGGCGCAAAATTCCGGCCTTGGTCTGAGCATAAAAGAAAATTCTGCTCTGCGGCGAGAGTGACTGATTGGCATCAAAGATTGTGCAAACCGAGACAACTGCTCATTACTAATACTAATTAGACCTAGTGAGAGACACATGCTGTCAAAAAAAATGTGTCAGCATTGGAATAAAAAGTGTAAAGGCTGGAAAAGCTCAGTGGGTCTGGCAGCATCGATGGAGAGAGAAACAGAGTGTATGTCTGACGCCCAATATGGCTCCTCTTCGGAACCTGGAGAGCCATAATCCAGTCTGGCACCAGGGCAATGCTAAGACAGTGCTGCACTGTTGGACGTGCCATCTTTAAATGCCATGCTGAGTTGGCGTATATGATCGCGTGGCGTTTTTCAAGCAAGACTGAGGATTTGTCCCGATTTCCTGGACGATGCTCAGCCCCCAACCAGCGACACCAAAAAGAGGTTAAGAGTTTGCTTAACTCCTTGCCGTCCGCGGGAATTTGCCGTGTGGAATGTTTCATAATTCCACGGTCGGGAGGCTGTGCGGGTCAACCCCAGGATGTGAAAGGCGCTATGAAAATGCAAAACCTCTATTTCTTGGAATGGAAAGAAAATACCTGAGCTGGGAAAATGGCTGGACATTTGTGAAGCAAACCATAAGGACTGGAGAAAAAAAAGAGAGTCAATCTCCTGGAAGTTGTGTGTTCTCCAATGGAAGATCAATGTAAAAGCAATATAACTAGACAGAAACATCTGGTTTTGCCTTTATCTGGGGTTTCTACTGAATTCGTAGCGGGAGCTGGAGAACCTGTGTGAATATTCTACCCCAGTGATTATTTTCTCTAAATTTAGATCACCTCAATTTTATTTTTCCAATTAAGGGGCAATTTAGCGTGGCCAATCCACCTACCCTGCACATCTTTGGGTTGTGGGGGCAAAACCCACGCAGACACGGGGAGAGTGTGCAAACTCCACACGGACAGTGACCCAGGGCCGGGATCGAACCTGGGACCTCAGCGCCGTGAGGCAGCAGTGCTAACCACTGCGCCACCCTGCCGCCACCTCAGTGCTTCTTGTTAATGTTCAATGTGCAGTATTGGTTAATACAGTGCTGCTTATTTCAATTCCTCTACCTTTTTGATGATGCAGAGGAAGACTGTTAACTGAAAAATGTGTTTGGCAGGCCATTCTGCCCACTGAATCATTCTATCCTTTTTATGGCGCAGCACGGTAGCACAGTTGCTTCACAGCTCCAGGGTCCCAGGTTCGATTCCCGGCTTGGGTCACTGCCTGTGTGGAGTCTGCACATTCTCACTGTGTGTGCGTGGGTTTCCTCCGGGTGCTCCGGTTTCCTCCCACAGTCCAAAGATGTGCAGGTTAGGTGGGTTGGCCATGCTAAATTGCCTTTAGTGTCCAAAATGGTTGGGTGCGGTTACTGGGTTACGGGGATAGGGTGGAGGTGTGGGCTTGGGTAGGGTGCTCTTTCCATAGGCCAGTGCAGACTCGATGGGCCGAATGGCCTCCTTCTGCACTGTAAATTCTACGATTCTATGATCAGTTTTAACTGCTGAACAGTGTTTGGGGTAAGGTTCTTAATGGAATGCAAACTGGATTGCCGCAATTACAGTGCAAGGGCGGCTCCACAGCTGCTATAGTTAACTGAAAGTGTTTCTACGTGTAATCTGCTTCATTATAACACAGGCATTCCAGTGCAGTATAGGAAATCTTTATTTTAAAAAAAATTGCTGTGAAACACCAAACTGGTTAGCAATTTCACTCTGGGGGAATGTGAGAAACGTTTGACCCGTCCAACACTGCGATTGCTTTCACCTCATCAGCTAACAGAAAGAAGCTACTTTTTTTTACATGCGGAGCTTCCGTTATTTGCAAGGAGAGATGGAACAATTTTAATTGGGTAACTCCTGGAAGTCGATACACCGAGCGGGGAGTAAACCTGATCCAAATGCTTTGCGTGCTGTAAATCCGAAATGACAACTGGCATAATGCAAGATCAGCAGGCCAGACAACTGTTTCAATGGGCATTCATAAAATATTTTGTTCATTAAATGGTCAACAGTAATAAAGATTTGAAAATCAACGGAGTAACATTCCACATATCACGCTCACCATGAAATAACAAGGAAACATCACCAAAGAGAAAATGCCGGAAAATCTCATCAGGTCTGGCAGCATCTGCAGGGAGAGAAAAGAGCTACCGTTTCGAGTTAGGTGACCCTTTGTCAAAGCTGACATCACTGTTCCATATTGGTACCGATACAAAGCTACATCAGCTCATTTTCACAAAATAAACAAACGCACGGTATCGCCCTTCACAAGTTCCTCAGCAGAAACGGAGGGTAAGCCTGAGAATGTGTTATCATGTCCAGAACTTTGTGTAGAAATGATCAAGGTGTGACCTCTCCACGTATCAGAGCCATTCTCCATCCAGGAGCTGCAGCTGTGCAGGCCCCTCCCACACGGCCCAATCTCACTGCAACCAAATCCTGGCGTCCACATATTCCACCGGCGCTCAAGGTGCAGTTAAACATCCTTGACTTCCAGCGTGTTTAACCCGCGGTGACGTGCCAGTTACACGCAGCACTCACCACACCAGCAACAAAAGCATCAGCAATCTGCAAAAGCATTTCTTCAACGGCGTCATCAGGTGGCCCATTTGGATCAATGTCGCGTATCAGGTCCCACAGCATCTTCTTGCTTCAACCGGATTGCCTTCTGGACTCATACACCCCCCTGAGCCAAATGTTCCAGGACCAGATATCTTAGAAAATATTACCCTTCCTTCCTTTTCAGAAAAGGAACGAAACAGCAGCCGCCAGGCACCTTCAGCCACCAGGAGGAGCAAGCAGCAAACACCACCTGCAGCTGTGAAGTGCTCTCACACTAACAAGGCCAATTCTTCATTTGCAATAGCCTTCAGCTGTGAAGCTAGACGCTGCTCACAGTTGAAGGGAATAAAAGTGACTTTCAGCATTGAAGCAAGGGCAGGGTTCTGTCCTGTAAGTGTTTGGTAGGACAGGCAGGTGTTTGGTAGGACAGGCAGGTGTTCGGTAGGACAGGCAGGTGTTTGGTAGGACAGGAAGGTGTTCGGTAGGACAGGCAGGTGTTTGGTAGGACAGGCAGGTGTTGAGTAGGACAGGCAGGTGTTCGGTAGGACAGGCAGGTGTTCGGTAGGACGGGCAGGTGTTTGGTAGGACAGGCAGGTGTTCGGTAGGACGGGCAGGTGTTTGGTAGGACAGGCAGGTGTTTGGTAGGACAGGCAGGTGTTGAGTAGGACAGGCAGGTGTTCGGTAGGACAGGCAGGTGTTGAGTAGGACAGGCAGGTGTTCGGTAGGACAGGCAGGTGTTCGGTAGGACAGGCAGGTGTTTGGTAGGACAGGCAGGTGTTTGGTAGGACAGGCAGGTGTTTGGTAGGACAGGCAGGTGTTGAGTAGGACAGGCAGGTGTTGGGTAGGCCAGGCACGTGTTCGGTAGGCCAGGCAGGTGTTCGGTAGGACAGGCAGGTGTTCGGTAGGACAGGCAGGTGTTCGGTAGGACAGGCAGGTGTTTGGTAGGACAGGCAGGTGTTGAGTAGGACAGGCATGTGTTTGGTAGGACAGGCAGGTGTTTGGTAGGACAGACAGGTGTTTGGTAGGACAGGCAGGCTGCATCTGTAGTTGCCCCTGTTATGGGTATCTGTCATGATATTCAGATGAACATCACAGCACATACATACACACATAATGATGGACAGATCAACGGACCAATCAACACACAAAACACGACAGCCAATCACGGACAAGAGCATACACAGTACAAAGCAGGGAACACGACACTTCCTGGGCACTCGAGCAGGAGAGGGCTCAGGGCACAGACCTCATTGCCAGCCACTCAGAGGTTCACCATGTGCTGAATACCAGAGTTTAATATGTTAATAGTTCATTGAAATAAAACTGCGTTGTACCATTCGCAACCGTGTTGGTTCGTCTGTGTATCAGAGTACCCAACACTTCATGATACCAGGAGTGATTTGACACCTACCCACAAATCTGCCATCCTGCGCCATGGACACCGTCAACACACCGCAGCCGTTGCAAGTCGCTGGGAACCTCGGCGTAAATTGGAAGTTGTTCAAGCAGCGCTTCCAGCTCTTTCTGGAGGCCTCCGACACCAGAAAGATCGCCATCCTCCTCACCACCGCAGGACAGCACGCCATCCATGTCTACAACTCCCTGGTGTTCGCGGAAGGCGAGGGCAAATCCAAATACAAGAAAGTCCTTCTCAAGCTCGACCAACACTTCAACATCGAGGTCAACGAGAGCTTTGAGAGATATGTCTTCCAGCAGCGCCTGCAAGGTAAGGATGAGCTCTTTCAGTCTTTCCTTACCCATCTCCGTATCCTCGCGCAGTTCTGCGGTTACAACACCACGTCCGATTCCATGATTCGGGACCAGATCGTTTTTGGGGTCGCCTCGGGCACCCTACACCAGCAGCTTTTAAAAGTAAAAGGCCTCACCTTAGCCTCCGCAATCGAAGCCCGTGTCCTGCAGGAAAACGCGACTAGCCGCTATGCACAATTTCAGGCGACCGAATCAGCGCGGCGGGGCTCCTACGTGGCCGGATCGGCGAGCCAGGTGCCGCACGAGGCCGAACGGGTCCAGGCGATCGAGTTCCTCCCGGTCCGCGACCTGGACGACGTCGGCCATTTCGCGCGCTTTTCGGGGCCTCCCGCGCTTGTGCGCGCCAAAACCTACGGCAACACTGAGGGACGTGATGCGCAGGCGCGCCCGACGCAAGACCGAACTGCGCATGCGCAGTGGCGCAACGAACATCATGACGTCACGACGTGCGGCAACTGTGGAGCTGCACATTTAAAGCGGCAATGTCCCGCAAGAACCCGACAATGCCTACGCTGTGGCAAGGGGGGCCACTACGCTGCTTACTGTCGAGCAGCTCAACCTGTCAATCTTCCACAATTCCGACAACCTCGCAGGGATGTGCGGACCATTCAGCCTCCCCATTACGAATCTTGCCCAGACGACATCCCGACCGGTGACACAGATGACCGAGGCGCCTTCCGTGTTGCGGTCATTGGTGGGAACTGAGTTAACACGATCAATCCGGGTGATGAATGGTGTGCCACCCTGACGGTCAACCAATCGCCGATAACTTTCCGCCTGGACACTGGCGCCTCCGCCAACCTCATAGCATGGTCAGCCTTCTACGCCATGAAGGTCAGACCACCAATTCGGCCGTCCCGGTGCAGGATGGTCGACTACAACGGGAACGTTATCCCGGCTATGGGATCCTGCCAGCTCCAGGTGACACACAACACACACACGGCCACACTCTCATTCGAGATAGTCGGCTCATCGAAGAATTCCCTGCTAGATGCACAGGCATGCAAGGTTCTCCACCTCGTGCAACGAGTCCACTCTCTCTCTCCAGACGGAACGTCTGACTTCCCGGATGCAGAGTTTAATGCACAGTTCCAATCGCTCCTCGCCCACAACCAGGAGGCATTCGAGGGCATGGGAACACTGCCATACACCTATAGCATTCGGCTCAAACCAGACGTCACCCCGGTCATTCACGCACCTCGCAGGGTCCCTGCGCCACTCAAAGACCGCCTCAAGCAGCAGCTGCAGGATCTCCAGGACCAAGGGGTCCTATCCAGGGTCACGGAGTCCACGCTGTGGGTCAGCTCCATGGTGTGTGTCAAGAAGCCCTCCGGCGAGCTCCGGATCTGTATTGACCCAAAAGACCTCAATAACAATATTATGAGGGAACATTACCCCATACCCAAACGGGAAGAGATCACGAGTGACATGGCCCAGGCAAAAATATTTACCAAACTGGATGCCTCTAAAGGCTTTTGGCAGATCCAACTAGATCCGTCCAGCCGAAAGCTGTGCACTTTCAACACCCCTTTCGGCAGGTTCTGCTACAACCGAATGCCATTTGGCATCATCTCGGCATCCAAGGTCTTTCATAGGATCATGGAGCAGATGATGGAAGGCATCAAAGGGTTGTGTGTCTACGTGGACGACGTCATCAGCTGGTCCACCACACCACAGGAGCACATCTATCGTCTCCAACCCGTCTTTGCACGCATACGTGAAAACAGCCTGCGCCTCAAGCGAGCCAAGTGTTCTTTCGGCCAAATCGAGCTGAAGTTCCTGGGGGACCACATTTCCCGGTCAGGGGTCCGTCCGGATGCAGACAAGGTGAGCGCCATCACAGCCATGCCGCAGCCGGCAGACAAGAAAGCAGTGCTACGCTTCCTAGCCATGGTCAACTTCCTGGGGAAGTTCATTCCCAACCTTGCCTTCCACACGACAGCTCTGCGCCACCTCGTCAAAAAGTCCATGGAGTTCCAGTGGCAGCACACACACCAGCAGGAATGGGAGGAGCTCAAACTCAAGCTCACCACTGCACCGGTATTGGCATTTTTCGACACGTTTCGTGCCACTAAAATCTCGACTGATGCCAGCCAATCCGGCATTGGGGCAGTGCTCCTGCAGCGGAATGACACTGCGTCATGGGCCCCGGTCGCCTATGCATCGCGGGCCATGACCCCCACAGAGCAGCGCTACGCGCAGATCGAAAAGGAGTGCCTGGGCTTGCTAACCGGTTTAGACAAGTTCCATGATTATGTGTATGGTCTTCCCCAGTTCACTGTTGAAACTGACCACCGCCCCCTGGTCAGCATCATAAACAAGGACCTGAACGAGATGACCCCTTGCCTCCTACGCATCCTACTTAAACTCAGGAGATATGACTTCCAACTGGTCTACACCCCAGGGAAGGACCTTATCATTGCGGATGCCCTATCGAGAGCAGTGAGCACGCCGCCAGATTCGGAGGGGTTCGTATGTCAGGTCGAGGCGCAGGTGGCCTTCACATCGGCAAATCTGCCAGCTGACGACTCCAGTCTGGCCTGCATTCGCAGAGAGATTGCGGCCGACCCCCTTCTACAACGTGTGATGCGCCACATGGCGGGAGGGTGGCTCAAAGGGCAGTGCCCGCAGTTCTACAATGTCTGAGACGACTTGGCCATCATTGATGGTGTCCTTCTGAAGCTGGACCGGATTGTGATTCCGCACAGCATGCACAAGCTGGTTCTCGACCAACTACACGAAGGCCACCTGGGGGTCGAGAAGTGCAGAAGGAGGGCCTGAGAGGCGGTATACTGGCCAGGCATCAGTGACGATATTGCCAATATGGTGCTCAACTGCCCAACCTGCCAAAGGTTTCAGCCGGCGCAACCTCCTGAAACGCTTCTGCCCCATGAGCTGGTGACGTCCCCATGGGGGAAGGTGGGTGTGGACCTCTTTCACGCGCTCGGCAGGGACTATGTCATCATCGTTGACTACTTCTCCAACTACCCAGAGGTCATACGCCTACACGATTTGACGTTGTCCGCTGTCATAAGGCCTGCAAAGACACCTTCGCTCGCCACGGCATTCCGATGACGGTCATGTCGGACAATGGGCCCTGTTTTGCCAGCCAGGAATAGTCATCGTTTGCTGCCTCGTATGGCTTCACACACGTGACGTCTAGCCCTCTGCACCCGCAGTCCAACGGAAAGGTGGAGAAGGGCGTTCACATTGTCAAGCGGCTCCTCTGTAAGGCTGCTGCTGCCAGATCGGATTTCTGCCTCGCCCTGCTGGCCTATTGCTCGGCCCCACTAGCCACTGGTCTCTCACCAGCCCAGCTGTTGATGGGTCGCGCCCTCAGGAATACTGTGCCTTCCATTCTGGCGCCCACATTCGATCATGCTCCGGTACTGCACAGGATGCAACTGCAGCCCGGTCGCCAGAAGAGGTCATATGACACACGGGCAACTGATCTTCCCGCCCTGGCCCCTGGAGACGAAGTCCGCATCCACCTACCAGAAGGCGGTTGGTCAGCACCTGCCGAAGTTCTCCGACGCGTGGCTCCCCACTCGGTCCTGGTTCGCATGCCTGATGGATCCGTTCGTAGGCGCAATCGCCGGGCTCTTCGCCTACTTCCACGCTCGCTACGAGACCTTACACCGACACCGTGCCCTCCTGTTGTTCCTGATTTCGACTTTGTGGAGCTGCCTGCTACCATGCCCCTTCCGACGTCGCCCGTGGCCAGGCCCGTTCCTCAGCCGGTGGTTCCAGACCTACCCTTGAGGCGGTCAACCCGAATTCGTCGCCCACCTACTAGACTGGACTTATGAGACTGTTTATACAATGAACTCATGCAACCACTTTGTTAATATGTTTATGTTCTTATCGTTACAGGAATTTGTTTTATCGTTCAACATTTCCCCGTTCTTTGTTTATGGTACAACCTCGTTGTTATGTCACACCCGACATCGCCCCTTGTATATAGTTAAGCCCCATGTTTATGCTGTAAATAATGACACACACACATTTAGCTACACTCAGTACACATCTCTATTTATAAACACGTAGGCACATAATCCTGTAAAAAAGGGAGATGTCATGATACTCAGATGAACATCACAGCACATACATACACACATAATGATGGACAGATCAACGGACCAATCAACACACAAAACACGACAGCCAATCACGGACAAGAGCATACACAGTACAAAGCAGGGAACACGACACTTCCTGGGCACTCGAGCAGGAGAGGGCTCAGGGCACAGACCTCATTGCCAGCCACTCAGAGATTCACCATGTGCTGAATACCAGAGTTTACTATGTTAATAGTGATTGAAATAAAACTGCGTTGTACCATTCGCAACCGTGTTGGTTCGTCTGTGTATCAGAGTACCCAACACTTCAGTATCCACAATATTTAAAGATGATTTAAAAGGCCTCACAGACAAAGAGTCCCTCACTCCCCTGACCCCCGACCTGGAACATTTCAGCCCCTGACCAAGCGGCGGCGTAGTGGGATTGTGACTGGACTAGTAATCCGGAATCCCAAAGTACTGCTCAGGGTGCCAGGTTAAAATCCCGCCACTGCAGGCGGTGAGATTTGAATCCAATGAAAAATTCTGGAATTACAAGTCTAATGATGACCATGAAACCATTGTCGATTGTTGTAAAAACCCATCTGGTTCACTAATGTCCTTCAGGGAAGGAAATCTGGCCCTCCTTACCTGGCCTGGCGTACGCGTGACTCCAGACCCACAGCAATGTGGTTGACCATGGCTGCTCACCTCCTCAGTTCCCCTCAGTAGCCACTGCGCCAGCCTCACGTTTTTAAAAAGGAGTACTAAACGCCGCCCGCGTGATGTCTCGCTGGGGGGTTGGGTAATTCCCAGGAGGCCGGTGCATTCGATTTCAACCTCTGTTGAGATGGAAATTAATGCAAATGAGGGTTAATATTTGAGCGAGATCCGGAACTCGTCATCAGGATCGGGCCACCTAGATAACAAACTGATTTGTGCTCGACGCAGATCTCAATTTTAACCTTACCCGCTATTTAACCGACACGCCCAGATCCACGCGGGTGCAGTGCGGTGGTTTAATCGCGCCCCATATCTACAACATTGTAGGAAAAAATGAAAATATAATTTCCTCCCTTGCCCGTTGCTGTTTTGGATTGGGTTCTATTTATCCTGCGCAATCAGTAACTCATAGCCCCGTGTCCAGAGTTATATTTGAAATACTTCATTTGAAGAAATCATTGATTCCATCTCTAGATTCCCAATAACCCAGAATTGCAGTGTTACTCAGCTGCTTTCTTAGGCGTCGTCTGACAATGAATTGAATTTTGCTGTGTTGCGTTTTGCTTGTACTTTCTTTGAAACTGTATTTGATTTCACTGGTGCAGCTGTTGCATTTCACTGGTTTGCACACAAGACAGTTTGAATTGACTTACCCAGGAGTGCCATCTCCTGGCCATTGACTACATATATATTAACAGGGGAAGGGTTGATTTGCCTGTATATCGAATTACCCCTTTTTATGAGGATAAAGGCTGAATAGTTTATAGTGATTATGTTAAAGAAGTAACTGATTTGGGGAATTATTATTTATTCTGGATTTTATTTTTTTTAAATAATTTTAGAGTACCCAATTATTTTTTCTCCAATTAAGGGACAATTTAGCGTGGCCAATCCACGTACCCTGCACTCCTCAGCGCAGCAGTCCCAGTCCTAACCACTGTGC
The DNA here is from genome assembly GCF_047496885.1 of Scyliorhinus torazame. Lineage (NCBI taxonomy): Eukaryota > Metazoa > Chordata > Chondrichthyes > Carcharhiniformes > Scyliorhinidae > Scyliorhinus > Scyliorhinus torazame. The sequence goes on from NC_092723.1 coordinate 9,003,771, forward strand.
CACATGCCGCCCTTTATTCTGGATTTCATGAAACATGAACGTCACTTTCAAGTTTAGGAAGGGTGGATGATGATAATTATTGGAAGGATTAAGTTGTGTCTCGAGAAAGTAATAATAATAGTCTTTATTGTCACAAGTAGGCTTACATTAACACTGCAATGAAGTTACTGTGAAAATCCCCTAGTTGCCACATTGTGGGAGGAAACCGGAGCGCCCGGAGGAACCCCAGGCAGACACAGGAAGAACGTGCAGACTCCGCACATACAGTGACCCAAGCCGGGAATAGAACCTGGGACCGTGGTGCTGTGAAGCAACAGTGCTAACCACTGTGCTGCCGTGTTGCATCCAGGATCTATTGTAGGCCGTGCACGCTGACAGCACCATGATGGTCGTACAGTTAAAAGAAATGACGGAGAGAAAAAAGATAGCTGCTGATAGCATACGTGTGGATACTAACCCTACGCCTATGGATGACTTTGCTGAGGGGCAGGATTTAGATGAGGAAGAGGGATAAAGGTCACTGGGGGATTCTGGCAGTGACAAGCCAGGGTGGGAACAGAAGCCAACACTAGAGATGAGGTGTGTTGGATAAAAAAAGAGCAAAATCATGCGAGCGAAATCCCAAGGGGATGGTTAGTAGAAGATGGTTAGTTAGTAACATACAAAATTGTTTAAAATCTTACTACAAAACCATGGCCATGACATAGTGACCCTGTTAGCCCCACAGGTGCAAATCCTGTAATGGCCTCTAAATCTCATGAGCGGCAAAAAACGGGATTTGCGGCGGCGAGATCTCAGTTTGAGATCTTCCCTGCACCACTCGCCGAAAATGTGCTCCAGAAAGGGCGTGACCCTGATTTCAATACATTAACATGATTTTACAAAGAACAAAGAACAATGAACAAAGAAAAGTACAGCACAGGAACAGGCCCTTCGGCCCTCCAAGCCTGTGCCGACCATGCTACCCGTCTAAACTAAAATCTTCTACACTTCCGGGGTCCATATCCCTCTATTCCCATCCTATTCATGTATTTGTCAAGAGGCCCCTTAAACGTCACTATCGTCCCTGCTTCCACCACCTCCTCCGGCAGCGAGTTCCAGGCACCCACTACCCTCTGTGTAAAAAACTTACCTCGTACATCTCCTCTAAATCTTGCCCCTCGCACCTTAAACCTATGCCCCCTAGTAATTGACCCCTCTACCCGGGGAAAAGTCTCTGACTATCCACTCTGTCTATGCCCCTCATAATTTTGTAGACCTCTATCAGGTCGCCCCTCTTCCTCCTTCGTTCCAGTGAGAACAAACCAAGTTTATTCAACCTCTCCTCATAGCTAATGCCCTCCATACCAGGCAACATCCTGATAAATCTCTTCTGTACCCTCTCTAAAGCCTCCACATCCTTCTGGTAGTGTGGCGACCAAAATTGAACACTATGCTCCCAAGTGTGCCCTAACAAAGGTTCTATACAGCTGCAACATGAATTGCCAATTTTTATACTCAATGCCATGGCCAATGAAGGCAAGAATGCCGTATGCCTTCTTGACTACCTTCTCCACCTGTGTTGCCCCTTTCAGTGACCTGTGGACCTGTACACCAAGATCTCTCTGACTGTCAACACTCTTGAGGGTTCTACCATTCACTGTATATTCCCTATCTGCATTAGACCTTCCAAAAAGCATTACCTCATATTTGTCCGGATTAAACTCCATCTGCCATCTCTCCGCCCAAGTCTCCAAATGATCTAAATCCTGCTGTATCCTCTGACAGTCCTCATCACTATCCGCAATTCTACCAACGTTTGTGTCGTCCGCAAACTTACTAATCAGACCAGTTACATTTTCCTCCAAATCATTTATATATATTACGAACAGCAAAGGTCCCAGCACTGATCCCTGTGGAACACCACTAGTCACAGCTCTCCAATCAGAAAAGCACCCTTCCATTGCTACTCTCTGCCTTCTATGACCTAGCCAGTTCTGTATCCATCTGATCCCGAGTGACTTCACCTTTTGTACCAGTCTGCCATGAGGGACCTTGTCAAAGGCCTTACTGAAGTCCATATAGACAACATCCACTGCCCTACCTGCATCAATCATCTTTGTGACCTCCTCAAAAAACTCTATCAAGTTAGTGAGACATGACCTCACCTTCACAAAACCGTGCTGTCTCTCGCTAATACGATCACTTGCTTCCAAATGGGAGTAGATCCTGTCTCGAAGAATTCTCTCCAGTAATTTCCCTACCACTGACGTAAGGCTCACCGTCCTGTAGTTCCCTGGATTATCCTTGCTACCCTTCTTAAGCCCTTTACATATTATTAAAGGGCTTACCATGGTAGTGACGACATGTCAACACGAATCATGACTGGTTTTCAAAAGCGAAAAACAGCCATGATGACCACACCGGGGCATGGAGATGCCTGTAGGAGGTTGAGGGACAAGGCTCGGTATTGCCCCCTGGCATTGAGGGGGCTTCCAATTATGTATGGTGGGATGGAGAGGGGAAAGCCTCGATGCCTATAAGGAGGGGGGAGCGACGATAGGGGGTAGCCCAGATGCTTGCGCTGTGGTGGGGGGATTCCCCGATGCTGCTGTTAGGGGGGCAGATGCCCAAAGAGCAAGGCTGGTTTGGCACACTGGGCTAAAGAGTTGGCTTTTAAAGCAGACCAAGGCAGGTCAGCAGCACAATTCCCGTACCAGCCTCCCCGAACAGGTGCCGGAATGTGGCGACTAGGGGCTTTTCACACTAACTTCATTGAAGCCTACTTGTGACAATAAGCGATTTTCATTTTTATTTCATTTCAAATGTTGGCATTGTGTTGGGGTGGGGTGTGCCCTGGTATTTGGTGAGGCGGTGTGCTGATCTCCGTGGTGGGGTCCCGAACTAAGTGGTGGGAGGGGAAGCTTTAAATATTACTTTGAGATCGGGACGCCCTTTAAAACAGCGCCCTGCTCTTCTTTGCTGGCGCATTCACGCCCACCCCACAACTGGCTGTGTGCTCCTCACCAGCACTTTGAAATTGTACAAAGTGCTGTTTGATCAAGTGACAAAAGGCATCTACGAAACCGGCGAGTTTCTAACAGCTGTTCTCACCTGTTCCAGCACTCTGTGGGGGGGGGGGGGGGGGGGGGGGGGGATTTCCCGTGCCCCCGTGGCGTGCTTCTTGGCGTCAGGAGGCTGCCTGCTGTTGGCCGGCGGTGGGATCTTTTGTTCTGTGCTGTCAAAGGGATTCCCCATTGAATCCACTCCAAGCGCAGGGAAACTCATGGCAGGTGTTCACCATCAGCGAAGCCGGAGGTATCTACTGGAGGGAACGGGCGGAAAATACACCCCTCAGTGCAATTCTGGTGTCCTGTGCGACATTTCAACACATTATAGGCGCTATATAAATACAAGTTGTTATTGTTCTACCTCCTCATTTCCTATCACCTCCCCAATAATTGCTCCCCAATTGCACCCAATAACCTGCATGCATATAGCTAAAGGTGGCACGGTGACACAGTAGTTGGCACTGCTGCCTCACAGTACCAGGGACGTCACGTCAAATGTCTGTGTGGAGTATGGACATTCTCGCCGTGTCTGCATGAGTTTCCTTCTGGTTTCCTCCCACAGTCCAGAGCAGGTTAGGCGGATTGGCCATAATCAACGCGCGGGGTTAGAGGGATAGGACGGGGGAGTGGGCCTAGTTAGAGTGTTCTTTCGGAGGGTGGGTGCAGACTCACTGAACCGAGTGGCCTCCTTCTGCACTGTAGGAATGCTAGGGATATTTAACACAGTAAAACAGTCCAAGGCACTTCAAAGGAGTGTTATCAAACACCAAGTCACAGAAGGGGATTTTAGGACAGATGGCTCAAAGCTTAGCCAAAAGTTAGAGTTTGAAAAGGGAGGCAAGAGGTGAAGAGACCGAGGCATTTAGAATCTCAGAGTTTCGGGCCTAACTAACTGAAAGCATTGTCACCAACGATGGAACAATTAAGAACAAAGAACAAAGAAAGGTTCAGCACAGGAACAGGCCCTTCGGCCCTCCAAGCCCGTGCCGACCATGCTGGCCGACTAAACTACAATCTTCTACACTTCCTGGGTCCGTATCCCTCTATTCCCATCCTATTCATGTATTTGTCATTAAGATAGGGGATGCAGAAGACTGCTGGAACTGAAGTACAGATATCTCAGAGGGTTGTAGACAACAGGGGAGATGATTTGATGATAGGAAATATGATTTGTGACCTCAACCAGGTCTGTCTTCACTCCGTAAATAGAGAGGAAGTTCAATTGGAGAGATTTGAGGTGACAACACACTTGAGTATCCGAGAGAGGAACGGGAGATTGGAGATCTGGTGAGTTAGATGGACTGATCCTTTGGAGAGGAGGGGGAAGTGATAGGAAATGAGGAGGTAGAATAACAACAGCTTGTATTTATATAGCGCGTATAATGTATTGAAATGTCGCACAGGGCCCCACATGAGCACTATAAAAGAAAATATGATTCCAAGCTACTTAAGGCGCTATATAAATACAAGGATGTTTGAAAGAATTCTAAACAATGTCACCATTAGGACAGATTGATCAAAATCGTGGTCAAAGAGGCAAATTTTAAGGTCCGTCTTAAACGAGGAATGTGAGGTAGAGATGGGGAGAGGTGTAGGGAGGGTATTCCAGAGCTCAGGGCTTTGGCAATTTCCTCAATGGTGGAGAATTAAATTTGTAGGTGAACAAGAAGCCAGAAATGGTTGAGCGCAAGTTCAAACACGTCCAGGTTGCACCTGCTGAAACCACTTCTAGGTGCCCCTAAAAATGGGCACACTTTAAGCATTGTTGGCGGATGTTTAAAAAGAAGGGTTGGTTATGTCCTTGTATTTTGTTGCCTCACCCATCCAATGCTCGCATCACCTTGGATGAAAAGCGAGAAACATTCATGCAAAGTGTAAAGTAGATAGAAGGGTGACCTTACGGGTCTCGCCTCTTCCATAGAGCATTCCCTAAATGCATTAGGCAGAGAGACTGTCCAAGTAAGTAATGCACGGTGAGAATGTGCTCCAAATGATTGAAAAGGGACAATTCCTCTCACATTTTCAAATCAGCGTTTTGATAAAAACTGAAGCAGTAAATTTGTGATATTATGGGTCCAGCATCTGGTGCAGGACAAATCTTCCCGAGGAGACAATGTGGCATTGTCTGAGGAGGGTGTTTACAGCCGGCTATTTCTGCTTATTCAAGGAGCTGATGGAGCCTGAAAGCTCGGTGAAGCAACATTGTCCCTGTTTATCCTTTGAGAACTGAAGGACCTTTCTGACTTTCAAAACAACCTCACATATTTTGATAACTTTTTGAGAACTGCCTCTTTTGATCCAGCCTGGATGTTTGAAAGAATTCCAAACGATATCACCATTGTCAAAATTATGTTGTTGGACATTCCTGTACTGACCCTGTGTGTTTACTCTTGCTATCATGGAAGAAAAATGGGGAGAATATGCTTTTGGATTAAGTACAAAGTTCTTATTCACCATAAACAATTTTTAGATCTTAAGTAATTGTTATTACTTTGGTACCTTTGACATTCACCGTATACACTATCCAAAAACAATAAATATTATTTACGAGTCTGCGTCTAGAGCCTAAATCTTTATTCCTGCTTTTGTTACCTCCAAACTTGTCTATTTTAATACTATCCCATCTTCCACCCTCCATAAACTTAAGCTCATCCAAAACTCTGCAGCTTGTTTCTTAAACTTGTCCCAATTTACCGTCACCCATCAACCATGCGTTCACTGATCTGCATTGGCTCCCGATTGACTGATACCTCAACTTTAAAATTCTCATCCTCCGTTCAAATCACTCCAGGACCTCGTCTTTTCCTACCTGTCACCTCTCCAGCCCTACAACAGTCTGGGAAATCTGCCTTCCTCCAATTCTAGATGTTTGATTTGCTCCATCTTTAGTAGCCATTCGTTTGCCAGAATATGGGTTCATTACGTTGCTGTGCCGGTGGCTCATTGGTGAGATCTTTCGGCTAATGTGTTTAAACATAAAACACCTTTATTGCTAGGCTTTAACTAGTTGCAGTTCCAAGTATGGTCTTGCATGGTGTTACTTCCACCATGGAGGCTAGCCGCTTACAGGGTATTGTCCTTGACTGTTCCCTGACCATGTGACTACATACATCACACTGTGGTAGTGCCACTCTCCAGTCCCAAGTTAGCCCTTGATCTGTCAAGCATCTTACATTATAGGACTTCCGGTGGCGGCCATGGAGTGAGTGGCCGCACTAGGGGCTGGTTTAGCACAGGGCTAAATAGCTGGCTTTTAAAGCAGACCAAGACAGGCCAGCAGCACGGTTCAATTCCCGTACCAGCCTCCCCGAACAGGCGCCGGAATGTGGCGACTAGGGGCTTTTCACAGTAACTTCATTTGAAGCCTACTTGTGACAATAAACGATTTTCATTTCATTTTCATTTTTTCATTTCATTTGGTCGCTCCCGCTCAAGACTCAAGACTTTTTCAGTCTTTTCCCCATCCGAAGTGCAAAATATTTGAGGGAAAAAGGTACAGGAGTGCCCGGGGAAGGTATTACTCATCTGGTGTGCCTGGTGGATGGATTCACGGACACGGAGCTGTGCAAGCAAGAAAGAGCAGCGGGTGCAGGAGAGCCTTCGTGGTGCGCCACAGGAAAAGAGGGCATTGCCTGCCCAGTGGGTTGACGGAGCAGTTGGCAGAGTTCCTGAATAATAGCTTTCGGCAACAGAGGAAAGAGTCCCTGGAAGACCAAGTCAAGGTGGTGGAACTGCTGAGATCTGGGATTGAGCGAGTGGAGCAGAGGCTGGAGTCCCAGGGCCTGACCATCCAGGAATTGGAGGAGGTGGTGGAGGAGCACGAGGGGCAGTTGTCCGCATTGGTGGCGGAGGTGGGAGTGATGTGGGAGTGTCAGAAATATCAGAGGGCGAAGGTGGAGGATTTGGACAATCGTTTCAGAAGGCAAATACCTAAGGATTGTCGGGATGCGTGAAGGCATTGAAGGTGCGGAGGCCGTGGTGTATTGGAAAGGATGCTAGAGAAAGTGGTGGGGGAGGTAGCATTTGATCGGTCTCTGGAGGTGGGCCGAACCCACAGGGTGCTAAGGAGGAGGCCGCTGGTGGGCAAGCCGCCGCGGGTGATGGTGTTGCGGTTGCTCCGCTTTCTGGACAAGAAGAAGATTCTTCGATGGGCAAGGCAGACCGGGAAATGTATTTGGAAGGGAGCGAGCTGCGGGTGTCTCAGGACCTGGTGCGGACCTGGCGAAGAGGAGGGTGCCTTTTTGGGTGCCTTTTAAAGTGTTGGGTGGTGGGTTTCTGGGGCAGGTTTTCACGGGGTTCAATAATGTTGAGTGTGCCTTTTATTACTCTTTAGGGATTGATGGTTGGATTGGTCATGGGGGAGGGTGGAGGCCATGGGTGGGGGCCACCGTGCTAGCTGGGTGTGATAGTTAATGGGAGTGAAGTGGGGGGTGTTGTCACGAGGAAGGTGTGCGGGGGGATGGCGTTGGTTCTTTGTTCAAGGGTGGAGGGGTGGGGTTGCTGACATGGGTGTGGTTGGTGTCACGCAGTTGGGAGGGGACATCCGAGAGCGGGCCTGGAGGGTCGCGTGACGCAGGCTAGGGGCTGGCCCAAAAAGGGATATGGCTCATCGGCAGGGTAAGGGGGCAGGGAGCCTCCCCCCCTCCCCACCGACTAGGCTGGTCACGAGGAACATGAGGAGGTTGAATGGGCAGGTGTAATGGCGCACCTGAGGAGTTTGAGGGCGGACCTGGCCATTTTGCAGGAGATGCACCTGAAGCTGAGGGACCAGATGAGGTTGAGAAAGAGATGGGTGGCAGGTGTTTCATTTGGGGTTGCACATGAAGATGGGGGCGATGTTGGTCAATACACGGGTTGTGTTCAAGGTGGGGAGTATTGTGGCCAATCCGGGGGCGGAGATATGTGATGGTACGTGAGACGTTGGAGGGGTTGCTGGTGGTTATGGTGAATGTCTATGCCCGAAATCGGGATGATGTGGACTTTATGAGGGGGGGGGGGGGGGCGGTTGGGGAAGATTCCGGACCGAGGCTCGCATCAGTTGATTATGGGGTGGGGGGGGATTTTCACACGGTCATAGATCCGAACTTGGACTGGTCGAGTCCCAAGTAGTCGAGGGTGTTGGCAGTGGCGAAGGAGCTGAGGGGGTTCATGGAGCGCATGGGGGGGGGGGAGACCCGTGGAAGTTTGCAAGGCTGAGAGTGAAGGAGTTGGGGAACTCAACGTAGGCATATTGAGGGTTGGCGTGGAGCAGGTGAACCCTGTCCACCAAGGGGTCGGCCTTGTGGAGTCGGACGTGCCTACGGAGAAGGACCGGTCCTGGAGCTGCGAGCCAAGTCGGGAGCGACACCCCGGATGTGGACTTATTAGGGAAGGCAAAAACACGTTCATGGGGTGTGTTATTAGTGGCGGTGCACAATAGTGACCGGATGGAGTGTAGAGCGTCAGGGAAGACCTCCTGCCAGCGAGAGGCTGGGAGGTTCCTGGACCGTAGGGCCAGCTGGACGGCCCTCCAAAGCGTCCCATTCACCCTCTCTACCTGTCCCTTTCCCCAGGGGTTGTAGCTGGTCGTCCTGCTGGAGGCGATACCCCTGTTGAGCAGGAACTGACGCAGTTCATTGCTCATGAATGAGGATCCCCTGTCGCTGTGGATGTGAGCGGGGAAACCGAACAGAGCGAAGATGGTGCTGAGGACCTTGATGACGGTGGCAGGCGTCATATCGGAGCATGGGATGGCGAAGGGGAATCTGGAGTACTCATCGACCACACTGAGAATGTACGTGTTATGGTCGATGGAGGGGAGGGGCCCTTTGAAATCCACGCTGAGGCGTTCAAAGGGGTGGGAAGTCTTCACCAGACGCGCACGGTCCGGCCGGTAGAAGTGCGGCTTGCACTCCACACAGACCTGGCAGTCCCTGGTGACTGTCCTTACTTCGTGTATCCGGCGTAGGGCAGATTGCGAGCTTTGACCAGATGGTACAATCGAGTGACCCCCCGGGTGACAAAGGCTGTAGTGTAGGGCCCGGAGTTGGTCTACTTGTGCGCTGGCACATGTACCTCGGGAGAGGGCGTCTGGGGGATCGTTGAGTTTATCGGGGCGATACAAAATCTCGTAATTATAGGTGGAGAGCTCGATTCTCCACCGCAAGATTTTATCATATTTGATCTTGCCCCGCTGTGTGTTATTGAACATGAAGGCTACCGACCGTTGGTCAGTGAGGAGAGTGAATCTCTTACCGGCCAGGTAATGCCTCCAATGCCACACAGCTTCAACGATAGCTTGGGCCTCCTTTTCGATGGATGAGTGTCGAATTTCAGAGGCATGAAGGGTGCGGGAAAAGAATGCCATGGGTCTGCCTGCCTGGTTTAGAGTGGCGGCAAGGGCGCCGTCTGAAGCGTCGCTTTCTACTTGAAAAGGCAGTGACTCATCCACTGCGCGCATCCCGGCCTTGGCGATGTCTGCTCTAATGCGGGCGAAAGCGTGTTGTGCCTCGGCCGTGAGAGGGTATTGGGTGGACTGAATGAGTGGGCGGGCCTTGTCCGGATAGTTTGGGACCCACTGGGCGTAGTAGGAAAAGAACCCCAGGCAGCGTTTGAGGGCCTTGGGGCAGTGGGGGAGGGGGAGCTCCATGAGGGGGTGCATGCGGTCGGGGTCGGGCCCAAGAAGTCCGTTTTGGACTACATAGCCGAGAATGGCTAACCGGGTCGTGCTGAACACATACTTCTCTTTCTTATAGGTCAGGTTGAGAAGAGTGGCAGTGTGGAGGAATTTATCGAGGTTGGCATCGTGGTCCTGCTGGTCATAGCCGCAGATGGTGACATTATCCAAGTACGGAAAGGTGGCCCGTAAACCGTACTGGTCGACCATTCGGTCCATCTCCCTTTGGAAGACCGAGACCCCATTTGTGACGCCGAAAGGGACCCTAAGGAAGTGGTAGAGGCGACCGTCCGCCTCAAAGGCAGCGTATGGCCGGTCCAACTTCCGGTGGGGAGCTGGTGGTAGGCGGATTTCAGGTCAATTGTTGAGAAGACCCAGTACTGCGCAATCTGATTGACTATATCAGATATGCGTGGGAGGGGGTACGCGTCGAGCTGCGTGTACCGATTGATGGTAGTCCACGACCATCCTGTGTTTCTCCCTAGTTTTAACCACTGCCACTTGGGCTCTCCAGGGGCTGTTGCTGGCCTCGATAATACCCTCCTTAAGCAGCCGCTGGACTTCGGAGCTGATGAAGGTCTTGTCTTGGGTGCTGTACTGTCTGCTCCTGGTGGCAACGGGCTTGCAATCCGTAGTAAGATTGGCAAAAAGGGAGGGGGGATCGACCTTGAGGGTTGCGAGGCCGCAAACGGTATGGGGGGGTAAGGGCCCGCTGAATTTGAGGGTGAGGCTCTGGAGATTGCACTGGAAGTCCAGGCCCAACAGGAGTGCAGCGCAGAGATTAGGAAGGACATAGAGGCGGAAGTTACTAAATTCTATGCCCTGGACAGGGAAGGTGTGACTGTACAGAAGCCTCGGATTGGGACGGAGTGGGATCCGGAGGCTAGGGATCCCATCCTTTGATTTGCAGGATGGACCGCGAGGGAGCAGCGCCTTACCGTATCTGGGTGTACGAAGCTTTCGGTGCTCCCGGAGTCCAGCAGGCACGAGGTCGCGTGGCCGTTGATTTTCACTGTCATCGACGCGGTGCCCAGGTTGTGCGAGCGAGATTGGTCCAGCGTCATCAAAGCGAGCTGCGGGTAGTCGTCGGATGCTTTGGGTGGCGAGCGTGTGCGGTTCCGATCTCGGGTTGTCCGGAGACCCTGTGGGGGACAAGATGGCGGCGCCCATGGTGCGCACATTGCGGGTCGGGACAAGATGGCAGCGCCCATGGTGCGCACATTGCGGGTCGGGACAAGATGGCGACGCCCATGGGGCGCACGTGGCCGAAGGGGGACAAGATGGCGGCACCCATTGGTCGCACTTGGCCCCGGGAGGAGAAGATGGTGGCTCCCATTGTGCGTTTGGCGTGGGGGAGGGGGCGATAGTGGGCACGATTGCAGCGACTGCGCGGGCCTGGCACACGGCCACAAAGTGTCCCTTCTTACTGCAGGATTTACAAATGCAGTGCGGGCCGGGCAGTTTTGGCGGGGGTGCTTCTGCTGACCGCAGAAGTAGCAGCGGGGACCCCCGGGGTGCGCGGATCGGCGTGCGGTGCAGGCGTATTGGGAAGGCAGGGCCCCAGCTGAGGAGGTCGTCGGTGGGGTCCTGGAGGGGTAGGAAGGAGTAGAAGGGTGGGAAGCGCGGCGGGGGGAGGGTAAGATTGCACATTACGGGATGCGACTATCATGGAGAGCGCCAAGGTTTTCGTCTCTGCCAGTTCGAGCATGGCCCCTTCCAGTAATCGTTCTCGGATGCGGTCCGACGCAATCCCCGTCACGAAAGCATCGTGCATGAGGAGGTTTGCGTGTTCAGCGGCAGTAACGGCCTGACAGTCACAGTTCCGGACGAGTGGAATTAGGGCGCGCCAGAAGTCTTCGATGGACTCACCAGGTAGTTGCGAGCGGGTGGCGAGTACATGCCTGGCGAAGAGCATGTTCGCCTTCGGAGCATAGTATTCTTTAAGGAGTTCCATTGCTTTCACGTAATTCGTGGCGTCTTGGCTCAACGGGAACACGCTGGAGCTCAGTCTGGAGTACAGGACGTTTATCTTCTGAGCCTCCGTTGGCGCAGGGTCCGCCGCGTTGATGTAAGCCTCAACACATGCTAGCCAGTGAGTAAAGTCTTTTCTGGCGTCAGGCGAGTGCGGATCCAGCTGCAGGCGATCGGGTTTGATTCTGATATCCATTCTGTGGAAAAATCTGACTGCAATAAATTGATGCGCAATCAATTGCACAAAGATGCAGATTGGGTACAACTGTGGCTTTATTGCAGTCAGATGCGTGGCCTCCTGCTGCAGCTGGCGAAATGGCAGGGCAATGGAGGTCATGCATATTTATACAGTTCTTAGTGGGCGGAGCCAGCCGGCAGGGGCTACCGGCGAACCTGTAGTGCAGGTCCTACCATACATCCCCTAATACAGTGGTTCACCACACAATCTTAGTTTCTTAAATAAAGCTTCACAGTGTTGGTGGCTTCAGAAGAGTGAATTTCTAAAAAGGGACTGTCTTGTCCTCTCTTTTAACGATTTTGACTCTTATATAGGGTTGCGTCCTTTCGTATCCCACCTAGTTTGAATGTCCATTTTGCAGTGGTGAAGCTAGAGAGGGAGAACTTTTTTAAAATTAAAAAATTTAGCGTGGCCAATCCACCTACCCTGCACATCCTTTTGGGTTGTGGGGGTGAAACCCAGGCAAAAACAGGGGGAGAATGTGTAAACTCTACACAGTGACCCGGGGCCGGGATCGAACCCGGGACCTCAGCGCTGTGAGGCAGCAGTGCTAACCACAGCGCCACCGTGCCGCCTGCTAGAGAGGGAGAACTAATCAAGTTTATTTGCTCTACGCAAGGGAAAAATTAAAAAAAAACACACACCTTTTGCCTGCATTGGGATCCATATTGAGCCAACTAGTCATGACCTGCAGATAAGGCCGTCGTGATAATAGCATTGCCAACCCTCCAGGATCAGCCTGGAGTATCAAGGAATTGAAGATCAATCACCAGGACACTGATGTGTGCAGTCCTGGGAGAAATACGATCGGGACAATAATTTTGGCATTTTCATTGAAGATTTCTCTTTACTTTTTACAAAAATTATTAAAAGCGGGAGAAAAAAACAAAAACTGGCTAACAATGAATCACCATCCAATTACTGAGTGAGTCTTTTTGCTTTCCAATTGGCACAGGGAGGCAGTCATAGAATTTACAGTGCAGCAGGAGGCCATTCGGCCCATCGAGTCTGCACCGGCCCTTGGAAAGAGCACCCTACCTAAGCCCACATCTCCACCCTATCCCCATAACCCAGTAACCCCACCTAACCTTTTGTTTGGACACTAAGGGGCAATTTCGCATGGCCAATCCACCTAACCTGCACATCTTTGGACTGTGGGAGGAAACCGGAGCACCCGGAGGAAACCCACGCACACGGGAAGAACGTGCAGACCCCGCACAGACAGTGACCCAAGCCGGGAATCGAACCTGGGACCTTGGAGCTGTGCTAACCACTGTGCTACCGTGTAGCACTAGGATACATGGATACATGTGTTGTCTGACTAATGGCAAAATCATGGGGGGGAGGGGGGAAACCATATGATGAAATGTTCAGGAATGCATTTGATCATAGTTGGCAACCCTACTTGATAATGGAAAAAAAAAACTTATAACTGAAAATGGTGGGCCTTGAAATTTCAGCTGACACTTTCCCTGGGCAGGTTGGGCCAGGGCCAGGGTGGAATTGTTCCCAGGGTGAGATTGTTGTCACTCTTCGCAGCTGCTGGGTGTCAGGCTGGCCAGGACTGGGAGGACCGGCGCCTGCAGGGGGCAGTGTGAGGCAGGCGGGCGGGGTGACGTGAGGGCGGGCGGCGCCCATCTTGCCGCGCGGTGCGGCTCCTCGGCGCCAGCCCCCCCCCGGTGGGAGATGTCAGTTGTGGCCTGCGAGCGGAGGCTGCAGCCTGAGGCGGCCGCCGGCCTGTCAGACTGGGGGCCGGCCGGGCAGCGATGTGAGCGGAGCCGGCGGAGAGGAGGAGCGAGGCCGTGTCCGAGGCGTAAGTGCGAGGCGGACGGCGAGCGTGGCGGCGGCGCCGCCGCGGGGTTTGTGTCGGAGGCGGAAAAATCGCCTTTAACGAGAGAAGGAGGGAAGGAAGGAGGAAGGGAGAGAGAAGGAAGGAGGGAGGGAAGGAGGGAACAATGGCCCCGGGCCGGGCGGCGCCGGACCGGGTGGAGATGCTCCGGGCCCGGCTCTCTCTGCGGCCAGACGCTCCGAGAAGCCGCGGGGACAGACCCGGGGCTGGTGTCAGTCAGCCTGAGCTGCTCCCTCCCTCCCCAGGAACAGACATATATATAATCACAGTAACTTCATTGCAGTTTTAATGTAAGCCTACTTGTGACAGGAATAGAAATTATTATAATATCTGAAGTAAAGTCCCAGATGACCAGAGGCTGTTTTCCCCTTTGAGGGGCAGAGCTGACTGGTGGTGATTTAACCTGAGGATCACCACGCCTCAGGTGAGGGGCAAGGGTGAGAAGGTGGACCTTTCATGGGCAATCTCCACCGGTACAGGGATTTAACCCATATGTATGTGTGTTTCGTAGAATCCCCACAGTGCCATTTGGCCCATCGCGTCTACGCCGACCCTCCGAATGAGCACCCCCATCTAGATCCACTCCCCAGCCCCATCCCCCGTAACCTAACATCCCTGGATACTAAAGGGCATGGCCATCCGGCACATTTTTGGACTGTGGGAGGAAACCCATGCAGACACGGGGAGAACGTGCACTGGCGTCACCTGAGGATGGAATTGGACCTGAATCCCTGATGCTGTGCCGCCACTATTTTCACTAACTGAATTATTTATATGTGTGTGTGTTAATATGTTTTCATATTTGGTTGTGTGTATTGCACACATTTCACTGATTGGTGTTTACAATGACCTTTGGTTCACTCTGTACCCCTGGGTCACACTTTGTATCTGAAGGCTGGCATTTAGTTAGTGACCTTCACGGCGGGTTCCACAGTGTCAGACAACCTGTCCTTTGATTCAGAATCTGACACAGGGAGGGCAACCACCACCTTCGGCTGACTCAAAACATACATGGAATAACATCAGGTTGACTCTCCAAAAGTGCTCCACAGACAACACGGTGCGGTGCAGTGACTGTTGTGGGAAACGCAGTAGCCAGTTTGCACATAGCAAGCTCTGACAAACAACAATATAATATTGACCTGAGAGTCTTGTGATATTGATCGAGGAGGGATAAATATGGGCTAGTGTTTAGTGTGACGGGCATACCGAGTATGGCTGTGTTCATATGGTTAAATGTGCTCTCATGATGTGGGTAGTAATGAAGGCATTAATCGCCTAGTTATTAGATTTTGGATTCTGCATCCACCACAATAGTCATGTGGAGGAATGGCCATGTCACTGCGAATGTCAGCAATATATGTTACTATTGAAAACCAAATTAGGGCAGTGTTTTTTTTTCTCCCTCTAATGGTATAAAAATAAATGTGATTTTGGTCGTCAAGAGAAAGTTAAAAGTAAAGTACTTATTACCGATTTGCCCTGTGATTTCTTTATTTGTAAATTGGTATGTGTGGTAATGGTATCTTCACCATTCTTTGAGACTATGTTTTAGTATTCTTGAGAACTGGGGGATTGGTAGCAGAAAAATAGCTGCTTTGTGAGAAGTTTGCTCTGAAACCAATCAACATTCATCAACACACGAACAGTAGATTATTAGGCAGTAGGTTCTTCTACAATTGCTGTATGATTGGTGTTTATAATGGAGTGCAATATAAATTTGTCTTGCCCTGCTTCAAATTTCAACACTAAGCAGGAATGCTGAACTTCTGCTGAGGCTAGGAAGCCCCAGAATTGATTTCCACTATGTCCCTGGTTAGTTGATCTGAGCTGGGATATCAGTTGGGACATTACAATTGCCTTGGTATCCTTTGGGTCAAAGATAATGTCTGGCACGTTTACTGCTCCTGAGTGCCAACTAGCGAGTAGGAGTAGATCAGGGTCCACTGCTTTGCCTCCACTGTCGATGTTCTGCTGAAGTTTACTGTTCAGGCTTCCATGGATACTGGCAGCTTTACCGAAGAATCCATGCCTCAAAAAACTGTGACAAAACAAAATGTACTGCATTGCGAGACATTTTTTTGCCGTCCGTAAGAACCAGAAAATATTTTTTGCCCTTGACTATAATTAGCAAATTTCATTATCAAGGCTATCTTTGACTATCCTTTGACTATCTTGTTGCAAGTTTTGTGCTCTGCCGTCATACTAACTCTACTGTGATTAATGTGCCGATGTTGAGAAAATGTTCAAAAGCAAGTGATGTTATAAATATTGTAGGATTTATTTGGACAGGTATGTGAATGAGCTCTCAAATCAGTGAGGAGCAGTTCAAAGCTTGCAGTGCATCCCTTCTGAATGCCTACATTTCAGATGTTGTAAAATACAATATTGCGTACATGTGAGTTCACTTAACAATGTGGTAGAAGTATGATGGTGAAGGTTAATAAATACAGTGGTAAAGGTACAAAATAACAAAACCGTACTAATGCATGTACGTTTAAATACAATACTGAGGGAATGCTGCATTGTTGGAGGTGTAATCGTTTGGATGAGACATTAAACCTGTTCAGGTGGATACTAAAAATCCCATGGCACTTTTTTTTTTTTGAAGAAGCAAAATGTGCTGGTGCCGTGGCCAACGTTCATCTTTCAACCAACAGCAGAACAATGGATTAACTGTCCAATTATCTGACTGCTCGTTGTGGGACCCTACTGTGCTACTTTTCTCAAAAAAGCAGCAGAGAGCTCCAATTCGTAAGGAATATATTACTAAGCCAGTGTGCTTGTTTTTCTGAGGAGGTCACTGGCATATGACATTCCTAAGGCTCAGATCTGAGGCTTTTCACTTGGATGAAGGAAATAGAGCGTTTTACTTAGCAGATGCAGATGACACCAGGTTAGGAGGCCCAGTAATCTGATAGATTGGAGCAGGAAGTTACAAAAGGACATACAACTAAATGAGTGGGAAAACCTTTGGCAGATATAGTTAGTTCAATGTGGGTTAGTGCGATGTTTTGCATGTTGGATCCATGCAAGATAAATCAGAATATTTGTTTAATGGTTGGACACTAGGAGTAGTAATGCAAAAGGATATAGGGTCCACGTGCACAGATCAATTAAAGCTGGTGTACAGATATAAAAGGTAATCAAAATGTTAATGGAATGTTTGTCCTTATCACAAGTGAGCATTGTTGGTGTTTTAGTTGTGCAGACCTAGGTAAGGGATGGTTGCACAAGCTTGCTATGTATCAAGTTTAGGATGTTACGGTGATCTAATCAACTAGCTAAAGGAATTTACTGGAGTAGAGCTAGTGATCTGGTAGAAAGTGGAGTACAAAGGGGCATAATCAAATTAAAGATCGGCGACTTGGGAATGAAATCATATGGCAGTATTTTCACACAGAAGGGTAGATGAAGTGTGGAATTTTCTCTCCCAGAAGGCTGTGGATGGTGGGTCAAATCGAAATGTTCAAGATGGGTTTAGTTAGGTAAAGGTAATTCAGGGATAGGGAGCAAATGTGGGTAATTGGAGTTCAGGAGCAGATTGGCTGACTAGTGAAATGGTGAAAGAGGCTGAATGGCCTCCTCCTATAACTATCTTTCTGAAAGGTCATGGCAGGTGCTAAGTAAATGTTTTTACTGAGTTTGCCAATCTGCATATACTATAAATGAAATGTTGGAATCATTTAAATCTGAATATGCGGTAGTGCCTTAATTACTTAACTTTAAATATCCTACCCTGACTGCTATAGGTTCTGGAAGAAAATTCAATTATTACAAAAAAGTTAACTGTGACCTGCTCAGTTGGCGATGGGTCACTACAGTCCGTTGCTGTGATGTGATTGATACATACTACTTTTATAAGTTCTTGGGTCATTCTGTGTTCTCTGGCAGTAAAATGGCCTGTTACAGTGTTTAATAAATGTACAAGCACTCGTTTCAGATGCTGTCTTGTATATAATAACTTGTATCTTGCATTATTTCAACTGAAAACGTTTGCTGCATTTTGATCTGTGGGAGTGTGGAGGTGCGACTGCACACTTTTGAGACTACTGTGCAATTGGGGACAGAACTTGACTGCAGGGGTAAGTTCAAATAATACAATTACTACAAAAATGTAGATGGGGATGGCACAATGGTTAGCACAGCACCATGGGCCTGGGTTCAATGGTCTTGTGTAACTGTCTGTGTGGGGGTCTATAAAATAATGAGGAGCATAGATAAGGTAGATAGTCAACACCTTTTCCCAAAGGCAGAGGAGTCTACAACTAGAGGGCATAGATTTAAGGTGAGAAGGGAGAGAGAGAGATACAAAAGAGACCAGTTGGGAAATTTCTTCACAGAGTGTGGTGAACATCTGGAACCAGCTGCCAGAGTCAGTGGTAGAGGCGGGTACAATTTTTTCCTTTAAAAAGCAGTTAGACGGTTACATGGCAGGGTGGATCTTGAGGGATATGGGTCAAATGCGGGCAAGTGGGACTAGCTTAGTGATATAAACTGGGCCTGTTCCATGCTGTAAACATCTTTGACTATGATACTGAAACAGCCCTGTCCATATGAAGAAAGGCCTAGACGACATTCAGCTTTAGGCTGTTGATGGACAATAACATTCATGCAACAAAGTGCTGGACATATGAACAAGGAGCAGGAGTAGGCCATTCAACCTTGAGCCTGCTTTGCCATTTAGTAAGATCATGACTAATTTGATTGTAACCTCCTTGCTTATAAAGAATCTATCCACCTCTGCCTTTAAGATATTTAAAGACTCTTCTTCCACTACCATCACCGGAAGAGAGTTCCAAACACCTCACAACCCTCTGCGTGTAAACATTTTGCCGAAACTGCATTTTGAATGGGCGACCCCTTATTTTTAAACAGTGACCCCTAGTTCTAGATTCTCCCTCAAGAGGAAACACCCTCTCCACATCCAATAAAAATGCCCTTCAACATAACAGAATCTAACCATCCCTCCTTGACCTACAATGGCATTACAATTGCTGAATCCCCCTCTATCAACATCCTGGGAGCTACGATTGACCAGAACCTGAACTGTCACAGCCATATAAGTACTGTGGCGACAAGAGCAGCTCAGCGGCTGGGTGAATAATTTGCCTCCTGACTCCCCAAAACCTGTTCATCATCTGCAAAGCACCAGTCAGGAGTGTGATGGAATTCTGTCCATTTCCCTGGATGAGTGCAGCTCCATCAGCACTCTAGAAGCTTGACACCACCCAGGACCAAAATACCCTTTTGGCTGGCAGCCCATCCACTACCTCAAAACATTGACTCCCTCCACTACTGCACCGTGGCCGCATCTACAAGCTGCATGAGTAACTCTCCAAGACTCCGTCAGCAGCACTTTAAAAAACTTTTGACCTCTACCACCTAGAAGGACAAGGGCAGCAAGTGCATGGAAACACAGCAGCCTTTCAATTTTCCTACCAGGCTGCGCACACCATCCTGACTTGGAACTATTCAGCACGTTTTACTGTTGCTGGGTGAAAACATTGGAACTCCCTTCCTAACAGCACTATGGGATGTATGTACATGTACGGACTTTGTGGTTCAAGCTCATCACCATCTGCAAATAAAATTATGGATGGGCAACGAATGCTGGCCAATCCAGCGACACGTGTTGTAAAAAGGTTTGTAAAGTGCCAGGAGACCCTTTGGATCTCCCGGACACTTTTAAATGTTACATATGGAAACCCTACCCCTATTTTCTGAACATTTACGTTGTAACTGCTAGGGGAAGCAAATAAAAGAGCTCTGATTTGGGGAGGAGAATTGGAATTCAAGCCTTGCAGGAATGGAAAATAGGGAATTACCTTTAGAAAATTTGTTTTAACAACTTGATATTAGGCCTGTAACTGCAATATAAAGGCACCTTTTTTGGCAATACAGCATTATTCTTCAATAAATATGTATATATTTTTGTCTTGCCCCTTTTCTTTAGGTATTATTTCATAGGCACTGACGGAGCTCCAGTACGTCGATAACTGACCACTCGGGCAGCATGGTGGTGCAGTGGGTGAGCCCTGCTGCCTCACGGCGCCGAGGTCCCAGGTTCGATCCCGGCTCTGGGTCACTGTCCTTGTGGAGTTTGCACATTCTCCCCATGTTTGCGTGGGTTTCGCCCCCACAGCCCAAAAGATGTGCAGGCTAGGTGGATTGGTCACGCTAAAATTGCCCCTTAATTGGAAAAAATTGGGGACTCTAAATTTATTTGAAATAAATAAATAACTGACCACTCTTCAAGAACAGGGATAACTCAGCTGTAATATTAGTAATTCAACTATTGGGGTAAAAGGTTGGGCAGACAAAGCTTTCCTTTTTGGCCTGCATGAAAATCCTTCCAAATAGGTGTTGCTGGGTAATGATCATGATAATTGAGATATTGGTGTAAATTACAGTGCTGCAACTTAGACAAAACCACAGAACAGCAATCACAATCTGCAAGCTTCCTAGTCTTGATGCTACACCATGTGTTAAGTGTAAAAGAAAGAAAGACTTGCATTTTTATTTGCCACTTTCATAACTGTAAAATGTCCCGTAGCGCTTTACAGCCAATGAAGTACTTTTGCAATCAAGTCATTATTGGAATGTGCACTCAACCAGCAGAGGAAGCCCCAGTTACTTGCTTCTGACATCATGTAAAGAAAGAATAAACTTGCATTTATATAGCATTTTTAACACATTGGCAGAATCTTTCATTTTGGAAGCATTGTTCCCTCTAGCTAGCTCTGTTCCAATAAATGAGGTACATGACCAGGAATCAGAATTGTTGTGGTGGTGCTGAGAGGGAAATGAGCTGGCCAGAACACCAGAAGTTCTCGGCTCTTTGGTCAGTAGTCCCCTTGAGAGTTGGTGTAAATTGGTCTTTTTCTGGTTGTCAGAATGTGACATGTGGTGTGCCACAGGGATCAGTGCTGGGGCCTCAACTTTTTAAAAATTTATATAAATGACTTGGATGTTGAAGGTATGGTTGCTAAATTTGCTGGTGTCACTATAGGAGAGTAAATTGTGGAGAGGACAGACGTTACAAAGGAACAAAGAAGTAAGTAGGCAAAGATCTGACAAATGGAGTATAATGTGAGCAAATATGACATTTTCCATTTTGTAGGAAGAATAACGCTCATTATCTAAATGGTGAGAGATTGCAGGGGTCCGAGAATCAGATGGTTTGATGATGATTTGATTTATTGTCACGTACTGAAGTACAGTGAAAAGTATTTTTCTCCGGCCGAGGGAACGTACACAGTACGTACATAGTAGACAAAAAAATTATCAACAGAGAACATTGACAAATGGTACATCGACAAATAGTGATTGGTTACAGTGCGTAACAAGGGGTCAAACAAAGCAAATACATAAGCAAGAGCTGCATAGGGCTTCGTGAATAATGTTCTTACAGGGAACAGATCAGTCCGAGGGGGAGTCATTGAGGAGTCTTGCAGCTGTGGGGAAGAAGCTGTTCTTGTGTCTGGATGTGCGGGTCTTCAGACTTCTGTACCTTCTGCCTGATGGAAGGATCTGGAAGAAGGCAATGCCTGGGTGGGAGGGGTCTCTGAGAATGCTGTCTGCATTCCTGAGGCAGCGGAAGGTGTATCGAGAATCAATATGGGGGTGCAAGCTTTTGTGATGTGTTGGGCTGAGTTCACCACACTCTGCAGTTTCTTGCGATCTTGGACTGAGCAGTTGCCGTACCAGGCTGTGATGCAGCCGGATAGGATGCTCTCGATCGCACATCTGTAGAAGTTTGTGAGAGTCGATGCAGACATCCCAAATTTCTTTGGCTTCTGTAGGAAGTAGAGACATTGTTGGGCTTTCTTGACTGTTGCATTAACGTGAATGGACCAGGACAGACTGATGGTAATGGTGACCCCCAGGAACTTAAAGCTATCGACCATCTCTACTTTGGAGCCATTGATGCAGATGGTAGTGTGTGTTATGTTCCGGGTTTCCTGGCGCACAAATCAGAAAAGGCTAGTATGGAGAGACAGCAAGTAATTAGGAAAGTTAATAGAATGTTATTTATTGTGAGCGGAATTGATTACTGAAGTAGGGAGTTGCGCTTCAGTTATACAGGGCATTGGTGAGATCACATCTGGAGTATTGTGGACAGTATTAGTCTCCTTATTTAAGGAAAGATGTGAATGCGTAAGAAGCAGTTCAGAGAAGGTTTACTAGACTAATACCAGGAATGGGCAGTTTGCCTTATGAGGAAATGGTTACGTTTGTATCCACTGGAGGTTTAGAAGAGAAAGAGACGACGTGATCAAAATCTTTTAAGATCAGATCTTCATGGGGTGGTTGTGGAGAGAATGTTTCCTCTTTTGGAACAATCTAGAACTTGTGGGGGGGGGGGGGGATCACTGTCGCAAGACAGAAATGAAGAGAATGTTTTTCTCGAGGACTGAGTCTCTGGAACACTTCCCCAAAAGGCAGTGGAAGCAGCGTCTTTGAATATTTTTAAGGCAGAGGTAGATAGATTCTAACAAGGGGTGAAAGGTCATCAAGAACGTGAGGTTGTTGTTACAATCCGACCAGCCGTGATCTACTTGAATGGTTCGAGGGGCCGAGTGGCCTATGTCTAATCCTAATTCATATGTTTGTCCGTATGTATGAAAAAGGATAGTTTTTTTTCTTTTAAAGAGCAAGAGAAACGGGCAGAGAGGCAGCTCAAGTTCATTGGCATATATCCCCAATGGATTCTATTCAAAATCTTTGTCCTTAACTTGATTCCTGTACAGGTCCCTCCATAGCCTCATGCCTCCAACTAGAACAATTATTTCCTCCTTCTTTGCAATCCCCCCAGCCCAACCTTGTTCCATCTCATGTCACCAAAGATATCCAGTCATCTTGTCCCTACACTGAAATATCTTTTCCGTGGATTGCCACCTTCCAACGGTGGAGAGGGTCGAATGTTTTGTTGATCCCAAATGCAATGCCGTCGGGAAGAATCACCTGAAAGATTAGCATCTTTGCAATTCGGTACTATACTGAAGTGTCTGATGTAATTCCATGGTTAGATTTGGAGTGGGGCTGAACCCGCGAGATCTAACCCTGAGACGAGTGTTACCAACTGAGTCAAACTGATAGGTAAAACAACCACTTCTGATGTGAGACAAACCCATACAAGGAAACTGGGAATAGGATGCTAATTAATGGTGAGGACAGAAACTTCAGCTACAAAAATGGAAAGGATAAGCTTAGTAATTAGAGGAAAGAAATTGGAAATATTGTGTAAGTATTTAACACCTTGACACATTCTCTTGGTTTGTAAATCACTTGATCGCCAGCAATGCTTCTTGAAAAATGCATCTGAGCTCCATCAGTTATGCAGTCTTTTTATATACTCCTAGCAATTTCTTGTTCTCAATGCATTCTTGATTGTCCAATCTCTCTCTTTTCTTTTGAGCTATCATTCTGCTCCAGTTTTCAGTATAATGTGCTTTCTAGATTATAATGAGAATTAATTTTTTTCCCACTTGAATTTCAGCAGTAACAATTCTAAAAGTACAATCTTCATCATAAGTCTGATTGCCTTAATTGGTGGATGTTCTAACTCTTCTGCCAGTAGTTTACCAATCAAATTCTATAGCCACAGCAGCTAATGCATCAGTGTGCTTGGTTTTGTGTCCTGTTCACTCGACAAAATGTGACATGTTTGATAGATGTACTAGATTCTGTAATAAAAACAGAAAAAGCTGAAAATTCTCAGCAGGTCGACAGCATCTGTGGAGAGAGAAGTGGAGTTAACGTTTCAGGTCGGTGACCTTTCAGAGCTGAGTATTCCCAGCATTTTCGATTTTTATTTTTTATTTCCAGCATCCATAGCATTCTACTTTTTCGATTTATGCTAGATTCTGTGTGGCGTCTGTGATTCCAGTAGATCTTGGAAAGTTAAATCTGCAAACGAAGGAGATAGTGATGTATGTTTTGTTTCATATTATAAAAAGTGGATTTTTTGGGGGCGATCACTTCAAACGCCATGCTTATTTTTAAAGAACTTTATATTGTATATAATTTATGTAATTTAATCAGTATGTATTTGATTAGTGTTACAAGGCAAAGCTCCAAATAAATATTTTATTAGCCTTTATTTTTGCTGCTGGAAATATATAAAGAAATAAAATGGACAGTGCAGTGAATTTTAATATGTTTGTGACCAAATTAAAATTTATGTAGCGTTTTTCAATTTTTCCAAGTCAATCTTCTATCAAACCCAGTACTACACAATCTTTCTAACAGTTTGAGGAATATTGAAAACGTTGGTTGAATATTATAATGTTTATTTGTATGTATAGTAGATAAACTTCCTCTGAAATTTGACACTCAACCGTTTACAAATCTATATAAAAATCTGAGGGGAAAAAGACAGGCTGTAATTTAACAGAGGAGATTGAAAGCAGGTTATTTCTGAGAGCAAATTGTCCTACTGACTGGTCCGTTTCAGCATGAGTGAATAGACTTGGACCTGTCTCTGTCTTGTACAGACCCTGTTTTCATCTACAGCAATATTGCCTCTGCTGCATACGTTGAGTGTTATTATGCTGTGGTATCACAGTGGTGATCTTTCAGTGTTACTTTCTTGGCCTAAGGCATGTATTTACAGTGGGACTTCAAGGATTAAATTGCTGAGATCCTTGTTATATTGGTGTTTAAACATTCATGACTTTTTCTTTTTTGGGGGGAAAAAAGATAGAGGCTATGAATAAAAAATTAAATTTGTTTAATCAGTTTAGGTTTTTAAAATTGGAATATTAGAAGCGAGGCCAATATTTAAAATGTTTAAATGCTGCTTGAAAGTCCAGTTAACAGCGATGACCCTCTGGTAGTTCAAATGGCTGTCTTCATAGATTACTCCTCTGCCTCATTTTGATTTTTGACATTTTCGGTAAAGGAATAAAGATCTCCTCTCAGGGATTCTTGAGGTTCATTATCATACATTTGAGATTAGTATTTATTTATAGAGTCACACCATGCGGAAGAGGCCCTTTGGCCCATTGACTCTGCATCGACAAAACTACATTAAACATACACTAATCTCACTTTCCAGCACTTGGCCCATAACCTTGAATGTTGTGACATTTCAAGTGTTCATCCAGGCACTTTAAAGGTTGTGAGATTTCCTGCTTCCACTACCCTTGCAGGCAGCGCATTTCAGACTCCCAAAGAAATGATCCAACTGATAAATAAGTAGTTGTCTCTCAAAATTATTAGTGACTGGGTATTTTGATTTTTTTTTTATAGCAGCTTGCTACAAAGATAATCAATTAATATTTCATTTTTTTTTTTAAAGCACAGTAAACTGTTCATGACCAGCCTCTTGTTAGACCAGGCCCTCTTTCTTTGGGGCTGGTTTAGCACAGTGGGCTAAACAGCTGGCTTGTAATGCAGAACAAGGCTAGCAGTGCGGGTTCAATTACCGTACCGGCCTGCCCGAACAGGCACCGGAATGTGGTGACTAGGGGCTTTTCACAGTAACTTCATTGAAGCCTACTTGTGACAATAAGCGATTATTATAATATTATTATTTGCATTGGTTAGAGTTCCATTAAAAGTGAGAGTGAAGGTTCAGCCTTGACAAAATTAATCCGATCCTGTACTAAATCCCCCGCCCGTCAGCCTTTGTCCTTGTCAATCTCTACTGATCCCTGTTCCCAACATATTGAATTCAAATTCTTGTTTTTACAAATTCCTCCAGACGCTACTCCCCCCAGCCCTATGTGCCAGCTCACTGCCATCTTTCCCTCATTCTTCAAACTCGGGCCTCCTTTATGTAATCCTCCCTTCTTTGCTTTTGGTGGCAGACCTTTGGACTCCTGAGGCTCATGTTCTGGAATTCCCTAAACGCCTTCTCCTTGCTGCATCTCCGTTCAGATTCCAAAAGTTGCACAAAACCACTCCTGCAACCAAGCCGTATTATCAACTTATTACAGGCAGTCCTTGACTTTATGACATTCCCGTTTATAAACTGGCACCCTATTTTGGCTTTACAACGCTGGTTTCAACTTTGCAACACCATGCCAGTGAGCAGTTGGTCTTTTTTCACCAATTATGTTCCTTATGTTCCACCTTCCACAACCTCAGGAAAGGCAAAGTGCTTCTCGGGTATAGAAAATCTCTCAAACCTTAATGTGACGAAATCCCCAGTTTAAAACCAACTGAATCAATGGAAATAGCTGCCTGTTTTACAAAAAGTTTAACACTCATTGGTTTTCTCTTCAAAACAACAAAGTATCAAATAAGTGGTGATTTTATACCTCCGATCGGGGTGTCATGGCCACATGCTGATTGGAAGGGAACACTATTCTTCATTGAATAGGGTTCAGGAATCAATCCCCCATTTATAACATTGTTCCTATGAAAAAAATGGTTCCAACATATGATGTTTTGACTTACGGTGTGGTTTCCAGGAAGCAATTGTGTTGCAAGTTCGAGGACTGCTTGTATAGTAAACGTCTGCAGACGGGCACATTGTTGTAAACCCCTATTGGGACTATTGTATAATTTGTTACAGGTTTGTATTAATGAAGCTTCTGTATACAGTATTATGAAACTTTTCCAGTTCAGCAATTGCCTTTTAGTTTTCGCTGGATAAATTTGATAGAATGATTTTCTTTATTCCTTTTGAAATTTTAAAAGGGAAGCCCATTTCTTTTATACCATTTAAATTGTTATTTCAGCTTCAAAGAAATTGAGAGAATCAGTGACTTCAATACAGCTGTAGTTATTTGCCTGCAGGAGATACAGTATGTATCTTGATTCTTGTTGTTTATGAATGGAGAACAAAATTAGATAATAGAGGTAAGACAGCTGAAATTGTCTTTAATCTCCTTCTGATATAGGCATTTGTGATTTAATGTTTTCGACCCTTGATAATAGGATCTGGCACCTTGGATTTATTAAGTATTTGAACAGGAGAGAAATAAAATGCTGATCAGCTGCTTTCATTAACATTAACATATGCCCAATCCCAGTAAGTTGTCATAGAACTGTCCTGCAACCCTAGCCAGCCATCACGGCTAATCAATTCAACTTAGCTTTTTTTTTGCATCTCAGAGTGGCCCCATGAGATTTACAATCTTGATTGTGCTATAACCTTGTGTTTGTGTTCCTGTGATCCTTCCCCTTTCACTCACTATTGCTTTCCACCTTTTTTTCTTCTGGAAATGGAGTGATTTTGTTTGGCCTAAGATGAATAGCAATAGCTTCATTTAGAATGATCAACAGATGTTTGAAGGTCAACTTCAGAGGAGCCCCTTGACCTCAGGTTTTTGGAGTTTTAGCATTTTCTGCCAGCTTTTCTCTGAGATATTCTCAACAAGTGAAGGATATACACATCCTGCTGAATTCTGCTATTCCAGTCAAACATGTTAAAACATTAATTATTACCTTATTTGTGTATTGAAGTGTTACAACATGAGAGCTGGGAAAGGAATTTAGATTCCATTAACATTAACATATCGCTGAGGTATGAAGGTGGATAATTCTCACTGGTCTTTCTAAATTACTCATCGCAGTGAAACAACGCCTGACTAGTCACAATCTGCCACATTGCAGAGATAAGTGTAAAGGACAAATATCAATCGGCAATATGAGATATTGTGGTATGAGTACCTGTATTTTTGGGCAAATGCAAAGTGCTGTGCTGGAAGTGTGCTTTCATCAGTCTTCATAAAACCAATGGAGGGAAAGGTAAACTTCTGTTCCAGAGATCGTATTAACCAGATATTGTTTTGTGGAAAATGTAAGTCAGTGGCCTTGATTAATCCTCAAGAAGTGTGCATTGTGGCAAAGGCTAAGTAATTATATCTGGTAGAAATATTGGCATGAGGGTATTTTTTTTGTGGCCGCTGTCACAAGACCTGTTTGTATAAGGTTATATTAATGTGTGATTTGTTATTCCACCAAAGGCTCTTTCAGAAATAGTACACTGCAGATGAACTATCAATATCCAGTGATGTGAAATGACTTATTTGGAGGAGGAATCATTCAAAATTCGACAACAGACTGAAAGGCAGTGGTCTGCAATGAAAGCCGCTGGTCCACTAATACAATAATGAAAATGAAAAATGTAGCCTATGAACGCTTTATGGTACATATACAGAGCCTATCCTGGAGCAGTTTATTATAAAAGTGGTACATAGGATTTCCTGTAATGCTAGAATGCATATTTAGACCAGTCACGTCCCCATTGCCACTGGCCCATCACCACATCTCTCTGGCCTTGGTCTGTGCTTATTTTGTTTTGGTATTATTCACATGGCTGTATTTGGTTCAGAATTAAATCTGCACAGGATTTATTCTAGAATCAGGCTCAGATTAAGGTAGTTCTGATACCGGATTAGCAATCCAGCAGTTTCAGAAAAGGCCGGTCTGCGTCTGTTTTTAATTAGAAAATTGAAAGGGTTTGGAGTGAATCAAGATATTTTCAAGAGGCTATGCAAATGTCTTGTCGAGAGAATCCTTACCATGACAGTCTGGTATGGTAACCAGAGTGTGATGTGCAAATTGTCCAGAATTGTCAACACTGCGGGCAAAATTACTGGTAGATAGCAGACACAACTCGATAATCTATTTAATCACGCAGCTAAGAGGAATATTGGTGCTTCCCACTCTTCATATACTCAGTTTGAAAGGTTCCCTGCAAGTTGACGCTTTAGAATGCCTATTGCCAGGAAATATCTGTTGAAGAGGTCCTTTGTTCCCAATGCCATAAGCTTACTAAATAACATTATGTGAACTTAACCCGCTGTTTTTATTTATTTTTATTCAACTGCAGTAAGTGCTTCAATGGCAGAGTGCAATGTGTTATGTTTGTATGGCATGGATTATTGTTATTCACTGTTTTTAAAGCAATGACTCTTATGATTATTCATTGGAGGTGAAGCCAAATTTCCACTTTGCATGGGCAATAATGTCCTATTTTTATTAATAATCCGGAATTTGTGAATCCAAATTTCGGCATGACATTTTGGGAATTTGATCTCAATTTGAAGACATTTGGAAGTGAAAAGCTGGTACCGTTAAAAGTGGCCTTTAAGTTTTCAGGTTGTCATAAGTCACCCTGTTTGGTTTACTAATGTCATTTAGAGAAGGAAACCTGCCATTTTTGCCTGGCCTGTCCTGGATTCCAGTCCTACCCCAGTGTGGTTGACAACTGCTTTTTGAAGTACCCTCGCTTGTCACTCCGTTGTATCAAATTTCCACAAAGCAAACCACACAAACCATGGCAATTTTATTGAAACTATACAAATAGACAATTTATGGATCAATTTACCAAGGTGTGGTATTTATATGGTTCAATTATTCTTGAATTCTTGTGTTTAGTTGAGAAGCTAATATTTTCTGTTGAGAGGATAGGGTGGGGAGTGGGTCTAGGTGAAGTGCTCTTTTGGAGGGTTGGTGCAGACCTGATGGGCTGAATGTCCTCCTGCATTGTAGAGACTCTATATGGAGTAACCAAGCTTTTTCAGTAACATTTAGGAACTTGACATTAGTGCTTTCTCTGATGTCGAAAGTATATTGCAAATGATCATTTTCATTAAATGACGTGAGCAGAATTATTCACTTGAGGATCTCACTATTTCTATTGACTACTGTTGATCTTAATTTTGTTTTTAAAGTAAGATAAATACTAGTCAAACTCTGTAACGGTATTATCAGAGTATGCCAAATATATTAAAGTTACTGCTCGTAAATAAAAGGTGATTTCATCAGGAAGGTATAGGTCGATGTGTGATCATAGTTGGCAATGCAATTGAATTATTACCTTTCATAGCTTACAGTATTAGAAGTTCCAGATGCTTATAAACATTATTTAATTTTGAGATTGAATTATTACTTTAAGCTTACTGCTAGCTATTTTACAACAGAGGCAGAATAGTCCATATCATAGGAATTTAATGCAGTTTTGCAGTAATGCTGTTTTGATATGGATGAAATGTGCCCTAAACCTCCAGAACCTTTGATCTGAAGGTGTAAACCAGGAGGAGTCACTGACTTCTCTATTTTCATTGTGATCTGTAATCCTAAACAATAATTTGCTTGATTGTAATTTTGTGTGCCTGTAAGAATCCTAAAGCATTTTGCGGACGTAGAATTTACAGTGTAGAAGGAGGCCATTCGGCCCATCGAGTCTGCACCGGCCCTTGGAAAGAGCACCCTACCTAAACCAACACCTCCACCCTATCCCCACACCTCCACCCTATCCCCATAACCCCACCTGTCCTTTTTTTGGACACTAAGGGCAATTTAGCATAGCCAAACACCTCACCTGCACATCTTTGGACTGTGAGAAGGAACTGGAGCACCCGGAGGAAACCCATGCAAACTTGGGAGAACGTGCAGACGCCGTACAGATAGTGACCCAAGCCGGGAATTGAACCTGGGACCCTGGAGTTGTGAAGCAACTGTGCTAACCACTGTGCTACCATGCTGCCGATATGTGCTTGAATCTATTTGGGAAGCATTGGGAAGTCTGAATTTTCAATTGCAAGTTTGTATGCTTAAGTGGTCAGTCTCCTCATGCCAAAGAATGTTCATGGTTTAAAAATGGCAAGCTAATCATCAAATGGTCTCTCTCTGATTTAATCCCTCCTCGCCGATATGATTGTTCTGAGTGAGTGTAATTTTTCCATTACTGTTACCACAAATAAGATGTACCTCCTGGAAACTCCCAAGAAGTGCTTTCAACCAATTGCCTACCGAAAATCATCTGGCAGAGAATGTTGCACACTGGGAAGGATGGAAGTTAGCTGTAGTACTAAAGAAACTGGTGCAAAGCCTGCTAAACAAAATGTTAAAGTTAAAACCAGGTCTGATAGTTGGTTGTTAACAATATTTTCATATTTTTATGATTAAAAAGAGCCGACTCATCAGTTATTTCGCATTATTTTAATATTGCACTGGAGTTAGGGTAGACAGCAGCACGTGTTGTACCTTTCCCAGTTTTATAATTATCTGAAAAAACATGGTCAAAAACATGGTTCACACTTGCCTTGCTGTGAAGTAGAAGCAAGACTGAATCTTTCAGTGCACCATAAATTGATGGGATATCTCACCTTTTCCATCTCATCTCTTTCTCGTCCCCTCTCACTTTCTTCATTCTCACTTTCCTTGTATTTTTCTCATTCCATTTTATTTATAATCTCTCTCCTCCCACCGTTTCTCATTATTTGCGATTTCAGACATCTTGTTGCATGTGCAAATGCTATAGTCACTGAAGGCTGAAAAGAAATAAACACTCCGGTGACCCAGAATCCATAACAGGAACAATTATGAGCTATTAATACTGGACTATACTGATACCTTGGCTTTTGAGAAAATCCCCATCTTCATGGACAACTCTGTCTTCAAAAAGAGGAAACAAAATAAATAATAAAATGTGGATTCACTTGTATCTTCCACATGAGAATCTTCCAAAATTGGGGGGTGGGGAGCTGGAAACACGTGGGCCAGGGACTGGGGTAATGCAAGGGCTGAAATGCCAGGTAGCAACTCTGACGCTTTGAATCTGAGATTGTGAAATTCAAAGCTGGAATCTAAATTATGGCCCAGGGAAAGGTGAAAGTTGAATGATGGTTTAAAACAGAATACATTCTGGAAGAATGGCGAGAAGGATGTAATGTAAAACAAGTTCTGCTTGGGATCCTGCCTGCGCAATTGGTAAAAGCCTAATTGGAATAGCGTGGCGTAGCTTTTGTATTAGCCCACTCTTGGAACAGTTTTACAATTTTGAGTTTATTCCCCAGCCCCCAAATCGTTGCGTATCCTGCTCTATGCAAAAGTCTGAACTTTAGCATCAAAACCACTTTGAGGAATTTGTAGCAGACCACTTAACATCCTTTGTTTCAGGTTTAATTAACCCCATAAATTCCCCTGGCATTACGAGCATCCAAGCCCGTTCTGAATTTTGTTCCTTGATATTTAGCAAGTTGTGGACAATCGTTTGGAATACACACATTGAACAGTACTTCAGCTGTTTCTTTATGATTGCCATTCATTGACTGAACTAAAGAATCTAGGCCTTCTTCAGTTTATGAAAGGGATCTGTTGCATTTGTTAAAAGGTTATTGGGCAGTAATAAATGAGTGAATGGATTTACAACCTGCGTTTTGGCCATGCACAACATGTGACAAGGCTGCAATGGAAAGTGGGAGGATGTTAAGTTTGTGTTCCTGATAGCTTGGGGGGGGGGGGGGGGGGGGGGGGCAGCGGCGACTAAATGGGGTGGGTAAAAGTGAAAATCAGCAAGATTCGCAGATCAGAGTCATTTCCGTATTTCAGTAAAGAGCAACAACTGCTAGGACCTGCTGATCATCTGTTGTATAGCAGAATTTAGAGATGGTAGTAGATTCAAAGCAGAGGCATACCAATTAGCAAGCAAAAGCAATAGACCTGAGGATTGGGAACAGTTTAAATTTCAGAAAAGGCAGACAGAGGGATTGTTTAAGAAGGGGAAAATACAATATGAAAGTAAGCTTGCGGGGAACATAAAAACTGACTGTAATAGTTTCTATAGGTATGTAAAGAAAAAAAGATTGACAAAAATGAATGTACTTCTCCATCATTGAGAATGGGGATATTTGTGGAGCCTCCTCCAGTGAGTTTTTTAATTGTCCACCACCATTCACGGCTGGATGTGGCAGGACTGCAGAGCTTAGATCTGATGCGTTTGTTGTGGAATCGCTTAGCTCTGTCTATTACTGCTTATGCTGTTTGGCAAACAGGTAGACCTGTGTTGTATATCACCAGGATGACACATTTTTCGGTATGCCTGGTGTTGCTCCTGGCATGCTCTCCTGCACACTTCATGAACCAGGGTTGATCCCCTGGCTTTGTGGTAATGGTAGATTGGGGAATATGCCGGGCCATGAGGTTGCAGATTGTGGTTTATACAATTCTGCTGTTGCTGATGGCCCTCAGCGCCACATGGCTGTCCAGTCTTGAGTTGCTAGATCTATTCAAAGTCTATCCCATTTAGCACGGCGGTAGTGCCGTACAACACGATGGAGGGTATCCTCCATGTGAAGACGTGATTTTGTCTCCACAAGGACTGTGGTCTCTTCTACCAACACTGTCATGGCCAGATGCATCTGAAGCAGGTAGATCGGTGAGCATGAGGTCAGCTATGTTTTTCCCTCTTGTTGGTTCCCTCATTACATGCTGCTATCTTAGTCTGGCAGCTATGTCCTTTAGGAACCTACCAGCTCGGTCTGATGATGGACATTGAAGTCACCCACCAGAGCATATTCTGCATCCTTGCAACCCTCAGTGTTTCCTCTAAGTGGTGTTCACCATGGAGTACTGATTCACCAGCTGATGGTGGCCAGTATGTGGTAATCAACAGGACGTTTCCTTGCCCATGTTTAACCTGAAGCCATGACTTCCTGGGGTCCAGATTCAATGTTGAGGATCCCCAGGGAAACTCCCTCCCGACTGTATACCACTGTGACACCACCTCTACTGGCTCTGTCCTGCCGGTGAGACAGGACATAGCCAGGAATGGTGATGGTGGTGTCTGGGACATTGTCTGTAAGGTATAATTCTGTGAGTATGATTATGTCAGGCTGTTGCTTAACTAGTCTGTGAGACAGCTCTCCCAACTTTGACACAAGCCCCCAGATATTAGTAAGGAGGACTTTGCAGGGTCGACAGGGCTGGGTTTGCCACTGTCGTTTTCGCTGCCTGGTTCAATGCTGGGTGGTCGTCCGGTTTCATTGGGCGGTACAGTAGCACCGTGATTAGCACTGTTGCTTCACAATGGCAGGGCCCCGGCTTGGGTCACTGTCTCTGCGGAGTCTTCATGTTCTCCCCCTGTCTGCGTGGGTTTCCACCGGGTGCTCCAGTTTCCTCCCACAGTCCAAAGATGTGCAGATTGACCATGCTAAATTTCCCGTAGTGTCCAAAGGTTAGGTGGGGTAACTGGGTTATGGGGAGCGGGTGGAGGTGTGGACTTAAGTAGAGGTGCTCTTTCAAGGGCCGGTGTAGACTTGATGGGTCAAATGGCTCCCTTTTACACTGTAAATTCTTTGGTCATTTGGTCATTCCTATTTTTGTGTTTTCGTAGTGGTTGAATACAACTGAGTGGCTTGCTAGGCCATTTCAGAGGGTGTTTAAGAGTCAACCACATTGCTATGGGTCTGGAGTCACATGAGGGCCAGAACAGGTAAGGGTGGCAGATTTCCTTCCCTAAAGGACATTAGTTTACATAGACAACTGTCCGGGCAAACAGGGCATCTGTGACTTCACGGATGCACTTGTTGGCAGTTGGGATATGCCACTCAATTCCCTGCTCGAGCCCTGGGATGAACCTGAGGCGTAAAAGTTCAGAGCTGCGGTGACATTGACGGGTACTGGGAGCGGGTAACCTTCTAGTCCACATGGTGCCAAGTTTGCAAGGACATGGCACAGGTTCCTCACCGTCCCCTTGTTTGAGGCGGAGCCTCCTGTGGCACATGCTGTCTGACATCCCTTCAAATGACCAGGGCGCTTGTACACCTTGGGCAGTCACTGGCCTCCCGTCTGTGCCCCTCCCTGACCTGATTGGCGGTCGGGTGGATCATTGCACAACCGCCTTGAGCCTTTGTTGACACTGCTGTCACTGCCTTCTTTTAATTATAATCTTTATTATTGTCACAAGTAGGCTTACATTAACACTGCAGTGAAGTTACTGTGAAAATCCCCTAGTCACCACATTCCGGCACCTGTTCGGTGACACAGAGAGAATTCAGAATGTCCAAATGACCTAACAAGCTCGTCCTTCGGGACATGTGGGAGGAAACCGAAGCACCGGGGGAAACCCACGCAGAGACGGGGAGAATGTGCAGACTCCGCACAGACAGAGACCTGGGACCCTGGCGCTGTGAAGCGACAGTGCTAACCACTCTGTCTCTGGCGCTTGGCCGCCTTGACTGCCACCGTGACGATTTTAAAATGGAGGCACTGTTGGAGTAACATTATGTAGTAACCTTTTCAAAAACAGGCAAGTGGCTATAAGTGTAATGCATGTAAAGCCTTGATGAGTAGCAGACAACAAAAATGCCTTTTCGGTATTGAAAATGGTCCCCTGCTTATGCTCTTCGCACTTGCTTTATTCCACATGTCTCATACTGATATTGCGACTCAGCTCTGATAACATGGGCTATTGACCAACAAACTTTGAAATTATACTTGTCAAAAGAAAAGTGTCAAAGCCTCTCCATATCGATGAGCTGTTGCACACGCTTTTTGATTTTTGTCATTTTGCAGCATTTATACTTCATTCTTGAGCAGGCTGTTCATTTTTGAGCAGGAGAGATAAGGGGAAATGAGAATGCAGGGTAACTTCTTTTCCTTCATTAGCATGATCCTCATAGAAGGGAAAAACATAGGGCGTGAGCTAGCGGCCACGACCCACCGGAATCTGAGCGCGACGTGGCCCGAAAACCCTGTGATACTTTATGATCAATCTTGCACGGCCAGGTGGGTTTAAGAACCCACTTAACTGCTGACACCAGATCTAACCAGCTCCTGGCATCTCGGCTTCTGGCATCTATCTGCCTACCCAGGGAGAGCCCTGCCGGATGCCGTTTAGTGCTGGTCTACACAAACGTGCATCAGGTGGAATGGCACCTGGGGGGGGTCTTCAGGTCACTGGAGCTCCCTGTGTGGTCACGGACAGGGCAGAGGGGCACCCTGGCTCTCCCAACGGCACCCGGACATCTTGGCACTGCTGGGCTAGTGCTGCCAAGGTGCCCGGATGATGCTGGCAGGAACACTGCCAGGATGGCAGTGCCAGGGTGGCACTGCCAAGGGTCAGGGCCTGAAGGGTGGGTTTGAAGAGGCCTCTGGTGGAAGGTTAGTGGGGTGAGGGGTCTGGGTCCTATAATGGTGAGACTTGAAAGGGGTTGTGGTAAGGCCTGAAAAGGCCTTCCCAAACCCATAGCGGGGTGTCCTCACTTCAGGGGAGTTGTGAGTGGGGTGGGGTTGAGAGTGGGGTAGCATCCTCGCTTATTCGATCGAGGGTTGTCGAACCATTATTTATGTTGCTATTTTACTATGGGGCAGGGTCAAGAGATAGGCTCCAAATTCGCCACCGCTGGAACAAGGATTGCACCTTATGCTGTTGGTGCTTATTCTGAATCATAGGCTAGCCATCTAGCCAATTGAGCTACCCAACCCCTCGGCACATGGTTACTTGAGGGGAAAATCAAATGCTCCTGTCAATAATAACCCTATATTGTCACAAGACTGAAGTTACTGTGAAAAGCCCCTAGTCGCCACATTCCGGCGCCTGTTCGGGTAGGCTGGTACGGGAATGGAACCCGCGCTGCTGGCCTTACCAGCTGTCTAGCCCACTGCGCTAAACCAGCCAATATACATGAATGATCTCTTCTCGAACAATCTTCTTCAAGCAGGTTTTATAAAACGCAGTACTCCCATCCACAATGTTTTACTTTAAAAAAAAGTATACAAGACATGATGCAAGACAATTGGAAACAGTTCTTTATTTCCTCATCTGCACACATGGGTGGAGTAGCCATGTGGGAAATGGAGATTTCTCCAGTGCCCTCGTGAAGTATTCCATCCGTCAGAATCCTGATGGATCCTGTGCCCTTTTGAAGGAAACAGTCTGCCTTTGAATGCGGTGTAAATCCTGCAGTGATCTTGCTGAGTATTGTAGCAGTGTATTATCTGAACCAAGATGTGAGATTTCAACTGATTTGAGGGGGGGAGAAAATAAACTTGTTAATGGAATTATGGTAGAAACACTCTTGCTGAACAGACTGATCAGCAAGCTGTTCTTCATGGGTGTTAAGAACACTGAACCATGTGATATAGAAATTTAACAGAAGCAATGCAATGTTAATTTGGGTTTAGAATTACGGTTTGAATGCAAAGTGCTTAAGCGAGTATTCATACCACGGAGAGCAATGACGTAAACTTGATTTAAGCTGTATAATTATTTCTCAATGCAATATGTTTTCTAATGTGTGTATACATTCCAAGACCTGAGTATTTTGATTGTAATGGAAATATGACTCTGGAGAAAATTAGCTAATTGATTGCTAATATATGGATTCCTGGTGAGGACAGTATTGGGCCTGGCTGTGCTCATCTCCACAATTAGACCAGTCTTCCAGTACGCACAATCAAGCCTCCATACATGAATAAACTGCATCACAGCCTGGTTTGCCAACTGCTCGGCCCATGACCGCAAGAAACTTCAGAGAGTTGTGAACACAGCCCAGTCCATCACACAAACCTGCCTCCCATCCATTGACTCCATCTACACCTCCCGCTGCCTGGGGAAAGCGGGCAGCATAATCAAAGACCCCTCCCACCTGACTTACTCACTCTGACTTACAGTGAGCTAAATAGCTGGCTTGTAAAGTAGCGTGGGTTCAATTCCCGTACCAGCCTCCCTGAACATGCGCCGGAATGTGGCGACTCGGGGCTTTTCACGGTAACTTCATTTGAAGCCTACTTGTGACAATAAGCGATTTTCATTTCATTTTCATTTTCAACTTCTTCCATCGGGCAGGAGATACAAAAATCTGAGAACACGCACAAACAGACTCAAATACAGCTTCTTTCCCGCATTCGCCAGACTCCTAAACGACCCTCTGATGGGCTGACCTCATTAAACTACACCCCTGTATGCTTCACCCGATTTATGTAGTAGTTACATTGTTGTACCTTGTGTTGCCCTATTATGTATTTTCTTTTATTTCCTTTTCTTTTCATGTACTTAATGATCTGTTGAGCTGCTCGCAGAAAAATACTTTTCACTGTACTTCGGAATACACAAAATCCAATCCAATAATACTCTCCTGCTTGAGGCACTGAAATGTAGCCCAGTAAGAGAGGAATGGAAGAAAATTGGAGAAAGCATAAAGAATTCCCATTGCATGATAATTGAATCATATTTTGTTAAATGAAAATTGAAAAAAATGAAAATCGCTTATTGTCACAAGTAGGCTTCAAATGAAGTTACTGTGAAAAGCCCCTAGTCGCCACATTCCGGCGCCTGTTCGAGGATTCTGGTACGGGAATTGAACCATGCTGCTGGCCTGCCTTGGTCTGCTTTAAAAGCCAGCTATTTAGCCCTGTGCTAAACCAGCCCCAATGGTTGAGTACTTCTGGAATGAAAGGTCATACCTGGCACATTTGATTTATTTTTTTGATAGTGATGGACCACCGGAATGCCTATAGAATTACTGAAGTTGAAAAATCTCGGAATTGAAATTAAGTTGTTGAGTTGGTAAGGTAATTAATTGAATGGCAAGAGATGGAGAGTACGGATAATGGGCTGGTGATCTAATTTGCAGGTGATACTAGTGTTGACCCTCAAGGATCTGTGTTGAGCCTCAACTATTTATTGTATTTGTTAACTACTTGGATGGGATATAAAGCCACATATCCAAATTTTCTAAAGACAGATAGGTTTCTTACATTGTTTTAAAAATAAATTTAGAGTGCCTAATTCATTTTTCCAATTAAGGGGCAATGTAGCGTGGTCAATCTACCTAGCCTGCATATCTTTGGGTTGTGGGGGTGAAAGCCACGCAGACACGGGGAGAATGTGCAAACTCCACACAGACTGACCTAGAGACGGGATCGAACATCGGACCTCGGTGCCGTGAGGCAGCAATGCTAACCACTGCGCTATCGTGCTGCCCGGTTGCTTACATTGTTGATCATTATTTTGGATCTACGCTGTTTGGTGAAGTTAAGACAAATACAAAGCTGCTGGAGACAGCATTTCTTAACTTAGTTCACGGTCAGCACTATTGCAAACCACGAGTGCCCATAAGACATAGCAGAATTAGGCTACTCGGCCCATCGAATCTGCTTCGCCATTCAATCACGACTGATATTTTTCTCATCCTCATTCTCCTGCCTTCTCCCCATAACCCCTGATCCCCTTATTAATCAAGAACCTATCTATCTCTGTCTTAAAGACACTCAATGATTTGGCCTCTACAGACTTCTCCGGCAAAGAGTTCCACAGATTCACCACCCTCTGACTGAAGAAATTCCCCCTCATCTCTGTTCTGAAGGATCGTCCCTTTAGCCTGAGATTGTGTCCTCTGGTTCTAGTCTTTCTTAAAAATGGAAACACCCTCTCCTCGTCCCCTCAATCCAGGCCTCGCAGTATCCTGTAGGTTTCAATGAGATCCCCCCTCATCCTTCTAAACTCCACTGAGTACAGACCCAGAGTCCTCAACCGTTCCTCATAGAACAAGCTCTTCATTCCAGGAATCATTCTTGTGAACCTCCTCTGGACCCTTTCCAAGGCCAGCACATCCTTCCTTAGATACGGGACCCAAAACTGCTCACAATACTAGTGTCCCAGCTATCTGCATTTATACTCATTTGAGCAAACAAGTAGGAATCCTCATTTAAACTTTTTTGGTGAAACTTAAATCAAATTAACAAATTGTCTCCCCATTTATAGGTGTGTAAATACCCATCACCCAGTTAACAATCTGATTGTCATTAAATCTTAATATGATTAATAAGACAATGACATTGATGAATATTGATTAAATGAAATGAATATTGCTTATTGTCACAAGTAGGCTTCAAATGAAGTTACTGTGAAAAGCCCCTCGTCGCCACATTCCGGCGCCTGTTCAGGGAGGCTGGTACGGGAATTGAACCATGCTGCTGGCCTGCCTCGGTCTGCTTTCAAAGCCAGCGATTTAGCCCTGTGCTAATGGGCAAAACTGTAGCAAATGGATTTCAATGGAGGAACATTTGAGGTTATCTACTTTGGATTTCAGATGGTTAGACCAGAATGCTTTTGAAATGGTGAAAGAATTTTGCGGTCCCTTCCCCGTACATGTATCAATAAGGTGGCATGTCACAAATGCAGAAGATAATCAAAATTGCTATTGAATGCTGGCCTTCATAATCTGATGGACTAGAATACAAAGGAGTTGAAGTTCTGTTTCAACCACACAATGCTCTTTTTGACCACATCTGGAGTATTGTGAGAAGTTCTGAGTGCCATATCATAGGAAGGATATATTGGCCTTGGAAGGTATGCAGCGTAGATGTACCAGAATGATAGCTGGACACCAAGGGTTAAATTACTAGGAAAAACTAGGGTTGTATTCTATAAAAGGTGTTTGATCTGAAGTTTTGAAGATATTGAACAGATTTGGTAGAACCCTGCTGGTTGGGTGGCAGAGCCTAAAAATTGGACCCAGGCTTTCAGGATTGAAATTGGAAATACTGCATCAAGCGTGGTACAGTAGGAAGTTTGAAAATCTCTCCCGAAAAAAGCAGATGATGCAGGATCAATTGTTAATTTTAAAACCGATTGATAGATTAATCAAATATATTAAGGGATATGCAGCAAAGGTGGGTATATAGATTTGGTTTGCAATTCAGCTGTGAGCTCATTGAATGATGAGGCAGGCTCGAGGGGCTAAATGGCCAACTCCTGTTCCGATACAAAACAAAAATACTTCTAGGACATTGGTTCTCAACTTTTGTTTTGCCCACAACCCACTTGGGTGGGGCAAAACCCACTTTGGCCTACCTACTGGACCCACCGCACCTCCTTTCAATTGCCACATTTCACAGAAGAGCTCATCAGATTTAATGAGAAAAATGGCATTTTGATCACAATAAGAAGTCTTACAACACCAGGTTAAAGTCCAACAGGTTTGTTTCAATCACTAGCTTTTGGAGCATTGCTCCTTCCTCAGGTGAATGAAGAAATAGGTTCCAGAAACATACATATGTATATATATATATATATAAAATATATATATATATATATATATATATATATTCAAAGTCAAAGATGCGAGACGATGCTTTGAATGCGAGCATTTGCAGGTATTTAAGTCTTTACAGATCCAGAGAGAGGGGTAATCCCAGGTTAAAGAGGTGTGAATTGTCTCAAGTCAGGACAGTTGGTAGGATTTTGCAAGCCCAGGCCAGATGGTGGGGGGGTGATTGTAATGCGACATGAATCCAAGGTCCCAGTTGAGGCCGTACTCATGTGTGTGGAACTTGGCAATAAGTTTCTGTTCGGCGATTCTGCGTAGTCGCGCGTCCTGAAGGTTGCCTTGGAGAATGCTTACCTGGAGATCAGAGGCTGAATGCCCTTGGCTGCTGAAGTGTTCCC
Source organism: Scyliorhinus torazame (assembly GCF_047496885.1). Classification (NCBI taxonomy): domain Eukaryota; kingdom Metazoa; phylum Chordata; class Chondrichthyes; order Carcharhiniformes; family Scyliorhinidae; genus Scyliorhinus; species Scyliorhinus torazame. The sequence goes on from NC_092723.1 coordinate 9,044,673, forward strand.
CGACTGGAAGGGAACATTCCTGCCTGACGATTGTCACGCGATCTCCGTTCACCCGTTGTCGCAGAGTCTGCATGGTCTCGCCAATGTACCATGCTTCGGGACATCCTTTCCTGCAGCGTATGAGGTGCACCACGTTGATCGAGTCGCACGAGTATGTACTGTGTACCTGGTGGGTGGTGGTCTCACGTGTAATGGTGGTACCCATTTATTTTGATCAGATAGTAATGAGGTGTCTGGTCCAGGCTGGAGAGCTTCAGTCTCATTCATCTGGTTCCTCTTTGTTTTCACCCCACAAGTGTTCAAAATCGAATCTAGCTATTATGACTACTTGTGCCAAACACCGGAGCTGATCTAGTTGTGTAATATCGCTTGAGTGTTGGGGTGAAAGTTCATGCCTCTTTTCTCCTATCACCTTGGCCACAGCGTTGCACATTGACTTAAATTTTTGAACAGTTGGAGGGACCTCATGGACCACACTTTGAGAATCAGTGTTCTCAGATTCAAAGTAATTTGAGTTCACCAAGTTTTATAGTTTCTGAGTGTGATCTCAGTGCGTTCGTATGCTTTTTTAAATTTAAGGGGCAATTTAGCGTGGCTTATCCGCCTACCTGCAGGTCTTTCGGTTGTCGGGGTGAGTCCCACGCAGACACTGGGAGAATGTGCAAACTCCACACAGTGACCTGGGGCCGGGATCGAGCCACTGTGCCACCGTGCCGCTCTGCATGCTTTTCAATTGATGTTGGATGCTATTCTCTCCAAGCATGCTGGCCTTTGGCTCCCATGTCTGGTTTTCTAGAATGAGAGGCATTACCTGGATGGCAGGTTGTTGAACTCAAAATGTTCAGGAGTCCTCATACAGGTCTGGCCATTGAACTTAGATGTACAACAGAAGAGTAGTTTGTCTGCGCTCTTTTAAAGTTAAAAACATTGTCAGAATATCAGTTATAGAATGCTATAAGCCTGATTGCAAGGCTGGATGCTCTTCTTGGGATGCAGCACATCGCAGGGAGTGCATGGGATGGTCTAATTTTTTTCATTCATTTAAAATACTCAACAGAAAATCAGGGCTGTGGGTCCATAGTTCTCTGTGAATACCACTTACTGCTGGTGTACCTAGCCAGAGAGTCAACCTTCATACTTCTGCGTTTAACCGTGGCTAAACACCTCCATGTAGATTGCTATAGTGCTATAGTTTTGAGGTGACAGAGTCTGGCATGACCCAATGTAGTGTACTGTAAGGTTAGGAGGGTAGTATGGACACGCAGTAGGGGCCAGTGTTGTAAGATCTTGGTGGTTAACTGTCTTTAAATGCAGACAAGAGTTAGCATCAATTTTTAGAATGGAAAATGAATGTTGGAAGCTTGGGAGTTTAGTGATATAACCGTGACATTACTTTTGGAGATGAGTAGAATTTTTGAACAAATTTATCTCCAACTCCCATTAGCTTCAGTTCATACCTAATTGTCAGATGAAAAATCAAGATGATCATTCCTTTTACAGCATGAGCTGTACCCCAGTGATTCTTTTACTTGGTTCTAACTCTCATTGATGTCAGCTTGAAGGCAATTTTATGGGTCATCTGATGAATCCTACTCACAGAAGTGGAAACTTAATCTTGGAATTGCGTGGTTAATCTATTTACTGCACATCTGGTAAAATAATAGTTGCTTGGAAGGTAGGCTGCTTTTAAACAAAACATTACGATCCCTTTGTGAACTGCTCCTGCGGCAGGGGTAAACAAAAATCATCTATTTCTGATGAGCAAAAATGTGTGGATGAAGGTGTAATACCGGTATTCCACTCAAATCCGCAGAGCTTTGATCAAGCTTGCTGCTGTAGAGAACAGCTTGTTTCTGGCTCGAGAGAAAATGATTCAGCCTACTGTGAAATTGTTCTGTGAATCACTTCATTTAGGGTTATTTAATATGTACGTATGGCGCGTAGTGTAATGTTATGAATTAGGATATGTTCTTTTTAACTTTATTGGTGTGATTGCTAACTTCACTGCTCAAAGTATTAGAATAATTTCACACGTTTTGAAAATCAGAGATGATGATGATGCACACATTTTGCAAAGTATCACCTAATGTCTGACAGCAGCTCACGCTGTTCCAGAATTGAGTTAAAGACTCCAGGAGGAGTCAGGCAGTAAATAGGATATCTAAGCAGTACTGGTGAGTTTCAGCCAGGTATGCCAAAAGTACGTGCCTCCAGGAAGAGATTCTTGTCTTTTTATATTTTTGTACCAGTGAGTTGAGTGAGAAAATCCTTCATACCAGTATAGCACTGGAACTGGGGAAATCAGATCTTGGTGTTGTACTTGTTGCTGAGTTTGAAATGAGGAAAGAAGTTCCTCAATGTAGCATCTGTTTAATAGAGCTGGCAGGAGGAGCACAAAATATTGTGTATTTCAAAAGAAATTCTAGCAAACTAACAAAGGTCCAAATAATGAGATTCTGGAAGTAACCTGTTTCTAAAATCTAGTAAGCAACTATTTAAGAAAGTGGTAAATTATTGAAATGTATTTACATTTTTTTTAAAGGGCTTGCGCGTTCGATACATTTAATGGACAGTACAGCTAAAAACTGATATCATCATCCTGTATTAACTCATTTCTTGCTGCTTCCAGAAAATGGTGTTGTATTTGTGTGCCACGTATTTTCTCAGTATGCTTGGGATCTAAAATAATTGGGAGTACATTTGTGTAAATACTTCATTATTTATTAACAGATAACCTACTTTGCTCTGTTGAACATCTGAAGAAATTTAAAGATGAACTGCAAATTGCCCTCTGCTAGTAATGTGTATTGTACGTTGAAATACTTTTACTGCATAGGATTTAAGTAGACACTTTGATGTTTATATTCTGATCTCTGAGATTATATTTACTTTTTCTGTTCCTTGTTATGATTTTTTCCCCCTAATTTTTCTAATTTTTGTTCAATATTTCAAAGATTTGTTTGATTCTGTCTATCTCTTTTTCATTTCAAACTAATTCTGTGTACACGTGTGCATGTCTATAGTTAGCTAATGGTATAAGAATTCAAAACTTCCTTTCAACACATCATTGCATCTTGAACTTAATTCTGTTTCAGTGTACTGTGTAATCATGGCTTTTTAGTATTTAGTCAACATGTTCATTGTGGTGTTGAACTGTACACTTTGTGTGCTGTTGAAAATAACCTGGAAATATGTGACACTGTGCTAGGATTCTTCCTCGGTGGTGAATATTGAGACTAAGCATATATGTTCTTTAATTCAACTTTCCTAACAGAACTAGAAGGGACAAGTTGCACACATGAATTGACTTTAATAAACAGACCAGCCTTGAAAATCCAGTAACCTAATTAATATGACACTTCAAAATCTTGGATTAATGAGGTGTGACTATATTGGGCAAAGCGTTTGAACGTGTCAGTGTGCCACCTGCCTTGCACTGACAGTGCAGTGACAGTACTAGCTGCTTGGTACAGATTGCAGTGCCACACACAAGAGCCTTATGTGGACTAATGCATCTATTTTGTCTGAACTTTTGTGACTTAAAGAGTTAAAGATTACAACTCTGTTCTTGCAAATAAAGAAGCATTTTTCTATGAGTATAATTAGTGTATTTCAGGCTATAAACTTGCTTTAGTGGGAGGGCAGACTCTGTTTGTAAGATAATAAATCTGTGTGGGAATTGCATTTAACTCTTGACCCCAGTAAGAGTATCATACAGAGTTCATGGTCATCAGCGCAGGCTGCATCAAAGAGAAGCCATGCAAAATGGGAGTGCTGGGTTACCAAGGTAATCCTGGCACTGTCAATGAGGCTTTAACTGAGACTGCAGTTTGTTATGTGTGATAGTGGGTGTCTGGAGCTTGATGTAGTCGTACGTCATTCTGAAACTTGTGCTGGGAATGGCAAAGAGTGGGTGTATTTGCCATTTATCTGGATTGAGTTACTGTGTTTACTGGAATAGAATTATATTTCTTCTTACAACCCATTAACCTAGATTGCAAAATGTTAGTTTAACAGTTGGTAAATTCTTGTTAAGGAGTCACTACTAAAGTGACTGTCCATTTCTGTACCAACAGTGTGCATGTTGCTAATGACGGCTGTCAATAAGTTGTCTTTGAAATGTGCAGCTGATCTTGTAATGGAATCATAAACCCTCATCCCAAAAAGAAAGATTTATTGTACTATCGGTGTTTATAGATGGAACTCTGGGCCTGGCTACTTACTGGCTAGTTGGAGCAACAAATGACAGTGTCGCTGAATCAATACAACAGGTACAGGCCGCAGTGCTTCTCTGGTCTCAGTCAATAGCAGCTTACATTTCTTTAGTGCCTTTAACACAAATAATACACATTTTTTACAGATGAAGCTAAGTTAGGGAGCTATGGTGAGGCATGAAGGGAAAGATTGGGAAACGTGACTGAAGTTTGTAAAGTTGGGTTTTGAAGTAGTAGTGGGAAAAGGTGATGAGGGGGAAAAGAATTGGAGAGGTAGAGAGCTTTAAGGAGAGTGTACTAGACGGAGGGATTGACGTGGCTGAAAACTCTTCCACCAGTAAAAAGGGGAGGGTGGGGGCTGAGTGATGAAGAGAGGAGAAAATGAACACCAGGAGAAATTGGGAGGTGATGATCGGGCTGCTGAGACTAGCTCGTCCGTCGAGACCTAGAATGGCATGAGGCGGCAGAGACCAGGTTGGGAATTTTAAATTTAAAACGTTGAAAGACAGAATCTAATGTAGGTCAGTCAGGATGGGGATGATGGATGAGTGGGATGTGGTGCTGCAAGCAGCAGGGATTTGATGAGTTGGAGTTTATCGGCTGTGGAAGTTAGCCGGGAGACATGGGTTTGAAGAGGTGTTTTGAAGCTGATGCAATGAGGAATGCGTGGAGGTAGATTATTTTGTGGAGGGTAAATATATGGTATTGGTGAATGATGGGGTATTGGATGCAAAGCTCAGCTTGGGGCCAAGTAATATGCCAAGATTGTAAACAGTGTGATGTAGTCCAAGTGAATGGCTGGAAAGCAAGATTGAATTGCTTGCAAGGGAGCGTGGTAATTCCTGTTCAGCCAGGAGTCACTGAAGCTGCTCTGGGTTGCAAAGCTCTGCTGTAACTGTATATTTTTAAAATCTCTAATGAATATGTGTGTTAATTTTACATCAGCTATGTTTCCCCTGGAAGGTGGGAGCAATGACAGACTAGCAATTTTAAAGCATGGATTTAGCAAAATAAATCACATTAAACTGTTACAAAATTTAAAATAAGATATGAAATATATTGTGACATGGATGAGTATTAATGCTAATTCAAAATGCTAATTAAGAGTTTTATTGGCAAAAATAATAGAAAAGAAACTGCTAGGTTTCTGCAGGTGGACTGGGTAAATAATGCTGCCAGTGGACCCAAGGAAAGGGAATTCATTGAATGTTTACAGGAGGGCTTTTTGGAATAGCTTGTGATGGAGCCCACGAGGGAACAGGCCATTCTGGACTTAGTGTTATGTAATGAGCCAGACTTGATTAAAGATCTTAAAGTAAGGGAACACTAAGGAGGCAGTGATCATAATATGGTAGAATTCAATCTGCAATTTGAAAGAAAGAAGGTAGAATCAGATGTAAAGGTGTTACAGTTAAATAAAGGTAACTACAGGGGCATGAGGGAGGAACTGACGAAAATCAACTGGGAGCAGAACCTAGTGGGAAAGACAGTAGAACAGCAATGGCAGGAGTTTCTGGGAGTAATTGAGGACACAGTACAGAGGTTCATCCCAAAGAAAAGAAAGGTTATCAGAGGGGGGATTAGGCAGCCATGGCTGACAAAGGAAGTTGGGGAATGCATCAAAGCAAAAGAGAAATGTGGCAAAAAGTAGTGGGAAGTCAGAAGATTGGGAAGGCTACAAAAACAAACATAGGATAACAAAGAGAGAAATAAGGAAAGAGAGGATCAAATATGAAGGTAGGCTAGCCAGTAACATTAGGAATGATAGTAAAAGTTTCTTTAAATACATTAAAAACAAACGGGAGGCAAAAGTAGACATTGGGCCGCTCCAATATGACGCTGGTAATCTAGTGATGGGAGACGAGGAAATAGCTGAGGATCTAAATAAGTACTTTGCGTCAGTCTTCACAGTAGAAGACATGAGTAATATCCCAACAATTCAGGAGAGTCAGAGGGCAGAGTTGAATATGGTAGCCATCACAAAGGAGAAAGTGCTAGAGAAACTAAGAGGTCTAAAAATTGATAAATCTCCGGGCCCAGATGGGCTACATCCCAGAGTTCTAAAGGAGATAGCTGAAGAAATAGTGGAGGCGTTAGTTATGATCTTTCAAAAGTCACTGGAGTCAGGGAAAGTCCCAAAGGATTAGAAAATCGCAGTTGTAACCCCCCTGTTCAAGAAGGGAACAAGGAAAAAGATGGAAAATTATAGGCCAATTAGCCTAACCTCGGTTGTTGGCAAGATTCTAGAATCCATTGTTAAGGATGAGATTTCCAAATTCTTGGAAGTGCAGGGACGGGTTAGGACAAGTCAGCATGGATTTAGTAAGGGGAGGTCGTGCCTGACAAACCTGTTAGAGTTCTTTGAAGAGATAACAAATAGGTTAGACCAAGGAGAGCCAATGGATGTTATCTATCTTGACTTCCAAAAAGCCTTTGATAAGGTGCCTCACGGGAGACTGCTGAGTAAAATAAGGGCCCATGGTATTCGAGACAAGGTACTAACATGGATTGATGATTGGCTGTCAGGCAGAAGGCAGAGAGTTGGGATAAAAGGTTCTTTTTCGGAATGGCAACCGGTGACGAGTGGTGTCCCGCAGGGTTCAGTGTTGGGGCCACAGCTGTTCTCTTTATATATTAACGATCTAGATGACGGGACTGGGGGCATTCTGGCTAAGTTTGCCGATGATACAAAGATCGGTGGAGCGGCAGGTAGTATTGAGGAGGTGGGGAGGCTGCAGAAAGATTTAGACAGTTTAGGAGAGTGGTCCAAGAAATGGATGATGAAATTCAACGTGGGCAAGTGCGAGGTCTTGCACTTTGGAAAAAAGAATAGAGGCATGGACTATTTTCTAAACGGTGACAAAATTCATAATGCTGAAGTGCAAAGGGACTTGGGAGTCCTAGTCCAGGATTCTCTAAAGGTAAACTTGCAGGTTGAGTCTGTAATTAAGAAAGCAAATGCAATGTTGTCATTTATCTCAAGAGGCTCAGAATATAAAAGCAGGGATGTACTTCTGAAGCTTTATGAAGCATTAGTTAGGCCCCATTTAGAATACTGTGAGCAATTTTGGGCCCCACACCTCAGGAAGGACATACTGGCATTGGAGCGGGTCCAGCAGAGATTCACACGGATGATCCCAGGAATGGTAGGCCTAACATACGATGAACGTCTGAGGATCCTGGGATTATATTCATTGGAGTTTTGGAGGTTGAGGGGAGATCTAATAGAAACTTACAAGATAATGAATGGCTTAGATAGGGTGGACGTAGGGAAGTTGTTTCCATTAGCAGGGGAGACTAGGACCTGGGGGCACAGCCTTAGAATGAAAGGGAGTCACTTTAGAATAGAGATGAGGAGAAATTTCTTCAGCCAGAGAATGGTGGGTTGTGGAATTCATTGCCACAGAGGGTGGTGGAGGCCGGGACGTTGAGTGTCTTTAAGACAGAAGTTGATAAATTCTTGATTTCTCGAGGAATTAAGGGCTATGGAGAGAGAGCGGGCAAATGGAGTTTAAATCAGCCATGATTGAATGGTGGAGTGGACTCGATGGGCCGAATGGCCTTACTTCTGCTCCTATGTCTTATGGTCTTATGCTAGAAGGTAATTGCTATTCTAGTAAATCATTGAATGCTATTTGATAAATCACTTTGTGGCCTTATGCTGCTTTCCTCTGCCATGCCTATTGCATTTTATTGAAAGGTTTCCAATGAATTGGTAGATTTTGTTTTGTAGAACTAGGAAAGTTGTGTGGCCCTGTTGTTCAGGCATCTCCTATTAACTCTTTATTTAGTCACTGTGGGTGGAGGGGAGGCATCCAGTTTGTACTCCACCCATGTGGGGAGAAACCACTAAAGCACAATAAATGCTGACTGTTCTAGCCTAGATATTACTTTTTCTTCATGCTGCGTAAGATGGCTTTGAACAATATCACGTACTGTTGCCACAACATCAAAAATCTTGCTCTTACCTGCATATCTGATGCCAATGTTATTACTCACCTGGGCACTGCTTTAAAAATAAACCCTCACCACAAATTCATGAAATTAACTAGCTGTATTGGTTTTCAGACATGTTGCTTGCATTCTTACAGTCCAGTGCCTCAAAATGATGTGCTGCTGGCATCTAGTGATAAGCAAAGGCTGTAGATGTAGTGAGGGGTCTGCAAAACTAGTTTTATTTTTGGGGGTTAACTTGCTAGGTACTAAGCTTTGTGCGAACAGCCACATCGTTGTTTTCAGTGTTTAAATTATTTATTGGCGTTAAAATTTGATTTATTTTTAAAAAGAAAAAGCCATCAAAAATTTCCTGTGATCATCTTGATCATCATTAAAAGTAACGTGTGGAGCAAACACGAATTGTTAAAAGCAAGATTTTAGTCCAATGCAATAAAAGTACTTAGCTTTGATTGGCAATCAAAATTAAAGCACTTTTTAATTCTACATTCCCTTCCTTCCTTTGTTCCTCACATCGTCTCTCCTTTACTATGCTGCGTAGCTCAATCTGTTCCACATTGGATTTAGACCAGAAAGTCGTGGGTTTGAACTCTGCCAAGATTCACTCAGGCTTTCATCCTAAGGGACTATGAACACTTGGCATTGATACAGTATTTTTACATGGGCATTCCAGACAGTTTGTTAATAGGAAGCAACACTGCACTAAATAGACATTTGTATCTAAAGGTGACCTGCATGTGTGGGTATTCATGTTCTCTTTCAGTTTCTTGTCATTTTTGTTCAAAATCTTCTACAAAAATCTCTTCTTTTTTCTTGTTTAAAATCTAGCACTAATTTTGTGTTGTTGATTCTGGCTTGTACGGTTCATTTTGAAGGTTGGAACAAATTAAAACTAAATTGGAAAGTTTCCCCGGCTTTAAAGACCTGCGTTTAAAACAATCAAAAATCTTAATATAAAAATGAAATGGTGTTGCCTTGAATACTGAACAGAGAGGCTTGCCAACAAATGGTTACAGTTATGGTGAGGAGGAGTGTGGCTAGACAAGTAAACTACTTCTTGGCACATGTTAAGATTTAGAGCAGTTTACCCAAGACAGTTGTTTAGTGCATTGAGGTTTGATTAATTGTGTTTCACTTTGTTCCCTTATTCAATTTTGTTGAAATCCTTCAAGGGGTATCTTGTCGATTTCATAAGTTTTTTACTAAAACCATAATTTTACTTACTGTGATCAAATTCCACGACTGACATTAAAGCAAGCAAGCCTTTTCAAGCTTTGCTTCAATTTTTAATCCCAGAGCATCATTACAAGTTGCATAGGTAAAGAAATCCCAAGCTTTTTGTGATGGACATTAATATGATACTTGGCCCACTCTGTACATTACTTGGGCACACCGAATGCAGTTTTAAAATTTGCAGATGACTCAAAACTTGGAAGTGTTAGTCAACCGTGAGGAAGACTCTCTGCTTCAAGGGGACATAGACGGGCTGGCGGAATGGGTTCAACATGGCAGATGAAATTCAGTACAGGAAAATGTCAGGCGGTAGGAAGAATAATAGTACAATCAAAATAGCACCACTTTAAAGGGTCGGCAAGAAGAGCGAGAACCTGGAGGTGTTTGTACACAAATCTTTGAAGGCGACAGGATTGGTTGACAAAGCAGTTAATAAAGCAAATGAGATCCTAGGCTTTAAAAAAAGGAGGGATAGAGTACAAAAGGTAGGAAATTATGTTTCCTTTTTTTATTCGTTCATGGGATGCGCCTGCATTTATTGCCCATCCCTAATTGCCCTTGAGGGGCAGTTAAGAATCAATCACGTTGCAGTGGGTCTGGAGTCTAAAGCTATTTAAAACACCAATTTGATCCTAACTGGAGTATCGCACCCAATTCTGGGCACCACGCTTATTAGAAAGGACTTGGAAATCTTTAGTGAGGATATGGTAGCACAGTGTTGCTTCACAGCTCCAGGTTCGATTCCCGGCTTGGGTCACTGTCTGTGCGGAGTCTGCACGTTCTCCCTGTGTCTGCGTGAGTTTCCTCCGGGTGCTCCGGTTTCCTCCCATAAGTCCCGAAAGATGTGCTGTTAGGTGAATTGGACATTCTGAATTCTCCCTCCGTATACCCGAACAGGCGCCAGAGTGTGGCAACTAGGGGATTTTCACAGTAACTTCATTGCAGGGTCAATGTAAACCTACTTGTAACAATAATAAAGATTATTATATGGAAGAGATTTCAGTCGAATGCTTTCATTTACGTGAATAGACTGGCGAAGATTGGGTTGCTTTCCTTAAAACCGAGAAGACCAAATTTGCTAGAGGTTTAGACAATGAAAGGTTCAAATAAGGAAAATGAAGATAAACTGTTGCAGTGGTTGAAGGATCAGAATCTAGGGAGAGGCTGGGTAAAGATTTAAAGTGATTGGCAAGTGAGCCAGAGGCAAGATGAGGAAAAACATTTTCTTTACACAACGAATGGTTAGGATTTGGGAATGAGTGATTAATTCAGATTCAGTACAGTCTTCAAGGGAATTGGCCAAATATTTGACGGAAAGAATTACAGTATATGAAGAAAGGGCAGGTAGCGGAATAAACTAAATTTCTCTGCTTTCATGTTGTCTGTTAACGTCTGATCTATTGGTATATACATTGGATAATAAACAACTCTGGTGACAATGTTTTATTTTGAAGAGTTCTTTTGAAATGTTCAACCCTCTTCTGTCTTAAATCTGTACATATGTTTCCATTTGTATTCCCACTTAAACTGGCTCTAGGCTGGAATGCAACTTTTAACTTGCATTGGTTCATTTTCCAACCTTGGTACTGGGATATTAGACTGCAGAGGCTTCGTAACCTGATCTGACCAAGTCCACCCACACGCTTGACTGGGCTTTATTTCAGAACATTCACACCATGGTTGCCTTTTCTCCCCTTTTGCCAGAATGTGGCGACTAGGGGCTTTTCACAGTAACTTCATTGAAGCCTACTTGTGACAATAAACGATTATTATTATTATTAATAAGATGCTGGAGGCTAATTCAATCTACTGTGGTTCTGGTAGAAATCAATAGAGATATTGTAACTGACAACTGATGATTTGCTCGGTTCAATTACTCACCAAGTGATTGAGGTGCAGGGTTGTTTTTAATGGTGAATTATTTTAGCTCAGGACGACAGGTATCAACACTGGGGAAAGGAACCCCCTTCTTTCCAGTCTTGTCACTCATTGTCAATGTCATGTTGTCAGAACAGAGGTTTTGTTGTGCTTGAATAATGTGCATTTTCCCCACCATAACATGCCCAGCAGCACCAATTGTGATTTTTTTTTTTTTTGCCATCTCTCGTGACCTCTGAATAAAGTTGCCAGTTTAATGCAGAATGGTATCCCAATTTTATGCTCAGATGAGTGCTAGCAGATCTCGTAACTCCTGTCTTTGAGAGGGCCGCTGCATTCATGATTTTTGTCCTGTCAGGACATACCGATCATGCGCTGCACACAACGAAGATAGTCATTGTTAACCACCTTTACTTGATAGCTGTCAATTGTCCATGTTTCACAGCCCTAAGGTAAAGTCGCCATAGTCCCAGGTGACCATAGGTTGCTTTCCCCTTTGAGGGGGAGAGCTGGCTGGTGGTGATTTAACCTGAAGATCGCTACACCTCAGGCGAGGGGCAAGGTTGAGAAGGCAGGACCTTCATGAATAACCTCAGCTGGTACGGGAATTGAAGCCGCTCTGCTTGCCTTGCTCTGCGTCGCGAACCAGCCGTCTAGCCAAATGAGCTAAACCGGACAGCAAGGTGCTGAGCATCTTGTAAGCCACCAGCTTGGCTCTATGGTTCGGATGAGGGTCAGCTTGATGTTACATGTGCATGTCCACAACATTATCCATGAAAAGTCTACTTTGGATCTCTGATCCTTCCCATTTTTATTTTATTGAACACATATTTAGACTGTAGTTTCTGATACCTTTCAGTTCTTTATCTTAATTTTTTTAATGACCATCTCGCAACACTAAATATAATAACGCAAATGATGACTTGTTGGTTAGAGTTAACTTTTGTAGTCTTTGATACTTCAACTTGGGAGGCCCATGTTCTTTTATGTATACACTTTTGTATGTAAACAAGCATAGCTTAGTATTCAATAGTTTAGCATACATAGCGCAAGAAGCCTTTCTTTACTACACTGCAGTTTCTTGTTTGGATTCTAATGTAGATTTGCAGCTGATTTGCATTTGAATTCTTAGTAAAATGGTAAAGTAACCAAGCCACAGTTGATATTGAGCAAAGTATCCTTTACTAGTTCAATTTATATCGCCTCCGCGGTACCCCAACACCACTGAGATATCTGGAGTAACATATGTGAGGGCTAACACTGAGCTTAACTTGCAGGAAAGCTCTAAACAGTTGAGCAATGTGGAATTCAGACATTTGTCACTTCTTCCTTCTAAAGGAATGCAAATTTATAATTAATTTGCAGAGAGCATAATTTATAGCTGCTTAGATAAAACATGTGCACATTTACAACCTTGTTATAAAGTTAGCGGTGAGAGCAGATTTCCACAATGTGATCTAATTATTTATACTTTATGCAGGGGGAAGGCGGGTTAGGATAGACTATTATTTTCAATGTAAGTACAAAGACGAACTCAAGTCATCAAATATCAGACCAAATGCTGTATGCATACAGTAATGCTCAGTTAATCTTGAAATCTGCTTTGTATATTTGATCTTTTGGATAAGCCTACATTCTATCTCTAGTTTGTTCAAACTTTATATGGAAAAATGATGGAGAATGCGGTGGAATTAAACAATTTCATTTCCATAGTACAGTTTTCACTCTGGATGTTGCATGCATTTATATTGAAAAATAATATGCCTTTAATGATCAAATGTGTTCTTGCATTATTCTATTATAATTCCCAAGAATGCAGCAATTTCTAGGCTTCTGTACTGATATTTTGCTGTTTTGCAGTGGCAAACCTATGAAGCATATTTCTGCAATATAAATTTAATCCCGTGGATTTGGAACAGTTGTTGCTTTCATCCATTTTTTGTTTTTTTAATTAATTGGTTTCTTGGCAATAATTGCTGACAGAGGATTTCGGCATGCTGCTTGTTGACTTGGTCAAAGAAAAAGTTCTGAAACACAATTGAACAATGAAACTTGACTCCCACAATAACACTACTTCTGCAGAATTGATAATATATACGGCACCACAATATGAAATCACACTTATGTTTTTAAGATGGCTGTCCCATTTTTCAAGTGAGAGCTTGGACATGATTGTGTGCCAGAAGACCGTTTTTGGGAAGTGTGGAGATCAAAGCCAAACCTGACCCTACGTTGAAGCAGTGTTTGCAAGTGCAAGCAACCTAGCATGACCCTATGACGAGCAGCATCCTAGCAGGGCTCAGTGGCTATCACTGGGATTGCAAACTTTGGATGATTTGTCCCATCCACTCACTAACATGGGGATGGAAACCAATTTATAGTGTCCTAATCAGCTAATTAGACACAGCCGATCAAGCAAACATGGCTGAGAACTGCACTTTGCAGTGCATTTGGCCATGTGGGCATTGGTTGGAGATGGGAAGTGATTGCTAAGTACTGTGGAAGCTACCACTGTACTGTAAGATATTGGACTAGAATATAGTTGTGTGATCACCAGATGGAGTGTTAGCATAGGAGGTTTCAGAATAACTTGGCATTTTTAAGAGGAGGGATGAACTTTAACAGAAATGTGTTGAGCTATAAAATTTCTTTCTATAGCAGTCACTGACCAGTGGAAATCTTTCTCTCTTTTTAAAAAATTTGGAGTATCCAATTATATTTTTCCAATTAAGGGGCAATTTAGCGTGGCCAATCCACCTACCCTGCACATCTTTGGATTGTGGGGATGAGACCCACGCAGACAAGGGGAGAATGCAAACTCCACACGGACAGTGACCCGGGGCCAGGATCGAAACCGGGTCCTCGGCATCTTGAGGCTGCAGTGCTAACCACTGTGTCACCGTGCCACCTCAGTATAAATATTTTAACCTGTAAAACCACTCATTTAAATTTGAAGATTGATCAGATGTAATCCACTGAAAAGAACTTCTGCATTTCTTGTTTGTCCACCTACATTTGGTGTAATATTTAGTATATTGCTCTATATACCCGTACCAAAGTGAAAGCACAATGTAGCTGTTCACTGTTCTGGAACAAAATTATTTATTTGTCTCTCATCCAAAGATGCCATTGCCTACACGTTAAACTTACTTTGTTCTCAAAAATCCAGTTTGAACATAACAGAAGAATTAGATATAGGAAGAGACTGTTTTGCCCTTGATGCCTGCACTGGCATACAACTGCACCATGTCTGATCATCTTCCTCAACTCTACCTTCCTCCACCATTCCTATGTTCATTAATGTCCTCAATACTTATCAATTAGCATCTGTTCTGAATGTACGCGACCTCTTGAGCATCCACAGCTCTCTGGGATAGAGAATTTCCAAGATTCACAACTCTTTTGAGGGAACAGGTTTCTTCTCATCTCAATTCTAAATGGCCAACTCCTTATTTTGAGACTCTGACCCTTTTTTCTTTATTCCTCATCCAAAGAAAATATTTCTCAGCATCTATGTGTATTCCTTAAGAATTTTTTAATGTTTCATCAGATCATTTTGCATTCTTCCAAAACTCCAGGAAATAATAATAATCGCTTATTGTCACAAGTAGGCTTCTGTGAAGTTACTGTGAAAAGCCCCTAGTCGGCACATTTCGGTGCCTGTTCGGGGAGGCTGGTATGGGAATTGAACCCGCGCTGCTGCCTTGTTCTGCATTACAAGCCAGCTGTTTAGCCCACTGTGCTAAACCAGCCCCTCCGGGTGCTCTCGTTTCCTCCCACAAGTCCCGAAAGAAGTGCTTGTTAGGTGATTTGGACATTCTGAATTCTCTCCGTGTACCCGAATATAGACCCAGTCCACTCAATCTCTCCTCATAGAACAATCCTCTCATCCCAGGGTTCAGTCCAGTGAACTTTATTTGCACTGGGACAAGTATGTCCTTACTGAGATAAGGAGATCAAAACTACATTCAGTACTCCAGATGTAGCTCAGCAATCCTTGTATAATTGTAGTAAGACTTTCTTTACTCTCGTATTCACGGTCCTATTCCAATTGCTTTTAACTTTTATTAATATACAATGTGCCTTCCTGTTAAATATACAATTTGCCTGCATGTTAACATTCTATGATTCACATAAAAGGTCTCCCAGGCCCCCCGAATGCAACATCCCCCTGTTTCCTGCCATTCAAAAATATTGTGTATTTTTATTTTCCCTACTAAAGGGGATAACGTCATTCCTCACATTGTATTCCATGTGTCCCTTCTCACCCCTCACCCAACTTGCCCATATCCCTCTGCAACTCCTATCTGTTCTCCTCACTGCTTTCTTTCTCATCTGACTTTGTATTGTCAGCAAACTTGAATGTTATACTCAGCCCCTCATCTAAATCATTAATATAGATTGTAAATACCTGAGGCCCAAGTATTTATCCATGCCATACATCACTAGTTACAGCCTGCTGACCTGAAATGTCCCATTGTTCCTACTCCCCATTTCTATTCATTAACCAATTCACAGTCCATACCCTGAGTCCCACAAGTCCCAATTTTGTGTAATCACCTCTTGTTGAATATTTTTTTAAAATTCAAATGCAATCCATCCAATGGTTCCCCCTAATTCATCCTACCCGTTTTGTAACCTCCAGCAGATATGGCAAGCATAACTTCCCTTTCATAAAACAGTGGCACGGTAGCACAGTGGTAAGCACTGTTGCTTCACAGCACCAGGGACCCGGATTCGATTCCTGGCTTGGGTCACTGCCTGTGCGGAGTCTGCATGTTCTCCCCATGTGTGCGGGAGTTTCCTCCGGTTGCTCCCATTTCCTCCCACAAATCCCAAAAGACGTGCTTGTTAGGTGAATTGGACACTCTGAATTCTCTCAGTGTACCCGAACAGGCTGGAGTGTGGCGACTCGGGGATTTTCACAGTAATTTCATTGCAGTGTTAATATAAGCCTACTTGTGACACTAATAAAGATTATTATTAAACTCGTGTTGACTTTGCTTAATCATATATTATTATTTTCCTAAGTGCCCTGTTATCGCAACTCTAATAATAGATCCTAGCATTTTGCCTCCTGCTGATGGGCTAACTGACCTATAGCACCTTGTTTTCTCATTTTCTTTCTTCCTCATAAGTAGTGGGGTTATATTTGCTACCTTCCAATCCAAGCGAACCATTCTAGAATCTAAGGATTTCTAGACGATCAAAGCCATGCATCTGCTCTCTGCTTGTAGATCTTTCAAAACCCAGGCATGCAGGGGATTTGTTACCACTTAGTCCTGTATCATTACTTTACTGATTTACTGAAGTTCCTCATTTTTCCTTGTCTTGCTTCTCCCATTACTTCAGGATTGCTTTGTTTGAGGATACATGGGTTCTTTGATTTCTCTTGCATGGTGAGTTCCTAATAATAGGCACGCAGTTTAGTGGATGCTCTTCAAAGGAACGTAGGAAAAATTGGGAAAATGATAAACCTGCACTGAACCCAAATATAGATCCAACATTATTTTACTTATGATCAAGGTCCAAGCATCAATAATGGTTCTCTTTGGGATCCTCCTCTGTCAGGTACCATTCCCCAAGAAGCAATTGCCGACCATGACTTTCATTGGATTGGTCTATGTTTGCCAAAGCACTGCAATGGTTTGCTGTTGCTTTCTGCATTATGGCTGACCAGGATCTGTCCCTCCTGAACTGCCTGCCATCATGTATATTGGAAGGATTTCTAGGCTGACAATCAATTTTATTTTTATTATGCACCGTGTCTGCGTGGGTTTCCTCCGGGTGCTCCGGTTTCCTCCCACAGTCCAAAGATGTGCAGGGTAGGTGGATTGGCCATGATAAATTGCCCTTGGTGTCCAAAATTGCCCTTGGTGTTGGGTGGAGGTGCTGACCTTGGGTAGGGTGCTCTTTCCAAGAGCCAGTGCAGACTCGGGGGGGCCGAATGGCCTCCTTCTGCACTGTAAATTCAATGATAATCTATGATTCATCTAGGACAAAGGTTCGGCACAACATCGTGGGCCGAAGGGCCTGTTCTGTGCTGTATTTTCTATGTTCTATGTTCATGTGGGCTTCTCTGTCAATGCCAGCATTTGCTGACCATTCCTGGTTGCCCTCGAATTGACTGGCTTGCTAGGCCATTTCAGAGAGCAGTGTCACGTTGCTACTGTTCTGGAGTGACATGTGGGCCAGACCAGGTAAGGATGGCAGATGCAGATTTCCTTCCCTAAAGGGCATTAGTGAAACAGATGGATTTTTATGACAACCGATGGTAGTCTCTACTACTAACTTTCAATTCCAGATTTATTAATT
The DNA here is from genome assembly GCF_047496885.1 of Scyliorhinus torazame. Lineage (NCBI taxonomy): Eukaryota > Metazoa > Chordata > Chondrichthyes > Carcharhiniformes > Scyliorhinidae > Scyliorhinus > Scyliorhinus torazame. Next base: position 9,062,267 of record NC_092723.1, read on the forward strand.
GAATTCCACCAGTTGCCATGGGGGGATTGAACACACATTTCCAGGTCCTTAGCTGGATTACTAGTCCAGTGACATTACTATTATACCTCCTGTAATGAAGGCACCTTCGGTGAATGCTAAGTGGGCCTTGTACCCAGAGCATCTGGGCCCGAAGGCTGGAAGGTTACCAATGTACTACAAGATCTCCATCTCATTGGAGTCTCAACGCACAAATGAAATCATGTAATGCTGATAACTAAATGTAACTGCTGCAAACATACACTTGCTGGAGCAATAAATTGCTGTTGAGCCTCATAAAAGTGGTATCTGAACAATGCAAATACAGGTAATTCCAAGTTGTTACTTTTAACTACCTGATTAGTGTCTCCCTTGTTTCCTTGAAATTTAGTGATGTTCAAACTAAAAGCTGTTTTAAAAAAAATACTACTTTCCTATAAGTGTACTTGGTTGATTAGGGCTAATTATGTCCTCACTTTTGCTAAAAATAATAACTGATGTTTGTACCCAAATCTGGTACTATCACCATCCCTAACCTGGAAGCTTAATCCATTTATAGGGAATTATTTAGTACTCCTGAACTTGTCTGCATGACTATATTTTACAGCATAAGGTCACTTCCTTTCAAGTTTGAAAAGCTTAAATTCTCCAATATTTCTTCCTCCATTCCTTGAGCTTCGGTAATAGTTTTGTCTTTTCTTTTCCTGCACAATCTCCCAAGGATTGAATGCCTCCTTGTGTCTCGGTGACACGTACTCTACACTCTGACTAATACTCTGTATGGTTCAAACATGACTTTAAGAGCAGTTTATGGCTTCAGCATGACTTTTTTCTTCTACAGAATGACATGCTATCACAAATCTGGTTTTGAGCAGATGTTGCAGTCATTTGGGTATCAACAAACAAACTCAAACACTCCTGAACAAGTGTGAAAAGTGTGTTTGGAACATTCAGTGCTTCTGCCACTTAAGGTATAACAGGATGAGTTAGTCATTGAAGATCTATTTCCACGCTCATGTCCACTCACTAGATGAGTTTAATTCTTAAGATGAATGTCATGGCTGACTGTTATGTATTCAGCTGGTAGTTCTTGTCACCAGATCTGCAGGAAAACCATGGACATAGTATTCTTTAATGGCCTCCAATGTTTTATCATTGTAATTTAATTTTGCATCGCTGAGATTGAAAATTTTAGAGTACCCAATTCTTTTTTTTCTACCAATGTTCAATTTAGTGTAGCCAATTCACCTACCCTGCACATCTTTTTTGGGTTGTGGGGGTGAGACCCACGCAGACACTGGGAGAATGTGCAAACTCCACACGGACAGAGACCCGGGGCCGGGATCGAACCTGGGTCCTTGCGCGCCGTGAGGTGGCAGTGCTAACCACTGCGCCACTGTGCCGCCCTAGCATCACTGAGATGGAGGTTCTCATCAGTGAAGCAAAAAAGTTACCATTTAGCCAATTCTGATGGTCTCACTGATGTACTTGGGCGTCAGGCAGTATGAAATAAAACTTGTAAAGCAGATTTTTAAAATCCTCTTAAGTTATTGGATAATGTGGGCCTCTCTCTCTCTCTCTCTCTCTCTCTCTCTCTCTCTCTCTCTCTCTCTCTCTCTCTCTCTCTCTCTCTCTCTATATATATATATATATATATATATATATATATATATATATATATACATACACACTTTTTAATATTTACTGTCTGGGAGCAGAACTCTACACACATGTACTTGCATGCATAGGACACTCATTTCCAGCCAAGAGTTATAAATTAGGTGTTGCCAGCTGCAAGCCTCTGAATGCAGCAATTGGTCTCGAGCCAATAGTGCAGCAGAAGCACAGCTTTAATTCATCACCTCAAATTGCTGGCACCAGTGACAACTCTGTAACCACCAGTACTTACTTCACCCTGGTTTTCTAAAACTGAAAATCATCTATCAAGGCACAGCCCATTTGGAAGAGTAACAATCTGTAATTGCAATGTTGGGTATTTCCACAATACCAGAATGCTACACAAAATGCTTCTCACAGCGCACTGCAAAGTATTTTTGTGGCCCCAGAAAATAAATTGAAGATCTTTTATGCTGGTGTGTTACAGAAGAATTATGGGGCAAGGGTAAGGAACTTCACGCGTGATATTCAAAAGAGGCATGCTTGGAAACTCAGTGTCAGGCTTGAGTAGATAAATTTACTGAAGTATGGAAAAATGTTTAATCAGATTTTAACATAAATTAATTAACCATCAAGTAAAGGAAAAGCAAACACTGGAAATTTGGAAGAAAAAGGAAAACGGGAAAATCTTTGATCAGGCTGCATCTGTAGATGGATTGCTTTATCTTTCGGGCGTGGGCCCATGCGAGAATGGTTTAGATCAGGACCAACAGCGGGTTTTTTTTAGCGTGCAGTCGAGCTGTTTAAGTATGTGGGTCCTTTAAATTGTGTGTGTTGCCGAGGTAACTTAAAAGGGTTGATTTGTGTGTGGGTTGCGTGGGGAGCTTTGTGATGCTGCTTGGCCATGAATCTTAAATGTTATGTTGTCAGCGACCCTTTCCTTTTCCAAGTTTTGATTCCTTGTTAAAATGGAGTTATTGGAAGCCCGCATTGTGTCTGCCTGTGCATCGGAACCAATTTTTAAAATTCACTTGTGGGATGCGAATGTCACTGGCAAAGCCAGAATTTTATTGCTTGCTCTAATTGCTTCTGAGAAGGTGGTGAGGAGCTGTCATGAACTGCTGCAGTTCGCCTGGTGCAGGTACACCCACAGCGCTGTTAGGGGCAGAGTTCCAGGATTTTGATGCAAATACACCTTTTTAAAGCCGTTTCTGATTTGACAACGGAACCAACCGACTGCTGCAAACCATCATTCTTTTCTAAATTGAAGCCATCATGACTATGTGTATGGGTCTATTAACACTGGTGTAAATCACTTGATTAGGTTTTAACAGACTTCCTCTCGTTAAATACTTGCAATAAGAAAACGCAATAATATAAATTGTCCTCTTCATATGGGAATGCAAATTCCCAAGAGTCCAGCACTTAAAAGCTTTTTGGCTAAGATGAGCGTGAGGTCAGGTGTAATGCCTGGATCTGTTATGTCTCTTGTGTGGGGGCCATGAATTGGATTCAATTTGGATTGGTTTTTGGAGCAGGCAAGGAGCTGGATTAGGGGTTTGCCCCGTCCACACTCGCTCTGGCTTTGCAACCCTGATAAAGTAATTTAAAAAAACATTGGGCGGGGGGGGGGGGGGGCGGTTATTGCAAGTATTGTAGAAATTGCGGGGAAAAGAACAACATTGTTATAGTCAGCAATAAGATGCAATCCTCCTCGTTGTGTTAGTGGTTCCACTTCACCAAACGCTGGGAATAGTTGTATCCTGTTGAACTAGGCTCTGTATGTCACGTGCATCCCAGCAATATGATGGGAAATGCTAACATCTTCGGGGGGCTCAAGTACTGCTTTTTTTTCTCGCCTCTCTGGATTAAATTTAAAGTTTTCATAATTTATGTTTGTGACATGCCATTTTGGTTCTTTTCCATGCCACTGATTGTACCAGTTACACCGCAGTAATGGTTATGGGAGAGAAGTGATTGGAGAGCATTGATTTTGCTGTACTTGAGTTTTATACTTCAGCCTTTCATCATCATAATCTGCTGCTACTTTTTCAAAATCTCAATTGCTTTGTTTCTGGGCTTTGCTTTCTGGGCTGCATACTGTCTGGTTGAGACGGTGGGTAGCTGAGGCCCCTGCTGGGGTCCGAACATTGCCAACGTGGACCAGTCTCAAGGACATTCTAGAGAGTGGTTTGATGATATCATGGTCTCTGATTTTTCTTCCGACCTCCTTTTCCAAAGTGATGCAAATCCCACATCCCACGACTCACTGCACCACAACGCTGATTGCTGTTAATATTTTCTGCTGCTGTTCTTGTATTTTGTGTGCATTAGCCCTGTGCCACTCCCATGCTTGACCAAGAAGCCAAGTTGCCAGCTGTTTCTTTAATTGTTCTGTAGTGATGAGTTTGAACAGTGCTGTTTTACTCTGCTGACTTTTTTCTGTTAATATGGGGTACCTCTGCTCATCATTCTGGTGAAGACCGATTCCAAACTTCTAAGAGTACTGTGGTTCGGCGGACAGGGTATCACCATGTCGTACTAACTGCTATACAATTTACTGTATGTGAATGATTTATGTCTTGGTATTTACTTGGCTGGAATTATGCTATATGATTATTTTCATTGGGAATGCTGTAATGAAACTGGAATTACTTTAATCCGCTCTGTAAAATATCCGTGGAGGTTGCAGGAGAATAGAGAATTTTGATTGTGGCAACCACGCAGCATGGTAGCACAGTGGTTAGCACAGTTGCTTCACAGCTCCAGGGTCCCAGGTTCGATTCCTGGCTAGATCACTGTCTGTGCGGAGTCTGCACGTTCTCCCCGTGTCTGCATGGGTTTCCTCCGGGTGCTCCGGTTTCCTCCCACCGTCCAAAGATGTGCGGCTTAGGTGGATTGGCCGTGCTAAATTGCCCTTAGTGTCCAAAAAATATTAAGTGGGGGTTACTGGGTTACAGAAATAGGGTAGATACGTGGGCTTCAGTAGGGTGCTCTTTGTACGGGCTGGCGCAGACTCAATGGGCCGAATGGCCTCCTTCTGCACTGTAAATGCTATGATTCTATGAACCAGTGGGTTTGCTGAAATATCACGAGGGCGTTAGCTCTACATCGAAAGGTGTTAATGTCATTGGTACTTTTAACACCACACATTGTAACTAATAAATACTTGAGTGAATTTTCAATTGGTATTTGATTTCACTTAGGAGGAAATACTGATAGGTTTTGAAACCTCAAAGCGCTGTGACTATGTTGCAGCTTTCACTTGCTCCAGGATTCTGCACATGCTGCATTGTTGAGTTTTTAAAAAATGTTATCACAGCAAACTTGGAAGTGTTCAGCATTGTCTGTAGTCTGCAGAGAGCGTGTGGCAACCCTTTGTGAATGTTCACACTACTGTACTGCAAACTCTTGACAGAATTGGACAATGTATTTTTTAAGTAGACTACAGTGATCTTTTATGAGTTCCAGAGTCTATACAGATTTTCCCTCATTACTATTCCATTTGTTTTTATTCTCAACAAAAATTCCAATCTTTGTACACTGTTTTCTTAAAATGGGTTTCTGGAGGAGTTGCTTTTTGCAATGTGCAAAATTCATATGCTGTATATATGGTGAATGTGTTCTGACATGCTGAAGTATTTGCAAAATAGAATGTACTGAATTATTACAATACATTGAGTCCCTCTCATTCCACCACGCTTGTAGCTTATAGCATAGATCAAACTTCAGTGTGATAACCGGTCATACGGATCCGGGAGATTTTGTGCAGGGGCTCTAGAATTTCTCTCAATGCCCAAAGAAAGGGCAATATGTGCAAGGGTTGCTAATCTTTATTGTTGTTGAATGACTGACTGGGAGGTATACACATGTAGAAATTGAGTGAGGATCACATTGAGCTGGCTGCGATGTTCCCTGCAGTTCAAGATTTGTTATTCACTGACATTTACTATAAATGTTCACAGCAGACTGGGCAGTTTGGAAAGGTTACTGCTACTTATGATATATTTAACTGTATGAAGGTCTGCACCTACTGTACTTAAAGATTTTGGAAATGGGGAAAAAGTTGTTTATTTTGAGATTAATATCTCTTTGAGATTAAATACCCTTGGTGAGAATTATATCTGACCAGATGACTAAATCACTGTAATACTTTACTTTAGGTTGAAGACGCAAGTGCTCGATCATGGCTTGAGTTTGTTTACCATGACCCCAAGCAGAGGCATCTGGAACTGAGACTAGGCAGCTTTCCCACTAATGGCCAAGACTAGGTAAGAGCGGACAGTATAATCCACATATCCATGTTGCTAACTCCTGCTGAGTTACACAGAATAACCGTGTGTGGCGGCCTGGCCTGTTTTGTTGTTGCATTTTTTTTCCTGATAAACAACTGGAATTTACAAAGTGTCCTTTTATTTAAAAAAATAACTCAAAAGTACTTTGGACTAATTACATTTTGAACTGTTGCTGCTGTCATTATATAAGTAATCACAGCAGTCAATTTGTGCACAAGGTTCCACAAACCACAAATCTGTTTCTTTTTTTTGATGATGTTGCTTGAATGCATTTTGGCCAGGAGCAAGTTTCATGATTTCCCTCACATTGTGCCTTGGGATCTTTAATATCCTCCCAAACACAGACAGGATCTTGTCTAAACATTGAAATGATGGCACCAGTGACAATGGAGTCTTCCCTCTGTACCGCACCGAATTGTAACCTGGACTACTTTCATGCCTTTTTGATATAAGCTCCCAAGAAGATCTTTTTAAAAAAATGCTGTACATTTTGAAAATGGAATAGATGTGACCGGAGACAAATTACAATGTGAGGTAAACTCTTTAATCACTGAAAATGGTTCAATTTCAAAGATGAGAAATTTCTTCTTTTAAAGACACTGTCCTTTAAAGAGTCAATGCAAGGGCTTTGGGTGTGCTAATACTGGAAAGGACATCATTTTACAAGAAGAGGTAATGAAGCAGTTTTAAAGAAGCTGGAAACCTCTTGACCCTGGTGGACTGTTTATGAAAGGGTCACATGCTTTGGGTAAAAAAGAAGGTGCCTGGAAAATAGTGTTTGAAAGCTGGTCGGCCGGTTTAGCTTTGGGGAGAAAAAGACCAACTGCTTGGGAAAAGAACATACCAGATCCTGAGGCTGCAGATCCAGTTCCAAAGCCGAGAGCAACTGGCCATTGCTCTGAAGTCGTTCTATGTTCTCAAATTGAATGACCGGGTTTTCCTCCAGTCTGGCTGAATCCACATAAAATTAGTGCAAGAGGCATTGATCGTTTTGCAGATCAGTGCTGAGAAAACAACTGATTAACCCAGATGCCATTTCGAGGATACCGCCATCTATTCTTTCCCTTCAATCATTGACTTTTAACCATTTGGAAGAAGTCCCCTATTTTGTTTTTTTTTTGTTTTGGGGGGGTGGGGGGGGGAAGAGAGTGGGTGTGAGGATAGTTAGAGTAATTTGTTATGCTTTCATATTTTATAGTGTATGTTAATAAGCTCTACCTTTCCACTTGATGGTGCGGTTTAATGGAAACATTTAAGTCACTTTTCTCACGATTGGCAGGGTGCAGTGGTATTATCACTTGACGGTCGCATTGGTGAGATCACGGCCCATGTTTAACGGTGCTTTATGCCGGAAAAGAGCGTTCCCTCACCACTCACTCCAGCCAGCACACAAGTATGGCAGCATGTGGGCCTGCTCCTTGCTTTGGGGATGTCGACCTTGCTCGGCTTCTCGGCGCTGTGGATGCGAGATGAGACATCCTGTTCACCCGCGGGGGTCGGAGAACCAGCAGCCGGGTCAGCAATACTGCCTGGGAGGTGGTGGCAGCAGCTGTCAGACCAGAAGGATTGCCGTGCAATGTTGGAAGAAGACCAACCACCTCCACTGAGCTGCAAGGGTAAGTTACCACCTCTCATCTGGCCCATCTTTCACCCCTCAAATTTCCAATACCCCCCCCACAAATCACTAGCTGACACCTGGCACCCTCCCCACATCCGACCTTTGTGCTTGCTCCTTAGCACCCGATGGCACCCACCAGCACAGCTTCTTCATGTTCAGTTGTGGTGCCCACATCTGCAACCTGTGTAGACACCCCCCATATCTATCAAGTGCGTGGCCCACAAAGCCCACTCTTTGTCCGCGAAGGAGAAGATAGCCCATAATAAGCGAAAAAGGACAAGATGGGGGACAGAGTACCAGTGATCTGAATCCTCTTGTCCACCATGCCCTCTTTGTCTGGCTTCTCCACAGACAAGGCTGCTTGCCCCATCTCCTCCTGCATGCCGCCCCGCTGCTATGATTGTGGAGGGCACAGCAGACCAACAAAACTGGAGACCCTCTGGGGGGGGTGTACTGCAGTGCACCACCAGAGCTGTCCAGGCATCAGAACTCCCATTTTGAGCAGTCTGATTCGCAGCATGGGTGGCAATATGGGCCTTGTTATAACGGTTCGCCACCTCAGTCTCCCGCCTCCGCTCTACGGAGGTCATCAGCCAGGACCTCAGCGGATGCCCCTTATCCCCCAAGAGCCAACTCATCGTCTTGGGGTGGTCCTCTAAGACACCGGGGATCTCCGAGTGATCCAGGATGTAGCTCTTATGCACTCTACCTGGGAAGCATGCACATACATGCATGACTCAGAGGTGGTCACACGCGAGTTGGTCATGTAGGGAGTGGAACCACTTCTTGTTAATGAAGGGCACTTCCTGATGCCCCGTTTCGTTTTACTCATTCATGGGACCTGGGCGCCGCAAGTGTCGCAGGCTGTGCCAGCATTTACTGCCCGTCCCTAGTTAAGAGTCAACCCATTGCTGTGGGTCTGGAGTCACATGTAGACCAGACTAGGTAAGGACGACAGATTTCCTTCCCTAAAGTGAACCAGATGGGTTTTTACACCAATCGACAATGGTTTCATGGTCATCATTGGACTTTTAATTACAGATTGTTTCTTTTTTTATTGAATTCAAATTTCGCTGTCTGCAGTGCTGGGATTTGAACCCGAGTCCCCAGAGCATTGCTCTGGGTTTCTGGTTTAGTAGTCCAGTGATAATACCGCTACGTCATGAGTGCCATCAATCACCCACAGGACCTGGGGCATCCTGGCGATGGCGGAGAACCCTGCTAAGCAGGCTTCTTGGTGGGCTTGGTCCCGCTCAAAGTTAACATAGTCTGACCTCACGGATGCACTTGTGGGCTGTAGCATGAAATGGGCACAAGACCCTACTCAAACTCTGGAATGAACCGGTTGCATAAACATTCGGGGGCTGTGATGACCTTCATGGCCTCAAGGAGCGGGTGTCCTCCTCCATGTCCGCGAGAACATGACAGGTGCCACACCTCTTTGTTGAGACGGAGTCTACTGTGGCACATGCTGTCCGTCATCTCCTCAATAGAACAACCTTGGACAGTCACTGGCGTCTCCCTCTGGGTTCCTCCTTGACCTGATGGGTGGCCGTTTCTTCAGGGTTTGCGGCGGCCCCCTGCACGTGGGGTGCCAAATCCAGCCTGCGTTGATGCTGCTGCCTTCTCCGGTGTCTGGCTGCCTGGGCTATCACCAGCACCGCAAGCCCACCCTCTGTGGGACCAGCACCATCCATTTTGGTATCTGTAAGGAATGGAGAAGAAGATAGACCGAAAATCAGTTAGGGCTTCCACCCCGGGATCCACAGATCACCCAACTTGAATGTCTTGCCGCCTTTTGAGTGCTATCCAGTGAGCCGGTTGTGCTGGAGAACCTCGCTCTGCACACTCCACTCCAACCTCCCCGCCCACAGCAGGAGCCCCCAGACTTCAGACCCCTTCCGGGAATATTAGGGAGATGGTGCTCAGGTGCCCTACCCTGATCCACACACTTGCCCTTTGGTCGCAAGGATATTCCCTGTGTGAAGCCCAGCTAGTTAGTGTTTGATTGTTTGTTGGCTGCTGTCTCTATGGTGCTGACGCTTCTAGAGTTCAGGCAAAGTGTTCAGGTTTCAAAGTTTGATTGAAATTCGATGCAGTAATCATTGTCTGAGTTGTGGCACGAGTACACACGAGAATGCACTTGAGAATATTTTGTTTATTAAAACAGTCGCAGCTCAAAGTGGTGCACAGTGTGCACCTGACCAGAACCCGAATGAGCAGGTTCTTCCCGGAGGTGGAGGACAAATGTGAGCGGTGCCAGAGGGGCCCGGCCAACCACACCCACATGTTTTGGGCTTGCCCCAAGCTTGCTGGGTTCTGGACAGCCTGCTCCGAGGCAATGTCCAAGGTTGTGGGGGTGGGGGTGAGGGTGAAACCATGCCCAATAGTGGCAATCTTCAGGATATCGGAGCAGCCAGAGCTACACGTGGGGAAGGGGGCCAACGCCCTTGCTTTCGCTTCCCTAATCGCACGGCGGAGAATCCTGCTCGGCTGGCGATCGGCAGCACCACCCACAGCTGCAGACTGGCTCGCTGACCTCTCGGAATTTCTCCACCTGGAGAAGATTAAGTACGTCACCCGAGGATCAGAGGAAGGCTTCCTGGATACGTGGGGGCAGTTCGACGGCCTGTTCCAAAACCTGTTCGAGGGCAGCAACGAGGAGTAAGCCAGGGGAAAAAAAGATGAAGAACCAAAGGACTGTGCAACCTGGGGAAGTGGGTGGGGGGGGGGGGGGGGGGGCGGGGGGGGGATGAAAATGGGGAAACCACAAGAGAAGAGGGAGGGTGCTGAAACCAATGGGAGCGGGAGGAAGGGGGGATATCATAGACTGATCCAGAGGGCAGCAAAATGTACGTACAGTTAGTCAAATGAAGGACAAAACAAACCTCTCTGTAAAATAAAGCAAATTAGCGTGGGCAAGAAAAATGAAATGTATATACACAACAACTGTTTATAAATATGAGAAAAGCCAATAAAAAAATTTTCAAAGAAAAAACACTAACAGTATTTTGAAAATCAACTTCCTAACATTCCACATATCACACTAACCATTCCAAAACCCTACTTGGAACGGGCCTTGAAGGACAAGTGGGTGGCTGAGGACAGATCGGTCACCAGCGTAGAGGTTGGCATAAAGTGCAGAGGTGAGGAGCCACTGGCCATCATCCAGATGACCTGTCACATGTGAGTTGTTAATGCCGTACGGAATGATTCACCCCTCCCACTGACCACATGTCCATTATCCCGCAGGATCTCCTTCTGACGGACCCGGCCCATCCAGGTGGTCCCCCCACCCCGCTCCTCCGCCTCCCATTACAACACCTCGGAGGGGAGCTCCGAGACGACCATATTCACGGCACAGCTGTCATCCTCCTCCCTCCACCTGCCCAGAGACAGCTACCTCAGTGGGCGACAGAAGTGGTCAGGCTTCAGGGGCACATTCTGATGAGCACCACGCAGCTGCTGATGCACATCAGGTGGCGGCAGGAATGCCCATACGAGGCAGCAGTTAGAGATCTGTTGGATCCCAGGACCTAGCTGGGTCCCAGTCAGATGCTGAGCCTCTGAACCAGATTTACCCGGAGTTGATGCAGTCAATAGGGTGCGGCCGTGATATTCAGAGGGGGATTTCAGAGACATTCCAGCAGATCCACAGCCAATTGGAGGAATCCCAGAGGCTACGGGCACGGGAGATGGCGCCGTCACTGCATGGCACGGAGGCCAACACTGCTCAGGTGGTGACCGCAGCAGAGAGCCTGGTGCACAACGTCAGCAACAGTGGTGTCCAAGGCGTGGCTCAGTCAGTGACGGCCTGGATGAGCGCCTCGGCAGCGTGTTGGACTCGCTAGGGGACGTATTCCGGTCCCAGGTGGACCACTCGAGGCGCTGCAAAGCATGTCCCAGTCGCAGGTCGGCATTGCTGGGGCACTCCAGAGCATGTCCCAGTCACTGAGGAGCCTTGCTGAGGACGTCAAGACCATGTTGCAGACCTTGGGGAGTCGCCAGGGCTGGCAGAGCCAGATGATGCAGGCGCAGCTGGGGCTCAATCCAGCTGCCTCTCCGTCCTGAGGTGGATCCCATGGGCACCGACCGGGAGGAGGAGGCGCTGGGTGCCAACCCGAAGCTGCACTACGGAGTGGCGACGGCGGCCACCAGCTCCCCCGAGTCCCACCCCTGAGAATGGCGCATCTTGGAGTTAGCCCCCTGGAACAGTGTGACATACTGGCAAATGGGCTGAGGTCCGCCGGCCCCAGGGTCACCAGAGGTTGCTCAAATGGGGAATTGAAGGCCACAGGACGCGATGAGCAGCAGGCTGCCTCCATCTCTGATCTGCATCCTGGGGACACGCAGGGGCTTTGTTATATCTGGTCTCTTCATCAGTCACCGGCCTCCATACTGGGGTCATGTGCTAGATCCTCAGCAGGTACCCCTTATCCCCCAAGAGCCAACTGGCCAATCTGGGGTGGTCCTCAAAGAGACCGGGTGTGTCCGACTGCCCCAGGATGTAGCTGTCCTGCCCAATCCCTGGGAAATGTGCCCACCCATGCATGATATCGAGGTGGTGGTCGCACATGAGCTGGACGTTCAGCAAATAGAACCCCTTCCTGTTGATGTAGTGCAGGTATGCGCAAAGTGACAGCGTGCCACCTGGACCTGGGGCATCCCGTCGTTGGCAGAGAATCCTGCTGTCCAGGCCTCTTGGGCCAGGTGCCACGTCAAAGTTTTTATAGCTTGCTGCCTGGGCAAACAGGGCACCCATGATATCCCGGGTGCACTTGTGGGCTGTAGCTGTGAGGTGCCACACAAATACCCGCTCGAGCCCTGGAATGATCCTGAGGTGTATCCCGAGGTGTAGAGGTTCAATGCTGTGGTGACCTTGACTGCCACCGGGAGCGAGCATCCTCCTCCACGTGGTGCCAAGTCCGTGAGGACGGGTACGGGTGCCGCACCATCTCCTTGTTGAGGCAGAACCTACTAAGGCACACGCTGTCCGTCATTTGTTCGGAAAACCAGCAACGCCTGCACACCAAAGGCCGTTGCTGGCATCCCCCTCTGGGTCCCTCCCTCGCTTGATGTGTGGCCGGGTCCTCGGGTGTGGGGCAGGGCCCTGCACATGGGCCGCTGCCTTTTCCACCTCATGGCCCCTGGCCTACCCAGCAGCGCCGCGATGACGGCCTTTCAGGGGTTTAAGTTATCATCTGTTTTATATAATATCTGTAAGGAATTGGAGAGGTTAAGAGACTGGCGACTACATCTCCTGCCATCCGACATGTTCCGCTCATGTACCCCTGGCCGTGTGAATTAGTTTATTTTCAGTCCGGATGAAATGATCAATCGAACACCAAGTTACTTCAACGTACGTTTATTCACGGCCGGGACTTGAGCACTGTACATCAGAGTGTCTACAGATGCAAGTCGAAGTTAATACAGCAGACAATTACTTATATAATAAAATGACAATGTTTCCTTCCCAAGGACAGCCCCTTTAGAGGAGGCCTGAGAAATACAGCATTCTGTGGCTCTCAGCTAAAACGATTCCCAAGGCAGTGTTTTGTTACTGCAACTGTCTAGCGCAAAAACACAAGAGATAACATGAATTCCATTAGACCAAAAGTTCTTTTTGACATTTCATTTTCCCATCAAACTTGATTCTAGATCCATACTAAAACTCTGTTTGACATTCTATAGCTTGAGCCATATTCTCAGCCGCAGCAGGGGCCCCTGAACCCCGGACGCCTGCATGTAATGTTACCTGGACTGGGTGCAAATCCCTCCCTGGTTCACTCAGCAAATCCCAGGGACGACCCCCTCTTTCCCCTCCCCCTTTTGACAAAGCCCCCCCCCCCCAAAGCACTGGGGCAGCAACCCCAGTGCCCCTGGGCAAACTGCCTGGGAGCGAACATAGCTACTCATCTCCTCGGATCCATTCCGCCAACTTCACATGTTTAAAAAGGTACTAAGTGGTGCCTGCGGTAACCACTTTCAGGGGAGACGGTTAGTTTACGGGAGGCCGTTAAATATAAGTGGCGATTACTGGTATCTCGCCACACCACACGGCATCCTGATTTCACCAACAGAAGCAGGCTGGTTAGATCGCAAACAGATCGGCGCCCGCCGTGGGTTCTCGATTTTGGCCTTTCCAGCAATCTAATGGTCATGCTCTCGCTCAAGTTTAGGGGATGTGGGGCACTGGTTATGCCAGCATTTGTTGCCCATCCCTAGTTGCCCTTCAGAAGGTGGTGGTGAGTTGCCTTCTTGAACCGCTGCAGACGCTGAGGTGCAGGTACGCCCACTGTGCTGTTAGGGAGGGAGTTGCAGGATGTTGCCCCAGTGCCAGTGAAGGAATGGCGATATATTTCCAAGTCAGGGTGGTGAGTGACTTGGAGGGGAACCTCCAGGTGGTGGGGTTCCCAGGTATCTGCTGCTCTTGTCCTTCTAGATGGTAGTGGATTTTGAAGGTACTGTCTAAGGAATCTTGGTGAGTTACTGCAGTGCATCTTGTAGATGGTACACACGGCTGCCACTGTTCGTTGGTGGTGAAGGATTTGAATGTTTGTGGAAGGAGGAGCGGGCTGCTTTGTCCTGGATGCTGTCGAGCTTCTTGAGTGTTGTTGGAGCTGCCCTCATCCAGGCAAATGGACAGTATTCCATTACACTCCAGACTTATGCCTTGTAAATGGTGGACAGGCTTTGGGGGGCCAGGGGGTTAGTTACTCACCGTAGAATTCTTAGCCCTTGACCTGTCCTGGTAGCCACAGTATTAATGTGGCTAATCCAGTTTCAGATCAATGGTAACTCCAGGATGTTGATAGTGGGGGATACAGCAATGGTAATGCCACTGAATGTCTGGGGTGGTAGTTAGATCCTTTCTTGCACGTGATGGTAATTGCCTGGCACTTGTGTGGCGCAAATGTAACTTGCCACTTGTCAGCCCAAGCCTGGATATTGTCCAGGTTTTGCTGCATTTGGACAGGGACTGCTTCTTTATCTGAGGAGTCGCAAATGGTGCTGAACATTGTCCAGTCATCTGCAAACATCCCCACTTCTGACCTTATGATGAAAGGGAGTTAGTTCATTGATGGAGCAGCTGAAGATGGTTGGGCCGAGGACACTATCTTGAGGAACTCCTGCAGTGATGTCCTGGAGCTGAGATGATTTATCTCCAACCACCACAAGCATCTTCCTTTGTGCCAGGCGTGACTCCAACCAACGGAGAGTTTCCCCCGATTCCCCTTGACTCCAGTTTAACTAGGGCTCCTTGATGCCGTATTTGGTCAATTGCTGCCTTGATGTCAAGGGCAGTCACTCTCACCTCATCTCTGGCATTCAGCTCTTTTGTCCATGTTTGAACCAAGGATGCAATTAGGTCAAGAGCTGAGTGACCCTGGCGGAACCCAAACTGAGCGTCTGTGAGCAGATTATTGCTGAGTAAGTGCTGCTTGATAACACTGTTGATGACTCCTTCCATCACTTTGCTGATGATGGAGAGTAGACTGATAGGGCAGAAATTGTCTGGGTTGCATTTATCCTGTAGTTTAGAGGAAGAAGGAAGGACCGAGTGTTCTACATTTTTGAGGTCCTGTGAATGGATGTATTTGTGTGTAAACCGGAAATGTGACATCGGAGGTAAACCGCCAAATGAGTTGGAAAATAACTCTACATTTTAATGACCCTTTACAATGTTTAATTTGTAAATGATATAAATTTGATGATAAAGGAGATGGTGTATATCTTTTTTTTTTTAGAAAAGTAAATTAAAGCAGCAAGGCAAAACAATATGGAGTATTAAAACATCTCTTTGTTCCTTTAACCAATCTCAGTTGGGGGAGGTGTTCAGCGGAGGAAAGGGAGTGAGTGGAATAGAGGATAGTTCAGCAGTGACTCAGAGGGCAGAACCTTGCGGGAAGCTTTGAGGCATATTGAAGGCAAACTGTTTGGTTTGGGGAGTTTGAGGGGTGGAACATTGTCAGCCAGATAAACAGGAACAAACTTTGTAAGAAGAAAAGCGAATGTTTAATAGATTGTGAACTTTAAAACTCTGCTGAGCAGAGCTGATTTTTACACAATTGTTATAAATTATTGCATTGTAATGTGCAAGAACGTACCTTAATAGCTACTAATCTTGTATCATTTTGACCAAAGTGGAGTTTGTGGAGAAAATCTGTATTATTTTTTTTAACGGTTAACTTTTTTGGTATTGGCACATGATTTCTACAATGGAGTGCAGTTCGAGAGCTGAATTGCATCTGCATTAATTTGTTTTATTTAGAAATCAGCTGGTCTGCTGAAGCCATGGGGAGCTGCTGGAGCTGTCTGGATAAAGACACAATCGCAGACAACCACCCAACCAAATTCAAGGTAACATTTTCACGTTAACCCAAAACAATTTGATCGATTGGCTGTCATTAATTGAAACCTTCCTCAACTGAAAGAAATACTTTTTGTAAAAGCCAGAGCAGTTCTTAATATGTTCCCTACATTATTTGCAATAAGAATAACAACTTAACTTTTTTGTTTGCATGGGCTACTTAGGCAAATATCCTAAAGTTTTGTTCTCTTTTTGCATGGAGTTCAAATTGACCAATGGATATTATGATCCCTGACCAGACCCCAACCCTAATATTTTAGTTTATTTTGAGACTTTGCAGCAAGAATGATTTGCTCCAGAAGTGATTGCATGAAAAAATAGGGCTTTGGCATTTCTAACACACAATTTCACACTCGAAAAAGAACACCTTACAATTAGCCTTATCACAATTATACAATTTCCCATTAAACAACAAAAAAGGAATATACAGCTCTCAATCCAACATGACATGCAGTAATATTTGTGTTACAGAACAGATTCAATCTGGTTCTTGTTCAGACTCTGGCGGAATATTTTCAAAATAGCTGCTTCAACTTGGTTGTTTTAGCCTCTTTTGACTGCTGAGCCTCACAAATACCACTACTTTTTCTTAAACTATCGTACTGGAAAAGAAAACTGCCTTTCCTTGTGGCCTGAAAAACGATGGTCGTCAGATCAAACTTCGCTTCCAAAAGCCTTTTCTCCAAAACCCTGTCTCTCTCCACAGCTTTCTCCAAAACTGCCTCTCTCCACAGCTTCTCAAAATGTCTCTCTGCCTTCCTTGGCTCCACCCAGCAATGACCTCGCCTCCCCAAGCTTAAAAAAAAGCATTCTCTCTGCAGGCTGCAAAGCACTTTAACTCCCCAGGGACCTCCCTAGGCAAACCAGTAGGCCAGACTGAAAAACACACTCCTTGGTCAATTTCACGTGCTGACTGCTAAAACTACCCAGACCCTGCAGATAATTTTTTAAAAAAAAAACCCTGACCACTGCAAACAAACACATTCTAATCCCTTGCTTTGAACCCTTAAGTTGTCCCAATATTTAGAAGCTAATATTTCTAAAATGTTTTGGTATTTCCCCATTAATTGAAAGCTGGGAATGCACCAAGGTCGACATTATTGGATTGAACTTGAATGGAGATCGTGGGAGGGGGTTGAGTTAATGGACAGTGGTTGAGAGGTTTGTGGAAAGGCTTTGGTTTTGTTTGTGTTTAGCTACAGAATGTTTTGGCTCATACACAGCTTGATGTTGGACAAGCATTTGCATAGCTTCGTATGACACAACGTATGTGACCAAGGGTGGAGGGGTAAATCCGAATGTTATAGCCGTATGTATATGAAAGCTGACTGGAGGTGTGCGAAGAATAGATAAAACATGATTCTCAGTACATCATTACAATGATACTCTCCCACAGGTGACAAACGTAGATGATGACGGTAATGAGCTGGGCTCAGGGATCATGGAACTGACCAGTTCTGAGCTGATTTTGCACACCAGGAAACGAGATGCTGTGAGATGGCCGTACCTCTGTCTGCGCCGCTATGGTTACGACTCCAACCTCTTCTCATTTGAAAGTGGAAGAAGGTGTCAGACTGGGCAAGGTTCGTTTTTGAATTGTCAGCTGAACTGTTTAATAATATTCTGGAAGCTCTTCATTCTTTTCTATAAATGTACTAAACAAATTCTGTATCATTCAGGCCAGTGGCTTTTGTTTAATAGGAAACTTTGGAACACAATCCTAAACCCGGCGACACAGTGGCTAGCACAGTTGCTTCACAGCTCCAGGGTCCCAGGTTAGAATCCCGGCTTGGGTCATTGTCTGTGCGGAGCCTGCACGTTCTCCCCGTGTCTGCGTGGGTTTCCTCTGAGTGCTCCTGTTTTATCCCACAGTCCAAACATGTGCAGGTTAGGTGGATTGGCCATGCTAAATTGCCCCTTAGTGTCCAATAGGTTGGGTGGGGTTACTGGGTTATGGGAATACGGGATTATGGGGACGTTGCTCTTTCAGAGGGCCTGTGTAGACTCGATGGGCCGAATGGCCCCCTTCTGCACTGTAAATTCTATGATTCTCTTCCATCCCACAAATAGCCAATCTGTCTCTTCAGAAAGGCAAAGCTAAACTGAGGTAACCACTAGAGGCTAATCCAGGAAAAACAATAAGCTTGTCTCCGGTTGCTGAAATAAAATCCAGCAGATGGTGGTTGCTCACGTTGCTATGAAACCTCAACTAACTATTTAAGGGCACATGTTTTCGGGAGAGTTCGATGGGAACAGATGGAAGAAAAGAATAAGATGGTACTCTGATAAAGTTCGGATATGTGGGGTGGAGGAGGTGATAGTAGAGCTTAAATCACTGGGATAGATATGTTGGGCCAAATGCTGAGTGAGGCTAGTTGGATTTCTCTTGCAGTGAGTCAAAATGAACGCAGCACACTGATCGACCTTCTGTGCTATAACCATTCCAAATGTTTTAGATCACTTCAATACAGTGTGTATAAAATGCATACTGTTAAATAAGAACATAAGAACTAGGAGCAGGAGTAGGCCATATGGCCCCTCGAGCCTGCTCCGCCATTCAATGAGATCATGGCTGATTTTTTTGTGGACTCGGCTCCACTTTCCGGCCCGAACACCATAACACTTAATCCCTTTATTCTTCAAAATTGTGGAAGGATCCCTATTTACATGAGCTGTTTCTATTTCTTTAGTCAATGGCTGAATATAAATCGCACTCTAACACACCAAAATTGATTAGGGATTAAAAGAAATACTGCAGTTGCTCTAATCTGAAACAAAAACAGAAAATGCTGAAAAATCTCAGGTCTGACGGCATCTGTGGGCAGAGAACAGAGCTCACGCTTCAAGTCTGGTTGACCCTTCGTCATATGTGTGGGCGGTGGCGTAGTGGTTTTGTCACTGTGTCATGTGAGAGTACCTTTAAGAAATGGGTGTTTACTACTGCAGTGATGTCCGAGAGTGTGGAGAGCTGGGCTGTTGGTCAGCTTTTTACTTTTGTTTTAGGCTGTTTGTTGCAGGGTGTGTTTTAGTTTAGTTTTCATTGTTGGAGCTGAAGTCAGACAGCAGGTGTACTGTTGATCTCTCTGCCATGAAAAGACTATCTCTTGATCATAGAATATACAGTACAGAAGGAGGCCATTCGGCCCATCAAGTCTGCACTTAAGCCCTCACTTCCACCCTATCCCCGTAACCCAATAACCTCTCCCAACTTTTTTGATTACTATGGGCAATTTAGCATGGCCAATCCACCTAACCTGCATGTCTTTGGACTGGGGGAGGAAACCGGAGCATCCGGAGGAGACATGGGGAGAACGTGCAGACATGGGGAGAACGTGCAGACTCCGCACAGACAGTGACCCAGCGGGGAATCGAACCTGGGACCCTGGCGCTGTGAGGCCACAGTGCTATCCACTTGTGCTACCGTGCTGCCCATTTGGTGAATTCAGAATTATAAATGATCTCAGTAGTGAATGTAGTCCTAATGTGCTTCTGTTAAAAGGTGTTTCTTTTGTCTTCTGGATGTTGTTTGGAAAGTTATTAAGGATTACTTAGTGTTGTATTCTTTGGGGGTTGTATTTGAATTGATGGTTGCTAAGATGTTCACTGTATTTTAAAAAGGTTAACTTGAGTTCATAGAATAAACATTGTTTTGCTTTAAAAAATACTTTTCCATTTCTGCTGTACCACACCTGTAGAGTGGGCCGTGTGCTCCCCATACCACAATCTATTAAAAGTCTTGGGTCAGGTGAACTCCATGATACACTTTGGGGTTCTGAAAAACCTGGCCCATAACAACTGGACTAGTAAACCAGAAACCCCGGCAATGCTCTGGGGAACCGGGTTTGAATCCCACCACTGCAGATGGTGAAATTTTGAATTCAATAAAAATCTGTAATTAAAAGCCTAATGATGATCATTAAACAAACCATTGTTGACTGTCGTAAAATCCCATCTGAGTGGAGGGCCTGAGTAGAGGGTAGCGATTGACAAAGATGGTCTGAAACACAAAGGGAATGTTAATGATGGTGATTATGGCTAAGAAGGATGCTGACAGTGGCACATTAAGCTATCAGAATGTGTAAATGGCAGAACAAAGGTGAGCAGTGTGCCAAACGGCAATGAGGAACAGGGCACACCGGGTGGAGTGGGGTGGGGAGAGGGGAGATAGTGGTGAGGGATAAATGAATCAGTGGAAGAAGTGATAGTCTGAAGTTGGTGAACTCAATGTTAAGTCCGGAAGGCTGTAATGTGCCTAATTGGAAGAGGAAGTTCTGTTCCTCCAGTTTGCGTTGGGCTTCACTGGAACATGCAGCAGGCCAAGGACGGACATGTGGATGAGAGCGCAGGACGGTGAGTTGAAATAGCGAGCGACATTAAAGTCTGGGTCCTGCTTGTGGATGAATGTGTTCTGCAAAGTGGTCGCTAGTTTGTGTTTAGTCTCTCCAATGTAGAGGAGACATTGGGAGCAGCGAAGGCAATTGAAGAGGCGCACGTGAAGCGCTGCTTCACCTGAGGAGTGTTTAGGCCCTGGAATGGGGAACAGGGAAGAGGTAAAGGGGTAGGTGTGCACCTTCTGTGATTACATGGGAAGAGGGTAAGATGTTGGGGTGATGGAGGAGTGAACCAGGGAATCACCGATGGAACAGTCCCTGTGGAATGCTGACAGCAGGGAGTGAGGGGAAGATGTGTTTGGTGGTGGCATCATGCTGGAGTTGGCAGAACTGGCGAAGGGTGATCTTTTGAATGCGGAGACTGATGGGGTGAAAAGTGAGGACAAGGGGGACCCTATCCTGGTCCTGGGAGATGGGGAGAGCAGAGGCGCAGGAGATTGGTTGGACACGGTTGAGAGCCCTGTCAACCACAGTGGGTGGGAAAGCACGATTGAGGAAGAAGGGAGACATGCCAGCAGCACTGTTTTGGAAAGTGGCATCATTGGAACAGATGCAGCGAAGGGACTGGGAGAATGGAATGGAGTCCTTACAGGATGTGGTGCTGTAGTCGATGTAGCTGTGGGAGACAGTGGGTTTGTAATGGATACTAGTGGACAGTCTGTCCCCAGAAATGGAGATAGGTCACGGAAGGGAAGTGAAGTGTTGGAGATGGACCACGTGAAGGTGATAGAGGGGTGGATATTGGAAACAAAATTGATAAAATCTGTGTGGGAAGGAACTGGGCAAGAGAGAGGATGCAAGTCCAGATTGGAAGAAGTAAGTTCAGTCGGACAGGAACAGGCTGATACGATGGGCCTTGTGGATTTTGAGGAGGAGGTAGAAGCGGGCTGTGTGGGGTTGGGAGACTCAGGTTGGAAGATCTCCATAGGACATGAGGTCAGTGACATTCCTGGGAATAATGGCTTAATGCTTGATGGTGGGGTCATGGTCCAGGGGGAGGTAGGAGGAAGTGAATGAGAGTTGGCGCTCAGCCTTTGAGTTAGAGGTCAGTATGCCAGACAACAACAACCCCACCTTTGATGACAAAGGCAAGGTTCGACCTGTGAGAGAAGAGCGCAACCATTTCAGAAGGAGACCGGTTCGAGTGGGTGAGAGGAGCAGGGCAATTGAGACGGTCGATGTCACGCCGACAGTTCTCACTGAAAAGATCAAGAGCAGGTAAGCAGCTGGAGAGAGATACTTGAGGCAGATCTGTTGAATGGGGTGAGGACTCCTGCCCGAAGAAGTGAGCAAGCAGACTAATGCGGGGCAAGAAGAGTTCAGCATCGTGTCGAACCCAAAGTTCATTGAAGTAAGGGTATGAAGCGGAGTCCTTTGCTGAGTACAGCATGTTCAGCCTCAGAGAGGGGGAGGTCTGAGGGTATGGTGAATGCATAGCAAGGGCTGGGGTTTGTAGGGATGGGGTCCGAGGGACAGGGAGGGATGGGCGTTGGGATCGATGAGCTGTTGGAGTTTGCGTTCCTTAACACCTTAAATGCGTTGGATGAGACGAGGAATGAAATGAAAGGGGACAAGGGTGCAGAGGAGATTTACGAGGATGTTGCCTGGTATGGAGGGAAGATCTTATGAGGGAAGGCTGAGGGACCTGAGGCTGTTTTTGTTAGAGAGAAGAAGGTTAAGAGATGACTTAATTGACGCATACAAGATAATCAGAGGATTAGATAGGGTGGACAGTGAGAGCCTTTTTCCTCGGATGGTGATGTCTAGCATGAGGGGACATAGCTTTAAATTGAGGGCAGATAGATATAGGACAGATGTCAGAGGTAGGTTCTTTACTCAGAGAGCAGTAAGGGTGTGGAATGCCCTGCCTGCAACAGTAGTGGACTCGCCAAGGATAAATATATGGACAATAAGGGAATAGTGTAGATGGGCTTTAGAGTGGTTTCACAGGTCGGCGCAACATCGAGGGCCGAAGGGCCTGTACTGCGCTGTAATGTTCTATGTTCTATAAAGGACAGCTTTGAGGTAGGGTGAGTCGGTACTGTTGGAGAAACCTATCGAGTGTTTGTATACCACGGCACATGGCACTGAATGTGGATCTCAGGATGCGGTGAGAATAACAGCCTGAAGAACATTGTACGTCCTAGAGATATCTGTAATCCTGGGTGCATTCAAAACATAATGGGTGGAACTTGAGTAGGAATCCACATTGGGAAAGTCGGAAATGGGGACAGTCGCTGAGGAAGGAAATGGAAGTGAGTTTTGATGAACACCTTGTCAAACATCAGGAGGGAAATGGAAAGCATTGAAGATGGACAGGGCAAAACAGATAAAACAGAAATCCTGCTGGAGAGATAAGGGCCGGGATTCTCCGTGAACCAGTCCGTCGTCAGACCGCCAAGAAGGTGCGGAATCCTCCGCAACTTCAGGAGCTAGGCTGGTGCGGTTGGCGCAGCGCCAATCGGCGCCGAAGGGCCTCCGCCAGCCGGCACAAGTTGGCGCATGCGCGGTAGCGCCAGCGTGTTCTGGCATGATCCCAGCGCATGCGCAGGGGGTTCTTCGCGCCATGGCCATGGCGGACTGTTGCAGCGGCCAGCGCGGAGAGAAAGAGTGCCCCCATGGCACAGGCCTGCCCAGGGCCGGATCCCCCCGCGCCCCCCAAAGGACTCCGCAGGCCGCCCGCAGAGTCCGGTCCCGCCGGTAAGGACCTTGTTTGATTTACGCCGGAGGGACTGGCCAAAAACAGGCGGCCACTGGGGCCATCGCAGAGCGGAGAATCTCCGGGGGGGGGGGGGCACTGCCAACGACCCCCGACCGGTGCGGCGCGATTCCTGCCCCCGCCGAAAAACCGATGCCAGAGAATCCGGCAGCCAGCGGCGGGGCGGGATTCATCCCGCCCCCCCCCCCTGGCGATTCTCCGGCCAGGCGGGGGGTCGGAGAATCCCGCGCATGGTGTTGTTCTTGTTCTGGGAGCTGCGTAGTATTTGTTATAGTTTCCGTCCGCCACCTACTGTACACTAAAAGTAACTGCAGGAAAGCTTGTAGCACTGATTTGTCTTGGAGTAGAAAAGCACAGTAAGTGATCACATTGACCATCAATGGAACTGGGAGCCAGTTCTATTACTGTAGCACTTAAATGCAGTGTTTCCTGCATGCAACCATTCTTGATCCTGAGTGCTGGGTATGTGTGGCTTAGTGTTATGGTGCGTGAAATTAGGACGATTTGATAAAGCCACTGATTGCCAGATCTCAAGTGGTAAACCAATCAAAGCAGCCCTGCATTTCATTGATTAAAATCACAGTAAACTTTTCCTTGATGCCTTGTGACTTTCACAATTTTTATGCAATAGCTAATTGATGATTACTTATTTTACAGGCATTTTTGCCTTCAAATGTGCACGTGCTGAGGAGATTTTTAACCTTCTTCAGGAGATCATGCAGTGTAACAGTATTAATGTAGTTGAGGAACCCATGATGATATCAAGAAACACTCATCCAACAGAACTTGATTTACCAAGGACACCTCAAACACCAACCAGTGAGTCATTGTGGCAGATGTTTCTGGGCTGTTTGGGTTTGTATGTTTTATTGGGTTAGGTGTGCTGGACAGATATTTTCTTATAATCCTGAAAGCCATATTATCCAACTGTATAATTACAACCACCTACAACAACAACTTGCATTGATATAATCATTGCAAGGATCCCCCTATTTAAACCATTTGTTTCCTGTTTTTCTCTTTTCTTTTGTACTATTACAATTTTGATCCAAGGAAGGTTAAGGGACCTGCGACTTTAAGGAAAGTGGCTTGTGCCTTTTAATTCAAACAAGCAGATTCCAGAAGGCTGTGCTGCTTTAGCCTGGTGATTGCAGATTGGCTGACATCAGTGCTGACTCAATTTGATTGATGTGGTTGGTGGCCAATGAAATGGCCCAGAAGGCTGTGATTCTACCTGGCATCAGGCGGTGATTGGCTATTTCTCCTCCGAGGTGCTTTTCAGTGCCAAGGCTGATTTTTGTTTCCGAATGAATGTTTCTGCAAGAAGACCATCAACTGTACACCGGTCGGTGGCTTCAGTCAGCCTGCTGGAAGGACAGCGTCCGGCAAAGAATCCAACATCGAAAGCAAGGACTCTTGTCCTTTTTACCTTCATCCCTATTATTTCTACCCCTTTCCACCCATCTGTGTTTGTTTGTCTTGTTTGTGTGTTGGTAGAGGGTGGGACAGTTAAGGGGACGGAATAGGTTAGCTTGTCATTATTCTTTGTAATTACTGCAGATTTCTGTTATAAATAAACATTAATTGTGTCTCAACTTACAAACCTGGTGACTAAATTATTGGGCAGCCAAGGGCCATTAAGATTTCAGAAATTTTTATATGCATTATTGATTAATTCACTTGTGTTGGGACTCCGGAGCCTATGGGGCTGGAATTGACCGTGCAGTAGCCCAGGGTGTCGTAACATCTTGATGTAGAACAAATGTCCCAAGATGCTCCACAGATGTGTAATGACAAGTTGAACATGAAGGCAAGGCAGGCGATACTAGGAGGGGTGATGCTTGGCTGACAAAGTTGATTTTCAGGCGGGATTGAAAAGGAGGAGAGACATGATGGAAGAATAAGTGGGCAAATTACAGAACATGAGGCGTAAATGGCTGAAGACACGGCTACCAATCAGTGAAGTGAAGGGAGGGAGAAAAGGGCATAGTCACACGAAAGGTTGGATCTGGGGTTTGAGGGCTTGAAGAGGTTGCATAGCTAGGGAGGGACAAGGTCATGAAGAGATTTATAATCTTATTAGTGTCACAAGTAGGCTTACATTACCACTGCAATGAAGTTACTGTGAAAATCCCCTAGTCGCCACACTCCGGCGCGTGTTCAGGTACACAGAGGGAGAATTCAGAATGTCCAATTCACCTAACAGCATGTCTTTTGGGACTTGTGGGAGGAAACCGGAGCACCCGGAAGAAACCCACACAGTCACGGGGTGAACGTGCAGACTCCACACATACAAAGAACAAAGAACAACAAAGAACAAAGAAATGTACAGCACAGGAACAGGCCCTTCAGCCCTCCAAGCCCGTGCCGACCATACTGCCCGACTAAGCTACAATCTTCTACCCTTCCTGGGTCCGTATCCTTCTATTCCCATCCTATTCATATATTTGTCAAGATGCCCCTTAAATGTCCCTATCGTCCCTGCCTCCACTACCTCCTCCGGTAGTGAGTTCCAGGCACCCACTACCCTCTGCGTAAAAAACTTGCCTCGTACATCTACTCTAAACTTTGCCCCTCTCACCTTAAACCTATGCCCCCTAGTAATTGACCCCTCTACCCTGGGGAAAAGCCTCTGACTATCCACTCTGTCTATGCCCCTCATAATTTTGTATACCTCTATCAGGTCGCCCCTCAACCTCCTTCGTTCCAGTGAGAACAAACCGAGTTTATTCAATCGCTCCTCATAGCTTATGCCCTCCATACCAGGCAACATTCTGGTAAATCTCTTCTGCACCCTCTCTAAAGCCTCCACATCCTTCTGGTAGTGTGGCGACCAGAATTGAACACTATACTCCAAGTGTGGCCTAACTAAGGTTCTATACAGCTGCAACATGACTTGCCAATTCTTATACTCAATGCCCCGGCCAATGAAGGCAAGCATGCCGTATGCCTTCTTGACTACCTTCTCCACCTGTGTAGCCCCTTTCAGTGATCTGTGGACCTGTACTCCTAGATCTCTTTGACTTTCAATACTCTTGAGGGTTCTACCATTCACTGTATATTCCCTACCTGCATTAGCCCTTCCAAAATGCATTACCTCACATTTGTCCAGGTTAAACTCCATCTGCCATCTCTCCGCCCAAGTCTCCAAACAATCTAAATCCTGCTGTATCCTCAGACAGTCCTCATCGCTATCCGCAATTCCACCAACCTTTGTGTCGTCTGCAAACTTACTAATCAGACCAGTTACATTTTCCTCCAAATCATTTATATATACTACAAAGAGCAAAGGTCCCAGCACTGATCCCTGTGGAACACCACTGGTCACAGCCCTCCAATTAGAAAAGCATCCCTCCATTGCTACCCTCTGCCTTCTATGGCCTAGCCAGTTCTGTATCCACCTTGCCAGTTCACCCCTGATCCCGTGTGACTTCACCTTTTGTACTAGTCTACCATGAGGGACCTTGTCAAAGGCCTTACTGAAGTCCATATAGATAACATCTACTGCCCTACCTGCATCAATCATCTTAGTGACCTCCTCGAAAAACTCTATCAAGTTAGTGAGACACGACCTCCCCTTCACAAAACCGTGCTGCCTCTCACTAATACGTCCATTTGCTTCCAAATGGGAGTAGATCCTGTCTCGAAGAATTCTCTCCAGTAATTTCCCTACCACTGAAGTAAGGCTCACCGGCCTGTAGTTCCCGGGATTATCCTTGCTACCCTTCTTAAACAGAGGAACAACATTGGCTATTCTCCAGTCCTCCGGGACATCCCCTGAAGACAGCGAGGATCCAAAGATTTCTGTCAAGGCCTCAGCAATTTCCTCTCCAGCCTCCTTCAGTATTCTGGGGTAGATCCCATCCGGCCCTGGGGACTTATCTACCTTAATATTTTTTAAGACACCCAACACCTCGTCTTTTTGGATCACAATGTGACCCAGGCTATCTACACCCCCTTCTCCAGACTCAACATCTACCAATTCCTTCTCTTTGGTGAATACTGATGCAAAGTATTCATTTAGTACCTCGCCCATTTCCTCTGGCTCCACACATAGATTCCCTTGCCTATCCTTCAGTGGGCCAACCCTTTCCCTGGCTACCCTCTTGCTTTTTATGTAAGTGTAAAAAGCCTTGGGATTTTCCTTAACCCTATTTGCCAATGACTTTTCATGACCCCTTCTAGCCCTCCTGACTCCCTGCTTAAGTTCCTTCCTACTTTCCTTATATGCCACACAGGCTTCGTCTGTTCCCAGCCTTTTAGCCCTGACAAATGCCTCCTTTTTCTTTTTGACGAGGCCTACAATATCATTCGTCATCCAAGGTTCCCGAAAATTGCCGTATTTATCTTTCTTCCTCACAGGAACATGCCTGTCCTGTATTCCTATCAACTGACACTTGAAAGCCTCCCACATGTCAGATGTTGATTTGCCCTCAAACATCCGCCCCCAATCTATGTTCTTCAGTTCCCGCCTAATATTGTTATAATTAGCCTTCCCCCAATTTAGCACATTCATCCTCGGACCACTCTTATCCTTGTCCACCAGTACTTTAAAACTTACTGAATTGTGGTCACTGTTACCGAAATGCTCCCCTACTGAAACATCTACCACCTGGCCGGGCTCATTCCCCAATACCAGGTCCAGTACCGCCTCTTCCCTAGTTGGACTGTTTACATATTGTTTTAAGAAGCCCTCCTGGATGCTCCTTACAAACTCTGCCCCGTCTAAGCCCCTGGCACTAAGTGAGTCCCAGTCAATATTGGGGAAGTTGAAGTCTCCCATCACCACAACCCTGTTGTTTTTACTCTTTTCCAAAATCTGTCTACCTATCTGCTCCTCTATCTCCCGCTGGCTGTTGGGAGGCCTGTAGTATACCCCCAACATTGTGACTGCACCCTTCTTATTCCTGATCTCTACCCATATAGCCTCACTGCCCTCTGAGGTGTCCTCTCGCTGTATAGCTGTGATACTCTCCTGAACAAGTAGCGCAACTCCGCCTCCCCTTTTACATCCCCCTCTATCCCGCCTGAAACATCTAAATCCTGGAACGTTTAGCTGCCAATCCTGCCCTTCCCTCAACCAGGTCTCTGTAATGGCAACAACATCATAGTTCCAAGTAGTAATCCAAGCTCTAAGTTCATCTGCCTTACCCGTAATGCTCCTTGCATTAAAACATATGCACTTCAGGCCACCAGACCCGCTGTGTTCAGCAACTTCTCCCCGTCTGCTCTGCCTCAGAGCCACACTGTCCCTATTCCCTAGTTCTCCCTCAACCCTCTCACCTTCTGACCTATTGCTCCCGTGCCCACCCCCCTGCCATACTAGTTTAAACCCTCCCGTGTGACACTAGCAAATCTCGCGGCCAGGATATTTATGCCTCTCCGGTTTAGATGCAACCCGTCCATCTTATACAGGTCACACCTGCCCCGGAAGAGCTCCCAGTGGTCCAGATAACAGAAACCCTCCCTCCTACACCAGCTGTTTAGCCACGTGTTTGTCTGCTCTATCTTCCTATTTCTAGCCTCACTGGCACGTGGCACAGGGAGTAATCCCGAGATTACAACCCTCGAGGTCCTGTCTTTTAACTTTCTGCCTAGCTCCCTGAACTCCTGCTGCAGGACCTCATGCCCCTTCCTGCCTATGTCGTTAGTACCAATATGTACAACGACCTCTACCTGTTTGCCCTCCCCCTTCAGGATTCCCTCTACCCGTTCGGAGACATCCTGGACCCTGGCACCAGGGAGGCAACATACCATCCTGGAGTCTCTTTCACGTCCACAGAAGCGCCTATCTGTTCCCCTGACTATAGAGTCCCCTATAACTATTACTCTTCTGCGCTTTGACCCTCCCTTCTGAACATCAGAGCCAGCCGTGGTGCCACTGCTCTGGCTGCTGCTGTTTTCCCCTGAGAGGCTATCCCCCCCGACAGTATCCAAAGGGGTATATCTGTTCGAGAGGGGGACAACCACAGGGGATTCCTGCACTGACTGCCTGCCCTTTCTGGTGGTCACCCATTTCTCTGCCTGCACCTTGGGTGTGACCACACTTACATAACTGCGATCTATGACGCTTTCCGCCACCTGCATGCTCCTAAGTGCATCCAATTGCTGCTCCAACCGAACCATGCGGTCTGTGAGGAGCTGCAGTTGGGTGCACTTTCTGCAGATGAAGCCATCCGGGACGCTGGAAGCCTCCCGGACCTGCCACATCTCACAGTCAGAGCACAGCACCCCTCTAACTGACATTGCGTCAATTAATTAAAATTAAAATGTGTCTTTTTTTTTATATAAATACTTTTTTTTTAAATTACAAAGTTACTGTCAACTATCTGTTTCCTAGCACTAGATTTCTAATAGAAATGCGATAGCTAACTATAATATTCTCCGATCCCTGGCTTAGATATCCTCTAAATTATAATTAAGTTATTATGTTTAATTAGTTCCCAAATACTCAAAAAAATTTAGGTTAGAATCCCAACCAGCCACTCAGGTCACAGCTTTTCTGTGATGTCACTTCAGTTTCCCCCCGACACACACAATTTGAAAAAAAAGGTATAAAAGTAAAAATCACTTGCTTACCTTCTGAGATGTTCTCAGGTTCTCTCGCTGACAGAGACTGCTCCTCCACCTCCTATCCTTGACCTGCACAATGCTAATAATATAATAATATAATATGGCACTTACCTTACACCAATGGGTCTTATTATTAGGTTAGAGGAGGAGGGTGGGTGGGAGACACTACACGTGTAGTGTCTCGGGTTTCCTCTCCACCAGAATTTATTGGGGGGGGGGGGACTTGCCAGAGGTCGAACTTCCGGTTCCCGCCGAAATCCAAAGGGCTGCTCCTGTAAAGGTAAGGTTTTTAAACTCACTACTCACCTCCCAGAAGGCCCCTGCGCACCGCTGCCGCCGAAATCCAAAGGGCTGCTCCTGTAAAGGTAAGGTTTTTAAACTCACTACTCACCTCCAAGAAGGCCCCTGCGCACCGCTGCCGCCAAAATCCAAAGGGCTGCTCCTGTAAAGGTAAGGTTTTTAAACTAACTACTCACCTCCCAGAAGGCCCCTGCGCACCGCTGCCGCCGAAATCCAAAGGGCTGCTCCTGTAAAGGTAAGAGCTTTTAAACTAACTACTCACCTCCCAGAAGGCCCCTGCGCACCGCTGCCGCCGAAATCCAAAGGGCTGCTCCTGTAAAGGTAAGGTTTTTAAACTAACTACTCACCTCCCAGAAGGCCCCTGCGCACCGCTGCCACCGAAATCCAAAGGGCTGCTCCTGTAAAGGTAAGGTTTTTAAACTAACTACTCACCTCCCAGAAGGCCCCTGCGCACCGCTGCCGCCGAAATCCAAAGGGCTGCTCCTGTAAAGGTAAGAGCTTTTAAACTAACTACTCACCTCCCAGAAGGCCCCTGCGCACCGCTGCTGCCGAAATCCAAAGGGCTGCTCCTGTAAAGGTAAGGTTTTTAAACTCACTACTCACCTCCAAGAAGGCCCCTGCGCACCGCTGCCGCCGAAATCCAAAGGGCTGCTCCTGTAAAGGTAAGAGCTTTTAAACTAACTACTCAGTGGACCCAAGCTGGGAATCGAACACAGGTCCCTGGTGCTGTGAAGCAACAGTGCTAATCACTGTGCTACTGTGCCACCTGATTTAAATCTAGTATGTGTACTTTGAATTAATGCATCATTGTAGGTCTGCAACAGCAGGGTGATAGGTTAGTGGGAATTGCTGTCAAACAGAATGTGGTCAGTTGGGTTTTGGATGAGTTGAAGCTTATGGAGGTTAGGAGAGTGGGGGGTAGAAGTCTGGAATATAGGACACTCAGTATGACATCACTGATGCAACAACCCCTTGTGTTTATATAGTGCCTTTAACGTAATCAAATGTCCAAAGATGCGTTACAGGACTGTTTCTAAAGCAAAATTTGATATAGAGCCAGATGAGATACCGAGATAGATGGCCAAAAATGTGGTCAAAGAGATCGGCTTTAAGGAGGAAAAAGACGTGCTGAGGCTTGGGTTGGAATTCCAGAGATTAGAACCTAGGCAGGATAATAATGGAGCAATTAAATTCAGATGCTCAAGAGGCCCGAATTAAAGGAGTACAAATGCATCAGAGGGTTGTAGAGCTGAGGAAAATTAAAGAACTGTGGAGAGAGGGTCAGACTGGTGGTTGTAGAACAGAAGCCAGTGTTGTCAGCATACAGTTGGTAACTGATCTCCTATCTGGATGACTTACCAAGGGCAACATGTGAGGAAGAGACGAGTCCCAAGAATAGATACTTGTTGCTGGTTGAACCACCTTGTGCGCTGGGTACACTGACGTGTAAGGGAGCAAAGATGGGAGTCATATCAGTGGGATTGACGTGGATGGGTGTGTTAAAGTTTTATGGATCAGGATATCAAAAGTAAAGGTGAGGGCCAAGTGAGTAAATGAATAACTGCAGAAATAATGTGGTGAATGGAATGGTGCAAATTTGACATGGAGTTTGAAAGTGTAGTTATGAATAACTTGAATTGTTTTCAAGGATGGGCACAGAAGGGAGTAGTGGTAGGATGAGAGTAAAAGCCCTCTTTTTCTGTCCATGTACATCAAGATTTAAAGCCCCTATTGCTTTGCAGGACTGTAATTTGGGCGGCACGGTGGATAGTGATTCGCACTGCTGCCTCACAACTCCAGGGACCTGGGTTCAATTCCGTCCTCGGGTGACTGTCTGTGTGGAGTCTGAACATTCTCCCCGTGTCCGGGTGGGTTTCCTCCGGGTGCTCCGGTTTCCTCCCACAGTCCAAAGATGTGCAGTTTCAGTGGATTGGCCATGCTTAATTGCCCCTTAGTGTCCAAAAGGTTAGGCGGGGTTACGGGGATACGGTGGCGGCGTGGGATTAAGCAGGGTGCTCTTTCCAAGGGCAGGTGCAGACTGGAAAGTCCAAATGTCTCTCTGAGCATTGTAAATTCTATGAAGGCTGAAGAGACAAGTTACTTTGCTCATTTGCTTGAGTTTAAAATCCGATGTGTGTTACTTACCTGACACCTTCCTACTTCATCATTAGATCCCAAATTTACATATGTTGCTTTTGTTTTTATAGAGTACATGATTTCTCCGACTGGGGGAAGGGGGATGTGCAGAAACTGATTTTCTCCTATTATATCATGCTGGTGTGGCTCTTGGTGTAATCTAAAAATTGTCTTCCTGTTGAATTTATTGGAAGGTCCCAATGATCTTCCCATGAATGTGAAAAAGGCTAATGCTAAAGGAACAAATAGAGAGCCAAATAACTGGAAAGAGTTTGGAATAGTTTGTTAATGTGAACGTCCAGTTCAGCTTGCTGTATTAAAGCTGAATGCAAATAATTTTTTTTCAGCCCCTGGTTTTACTGTGCCGGGATTTCCAAATGGTTTCCCTTGTTATCCCCCAATGGGCGATGGTTCGTCTCACCCATCAACTCGACATCCCTCCATAGGAAGCACGCGCCTCTCCTCAGTGGGTGAAGATTCCACGCATCCTTTGATTGTAGGAGGTGATGATCAGGTGCGTACACATCTATTTATGACCAATTTACTTCACAAATTGAACATTTTTACATCTATGAATCATTATAGCCTCAATGTTGCCGTAAGCACACAAAATTGATGTTCTTTTGAGTTCATGCAGTTTTCCCTTTTTACATTGTTTTTATTACATTGTTCATTGTTGGAGAGGAGGTATATAACTTTATGACATAATATTGGAATAAAAAACAAATGTCAGCATCTGAAAGGACAGATAGAAAGAAGCTTTACGTCTATACTGTGCTTAGGAAAATGCGGAAACTCTTTCCCCTCCCACCCTCAAAAGGATGTTGCGGAGCGATGAGTTGAAAATTTCAGAACTGAGATTGCTATGTTGTTGTGAGGCAAGGGTTTTAAAGTTACCGAACAGAATAGCAGTATGGGCTAGAGGGACTGAATGGCCTACTCCTGTCCCTATCAGCTGGAAGATAAACAAGCCACTTTGTATGGTGATACTTGGTTAGAAAGAAGCTATATGCTGCCCAACCAAAGACGGTGTAAATGCATTACACAATTATCACCATGAAGTGATCAGAATTAAGTACCAAATTCTATTGCAGCAATAACCTCTGGGTAAATAGTCTTAAACCTGTTAAAACACAGATGCAGGCATTTCCTTCACTCATTTACTCGATCAGAAAGTATATCTTGTGACATATACAGGAAATTTCTTTAACCTATATATGTGCTAGAAATGTCATACTGAACGCGTAAATGAGATGTACAGTCCACAGTGCATCCTCCATTGCACATGATTCATAAAAATATCTCACTGGTTGGAGTTCCAGGTAAGCATTAATTTAGACTTGCATCTGTCATCAAAATGGATTAACAAATTACTTATCAAATAATTGGCCCGAATTTAAATTCGAAGAGATCACTATATTTCATTATTATGCTGAAGAGTGTGCTTTATTAGTGAATATATATAAGTTATCTTTGGAAATGATGTTAAATAGTTTTTTATTGGAAAAATGAACGATTAAATCCAAGTTATCCGTTACGATACTGACCTAACCAAAGGGAAATCAGTAAAATGCTTTAGGGCATGGGAATTAGGAGCAGGATTAGTCAATTCGAGTCTGCTCCGCCTTTCAATCAGATCATGGCTGATCTCTTACTGGTCTCAATCCACCTCCCCACCTGTTCTCCATATCCCTTTCACATGTTTTTATCAGAAATATATTTATCACCCTCTTGAAACCATTTAATGATTCAGACTATACCGCACTATGACGCAGCGAGTTCCACAAATTCACCCCCTCTGAGAACCTGCCTCCTCATCTCAGTTTTAAATCTACCGCCTCTCAACCTATATCTTAAACCATAAGACCATAAGACATAGGAGCGGAAGTAAGGCCATTCGGCCCATCGAGTCCACTCCACCATTCAATCATGGCTGATTTAAACTCCATTTACCCGCTCTCTCTCCATACCCTTAATTCCTCGAGAAATCAAGAATTTATCAACTTCTGTCTTAAAGACACTCAACGTCCCGGCCTCCACCGCCCTCTGTGGCAACGAATTCCACAGACCCACCACTCTCTGGCTGAAGAAATTCCTCCTCATCTCTGTTCTAAAGTGACTCCCTTTTATTCTAAGGCTGTGCCCCCGGGTCCTAGTCTCCCCTGCTAATGGAAACAACTTCCCTACGTCCACCCTATCTAAGCCATTCATTATCTTGTAAGTTTCTATTAGATCTCTCCTCAACCTCCTAAACTCCAATGAATATAATCCCAGGATCCTCAGACATTCATCGTATGTTAGGCCTACCATTCCTGGGATCATCCGTGTGAATTTCCGCTCCAGTGCCAGTATGTCCTTCCTGAGGTGTGGGGCCCAAAATTGCTCACAGTATTCTAAATGGGGCCTAACTAATGCTTTATAAAGCTTCAGAAGTACATCCCTGTTTTTATATTCCGAGCCTCTTGAGATAAATGACAACATTGCATTTGCTTTCTTAATTATGGACTCAACCTGCAAGTTTACCTTTAGAGAATCCTGGACTAGGACTCCCAAGTCCCTTTGCACTTCAGCATTATGAATTTTGTCATCGTTTAGAAAATAGTCCATGCCTCTATTCTTTTTTCCAAAGTGCAAGACCTCGCACTTGCCCACGTTGAATTTCATCAGCCATTTCTTTGACCACTCTCCTAAACTGTCTAAATCTTTCTGCAGCCTCCCCACCTCCATACTACCTGCCCCTCCACCTATCTTTGTATCATCGGCAAACTTAGGCAGAATGCCCCCAGTCCCGTCATCTAGATCGTTAATATATAAAGCGAACAGCTGTGGCCCCAACACTGAACCCTGTGGGACACCACTCGTCACCGGTTGCCATTCCGAAAAAGAACCTTTTATCCCAACTCTCTGCCTTCTGCCTGACAGCCAATCGTCAATCCATGTTAGTACCTTGCCTCGAATACCATGGGCCCTTATTTTACTCAGCAGTCTCCCGTGAGGCACCTTATCAAAGGCCTTTTGGAAGTCAAGATAGATAACATCCATTGGCTCTCCTTGGTCTAACCTATTTGTTATCTCTTCAAAGAACTCTTAACAGGTTTGTCAGGCACGACCTCCCCTTACTAAATCCATGCTGACTTGTCCTAATCCGACCCTGCACTTCCAAGAATTTAGAAATCACATCCTTAACAATGGATTCTAGAATCTTGCCAACAACCGAGGTTAGGCTAATTGGCCTATAATTTTCCATCTTTTTCCTTGTTCCCTTCTTGAACAGGGGGGTTACAACAGCGATTTTCCAATCCTCTGGGACTTTCCCTGACTCCAGTGACTTTTGAAAGATCATAACTAATGCCGCCACTATTTCTTCAGCTATCTCCTTTAGAACTCTAGGATGTAGCCCATCTGGGCCTGGAGATTTATCAATTTTTAGACCTCTTAGTTTCTCTAGCACTTTCTCCTTTGTGATGGCTACCATATTCAACTCTGCCCCCTGACTCTCCTGAATTGTTGGGATATTACTCATGTCTTCTACTGTGAAGACTGACGCAAAGTACTTATTTAGTTCCTCAGCTGTTTCCTTGTCTCCCATCAGTAGATTACCAGCGTCATTTTGGAGCAGCCCAATGTCTACTTTTGCCTCCCGTTTGTTTTTAATGTATTTAAAGAAACTTTTACTATCATTCCTAATGTTACTGGCTAGCCTACCTTCATAATTGATCCTCTCTTTCCTTATTTCTCTCTTTGTTATCCTCTGTTTGTTTTTGTAGCCTTCCCAATCTTCTGACTTCCCACTACTCTTTGCCACATTATAGGCTTTCTCTTTTGCTTTGATGCATTCCCTAACTTCCTTTGTCAGCCATGGCTGCCTAATCCCCCCTCTGATAACCTTTCTTTTCTTTGGGATGAACCTCTGTACTGTGTCCTCAATTACTCCCAGAAACTCCTGCCATTGCTGTTCTACTGTCTTTCCCCACTAGGCTCTGCTCCCAGTCGATTGTTCTAGATTGCCCTACAAGGGGGAACATTTGGTCTACATTTACTTTATCAATCCCTTTATATACCTCGATCAGATCCCCTCCTAAATTCCAGCGAGTATAAGCCCAAACCTCTTTATCTCTCCTCATACGTCACCCCCTTCATCTCTAGAATCAATCTGGTGGACCTCCTCTGAACTGCTTCTAATAACATCACATTCTTCTTCAAATAAGAACAAAACTGGACACTACTCCAGATGTGGTCTTACCAACACCCTATACAATTGCAACAATACTTCTCTACTTTGAGACTCCAGTCCTTTTGCCATAAACGCTAACATTCCATTCGCCTTTCTTATTATATTTTGTACCTGCACACAGACTTTCTGCGATTCATGAACAAAGACACCCAGATCCCTCTGCCCAGACGCATTTTGAATCTGCTTTCCATTTACATAGTAATTTGCCTGATATTTTTCAGCCACACTTAATCACGTTAAACGCCACTACGATTACTGCTAACTTATACTGTCCAAACTGATTTCACAACATAGCAATAGACCTTTTAGGTCATTGGGCAAATGATTGATTCTGGTAAATTATAGATTTTTTAATTGGATAAAATTAAGAAAATAAGGTTGCATTCTCCGATTAGTGAAACATAGGATAGGTCAACTAACAGGAGACTCTCTTCAGTTATAAGTTGAATTAAAATAGTTTGAATTACGACATTGAGAAAGTGAAATGATTTTGTTTCTTCTATTAATTTTATATTTGTCTGATCCATGTCCTGATTGAATTTGGTAATGTTTACAAATCCTTAATGTTTACAAATCCTAAGTGTGTAGTGACTATATTTATTTTTACCAATATTTTGTGGCCCCCTCTTCTACAGATTCACACATATGTGAATACTTCCAATGTTGATGATGAGCGGAAGAAAAGATCCTGTGTTCATGGTCTGACAGAGGCACGGCCGTCCATCTCTGAAATGATGCGAAGCCACGCAAATCACTGCTCTGGCACAGAGGACCGAACTCCTCAAGTCCTTCTGCAGCCTGGGGATATCAAATTTGTCCTGGGTCCTACGCCAGTTCAGAAGCGAATACTGGAGCGTGAAAGGATAGAGTGGCATACAGATTACACTGAACACAGTGGTGGTGGCTTGAGCTTTGTGGACCTAGATAATATCCACGATGGCGATGAGTACAGTATGGCATGTGCAGCTAACAACAAGATGACTTATGAGAATATTAATGGTTTACTTGTGTCCGCTGGCGCAGGGTTACGGCGAGGTCGGCTCAAGATGGGTGGGGATGGCCAGAACCTTAACAACTGTGCTCATAGGAAGACAGCCATGCTGAACTATGAAAACCTGCCCTCTTTGCCTCCTGTGTGGGAAAGTCAGACACAAAGGCGAGAGGAAGAGGATTGGAGTGACCCTGGAACTCCTCCACAAAATGGATACCACAATAACTTTGACCCACTGCGGAACTATGTCAATACTGAGAATGTAACTATTCAACCTGGTTTACATAAAGTAGACTTCACCCGGCGGCGGGATTGCACTCCAAATGTCTTCAGCTTTGACTTTAAGCGTTCGTGCCCCGAACAAAGACAATTAAACTATATCCAAGTGGAGCTGGAGGGTGGGAGTGACTCGGATAACCCCCAGACCCCCAAAATGCCCAGCACTCCAGTCCCGCCAACTCCAACACGTAAGACTGAGTTTTACGCTGTGATAGACATAAAAAAAACAGCTGCTATGTCCAGTTTGCAAAAAGCACTACCAAGGGATGATGGGACATCAAGGAAGACGAGGCACAACAGTACAGATCTGCCATTGTAAGCATCAACAATTTTCATCCTTGAGCTATTGGTATTTACATCATCTTGTTCTGATTGCAGTGCAGTTCCATTTATTAGGACTCAAAGTCTCTGTGCGCAAATCACTGCGCTTCCTGCATGGACCTGGGCAGCTATTTGACCATGAGGTGCAATACAGCTGATCTTTCATTTCCACCTTTGCCTATTTCCTGCTTGGATTAGCAATAACAATGGGGGATCCGGATTGATTTCTAACTTCGCATCCCCTGTCTGGGTCAGTCAAACCACAAAGATCGTGGTGGCACAGTTGTTAGCACTGCTTCATCACAGCACGAGGGACAGCAATAGGGTTCAATTCCGGCCTCGGGTGACTGTCTGTGTGGAGTTTGCACGTTCTCCCCGTGTCTGCGTGGGTTTTATCCGGGTGCTCCGGTTTCCTCCCACAGTCCAGTTTAGGTGAATTGGCCATGCTAACTTGCCCCTTCAGTGTCCAAAAGGTTAGGTGGGTTTCCAGGGATGGGGTGGAGGCGAGGCCTCGGTCGGATGCTTTTGCCAAGGGTCGGTGCAGATACAATGCGCCGAATGGCCTCCTGGACTGTCGGGATTCTATGATTACGGATTAAATCAGCAACTTGCTGCTTTCTGTTGTAAAAGCAAAATACTAACTATAGTTGCTGGGAATCTGTAATTAAAAAACAGATAATGCTGGAAAAACTCAGCAGCTCTGGCAGCATCTGTGGCACGAGAAGCAATTGATGTTTCGAGTCCAATACAACTCTTCAGAACTGAAGGGATACGTGATGGGTTTTGTGCTGTCCAAATAGGCGAGGGTCAGATAGAACTGCTGCTGTCTGTTTTTGATAAAACAAAAAGATGGAAATCTGAATTAAAAGCAGAACATGCTGGAGTGCACAGCAGAATACCCAAGCAGAGCCAGGCAAGCATGTACTCCTCCCACATAGACACCCCCTCTGGCCAGCCCATTGGTCAAGTAAAGCATAAATTCGTAAATAATAAAATACATGAAGATTCGAGTCTGAAGAACATTGACTACAGTGTCAAGTGATTAACATTGTAACACTTAAATGAAACGGTTTCATTCTACCAAGCACCTAATATTTTTATGGTTCCCCATATCAGGATCTCAATGTTTGGTCGGGGACCTCAGAGCATCGCACTATAAACCTGTCTAGAAATATGAGTTCAATTACCTGATCAGTTTTTTTCAGTTAGTGTGTGGCTAGGACAGTGGTATGGTTTTACCCATTGAGCTACAAAAGGAACCCAAAGTAATTCATTTAACTTATATAATGGGACAGAAGTTTTGAAACTATATATTTTTTTCTTGTTAAATATTTTTGGGAATTGTGATTTAAAAAAAAAAAAAAAAAAAAAATTCATTTCCAGCTGTAAGTTATTGCATTACAATATTGCAGAATCGTTTAGCATTAATGTGGCAATTGTTGATGTTCTACCCCTCTCTTTGAGGCGGTGGTTTGTTCTCGGCGACAGATTCCATAGATATCCATGACAAAACTCTTTCACAGAAACCAGGGAGTCGGAACCCTGGCTGGCCCTGCCTTTTACAAAACGTCAATGAAGATTGAACGTAAATCAATCATTCATACTTTAAAATCTATTCTCTGTGTACTTTATATTTCCAATACTCTTTTACTGGCTTAAAGCATTAGAAGAAGCAGTTTTATTTAGTGATTTTTGCTTTTCCTTGTTGGGCAATGACATTGAACATTCTGTGGAGTGTTGTGGGATGTTGCACAGAAAGGGGGAGGGCAGTTTAATTGGAGGTCAGTTATCCATATTCATGCGTGTTTTTAATCCCCTTTTCTCTGTTTTGTTACAGCTCTTCATTTGTTGGGACCCACTGCTAGCCATAATTGCCATTAAAAATGTTCTACTTCTGAAGTGTCAAATATGGTACATTATAGTCTACATTTTCTTTAGGTAAAACGTTGCCTTTTTTTGAAGGGACAGTCTCTGTTTATAAAGGTCTTGCGCGTGCAGACATTTCAGAATGGCTTTAAATTGTCACTACATTCCTGCAAAGATCGTTTGTTAAAGATAAAGAGGCTTGGTACAGAAATAGGCATTTTGATGGGCTGCTACTTTCAAAAGGAAATCGTATCATGTGCTTCGAGTTTTTCTTGAAATGTTCTTTGAAACACTGCAGGCCCAGGAAAACAGATACTGTCTCTTTGATCGAAGTGTAAGGAGACTCTTTAAGATGTTTGGTGATGGTCATTACTGTGCATCAGTCTACATTGTTTTACTGTGCATTGTGTAGTGAAAGATGTAAAACCTACACAGATTGGCTCAGATGGACAACTGTCAAAAGGATTAAGGATGTTTGCTACAAATTTCAACGGTGGCCTGCTCATTGGAAATACTTTTGCTTTATTTGTCAACGGGAATCAAATGAAAGTTTAACTAAATGGGGATTCTGTATGTTCATATTGACAAAATCAACATAGCACAAATGTAATAATTTCTGCTCCATCTAAGTTTATCTAGTGAGTAGCTAACCTTGGCCTAGTAGGAAATAGCAATTCAATCTAATGTTTGAATTCACTGATCTCTGCAGTGGGTGGTTATGGAAGAGAAGAAAAGGCTGCACTGCCCCTCTTTACTGCAGTCCATTGACTCCTGGGGGAAGGGTGTGCACATGGATTCTGGGTGAAGAGACACTTCTGGGTGAAGAGACACTTCTGGCGTATGCCCTGCTCGTGCAAGATGGAACAGCTTGTTCTTGCACATGAACGATGATCATTTTGGTGTGGTAGTGGGGGTCGGGTGGTGGTGAGGCGCTGGTGTTTGCAGACACAAACTTGGGGGATGGGAGGAAAAGTAAGGAATGGAAAACAGAAAAGAATTGGCAAGCAAAATTGGACATAAGAGGAAGTTGGAGTTGTATAAAAATGTTACGAACTAATGTTTAAAATAATAACTTCAATCTGTTTCTTCAAATGAGTGTTAGTAAGATAAACTTAAGTTGCAATTGGAGGTGGGCAAATGATTATGTAGCAGTAATTTCTACAGTAAAAGTGCTATGAAGTTTCAGCTTTTCCCCAAGTTTTCAATCTATCTACTGGATCAGAAAGGAAAAGATTCCAATTTTTTTCCCCTCTTCAGCTAGTTACAATTGGGGGTTATGTGTATGAGTACTCTGTTTTTAAAGTACATATTGTTCCCTTATATAGAATGTAGGAATTAATCTCCCATCAAAAGAGCGATCATTCATCGAAATGACTTTCTGTAATTTATATTGAACATCCTTAACTCTTATTTCTAGTTCTGTAATTGACTCTTTACAATTTCAGGGTTATAAAACATTATAAAATGTGCCAAAAAAGTGCCAACCCTCCATGCATGAAATAAGATGATATAGTGTTTAACAAAATCCAGTCTGCCTGGTACCTTTGTTTACACTGAGACTTGCTCGCTCCTTCTGATTGTTGGAGCTTTAAAGTTAATTACTTATTTGTATGTTGTACTTTGGCTGTTGTCAAACAAAAATGCCATAATTCCCTTTTCAGCTTGTACTTCATTTAATGCAACAATGAGTATGACTGTGTTTGGCTGTAAGCATTTCTGCTGCGGTCTGTGGGAATGCAAATACTGTAATAACTTTCTGCACATTATCACGTAGCCTGACATTTGTCTGACTTACCCAATATCACTTTCAAAGCTGCAATATATTACCCATTTTTCAAGTTTGTTGGGAGCGAGTTGACCGATGTGGAGCACCTATGAAAACTAAATGAAGGACATCATTGTTTCCTAAAACTGATATTTAAAAAAAAAAAGAAGATAGTTCACATACTTGACGTTTCTAAAGATTTTTTATTTGATACTTATAAATGTCTTCATCAACTCTCAGTCTTAAATCGCAAGTCTTTACAAATACATTTAAAGTTTAAACATCCTTGTTTTGCAACTCCCTGCAAAACTGGCTATTGTGATACCACAAAATTTCATTAATTATGACATTCCTGAAGCTAATTACTTTCATTTTTCAAATAAAGAAGGCTT
Source organism: Scyliorhinus torazame (assembly GCF_047496885.1). Taxonomy (NCBI): domain Eukaryota; kingdom Metazoa; phylum Chordata; class Chondrichthyes; order Carcharhiniformes; family Scyliorhinidae; genus Scyliorhinus; species Scyliorhinus torazame. Next base: position 9,104,132 of record NC_092723.1, read on the forward strand.
AGCTTAATTCTTTTAAAACTGCCCCCCCCCCCCCCATGCTTTGAATTTACAGCAACCATGGTGATGAGTCACAGATGGTACTGCATTTCAGCTTTCTTGTTTAATTAATATGCTATAGTGAAAAGTCTGCACTTAACTAGAAGAATTTGGAATGAAATATTAATGAACAGGTTTCCATTGTATAATTGTCATGTGAAAATGGTGCCTGATGTCATTTGTAGAAAGAGCAGATTATGACTTGAGATTTGGACTGAAAGTGGAGTTTCTACACAGCAGCCCCTCATCCCTAATCCTGGTTAGCTGTCTGAGCAAAGACAATGAGGCACCGAGGAGTTTTCCGAAGCGGGATGAATAAAGTCAAAGAGTGGGAATCACATCCTTGCTTCATTCACACTGTGCAAGTTTCCTGGTTTGACAGTTAAAAGATTTTGCACAATTGCCAATTTGAGTGAAAATGCAGAGGAATAATAAGGAAATAACTTCAAAATGGGGTTAGAGAAGTCAAGGGGAGTACATGTTGGGCTCCTCCAGTAGCTTAGTGAGTAATGCAATGAGTGGCTTGTATTATAGATCTCTTGGATTCATGTTAAATCTATGAGCTGGTTTCAGTTGGAGACAGTGGTAGTGTTGGTACAGTTGATCTCAGTGCCACTGATGTTTGGGGGGGGGGCGGGGGTAAAAGCAGCCACTGTTCCTTCTACTGGTTGCTATTCAGTGACCCCTGCTGATGTTGTGCATGTGAGGACATCTGAGGGCAGGTTGGGACTCGTCTCAAGGCGAATTAACATGTTGACTGTTAAATCTCACTCCTGAATAAATGGCCATTTGAACTAGCTGCCGCGAGAGCAAGTGCTGTTCATAGATTTAGACCCTGGGAAAAATTCAGTACATTTTAAGAGGAAGAATTGTCAGGGGAAAAACAAGTTGCAATAAGCTGGTAAATGGAATCCAAAATTAGTCACTACTCCAGCGTCCCACTAGATGGAACTAAAGTATCATATTTTAGGAATTTATAATTGATTCTGTTCAATGCAATTTGAGATTACAAAGTTGTGTTTAATAATTGGAGCATAGTAGCAATTGATGACATTTCAATTGCTCAGTCATACATGTGTATTTAACAGTTTCATGTTATGCTTGATCACACATTGGTAGGAATATATTGCAGCTTTGAAAATATTTTCAGTGTCTGTTTTGAAAACTAAACGTTGCCAAATTGCATTTAATTTTTCCTGTGCTGGGTGCAGTTGCAATTTTTGGTTTCTCGACAGGGTTACGGTGACTTCCACTCAACAAGCATATGTGGCCTTTGTTATCTGTATGTTTATTTCCAGGATCATCTATATTGTTCACCATGGCTGTGAGGGATTAAGGATTATGTCCTTTGAACTGAACTTGGACCTACACCAGTTCTGTGCACAACTTTTGAACTTCAGTCAGCCAAATAAATGGCTTCACAGTATTATCTTCTATATGCAGGTGTACTCATCAGGGTGAGGTTCAACAGGGCTAAAGAATGAAATTTGTTTTCCACTTTGTGCCGCCTTTTGCACTCTTGGGATCAGGCTTAGCTCTGAAATCTGGAATTAAATATAGCTTTCAAGTCCTGGATGTCCATGAACTGCATCAATTCCTGTTCCGTGACAATCTTAGATGAAAATTTCTAATCAGTGCCACATTAGGGTTGATTTTGAACTATAGATTCCAACTGGAAACTAGATGAAGACTTGTCAGAATTTCTCTAGTTTGTTTTCTTTTAATTTGTCACCGTAAACGTTTGGCAGACGATGGAGATCGTGTTCTCTCGAAATAGGATTTGAATCCAGATTCCCTAGCGTAAGAGAGCATTGCTTTGGACAGCACAACAGCCCTAATTTGCTCCAACCGGCTGACGGATACGAAGCTCAAATGATAGTTCAAACTGGGACTTGCACTCTGTCCATTGTTGCACTGCTAAAGTTACAGATCCTCTGCAGCACTCTCAAGCCAAGAATAGATGTTATTAAAGAGATTATTGTGCTGTCTGGATTTCTATTCAGGGTTTCCCACCAGTTCTCTTGCAATCCAAAACCTTGTAGTGAACAGTAACTAATAAAAGCCAAGAATCCTTGCATCTTTCCTTCTTGACCCGGCTTGGCCAAATCTACAATAGTTATAACTTCATATTGTACAATTTTAGCCTTAAAATACTGGCTCATGTTCCCTGTGCGTTCTTTGAGTGAGGTAAAGCTTTTTAAATTTAAAGTTCTTGCTACAAAATCATTTAGAAGGCCACTTCATCACTCCCCTGCCTACATTTATTTAAAAAAAAAGAAACGTGACCTCTGATCAGTCGCTGAGACTGCTGATTTCAGTTATGTTTACAGATTAGCACTGACGTTTCTTTTACAGCTCAAGTGCCTAAGTTGCCATATGGATTGGCTGGTAGCAGGTGTCTGTTTTCTAAATAGTGTAATTAGTGTTTTCTTTCTGTGAGTGGCGGGGGTGGTTATATTAGAAGGTGGATGCTACTAATGCCAAGATTCAAATATTACAAACATGTTTGGAATGTAAGGCTTTGCCTGACTTAATCTGTAAAATATTGAGGTGAGAAGCAAGTGCCTTATCACTGTGCTAGTAAGGTGTTTAGATGGAAGCAAAAATTTTAAATGCTGTCGCGTTTGGCTACACTTCTTCCCTTTCCTTCTAATTACATATCTGTAGTAGGGGCCAAAACATTCATGAAACCAGGCTACTTGGTCTTGAATCATTAGTATTGTCATAAATGCAAAAGTGGAAAGTGGTTTCATTCTTCCGCACTGGTGACTAAGACACACTGAACAAAAATGCTGGGACTTTAATGGAAGTATTTAAGTCTGCTTATTTTGGTGTGCTTTGCAGAGTATGCGTATGATTTGATTTGAAGTGACACTTGTCGACCTAATGGTGACATCTTAGATGCCTGTCGTCACAAACACAATTGCCCAACTTTCATTGTACAGTCACTTTTAAATTTCAGTGGGTGTTTTCCCATCAAGTATTGTGTAAAGTTTCATGAATAAATACTCCGAGCAGGTTTCAGGCCATAGTCATCGCTATCTTCTCCATTTTTCTGCATGTGCTGATCTGCTGGCAGTTTGTAGAGTTTTTTTTTGTGTACTGCACGTAGGTACGTAGATGTCCTTGGATGCTGCTGTATATGTCTGCTTCTGTGAGCTTATTCAAGGTACTGAAGAAGGGTAATCACAGAATTTTCTGAATGTACACAAAACTCATTGTGCCCAAAGAAATGTAGGAACAAACTGTCAACCGAGCTGAACTATAGCCATTTGAAAAACTTTATATGCGAAAAAGAAATGGGACGCTGAAACTGGATTTTTTTTTTCCCCCTTTGCAGGGAATTTGTTGCATTGTTTAATTCAATGTTTTTTGGTACAGAAGGAGTGAATTTCCCAGGCCTTAGCAATCGGTCAGAATTGACATTTTTACTCTAAATCAAGTAGTGCTGGTAGAACCTCATATACACTATTGATTAGAGGCAAATTATATTGAACTGAGCACCGACATTTATTTTTTCAAGTCTACAGTTAGTAAGAATGTGATTTAATTGTATTGGCACCCTGAGATAGGCACCTGGCATTTTAAACTTAACATACGCCCAGCTTTTGTTGATTTGCTTTGTTAAAATCGGTGCCTTAATTTTATCAAACAGTACGATGTTTGTGACATTTACTTTCCCAGGTCTTTGCACATACGACATATTTTCATACAAAGGTGTGCTGTAAATCAATATCCCATTGCCCTCTAAATCTTCTTGTTCCATTTGCTCATACCCATGACCAATGCCTCCACCACTTTAACCAGGCTGCAATAAATCCACCGTTCAAGTTTCACATATGCCTATATTATTTTTTCCACGTGTAGGCAATTGTGGTAGCATTTGTAAATTCTGTGATTATCTTGTTTCCTTAGCTGTGACATCCTTGAGTTTATAAACTCTAATGTTTTTAACCCTTTCCAATCCATGAAATGTTCAAACCTACTTCATGAATTCACAAAGGATCATGGTACAAATTGTCCAGAGCTGCTTCATTGATCAAGTAGGACCTGCAGGTAAAGTTAACCAGTAAATAATCTGGTTGGATTGTAACCATTTATCATTCAGACAAAGTTGTACTTTCTTTCTCTGTCAGTAGATTTTGCACATTTAAAAAAAATCCAAAATACTGTTAACTTCTGCACTGTAGCAACATTGAGAATTACTCATGCTAAAGTGGTTGATGCTTTATATTAAAGGTGTTATTCACTCTGTTTATTAAAGGTAAAGCCCAGTAATCTGTTACCTGTTTAAATTGAGCTTCAATATCATAATAATCACCACCATCTTCACACTCACAAAAGTGCTGTTTGTGCCCTTATGGATAAGGAAGGGTTAAACGCAATTAATGACCCAGTTTTCCTTAGGTAAACTGTAGGTACGCTTTAAGCAGAATAATGGTATTGTAATTTCAGTCAAAGTAATTGTAGTCTTATTCTAAATATTTATGACTTTATTAAAGTGACTACACTAATAAAAGATCCCCATTAGGGATGAACAATTAAGTTGGATGTTTCTGTTTTATGGAAATCAGGTTATGTTTATAAATGCATTGTATTATACGGTACTGCAAATGTTATGTTCAAACTAGCACCATTTCATACTTTGTTTATATGCTGTATGGAAATGTATGAAATATAACGATTAAATGTTGTAAGAGCAATGCTGTATCATACTTTATTGGCCTTTAAAAATGGCATATAGAATAAAGAAATGGACTAAAAGAAACTGTTTTTTTACTTTTTTAAACTTTCTTCCTGACATGTTAACTTTGAACACAGTTAAAGAATGAGCATTAACTCAGTGGTATTTCCAGAATATCCCCCTCTCTCAGCAGACATATCGTATTCACGACGCACTCACCTTTTCTGGTGCCACAATGTAGCTGTTTTCTTCCATTTTATTGATGACAGAAAGAAGAATTTGTTTTTATATAAGCACATTTTACAAACTCGGGAGAGCCTGTGATACTTCACAACCAGTGAAGTCCTTTTGTAGTTTCCTAGTGGACGGCCAGTAGGATGTCAGGTTAATATATTACCTTTTTAAAAAAAATAATTTTTATTAAAGGTTTTCATAAAATATCAAGAACAAAATGAGAAAGAAAAAAGAACCCAACAGGGTTAAGTACAAAACAAAATCTAGAAAAGCAACCCCTCCCCCCGCCCCCCCTGTACATAAATAATAAATTAACAGAAACACCCCAACTTAACACAACAGGTGTAAACACCCCCTCAGACCCTTCAATGTAAATAACAAAAACAATAATAAAGTAAACTCCCCCCCCCAACCCCCCCCTCCTCTCCCCCCGAGCTGCTGCCATTGACCAATGTCTATCGTTCTGCCAGAAAGTCTAAGAACGGTTGCCACCGCCTAAAGAACCCTTGTACCGACCCTCTCAAGGCGAATTTCACACTCTCCAATTTAATGAACCCTGCCATATCGCTGATCCAGGATTCCACGCTTGGGGGCCTCGTATCTTTCCACTGAAGGAGAATCCTTCGCCGGGCTACCAGGGACGCAAAGGCCAGAATTCCGGCCTCTTTCGCCTCCTGCACTCCCGGCTCCTCTGCCACCCCAAATATTGCGAGCCCCCAGCCCGGTTTGACCCTGGATCCTACCACCCTCGACACCGTCCTCGCTACGCCCTTCCAAAATTCCTCCAGCGCTGGGCATGCCAACAGCCCCACCTCCAAGCACCACAGCGGGCGCTGGTCCCTCTCCTCCCCCATCTCCAAGTCCACCCAATGCGGGGCGTGGTCCGAAATGGCTATTGCCGAATACTCGGCATCCTCTACTCTCGATATCAGCGCCCTACTCAAAATGAAAAAGTCGATTCGAGAATAAGCCTTATGGACATGTGAGAAGAATGAAAATTCCCTAGCCCCCGGCCTTGCAAATCTCCAAGGGTCCACCCCTCCCATTTGGTCCACAAATCCCCTCAACACTCTAGCCGCCGGCTTCCTACCCGTCCTTGACCTGGAGCAATCCAGTGCAGGATCCAACACCGTGTTAAAGTCTCCCCCCATTATCAGGCACCCCACTTCCAAGTCTGGGATCCGACCCAACATACGCCGCATAAAACCCGCATCGTCCCAGTTCAGAGCATACACATTGACCATGTTATTCGCCTCGAATAACACCTTCTTTCCCACCAAGATTGCCACCCCTCGATTTTTGGCACCTAGCCCCGAGTGAAACACCTGACCTACCCACCCTTTCCTCAGTCTTACCTGGTCTGCCACCTTCAGGTGTGTCTCCTGGAGCATAACCACATCCGCCTTGAGCCCCTTCAGGTGCGCAAACACGCGGGCACGCTTAACCGGCCCATTCAGTCCCCTTACATTCCAGGTTATCAGCCGGATCAGGGGGCTACCTGCCCCCCTCCCCCGCCGACTAGCCATGACCCCTCCTCGGCCAGCCACGTGCCCGCACCCCACACCCGGCCCATTCCCCACAGTGACATACCCCCGTCTCGACCCACCCCACTCGCTCCAGCTCCTCCTTGATCTTAGCAGCAGCAACTCGATTCTCCCCCCCCTCCCCTGGCTAGGACCCATCCGAGCTGATTTACTCCCCCCATTGCACTTCCGCAAGTCAGCTGACTCCTGCTGACCCCGGCCGCTCCCGCCTCCCCTTCGACTCCTCCCATTGTGTGGCACACCCTCCTCTCCCGCTCCCTATTCACAGGCTCTCCCCCTCCGTTCTAAGCGCGGGAAACAATCCTCGCTTCCCCGCCCCGGTCTCTCTTTCCCCCCCCCCCCCCCCCCCCCAGTCTTCAGCGCAGGAAAAAATCCCGCGCTCTCCACCTACCAGGACCCGCCATCAACCAAAACAATGCCCAACCCGCCCCATCCACCCTCCCCAACCCGAAAGAGAAAAACACAGAGAAAAAGAAACCCAAAACAATGCAACGGCACCGCCCCCCGAACCAAAAATAGGCATAACATATCCTCCACAGTCCCCAATCGCCCATCCCAAATCTCAGTCTGTGTCCAGCTTCTCGGCCTGAACAAAGGCCCACGCCTCCTCCGGAGACTCAAAATAATGGTGCCGGTCCTTGTAGGTAACCCACAGTCGCGCCAGCTGCAACATGCCAAACTTCACCCCCTTCCTGTGCAGCACCGCCTTCGCTCGATTGTACCCGGCCCTCCTCTTCGCCACCTCCACACTCCAGTCCTGATATATCCGAACCTCCGCGTTCTCCCACCTGCTGCTCCTCTCCTTCTTGGCCCACCTGAGCACACACTCCCGATCGACGAACCGATGGAACCGCACCAGCACCGCCTGCGGAGGCTCGTTAGCCTTGGGCCTCCTCGCCTACACTCTATGGGCCCCTTCCGGCTCCAGGGGCCCCTGGAAGGACCCCACTCCCATCATCCAGTTTAACATGGTGACCACACAGGCCCCCACGTCCGGCCCCTCCAGCCCCTCCTGGAGGCCCAGAATCCGCAGATTCTTCCGCCTCGACCGATTCTCCATCTCCTCGAACCGCTCCTGCCATTTCTTGTGGAGCGCCTCGTGCGCCCCCACCTTTACCGCCAGGACTAAGATCTCGTCCTCATTGTCAGAGATCTTTTGTTGTGCCCATTGGATCGCCACCCCCTGGGCCGTCTGTGTCTCCAGCAGCTTATCAATAGAAGCCTTCATCGGCTCTAGCAGGTCCGTTTTAATCTCTGAGGCAGCGCTGGATACCCTCCTGTTGCTCCTCCGCCCACTGCCTCCACGCTGCCTGGTCTCCACCCGCCGCCATTTTGTCCTTCCCTCCCTTCTTCTGGTCCACCACCACCTTTTTTGTCACCCCGCTCCTAGTTAAAGCCATATACTGACGGGGAGCTATTCTTAACTCCTTCCCACACCTGGAAACGTCGAAAAAGTGCCCTTGGGGGCCAGAAAAGAGCCCAAAAGTCCGTTTTTGCGGGAGCCGCTGAATGTGCGACTTAGTTCCGCATAGACGCAACCGGAAGTCTTGAGAGGGAATCCTTTTGGCAGTGTTCGCTTCACCAATCTGCCCCAAAATGTCTGTGGAAACTCCTGGTAAAGGTCTAAGAGTCCGTTCCAGACGGGAGCTGTCGAATGCGCGACCTACTCCTCCATGGCCGCCACCGGAAGCCTCATCCCCGCTTCTTCAGTGGCCTTGGTGAGATCTTTTCACAGTTGTTCCCTCTGCCGTTAGAATTAAAATTTGATAAAGGCCCTCAGGTCAGTTTGCAGCTTTAAGCTTGCCCTTCCCCCGCCTGCATGCTGGAAGAGGCCCTGTTTATCCTGTTGCAGCCAAATCTTTTACTGTTTCTGCCGGGTCTGGTAGCCAAAAGACATAACATTCCTGGGGGACACTGTCAGGGGAATGTTGCAGTCTTCCTGCCACACCGGGAAATGTCAAACAAATGCCGTGGGGGCCCTGTAAAAGAGCCCAAAAGTCTGTTCCAAGCGGGAGCTACCGAATATGCGACCTAGCTCTGCATAGCCGCACCCGGAAGTCAGGTTAATATATTATCAATAACATGTTGAGCGGGATTCTCCACCGCATGGGGAACTTTGCTGTGGGTGACGGAGAATCCAGCGACGGGTGGAAAACTGCGCCGATCCTGTTCCGATGTTCAGGCCCCCCGCTGGCGTCTGGATCGAGGTTCATGCCGTGCCAGTGGGAGGGCACACATAGGTCTTAACGAGCAATCCTATTAACGGGCTGGCCACCATATTCTCCGGGCCCTCCGAATTCTCCAGTCCTCTGGGCCAGGAATCATGTCGGCAAGATTGTTACAGGTCTTGACAAGTGTGGCCCTGACGTAGTGGATGGAGCACCAAGGGAATAACATTATAAGGAGTTTCCCCCAAAGTCTATCGGAAGGCCACCCTCTTTACCACCCTCCCCCCCCCCCCCCCCCCCTACCCAATACAAGATCTGCCAACCAGAGAGCCTCTAATTAAAGAGGCCTCCACCAGACCCCACCCCCACAAGAGATCCCCCTGTTTAGAAGACTCCTAGAAGAGAATCGCCTCTCTGTCTGGAAACCCCCGAGATGAAATTCCGCTTGTCGAGAAGCCACCTTGAAGAGACGCCTCTGTCTGGACATCTCCCAGAAGAGAGACTGCTGTCTGGAAGCTAGAGAAAAGTCCAGACACAGGCAGTGAAAATAGCCACTGCTTTAAAGCTCACCTGTGCATTACACCTGCTGGCTCAGGCAGAGGAAGCAGCCCTGCTGGGTTTAAACCCATGAGATCTTTGATATGCAAGCCTTTCTTTCATTTCTCTGTGATACTGATTTCACTAGTCTGAGATTGACAGCTTCCACACACACAGCGGTCAGCATTGTTTCATTCATCTCCCTTCACACTTGAGTGAATTTGAAGTAGTCAGCTGTGAAACAAACTGCAATGTCTATACACATCAAGCTTTGATTGACGCTCCTGGACCACATCATAGAGAGTCAAAGAACAAAGAAATGTACAGCACAAGAACAGGCCCTTCGGCTCTCCAAGCCCGTGCCGACCATGCTGCCCGTCTAAACTACAACCTTCTACACTTCCTGGGTCCGTATCCCTCTATTCCCATCCTATTCATGTATTTGTCAAGATGCCCCTTAAATGTCACTATCGGCCCTGCTTCCACGACCTCCTCCGGCAGCGAGTTCCAGGCACCCACTACCCTCTGTGTAAACCCTCTGTGTAAAAACCTGGCCTTGTACCTCTCCTCTAAACCTTGCCCCTCGCACCTTAAACCTGTGCCCCCTAGTAATTGACCCCTCTACCCTGGGAAAAAGTCTCTGACTATCCACTCTGTCTATGCCCCTCATAATTTTGTAGACCTCTATCAGGTCGCCCCTCGACCTCCTTCGTTCTAGTGAAAACAAACTGAGTTTATTCAACCTCTCCTCGTAGCTAATGCTTCCATACCCAGGCAACATCCTGGTAAATCTCTTCTGCACCCTCTCTAAAGCCTCCACATCTTTCTGGTAGTGTGGCGACCAGAATTGAACACTATACTCCAAGTGTGGCCTAACTAAGGTTCTATACAGCTGCAACATGACTTGCCAATTTTTATACTCAATGCCCCGGCCAATGAAGGCAAGCATGCCCTATGCCTTCTTGACTAGCTTCTCCACCTGTTGCCCCTTTCAGTAACCTGTGGACCTGTATACCTAGATCTCTCTGACTGGCAATATTCGTGAGGGTTCTACCATTCACTGTATATTCCCTACCTGTATTAGACCTTCCAGCACGGTAGCATTGTGGATAGCACAATTGCTTCACAGCTCCAGGGTCCCAGGTTCGATTCCGGCTTGGGTCACTGTCTGTGTGGAGTCTGCACGTTCTCCCCGTGGATTTCCTCCGGGTGCTCCGGTTTCCTCCCACAGTCCAAAGATGTGCAGGTTAGGTGGATTGGCCATGCTAAATTCTCCTTCGTGTCCAAAATTGCCCTTAGTGTTGGGTGGGGTTACTGGGTTATGGGGATAGGATGGAGGTGTGGACCTTGGGTAGGGTGCTCTTTCCAAGAGCCGGTGCAGACTCGATGGGCCGAATGGCCTCCTTCTGCACTGTAAATTCTATGATCTATGAAAATGCATTACCTTACATTTGTCTTGCTTAAACTCCATCTGCCATCTCTCCGCCCAAGTTTCCAAATTATCTAAATCCAGCTGTATCCTCTTTACAGTCCTCATCGCTGTCCGCAATTCCACCAACTTTGTGTCATCCGCAAACTTACTAATCAGACCAGTTACATTTTCCTCCAAATCATTTATGTATACTACGAACAGCAAAGGTCCCAGCACCGACCCTGCGGAACGCCACTAGTCACAGCCCTCCAATCAGAAAAGCACCCTTCTATTGCTATTCTCTGCCTTCTATGACCTAGCCAGTTCTGTATCCATCTTGCCAGCTCACCTCTGATCCCGTGTGCCTTCACCTTTTGTACCAGTCTGCCATGAGGGACCTTGTCAATGGCCTTACTGAAGTCCATATAGACAACATCCACTGCCCTAACTGTATCAATCATCTTTGTGACCTCCTCGAACAGCTCCATCAAGTTAGTGAGACACGACCTCCCCTTCACAAAACTATGCTGCCTCTCGCTAATATGACCACTTGCTTCCAAATGGGAGTAGATCCTGTCTCAAAGAATTCTCTCCAGTAATTTCCCTACCACTGACGTAAGGCTCACCGGCATGTAGTTCCCTGAATTATCCTTGTCCCCCGGGACATCACCTGAAGACAGTGAGGATCCAAAGATTTCTGTCAAGGCCTCAGCAATTTCCTCTCTTGCCTCCTTCAGTATTCCGGGGTAGATCCCATCAGGCCATGGGGTCTTAGCCACCTTAATATTTTTCAAGACGGACAACACCTCGTCTTTTTGGATCTCAATGTGACCCAGGCTATCTACACACCCTTCTCCAGACTCAACATCCACCAATTATTTATCTTTGGTGAATGGGCAGTGGGCAGGAGCTGGTATACGTGTATCCCAGGACTTTACGGTGGAGCTGGCAAGGAGGCGGGCTGCCTTCAACCGGGTGAAGAGGGCACTGTACATTAGCAAGGTGCAGTGCGGCATTGTATATCCAGCGAAGCTGAGGGTGACTTACAAGCTCAGGGACTTTTATTTTGGAACGGCGGAAGCAGCGGAGGAGTTTGCGAAGGCAGAAGGACTGTGGCAGAACTGAGAAATTGAGAAATGGCCATGTGCCGATGTAACCTCATGACTGTATTTTCTTTTTTGTTTCACTGCGTGCGGGTGTATGGGCTAAACAAGCCAATGTTGTATATATTTGGACAAGGGAAGTGATGGGACTTTCACTCGAAATGAGGGCTCTTTGGGGTGTAGGTGGATACGCGGGGTTTGTGTGCTAAAAGGGGATTTCTGGGCTTTCCTAGGGCCGGGCAAGGGGGAAAGGGACCCGGGCGGGGGCCTCCACATTGGTCGGTTTAAGCCGGCCAGTGAACGGGAGTGAGGTGGGGGGAGCGGCTGCGGCCATCGGAGCCTGGCAGAACAAGGTCCGAGTGGTCTAGCCGGGGTGGAAAGTTGGGGGGAAGGAACTGAGGTTGGGAGGAGGAGTTTTACAAGAGGCAGTGGACGGGAGGAGTTGGCAACTGGGGGGGGGGGGCAACTCTTGGGTATCATGTACGGTACACTTTCAGAGGTTGGATGGCATTGAGTGTAGGGGGGGGAGGGGGGGGGGGAGAGTTGACTCTATAGGTCAATGGTGACCATGGGTGGTCCCGGACTCCTTTTTCTTTTTCTACATTGTTTTTTGTTGCCACCGTGGGAGGGTTTGGTTTATTGGATGCATATATTGCCAGGTGGGCCGTTGTTTGGGGTGGTGGGAGGATGGGATCGTTGTTATTGTTAAGGGGGTTGATTTTGTATTTGTTACCGTTTACTGTTTGTGGGTGGGGTGTAAATTTTGAAGGAAAATGTGAAAATGTAGAATAAAAACATTTTAAAAAAAAATATTGGCCAGCACTTACTGTCCACCTCTAATTGCCCTTGAGCCGCGCCAGTTCAGGGTCAGCGGCACTATGGCGGAGTTGGAGCCACGTGTCAGCCAGACCAGGAGATTTCCTCCCCGGAAGGGCATTAGGCTTTATGGTAGCACAGTGGTTAGCACTGTTGCTTCTCAGCGCCAGGGTCCCAGATTCGATTCCTGGCTTGGGTCGCTGTCTGTGCGGAGCCTGCACGTTCTCCCCGTGTCTGCGTGGGTTTCCTCCGGGCGCTCCGGTTTCCTCCCTCATGTCCCGAAAGACACGCTTGTTCGGTAATTTGAACATTCTGAATTCTCCCTCTGTGTACCCGAACAGGCGCCGGAATGTGGCGACTAGGGGATTTTCACAGTAACTTCATTGCAGTGTTAGTGTAAGCCTACTTGTGACAATAATAAAGATTATTATCATTGTAGTTTCCTAGTGGACGGCCAGTAGGATGTCAGGTTAATATATTATCAGTAACATGTTGGGCGGGATTCTCCACCACTTGGGGAACTTTGCTGTGGGTGGCGGAGAATCTAGCGACGGGTGGAAAACTGCGCCGATCCTGTTCCGGTGTTCAGGTTCCCCGCTAGCGTCTGGACTGAGGTTCATGCCGTGCCAGTGGGAGAACACACACTGGTGTCAATGACCCACTTACATCCTATTAATGGGCCAGCCACCATATTCTCCGGGCCCTCCTGTTTCTCCAGTCCTCTGGGCCAGGAATCACGTCTACAAGATTGTTGCAGGTCTTGACGAGTGTTGCCCTGACGTGGTGGATGGAGGACCAAGGGGATAACTCATTAAGCGAGTTCCCCCAACGTCTATCGGAAAGCCACCCTCTTTCCCCCCCCCTCCCCCAATACAAAACCTGACCACCAGAGAGCCCCTAATTTAAGAGGCCCCCGCCAGACCCCCCCCCCCCACAAGAGAGACCCCTGTTTAGAAGACTCCCAGAAGAGATCCCGCCCCTCCGTCTGGAAATCCTGCTTGTCGAGAAGCCCCCTTGAAGAGACCCCTCAAATTTGGAAGCTAGAGAAAGGTCCAGATAGAGGCAGTGAAAATATTGGATTGGATTTTGTTTGTTGTCACGTGTACCGAGGTACAGTGAAAAGTATTTTTTTGCGAGCAGCTCAACAGATCATTAAGTACATGAAAATAAAATAAAATAAAATACATAATAGGGCAACACAAGGTACACAATGTAGCTACATAACACCGGCATCGGGTGAAGCATACAGGTGTGTAGGGTTAATCAGGTGAGTCCATTAGAGGGTCATTTAGGAGTCTGGTGACAGCGGGCAAGTAGTTGTTTTTGAGTCTGTTCGTACGTGTTCTCAGACTTTTGTATCTCCTGCCCGATGGAAGAAGTTGGAAGAGGGAGTAAGCCGGGTGGGAGGGGTCTTTGATTATGCTGCCCGCTTTCCCCAGGCAGTGGGAGGTGTAGATGGAGTCAATGGATGGGAGTCAGGTTCGTATGATGGACTGGGCGGTGTTCACGACTCTCTGAAGTTTCTTGCGGTCCTGGGCCGAGCAGTTGCCATACCAGGCTGCGATGCAGCCGGATAGGATGCTTTCAATGGTGCATCTGTAAAAGATGGTAAGAGTTAATGTGGACATGCCGAATTTCCTTAGTTTTCTGAGGAAGTATCGGTGATGTGCTTTCTTGGTGATAGCACGACGTGGGTGGAGCAGGACAGATTTTTGGGGATGTGCACACCTAGGAAATTGAAGCTGCTAACCCATCTCCACCTCGGCCCTGTTGATGCTGACAGGGGTGTGTACAGTACTTTGCTTCCTGAAGTCAATGACCAGCTCTTTAGTTTTGCTGGCATTGAGGGAGAGATTGTTGCCGCTACACCACTCCACTAGGTTCTCTATAACCACTGCTTTTTTTTTTTTTAATTTAGAGTATCTGATTAATTTTTTTCCAATTAAAGGGCAATTTAGCGTGGCCAGTCCACCTACCCTGCACATCTTTGGGTTATGGGGGCGAAACCCACGCAAACACTGGGAGAATGTACAAACTCCACATGGACAGTGACCCAGAGCCGGGATCGAACCTGGGACCTCGGCGCCATTAACCACTGCTTTAAAGCTCATCTGGGCAATACACCTGCTGGTTCAGGCACAGGATATCATAGATATCATAGAATTTACAGTGCAGAAGGAGGCCATTCGGTCCATCGAGCATCTGTCAACATCTGGAAAGAGAAAGTCTATCTGCTGGGTTTAAACCCTTCAGATCTTTGATATGCAAGCCTTTCTTTCATTTCTCTGTGATACTGATTTCACTAGTCTGAGATTGACAGCTTCCACACACACAGCGGTCAGCATTGTTTCATTCATCTCCCTTCACACTTGAGTGAATTTGAAGTAGTCAGCTGTGAAACTAACTGCAATATCTATACACATCAAGCTTTGATTGACAGCTCCTGGACCACATCAAAGAAAGTCAAGTGTTTCAGACAAGAAACCTAAGAGGAGCAGTCACACCCTGCAGAAATACTCTACAGGGGGAGAAAGGTGGAGAAACATATTACATTTAAAATCTTATATGGCTTGAACAGTACACATTGATGAGATGACAAACACAGATGTTGACTTGTGCAAAGGTACTTGTCCCCTGGCTTGTGGTTAAGAATTGTGAATTCAAATAATCAGACTTAGACCTGAGTATATCCATATGTCGCCCAAAAGTCAATGACAAGCAGTTTCTGATTCTTATAGTTAAAAGTGATACTAATCCTGTTTCTTCAACCCCCACCCCCCTACCCCAATAATATTGAAACGGTTCCTGCTTCAAAATATGATGTGGAGATGCTGGCGTTGGACTGGGATGGGCACAGTAAGAAGCCTTACAAAACCAGGTTAAAGCCAAGGCGACTAAAGGGCATGGCCACCCATGGTAGAGCGATTATAATCGGGAATGCACACGTGGCCAGAATTCAGAATGCAGATACCTGGAGGGGGGAGACAGTGGGTTTACAGAGATGGGGAGGGGCAGCAAGACCATAAAAGGGGTTTCATAACCAGGATGAGAATTGTAAAATCAACACATGGAGTCACATCGGTGCAGAGGTGATAGGGGAAACGGGACTTGCTGCAAGTTAAGATGCGGGTAGCAAAGATTTGAATAGCCTCAAGTCTCCCGGTGCTAGCTCTTTAATTGAGCTCTTTTATAAAATATTTTTATTCTCCTCCTTTTTCACATTTTCATCCAAATTTACATTCACCAACAAATAATCAACGGTAACAAATACAATGTCAAACCCCTGGTCAACAATCCCTCCCTCCCACCAACCCCCCAAACAGCCCCCAACATTTTGAATACAAACACCAAAGAAAAAGAATCAGGAATCCACCATCATCCATACATAGTCGCCAACAACACATACACTCCAACCCCCCCACTCCCCAACCCCCACCCCCTAATGTTCAATGTCATCCAATTCTTAAAAATGGATAATAAGCAACGCCCATGAATTGTAGAACTCTTCCATCCTTCACTTTCTCGAGCGTTAAGAACTCCAGCAGACCCTCCCGCCACGCCAGGGCACAGGGTGGAGAAGCTGACTTCCACCCCAACATGACCAGCCTTCGGGCGATCAGCGAGGCGAAGGCTAAGACATCTGCCTCCGCACCCGCTTCCAACCCCGGACGATCTGATACCCCGAAAATGGCTTCCAGAGGACCCGATTTGAGTTTCATATGCACCACTTTCGAGATTACCCTGAAGACCTCCCTCCAGTTTTGGACAGGATGAGAAGATATGAACATGATTTGCAGGGCCTTCCCCCACAGCGCTCACAAACATCCTCTACCCCCTCAAAGAGTCGGCTCATCCTCGCCGTTGTGAGGTGTGTTCTATATACCACCTTCAGCTGTATCAGCCCCAACCTCGCGCACAAAGTTGAAGCATTCACCCTCTGGAGCACCTCACACCACAACCCCTCCTCCATGCCCTCCCCCAATTCTTCCTCCCAATTTGTCTTAATCTCCTCTTGCAATGCCTTACCTTCTCCCAGAATCACCCAATAAATTGCTGACACAACCCCCCCCTCTCCACTCCCCGTGTCGTCAGCCCCTCTTCCAACAGTGTGGGGGTCAGCAACACTGGAAAGCTCCGTATCTCCTTCCTAGCAAAATCTTGGACCTGCATGTACCTAAACATTTCCCCCTGCCCCAGCGCATGTTTCGCCCCAAGCTCCTCCAGTCCAGCAAACCGGCCCACCAAAAACAAATCCTTCAGTGCCCTAACTTCCCTCTCCTCCCATCTCCGAAAACTCCCACCCCACCTCTCTGACTCAAATCTGTGATCCCTCCGAATCGGCATTTCCCTTGACCCTGCCCCCAGCCGAAAGTGCTGGCGCAACTGCCTCCAGGTTTTCAATGTCGCTATTATGTTGCTCTTTTTAGCCTTAGTCTATTTGCTCTGTTTACGTCACCTTTGCTCATGAGTCGCCAGGTATCTTTATGATACCGCCACGTGGTTCAAGTTCAGGTTATGATTAATAACACAGCACACCGCTTAGTAAGGATTAAAACAACGGTCATTTATTATATACAACAAGCAATATTAATGCCCTAATACTACTTTCCATATAATAACCCTAATACTACTGGCCAATACTTAACTTAGGAAGAGCCCACCAGGTCAGGGAAACGAATGGCTTGTCCAATCAAATCTGGCCCGCGGGATTCAAAAGGCTGCTACAGGTCGGTGGCTAGGTGTCTCTACCGGATAGCGATCGTTGGATTCAAACTTACACTTGCCGGTGGCTGGTCTTGTGAAGGTCTCGAGCAGGCGAAGATGAGAGAGAGAGATCTGAACTTGGACCTTCACTTTTATAGGGCCCAGGGGCTTCCCGCCTCCCGGGGCGGCCCTTGACCCTGAGTCCCAAGTGATTGGATTCTGTCCCCAATCTCTGGGGTCGATGTGTCCAATGGTGAGGCGATTCCTCGATCGGGGGCTGGTCGCTCACCTGTCTTTGTTTCGGCCACTGCAGGCGCCGACAAGTCTGGCCCGGTATTCAATTGCTAATATGTTGCAATTGTTCCCGGGGATAGCCGATTTAACTGTGGATATCTGAGTAGATTAGGTGTAAACAGTCCTGAATGAAACTGCGGATACCTGGGTTGATGGGCTGTTGATAGCCCTGAGTATCGATCTGGGCTACGTTCCCAGAGCTGAATATGCAAACCTGTCTGCAGCTGCCTGCTTGTGTCTTCTTGGCTGCTTTTCCCAGCAGTCGTTCGGGTTAGCCGTTTTAAACTGGGTTTGGGCCAGATTAATCGGAACGCAGCCATTTTACATGGCTACATTCCCGCCTTGTGATCCTAACGCGAAGCGTGAAGGATCACATAAATTTTGTCCTCTTCGTTTCCCGACTGGGGGGGCACCTCCCACATGGCCACTACTCTGACCCTAGCTATGCACAAAAATTTACCTAAACAATTCTTGAGGGCGCTATGTCAGGCAGGGGCATGTGTCTGGAAAAAAATAAACTGGGAACCTCTAATTTTACCTAAACAATTCTTCAAACTTACAGTCTTATCTCTCTATACAATGACAATTACAACATTTAATATATTCTTTCCTGGCTTGGCAGTCAAGCTCAGGATCATACATTTCCACACATTCTCTTTTTTTATTTACAGGAAAAAAAACCCGCCAGTGCATGTTTTATTATTCATATGTCACGGGGGTCTGGGGTCTGGTCATAGCCAAATATCGGGGATCGGATTCGATAGACCGGGGTTCGAGCGCGGTACGCTCTCCTTTTCCACTTGCGGAGGCGCATGGTCTGTACTGCACAACTGAGTATAGCCAATGCCAACAGTGCCTCAATGATGTACGATAGAGAGTACCAAGTTATGAACTTGGCACACCAGGATAATGCAGCGTGGTTGGTGACTGGGCCCTCGGTACTACGGGGCAGTGAAGCGTTAACGGCAGGGGGGTTTGGAGTGATGGGGTCTGCGTTCCCGCGCAACCAAAAGTCCATAATAAATATGTTGAGCACGAAGAAAGGAGTCCTCATGGCTGTCTTCTTTCTTTTCCTTTTCCTGTTGACTGGTTTTCTCCGGACTTGGAGCTTCTGGAGTTCTGTAAGACAAGCGTAGTGTGTGTAAATACTTCGGTTTAATATCTGGTGTGTTTGTGTGTCTGTCCTTCTTGGGGCCAATTAAACCCTTATAATTGGTCACAGCATTTGACTCTCCCCCCATTTTTTTTTTTCAAAACAAATGTTTGGACCCGGCACACTTCCCAATGGTGGATCAGTGCTAACTTTATCATCCAAATGCTCTAGGATGTAAATAGCATGTGGCAGCAACTCAAAGGTTGCCTAAATAAAATAAAACGGTTTTTGAAAGAAAAGTTCGAATGAGGTGCGTGTGGGCCGCGACGGGTACGATTTGGGTGGAGTCCCCGGGTAGGATGGCTACCAATACTGTATCTTCCCTACCTGAGCGTTTTTGACCAACGGGGGGGGGGGGGGGGGGGGGGGGGGGGGGGGTCCCCAGGCAGGGCGGGTCTCACGCCGTTTCTCCACTGCCTGAGCGACCAAAGAACGGACATAAATGTAGTCATCATGGTGGGGTTACTGTTCTGATTCTACCATCAAATCAGAAGAGTAGCTACGATCGGGCGTCTGGTCTGGTGGGCCTCTGAGGCAAGTCCTCAGAGGTATCGGCCGAATGGGCGTGTGGCCGCGGTGGGTATCTGAGTCAAGTCCTCAGAGGTATCGGCCGAATGGGCGTGTGGCGGTGGTGGGGGTCAGTGGGAAAAGTTAAAAGTTCAGGTGAATGGGTGTGGGGCGGTGAGAGAATTCTCCTGTAGGACGGACAACATTTAACAAACAGACAGACAACATAAAACATTCTGCCGGTTCCATCAGAAAGGACAACGCTTTTCACCAAGTGTCTCCTTTAAATCATCATGTGGACACCTCAGTTCTCGGTCGCTACGGGCTCTGCCTTTTTCTTATCGAGAGTGCCTGTCGGTTGGGCACTCTGTGGTTTCTTAGGGCCATTGCATTCTCTAGCAAAATGTCCCAATTTTCCGCAATTGTAGCACTCTTGCGGTTTGGCTGGGGGGCTGTTCTTTCCCTCGTTTACCCAGGCGGGGTTGTGAAGAGTGGTTCTTACTGCCTGCACGTCTGCGGCGGCTTGGTTTTCCTCGGGTGTTCTAGTGGCTGATTTACCGTGAGCCGCTTGTTCCCAGACTCGGGACAATCTCTTGACCACCCACTTCTCATTATGAGCCTCCTCCGAGGGGTCATAATTGCTCCAGGCATTCTGTCCTGCTTCCGTGGCATGGGAGATAAGGGTGCGGGTGCACTTGGCCATATTGTCTGCGGACAAATGGGCACGGTCTACGTTGCCGAAAACGGCTTCAAAATGAATCCACAAGCGTCCTGCGAACGCTGTGGGGTGTTCAGACTTTTTCTGTCTGTATTTATTCAGACCGTCTATGGGGTCGCCCCGGTTGTACCCGATTGCATCCAGGATCGCGGTATGCATTTCTGCAAGGGTGCCTCCTCCTACATTCTGTGGGTCGGGAAGGGCTGCTGCGACCGATGGGTCTAAGCTGAGGACTGTGAGCTTTACCTGCTCTTTCTCATCCAGGCCGTACATGGTCGCCTGGTGTTTGACGGTGGCAAAGAAATGGTGTGGGTCTGAAGCGGGGAGGAACGGTGTGATTTTGGCACACGCGTCCCGTAATTGGGTCACTGTGAGGGGGGTGGAATATAAGATCTCCGCCTCGTCTGCTGTGGCGGTGCGGTGGGTTGTTACAGGGTTCATGGGAGCCTGTATTATCTGTTGTGTGGGGGGTGGGGGTGCTTTCCTCCTTAGGGGTTTTCCCTGCGCACATGCTCCCTGAACGTATCTCTACGCTGTCTCCTGCAATTCTTCCCAATCAGGGCCGTCTTCCTGTTCTAAACTTTCCCCAAAGGTTTCTTGAAATCCCTTTTGGACAGAAAACAGTGCTTTCAAGTCTTCAATCTGCTTTCGGCACTTAGCATGGTCTAAAGTACTCTGCCTTAGTTCCGTTGTTGTGGCGTGGAGCGCTCTCAAGGCTGCCTTGAGATCACTGCATTGTTTCTCGAGCTTCTCTAACTGGTTTTCTGTTTCTTTCTTTACCAGGACTGCACGCTGCAGGTCCTGATAAGCCTTCTCATACTGTGACTGGAAACTACTCAAGTGCGCCAGACAAGATTGGTGACCCCGTTTGGCGTCAGCCACCTCTTGGTCCTTTGCTGCTAATTTCCCTTTCAATTCCAGGTTCTCTTTCTCAATTTTGCATATATCGGTTTTACTCATCCGATGTATGCCTTCTATTTCCTTGCGGAGCGTCCTGACGACCTCCTCTGTGCCTCGCAATTGTGCCAGACAGGACACAATTGCCATCGGCTTGTGCGCTTTTGCTAAACTCTTTCTGTGGATCTCGCTCAGGTTCTCCCACCAAGTATGCCCTATACTTCCAGGACCTGAGTCGTCGTTATTGCAGAAATCCTTCCACACGGGCCATCCTTTGCCCTGCAGAAATTTGCGGATTTCCACCTCCCAAACGGGACACTGTCCCGCTCCTACACTGCTGACTGGTGCGACAGCAAAATCTTCGGGGTTCATGAGGCGCTGCATCGCTTGCATTGCCTGCATGGCTCTCTCTTATCTGCTCGTTACGTTCGAATTTGGAACAGGGGGCTAAGGTGGTGTGGTAGATGCGGGTACGGCTTGCGCTAATTTCCGAAATACCAACTGCCGATAGTTTTGGCGCAACAAAAAGTCTATCAGTTTTGCCTTATAACCCTGTTAGTTACGCATGCATATACACACTTCCGAATTGTGAATTATTAACCAGAACCGCTTGAACACTTGTGGTTTTTTTTTTTATGTTTCCGATTGGATTCTAATTCAAAATGTTGGGGTTCTCCTGGAGTGGTTTTCCACTTCTAAGTCGGGTCCCACCAGAGTCGCCAATTAATTTGCTCTTTTTAGCCTTAGTCTATTTGCTCTGTTTAGGTCACCTTTGCTCATGAGTCGCCAGGTATCTTTATGATACCGCCACGTGGTTCAAGTTCAGGTTATGATTAATAACACAGCACACCGCTTAGTAAGGATTAAAACAACGGTCATTTATTATATACAACAAGCAATATTAATACCCTAATACTACTTTCTATATAATATATCACTACTGGCCAATACTTAACTTAGGAAGAGCCCACCAGGTCAGGGAAACGAATGGCTTGTCCAATCAGATCTGGCCCACGGGATTCAAAAGGCTGCTACAGGTCGGTGGCTAGGTGTTTCTACCGGATAGCGATCGTTGGATTCAAACTTACACTTGCTGGTGGCTGGTCTTGCGAAGGTCTCGAGCAGGCGAAGATGAGAGAGAGAGATCTGAACTTGGACCTTCACTTTTATAGGGCCCAGGGGCTACCCGCCTCCCGGGGCGGCCCTTGACCCTGAGTCCCAAGTGATTGGATTCTGTCCCCAATCTCTGGGGTCGATGTGTCCAATGGTGAGGCGATTCCTCGATCAGGGGGTGGTCGCTCACCTGTCTTTGTTTCGGCCACTGCAGGCGCCGACAGGTCTGGCCCGGTATTCAATTGCTAATATGTTGCAATTGTTCCCGGGGATAGCCGATTTAACTGTGGATATCTGAGTAGATTAGGTGTAAACAGTCCTGAATGCAACTGCAGATACCTGGGTTGATGGGCTGTTGATAGCCCTGAGTATCGATCTGGGCTAACTTCCCCAGAGCCGAATATGCAAACCTGTCTGCAGCTGCCTGCTTGTGTCTTCTTGGCTGCTTTTCCCAGCAGTCGTTCGGGTTAGCCGTTTTAAACTGGGTTTGGGCCAGATTAATCGGAACGCAGCCATTTTACATGGCTACACTACCACCACCGGACTCCTCAAATATTTCCCCGGAGCCATCGGGAGCAGTACTTTGCCAACGCCCTCAGCCCCGACCCCCTGCACAAACTCTCCTCCATTCTAACCCATTGGGAGCCTCCCCCTCTAGCCCAACTCCTCCCCGTTTGCTGCCCAGTAAATACACTAAATTCAGGAGACCCAACGCCCCTGACTGCTGTCCTCTCTGCAACAGCCATCTTCCCCCCTATATAAACAAGGTGATCATTTTTTCGACCTTGACAAATGCCTTTGGCAGGAAGATTGGCAGGCACTGAAAAATAAACAAAAATCGCGGCAACACGTTGATTTTAATTGCCTGCACCCGACCTGCCAGCGACAGAGGAAGACCATTCCACCTTGCCAAATCCGCTTTCACCCTCCCACCAAACTAGTGATATTATACCTATGGACGGGACAAGGGAATGCGGCCGTGACCTGTCCAATCTCGGCTCCTGCACCAAGTTCCAGTCCCCACCCACTAATTTGTGTGAGTCCAAGTCAGGGATGGCCCCATGCACTTTCTTTACAAACTCTACATCATCGCAGTTGGGACCATATACACTTACCAGCTCCACCAAGCTCCCCTCCAATGCCACTGTCACTATCACATACCTTCCTCCCTGGTCCGCAACCACTTTCTCCATCTGGAACCGTACGCTTTTTGCTAACCAGGACCACTACCCACTGAGCCCTGCCATCAAATCCCGAGTGAAATGCCGAACTAACCCAGCCCTTCCTCAGCCTCACCTGATCCTTCACCCTCAAGCGAGTCTCCTGCAGGATTGCCACATCAGCCCTCAAACCTGTCAGATCCACCAGCACCCTTGATCTCTTCACTGGGCCTCCCAACCCCCTCATGTTCCACGTAACTATCCTAACCTTCCTCTCAAAAAAACCTCACTCAGTATAGATCCACTCCCCCCTTTTCACACCTTTTAGGCCCATCGAAACCTGCTCGGCAGGCTCCAATTACGCAGCCCCTCCCTCACCATACCTCCGTTCACTAGCTGACTCAAGTTAGCTAGCGCGGGGCCCCCACCCAGGACTTCCCTCCACTCCCCACCCGCTCAGGCCCAGGAAAAACAATCAAACACAAACATCTCAGCAAAATAAAACCGTCGAAACAAAGAACAACAATAAAAAACTTAACCTCTATAACAGCGTGAAGTAAAAAATAACAATATTGGTCAAAACTCCATTTATACACTCTCCCAACTCCTCTTTCACAGTCCACAAGCCCTCTTCGGTTCCAGTCTTCACTTCTGTCCCAGGCCTTCTACCTTCACAAACGCCTCTGTCGCCTCCACCGTCTCAAAATAGAAATCTCTGGCGTTGTACGTCACCCTCAACTTCGCTGGGTACACCACTCCAAATCGCACCCCACTGTTGTACAATGCCGTCTTCACTCAGCTTAAAGTCGCTCGCCTCGTTGCCAGATCCTCCGTCAAGTCCTGGTAAATGCAAACACCAGTACCAGCCCACTGCGCTTCCCGCTTCTGCTTTGCCATGTTCAAAACCTTCTCTTCATGTGATATCTGTGGGAGCAGATGATCACTGCCCTTGGCAACTCATTCAACTTCGGCTTCGGCCTCAGCGGCCGATGGGCTCGGTCCAGTTCATACCGAGAGGGTTCCTCTCCCTCCCCCATCAGTTCCGCCAACATCTTGGTGAAGAACTCCGTCAGCCTCGAGCCCTCCACCCCCTCGGCAGGCCCACAATCCTCAAATTCTGCCGCCTCGAGCAGCTCTCCAAATCCTCCAGCTTTGTTCGAAGCCTCTTATTGGCCTCAACCACCCTCCGCAGCTCATCCCTCATTGAGGTGAGCTGATCGCTGTGCTGTGACATGGCCTCCTCCACTCCCTTCATCTTCTCTCCCTGCTCCCTCACCTCGGCCGATGTCTTCGCCACAGCCAACTCACCGGGGCAAGTGCCTTCTCCTTCAAAGCCACCGCCATCTCCTTCAGCAACACCTCCATATATTTTGCGAACTGCTTCTCCAGCTCCAAAGACATCATCTCAGTCATCCTCTCTGCTATAAGCAGTGCGGCCCCACCCATTCGCCATCTTGCTAGCTCCCGGGCTGGCCCTCTCACTCGACGGTGAACCCTCACTCCCTCCCTTCTTCACGGCTGTTTTCCTTAAACCTTTTGACATTCTTTGCCTTCATTATGTCCTCCGACACTCAATCATTCACAAATTGCCCCCAGGACCGGACATAAAAACTCCTAAAAACATGCCGCAAGCGGGAGCCACCCAACATGTGATTTGCCCTCTACATGCTGCCGCCGGAGGCTAGTTGAAACAACTCTCATCCAATTTTCATGAACATTTTCCTGCATCATTTTTTAATGTGAGGTGAAAAAGTTGTAACTCATCCCTTATTCTAAATTGACTCTTTTTATTTCTAATCAATGACAAATCTGTAAAATATTTCAGTTTACACTCTTAAAATTTTAATAATTATTACATTTTCTATTGTCTTTTCCGACCCACAAAGCCATCTTAACTATAAGCTCTCATTACTGATAATATTCTAACGATTCTGACACCAAGTAATGTCGGCCAACCTTTCTTCCTTCCTGCAATGAAGCACACAGAACAGAGGACGATATTCAAAGTTGGCCTGCCAATACCTTGTACAAATATACCATCACCTACTTACTTTTATGTTCAATCCCCTGCCAAACACTTAAGAATGGTCGGAATCCACTCAGTTCAATCTCTCTTGGCTCTACATTGCTCTTTGATCCATCCAGACCATAAAGGATCAAACAGGCAAAATACTGACTATACTCAACCAGCTCCTGGTTGCAAAACTCAGAACAGAGTGTCCAACATTAGATGGTGACCAATGAGCAATATTTGATGCACAATCCTGATTGTGCTGACGACCAGTTAGTTTGGCTCGCAGTGTGGCTCACTTACATATGCTCGAAGCTATTCTCACACAGGGCCTGTCCTTTGCAGACCTTGTGCCTTTTTCAACGAACCAGAAGATTAAGGGACAGCCATTCCCTGGTTCATTCCCCAGGGCAGCGACTTGACCAGTCGGCCTGCCTGGTTTGAATTTAAGCAAAAGCTTGGCAGTTAACTGTTCCATTCTCCATGGCAATACCTCCGCCAATCAGCACCCTTTTCTCATGCAGCATGAATCCCTTTATATTTGCTACTCTTGCGAATCTGTCCTGATTGGCCAAAGTTGAAAAGCTTCACCAGCATGTCTTTTTTTCAGCAATACGCAAATGAAACATTTTAAGATACATTCAATCGGGTATTGTTTCAGCCACTTTAAGGCTTTTACTCAGTCGGTGAGCCTAGTTTGCAGTCCTCCAAGGGACCTTGTTTTAGTGTGAGGCAAGATGTCAATATGACTCTGCAGAGTACACCCGAGTACAGCAAAGAAAGTTTATTGAAGGTTATCAACTTCACTTATCTGTTTTCCACTGATTATCAACCTCTTTGTGTGAATTGATTATCGCACAGTGACCGTGATGTTTTGGTGCCTTTCCAAAGCCTGAATAACAAAACCTCGAGGTGGGTATCTGTGATATTTCAATTTACATTGGCTATTTTTGTGTCTTGTGTATACTATGTGGGCAGCACGGCAGCACAGTGGTTAGCGCTGTTGCTTCATAACGCCAGGGTCCCAGGTTCAATTCCTGGCTTGGGTCACTGTCTGTGCGGAGTCTGCACGTTCTCCCTGTGTCTGCCTGGGTTTCCTCCGGGTGCTCCGGTTTCCTCCTGCAAGTCCCGAAAGACCATACGACCATAAGACCATAAGACATAGGAGCGGAAGTAAAGCCATTCGGCCCATCGAGTCCACTCCACCATTCAATCATGGCTGATTTCAACTCCATTTACCCGCTCTCTCTCCATAGCCCTTAATTCCTCGAGAAATCAAGAATTTATCAACTTCTGTCTTAAAGACACTCAACGTCCCGGCCTCCACCGCCCTCTGTGGCAATGAATTCCACAACCCACCATTCTCTGGCTGAAGAAATTTCTCCTCATCTCTGTTCTAAAGTGACTCCCTTTTATTCTAAGGCTGTGCCCCCGGGTCCTAGTCTCCCCTGCTAATGGAAACAACTTCCCTACGTCCACCCTATCTAAGCCATTCATTATCTTGTAAGTTTCTATTAGATCTCCCCTCAACCTCCTAAACTCCAATGAATATAATCCCAGGATCCTCAGACGTTCATCGTATGTTAGGCCTACCATTCCTGGGATCATCCGTGTGAATCTCCGCTGGACCCGCTCCAGTGCCAGTAGGTCCTTCCTGAGGTGTGGGGCCCAAAATTGCTCACAGTATTCTAAATGGGGCCTAACTAATGCTTTATAAAGCTTCAGAAGTACATCCCTGCTTTTATATTCCGAGCCTCTTGAGATAAATGACAACATTGCATTTGCTTTCTTAATTACGGACTCAACCTGCAAGTTTATCTTTAGAGAATCCTGGACTAGGACTCCCAAGTCCCTTTGCACTTCAGCATTATGAATATTGTCACCGTTCAGAAAATAGTCCATGCCTCTATTCTTTTTTCCAACGTGCAAGACCTCGCACTCGCCCACGTTGAATTTCATCAGCCATTTCTTGGACCACTCTCCTAAACTGTCTAAATCTTTCTGCAGCCTCCCCACCTCCTCCATACTACCTGCCCCTCCACCTATCTTTGTATCATCGGCAAACTTAGCCAGAATGCCCCCAGTCCCGTCATCTAGATCGTTAATATATAAAGAGAACTGAACCCTGCGGGACACCACTCGTCACCGGTTGCCATTCCGAAAAAGAACCTGTTATCCCAACTCTCTGCCTTCTGCCTGACAGCCAATCGTCAATCCATGTTAGTACCTTGCCTCGAATACCATGGGCCCTTATTTTACTCAGCAGTCTCCCGTGAGGCACCTTATCATAGAATTTACAGTGCAGAAGGAGGCCATTCGGCCCATCGAGTCTGCACTGGCCCTTGGAAAGAGCATCCTACCCAAGGTCAACAACTCCACCCTATCCCCATAACCCAGTAACCCCACCCAACACTAAGGGCAATTTTGGACACTAAGGGCAATTTAGCATGGCCAATCCACCTAACCTGCACATCTTTGGACTGTGGGAGGAAACCGGAGCACCCGGAGGAAACCCACGCACACACGGGGAGGATGTGCAGACTCCGCACAGACAGTGACCCAAGCCGGAATCAAACCTGGGACCCAGGAGCTGTGAAGCAATTGTGCTATCCACAATGCTACCGTGCTGCCCAAAGGCCTTTTGGAAGTCAAGATAGATAACATCCATTGGCTCTCCTTGGTCTAACCTATTTGTTGTCTCTTCAAAGAACTCTAACAGGTTTGTCAGGCATGACCTCCCCTTACTAAATCCATGCTGACTTGTCCTAATCCGACCCTGCACTTCCAAGAATTTAGAAATCTCATCCTTAACAATGGATTCTAGAATCTTGCCAACAACCGAGGTTAGGCTAATTGGCCTATAATTTTCCATCTTTTTTCTTGAACAGGGGGGTTACAACAGCGATTTTCCAATCCTCTGGGACTTTCCCTGACTCCAGTGACTTTTGAAAGATCATAACTAACGCCTCCACTATTTCTTCAGCTATCTCCTTTAGAACTCTGGGATGTAGCCCATCTGGGCCCGGAGATTTATCAATTTTTAGACCTCTTAGTTTCTCTAGCACTTTCTCCTTTGTGATGGCTACCATATTCAACTCTGCCCCCTGACTCTCCTGAATTGTTGGGATATTAGTCATGTCTTCTACTGTGAAGTACTGCAAAGTACTTATTTAGTTCCTCAGCTATTTCCTCGTCTCCCATCACTAGATTACCAGCGTCATTTTGGAGCGGCCCAATATCTACTTTTGCCTCCCATTTGTTTTTAATGTATTTGAAGAAACTTTTACTATCATTCCTAATGTTACTGGCTAGCCTACTTTCATATTTGATCCTCTCTTTCCTTATTTCTCTCTTTGTTGTCCTCTGTTTTTGTTGCCTTCCCAAGCTCCTGACTTCCCACTACTCTTTGCCACATTATAGGCTTTCTCTTATGCTTTGATGCATTCCCTAACTTCCTTTGTCAGCCATGGCTGCCTAATCCACCCTCTGATAACCTTTCTTTTCTTTGGGATGAACCTCTGTACTGTGTCCTCAATTACTCCCAGAAACTCCTGCCATTGCTGTTCTACTGTCTTTCCCACTAGGCTCTGCTCCCAATCGATTTTCGTCAGTTCCTCCCTCATGCCCCTGTAGTTACTTTTATTTAACTGTAACACCTTTACATCTGATTCTACCTTCTTTCTTTCAAATTGGAGATTGAATTCTACCATATTATGATCACTGCCTCCTAAGTGTTCCCTTACTTTAAGATCTTTAATCAAGTCTGGCTCATTACATAACACTAAGTCCAGAATGGCCTGTCCCCTCGTGGGCTCCATCACAAGCTGTTCCAAAAAGCCCTCCTGTAAACATTCAAATAATTCCCTATCTTTGGGTCCACTGGCAGCATTATTTACCCAATCCACCTGCATATTGAAGTCCCCCATGATCACTGTGACCTTGCCTTTCTGACATGCACTTTCTATTTCGTGGTGCATTTTGTGCCCCTGGTCCTGACCACTGTTAGGAGGCCTGTACATAACTCCAATTATGGTTTTTTTGCCTTTGTGGTTCCTCAACTCTACCCACACAGACTCCACATCATCTGACCCTATGTCGTTTAGTGCTATTGATTTAATTTCATTCCTAATTAACAAGGCAACCCCGCCCCCTCTGCCCACCTCTCTGTCTTTTCAATAGGTTGTGAATCCCTGGATGTTTAAATGCCAGTCCTGAACCCCCTGCAACCACGTCTCTGTGATGCCTACCACATCATACCTGCCAGTCACAATCTGGGCCACAAGCTCATCTACCTTGTTCCGTACACTGCGCGCATTTAAATATAGCACCTTTAATTCTCTATTGACCGTCCCTTTTTGTTTTCTAAGTGTGGTGGACCTTGGTTTACTGAGCCTTTCCATACACTGTGTCATATTTTGTGGGATGGGGACTATCGTAACCTCTCCTGAGTTCTGTCTTTTCGTGCTTTTTTGTATTCCTAAGCAGCTACGCCTCCCACTGATTACTTCATCTCTTGGTTCCCTGACTTTCCCTTCCCCCCCAATCTCTAGTTTAAAGTCCTATTGACCACCCTATTAACTCTTTTCGCCAGAACACTGGTCCCAGCTCGGTTCAGGTGGAGACCATCCCAACGGTATAGGTCCCCCCTGTCCCAAAACTGATGCCAGTGTCCCATGAAAAGGAACCCCTCTTTCCCACACCACTCTTTCAGCCACGTGTTAACTTCCCTTATTCTTGCCTCCCTATGCCAATTTGCACGTGGCTCGGGCAGTAAAGGGCCTGTTCCTGTGCTGTACATTTCTTTGTTCTTTGTTCTTTGTAATCAGGATTATGACCCTTGAGGACCTGTTTTTTAATTTGAATCCTAGCTCTTTATAATCTCTAAACAGGTCCTCTTTTCTAGACTTGCCTATGTTGTTGGTACCGACATGGACCACAACAACTGGATCCTCTCCCTCCCTCTCCAGTATCCTTTCAAGCCGGTCAGAGATGTCCCGCACCCTAGCACCGGGCAGGCAACATACCATGCGGGACTCTTTATCCTGCTCACAAAGGAGGATAAAGAGTCCCGCATGGTATGTTGTCTGCCCGGTGCTTGTTAGGTGAATTGGACATTCTGAATTCTCCCTCTGTGTAACTGAACAGGCGCCGGAATGTGGTGACTAGGGGATCTTCACAGTAACTTCATTGCAGTATTAATGTAAGCCTACTTGTGACAATAAAAAAGATTATTATACATAGTGCCTCACACCATACTCCTCAATTAGTCTCCACTCCCAACTCCCCTTCCCATTTCTCCTTGACCTTCACCACCCGCTCGCCTCCCTGCCCCCCCCAGCCACTTATATATAACCCAATTCTTCCCTCCCCTTCCACATCCAGAAGCAGCAGTCACTCCAGCAGGGTGTATCCCAGCAACCTAGGGAACCCCTTCCAGACCTTTCGCGTAAAGTTCCGAACCTGCAGATACCTGAACTCACTCCCCCTCGGCTGCGCTACCCTCTCCGTTAGCAAGAATAAGATAAGAGTTAAACTGTTGTATGTTCTGCCCAGTTAATTATAGATAGACATAGATCTAGAATTTACAGTGCAGAAGGAGGCCATTCAGCCCATCGAGTCTGCACCGACCCCTGGAAAGAACAGCCCACACCTCCAACCTATCCCTGTAACCAAATAACCCCACCTTAACTTTTTAGACACTAAGAGCAATTTATCGTGGCCAATCCACCTAACCTGCACATCTTTGGACTATGGGAGGAAACCAGAGCACCCGGGGGAAACCCACGCAGACACGGGGAGAACGTGCAGACTCCGCACAGACAGTGACACAAGCCGGCAATCGAACATGGGACCCTGGAACAGTGAAGCAACTGTGCTAACCACTGTGCTACCGTGCCGCGGTATTGTTATTAATAAAAATTAATTGTTTAAATTTACAAACCTGGTGACTGAGATTATTGGGCAGCCAAAGACCAAAGACTTTGTGTATTTTCTAAGAATTAATAGACAATTTGAATTGTGCTGCGACTCCGGGTCGAGTGGGACCAGTGGGGCACTAGCCCAGGGTGTGATAACAATATATAATATATTCCCGTACGAACCTCCCCGAACAGGTGCTGGAATGTGGCGACTAGGGGCTTTTCACAGTAACTTCATTTGAAGCCTACTTGTGACAATAAGCGATTTTCATTTCATTTCTTTCATTCTCACTCCACAGTATAAATATTTCCCACTTTCTCTGTCTTTTAGCTTTGACAAAGAGTCATCGGAGTCGAAAACGTTCGCTCTTTTCTCTCCCTACAGATGCTGCCAGACCTGCTGAGATTTACCAGCATTTTCTCTTTCGTTTCAGATTCCAGCATCCGCAGTCATTTGCTTTTATTTTTCAATATATAATATATTATGGTCCAGAGTTTGTTAAGGCTGAGTTCTCTTTATCCTTGTTTGTTGAAGGCACCGGCCCTCGCGGTGGTATCCCTGATTCACTTCAACCATTGGTGGCCCTGTCTTCAGTTGTCTCGGTCCTAAACTCTGGGATTTGCCCCCTAGAACCTCTCTACCCCTCCCTCGGTTTTAAGATGTTCTTTGTCCCTTTGACTAAGCTTGTGGTCACTTGCTCTAATACCTTCCTTATATGACTCGGTGTCTAATTTTTATTGGTAACGCTCCTGCAAAAGTGTTGTGGGGCATTCTACTACTTCAAAGGTGCATTATAAATGCCAGTTGTTTGTTTGTTGTTTGTTTCACAGATGGCCATCACTTTCTAATGCTCCCAACTATCAGTTATTGAAGTGTGAAACTTGACTGTGAATACCAAAAAGTTAACAAAGTGAGCAAGTGGCCAGAAATGGGGATGTCCAGGATGTAGTCTCCCAGCAGGAATTGGTGCATGGCAATCAGGAGCAGGAACAAGTATCATTTTTCTCTTCCCTTGCCCAGGAATGCTTTGACTAATTGTGTTCACCTTAATAGCGCCTGACTGAGATCAGCGAACTCAGTATAGATTGGAGTTTATACATCTGACTTTAACTCTGACCTTTCAGGTGAGACGAGTTGGAGATTTCCGGTAAGTATTCTGTTTACCAAGCCTGATTGATTTTCTTTGGTGCAGTAATATGAGCTATATTTTCTCAGCTGTGGCACAGGTTTCAAAGAATTTAAGAACCCATATTTACACCTATACAGGTAAAGTCGCCATAGTCCCAGATGACCAGAGGCTGCTTTCCCCTTTGAGGGGTGAGAGCTGGCTGGTGGTGATTTAACCTGAGGGTCACCACACCTCAGGCGAGGGGCAACGTTGAGAAGGCAGAGACTTCATGAAAACCTCAGCGTGTACGGGAATTGAACCTGCGCAGCTGGCCTCGCCCTGCATCACGAACCAGTCTACCCAAGCTCAGGTTTGTGATGCAGAGGGAGGCTAACAGTATGGGTTCAATTCCCGTGAGCTTTCTCAACAGTTTTGAGACCAGGAGGATGAAAGGCCAAAAGTTTGTCGAGTAATTGATGGTGCATCAGTTCTAAAACTTGTACTTCTACAGTGAAATAATTACTTGGGAGTTCAACCAGTAAATGTCACCCTTTGATTTCATTCTTTAGAGAAACCAATCCATTTTATATGGAGGGACAGTGAGAATTTGCATTGGTAGCTGTTTAAGGTGGGAGATCTCAGTGCTTCATGCAATTAGAATGAGTGCACGTTTTAGTATATCCACTGCTTGTGCGGAAGCTCAAAGTTCCTCAGCCTGAGGAACTGAAGGCAGTATTCTGTGGCATTTTGGCAGCTAAAGATTCTTGGAAAGCACATTATTAGGTGTGGTCAACCAATGGCGAAGTTTATTGCTGTGGCAGGAGTTTGAAAAATAGCACAGAGGACTGTGAAAGACCATTAGAAGATATCTTGTCCATGAGACCCACTTACTGCTCCCTTGGCTCTATTCCCACTAAACCGCTGGCCCCCTAACTTCACCACCCGGCTCCCATATTAGCTGATGGTAATTTTCTTTCAAATTAATTCACGGGATGTGGACGTCACTGGCTGGTCCAGCATTTATTACCCAGCCCTAATTCCCCTTCAACTGAGTGAGTGGTTGCAAGGCCGCTTCAGAGGGCAATTAAGGGTCACCCACATTGCAGTGGGTCTCGAGTCACATGTAGGCCGGGAGGGCAGATTTCCTACCCAAAAGGACATCAGTGAGCCAGGTGGGTATTTTATGTCGAGAACTTATTCCGGAATTTTATTGGATTCGCCTGCCATGGTGGATATGAACCTGGGCCCCCAGAGCATTACCCTTGCTCTGTGGATTACCATTCCAGCGACAATACCACCATCTCCCCGTTGTTCACGCTGTCCTCACTGCTCAAGTTCTGAAACCCCCTCTTCCAAATCTACCTTCATCACCCCATTTCTCAAAAAGGCCCCAACACTTAACCCCTTTGTCCTTGCAAACTTCCGCCTCATCTCCATCCTGCATTCTTAAATAAATGCAAGACTTTTTTGGGGAAGAATATAAATGCACGCACTGTTGCCAACTGAATGGAATAGTCCTCATTCTCTACCGAATTATATTAAAACACCTTTACCAGTCCAATTCTCATCAGGATGGTTGATGCTTGTCTTCAGATGTAAACCTTCTGACCACAAAGAATTTTCAAGGTTGAAAGAGGTTGAAGTACTTTCAGGTGACTTTGTTTGTAATAAAAAGAGAACCATGAAACTGTATAATTTATCAATTGCGATAAAATGACCTTCATTAGTGAAGTTGAAAGACAAACAAATCACCTGTTTACTTGCGAGTATAAAAGCACCCAGCCCACTGCAGTCTCCAGCACAATTCGAGGGATTGTGTGGACCTCAATTGCCTCCCATTTTCAGCGACACTACATCGAGAAGCAAAATGAAATGGTTAATCATTGCCTTGGCCTGTATCCAACTCTCTGAGTGCTTCCACAAGTAAGTCATTCAGCAATTTAAAAACTGGACACCACTTGAAATTTTTACCAGATTATATGCTAGTTGTGCATGATATGAATAGGGATGTTTGCTTAAAAGAAAAGTTAATTCCATCAGATAACTAAGCTTAATTTATGGTTACCTAGATTAGAAGCAGACAAACAAAAGGTTGGTTATTGTCGTACTTTCCAAACTGAGCGACACGCTTTGAAATTCTCAATCCCAGCGGGCTGTGGATGCTCCAACATTGAGCACACTCAAGACAGGTGGATAACTTTAACGTCCCGCACTAGCCCTGGAGATAAGGTTTAAAATCAGTCATGATATTGAATAGTGTGGCAGGCTGGAGGGGATGGATGGACTACAACTGCTCCTATATCTTGTGTTCTTATAATGGACAACCCAAGGATATGAGCAACATGTTTAAGGCAAGATGGGAATTGCCTTTTCCAGTTTGGATAAAGAAGTCTCTGTCTCATTTGATCGTATCTGACCACAATACCTATCCTGTCATCGGGGACATGGTCGGGTAGTAGCACCACCACTGGATTGGTTACCCAGTGGCCCAGTCTAATGCTTTGGGTTCATGGGTTCAAATCCCTCCCAATGGCAGCTGGTGGGATTACAATTCAATGAATAAATATTGAATATAAAGCTAGTCTCAGCAATGGCAGCCATCATCGATTGTCCCCAATAAACCCATCTGATTCACTAATGCCCCTTTAGGGAAGGAAATCTGCCACCCTCACCCGGTCTGGCCTATGTGTGACTCCAGACCCACAGCAATGTGGTTGAGTCTTAACTGCCTCTGAATTATTCAGTTAGGCATGGGAAACAAATGCTGGCCTTGCCAATGATGCCCACATCCGTGGAACAATGAAGAAAAACTGTCCATTAACATGCACCGAAAAATAGAGGCAAGACCTGAACATCTTGCATGAATAAAGGGACATCTGAGAAATGGAGCGCTGTACCAACGCAGCAGGTTGCTAACGACTAACCTGGATTGCATTACTTCAATAATCCAAGCAAATAGTTGAGCATCTAATGAGGAGGGAGACTGAAGCCTGCAGAGACAACTTTGGCAAAAGATGAGCAATAATTCCTGAAACGTCCTGGTTCCTGTGTAGCTGAGACTAAGGCATTGTCACCTGTGCAAATTAAGGAACCTTCAAGGCTAAATAGTGGAACGCAGAGCTCGAGGTACAGAAATTATGGGATACATTTTACAAACTTCCGATCAAAGATTAAATAGGTAGAATCCATTGTAAACGTTGACTGGAGTTGGTTACTGAACTGCTAAAATCCTGGGTATTTTTGAGAATGATTCTTCAAAATAATTACTGAAGCACAAACACAAATTTGTATGAAGTCTGCAGCAATTAAATTTGATTCTGAACATGTCACTATGTGTATAATCTGGAAGAAATGGCAAGTTTAAGGGCCCTACCTCAATGGTCTAGATGGCTTTGGAATAACACCAACAGGGTAGGTTCGATCTCAATTCTAGCTGAGTTAGAACAGGGCCCTGCCTCCTCGTCCTGCCACGTAGCAAAGTTACAGTGGAAACTGTGCTTCAGTGACTCTCAAATAGAGTCAGAGAACTTTACAGCATGAAAACAGGCCCTTCGGCCCAACTTGTCCATGCCGCCCAATTTTTACCACTAAGCTAGTCCCAGTTGCCCACATTTGGCCTATATTCCTCTTTACCCTGCTTTCCCATATAACTTTACAAATGCTTTTTAAAAGACAAAATTGTACCTGCCTCTACTACTGCCTCTTGGGCCCCGTATCTAAGGAAGGATGTGCTTGGAAAGGGTCCAGAGGAGGTTTACAAGAATGATCCCTAGAATGAAGAGGTTGTCATATGGGAAACATTTGAGGACTCTGGGTCTGTACTTGTTAAAGTTTAGAAGGATGAGGGGGGATCTTATTGAAACTTACAGGATACTGCGGGGCCTGGATATAGTGGATGTGGAGAGGATGTTTCCACTTGTAGGAAAAACTAGAACCAGAGGGCACAATCTCAGACTAAAGGGACAACCTTTAAAACAATCAAGGGTGATCCCCCCAGAAGAAGTTTGTGTGAGAAAGGATCTAATTTCCCCACTCTTAATTCTCATGGGGACCTGAACTGTCTTGAATTGTGCCGAATCGCGGAATGACAATGCAGCTCATGATTCTCATTTTCAAAGTAAGTTTGCTCCAACCCATGATTATTTGATCACCATTGATTTGGCTTTTTAACATTTCAGAGTGATTTTACACCATGGCAAATCTGTGCGGCAGATCCTGAGGGAGCGGGGGGAGCTGAAAGAATTCTTAAAAACCCACCAGCGTGATCCCGCCTTGAAGTACCACCACCTCTTCCCTGAATACCAGTCGGAGGCTGCAAGTGAACCACTCCAGAGTTATGTTGACGTAAGAAAAGGAAAATCAATATAGAGTGGAGAGTGAGGCTGAGTTAAAATGCTATTGGTTTGAATTCCAACAGAGGCTGACTGTCAAACTCACATACCAGCAGGTACAGTGAGCAGTCAGACTGATTATAAGCTCTCATGGAGTCCCTACCGTGCAGAAGGAGGCCATTTGGCCCATCAAGACTGCACCAGCCCTTGTAAAGAGCACCCTACTTAACCTACACCTCCACCCTATCCCCTTAACCCAGTAACCCCACCTAACCTTTTTGGACACTAAGGGCAATTGATCATGGCCAATCCACCTCACCTGCACTTCTTTGGACTGTGAGAGGGAACCCACACAGACGCTGGGAGAAAGTGCATACTCCACACAGATAGTGACTTGAGGTTGGAATCGAACCTGGGTCCCTGGAGCTGTGAGGCAGCAGTTCTAACCACCTGGGCAGTGCCCACTCTGTCCACACTTTGATATCTCAGGGTTTATAATTCATTCTAAAGCTGCCACTTTGCCAAGGAGACGAGCACAGGAATGCCCCAGTGCAGGGCTCACCAACCTTAATAACAGGAACAGCTACTTAAAAGAATATTTAGTCAATAATGCAATAACACGAGAGCTGCCAATCTGCTACTCAAGTGCAGAAATAAGCAAAAACAGGACAGAGGCACGTTTCAACATTTTAAAGGATTAAATAAAGTAAATTGTCAGCTGAATTGTACTTTCTCACAACCCGAACAATGATTTCAGAAAAGAATCAATCCGTGATTACCATTAAATGACCGATCAAGGTTGGTACCTGGGGCCAGAGCTGCTGTTTGCTGACCCATCCCCCAGTCTAATGAGCCAATAGCCAAACCTTTCCTCAAGCTCTCATCTCGCGACCTCTGCCCTTTTTAAACGTTCCTATTTTTTTAATGACTGAAGCTTGAAATAATTTGAGATTGTGATATTTTGGCCTCTTCCACAGGTTAATGACAAAGTATGATTCTTATCCAGAGTGACAGTCATCAAGATTGATTCCGGGGATGAAGGGGTTGACGAATGATGAGAGATTAAACAATTTGCGCTTGTACTCGCTGGAGTTTAGGAGGATGAGAGGGGATCTGATTGGGTATATAAAATACTAAAAGGGATTGATTGATGGCATGGTAGCACAGTGGTTATCACTGTCGCGTCACAGTTCCAGAGACCGAGGTACGATTCCCGCTTGGGTCGCTGTGTGTGCGGAGTCTGCCCATTCTCTCCGTGTCTGCGTGGGTTTCCTCCCACATGTCCCGAAAGACGTGCTGTTAGGTGAGTTGGACATTCTGCATTCTCCCTCTGTGTACCCGAACAGGCGCTGGAGTTTGGCGACTAGGGGCTTTTCACAGGAACTTCATTGCAGTGTTAATGTAAAATGACTTGTCACAATAAAGATGAATAAAAATAAAAGTAAACATAGACCAAATGTTCCCCCTTGTGGGGCAATCTGGAATGAGTGGTCACAGGTGTAGGTTGAGAGGCGGTAGATTTAGCACAGAGATGTGGAGGAACTACTGCCCGGGGAGGGTGGTGAATTTGTGGAACTTGCTGCCTCAGTGCAGTGGAGGCTGAATCATTAAATGGTTTCAAGAGGGAGATAGAGAGATTTCTGATTTTTTTTAAAATCGAGTTAAAGGGATATGAGAAACGGGTGGGGAGGTGGACAGATCAGGAAGACATCGGCAATGGTCTGATTGAATGGTGGAGCGGGCTTAAGAGGCAGAATTGCCGACTCCTCCTAATTCCTGTGTTAATCAGTTCTAATTTTTGTTTCTCAATTTACACCAGAACTTCTATTATGGAGCCATGACAATGGGTTCCCCACCCCAGAGTTTCGAGGTCCTATTCGACACTGGCTCCTCTAACCTTTGGCTCCCATCCATCTACTGCAAGAGCCAAGCGTGCAGTGAGTATAACTCAAACAAGTGGTTATTTTCCCAGTTCTTCTTTGTCATTGGATGATCATATAACTTGCCACAGCCTTTGAGAGAAAGAAATCGTGATTCATTCTTCTCTTTTCAGTGAACCATAAGAGATATAATCCAAATAAATCCTCAACGTATTACACAAATGGACAATACTTCAGCATTGCTTACGGTTCGGGGAGTTTGACTGGATTCTTTGGATATGACACGGCTAATGTAAGTGTTACACAGCACGAAGCGAAAAGGATACCAGTCACTGAAAAAAACTTTGCATTTTTATGTCGCCTTTAATGGTCTCGAGACGTCTGAAAGTGCTTTACAGTTAGTTTAAAAACTTTTGAAGTATGTTCACTTTTTTAATACAGGAATCGTGACAGCCAATTTGGACATAACCAGGTCCACAAAAAAAATGAGGGAGTTACCAGGCAATCTGTTTTACATCATTCTGTTTGAGGGGTCTCTGCTCTTCTTTAAGATAGTGCTTGTGGGAACTTTTAAGTCCGCTTGAGAGGGCAGGCGGGGCCCTGGTATTAAGGTCTCATCCAAAAGATGGCACCGCTGATGGTGCTGCACCCCCTCAGTACTGTGCTACAGTGTCTGTGGAGTAGGACATGAACCCAGAATGCTCTGGCTCCAAGACGAGAGTGCGATGTGCTAAGCCATTGCTAATTAGTCCACGCTTAATACCTCCGTGATTGATGAAGTGGCTCCTTCAACCTCCTGTCGACCTCCTGCTAATTCCAGCTGTATTTCCAATCCAAGGATGATTAACCTGTAGGAGGTAGGGTAATACCAGGGCACACAAGGTTCGCCAGGGAGTTACGCCAGTAGAAGAGAGGAGACATATTGGGCCAGGTGTGATGATAAATCACTGTTTCCCCAGTTTTCTTTCATCAGATGGTCAATTACCTTTCTCCAACCTTTTATGAAAAAGATGATATATCAAACCTCGATTTTCAATCCTTGACAGAAGAGTTTTTCTGCAGATTTCTGAATTTCAGTCCACAGGACCCTGTGGCCAACGTTCAAAAAGCACAAACCCACTTGTATTTAACATGGATGGCACAGTGGCACAGTGGTTAGCACTGCTGCCTCACAGCTCCAGGGACCCGGGTTCGATTCCAGCCTCGGGTGACTGCCTGTGTGGAGTCTGCACATTCTCCCCGTGTCTGCGTGGGTTTCCTCCGGGTGCTCCGGTTTCCTCCCACAGTCCAAAGATGTTCAGGTTAGGTGCATTGGCCATGATAACATTGCCTCTGAGTGTCCAGGGATATGTGGGCTAAGTGTGGTTACGGTGTTGATGGTCTAGAACCGGAGCTTGGTTAGGGTGCTCTTTCAGAGGGTTGGTAGATCTTCGATGGGCCAAATGGCCTCCTTCTGCACTGCAATAGTTCTATGATTCTATGCAGCTGCCCAACGCAGTGTCGTGGGTTCGGATGAATCAATCGATGGATATGGATTTGGAATCATTAGTCGGTTGGATTTTAACTTCTTTCTAAGTTTAGTGTAATATTTTCT
The DNA here is from genome assembly GCF_047496885.1 of Scyliorhinus torazame. Lineage (NCBI taxonomy): Eukaryota > Metazoa > Chordata > Chondrichthyes > Carcharhiniformes > Scyliorhinidae > Scyliorhinus > Scyliorhinus torazame. The sequence continues at coordinate 9,144,054 of NC_092723.1, forward strand.
TTTATTTTTTTGAAAATCTTTTTGTTTTTGTCTTTTCTCATATTTATAAACAGTTGTTGCTTACAGACATTACATTTTTCTTGCCCCCGCTAATTTGTGTAATTTTACAGAGAGGTTTGTTTTGTCCTTCATTTGACTAACTGTACGTACATTTTGCAGCCCTCTGGATCGGTCTATGATATCCCCCCCTTCCTCCCCCTCCCATTGGTTTCAGCACCCTCCCTCTGCTCTTGTGATTTACCCATTTCTCTCCCCCCCCCCCCCCCCCCCCCCCCCAGGTTGCACAGTCCTTTGGTTCTTCATCTTTTTTTTCCCCTGACTTACTCCTCGTTGCTGCCCTCGAACAGGTTTTGGAACAGGCCGTCGAACTGCCCCCAAGTATCCAGGAAGCCTTCCTCTGACCCTCGGGTGACGTACTTAATCTTCTCCAGGTGGAGAAATTCCGAGAGGTCAGCGAGCCAGTCTGCAGCTGTGGGTGGTGCTGCCGATCGCCAGCTGAGCAGGATTCTCCGCCGTGCGATTAGGGAAGCGAAAGCAAGGGCGTTGGCCCCCTTCCCCATGTGTAGCTCTGGCTGCTCCGATATCCTGAAGATTGCCACTATTGGGCATGGTTTCACCCTCACCCCCACCCCCACAACCTTGGACATTGCCTCGGAGCAGGCTGTCCAGAACCCAGCAAGCTTGGGGCAAGCCCAGAACATGTGGGTGTGGTTGGCTGGGCCCCCCTGGCACCGCTCACATTTGTCCTCCACCTCCGGGAAGAACCTGCTCATTCGGGTTCTGGTCAGGTGCACACTGTGCACCACTTTGAGCTGCATTAGGCTTAGCCTCGCGCAGGAGGAGGTGGAGCTCACCCTGCTCAGTGCTTCGCTCCAGAGTCCCCATCCTACCACTGTCCCCAGTTCATCCTCCCATTTTTGTCTGGTCTTGTCCAGTGGAGTCCGGGCTCTGTCCAGTAGCTGTCCGTATATTTTCCCACATAGCCCCCACTTCACGCTGCTTGTGCTTATCAGGTCCTCTAGTAGTGTGCTTTCTGGGGCCCTGGGGTACCCTACTGTCTCTTGCGGAGGAAGTGCTTTATTTGGAGGTGTCTCAATTCCTGTCTTTTGTTAGTTTCCACTTTCTCGTCAGTTCGTCCAGTGTCGCCAGTCTGCGCCCTACGTAGACGTCCCCGACCGTCAGTGCACCCCCGTCCCGCCTCCATCTTTTGAAGGTGGTATCTAGCATGGCTGGGGGGAATCTATTTGGATCCCCAGGTAACGGAATCTGTTCTGGACCGTTTTGAACGGGAGCCCCTTCAGTTCTGTCCCTCCCCCTTTTGGGTTCACTGGGAATGTTTCGCTTTTGCCCAGGTTAGGTCTGTAGCCCGAGAAGGTTCCAAACTCTTTCAGTATTTGCAGTATTGCCTTCAGTCCCTCCTGTGGCTTTGCGACAGAGAGGAGCAGGTCATCTGCATAGAGTGAGACTCTGTGCTCTCTGTCTCCTCTCCAGATTCCCTTCCAGCTTTTCGCATCCCGCAGGGCTATCGCCAGGGGTTCGATCGCTAGCCGAACAGGAGTGGGGATAGGGGGAAGCCCTGTCTTGTTCCTCTCTGTAGCTGGAAGTATTCAGAGTTGGTGGTGTTAGTTCGGACACTCGCTTTGGGAGCGTTGTACAGGAGCCTCACCCAGGCTCCTAGCCCAAACCGTTCCAGTACCTCGTGGAGGTAGCTCCATTCAACTCTGTCAAAGACCTTTTCTGCGTCCAGGAGATGATCAACTCTGGTGTTCTCTCCCCGGGGAGGTCATTATCACATTCCGCAGTCGCCTGATGTTCGCTGTGAGCTGCCTACCCTTGACAAAGCCGGTTTGGTCCTCTGCGACCACCTCTGGTACGCAGCACTCCAGCCTTTTGGCCAGGACCTTTGCGAGTATTTTCGGGTCCAGGTTCAGCAGTGAAATAGGTCTGTATGATCCACATTCCATCAGGTCTTTATCTTTTTTGAGTATTAGAGAGATTGTGGCCTGCGCTATAGTTGGGGGCAGGGTGCCCCCTGCCAGTGAGTCCGCAAACATGTCCCTCAGGTGTGGGGCCAGGACTGGTGCGAATTTTTTGTAGAAGTCTGCCGGGAACCCGTCGGGCCCCGGTGCCCTCCCCTCCTGCAGATAGCTGATACTCTCCATGATTTCCCCCATGTCTATTGGTGACCCAGCTCTCCCGTCTGTCTTCCTCCACCACTGGTAGTCCCAGTCTGTCTCGGAACTATTTCATTCCCGCATCTCCGTTGGGGGGCTCGGAGGTGTACAGTCCCCGGTAGAAGGTCTCGAATGCCCGATTGACCTCCTTTGGTTCTGTTACCAGTCTGCCTTTGCTATCCTTAACCTGCGCTATTTCCCTCATGGCTGCCTGCTTTCTCAGCTGGTGAGCCAATAGGCGGCCAGCCTAAGGTAATATTTTCTGATTCTCTTTTTGTTTCCCACCCAAGGTTGCTGGCATAACTATTAAAAACCAGGAGTTTGGCCTCAGTGAGAATGAACCTGGGACTTCTTTTTATTATTCCAAATATGATGGCATCCTTGGTCTTGCATACCCATCACTTTCAGCAGGATACGCCACCCCAGTGTTTGATAACATGATCCATGACAATCTGGTGTCATCACCTCTGTTTTCTATATACCTGAGCAGGTAAGACGAATTAGGACCATACTGAAGTAATGAAATCAACTGAGGGGGGCTGCCTACATTGAACGGATAGATTTTGGTCAAAACACAGAAAGGTTTCTTAAGAAATCATGGGGAATGTCACAGCCTGAAAGCCAAAATGTTGATCAAAGCAAGATTTATCGCCAGCTAACAATTCAGAAAGAGCAGTCACTGCTGTCATGATATTCAAACACACACATCATGATAGACACACCAACAGACAAATCAGAACACACAACACCACAACCAATGACAGAAAGATATAAAAGCACAGACACGACCCCCGGTGGTCAGTATTAGCTGCAGAGGAGGACCAGGACAGATCTGTTACCAAACACACTCAGGGAGACAGCACGTGCAGAGTATCCAGAACGAACTGTATTATAAGAGTTAAAATAAAATAGAGTTGTACCACATACAACTGTGTTGGCTCATCTGTGCACCAGAGCACCCAACACCACATGGTACAGGAGTGGATCGATACCTGCCGGCATACCTCAGTGTACACAGACAACCAGCAGTGCCCAGGCAAAATGATAGAGCTCCCGGTTCCGCAGCCGCTCCAGTGCTACGGCAATCTCCGCGAAAACTGGCGGCGATTCCGGCAATGGTTCGAATTGTTCCTGGTGGCAGCTGAACTCCAAGACCTGGATGATAGCGAAAAAATTGAATTTCTCCTCACCATCGCCGGTGCAAGGGCAAGAGAAATATTCACAAGGTTCAGGTTCTTCAGGAGGCAGCAAAGGTACGATTACCAGGCAGTCCTGGACAAATTCTCCAAGTACTGTGAAGAAAACGCAATCCAATCGGCAAGTAAAGGTAAGAAAAGCTGCAGTACTCACCTCGTGGCTGGGATCCCGGAGCCCGAATTCCCAAAGGCCGAAATCCCGGGCCTGAGAGAGGGCTGGGTCGAGGTCGGCGGCCATCTTGCTAAAGGTATCACGCTAGCACAGTTGCGCGAGCAGTGCGCAGAACCGGAAGTTTCGTTTGCGCATGCGCGAGATGCTGCGCATGCGCAGTCCAGAAAACGGCCATCGGTAAAGGAACAGCGATCTGAGCATGCGCAGTCGCTTCCTACGTGCTACATACCGAGCGTCAGGATGTCAGAGGCCCCAGATTGCACCAATTTAAAAGGGAAACGTCCCAAATCAAAAAAACAAAAATCTGTTAAAGCTGTAAAACAACCTTCCCTCACCTGGAATGACAGCACATTGCCGCAAATTGACCCAGGAGATGAATTTGACCTCCGAAGAACCCTCCGACAAGCAGTTACCTACGCACAAGCCGATGATTCCGACCTCGAATACTTCGATGACGATCTTTACAGTGTTTCCGGACCTCGCGAGCCCAATGATAGCTCCGTGGTCCTATACGACTATGACTCGGACGAACCTTTCGTGTTGCACATTGGCGGCCCCCACATTGAATCCGACGCAGATGCGGATTCATTTTTCGGATTTGAGGATCTTCAATCCAGCAGATATGACGTTCCAATTTATCAGTACCGGATGATGCTGCAGCCTGACATTAACAGACAGGGAGCGGTGCAAGCACACGGAGAGCGCCCTGCTGCCACACAGAGCGTGGTCCATGTCCCGCTCAACGTTCCCGACTCTATGAAAGAAGACATGCAAGACTCCAGAGTGCAGTCCTCGCATGAACCAGAAGTGACTCCAGTGTCACAAGCTTCCACAGCAAGCTCGTGGACAGACTCCACAATTGCAGAAATGCAAGACTCCAGAGCGCAGTCCTTGCACGGACAAGAAGTGACTCCAGTGTCACAAGCCTCCACAGAGAGCTCGTGGACAGCCTCCACGATAGAAGCAACGCAAGACTCCAGAGCGCAGTCCTTGCACGAACAAGAAGTGACTCCAGTGTCACAAGCCTCCACAGAGAGCTCGTGGACAGCCTCCACGATAGAAGCAACGCAAGACTCCAGAGCGCAGTCCTTGCACGAACAAGAAGTGACTCCAGTGTCACAAGCCTCCACAGAGAGCTCGTGGACAGCCTCCACGATAGAAGCAACGCAAGACTCCAATTTGCAGTCCTTGCAGGAACAAGACCATGAGGGTCTAGCAACCTCTCCTGACCAACCAGCGGCAGTTGATGCAAGTCTGCCATGCTCACGTGAACAGCAAGAAGGCTATAACAGCCTACCATGCTCCACTACACAGCAGCATGACCATGACGGTCTCTCATGCTACAATGAAGGGCACAGCACTGAAGACTGTTCAAGCCCAACTGAAGACAAGCCAAAGGAATCGCCTCGTCCAAGCCCGAAAAAAAAAGGTTTATGCGCTGACCTTCAGGATCATTATAGCCGAACAGAGATTAATAATGCTGCACGGCCACAGAAGGATGCTGAGGATTTGCTAACGAAATTAATTGAATGTTTAACTTGCAAGGAGCAGACTGAGAATTGCCAGTGTTTTAGTACGGATCGGAAAAATGGACAAGACATTGATCCTCAGGTAATGGAAATAACACAACCTGAATCATATCTACAGCAGGGACAAATGTCTCCCTTCAACACAACACCGCAAAATCCCAACTTCGGAGACCAGCAGTTAGCCAGTAATGACTCTTCAAACCTTGAGGGGAACATTAATTGCATTGAACCTATACACATTCCACTGATTATTGAGCAGAACATTGGAGCAAGAATCCTGAGGACACCGACATCGAGTAGCCAGATAACGAATTTAAAACCCACAGCAGTTTCAAGTGAACCAAGTGTGCTTTCCACTAATGGTGAAGATGCAGATAAGGTCGACCCGATTATCCATTGTACCACACTAACCCCAGTGATTAAGCAGTTATGTATGGGGAGTATAATGTGGGCAATTGAGAACAGTAAAAGAGAGACTGTGACCATGCCAGTCCCAGCAAAATCAGACCCAGAGACCATGAAGGCATGTACATTAGACAAAGATACATATGAGGTACCTGAGAAGAAAAGTGAAACGGAATGTTCTTTGGAAAATAGTACAATGTCGATAGAAACATTGGATCCTATATTCGAGACCATACATATGGGAGAATTTGGGGGTAATAAACAAGGTTCTGCAATGTCTGGGGGAAGATTTAAAATTCCAAAGAAGAAAAGCCCAAATGAAGGACAACGGCAAGACAATGACAGTCCACCGACATGGTGTGCACCACCAGATGAAAACTCTGACAATTTACCCAACCCTAGTGAACAGCAAGCTGCTAATGAGGATCTATCCACGGGATGTGAGACGAGTGACGACAGCATCCCACTTCCCATGCAAAAGGTGCAAGGTGACAGACCTCGCCTAGTGCGTACCGAGGCACTCGACGATCACGGTGGGACCACTGACGACTGCGGTGGCAGCGCACCGCTTCCACCCTCGATGGCTCGACCCTCTCCACTGGTTGGTGCATTCCTGCATGTTCCGACTCCAGAAGTGCAGCTTCAGGGAATCTCGGCTGCCTCCAGTGAACCTGTTGGGACTCCGGACGGGGGGCATCGACGGAAGGCAGACCGGACTCCAGATGGGGAGCAGCCAAGCGCCGACTCTGATTTGCGCATGCCAGACCTTGCTCCGGACGGGCGGTGTCGCGGCCTCGGTGATGGCACGCTCAGGGTGACGGCGGATGCCACGGCGACAGGGAATGGATCGCGTGGCAGTCCCACTGGGTCGGCAGTGGCAACCAGCACCGGCGGTCCAAGATGGACACACCAATTCGCGCCATCGCCAGACGTTGATGCGAGCAACAATTCTCTCTCCAAGGCGACATGCTTCGACGTTTCTCTGCGGAGTCACCCTTCCGGCACAGCAGGTGGCCGGAACCAGCGTGCACGGTCTCGGCCAACTTCCACATCTGGCACAGTCATCGCCTTGCATGATATTAGTGATGGTGCTACTTCGATGGCAACGACCCATCGGCTACAAGATGCCGTCCACCACAAACATAAAAAGAAAAAGACTCCACCTTGTTCCTGGCATGCAGGGCGGATGGATTGGTGCGTAGGCGCAATCAGCGAGCTTTGCGCCGCCTTCCACGCTCGCAACTGAACCGTACGCACACGCCGGATCCTCCACTGGTTCCCAAGGATGACTTCGTGGAGATGCCACGGATCATGCCCCTTCCATCGCCACCAGAACCAAACCACAGCCAAGGCACCACTAACAAAGATGTTGAATGTTATATTTGCACGAATGAAAAAACCAAGCACTGCACGAAGTACAACAAATGGTAAAGTAGAGACTTCGGCAACAGCATCACCTCCAACAGTCCAAGGTGAACCAGTGTGACCCCAAATCTCCACAGCTGAACCGGCTTGAGGACCAGCCCATTCTTGAGGCGGTCACCCATTAGACTGGATTTATAACGCTGTTCATACGTTCAAAAAGTCAAACACTTCTGTATTATAACCTGTTGTTGTTTATTGTTCCAGATATCGTCTGACCAGACCAATGTTCAAGTTTTTTTTTCTCTCGCATCCAAGTTTTGTTATGGTACAACCTTGTTAGTGTGACGCACCCGACATCGCCCCATGTAAATAGTTACGTCATATACACACGCTGTACACAACACACACACACACTCTTAGATGCACTCACGACACAATTATATTTATAACCACGTAAGCACATATCTTTGTAAAAAGGGGGGATGTCATGATATTCAAACACACACATCATGATAGACACACCAACAGACAAATCAGAACACACAACACCACAACCAATGACAGAAAGATATAAAAGCACAGACACGACCCCCGGTGGTCAGTATTAGCTGCAGAGGAGGACCAGGACAGATCTGTTACCAAACACACTCAGGGAGACAGCACGTGCAGAGTATCCAGAACGAACTGTATTATAAGAGTTAAAATAAAATAGAGTTGTACCACATACAACTGTGTTGGCTCATCTGTGCACCAGAGCACCCAACACCACATGGTACAGGAGTGGATCGATACCTGCCGGCATACCTCAGTGTACACAGACAACCAGCAGTGCCCAGGCAAAATGATAGAGCTCCCGGTTCCGCAGCCGCTCCAGTGCTACGGCGATCTCCGCGAAAACTGGCGGCGATTCCGGCAATGGTTCGAATTGTTCCTGGTGGCAGCTGAACTCCAAGACCTGGATGATAGCGAAAAAATTGAATTTCTCCTCACCATCGCCGGTGCAAGGGCAAGAGAAATATTCACAAGGTTCAGGTTCTTCAGGAGGCAGCAAAGGTACGATTACCAGGCAGTCCTGGACAAATTCTCCAAGTACTGTGAAGAAAACGCAATCCAATCGGCAAGTAAAGGTAAGAAAAGCTGCAGTACTCACCTCGTGGCTGGGATCCCGGAGCCCGAATTCCCAAAGGCCGAAATCCCGGGCCTGAGAGAGGGCTGGGTCGAGGTCGGCGGCCATCTTGCTAAAGGTATCACGCTAGCACAGTTGCGCGAGCAGTGCGCAGAACCGGAAGTTTCGTTTGCGCATGCGCGAGATGCTGCGCATGCGCAGTCCAGAAAACGACCATCGGTAAAGGAACAGCGATCTGAGCATGCGCAGTCGCTTCCTACGTGCTACATACCGAGCGTCAGGATGTCAGAGGCCCCAGACTGCACCAATTTAAAGGGGAAATGTCCCAAATCCAATTTAAAAGGGAAACGTCCCAAATCAAAAAAACAAAAATCTGTTAAAGCTGTAAAACAACCTTCCCTCACCTGGAATGACAGCACATTGCCGCAAATTGACCCAGGAGATGAATTTGACCTCCGAAGAACCCTCCGACAAGCAGTTACCTACGCACAAGCCGATGATTCCGACCTCGAATACTTCGATGACGATCTTTACAGTGTTTCCGGACCTCGCAAGCCCAATGATAGCTCCGTGGTCCTATACGACTATGACTCGGACGAACCTTTCGTGTTGCACATTGGCGGCCCCCACATTGAATCCGACGCAGATGCGGATTCATTTTTCGGATTTGAGGATCTTCAATCCAGCAGATATGACGTTCCAACTTATCAGTACCGGATGATGCTGCAGCCTGACATTAACAGACAGGGAGCGGTGCAAGCACACGGAGAGCGCCCTGCTGCCACACAGAGCGTGGTCCACGTCCCGCTCAACGTTCCCGACTCTATGAAAGAAGACATGCAAGACTCCAGAGTGCAGTCCTCGCATGAACCAGAAGTGACTCCAGTGTCACAAGCTTCCACAGCAAGCTCGTGGACAGACTCCACAATTGCAGAAATGCAAGACTCCAGAGCGCAGTCCTTGCACGGACAAGAAGTGACTCCAGTGTCACAAGCCTCCACAGAGAGCTCGTGGACAGCCTCCACGATAGAAGCAACGCAAGACTCCAGAGCGCAGTCCTTGCACGAACAAGAAGTGACTCCAGTGTCACAAGCCTCCACAGAGAGCTCGTGGACAGCCTCCACGATAGAAGCAACGCAAGACTCCAGAGCGCAGTCCTTGCACGAACAAGAAGTGACTCCAGTGTCACAAGCCTCCACAGAGAGCTCGTGGACAGCCTCCACGATAGAAGCAACGCAAGACTCCAATGTGCAGTCCTTGCAGGAACAAGACCATGAGGGTCTAGCAACCTCTCCTGACCAACCAGCGGCAGACGATGCAAGTCTGCCATGCTCACGTGAACAGCAAGAAGGCTATAACAGCCTACCATGCTCCACTACACAGCAGCATGACCATGACGGTCTCTCATGCTACAATGAAGGGCACAGCACTGAAGACTGTTCAAGCCCAACTGAAGACAAGCCAAAGGAATCGCCTCGTCCAAGCCCGAAAAAAAAAGGTTTATGCGCTGACCTTCAGGATCATTATAGCCGAACAGAGATTAATAATGCTGCACGGCCACAGAAGGATGCTGAGGATTTGCTAACGAAATTAATTGAATGTTTAACTTGCAAGGAGCAGACTGAGAATTGCCAGTGTTTTAGTACGGATCGGACATTGATCCTCAGGTAATGGAAATAACACAACCTGAATCATATCTACAGCAGGGACAAATGTCTCCCTTCAACACAACACCGCAAAATCCCAACTTCGGAGGCCAGCAGTTAGCCAGTAATGACTCTTCAAACCTTGAGGGGAACATTAATTGCATTGAACCTATACACACTCCACTGATTATTGAGCAGAACATTGGAGCAAGAATCCTGAGGACACCGACATCGAGTAGCCAGATAACGAATTTAAAACCCACAGCAGTTTCAAGTGAACCAAGTGTGCTTTCCACTAATGGTGAAGATGCAGATAAGGTCGACCCGATTATCCATTGTACCACACTAACCCCAGTGATTAAGCAGTTATGTATGGGGAGTATAATGTGGGCAATTGAGAACAGTAAAAGAGAGACTGTGACCATGCCAGTCCCAGCAAAATCAGACCCAGAGACCATGAAGGCATGTACATTAGACAAAGATACATATGAGGTACCTGAGAAGAAAAGTGAAACGGAATGTTCTTTGGAAAATAGTACAATGTCGATAGAAACATTGGATCCTATATTCAAGACCATACATATGGGAGAATTTGGGGGTAATAAACAAGGTTCTGCAATGTCTGGGGGAAGATTTAAAATTCCAAAGAAGAAAAGCCCAAATGAAGGACAACGGCAAGACAATGACAGTCCACCGACATGGTGTGCACCACCAGATGAAAACTCTGACAATTTACCCAACCCTAGTGAACAGCAAGCTGCTAATGAGGATCTATCCACGGGATGTGAGACGAGTGACGACAGCATCCCACTTCCCATGCAAAAGGTGCAAGGTGACAGACCTCGCCTAGTGCGTACCGAGGCACTCGACGATCACGGTGGGACCACTGACGACTGCGGTGGCAGCGCACCGCTTCCACCCTCGATGGCTCGACCCTCTCCACTGGTTGGTGCATTCCTGCATGTTCCGACTCCAGAAGTGCAGCTTCAGGGAATCTCGGCTGCCTCCAGTGAACCTGTTGGGACTCCGGACGGGGGGCATCGACGGAAGGCAGACCGGACTCCAGATGGGGAGCAGCCAAGCGCCGACTCTGATTTGCGCACGCCAGACCTTGCTCCGGACGGGCGGTGTCGCGGCCTCGGTGATGGCACGCTCAGGGTGACGGCGGATGCCACGGCGACAGGGAATGGATCGCGTGGCAGTCCCACTGGGTCGGCAGTGGCAACCAGCACCGGCGGTCCAAGATGGACACACCAATTCGCGCCATCGCCAGACGTTGATGCGAGCAACAATTCTCTCTCCAAGGCGACATGCTTCGACGTTTCTCTGCGGAGTCACCCTTCCGGCACAGCAGGTGGCCGGAACCAGCGTGCACGGTCTCGGCCAACTTCCACATCTGGCACAGTCATCGCCTTGCATGATATTAGTGATGGTGCTACTTCGATGGCAACGACCCATCGGCTACAAGATGCCGTCCACCACAAACATAAAAAGAAAAAGACTCCACCTTGTTCCTGGCATGCAGGGCGGATGGATTGGTGCGTAGGTGCAATCAGCGAGCTTTGCGCCGCCTTCCACGCTCGCAACTGAACCGTACGCACACGCCGGATCCTCCACTGGTTCCCAAGGATGACTTCGTGGAGATGCCACGGGTCATGCCCCTTCCATCGCCACCAGAACCAAACCACAGCCAAGGCACCACTAACAAAGATGTTGAATGTTATATTTGCACGAATGAAAAAGCCAAGCACTGCACGAAGTACAACAAATGGTAAAGTAGAGACTTCGGCAACAGCATCACCTCCAACAGTCCAAGGTGAACCAGTGTGACCCCAAATCTCCACAGCTGAACCGGCTTGAGGACCAGCCCATTCTTGAGGCGGTCACCCATTAGACTGGATTTATAACGCTGTTCATACGTTCAAAAAGTCAAACACTTCTGTATTATAACCTGTTGTTGTTTATTGTTCCAGATATCGTCTGACCAGACCAATGTTCAAGTTTTTTTTTCTCTCGCATCCAAGTTTTGTTATGGTACAACCTTGTTAGTGTGACGCACCCGACATCGCCCCATGTAAATAGTTACATCATATACACACGCTGTACACAACACACACACACACTCTTAGATGCACTCACGACACAATTATATTTATAACCACGTAAGCACATATCTTTGTAAAAAGGAGGGATGTCATGATATTCAAACACACACATCATGATAGACACACCAACAGACAAATCAGAACACACAACACCACAACCAATGACAGAAAGATATAAAAGCACAGACACGACCCCCGGTGGTCAGTATTAGCTGCAGAGGAGGACCAGGACAGATCTGTTACCAAACACACTCAGGGAGACAGCACGTGCAGAGTATCCAGAACGAACTGTATTATAAGAGTTAAAATAAAATAGAGTTGTACCACATACAACTGTGTTGGCTCATCTGTGCACCAGAGCACCCAACACCACAACTGCTACGCAGTAGTAAAGGTAGCAGCAAGTTTGTGCCCAGTAAGATCTCAAAAACAGCAATGACCAGGTTATCTGCTTTTTAATTACGGAGGTTGAGGGGTAATTATTGGCTGAGGTCACTGGGAGGAATCCTAAAGTCTTTCTTCAAAATACCACCATGATATCATTTGTATCAATTCGAGAGGTAAATGGGGCCTTGTTGTAACACGGATCTGAAAGCCAACAACTCATAGGTGCAGCACTCATCCCCAACTGGAGTGTCAAGTGAGATTTCTTACTTCACAAGTTTCTGGAGTGGAATTTCAACTCAACCCTTTGATTTAATAGTGAGAATGTTACCAGTGCGCCATGGTTGAAGCTGAACCATGTCCTGAAAGTTGAATATGCCTCTAGCACACTTTTCACGAGGATCAGTATATCATCATGAGTTACTCAGACATGTTTGTCTGGAGCAGCGTCATGTGTGAGCAATAATCTTGATCATTAAGTGGATTTCTTGATTAGTAAGGGGATCGATCGGGGATTATGGGGAGAAGGCAGGAGACTGGGGATGAAGAACATATCAGCCATGGTCAAAAGGCGGAGCAGACTCGATGGGCCGAATGGCCTAATTCTGCTTCTATATCTTATGGTTTTGTGAGCCTATACTATAGAACACCCAAAATAATGCTAAACCTTTGATAATTAAAACACAGTGTCAGGAAATATGGTTATATTGAAAGTCGAGAGTAATTTTCCTCTGAAAACTTTAACAGAGTGATTTTTTTTTTAAACGACAGCCCAAAAACAGTTGACAAAGGTTCAGCTAACAGGTTAGGGGTTAACTAACAATGATCAAAACCAAAATTTGGACCATAAAAAGGAAGCACCTCAGACAATTGAGAAACGACACTTACACATGAGAAATGAATTGTGCAGTTTTCAAAAATGATGCATTTAGAAGAAATTGGATAAGATAGATTCACTGAACCAGCTCGGGGGAGTGTCATTCACTCGGGAGAATTAAGGAATATGTTACTTTGAAATTTGATAGATATCCTTAAAATATTTCTCCTTGAACAATTAAAAATGTGAAACTGGATCCTCTGTTAGATATAACATTTTACCATCTCTTGTTTTCCTGGATCCTATCTAATGTTGTGATTCACTATTTCCACTGAGCCTTTAAGTTGGATGTTAGGTTCTTGACTGAACTTTTTATATTTTAGAATTTATATTGTCACACATTGTCTTCTGTATCACTAACTATTGAGCCTGACATTGTAATCCCATAGATGAGGGAATACAATGAGAAATTTTTACCCACACTCATATAATATCGGAGAAAATTATAATCTGGCTTTAGTTTACTGAAAGACTATGTGAATAGGGTAAGTATCACGGCTGGCACTTACTCTTTAAAGGAGATGGACCAGTCCTTCAAACTCATTTAAGTGATTCTGGGATCCACCTTTCTCAATCTGAAGTTAAGGGGAACCATCTGAGAGGTACCCCTGACCTGGGATTGTCCCAAAAAGCAGTGAGGGTTATGATACAGTCCGTCACAAACTGTTGGCCACAGATTGTTGGATGCTAATTGTGGTGCTGAATGTAAGGCAATATATTTAGCTCAAGCCAGATATGGGACCATGTCAGTGCGTGGAGTAGACAGTGAGACTTGTGTTTCAGTCAGTAACTTGGAGCTAGATGACGGCAACTTATGTCTCAATACTGAAGCACTAATTGAAGTATTAGTAAAGCTGAACATACTTCTTTTCTCCAGGAAACCAACAAGTCAAAATGGAGGTGAAATGATATTTGGAGGAATCGACAATAGTCATTACACTGGTGCAATTACCTGGGTCCCTGTTCTTCAAGAAATGTACTGGCTTATCGCCATGGAAGGGTAAGTATGAATAAGTGGTTACTTAATACTGGCTTGTACTGGCAACAGATCACCATGAAAAACAGGTGATATAACTTTAATGTATGAGACCAGACAAGGATCTATAAAACATAATTTCTACAGAACAATAAACCCAAGCTCTCACGATTCCTGCTTACATATGTTTTTAACCTCATCTCTGTACATATACTTTTAAACTTGCTTTATTAAAAATGGTGCGAGTGCACAGGGCCGTTTCGTCTATCCAGCTCATTGTGACCAGTAACTTCTCATCCCGAAGGTTGTGTTGCCGGCCTGGAGATCGGTTTCGGGATATCTCATCTGGGCTGCAGACAAACTTGGAGTGGGAGGGTAAAGGTCAAGTTGTCGTGGTCCACGTTGGTACCAACGACATAGGCAGAACAAGGATAGAAGTTTTACTGAAGGATTATGGGCAGCTAGGAGCTAAATTAAAAAACAGAACCAAAAGGAATAATCTCGGAATGTCTCCTTGTATAAAAACAAAACTGTGCAGCCAGAGAGGAATTCTCCGGCCGTTCGCTGGTCCTGCTGGCAGCGCACGTTCGCCCGCGGCTCGCCCGCGGGTTTCCCAGCAGTGAGGGGTGGTTTCAGTGGGAACTCCCATTGACAGCGGCGGGAACAGAGCATCTCGCCGCCAGCAAACGGCACGCCTGCTCCCGCTGCCGCGGAACACTCGGCTGGTAGGCCGGAGAATCCACCCCAGAGTTTCAAAAAATAAATTTAGAGTAATCAATCATTTTATCCAATTGAGGGGCAATTTAGCGTGGCCAATCCACCTCCCCTGCACATCTTTGTGTTGTGGGGGTGAAACCCACGCAAACACGGGGAGAATGTGCAAACTCCACACGGACAGTGACCCAGAGCCGGGATCGAACCTGGAACCTCGGCGCCAAGAGACTGCAGTGCTAACCACTGCGCCACCGTGTTGCTGTATTCCACCCCAGAGTTAACATTTCCAGTTCAATGTGACTCCTCTTCTTTTGAGGATTTGTCCTTGTTAAAATAGGGAAATTCAAAGAGGATATAACGAAAGCAGGCAAATAAAGGTCTCGCAGAGTAACTGCTACGTGGTTCTAAATTACAACTTAACATAAATGAATACATCAATAATGGAATTCTGTTTTTCAGTGTGCTTCTCAATGGTCAGCCTGCCTTCTGTAGCCAAGGATGCCAAGCTATGGTTGATACTGGCACTTCCTACCTCACTGTACCAAGTCAGGAATTAGGACAACTCCTTCAAACCATTGGTGCCTATAAGGACGAGTATGGTGAAGTAAGTTTTTGTAACAAGTGCAAATGGATACAGATTCTGGGACAGTATCATAAGAAGGAGCACGAGTCGGAAATTCAGCCCCTCGAGCCCACTCCGACATTCAATACGATCATGGCTGATCTCTCGGCCTCAACTCCACGTTCCTGCCCGTTCTCCACAACCCTTCACCCCGTTACTAATTCAAAATCTGTCTGTCTCCTCCTCAAATTTACTCAATGTCCCGGCATCCACCACACTCTGGGGTAGTGAATTCCACAGATTCACCGCCCTTTGAGAGAAGTAATTTCTCCTCATCTGTTTAAAATCTGCTGCCCCTTATCCTTAAACTATTACCCCTTGTTCTAGATTGCCCCACAAGAGGGAGCATCCGCCCTACGTCTACTTCGTCAAAAATAATAATAATCTTTATTATTGTCACAAGTAGTTTGCTTTAAAGCTGCAATGACGTTGCTGTGAAAATCCCCTAGTCGCCACACTCCGGCACCTGATCGGGTACACTGAGGGAGAATTCAGAATTTCCAATTCACCTAACAAGCACGTCTTTTGGGACTTGTGGGAGGAAACCGGAGCACCCGGAGGCAACCCATGCAGACACGGGGAGAACGTGCAGACTCCACACAGACAGTGACCCAAGCCGGGAATCGAACCTGGGACCCTGGCGCTGTGAAGCCACAGTGCTAACCACTGTGTTACCGAACTGCCCATACCTTTTATCAGCTTACATACCTCAATTAGAACTCCTCTCATTCTTCTAAACGCAAGAACACTAGGACACATTTTGGAAGCAATTGGCTCATTCATATGTGTGAATAAAATGCTGAGTAAGACCCTCTCCTCTCTGGCAAAGCACCCCTCGCTGCAACAACTCTGTGTTAAGAACTTCCCCTTAATCACTATCCCGACTCTCTTAGTACAGATTTTAAATTGAGAAAGCATTGACCTGCACTCCATAGCTGATAGAAATGGTATTTTCTAATGCACTCTACCAAAGCTCTTCAATTTAAAAACTTCTCTGAAGGTCTACCTTCTCAACCTTTCCCCTCACCTGAGATGTGGTGTTTCCCTGGTTAAACCACCACCGGTCAGCTCTCCCCCTTAAAGGAGAAAGCAGCCTATGGTCATCTGCGACTATGGCGACTTTACCGTACCTTTACCTTTATTAGCGGAAATGAAGCTGCACGAGATAGGTTATCTGTGCAATAATACTTTACCCAATGATTTCTTGCTGTACGTTGTTTATTCAAGTTAAGAACACAGGCATACTGAATGTTTTCTTCTTTATGTCCTAGTACTTGGTCAACTGTGATACCGTTGGAAACCTGCCTTCATTGACGTTTATAATCAATGGAGTTCATCTCACTATTCCAGGCTCGGCCTACATCCAACAGGTATGTCCAACACCTGTCTTTTATTCTTTAAACCAACATTTGACGTGACTCAGTTTAGTCAAAATAGCCGGGAATTCTGCCTGCTTTGTTAATTCAGGGGATGTGGCTGACGAGGGAAGTCAAGGACAGCATAAAAGAAGAAAAAGCAGACAAAGTGGCGAGGATTAATGGGAATCCAGAGGATTGGGAAGTCTTTAAAAGCGAGTAGAGGACAACTAAAAAGCAATAAGGGGGGAGAAGATGAAATATGAGTGCAAGCTAGCTAGTAATATAAAAGAAGATAGGATGAGTTTTTCAATATATAAAAGGTAAGAGAGAGTCAAAAATAGTCATTGGACCACTGGAAAATGTGGCTGGAGAAGTAATAATAGGAAACAAAGAAATGGCAGAGAAACTGAATAGTTACTTTGCATCAGTCTTCATGGTGGAAGACACCAATGGGATGCCAGAGCTCCAGGAGAATCAGGGGGCAGAGGTGGGGGGCGTGGCCATCACTAAGGAGAAGGTTCTGGGGAAACTGAAAGTTCTGAAGGTTGCTGAGCATAAGTCACCTGGATCAGATGGACTACATCCCAGGATCCTAAAAGAGATAGCTGAGGAGATTGTGGAGGCATTAGTGGTGATCTTTCAGGAATCACTGGAGGCAGGGAGGGTCCCAGAGGACTGGAAAGTGGCTAATGTAACACCACTGTTTAAGAAGGGAGGGAGGCAGAAGACGGGAAATTATAGGCCAGTTAGCCTGACTTCGGTCATTGGTAAGATTTTAGAGTCGGTTATTAAAGATGAGATTGCGAAGTACTTGGAAGTGCATGATAAAATAGGACTGAGTCAGCACGGCTTTGTCAAGGGGAGGTCATGTCTGACAAATCTGTTAGAGTTCTTTGAGGAAGTAACAAGGAAGTTAGACAAAGGAGAACCAGTGGACGTGATTTATTTAGATTTTCAGAAGGCCTTTGACAAGGTGCCGCAGAGGATTGCATTGGATTGGATTAGATTTGTTTATTGTCACGTGTACCGAGGTACAGTGAAAAGGATTTTTCTGCGAGCAGCTCAACAGATCGTTAAGGAGTATAGGTTAAGTTAAAAGTGGATCTGTTTGGGAGAGCTCGCAGAGAGTCGCCTCGCTCCGGCGCCATCTTAATCCTGTTAAATAAGTTAAGAGCCCATGGTGTTAAGGGTAAGATCCTGGCGTGGATAGAGGATTGGCTGACTGGCAAAAGGCAGAGAGTGGGGATAAAGGGGTCTTTTTCAGGATGGCAGCCGGTGACTAGTGGTGTACCTCAAGGGTTGGTGCTAGGACCACAACTTTTCACAATATACATTAATGATCTGGAAGAAGGAACTGAAGGCACTGTTGCTAAGTTTGCAGATGATACAAAGATCTGTAGAGGGGCAGGTAGTATTGAGGAAACAGGTGGGCTGCAGAAGGACTTGGACAGGGTAGGAGAGTGGGCAAAGAAGTGGCAGATGGAATTCAATGTGGAAAAGATTGAGGTTATGCACTCTGGAATGAGGAATGGAAGCATAGACTATTTTCTAAATGGGGAAATGCTTAGGAAATCAGAAGCACAAAGGGACTTGGGAGTCCCTGTTCACGACTCCCTTAAGGTTAACGTGCAAGTTCAGTCGGCAGTTAGGAAGGTAAATGCAATGTTAGCATTTAAGTCAAGAGGGCTAGAATACAAGACCAGGGATGTACTTCTGAGGCTATATAAGGCTCTGGTGAGACCCCATTTGGAGTATTGTGAGTAGTTTTGGGCCCCATATCTAAGGAAGGATGTGCTGGCCTTGGAAAGGGTCCAGAGGAGGTTCACATAAATGATCCCTGGAATGAAGAGCTTGTCAAATGAGGAACAGTTGAGGACTCTGGGTCTGTACTAGTTGGAGTTTAGAAGAATAAGGGGAGACCTTATTGAAACTTACTGGATACTGCGAGATCTGGATAGAGTGGATGTGGAGAGGATGTTTCCACTTGTAGGAAAAACTAGAAGCAGAGGACACCATCTCAGACTAAACGGACGAACCTTTAAAACAGCAATGAGGTGGAATTTCTTCAGCCAGAGGGTAGTGAATCTATGGAACATTTTGCCGCAGGAGGCTGTGGAGGCCAAATCACTAAATGTCTTTAAGACAGAGATAGATAGGTTCTTGATTCGTAAGTGGATCAGTGGTTATGGGGAGAAGGCAAGAGAATGGGGACGAGAAAATATCAACCATAATTGAATTGGGAGCAGACTCGATGGGTCGAGTGGCCTAATTCTGCTTCTATGTCTTATGGTCTTATGTGGGTGTCACTGGCAAGGTCAGAATTTGTTACCCATCCCTAAGTGTCCTTGAGAAGGTGCGGGCGGCCAAGCCACAGCATTGGATACAACTGAGTGGCTTGCTAGGCCATTCCCAAGGTCAACCACATCGCTGTGAGCCTGGAGTCACATGTAGGCCAGATCGGGTGAGGGTGACCGCTTACAATCACTAAACGACACAAGTGAACTAGATGGGTTTTTGTAACACTCTGGTAGTTCCATGATCGCCAGTACTGTTGGCAACTTTATAAATCCAGATTTCATGTAACTAATTGAATTAAAACTTCCCCTTTGAACTAATGTCTCTGGATCATTATTCCAGGCCTCTGCTTTACTAGGCCAATGAGATAACCACTGTGCTACTTCACCCCCATTAATACTTTGTTAACAGGGAAGCATTAGAAATACAGTACTGGTCAAAGATTTCCTTTGTATGCTGGTTGCAGTAAATTCACAAACCTTTTATAAGGAAGATGTTTATGAAGTTGAAGTTCTGTGGAAGGGTCATATTGACTTGAGACGTTTACTTCCATCCCTTCCTCCTTGATTCCCCTCTTTGGAATCCATGCCATCGTGCCACAGACCATTCTACTCACTGGTGCAAGAATCATAACATTCCCATTTTCAAATGGCTGAAGAATTGAAGACCCAAACTTGAGCTATTTCAATGGGAGTCAAAAGCCTTAAGCCAGAGATAGCTGCCTACCAACAATAATAATGCAAAAAAGATTCACATTAACATGAATCACTTTGAGCAATTTGTGCAATTATTATCATCAAGTCTTTTTAAAAAATCTTTCTTTTGGCAGTCTTTCTTAATAAGGCTGGAAAAGTGTAAGCTTAAATTATTTCTGTAGGATTTTATTCTTGAAAACTGAAGTTAATAAACCTTTGCTAAATATTTGCTTCTTTAATCTCTTCATGAGTCTAACGCAGTGCTGTCGTCCCATGTTTTCCAGGTTTCTGGTTATTGTGTTGTTGCCATTTCGTCCACCTACCTGCGTGCTCCTACCCAAAATGGCCTCTTCTGGATCTTGGGTGATGTCTTCCTGCGGGAGTTCTACTCAATTTATGACCGGGGCAACAACAGAATGGGATTCGCTACGTCTGCCTAAACTCTTGTCATTTATGCCTCTAGCCCTGCAAGTAAAGCAGTATCTTCAATTGACTCCCTGTCTGACATCAATTATCTTCCTTCACGGACTGATTGCAGTATATTCCGTCAAACACTTTGGAATGTCCATAATTGCAAATTAGGATATGACCCGGGTGTGACAGTACTCATTAGCCTTGGTTTTGCCTAGTTTCTGCTACAACTCTTAACTGAAATATTCCATTCTTTATTTGATAAAGCCTTTTCTCCTGAAGATTACCATTTCCTCTTGTGTGTAAACAGGGAACACAATAAAGCATTGCAAAATATTCTTCCTGGTTTGTCTGCTTTTTGTCTTGTTAACGTTCAAATATGGTCACGCACCTGTAAACTAATAGATTTCCTATTCCAGTCAATCTCTGGTGTTAAAGTACAGTCTGTTTTTCATGTTCGACCCAAGTGATTTCCTTTTCCTTGTGACCCAATCTGGCAAAGCCTTAATTTTAAAATTCTCAGCCTTATGAAAATCTCCCTCCATAGCCTCACCGCCCCACATCTCTGTAACCCCTTCCAGCCTCACCGCCCCACATCTCTGTAACTCCTTCCAGCCTCACCGCCCCACATCTCTGTAACCCCTTCCAGCCTCACCGCCCCACATCTCTGGAACCCCTTCCAGCCTCACCGCCCCACATCTCTGTAACCCCTTCCAGCCTCACCGCCCCACATCTCTGTAACCACTTCCAGCCTCACCGCCCCACATCTCTGTCACCCCTTCCAGCCTCACCGCCCCACATCTCTGTAACCCCTTCCAGCCTCACCGCCCCACATCTCTGTAACCACTTCCAGCCTCACCGCCCCACATCTCTGTCACCCCTTCCAGCCTCACCGCCCCACATCTCTGTAACTCCTTCCAGCCTCACCGCCCCACATCTCTGTAACCCCTTCCAGCCTCACCGCCCCACATCTCTGGAACCCCTTCCAGCCTCACCGCCCCACATCTCTGTAACCCCTTCCAGCCTCACCGCCCCACATCTCTGTAACCACTTCCAGCCTCACCGCCCCACATCTCTGTAACCCCTTCCAGCCTCACCGCCCCACATCTCTGTAACCACTTCCAGCCTCACCGCCCCACATCTCTGTAACCCCTTCCAGCCTCACCGCCCCACATCTCTGTAACCCCTTCCAGCCTCACCGCCCCACATCTCTGTAACCCCTTCCAGCCTCACCGCCCCACATCTCTGTAACCCCTTCCAGCCTCACCGCCCCACATCTCTGTAACCCCTTCCAGCCTCACCGCCCCACATCTCTGTAACCCCTTCCAGCCTCACCGCCCCACATCTCTGTAACCCCTTCCAGCCTCACCGCCCCACATCTCTGTAACCCCTTCCAGCCTCACCGCCCCACATCTCTGTAACCCCTTCCAGCCTCACCGCCCCACATCTCTGTAACCCCTTCCAGCCTCACCGCCCCACATCTCTGTCACCCCTTCCAGCCTCACCTCCCCACATCTCTGTAACCCCTTCCAGCCTCACCGCCCCACATCTCTGTAACCACTTCCAGCCTCACCGCCCCACATCTCTGTAACCACTTCCAGCCTCACCGCCCCACATCTCTGTAACCCCTTCCAGCCTCACCGCCCCACATCTCTGTAACCCCTTCCAGCCTCACCGCCTCACATCTCTGTAACCCCTTCCAGCCTCACCGCCCCACATCTCTGTAACCCCTTCCAGCCTCACCGCCCCACATCTCTGTCACCCCTTCCAGCCTTGCAACCCTCTGAGATCTCGACATTCCTCCAATTCTGCCCTCTTGCATGTCCGCAAATTTATGTCCACCATTGGTGTTTCAGCATCCGAACGTCTGCAGTGTTTTGCTTTGCAAGTCTGAATTGACAGAAAGATACTGCAGAGCAGGAGGCAATTCCCACATTACGCCTAAAATGCTGCTGCCCTCTCCCCAGAGATGTACAGATATTTCCTTCTCAAGCTTTTATCTCTTTAAAATTTCGAGCACCCAATTATTTGTTTTTCAATTAAGGGGCAATTTAGCATGACCAATCCTCCTACCTTGCACATCTTTGTGTTCTGGGGGCGAGACCCAAGCGGACACGGGGGGAATGTGCAAGCTCCACACAGACAGTGACCCGGAGCTGGGATCGAACCTGGGTCCTCAGCGCCGTGAGGCAGCTGTGCTAACCACCGTGCTGCCTATCTGTTTGAAATGTAGATAATCAAAATTAACAGATTTATTTTTCCTGAACCCAAAGTGAGCCTGCAAACTACTACCTGCCCAGTAAATAAGACATTAATAATTAATAATATTTATTGTCACAAGTAGGCTTACATTATTAACACTGCAATGGAGTTACTGTGAAAAGCCCCTAGTCGCCACACCCCGGCACCTGTTCGGGTACACTGAGGGAGAATTCAGAGTGTCCAATTCACCTAACAAGCACCTCTTTCGGGATTTGTGGGAGGAAACTGGAGCACCCGGAGGAAACCCACGCAGAGACAGGGAGAACGTACAGACTCCACACACACAGTGACCCAAGTCGGGAATCGAACCTGAGACCCTGGCGCTGTGAAGCAACAGTGCTAACCACTGTGCTACTCTGCCGCCCAGGTTGTGGGGTTGGGCGGTTGGTTTGGGCTGAAAGGCAGGAGAGTTGATGCGAGCCAAATTGAAAGGTAGGACAATATTGGAAGCGGTTGAAATGTCTCTTCTCCAGGTGCCTATGTTGGAATGTATGGCAGGGATGTCGAGGCAATTGGACATCATCAAAATGGAAAATAAGGAACTAATTTGAAAATTGTAAAATAAAGTTGTACATTTAATGTTGAGTTGATCTGACAGAGAGCCAGCTTTGTTAGGGTTCATCATGTGGAAATAATCCAGTTAAAGTTTTGAGATTGTCACTAATAAAGTAGATCGTGTGATAATGACATTCAGTAGGCACTCAAAGCTGACAATACAAAGTTAACTGGAATAGGACGATGCAAAAGGATATTGAGGGATGAAGTGACAAGGCAACACTGGAATTCAGTGTGGGAAAGCATGATGCCATCCACGTTGGACCTAAGAAAGTTGGCCAGAGTAACTTCGAACAGGTGAGAAAGTGGGAGTGTGGATGAGCTGAGTGAGACTCAGGAGTCCAAGTACAGAAATCACAAAAAGGTAGTTAAAAAATAACTATTGGAATGTTGGCCTTTATCTCAAGAGGGTTAAATGCGAATGTGTGCAATGCACAGGAGCGATAGACAGACCCCTTCAGGAGCACTACATTGAGTTTGGGCATTCCACCTCACGAGGGGCATATTGGCTTTGCAATAGGTGCAGTGCAAAATTATACCTGGGCTTAACGAGTTCAGTTATGAGCATAGGTTGAACAGACCAGGCTTGTGTTCCCTGAAGTATTGAAAATTAACGGGGATCCAGTTCAAGTATTAAGATGAGAAAATGATTTGATGGAGCAGATAGAAACGATGTCGTCTGTTTGGGAGTCCAGAACAAGAACAAAGAACAATACAGCACAAGAACAGGCCCTTCGGCCCTCCAAGCCTGTACTGGTCATGATACCAACCTTAGCCAAAATCCTCATCACTTCCTAGTGCCGTATCCCTCACTACAATCCTATCCATGTATTTGTCGAGATGCGTTTTGAACGCCGTTAATGTATCTGCTTCCACAACCTCCCCTGGCAACACGTTCCAAGCACTCACCACCCTCTGTGTACAAAAACCTGCCTCGCACGTCCCCTCTAAACTTTGCTCCACGGATCTTAAACCTATGCCCCCTCGTGACTGGTCTCTCAACCCTGGGAAAGAGTGCCTGCCCATCCACTCTATCCATGCCCCTCATAATCGTGTAGACCTCTATCAGGTCACCCCTCAACCTCCGTCTTTCTAATGAGTCCGAATCTATTCAGTCTCTCCGCATAGCTAACACCCTCCATACCAGGCAACATTCTGGTAAATCTCTTCTGCACCCTCTCCAAAGCCTCCACATCCTTCTGGTAGTGTGGCGACCAGAATTGTGCGCAATATTCCAAATGTGGCCTTACCAAGGTTCTATCCAACCGCAGCATGACTTGCCAGTTTATATGCTCGATGCCCCGTCCAATGAAGACAAGCATGCCGTATGCTTTCTTGACGACCTTGTCCACTTGTGTTACCAGCTTCAAAGATCTGTGGACCTGTATGCCCAGGTCTCTCTGACTTTCTATATTTCCAAGAGTTTTGGGATTTACGGTATATTTCCCCTCTACGTTGGACCTACCAAAATGCATTTGCTCACATTTGTCTGGATCTAACTCCATTTCCCATTTCCCTTTCCAAATCTCCAACATGTCCTGCTGTATTCTCTGACAATCCTCAACACTATCTGCCACTCCACCAACCTTGGGTGTCATCCGTGAACTTAATCAGACCGGCTACATTTTCCTCCAAATCGTCTATGTACACCACAAACAACAGAGGCCCCAGCACCGATCCCTGTTGTACACCATTAGTCACAACCTTCCATTCAGAAAAACACCCTTCCACTGCTACCCTCTGCCTTCTGTGACCGAGCCAGTTCTGTATCCATCTGACCGCCTCACGTCTGTGCTTGGGCCTCTGGCGATTGTTGCAGAAATGGCCACCGATTCCCCGTTTGACGGGGGGCTAGCATGCCGGCACCATAGAACACCCAGCCCTAGCTGCCGATACGGCCCGGAGAATTGCCGGGTCCGTGGCCGCGCATGCGCATGGTGACGGCCTGCAGCGGCCACGCCGTGCTTCACGGCGGAGGCCGCTCGCGGATCCGGCCCGCGAAATTATGTATCCCCTTTGGCCGGCTCGCCCGCCCTGGACCACCCGCCAACAGTGCCCCCAGCCCCTGGTAAAGCTGCCCTGCCCGTGGATCGGCCCTCCCCCGATCGTGGTTGCGCTGGACTAAGTCCCTAGCCGCCACGCCGAGTTCGTGGCGGATGAGACCACACACGACCGACACTGTTGGGAACTCGGCCGGTTGGGGGCGGAGCATCAGGCGGTGGGCTCAGGCAATGTCCTGAGGCTGTTGATACGTCGCGCAGCGCACTCAAAACAGAATAGAATGTTCCGAGGAAGACATCTCCCAGAATCCACAGTGGTCCATCATTGGTCGGGGGATAGACGTAGGTTGGCTCCAACCCAGCAATACAGTATCCATTTTGCTGTAAAATAATGACATGACATTCGCCGAGGTTCTTGTGCGATTTAACCATCTTTATTTCAGCAAATTGATCAACATCAGGTCAGGCGAATATGTTCATTGAAATCTATCATTCCCTGTGCCAAGGCGTGTGATGAGCAATCATTCTAGAACTTTACCAGAAAAAACTGAAACATGGTATGTTATCCTGATGTCCTTTCCCTGGTGGGGAGGGGGCAGACAATCAAGATGAACGTACTGCCCAGGTTCCTCTTCCTGTTCAGATCCATACCGATCGATATCTCCAAGTCTGGGCAGACATTTCCATTCAATAGACGATGATTATGGCATTTGTCTGGGGGGGGGGTGGGGGAGGAATCCAAGAATCCCCAAAACAGTCCTCATCAATCTCTGCCACAGTCTGATCCTTGCCTGCCTGCTGAGTGATCGCTCACACCCATCACCTGCACGCGATGATGTATTGCGGAAGAAAGTGACAGAGGAATGTTACTGGTAGCGCACAAGGGTGTTTCTTGTTCAATATGTCTCCCCACTCTCCCGATGGCGCAGCCCGCAAGCCCCCCACCATGTCACTCCCCCACCTACCCCTCCCCCGGTGCCCTCAGTGATCCTCAATGTGCTTTGCCCTCCGAGCTCTACCACTATGTCGAGGTGTGTCCCCAGGAGGCACATCTGAGGTAGAGGCAGTCAGCTGCTTACCTCGTCCCGTGGCCTTCGCTGGCTCTGGTGGGCGCCCTCTGGGGGCGGAGGGCCCCAGCTCACTTGTCGGCGTCACATGCACAGCCGGCAGGTTGGCACTCAGTGCCCCATACTCCCGGTCGGTTCCCATAGGGCCCTGGGATTCACCTGGGGACGGAGGGGCAGCTGGTTCGAACCTGGCTGCCCCTGCATCACCTGGCTCTGCCAGCCCTGGCGGGTCCCCATGGTCTGCGCCATCGTGGCAGCTCCCTTGGTGATGATCCTCAGTGATTGGGCCATGCAGCCCCTCAGCCATGCGACTGGGACAAGCTTTGGCAGTGCCCACCTGAGAGCGGGACATGTCACCAATGTTGGTCTGGTTCTGGGGGACATCCCCCAGTGAGTCGGGCATTCTTCCGAGACCCTCAGCCATGACCATCACCGACTACGTGACACCTTGGACACGTTCACTCTGGGTGCCAATGTCGTACACCAGACTCTCCACTGCGTTCGCCACTCTAGCTGTGTTGGCCTCGGACCACGCATTTCCAGTGCCATGCCCTGCGTCCGACTCCTCCAAATGGATCTGCTGGAGTGATGGTGACATCTACTTCTGAATATCCCAGCCGCTCCCTATCGTCTTCATCAGCTCCGGGTAACTCTGTACCAGAGGCTCAGCATCAGGCTGGGACCCAGCTGGCTCCTGCCTCCACCTGATGTACATCAGCAGCAGTGGTGCTCACCACATTGTGCCCAGATGCCTGACGACTAACATGTTCCACTGAGGTGTGTCTATCTGCGCTGGTGGAGGGTGGGATTGACAGCTGTGCCGTGACGATAACAGTTGCTTCCTCGGAGCTCTCCTCCAATGTGTCCTCCTGGAAGGCTGGAGAGGGAGCCGCCCGGAATGGGCCGTCGCCGTCGGCTGGAGGACCTGTGGGAGAATGGACATGTGGTCAGTGGGAGGTGATGTGTTGGGTGTTCTGGATCACAAACAGGTCACCAACACTTGAAGTGGTGCAACTCTATTTTATTATAAGGTTAACTATTTAAACATACTTGAACTGTGGGTAAATACGATACCAGCTTTAACTAAAGACCTTTGCCTAGTCCTAACCAGTTGATGCACTCAGCACATGGTGAATGTCTGTGTTGCAGGCTGCAAGCTCTGTGCTCCTTATTGGCTGCTACTCCCAAGAGCGGGAACTCTGATGTCCCCTGTCTTTATCGTGCGTGTACTCTCACTGGTGACTGGCTGCGATGTTGTGTGTGTTGATTGGTCCCACTGTGTGTACATCAGTGTGTGTCTGCACCATGATATGCTGGTGTATATTATGACAGGAGGGATGGGTCAGTTTATAAGGCAACAACAACTGATGTTTGACTGGTGCCCCGGGTGGAGCCCGGTGGTCCCTCACCTCTGCGGCATCCACCAGCCTCCGTGTGGGTGACCATCCTGTCCTCTGTCACCCCAGTCACCTCCAGGGCCCACCCCTCGAAGGAGGTGAGGACTCTCAAGTCCGGCACCTCACCCTCAGTCCGAACCCTCTCCCGACGATTGTGGGGGAGCTTTTCCTGAGGAGACACAGAGAGGACACTGTTACCCACACGCGTGGTTCACAGTTGTGGGCGGCGTGGTGTGTGTGAAGGGAGTGGACTTCAGTAAAGCCTTTGACAAGGTGCTTCATGGCAGACTGGTACAAAAGATGAAGTCACACGGGATCAGAGGTGAGTTGGCAAGATGGATATAGAACTGGCTCGATCACAAAAATTGTAGCTGGTCTGATTAGTAAGTTCATGGATGACACCAAGGTTGGCGGAGTGGCTAATCCGGACAAAAGTGAGGTAATGCATTTTAGTAGGTCTAACATAGAGGGGAAATATAGAGCAAATGGCAAAACTCTTAGGAATATAGAAAGTTAAAGAGATCTGGGCGTACAGGTCCACAGATCTTTGAAGGTGGCAACACAAGTGGACACTGCCCTCCCTTCATCAATCATCTTGTCACCTCCTCAAAAAACCCAATGAAGTTAGTGAGGCATGACCTCCCCTTCACAAAACCATGCTGTCTATCGCTAATAAGTCCATTTGTTTCCAAATCGGTATAAGTCCTGTCCCTGAGAACTCTCTCCATTAATTTACCGACTAGCAACGTGAGGCTCACCGGCCTATAGTTTCCTGGATTATCTCTGCTACCTTTCTCAAACAGCGGTACCACATTATCTATTCTCCAGTCCTCTGGGATCTCACCTGTAGCCAATGAGGAAACAAAGATGTCAGTCAGGACCCCCAGCAATTTCTTCCCTTGCTTCCCTCAGTATTCTGAGGTAAATCCCATCCCGTCCAGGAGACTTATCTACATTAATGTCTTTTTAAACACCCAATACCTCTTTCTTTTTGATATCAACATGACCCAGGCTGTCCACACACCCGACCCAAGAATCATCTTCCACAAAGTCCTTTTCTTTGGTGAACACTGATGCAAAGTACTCATTTAGTACCTCTCCCATTTCCTCTGGCTCAACACATCGATTGCGCCCACAGACCTTAAGTGGTCCAATCTTTTCCCTGGCCACCCTCTTGCTTTTTACATATGAATAAAAAGCTTTGGGATTCACCTTAATCCTACTTGCCACCGACTTTTCATGACCCTCCTAATTTCCCGCTTCAGCACCTTCCTACTTTCTTTATACTCCCCAAGGGTTTCGACTGCCCCCACCCTTCTAGACCTTTCAAAAGCCACCTTTGTTATTGTAATTTGCCTTCCCCAGTTTAGCCTTAGCGCGAGGGTTACCCTCATCCCCGTCCATAGGTACCCTAAAACGTACTGAATTGTGGTCACTACTCCCAAAATGTTCCCCTACTGAAACCTCAACCACCTGTCCAGGTTCATTCCCCCATACCAGGTCCAGTACTGCTATCCCTGGTTGGACCATCTACATATTGTATCAAGAAACCTCCCTGGATACACCTTACAAACTCCCCCCCCCGCCCCCCACCCTGGGAGTGGCATGGCTACTAATTATCAGACCCGGCAGAAGATTAAAGACCTGGCCAAAAACTGGAGGAGACCTGCGGCGCAGTAACAATTGGAAAGATAGCGGCGTGGGAAGGGTTGTCACTAGTTGGAAATCCCCAGATGGAGCAGCTGATGGTGTTTGTCAGAGAAGAATTCTGCCAGCAACGAAAGGAGATGCAGGAAGATCGGTCAAAGGCCATCGAGGGAGCGGTAACACCCTTGAAAGGATCCTTGGAGCGAGTCGAGAAATGTTTGGAGGCACAGGGGTCGCAGATCCGGGAGATGGAGAAGGTGATGTCCGATCACAGTGATCGGGTGGTGGCATTCGAAGCGTAGGTGGGACTCCTGGGGGGCCTTTGCAAGTCGCTGAGGGCAAAGGTGGAGGAGCAGGAGAATAAATCCAGAAGGCAGAACCTGCATATCGTTGGCTTGCCTGTGGATGTGGAAGGCACGAGAGCCACGAGATACGTCTCAAGAGTGGGGGAGCCGCCGTGGCGGTGATTATGAGGCTCCACAAGCTCATGGAGAAGGAGAAGATCCTGCAGTGGGCCAGGGAGAAGCGAAACTGCGAATGGGAGAGGAACAGGGTATGAATCCATCAGGAAATTGGAGCTGGCGAAAAGGTGACTCAGGTTCAACAAGACCGAAGCGGTTCTATCCCGAAGGCAGATCAGGTTTGGGGTACTGTACCCAACGGAACTGTAGGTGACTTTCAAAGGCCGGGTGTGATATTTTGAAACCCCATCCCTCCATCACTGCCCCTACAGCCCTTTACCCCTCCCATTTCTCATCTGCATGCTGTTTCCCGGGAACATTCCTGGGGCTTGCAGGCATTGTCACTGAACTAGTAACCCAGAGACCCAGCACAACGCCAGGGGAAACCCAGATTGAAATACCAGCACTGCAAATGGCAAAATATGAATTCTATAAAATCTGTAATTAAAAGTGACCTTGAAAACCTTGTTGATTATAGAATATACAGCCCACGATGTTGTGCCGACCATTTATCCTAATCTAAGATCAACCTAACCTACACCCCTTCAATTTACTGCTGTCCCTGTGCCTGTCCAAGTGTCACTAATGACTCTGACTCCACGACCTCCGCTGGCCGTGCATGGGATGAAAATCGCTTATTGTCACGAGTAGGCTTCAATGAAGTTACTGTGAAAATCCCCTAGTCGCCACATTCCGGCGCCTGTTCGGGGAGGCTGTTACGAGAATTGAACCGTGCTGCTGGCCTGCCTCGGTCTGCTTTCAAAGCCAGCGATTTAGCCCAGTGTGCTAAACCAGCCCCTGTAAAAATTGCTTATTGTCACAAGTAGGCTTCAAATGAAGTTATTGTGAAAAGCCCCTAGACGCCACATTCCGGCGCCTTCCACACATGCACCACTCTCTGTGTAAAGAACCTACCTCTGAACAGGAGAGGCGAGTGGGAGAGCTGCCGTTTAGGTTAGTAGAGGGAAGTTTTAGGTGCCTAGGCATCCACGTGGCGCGGGAATGGGACCGGCTGCATAAATTGAATCTGGCCCGGCTGGTGGACCAAATGAAGGACGATTTTTGGAGATGGGACGCGCTCCCATTGTCTCTGGCTGGGAGGGTGAAAATGGTGAAGATAACTGTCCTCCCGAGATTCCTATTTGTATTTCAGTGTCCCCCCATTTTTATTCCGTGGTCCTTTTTTAAGTGGGTCAACAAAGTGATCATGGGCTTTGTCTGGGCGGGCAAGACCCCGCAGGTAAGGACGGTAATGCTTGAGCGGAGTCGGGGAGAGGGCGGGCTGGCGCTGCCAAATTTTAGCAACTATTACTGGGCGGCTAATATAGCCATGATCAGGAAGTGGGTGGTGGGGGAGGGGTCGGCATGGGTGCGCATGGAGGTGGCTTCATGTAAGGGCACCAGTTTGGAGGTGTTGGTAACTGCACCTCTGCCGTTCCCGCCGGCACGGTACTCCACCAGTCCAGTGGTGGTGGCGGCCCTGAGAGTTTGGGGCCAGTGGAGGCGGCCTGTGGGAGCATCGGTCTGGGCCCCAATCTGTGATAATCGCCGGTTTGTCCCGGGGAGTATGGACGGGGGGGTTCCGGTTATGGCGGAGAGCGGTGATTGAGAGGATGGGGGATATGTTCATAGAGGGGAGCTTTCAGAGTATGAGGGCGTTGGAGGAAAAGTTTGGGTTGGCGAGGGGAAACAAATTCAGGTATCTGCAGGTTTGGGACTTCCTTCATAAACAGGTGTCAACCTTCCCGCTCCTACCGCTGTGGTATTATAGGTATTACGGTACCTGAGAGGCTGAAGTACCATTGGTAGAACCTGTATGCTTGCTGTTGGCTAGATTGTATAATAGCTCCACCCTGATAGGCGGGGTATAAGAACCCGTGCCATCCCAGCAACCCTCATTCTGTACCTGAGCTGCTGGGGGAAACATCTAGCTTATTAAAGCCTTCAGTTGGACTACAACCTCGTTTTAGTGGTCATTGATCGTGCATCAACCGCTAAGGGGGATTCAGGACAGGGTAGTTTTGACGAATGTGATATAAAATAGTTACTTTAGAGTTACTAGTTAATGTAATGTAGAAATAAGCCACTTTGATTCTTGCAGTTAGGGACAAAGGAATTTGAGACCGCATGGAAAAAGCAGGAAGAGGTGTGTCTATGAGAGTGATGCTTCATTGATAGGGGCCAGAGAAAGGGATTGGAAGTGAGCCAATCAGAATAGATCGAACAGGTCAGGAGGGACATAGGCTGACCTATGTCCGTCGAGTATGTGAAACTTGATACCATTTGAATTGATTTTGCAGAGATCCCTTTGTCTTTTAGTTCAGTCGTTTTCTGGAGTGTAAGAGGCTGGATGTCCTGTTACATTTCTGTAAAATGATTCAAGCTTGCAAGCTAAATAAATAACTTCTGTTTACGTGCGAATCCGTCTCAACTTTTATTGAGGCCAGACTGACAGAGAAAGAAATTTGGAGATCAACATTTGGTGCCGAAAACCGGGATTTCTCTGGGCGATCCTGATCCAACTGCGAAATCAGAATTAGACTGATTATGAACAGGAGGACGGGAACAAAGGGCCCTCAATGTAGAAATGGAAAACGACCAGCATTGATTGTTCCCCTCTTCTTATCGTCTGATTAGTCTGGTCACTCGCGGTTGGCACAGAAAGACCGCCTCGACGAAATCACAGGTCAGTCTGGGGATTAGCACTTTAATTGATGGGATTTCATATTGTTGTTTCGGCTTGGGTTAGGGTTTTGGGCTGATGGGACTTTAAATAATAAAGGTTCAGTCTATTATCAGGGTTCAGAGGCTGATGTGACTTAAATAATAAAGGTTCCGTCTATTATCAGGGTTCAGAGGCTGATGTGACTTAAATAATAAAGGTTCAGTCTATTATCAGGGTTCAGAGGCTGATGTGACTTAAATAATAAAGGTTCAGTCTATTATCAGGGTTCAGAGGCTGATGTGACTTAAATAATAAAGGTTCAGTCTATTATCAGGGTTCAGAGGCTGATGTGACTTAAATAATAAAGGTTCAGTCTATTATTAGGGGTCAGAGGCTGATGTGACTTAATTAATGAAGGTTCAGTCCAGTATAACTGTTTTTAAATCTGAAGATGGTTCAACTCTATGTGTGAGTGTTTTAAATATATAGTTGATTAAGCTAAAATTGTCTCCTTGGACTGTAAAGTTCCGAGGTCTAGTTGAGATTGTGAGGTTGAAGCAGAAGTCTCTCAAAGGGTTAACAGCAGCAGGCGGAGTTGAAAACAGACAGTGCTTCTCACTCAGGCCTTGAGATAACAGCACCAGTCTGCAGTGTAATCGGATACCTTTCCTTTGAGTCAGTGAACACCAGCAAAGTTACGTTTTGAATTAATTAAAGGAAACCAGTGGGTTTCTCCACCTCTTTGATAAAAGTTATTATTTTCGAAAGCAATTGATTGAAATTGCCAGAATCTTAAATTTTACTTACTTGAAATAAGGTTTATCTCATTTTATCTGGAGATTAATAGAAACTTAAAGAAGATCATGGACACCATTTTAAAAAGTGTCAATCTGGAGATGATAGTTGATTTTGCTAATACTTATGTGTATGTAACAGAAAAAAACTTGTTAAAAGAAAAATTGTTAAGATAAAGAAATAATTAAGTTGTAAATGTTATACAAGTTTGTGTTAAGCAAATTGTAAATTTAGTTCTGAGTTGAGATCAGAGCTAAGCTTGCAAGTTGCAGTAATTCAATTTGAATTTTCAAACATTTTTAAGTTTAAAAAAAAAAAAGAGAGCAAATAGAGAAAAGAAGGACACAGTTCTTGAATGCGTTGAATAGCACATTTCAAAGGCCCATAAATCTTTCTGTTATCTTAGACCTAAAACCTAGGAAGATTGACGAGCCATAGGAATGTCTGGGGCGTTTTAATGAAATCTACCGGGGGCAGTCAGGCGATTTGCTGTATCAAAATGGTCAGAATTCCCCTCAATACTGTGCTATGTTAATGCATTGCCTACCACCTTCTGTGGTTACTGCTGTGAAATGTAATAACATGAATTGGACAGAGAACGACCCTTCCCAGATGGCAAGGGCAGTCAGATTTTACTGGAAGGAGGGTGTAGGCCAAGAAGGAGGCTCAGTTACAAAGGTTAAGACTGAGTATGTAATGAAAAAGGATGATCTGCGATCCCAACAAGCGGCAGAAATGGTAGTTTACCAGCAGGAGCTCCAATATAGTGACTTTGGGTGGGTGGATCAGCGAAGAGGAGGATGAGACAACAGTGCTATATTTCTATCACCCCCCAGTGGTGGACGTTAGACATTGAACAGCCACTATCACTGCATCACGTTACCCTGGCCTATGACAGAACTGGACGAAACAGGGAGTTGGAGGACAAATACCGGCCATTACTTGAGACCGAATGGCCAGTCAAGGTTACAGCCACAGTCACGGGAAAAGAAGGTACAGCCGATTTTGTTACAATATCACCACATTTATGGCCACAGTCAGCTTCGGTAAGCCCTCATATTACACGTCAGGTCCATGACCAGTACCATGCCAGGGATATGGGGCGAATGGTCAGCATCTTACCGCAGCTCGTCAGAATAGGTATGAGATATACCTTTTGAACAATCCACGTCTGACATTTAAACACTGTACCACTATCAATCCAGCCTGTTTTCTTAGTGGTCCCCCTGTCCATGAAGACGCACCTGGCCACGACTGTTTAGCCTTGATTCAGGAAACTACCACAAAAGGGGCGATTTGAGTGACATTTCGTCAGAACAACCTGACATGATTATGTGTGGTCAAATATCCCACCGGGGTTTAGTTAATGACCTACTGCAGGCCCCCCTTATGCCAGCGCATATTTCCGTTATTAAATGCGCTGCCCACACGAATGGTACAACCCCAGTTGACGTTGGTAATGAACGAGCAGATTGTGCAGCGCGCACAGCCGCACAAATTCAGCAAGTGATGGTGCCTAAAATGTTAAGTCAGACTAAACGATCTACTATGAATGTGTCTGCTTCTGACAAGCCAATGCCAACCATCCAAGACGTCATAAGGTTACAGGAGGACGCTCCTGAGAGTGATAAACAAATGTGGAAACGGTTAGGTTGTACATATGATTCTGTTTCCTCTTTATGGACCACGCCTGCACATCAGACTTGTATGTCTGATGTACTGGCTTTATGGGTCATCGAATGTGTACACTTTGCAACTCATTGTGGGGCTCGGGGGACTAGTGATTTGTTGCTGGACACTTGGTGGCACCCTAAAATGCAGGGGTTGGCCCAAAGTATCAGTAATCGGTGTTTGATTTGTCAGCAATATAACACCGGAAAAGGTATCCCTTGTGGGAAGGGGCAAACCCCGTTGCCCAGTGGTCCCTTTGAGACGCTCCAAATGGATTACATTGAGTTGGAAAGGTGTCAATGTTACAAATATGTTTTGGTCATTGTGGATGTGTTCAGCAGATGGGTCGAGGCATATCCGACTATCTATAGTAAAGCTGCTACTGTGGTTAAAGTCTTGATGAGGGAAATCATTCCCCGGTACGGTATACCAGCTCAGTTAAGTTCTGATAATGGGCCTCATTTTATTGGACAAATTAACAAGGAGTTTTGCTCCCAGTTGGGCATACGCCAGCAGTTACACTGTGCTTACAGACCGCAGGCAGCCGGGGTGGTTGAAAGACACAATCAGACCCTCAAAACTAAATTGGCTAACTTAAGAGCAGACACGGGACTGACATGGCTTAAGTTGCTCCCCGTTGCCCTCTTCCAGCTGCGGGTTACACCTGCGGGACCAGCCCGGCTCTCTCCCGCCGAGATTCTCTATGGCAGGCCTCTTAGAACTCCTTGGAGCCTGCAGGTTCCCAGACGGGTTCAGTT
This sequence comes from Scyliorhinus torazame, assembly GCF_047496885.1. Lineage (NCBI taxonomy): Eukaryota > Metazoa > Chordata > Chondrichthyes > Carcharhiniformes > Scyliorhinidae > Scyliorhinus > Scyliorhinus torazame. Next base: position 9,179,382 of record NC_092723.1, read on the forward strand.
TCATCAGATGACTGAGGAAATGACCACCTATGTTCTGGCCCTTACGCAAGTGCTCAAGGAACTCCATGGCCAAGTCCGCGCGGCTCACGAGCCATTGCCCCCAGTACCTAGCTCACTTTCAGTCCAGCCCGGTAGTTATGTCATGGTCAAAAAATTGGACTAGGAAGGGGTCGGAGCCGCGATGGGACGGGCCCTTCCAAGTTCTCCTTACCACCCCCACAGCAGTTAAAGTGAAGGGGCGAAGTGCTTGGGTCCACCTACATCACTGTAAATTGAGTCCATCTCCACTACTGTAAAAGGTCGGATACTAACCTGCCTCCCTTCTCCAGTGCTATTTTACAGGTGTGGAGCATGATGGAGTGGCTACGCATCGTCTCTCTGATATTTGGCCTCACTTCGCTTGGCGTGTTATTGGCGATGGACATGGAAAAGGGGAATATTATGTATCTGTGTAGCCCCAACCAATCTACAAGGATACATCACCTATGCAAAGGTGATGTTCTTCACTGCCCCCATATACGAGGACATGGTATCGACTCATGGAAGGTCATCAAAGTTAAGGAGAATGCGGGAGTCATGAAGCAGCTGCACCGGCCCCGGCGATGGGAAGGGAACATTATATGGACATTGCCTTGTTTTTGGAATACATGTAAATTTGATTTTGGATGTGTTAAAAGTGGTAGCTATCGGCTGCATCTTTGTGGGCCTGGCCATCCTTAAATGTGTGATGGGTAGAATGCGGGGTGCACTAGATCAGATCACCGCCCCAATCACCGAGAAAAAAAATTTAACTGTTAAAATCCATGAGGGTGAGGCAGATGAAGGGGGGCTAAGGCAGGAATTGGAAATGCAGCGACGGATCTTTTTAGATGAGGAACCGTAGCTATAGATTGGATAGTTCGGTTATCATGGAATGATAAAAGGAGGGAATGACGAATGTGATATAAAATAGTTACTTTAGAGTTACTAGTTAATGTAATGTAGAAATAAGCCACTTTGATTCTTGCAGTTAGGGACAAAGGAATTTGAGACCGCATGGAAAAAGCAGGAAGAGGTGTGTCTATGAGAGTGATGCTTCATTGATAGGGGCCAGAGAAAGGGATTGGAAGTGAGCCAATCAGAATAGATCGAACAGGTCAGGAGGGACATAGGCTGACCTATGTCCGTCGAGTATGTGAAACTTGATACCATTTGAATTGATTTTGCAGAGATCCCTTTGTCTTTTAGTTCAGTCGTTTTCTGGAGTGTAAGAGGCTGGATGTCTCTTACATTTCTGTAAGATGATTCAAGCTTGCAAGCTAAATAAATAACTTCTGTTTACGTGCGAATCCGTCTCAACTTTTATTGAGGCCAGACTGACAGAGAAAGAAATTTGGAGATCAACAGTTTCCAGAGGGTGGGTAGGAGCAGGAAGAGTCTCGGACATTTACAAGGACCTTATGGGGTCAGAGGAGACGGCGACCAAGGAGCTGGAGCGCAAGTGGGAGGAGTAGCTGGGAGGAGAGATAGAGGATGGTCTCTGGGCTGACGCGTTGAGTAGAGTCAACACGTCTGCAACATGTGCCAGGCTCAGCCTGATACAATTCAAGGTCGTTCACTGGGCTCACATGACAGTGGGCCGGATGAGCAGATTCTTTGGGGTGGAGGACAGGTGCGCAAAATGTGCGGGAGGACCAGCGAACCATGTCCACATGTTTTGGACATGTCCAAAGCTTAGGGGATTCTGGGAGGGGTTTGCGGACGTCATGTCCACGGTGTTAAAAACAAGGGTGGCGCTGAGTCCAGAGGTGGCGATTTTCGGGGTGTCAGAAGACCCGGGAATCCAGGAGAACAGGCAGACGTTCTGGCCTTTGCTTCCCCGGTAGCCCAGAGACGGATACTATTAGCACGGAGGGACTCAAAGCCCCCGAAGTCGGAGACCTGGCTATCGGACATGGCTAGCTTTCTCTGTTTGGAGAAAATCAAGTTCGCCTTGAGAGGTCACTGTTAGGGTTCACCCGGAGGTGGCAACCGTTCGTTGACTTCTTTGCGGGAAATTATTCGTCAGCAGACGGGAGTGGAAGTAGTTTAGATTAGAGTAGGGGGGTCAATAAGGATGGGACGAGAGGTAAATGGCTTTTGCACTATGTTTATGGTTTCATGTATATTGTTTATTTTGTTGTTGTTACTATACCGAAAATACCTCAATAAAATCTTTATTAAAAAAAAAAGAACCTACCTCTGACATCGTCCCTATACCGTCTTCCAATCACCTTAAAATTATGTCGCCTCGTGACAGCCATTTCCGTCCTGGGGAAAAGTCTCTCATCACCTTGTACACCTCTATCAAGTCACCTCTCTTCCTTCTTCACTCCACTGAGAACAGCCCTAGCTCCCTCAACCTTTCTTCATGAGACATGCTCTCCAGTCCGGGCAGCATCCTGGTAAATCTCCCCCGTACCCTCTCCAAAGCATCCACATCCTTCCAAGAATGAGACGACCAGAACTGGACACAATATTGCAAGTGTGGTCTAACCAGGGTTTTATAAAGCTGCAGCAAAACCTCGTGGCCAACACACCATACGCCTTCTTAACAACCCTATCAAACCTGGGTGACAACTTGAGGGATGTATATACGTGGACCCCGAGATCCCTCTTTTCCTCCACACTTCCAAGAATGCTGCCTTTAACCCTGTATTCAGCATTCAAATTCGACCTTCCAATATAAATCACTTCACATTTATCTAGGTTGAATGCCATCTGCCACTTCTCAGCCCAGCTCTGCATCCTGTCAATATCCTGTTATAACCTGCAACAGCCCTCGACACTATCTACAACTCCACCAACCTTCGTGTCATCGTCAAACTTACTAACCCACCCTTCCACTTCCTCATCCAAGTCATTTATAAAAACAGTACGAAGGCTTACAACACCAGGTTAAAGTCCAACAGGTTTGTTTCGATGTCACTAGCTTTCAGAGCGCTGCTCCTTCCTCAGGTGAATGAAGAGGTATGTTCCAGAAACATATATATAGACAGATTCAAAGATGCCAAACAATGCTAGGAATGCGACCATTAGCAGGTGATTAAATCTTTACAGATCTGTTTCTGGAACATACCTCTTCATTCACCTGAGGAAGGAGCAGCGCTCCGAAAGCTAGTGACATCGAAACAAACCTGTTGGACTTTAACCTGGTGTTGTAAGACTTCGTACTGTGCTCACCCCAGTCCAACGCCGGCATCTCCACATCATTTATAAAAACCACACAGTGCAGAGGTCCTAGAACAGATTCTTGCGGGACACCACTGGGCACCGACCTCCAGGTGGAACACTTTCCATCCACTACCACTCGCTGTCTTCTTTTGGCCAGCCAATTCTGTATCCAGACAGCAAAGTTTCCCTGTATCCCATGCCCCCTAACTTTCTGAATGAGCCTACCATGAGGAACCTTATCAAATGCCTTACTGAAATCTATATACACCACATCCACTGCCCGACCTTTATCAATGTGTCTCATCACATCCTCAAAGAATTCAATGAGGCTTATGAGGCATGACCTGCCCCTCACAAAGCCATGCTGACTATCTTTAATCAAACTATGTTTTTCTGAATAATCATAAATCCTATCTCTCAGCATCCTTTCCAATATTTTGCTCACCACAGACGTAAGACTGTTGGTCTGTAATTCACAGGGATTTCCCTATTCCCTTTCTTGAACAGTGGAACAACATTCACCTCCCTCCAATCATAGGGTACTACTCCAGTGGAGAGTGAGGACGCAAAGATCATCGCCAACGGCACAGCAATCTCCTCCCTCACAGCCCGTAGTAACCTTGGGCATATCCCATCAGGCCCAGGGGACTTATCTATCCCGAAGTTTTTCAACATTTCCAGCATATCCTCCTTCTTAATATCAACCTGTTCGAGTCTATTCACCTGGTTCACACTGTTCTCATGAGCAACAAGGTCCCTCTCTCTAGTGAATACTGAAGCAAAATATTCATTTAGGGCCTCCCCCATCTTCTCTAAGCACATTGTTATAGAAAACCATCTGGTTCACTAACGTCCTTTCGGGAAGGAAATCTGCCGTCCTTACCTGGTCTGGCCTGGCCTACATGTGACTCCAGATGTGGTTGAAGGGCAATTAGGAATGGGCAATAAATGCTGGCCATCGGCTTTTCAGCAAGTTTGGGGCAGGGAAAGGGAGGGGGAAGAAAGACAATGGGTGGGATTCTCCGCGGTCGGGATTCTCCGTTGCGTCGGCAGCCCGAGGATTTCCAGATGGCGTGGGGCTGCCCACAATGGGAAGCCCATCGGAGAATCCCGGGGGCGCGCTGCACCATGGAGAATCCAGCCCACGGTGTGCCGGGACGGAGAATCCTGCCCAATGTCTTTGATAGGGCGGAAGACTGATTAAATGAGAAAAGGATGAAGCCCAACACATCCCATTCAGTTTGAAGTTAAAAGCCTTTCACCCACCTGCAGTTACAATAAACAATTTGGAGCAGATTCACAACTTGATATCTGGCCGTAAAACCCACTTTCCCCACCTGCTGCTAATTGTAGAAACTGCCTGATATTCATCCCTGTTGAAGTCAGTGTGTCAAAGAATTGAAACTTAGTCCGAGAGAATTGTATGCTTTAAAAGGTCTTGCTTTATTCGCTGAAATGTGGATCGAAATGAGAACACATGTCCCTTAGACAGCTGTAGCGAATCCCATTCTGTTATTCCCCCTGTCGAAAACAGAATAGAATGCTCCGAGGAAGACATCTCCCAGAATCCACAGTGGTCCATCATTGGTCGGGGGATAGACGTAGGTTGGCATAAACCCAGCAATACAGAATCCATTTTGCTGTAAAATAACGACATGACATTAGCTGAGGCTCTTGTACGATTTAACCATCATTATGTTTTTAAATATAAATTTAGAGTACCCAATTTATTTTTTTCTCCAATTTAGCGTGGCCAATCCATCTACCCTGCACATCTTTGGGTTGTGGGGGTGAAACCCCGCAAACACGGGGAGGATGTGCAAACTCCACACGGACAGTGACCCAGAGCTGGGATCGAACCTGGGTCCCTGGCGCTGTGAAACAGCAGGGCTAACCCACTGCAACACCGTGCTGTCCTTAACCATCTTTATTCCAGCAAATCGATCAACATCAGGTCAGGCGAATATGTTCATTGAAATCTATCATTCCCTGTGCCAAGGCGTGTGATGAGCAATCATTCTAGAACTTTACCAGAAAAAACAGAAACATGGTATGTTATCCTGATGTCCTTTCCCTGGTGGGGAGGGAGCAGACAATCAAGATGAACGTACTGCCCAGGTTCCTCTTCCCGCCGCGCCACATTTCTGTCCCGACCTGCCAGCGGGATAGCGGGATCATCCGTTACGTCGGCCGGTCAATGGGGTTTCCCATTGTGGGGCAGCCCCACGCTGTCGGGAAAACCCCTGGGCGCCGACAAAATGGAGCATCCCACCGGCGGAGTATCCCGGGCCAAATCCTTACGCTGGAGTGCGAACGGTGGCGTTTTACGACTGAAAAAGTAGTGCAAAACAGCCACTGATCGATGTCTGGTGATGGTGGGGGGGGAGGGTAGCGGGGTGGGGGGGGGGGGGTAGCAGGCACGCAGCATAGAGCACCCGGCTCTAGCTGCCGATACGGCCGGAGAATTGCCGGGTGCGTGGCCGCGCATGCACACGGCTCGGCTTGCAGCGTCCGTGCCGTGCAACATGGCACCGGCTGCGCGCGGACCCGGCTGCCAAATAGTGCTCCCCTTTGGCCAGGCTCACAAGCCACGGACCCCCCCCCCCCGCCCTCACCCAGTGCCTCCAGCCCCTGCCAAAGCACCTCCCCCGCCTGTGGATCGGCTCCCCCCCCGCCCCCCCCCCGACTGTGGCGGTGCTGGACTCAGTCCGCAGCTGCCACGCCAAGTTCGCGAAAAAAATAGCATGAGTGACCCACGCCATCGGGAACGCAGGGACAGAGCATCGGGGGGAAGGACCTCAGGAGGGGGTGGAGCATCGCAAAAGTGGGACAAGTGGGACCACCCCCGATTTCGACGTCAACGTGGATTCTCCAGCCGATCGCGAAACGCGATTTTGCCGTCAGAGACCGGAGAATCCCACACGATGATTATGCCGTTTGCGCGCGGTTGGGGGAAGAATCCAAGAATCCCCAAAATAGTACATTTGGAAGTGAATGGTGTTATTAGCGGCAGACAGCATGGTTTTGTACGAGAGAGGTCATGTCTCAATAATTTGACTGAATCTTTTGAGGAGGTGACAAAAATGATTGACAAGGGAAGGGTTGTGGATGTTGTCTCCATGGACTTTAGTAAAACATTTGATAATGTCCCTCATGGCAGGCAGATTCAAAGATTAGATCACATGGGGTCATGGGTGAACTAGCTGGATGGGTCCACAACTGGCTTGGCCATAGAAGACAGAGGGTAGCAGTGGAAGGGTGTTTTTCCAAATGGAGGTCTGTAACTAGTGGTGTTCTGCAGGGATCAGTATTGGGACCTCTGTTCTTTGTAATATATATAAATGACTTGGAAGACAACGTTGCGGGTCTGATTAGCAAGTTTGCGGATGATACTAAGATTGCAGGAGTTGCGGATAGTGATGAAGATTGTCAGAGAATACAACAGGATATTGATAGGCTGCAAAATAGGGCAGAGAAATGGCAGATGGAATTTAAGCCGGACAAATGCGAGGTGATGCATTTCGGTAGATCCAATTCAGGTGGGTGCTTTAAAATAAATTGCAGAACCATCAGGAGCGTAGAGACACAGAGAGATCTGGGCGTGCAGATCCACAGAGCCTTAAAAGTGGCAACACAGGTGGAAATGGTGGTGAAGAAAGCATGTGACATGCTTGCCTTCAGAGGACGGGGTATCGAGTATAAAAGCTCGAAAATTATGTAACAATTATGTAGAACGTTGGTCAGGCCACATTTGGAATACTGTGTCCAATTCTGGTCACCGCACTACCAGAAGAATGTGGAGGCTTTGGAGAGAGTACAGAAAAGGTTTACCAGGATGTTGCCTGGTAAACAGCTGAGAACTGCTCACTGTACAGTGAGAGAACCAGGAGAGGACTCTGAAACAATGAATGAGGGAGTAGGGGAGGGGTGGGGGTGGGGGGGGGGGGGTACAAGGTGGGTGGGGGTGAGGGGGGGATCGGCACAGCAGAAAAAGACGTGTACATTGTAACCGGCACATTTATCCTGACCGAATATATAGAGTATCAAATGTAAAAACTTCAATAAAAACATTGAAAAATCTATTATCCTGATGTCTTTCTTCCTTCAACACAAGTTTATGCCGTGGTGAACATAGATTGCTACAGCCCAGAATAAGCTTCCCATGTTGTCGATTCATCCAATGATGCAAATCATTGGCTGAGGGGGGCTTATTTGTTCTCAGTCAGTACCTTGGTTGCACAGCTCGACACCAATCTGAGTCGTACCATAACGTGCAACAAACAGTACGCGCACAAAAAAGAAAAATTAGAGAGAGGGTTGGTATGGGATAGATGAGGATGACAAAGTGAGTTAAAGCGGAAAAACATCATTCTCCTTTCCTCTAATGTTAGTCCATAAAAAGCATCTAGCATGGGACCATTCTGACCCACCTTGGCCCAGTGACAGGGAAAACTAATCCACCGTGACTTGTTTTTGTTGTCCATTTGAACACCTCTGGTTTTAACCGCTCTACCATTTCTGGCTTTTGTCTAGGCCCTGAGCCCGGCAATTCGCTTCGTCAACTTCTCCACCTCTTTTCCCTTCTTTAAGATTCTACTTAAAACCTATTTCTATGACTAAACATTTGGCCATCTTTCCAAATATCGCCATGTGCTGCCATATTTTATAGCACTCCGATTACACACCTACCTGTGGTGATATACCAGTGCACAGTTCTGTATATAGTTAGCAATGCAACCTCCAACCAGCTGGTGGCGTTAGAAATCTATCACATGACTCAAGACACCCGCCAGTTGGTAGTGAGACGTACAAGAGAATAGTCGCACTCACAGTAGCTCCAGGGGAAATTAATTGAATTCATTTAATAGCCACCATTCGTATTGTAGTTCCAGAGTTATCTTTTCTACATGTTTCTTAAAAAAAATCATCTTTATAGTTAATCAACTATATGTTCTGTGTACATCATTACAACGGTAACATCACAGAACACAACTATAGGGACATTTGATGACATCAAAGGGTCAAAATAAAGACAAGTTGTTGTTAGTACATACATACCCGAATGACATATACTGATGGAGGAAGTGGAAACTCAACACCATTGATCACAAAGGTCAAAGTAGGCATGTTTGGGACGTTGTCACAGTTGACCAGATACTGTTGAATAGAGCAGATGACACTGAAGTTTCACATATGATTGGTACAAATGGAAAATGAATAGCATGAGACATAACATGTTTTTCACAAACAACCTGTCAAATAGATCATCAAACTCAAGTTTGAAATGGTGCTAATGCTACACTTCAGGGCCCCCACTATATGTTCTCTCTGGATCGCATTAACATGAACATCATTATGCAGGTCGAGGTACTCGAGTAAAATTCTAACATAGGAAAACTGGTTTCCATATGTTGCTACCATGACAACTGGTTCCTTGGTGAATGAGCTTCTGTGGGTTGGATGGAATCCTAAGTATCTAATTGAAAAAACATCATAAAGATTTTTTTAAATTACAACTTATAGTCCTCGAGGTTTATGACCAGGCACTTTGAAATCAAACATTTCTCTTTTTGACACCCATTTTGAGCATCAAGATTCCCAGCAGTGAGTTTGGCATCATTTAAAACACAAAGTGAAGCTCCCATTAGACTGAATTGCACATGAACTATAACCAAAGATGAACACTCCCTATTACATCAATCCTATTAGTCCCATTTCCTACAACACATGATATTTGAGTTCTTTGCACTTGGAGGCCCATTGTTACTGAGGTAGATGTGCGAGGAATTGAAGTTTAACCTCATTTTCCTTAAGATCCTTCCAACTGCCAGAGAGAAGAAACCTTAGTTCTGTCATTTTGAATTGAATTTGAATCTATAATCGCAGAACTGAATACGTAGACACCTAATCCTCCGTGTCATCCATTTTACTTTAAGTGCCGTGAGGCAATGTTAATCCTTAAAACAGGATGCATGCTGTTTGGAAATATATGTTATTGACCATCTTCATGGTCTTGTGGTGGAGTGGGTAATGCCCCTGCCTCTGAGCCAAAAGGTCTGGGTCCCACCCCAGAACCTGACGGCCAAGGAGGTTGCTTTCACAATGCGGTCAAACAGGTGGAGCGACAACCTGCAAATCCTTTCAAACATGCTAATGGCTGGTGGTGAGAGTGGCAGAGACACCTGGGCCGGGATTCTCCCCTACCTGGCAGGGCGGGGTGTTCCGGCGGGATGGAGTGGCGGGAACCATTCCGGCGTCGTGCCGCCCCAAAAGCGTGGATTTCTCTGCACCTTTAGGGGCCAAGCCCTCACCTTGAGGGGCTAGCTCCCCGCCGGAGTGGTTAGCATCTGCCAGCCGGCGGGAAAAACCTTTGCCGCCACGCCAGCCGGGGCCAAAAGGACTTTGCCATTCGGCGGAGGTCCGCGCATGCGCGGGAGCATCAGCGACTGCTGACGTCATCCCCGTGCATGCGCGGGGGGGGGTGTCTCTTCCGCGTCGGCCATGGTGAAGGATGTGGTCGAGGCGGAAGGAAAAGAATGCCCCCACGGCACAGGCCCGCCCACGGACCGGTGGGCCCCGATCGCGGGCCAAGCCACCGTGGGGGCACCCCCCGGGGCCAGATCACCCCGCGCCCCCCCCAGGAACCCGGAGCCCGCCCGCGCCGCCAGTCCTGCCGATAAGGTGGGTGGTTTGATTCACGTCGGCGGGGCTGGCATGACAGCAACGGGACTTCGGCCCATCGCGGGCCAGGGAATCGGCGGGGGGGGGGGGGCGCCGACCGGCGCGGCACGATTCCTGCTCCCGCCAAATTTTCAGTGCCAGAGAATTCGGCGGCCGGCGGGGGCGGGATTCACGCCGCCCCCCCGGCGATTCTCTGACCCAGCGAGGGGGTCGGAGAATCCTGCATCTGGTGAGCCAAACATGATGTGCAGTGGCGCCTATCAAGCTTGGGAAACATTTTCATTAATCGTTGAAATATTATTTTATAGTGACAAATGTGACCAGATAAACATTAATTATTGATGACATCTAACAATTTGCAGCCCTTCCACTGTCAGCATGGTACAACATTCCTAATTGTTCTGCCAGCCCAGAATTAATTGATGTTTGTTACAACAACTTACATCAGTAGACGGATTCACTTGCACACCAAGTTCCTGTAAGAATGTAGTGAGGTACTGATGTGGAACGGTGATTCGGGGAGTTCCAGTGTCGATTGTCGCTTGGCACCCTTGGGAACAGAAGGCACTTTGGCCATTGATAAGCACACTGAAAGGAAGAATTGCATTCATGATAGTTCCTGCAGCAAAAACATGGCTGCAGTGCGGTTGAGCAGTACTTACAATCATAGAATTATCGCAGAATGATACAGCGCAGAAAGAGGCAATTTAGTCCACCGTGCTGCTTCCGCGTCTTTGATCGAACTGTCCAATTAGCCCCACACCCCCTCCAAATGATTTCCACTTTCCCCATCCTGTTGAGCATATCTCACAAAAGACTGCAGGTTAATCTATTTTCCACTTCCCTTGCGAACCATCATTATGGGCTGGATTCTTCGGTTGTCCAACCAGGCATTTCTCAGCCGCGCACCGTTCGCTGGCTGCGGGATTCTGTCTCCCCGCCGCATGTCAGTGGGATTTCACACTGAAGCCTCCTCATTTTGCCGGGAAACCCGGGGGCTGGGAAGGGGTGCGCTGCCAGTGGGAAAAGTGACTCGCAACGGCTGGGGAATTCCGGCCTGTAGCTTTCTGAGTGAAAGGCAAATTGAAGAAGAGTTTTGTGCCGTTTATTCATACTCTCAAGGTGTCTGCCCAAGACGGCTCAAAATTATTTCACACAGGCAACCAAGATAGGACTTTCAAGCGATTTAACCTTAATATGAAACATAATTCCTCCACAAATTAATAAAAGTACGTAATTTGATCTTTTGCTTAGGTAAAATGGGACAAAGAGCTAGAAGAAATATTGGCATTCACAGTGCTCTGTGCTGTTAGTGAGCACTGAAATAGCTACAAAATCACCAAATTACACAAAAACTCAAAATCTGCAAAGGAATCATTCGCTAAGTTCTTAATGATGAAAATTGAAAAGTGGTTTCTCTTTAGTTCATGCTGGTGAATTACAAAGTTAACCTGAGCAAATTGTTCATTGTGCTGAAGAGTTGAGATAGAAATTGGGAAGTTGGGAGAGAGAGGGAGAATTATAAAGATTTATTGAATGCAATCTTGCGCAGTAAGTTATTCAAGAAGGTAGTAGAAGTATAATTGGCTTCAAGATGCAGCAAGCTGCATTTAATAATAGCAATCACTTATTGTCACAAGTAGGCTTCAATGAAGTTACTGTGGAACAGGCGCCACATTCTGCCGCCTGTTCGTGGAGGCCGGTACGGGAATTGAACCCGACTGCTGGCCTTGTTCTGCATTGCAAGCCAGCTGTTTAGCCCACTGTACTAAGAGATTTGCGAATAGGATGAACATTTGACTGTATAGGATTGTGTTTGATTTAAAAAGGGCAGGCTTGTGGGGCTTAAATATAATTCTATTTTGCCACAAATTAGTTCTTTCCTAGAATAAAATCTCAAGCAATGTGTACAATAAGGCAGTGTAAGGAGCCTACCGTTAATCCCTGCCTGTCCCTTGTTTTCCTTTCAATTTTTTTGCCTGGACAATTAATGAGACCTATGCCTTTAAGATGGACTTCACCTTTAATTTTAAAAAAAACAGGCCACTCCAGCAGGATTCTGCAGTTTGGTCTGACATTAGTGATGTCACCTCTTGATGGACTTGGCATGCGGAAAATGATCTGCTTCAGGTTGCCGGCATCTTAGCTGATAACCTATGCTGATTGGTGCTGACCATTCTGGAATGTTCCTTCCTCTGTGAGACTCAGTTTCCAGGGTTTAGTTTCATTTTGTACAGCAGCTGGAGGCTCACAGCTCTGATTTCTCTCTCACCTGGTGGATTATTTCTGAAGGTCCAGAGGAAAGACCTTCCTCTCTGCACAGCCAGTTTGAGCTGCAAAGAAAATCCAGTCCAGCACCAGCTGCAGGCAGGGTCAGTTGTTTAAAAACCCTTTTTGAATTCTCGTGTGGGGAGCTCTGCTCTTATCACAAAAAGGTTTTTAGACATTCCAGGGTAGTTGGACATAAATAAGAATTACACAGACTTGAGGCTGTTCTTTTGGGGAGAATGCCCAGGTTAATAAAAGTGAAAGTGACTCCCCACAGGGAATCCTAAAACCTGGGAGTTCTGACTGAATATTACTGCCAGAAGATCCTCATTAGCAATCCAACCACTGGTTTCACTCATTCTGCACCCAGGAAGGACTGCTTACTGCTGCAATGGCTTCAACATCTGAAGCAAGGACACTTATTTCCCATCTTATATTTTAACTCCCATTATTTGTACCCCTCCCTCTGTGTGTGTATGTCTTGTGTGTGTTTGGGTGGGGCGTGGGACGGCAAAATGAGGGAGTAGTGGATTATCTGGCTATTGTTCTATTATAATTATTGCGTGCCTTATCTCTATTTTTGTTATAAATAAATAGTTTTGTGCTTCACTTACGAATCTGCCTGTAAGTCTTTGGACCAGTCAAGGGCCAAAGATCTCAGAAACGTTATATAAATTATTGGTTAATTTGCTTGTGTTGGGACACTGAACCTGTGGGGCTGTAATAGACTGCACGTTCGTCCAGGGTGTCGTAGCAGCAGCAGCAACAACAAAATTACACGTCAATTATTCAGTCTGCAGAACAGCAATCCATTCACTGTTTACGGAATCAAACCTTTCATCAACAAGCAATCTGTTTATTTCAAAGGTTGAATGCCCATTAAAATAGCAGACAAAAGGCATTCATATGAATATTTGATGCATTTGTATGCTAATATCTGCACATTATTACTTCAAAGTCAGAAATGTATTCTGGAGTGTCAATAAAAGCTTCTTGTTTACTTTTGAACGGGGATCTCATCACAGAAATGTACTGTCATCCTTCAAGGGATTTGCACCCAGTGCCAGTCTGCAGAGAGGGTAGTTGTTCAACTGTATTCTTACTGTATCATTTGTTTCTCACTCACCCTTGTATGGCAATGCTCCAGAACACTTCTTGAATAAGTGGCACCCAGGTAATCTGACCTGAGTAAAGGCTATTGTCGATTCCACCAAACAACACTTCACCTCCATCTTGGCTATTTGCATTCCTGGAATAATTGAAATATTTCGGGGTCATTTAATGCATTTCATAGTCCAATACAACTCTCCCCCTTAGTTACTTTCTAACTCCTGACTGAAACTCATTTCCCTCTTCCCCAACCCTCTGGAACATTGGGTGGAATTGATAGTGGCTCGGTTCACCTGTGCCCACACCAGGCTGACAGTTTCTTACTCTTCCTCACCCTCCCGCTGTGTCTAGGTGTATCCCCAGTAGCCATAGCTGAGGCTGAGGCGGCCTGCTGACTGCCCCATGCCTTGTTGCCTGAGGTAACCTTGGTGGGTGTCCCCTGGGGGGCTGGGACCTTGAAGGTCCGGGCCTGCTTTTGGGAACACGGGTTTGGCCCTCGTTAGCGTGCGAGTTAGAGGGGTGTTGCTCACAGGGTCTCCAGTGCCGACTGAAACGGAGAATTCCCGGGCGTTTTCGATGCCAAAATCAGCGCTGAACCCTCACCGGTTCCAGGAGCGGCGAAGGGCTAGCAGCGGGGCCAGATAAAACTCCCGGCTCCCGTGCCAAAAATGGGCGGAGAATGGCCAGGCCCGTGGCCGCCGCCCATGCGCACGCACGGCGATACCTGCAGCGGTCACGCAGTACAACATGGCCCGGGCCATGCGCGGACCCGAGCCACCAAATACAACCCCACAGGCCACCCCATTGTCACCCCCCCCTGCCTGTCCCCCCAGCCCTCGTGAAAGCACCTCCCCGTCCCGACCGCTCAGACCGCACATCAGCCGTGTGGTCGGGAACTTGGCCCATTGAGGGTGGAGCATCTCGCGGGAGGGCCTTCCGATGATGCGCCACGCCAATGTCAACACCATTTAGTTGGGGACAGAGATTCGAAAACCGGTGTCAAACTGGCGCCGACCCCGATTTGGCCGTCGGAAGGGATTCTCCGCCCGATCGACGGTTACGATATCGGCGTCGGGTGGCGGAGAATCCCGCCCCATGTTTTTGCCTATACTTGATGTATAGGCCAAACCTCCCTTTTCAGCCAGGACGTGTTATAGTCTTCTTAGTAGACCCAATTTTTCGCCCCACAAATGGATGTTTTACTTAGCGGTACTTTGTAATTGGACGCAAGGGGATCAATCAGACGACACAGACTGTGTTGCTCGGGTGCACGGGGGTTTCATACTGAGCAGACAGACACTTATATTTGTGATTCACTTTTGTGGACTCAAGAAGATACAAACTGAAAACTTTCTATCTCTGCGGGACAGGTGGACAAGGTGGTCAAGACAGCATATAGAATGCTTCCCTTTATTGGGCGAGGGATTGAATACAAAAGCAGGGATGTAACGCTGGAATTGTATAAAACGCTGGTTGGGCCACAGCTGGAGTTGTGTGTACAGTTCTGGTCACCACATCACAGGAAGGACATGATCGCTCTGGAGAGAATCCAGAGGATATTTACAGGGATGACACCGGGGTCTGAAACTTGCAGCTGTGAGGAGAGATTGGACAGGCGAGGGTTGTTTTCCTTAGAACAGAGGAGGCTGCAGGGTGACTTATTTGAGGTGGGATTAAAATGAGCGGCTAGTTTCTTTTTTCTCGTTTATGGCCGGCACAGACACGATGGGCTGAATGGCCTCTTCCTGCGCAGTAACCTTTCTGTGGTGTTGTAGGCATCGGCCTAAACTGCCATTAACCCATGAAATGTCATTGAAGGCATCTTAATCTATTGGTCCCTCACTCTTGTATCTTACCTCTTCAAATACACAGAAAACAGAGGCTGTTCCACTAGGTTGTCACTTATCATGTTGTCAAACACAGGCGTAGCTCCTCCTCTTGCGAGTGATGGGTATGCCAGACCAAGAACCCCATCAAATGGAGCATATCCAAAATAACTGCCTGGTTCAAGTTTACTCAGGCCCAACTCTTGATGTGAAATTGATATGCCGGCAACCTCGGGAAAGAGAAAATAGAAAGAAAAATAGTGTATTGATTGAAGAAGCACTGTGTGACTGAGCTGACAATGGACTCCATCCATTTTCCCGCTGACTGACCCCCCCTCAAAATAGTTGTGGCAATTTGTGCCTTGCTCAAACTGCTCACTCGGCAAGATCACTTCTAATCGAGAGGAGAGGCATTAACTTGCACAGCGATGCTATTCTGCAACACAAACATTGGACCGGAAGCATTAACTCTGTTTCCCTCTGCGCAGACGCTGCCAGACCTGCTGAGTTTATCCAGCAGTTTCTGTTTTTATTTCAGAGTTCCAGCAGCTGCAGCTTTTTGCTTTTATCTCAGAAGTATATTACCTGGTCAGTCGAAGGAGGTTTGGCTTTGGATGGATGAGCTAAGCTGAGTAATGCTCAGTTTTCTTTTTGTTTAACTTAGTTGTTGGTTTAAATTACTTTACCACGCTGTGATATGGCCCACCCATACGTTACCCAGTTGCATAGCAGACTGCAACACATACTTTTGCATAAGTACATTGTGCTATGAAACTACCAATGAAAACAGTTATGAAAATTAAGCTCAATACATATTGTAGCCTTAATTTAAGATATTAGCTGGTGAACTGAAAATACATTTCACAGTGAAACTTTATTAGAGGATAGAGAGCCGTGCTACTATCCTGGAGCTAAGATCTCATTCTATATTTTAAAAAATATAAAATGTATCTATCTAAATCAGCGTGGTAATTTATAAAATCTTTAAAAGGCTTCACAAAAACTGAAGCCATTGCTGGCTCTGACTCAAACAGAAGGAACCTCCTGACATTCACAACAACTACAATCTCATCACCCCTGTAGACACCTAAACAACCCTGTGTTTGCATGCAGACGCCAAACTCCAGCAGCAACGCAACCTGCCACTTTCCATCAACCAAACAGCAGCAGAAACAAATCTTTCTCCAGGTTCAAATTGCCCTTTAAATTGCCCGGCCTTCATCTACACTGTTTCCACAAGAACCTCCGAACTGTACAAGTGCCACAAGACAAAACCATCTTTATGTGCCTATTCCCATCAGGGTAGTCACCTCTACTAGAAAAGTATATTATCCAGCATCTGTTTTCAACCTGCCGACTCTGTGAAAGGGTGCACCATTGGACTTTGGTTCTGGAATTGGACTTATGTGAAACAATAATTCTCACCTTCTCTGTGATCTTTACCCGGTACCTCTTTCTTCCCCTCATCCCTCTTTTATTGTATGAATGCACCGGGGGCTAGGTAGCGACACCCCCTCCCTCGTTTTGAGTGTGTGTAAAATGAACAAATCCCTTCGAGTTCACCCTATCTTGGGTTGCTGTGGGGCTATGAGTAGAAGTTGAATCTCACCAAAACCGAGGAGTTGGGAAACATGCCACTATTTACAAAAGGGGAAATCAAAAAACAAAAACACCTTTCTGATTATGTTCAGGTTATTAGAGGAGAAATAAGGGCTGTCAAAATTAAACTCCCCCCCTTGTCCGCAGCTTAGGACTGCTGCCGGAACCCCCAGTAAGTGGAAATCGTTTCCTGGTTTGGGTGGATGTCTGAAATGTCCCAATTTCTGTGTCAATTGTGCTTCAGGTGCATTTTGCAACTAGTCTTTGTGGTGCCTCAGGTTGTAACAGTCAGACCTCTCAGTTAGAAGGTCGTGAGTTTAAGTTCCACTCCAACATTCCAGCACAAAGATTTGTTGGAGGTGCCATTTCCTGAATGAGACAAGAGCCAGTCTGTTCTCTCAATTGATGTAAAAGACTGCTTGAAGAACATAAGACAGAAGATTGAGACAAACTCATTGCAAAAACCTGAATTTTGTGCTGTAACACTGCCAATGGAAGCAATTCTGAAAATTAAGCGCAATACATATTGTAGCGTTAATTTAAGATATTAGCTGGTGAACTGAAAATACATGGAACTCTAATGAACAGCTTGAACAAGTGGAAACTTGGAACTGAGGTGCTCAATGCATATTGGTAGCGTATTGTTCACTACTTACATTCACTGTATCATATCCAAAGTATCCAGACAGACTGCCGGCGCCATAAGACATACTGAACGTTTTTCCATTTGAACTGAATGTTGAGGATTGAGTTGGATCAAATTTTGCATGGTTATCTGAAAGAGATAAAAGAATCATCACCTATTACTTCAGAATTCAGGTTCCATAGAAAGTCAGTGGAGTTAGAATCTTAAAAACATGCTCTAATCAAGTAATCACATGTTATCTTCACTTACCACATGATGTACTGTAACAGTAGACTGATGGGACCCAAAGGTTGGATGAACCAGTATCAAGCAGGACAGTGAAGCTCTGGGGTGGGGTACCCACAGTAATGGATCCGTAGTAGAAGGTCTATACAGTGATTTGGAAAACAAGAACTGGATTTTATTTACGTGAATTCAAGGCTAACGACCATAACTGAAACCAAAGATCGCCATAAAAAACACCAAAACAGTGCATTCTCTAATGAGCTTTCGTACTTATAGGTCTATAAAACAATGATAGGTGTATAAAATAATGAGGGGCATAGATAAGGTAGATAGTCAACATCTTTTTCCATAAGACCATAAGACATAGGAGCAGAATTAGGCCACTCGGCCCATCGAGTCTGCTCTGCCATTCAATCACAGCTGATACTTTTCTAATCCCCATTCTCCTACCTTCTCCCTATAAGCCCTGATTCTCTTTTTAATCAAGAACCTATCTATCTCTGTCTTAAAGACGCTCAGTGATTTGGCCTCCACAGCCTTCTGCGACAAAGAGTTCCACAGATTCACCACCCTCTGGCTGAAGAAATTCCTCCTCATCTGTTTTAAAGGATCGTCCCTTTAGTCTGAGATTCTGCCCTCTGGTTCTAGTTTTTCCGATAAGTGGAAACATCCTCTCCACGTCCACTCTATCCAGGCCCCGCAGTATCCTATAAGTTTCAATAAGATCCCCCCTCATCCTTCTAAACTTTAACAAGTACAGACCCAGAGTCCTCAAATGTTCCTCATACGACAAGCTCTTCATTCTAGGGATCATTCTTGTAAACCTCCTCTGGACCCTTTCCAAGCACATCCTTCCTTAGATACGGGGCCCAAAACTGCTCACAATGCTCCAAATAGGCTCACAATACTTCAAAGGTAGGGGAGTCTAAAACTAGCGGGCATAGATTTAAGGTGAGAGGGGAGTGATACAAAACGGTCCAGAGAGGCAATGTTTTGCCTCTGGAACAAGCTGCAAGAGGCAGTAGTAGAGGCGGGTACAATTTTGTCTTTTAAAAATCATTTGTAAAGTTATATGGGAAAGCAGGGTAAAGAGGAATATAGGCCAAATGTGGGCAACTGGGACTAGCTTAGTGGTAAAAACTGGGCGGCATGGACAAGTTGGGCCGAAGGGCCTGTTTACATGCTGTAAAGTTCTCTGACTATTATCAAAATGATGTAAAAACTGAGGTCAAACTGTCATACAAGCAGATTTGTTTTATAGAAGGAGACCAAAACTGCAGACAGTGCTCCACACGCGGTTTCACCAAGGCCCTGTACAGCTGTACCTCCCTACCTCTGTAATAAATATCAACATTCCATTTGCTTCCCTAATCACCTGCTAAACTCACTTCATGATTCACTTTATGGCCAGGAGTTTACGGATTAAGAGATTTCCCAATGCCCTTCACTTATAAGGAAGTCCCGCCTTTGGGGCCTGTCGTCTAACCTGATTGGCTGGCAGCTCTCTGGGTTTTGCAGCGCCAGAAGGTGAAGTGGACACAAATGGAATTCCAGGTGTTCCCTGGAGCCTTTCTCCCAGGAGTGCAGGTAAAGGTGCTTTTCCAGCCTCCCACAGGGGGGGGGGGGGGGGGGGGGGGGGGGTGAATTGGGGACGCCTCGGTGACTGGATAGTGGGAATTGGGGTGTTGGGGGGGGAGACCATGAGGGGGGGAGGAGGGAGCACCACTGGCCATCAGATCTTAAGAGGGTGGGGGTGCCCAAAGTTAGAAAGGGGGTTTCTATTGAAGGCCCTACCCTTCCCACGCAAGTCTGAAACTCAATTATTTTGGGGCTTCCCCCATAACCCAGCATAAAATCACTGAAAGGATGGGACGAAGGGGGGAGCTTAGCGGGAAGCACACTTACGCTATATCATGCTAATTCCCCTGTCTAAAATCTGCTGGTGGGTGAGTGTGAAATTCAGGCCAATGCGATTCAAGTACCAAGATGCCCAGGTCTCTCTGTACCACTGAGTTATGCAATCTCTCTCCATTTAAATAGTATTCCGCTTTTCTAATCTTCCTGCCAACGTGAAGAATTTCACATTTCCCGCATTATTTAATTTTTGCCAACTCAATTAACCTGCTCCCTCCATTTGCAGACACTTTACTTTCCTTCCTACCGAGGTGTCATCAGCACATTGAGCTACTGTACACTCGGGCCCTTCATCAAACCATTGATGTAAATTGTGAAAAGTTGAGGTTCCAACACTGGTCCCTCTGGTACTCCGCTAATTACAGTTTATCAATCTGAACAAGACTGAGGGTTTTGGCCAAGGTTCAGGCTTGGAGGGCCGAAGGGCCTGTTCCTGTGCTGTATTGTTCTTTGTTCTTCCTTAAGACCCATTTATCCCTGTTCTCTGCTTCCTGTTAGCAACCAATCCTCCATCCACGCCGATATGTTATCCCCTACACCATGTGCTCTCATTTTGTTCAGTGAGTTTCGACGTGGTACCTCGTCAAATACCTTTCTGATTCCACCAGGTTCCCCTTTGACCACTTTGAATATTATCTGGTCAAAAACTCTAATAGATCAGTTCCCCATGATTTCTCTTTCACAGAACCATATTGGTTTCGCCTGATCAATTCATAATTTACCTGTTCTCACCCCCTTAATAATGGATTCTGACACTTCCCCATAACAGATGTTCGACTCACTGGCCTACAGTTTCCTGCTACCTGCCTTGCCCCTTTATTGAATTCGAGCTGTTACAGTAGCAATTTTCCAGTCTGCTGGAACCTTTCCAGAATTGAAGAAACTTTGGACGATTATAACTAATGAACCTGCAACCTGTGCCCCCAATTCTTTTAAGACTCTAGTATGTAGACCATCTGGTCCCGGGGACTTGTCAGCCTTTAGGTCTAATCATTTTCCTAGCTCCCTTTCCCTGGTGGTGGTGATTGTATTAAGCTCATCCCTCCCTATTACCTCATCATTTTCCAAATTCTTTGGGAAATGCTCCAAGTTCTCTGCCATAAAAATAGACACAAAGTAGAACCAGAGAATCCCTGCAGTGCAGAAGGAGGCCAGTTGGCCCATTGAGTCTGCACCGACCCACCAAAAGAGCACCTTACCCAGGCCCACTTCCCCCCCTTCCCCCCCGTCCTATTCCCATAACCCCACCTAACCTGCACATCTGGACACTAAGGGGCAATTCAGCATGGCCAATCCATCTAACCTGCACACCTGGACACTAAGGGGCAATTCAGCATGGCCAATCCATCTGACCTGCACATCTGGACACTAAGGGGCAATTCAGCATGGCCAATCCATCTGACCTGCACATCTGGACACTAAGGGGCAATTCAGCATGGCCAATCCATCTAACCTGCACATCTGGACACTAAGGGGCAATTCAGCATGGCCAATCCATCTGACCTGCACATCTGGACACTAAGGGGCAATTCAGCATGGCCAATCCATCTAACCTGCACATCTGGACACTAAGGGGCAATTCAGCATGGCCAATCCATCTAACCTGCACACCTGTGGGAGGAAACCGGAGCACCCAGAGGAAACCCACGCAGACACGGGGAGAACGTGCAAACTTCGCACAGACAGTGACCCAAGGCGAGAATCCCTGGCACTGCGAGGCAGCAGTGCTGCCCCCTGTATAGCTAGATGTGTAGGATACTCAGCCTCTGCTGAAACACATCCCCTTCGACATATGTAGTAACCATAGGTGTTTTAATTCTTTCTAAAGTGGACTGACTTCATACTTACATCCAAGGAATTCAGAAGTGGTTCATTTCCCATCTGAGCTGGTACATCTGGGAACAGCGCTCGGTATTTCAAGGCTGCATCGAACCTGTGAGTTTCTAGGAAATTCTTCAACTCCCCGCGCTCCTCCAGGACATCTCGCACAGACTTCCCCCTGTGTAAAGGCATTCTGAAATGATAAAGAGTGAATAGGTGTGATGATCACTGGAGCAGTCTTACCGTTTAATCTTCCTTCTGGTTTGAAGATCTCAGCTCACAAACACACCATCAAAGCGGCAACAGTAAGTTAATCCATGTGGCGTTTAACTAAACTCAACAAGTTCAAATAGATCACAGGTAGGATTTTCTTAATCAATTCCTAAATGAGCAAATCCTGTGAAATTATTGGAATATAGTGGGTGCCTGATGTACGCAACGGTGCACGAATTGGCTGATATCAATTCGATTGGATTTGGATTGGTTTATTGTCATGTGTACCGAGGTACAGTGAAAAGTATTGTTCTGCGCGCAGCTCAGATCATTCCGCACATCAAAAGAAAATACACAATTGCTGGTTTAACATCAGACCTGTGGAGACAGTCAGAGAGCTGGATGCAGAGCAGTGAAAGGATTAACCACTTCATGTTGCTTCTTGCTGTGAGCTTGTGGAAAACTGTAACCGGCTGACGTGATTCGCACAATTTCTTCAATTGTGCTGGAGACGGATGCAGCCTGGGTGTTTTTATACCTGTGATTAGTCAATGATTTGCTTCCCACCTTCACTGGTGAAGGCCGTGGTATCTCAGGCTCAAAATGTGTTCCTTTCTTATGCAAATAAAATAGCACCTAAATATTTAAGTATCTCTTAACCTCAGACAAAACGATGAGGTCAAGCAATATAAGAAATAAGATAAACTGGGTAATAATAGAGCAATTAGCCTCATGACATTTTTGAGTTCTCAGAATGCATAACACGAGGCAACCTTAGCAAGAAGCAACACGTGGTTAATCATGGACAACCCCATGGAGTAATTCCTGGCCGATTCACTTGAACAACTGTCCAATCCTTGGACAACGCTGGAAAATTCTCTCTGATTCTTGGAAGCAAATTAAAGCCGGGAATCGAAACCGGGACCCTTGTGCTGTGAACCAACAATGCTAACCACTGTGTCCCCACCACTTTGTCCTCCGCTCTGTAATTTTTCCTTTTCAAGTACAAATTCCCCGTTGAAGGTTACTATTGGATAAGCTTCCGTTGTACTTTAAGTCAGTGCATTCTAGAATATAAAAACTTACTCTGTAATTTTTTTCTCAAGGTGCCTCTGTTTGTTTTTCCAATGGCCTGAGTTTTGTGTCCTATTGTTATTGAACCTTCTGTCTGTGGAAACAACTCCTCTTTATTTATTATATCAAAACTATTCTTCATTTTGAAACCTTCCATCAAATCCCCTCTTAATTTTCTCTGTTCTGAGTAGAGCAGCTTTTCTATTCTCTTCACAGAATTGAAGTCCCTCATTCTTGTTACAATTCAACACAATCTCCTCTCCACCCCCTGCACGGCCTTTTTAACGTGTGGCGCGAGGAACTGAACCTGATATTCCAGGTGAGGCCCAACCAGTGTTTTATAAAGCTTTGTTACGATCCCAGTGGATGGAGGGGAAGATCCCAGAATGTAACCATGGCTCAGGGGCGGGATTCTCCGTTTCAGAAACTAATGTTGATGCCGGGACAGAATCGGTGGATTCTACCACAGCAAAATTGATGCGGCTCCTGGGCCAATCCACCAGCCGTTAATGGGCGAGTACAGGCGCCCGCGTGGAACACCATCAATTCCAATGAAAAATGGTGTTGGGTTCGTCGGGGGGAGGGGGGGGGATTGACACTCGTGAGGCTGACAGAGGTCATGAGCGCCATGGGCCAGACGCCAGGACCGGCCAACAGTGCCAGAAAAAACTGCACGTCCTCCTGAGGGCAGCCAGGGTGACAAGGCAGCACTGTGCCCCTGGCACAAACCCCCGTTCAAATACCCAATGAACCTCCCCTCCCCCACCCACCGGGTGACCGAACCCCCACCTTGCACCACCTGCCAGCACCCATACCAGCCGCCATGGCTGGGTGCCCTGGCCACGAGGGCTGCCAGCTACCCACCCCCGGGCTGCATGTGTCCAATTGTCTCACTCTGTGCGTTTTCTGAGGCTCCCTCCCCCCCGCCCTCCAGGAGAAGGCGCTCACACCCGGTGGGAGAGGGAAAAGGCTGGAGTGGGACTGCCGGACCTGTGGACCCTCACCGCAGCAGAGCAGCGGACACTGAACCTGGTCAGCGATCCCGGAGAGAGCACAGTCGCCGAGGCGGAGGTCAGCATCGAGCGAGCAAGTCAGACCCCACCCAGTTGCAGTTCCCCATGGCACGTGTGTCTCCAACCCCACCTCTCACACCCCTCCACCCCCACATCCCCTCTATTACCACACCCCACACCCCCCTCCACCACCCCCACAACCCCTCCACTACCACCTCACCAACCCCCTCCACCATCCCCACCACGCCCACACCCCCTCCACAACCACCACCCCACACCCACCTCCACCACCCCCACACCTCCTCCACTACCACCACCACCCCCCCTCCACCACCCCACACCTCCTCCACCACCACACTACCATTACCACCCCCCCCCCCCCCCCCCCCCCCCCACCGCCCGCCATCCCAACCCACGATCCAATTATGCGTCATGTCTTGTGCCTTGCAGGATCTCCTGGTGATGAAGCGGACTCCTCTTTCATCCCTCGCCCCAGACCCCAATCCCAAGTGGACATGTTCTGTAGACTGGCCGGTGTGAATGATGCACTGCTGAACATCTAGTTCTTGACTAGTTAAAATAATTTATTATGAAACAATTACTGGTAAAGATAACTGGAATACATTTATAACAAACTACTGACACTAACTACCTATTCTGGAGCTACTGCAAAATACGTCTGTCCACCAACACAACCTACTCCCAACTCCCCGAGGCACAGAGTCGCATAGTAGGTTTACACTGACACCTTGTGGTCGGAGGCCATGTACAATATTATATACAGGAATGTTTGCGCATATCACAGATAGCAACGAGGAAAAGGAGAAGGAGAGCATGGTGCCGACCATGCGCGCCACCTCAAGGATGGCGTCTGCGCCAGAGGCCTTGTGGGCAAAGGTACCGGCGATGGGTCAAGATGTCCAATGCCTGCGGCAGTCTGTACGGGCAATGGCCGAGGCCCAGGACAGGGATGCCCTGTCACAGGGAGCCATGTACCAGGACCACCTGGACATTGCAGAGTCACTCCAGAGTGTGGCCCAGTTACAGTGGGCTATGGTGAGGGCATTGGTGGCATTGCCGAGGCGCTGGCTGATGTGGCACCGACCTAGAGGGAGGTGATGCAGTCACTGGCTGATGTGGCAAGACCCAGAAGGAGATGGTCCACTCCCTGTGCTCCATGGCCGTGAGCATCGAGACCCTGCTCGCAACCAGAGCACGTGGGGGAGCCCCTGGGGATACCTCCACTCGCACCCCCATCCCATGGAGTAGCCCGGGGGCCATCGGACACCCCGAGGGAGGAGGAGGTGATGGGTCTGTGTTGCTGACACCCACAGGGGAGGTGCCGGAACACTGCAGCACCTCGGACTTCCCGCCACCTGTCCCTGGTGCATCTGATGGGCAGTGCACTGAAAATGGCGGCACCATGCCACCTGGGACACCTGGGCAGCAGCCGGGCCCATCCAGCCCACGTCGCCCAAGAAGATTCCCGCCAAAGGGGTCGCGAGTCGCAGAGCGGGAATTGCAACAGGCCATCTCCACTCCTGATGTACCACCTGAGGATCTACCTAGGTAAAGTGTTAGGGCCCATAAGGCCAGAAAGATAGACACCAGTTAAGTTGGCACGGGTGCAGCACACAGTACAGTGTTAGGTGCTAGGGCACAAACCTGTATATTTATGTTCACCGTCGCACAATAAACAAATAGAATCGTAGAATCATAGAATTCCTACAGTGCAGAATGAGACCATTCAGCCCATCAAATCTGTACCAGCCCTTGGGAAGAGCACCCGACTTTAGTCCACACCTCCACCCTATCCCCGTAACCCAGTATCCCCACCTAATATTTTGGACACTAAGGGGAAATTTAGCAGGACCCATCCACCTAACCTGCACATCTTTGGACTGAGGGAATAAACCCACGCAGACATGATGAGAACGTGCCAACTCCGCATAGACAGTCACACAAGGCTGGAATTGAACCCGGGTCCCTGGAGCTGTGAGGCAGCAGTGCTCGCCACCATGTCACCGTGCCGCCCGAACATGTTCACCATGTTTCAACCTGCCTCGGTGTGAACTGCTGAAGGGTGAGGGATGGGCTGGGCTAGGCTGGGCTGGCTGCAGAGGGGGCACTGGGGGCGGGGGGAGAGATGGCCAGACGTTGGGAATGGGCATGGGCCAGGGACCCCTGTTCAGCCAGAGCTCACCGCTCCAGTGCCCCACCCCCACCCTCTCCTCTTTTCTTCTATCCTCTTTAGACTTCTAAAACCAACTGCTTCTAGCACAGCTGTGAGAGCTGCTTTCTCTCTCATTACCCATCTCCAACCTCCCAGAAATTCAGCCAAAACTAAAACTTAAAAGCTTTTCTGCCTCACAAGGTCCCAGTTGCTAAGCAACGCCTGCTAATTCTATTTACTTTTCATACTGTCACCCTCTCTAAGCACTATAGAATCTCAGTTGTAAATTAAAATCAACCCCCCCACTCGCAAACACCTTTGCCCAACATGAATCTAACTATAGGTGTCACCCTTCCAGTTACAAAAACATTAAATTAAACCCATTTAAAACGTAGAACTTCCTTCTTTTTGTGCTCTAATCCTTAATAATAAAGCCAAGCATCCCACCTACTTTTATTGACTGTCCTGTCCAAACTGTTCCACTATCTTCACAGATTTGTATATCGACATCTCCAGATCACTCCGATAAAAGCTAAATCCTGCGATTGCTGGAAATCTGAAATAAAAACAGAAAATGCGGGAAAATTCAGCACATTTGGCGGCATTTTCTGCCTTATCCCCGATCACTCTGCTCTTGCCTCCCTTTAGGATTCGGCCATTTATTTTATACTGTCTCTCCTCGATCCTCTTCATCCACAGATGTGCAGATTGGTTGGATTGGCCATTTCTAAATTGTCCCGTAGTGTCCAAAGGTGAGGTGGGGTTATGGGGGTTGCAGGGGACCCGATGGGCCGAATGCCCTCCTTCTACAATGTAGGGATTTTATGATTCTGACCAAAATGCATCACTTCACATTTTCCTTTATTAAATCTCATCTGGGATGTTTCTGCCCCTATTCCCCCCATTGTTTACTACGGGCAGGATTTATTGACCAATCCGCCGTGTGTTTTTCATCGGGGTGGCGGCCTGCCAGCGGGATCTACCAGTCCCGCCGTTGTCCACTGGATTTCCAGGTGACTACACCCCTCACTGCCGAGAAATCCATGCGCCGGTGTTGGACCGGAATTTCCTGCCGACACAAACAGCCGGTATATCTGGCCCCATATTTCCGAGTTTGTAGACTTTGCATTTATGGGCGATAATACTGAGTGATAGAATCGTAGACTTTACAGTGCAGAAGGAGGCTATTCGGCCCATAAAATCTGCACCGGCCCTTGGAAAGAGCACACTACTTAAGCCCCACACCTCCACCCTATCCCCGTAACCCAGTAACCCCAGCTAATATTTTTGGACACTAAGAGCAATTTATCATGGCCAATCCACCTAACCTGCACATCTTTGGACTGTGGGAGGAAACCAGAGCACCCGGAGGAAACCCACGCAGACACGGGGGAGAACGTGCAGACTCCGCACAGACAGTGACCCTAGCCGGGAATCAAACTTGGAACCCTGGAGCTGTGAAGCAACAGTGCTAACCACTGTTCTACCGTGCCACCCCCAGGTCATTTATATATCAAAAAAGACACAGTAATCCAAAAGACAACATAATAATAATCTTTATTAGTGTCACAAGTAGGCTTTCATTAACACTACAATGAAGTTACTGTGAAAATCCCCTCGTTGCCACACTCCGGCGCCTGTTCGGGTACACTGAGGGAGAATTCAGAATGTCCAATTCACCTAACAGCACGTCTTTCGGGACTTGTGGGAGGAAACCGGAGCACCCGGAGGAAACCCATGCAGACACGGGGAGAACGTGCAGACTCCACACAGACAGTGACCCAAGCCGGGAATCGAACCCGGGACCCTGGAGCTGTGAAGCAATGTGCTAATGAATGTGCTACCGAGTAGTCCATGGGGAACCATTGTATCCTCTTCATTCCAGTCTGTTAAACAACCATTTATTATCTCTGTCTGATCCTTAGTCAATTATATTTCCACGCTGCTACTGTCCTGTAATCTAATGGACTTTATCTACTGCATAGTTCATCACTTCGTTCCAAATGCTTCTTTGCAAAGTGAAATTCTTCCTGATGTTGAATGTATACATATATGCGAATGGGTTTTATATTCATTGTCTCCAGTCCGACTAAATGCCTCCGGTCCAAATAATCTTTCCAACCTAACTGAGTCCTTCATCCCGCTCAAAGCCTTTGGTCCTTCCATAACATAAGAACATAAGAACATAAGAACGAGGAGCAGGAGTGGGCCATCTGGCCCCTCGAGCCTGCTCCACCATTCAATGAGATCATGGCTGTTCTTTTGTGGACTCAGCTCCACTTTCCGGCCCGAACACCATAACCCTTAATCCCTTTATTCTTCAAAAAACTATCTATCTTTATCTTAAAAACATTTAATGAAGGAGCCTCAACTGCTTCACTGGGCAAGGAATTCCATAGATTCACAACCCTTTCGGTGAAGAAGTTTCTCCTAAACTCAGTCCTAAATCTACTTCCCCTTATTTTGAGGCTATGCCCCCTAGTTCTGCTTTCACCCGCCGGTGGAAACAACCTGCCCGGATCGATCCTATCTATTCCCTTCATAATCTTATATGTTTCTATAAGATCCCCCCTCATCCTTCTAAATTCCAACGAGTACAGTCCCGGTCTACTCAACCTCTCCTCGTAATCCAACCCCTTCAGCTCTGGGATTAACCTAGTGAATCTCCTCTGCACACCCTCCAGAGCCAGTACGTCCTTTCTCAAGTAAGGAGACCAAAACTGAACACAATACTCCAGGTGTGGCCTCACTAACACCTTATACAATTGCAGCATAACCTCCCTAGTCTTAAACTCCATCCCTCTAGCAATGAAGGACAAAATTCCATTTGCCTTCTTAATCACCTGTTGCACCTGTAAACCAACTTTTTGCGACTCATGCACTAGCACACCCAGGTCTCTCTGCACAGCAGCATGTTTTAATATTTTATCATTTAAATAATAATCGCTTTTGCTGTTATTCCTACCAAAATGGATAACCTCACATTTGTCAACATTGTATTCCATCTGCCTGACCCTAGCCCATTCACTTAGCCTATCCAAATCCCTCTGCAGACTTCCTGTATCCTCTGCACTTTTTGCTTTACCACTTATCTTAGTGTCGTCTGCAAACTTGGACACATTGCCCTTGGTCCCCAACTCCAAATCATCTATGTAAATTGTGAACAGTTGTGGGCCCAACACTGATCCCTGAGGGACACCACTAGCTACTGATTGCCAACCAGAGAAACACCCATTAATCGCCACTCTTTGCTTTCTATTAATTAACCAATCCTCTATCCATGCTACTACTTTCCCCTTAATGCCATGCATCTTTATCTTATGCAGCAACCTTTTGTGTGGCACCTTGTCAAAGGCTTTCTGGAAATCCAGATATACCACATCCATTGGCTCCCCGTTATCTACCGCACTGTTAATGTCCTCAAAAAATTCCACTAAATTAGTTAGGCACGACCTGCCCTTTATGAACCCATGCTGCGTATGTCCAATGGGACAATTTCCATCCAGATGCCTCGCTATTTCTTCCTCGATGATAGATTCCAGCATCTTCCCTACTACCGAAGTTAAGCTCACTGGCCTATAATTACCCGCTTTCTGCCTACCTCCTTTTTTAAACAGTGGTGTCACGTTTGCTAATTTCCAATCCGCCGGGACCACCCCAGAGTCTAGTGAATTTTGGTAAATTATCACTAGTGCATTTTCAATTTCCCTAGCCATCTCTTTTAGCACTCTGGGATGCATTCCATCAGGTCCAGGAGACTTGTTTACCTTTAGCCCTATTAGCTTGCCCATCACTACCTCCTTGGTGATAAAAATCCTCTCAAGGTCCTCACCTGTCATAGCCTCATTTCCATCAGTCAAACGGAGCTATAACCCATCCAACCCAACATTCCTCTAAAGAATATGCCCTGGTCCCATATTTCCAGGGATTAGTTTGGCATCAGTCAGCTGGGAGGGTGGACCATGGATTCAAAGCCCAGATTCACCTGCCACTCACTGAGCTTTGAGATTGCCCCAGCGCCGGATTGCGGTTTAATATTCATCGTCCTCACCAATGGCCCTCGATATCAGAGGGTAAATGGGATTGTGGTACAAACCAACCTTGATCTATGTTTAGTGAGGGTAGAGCTGATGCTGAGAATTTATTTGATCGTGACCTCTCTACATCAGACTAGGGTGAACCTGACTTACAGACAGACTCATTGCTGAAAGTCGGGTCAGTCGGGCTCCTGGTCTGGACTGGGAAAAGTCAGCTATACTGTCAAAGAAATAGTCTTCTTCATAACGGGAACCAACTGGGCCTGAGCATGGTATAGGCAGCACATTGCTGCACCAGTGACTGGCTCATGGTGCTTTTCTTACCCTGCCCGCTCTGGAATGTGCCCATGTTGTGCTGTTAGTGGCACAGTCCCCAGTTTCTACCATCTAAATGTTCCCGACTATTATGGACTGGAAATCCTGCTCTATTTTCACCAACACTGATTGTGTCCCTAACTCTCAGAGTCCATCCGCGAGACTTCCAGTGGCGGCCATGGAGTGAGCAGTCACACATTTGGTGGCTCCCACCCAAGGCGGGGGTTTCTGATTTTTTTCCCCATCTGAAGGGGTGAGCTTTTTGATGGCAGGAGGTGCAGGAGTATCTGTCGAAGGTGCTGCTCCTCTGGT
Organism: Scyliorhinus torazame; assembly: GCF_047496885.1. NCBI lineage: Eukaryota > Metazoa > Chordata > Chondrichthyes > Carcharhiniformes > Scyliorhinidae > Scyliorhinus > Scyliorhinus torazame. Next base: position 9,209,801 of record NC_092723.1, read on the forward strand.
GTGGCTGGTGGATGGATCCACGCACCAGGAGAGGGGAGAGAGGTAAAGAGCTGCTGGAACAGAAGAGTCTTTGTGGTGCGCGACAGGGTAAGACGGCGGAGTGCCAAGGGATTGCTCTGCCCACCCAGTGGCCGACAGAGCAGCTGGTGGAGTTTTGGAACTCAAAGTTCAGCCAGCTGAGGAAGGAGGCCCTGGAGGACCTGGCCAAAGTGGTGGAGCACGGATGAGGAGGCCTCAAGCAAACGAGCCTCCAAGGGCGATGGTGGTGCAGTTGCACCACTTTCTGGATAGGGAGAAGATCCGCCGGTGGGCGAGGCAGATGACGAAGTGCTGCCTATATCCCGCTGGAATCTGAACGAAGAACTTGTCGTATGAGGAGTGTTTGAGGACTCTGGGCCTGTACTCGGAGTTTAGAAGGATGAGAGGGGATCTTATTGAAACTTACAAGATACTGCGAGGCCTGGATAAGGTGGACGTGGAGAGGATGCTTCCACTTGTAGAAAATACTAGAACCAGAGGGCACAATCTCAGACTAAAGGGACGATCCTTTAAAACAGAGATGAGGAGGAATTTCTTCAGCCAGAGGCTGGTGAATCTGTGGAACTCTTTGCTGCAGACGGCTGTGGAGGCCAAATCAGTGAGCGTCTTTAAGACAAGATTGATAGGTTCTTGATTAATAAGGGCATCAGGGGTTATGGGGAGGAGGCAGGAGATTGAGGATGAGAAGATATCAGCCATGATTGAATGGCGGAGCAGACCCGATGGGCCGAGTGGCCTAATTCAATGTCTTATCGTCTTATGGACCGAGCTGTGAGTGGATCAGGAGTTGGGAGCAGAGCTGGCGATGAGGAGGGTCGGATTTAAATGGGTCAAGGCTGCCCTCCTTAAGAAGTGGGTGCCTTTGGTGTGCTGTGCCTTGCCCATCTCTGGGTGACTTTCCAGAAACGTGCGTATTATTTTGCTGCATTTTAGGGGAATGTGGGCAGGTGGAGGGAACCAGGGGGGTAGGGAGTTTGGAGGCCTGGGCGTGGGGGGGCACCATGCTAGCTGGGCAGGCTAGGTAACGGTAGTGCAGTGGGGTGTTGTCAGGAGGTAGGTGCAGAGGAGGGGAATGGGTTGATGTTTTGTTTGGGAGACGGGGGTGGAGGGGGGACGGTTGCTGACAAGGGTTTGGTTGATGTGGCGCAGTTGGAAAAGGATCGCGGACAGTGGACATCCAAGGGTGGGCCTGGAGGGTAGCGTGACATGGGCCGGGTGCCCGCCAACAAGGGAGCGTGGGGAGCCCCAGGCCAGTCTGGTCACGTGCACCTGAGGAGCCTGAAGGCAGACGTGGCCTTTTTGCAGGATATGCATTTGCAGATAGGGGACCAGACAAGGCTGAGATGGGTGGTGCAGGTATCCCATTCGGGGCTGGATATGTAGGCAAGGGAGGTGGCGCTGCTGGCGAATAAGCAAGTGGCATTCGAGGTGGGGGGTTGGAGGGGAGGCTGGACCCATGGAGGTTTTGGAGGCCGAGGGCGAAGGAATTCTCAATCTTCTCCCATGTGCACTGGGTTTGCTCTCGGGTCGAATTTCTTGTGCAGAATGCGGCGGTGTAGGTGTAGGTGTAGGAAGGTTTGCTCGGAGTATTTGCAGATCATGGTCTCCGACTTCCCGTCGCACTGGGTGGATTGGTGAGTGGACCGGGGGTGGAGGGGGGGGGGGGGGCATTGTGTGCAGTGGAGGCTGGATGTGGGGCTGTTGGCAGATGAGGAGGTGTGCGGGTAGGTGAGGACTGCCATCCGTGGGAATGTGGAACTAAACGACATGGGGGAGTTCACGGCTGCTACACTGTAGGAGGCTCTCAAAGCGGTGATCAGGGGGAGTTTATCTCAATTAGGCCGTATAGGGAGAAGGCAGAATGGGTGGAGATGGAAAGGCTGATAGATGAGATCCTGAAGGTGGATAGAGGGTATTCAGAGACCCCGGGGGCCGGGCTGTTGAAGGAGAGGCAGAGGCTCCAGATGCTGTTCAGATTAGTGCCCATGGGGAAGGCAGTGGGGAAGCTACAGAGGGCCAGAGGGACAGTATGTGAATACGGTGAGAAGGTGAGCAGGATTCTGGCCCACCAGTTGAAGAAGCGAGAGGTGGCAGAGTAAAGGATGTGATGAAAGGGTGATGTTGGACCCAGAGGGGGTGAATGGTGTGTTTGAGTCATTTTATAGGAGATTATATGACTTGGAGCCCTGGCCGGGGGGGAAAAGATATGCGGTCAGGATGGAAATCTCCAGGGTGGACGAGGAGTTGATGCAGGGATTGGGGGCCCCAATCAGGCTGAGGGAGGTGATGGAAAGCATGGGGGTGAAGCAGGCAGGGAAGGCCCTGGGTCTGGATGGGTTTCTGGTCGAGGTTTAAAAACATTTTGAGGGGACCTGTGGCCTCTGCTGGTGAGGGTATCCAGCGAGGCAGGGAGTGAGGGGAACTCTCCCCGACACTATCACAGGCTTCCATGTCCCTGAGATTGAAAAAGGACAAGGATCCGGAGCAGTGTGGGTCGTGCCGCCCAATGTCGTGACTGAATGTAGACACCAAGTTGTTGGCGAAGGTGTTGGCTTCGCAAATTGAGGACTGTGTCCCGGGGGTGAAAGGCGAGGACCAAACGGGTTTTGTGAAAAGGAGGCAGCTGTGTGGAGGCTACTCAATGTAATTCTGCTGCCTTCGGAGGGGCAGGAGGTGGAGGTGGTGGGAGCGATGGACGCGGAGAAGGCGTTTGCCCCGGGTGGAGTGGGAATATCTGTGGAAGCTGCTGGGGCGGTTTGGGTTCGGGCAGGGGTGTGTGGACTGGCTCCGGCTGCTGTACAAGGCACCGGTCACAGTGTGCGGTGACCCGAGTGAGTTGGGGATAATTTGGGCTGCATTGGGGGATGAGGCAGGGGTTCCTGCTCTCCCCGTTGCCTTGGCAATCGAGCCGCTGGCAATGGCGCTGAAGCCGTCGAGGGATTGGAGAGGGATTGTGCGGGGGGGGGGGGGGGGGGGGGGGGGGGCTGAGCACAGGGGCTCGCTGTATACAGACGACCTGTTATTATACATTTCGGACTCACTGGGTGGTATTGGGGGGTTTATGGTGGTTCTGGAAGATTTGGGCAGGTTCTCTGGGTACAAGTTGAACATGGAAAAGAGCGAGGTGTTCCCGACTGAGGTTAGAGGGTGGGAGAGGAGATTCGGAGAGCTGCTGTATAAGGTAGTGGGGGTGAGTTTTAGATACTTCGGCATTCACGCGGGGTTAGACGCAGTTGCACAAGTTGTCTTTGACCCGGTTGGTGGAGCAGGTGAAGGGGTGGGATGTGCAGTTGCTGTCACTGGCGGGACGGGCGCAGACAGTGAGAATGACGGGGCTGCCAAGGTTTCTGTTCGTGTTTCTGAACCTCCCAATCTTTGTCCCAAAGGCATTCTTTAAAAAGGTCAATGCGCTGATTTCTGGGTTTGTGTGGGCGTGGAAGACCCGGTTTGTCAGGAGGGCTTTTGTGGAGTGAGGGTGAGGGGGGGGGGGGGGCGGGGGCAGTGCGGGTGGCTGGCATTGCTGAATATAGTGAACTACTGCTGGGCGGTGAATATTGCTCTGGTTAGGAAATGGGTAATGGAGGTGTGGTCGGCGTGGGGGCAGATGGAGGCAGCTTCTTGTAGGGGAACGGACTTAACGCCATTGTTAACAGCACCTCTGCCGTTCTTGCTGGCCAGACATTCCGTGAGCCCGGTGGTGGTGTCGGCCTTGAGGGTCTGGGGACGGTGGAGGCAGAATCTGGGACTAGTGGGGGCCTCGGTGTGGGCACCAATTTGTGACAACCATAGGTTTACGCTGGGGGGGGGCCGGATGTGAGATTTCTGGGGTGGCAGCAGGCAGGGATTGAACGATTCAGTGGCCTGTTAATAGGGGGCAGATTCGTGAAGTTGCAGGACCTGGAGGGAGACGATGAGTTGCCCGGGGGAACGGTTTTAGGTGACTGCAGGCTTGGGTTTTCATGAGGAGAGAGGTGCCCTCTTTTCCTGGGCTGCCGCCCCTGGGGTTGCAGGATAAAGTTCTGTGGGAGGAGGAGATGGGGGGTGGGTGGGGGGGGGGGTTGCAGGAAGGTGTCCGAGGTCTACAAGAAGCTGATGGATTGGGAGGGGGCCCTGGTGGAGGACATAAAGTGTATGTGGGACGAGGAGCTGGGTGGGGAGGTGGAGGCCGGGCCGTGGGTCGAGGCCCTGTGGAGGGTGAATGCGTCCTCGCCGTGTGCGAGGCTAAACCTCATTCAGTTTAAGGTAATTCTTAGAGCACATATGACGGTAGCGTGGGTGAGTAGGTTTTTTCAGGGAGTAGAGGATAGGAGTGGGCAATTTGCGGGGAGGCCCACGAATCACATTCACATGTTTTGGGCATGTCCGAAGATAAAGAGGTTCGGGCAGGGGTTTGTCTGAGGTGCTGGGGGTGAAAGTGGCGCTGAGGCAGACGTAGTGATATTCGGGGTGTCGGAAGACCCGGGAGTCCAGGGGGCGAGAGAGGCCGATGTCTTGGCCTATGCCTCCCTGATAGCCCTGGAAACGGATCTTGCTCGGATGGAGGGACTCGGAGCCTTTGAAAGCGGGAGTGTGGGTGAGTGAGCTGGCGGAATTCCTGAGGCTGGAGAAGGTCAAGTTGGTCTTGAGGGGGTCGGCTGATGGGTTCGCTCGGAAGTGGAGGCCGTTCTTTAAGGAGGATTGAGGGGTCATTAAGGGCGGAGGGGAGGGAGGGAGGTAAGGGGGTGAAAATGGGGAAGGCAGGATGGAGAAAGGGGGTGATGGTGTGGAGCGGGGGGGGGGGGGGGGGGAATGGGTGTTGGTTATTTACACTTTGTACCATTTTTCTTCTGCTTTGCTTTGTTTTTATGAAAATGCCTGAATAAAATATTTTAATAAAAGAGTCCATCTTCGTAACTAAGAGAATCCAGCCTACTCTGTAAACCCGTGACTTCACCTTTTTAACAAGACAATTTAGACAACAAAGAAGTGCTATTAATTTCAAAGAAAGACAATAAATCTTAGAAACACGCGGCAGATCAGTCAGTAACTAGAGCATGAATAGACATGTGAACTCTTTGGGTCCAAACCCTACATCAGAACTGAGAAAAAGTATTGGCAAGCAGAACACACACAACACACACACACAACACACACACACAACACACACACACAACACACACAACACACACACACACAACACACACAACACACACACAACACAGACACACACAACACAGACACACGACACACAACACACACAACACACACACAACACACACACACAACACACACAACACACAACACACACACAACACACACACAACACACACACAACACACACACACAACACACACAACACACAACACACACACAACACACACACAACACACACACAACACACACACACACAACATGCACACAACACACACACAACACACAACACACACACAACACACACACAACACACACACACACACAACATGCACACAACACACACACACAGCACACACACAGCACACACACAGCACACACACACACAACACACACACACACACAACACACACACAACACACACACAACACACACACACAACACACACAACACACAACACACACACAACACACACAACACACACACAACACACACACACAACACACACAACACACAACACACACACAACACACACACAACACACACACAACACACACACACACAACATGCACACAACACACACACAACACACAACACACACACAACACACACACAACACACACACACACACAACATGCACACAACACACACACACAGCACACACACAGCACACACACAGCACACACACACACAACACACACACACACACAACACACACACAACACACACACAACACACACACAACACAGACACACACAACACAGACACACGACACACAACACACACAACACACACACAACACACACACACAACACACACAACACACAACACACACACAACACACACACAACACACACACAACACACACACACACAACATGCACACAACACACACACAACACACAACACACACACAACACACACACAACACACACACACACACAACATGCACACAACACACACACACAGCACACACACAGCACACACACAGCACACACACACACAACACACACACACACACAACACACACACAACACACACACAACACACACACAACACACACACAACACACACACACACAACATGCACACAACACACACACACAGCACACACACAACACACACACAACACACACAGCACACACACAGCACACACACAGCACACACACACACAACACACACACAACACACACACACACAACACACACACACAACACACACAACACACACACACAACATGCACACAACACACACACAACACACACAGCACACACACAGCACACACACACACAACACACACACACACACAACACACACACACACAATACACACACACAACACACACAACACACACACACAACATGCACACAACACACACACAACACACACAACACACAACACACATATACACACACACACAAACACACACAAACAACACATATATACACACTGTCATGTGAGAATACCTTTAATAAATGGGTGTTTAAGAAATGTACCTTTAAGAAATGGGTGTTTATCAGTCATGTCAGAGTGTGGGTGGAGCTGGGCTGTCTGTCAGCTTTTCACTTTCGTTTTAGGCTGTTTGTTGCAGGGTGTGTTTTCGTTTCATTCTCAGTGCTGGAGCTGAAGCCAGACAGAGCAGGTGTACTGTTGATCTCTCTGCCTTGAAAAGACTATCTCTTGATCATTTGGTGAATTCAGTATGATAAATGTTTTCAGTAGTGAATGTAAACCTGATGTGCTTCTGTCAAAAGGTGTTTCTTTTGTCATCTGGATGTTGTTTGGGAAGTTATTAAGGATTACTTAGTGTTGTATTCTTTGGGGGTTGTATTTGAATTGATGGTTGCTAAGATGTTCACTGTATGTTTTAAAAAGGTTAACTTGAGTTCATAGAATAAACATTGTTTTGCTTAAAAAAAAACGTTTCCATTTCTGCTGTCCCACACCTGTAGAGTGGACCGTGTGCTCCCCATACCACAATCTATTAAACGTTGTGGGTCAGGTGAACTCCATGATACATTTTGGGGTTCTCTAAACCCTGGCCCATAACAAATTGGGGGCTCGAGGGGATAAAAATCTATCTATTGGATTGGCTCAGTGAACGTAAAGTCAGTGAGGAGTGAGCATATTGTGGTTGATTTTCTGATGTAGTATTCTAGTTTAAGTAGGGAGTGTGTTGTGGACAATGGCTCTTTCAGAGGCTCTGAGGTTTTTGGGGGTGGAGGCGGTCACACGCAGTACCTTACGGACAGAGACTAAAAGCAGACTGTTAGATTTGGCAAAAACATTGCAGTTAACATTACCTGACAAAATGCAAAAAGATGAGGTAATTATGGCAGTGGCTAAGCATTTAAAGTTGCCTGAGATGCAGTCTAACTCATTAGAAATGGCTAAGATCCAGTTGCAGCTTAAGCAACTAGAACATGAGAAAGAGTTAAAGCAGCTTGAATACGAAAGAGAGGAAAAAGAAAGAGAGAGCGGAAAGAGAAAGAGATAGAGAGGAAAAAGAAAAGGAGAGAGAAGAAAGGAGAAAAGAAATAATAGCCCGAGCAGAACAACAAGAAAGAGAAAGGGAGATACAGATCAGGGAAAAAGATAAAGAGAGAGAGTTTGAACTTCGGAAAATGGCCATGAAACATGACAGTCAGTTAAAATTGGCAGACGTAAAGGGAAACGTACAGTTGGATGATAGTGATGAGGACAGTGAGAAAGAGCGTCAAAGTCGAAGGCTTGGTGGGAATCTATTTAAATATGTCCAAGCATTGCCAAGGTTTGACGAGAAGGAGGTGGAAGCCTTTTTCATTTCATTTGAGAAGGTAGCTAAACAAATGAAATGGCCATAGGACATGTGGATATTACTGATTCAAGCAAAGGTGATACGTAGGGCTGGTGAAGTGTTTGCATCACTACTGGAGGAGGTATCTGGTACGTATGAGGAGGTGAAAAAATCCATCTTAGGTGCATATGAACTAGTGCCTGAAGCTTACAGATAAAGGTTTAGAAATTTAAGGAAAGAATTTGGTCAAACATACATGGAGTTTGAAAGGCTCAAACTGAGTAATTTTGAGAGGTGGATAAGGGCTTTGAAAATAGACCAAACGTATGAAGATCTCAGACAAATTATACTTTTGGAGGAGTTTAAAAATTCAATTCCTGATGTAGTGAGAACTCATGTGGAAGAGCAGAGGGTTAAAACTGCATGATTAGCAGCAGAAATGGCAGATGATTATGAATTAGTTCATAAATCAAAACTTGGTTTCCGACATCAGTTTCAGCTGTGAGGGATAGAAACTGGGGACATGAGAAACACTCAAGTGGTAGAGGCAAAGGTGATCTGATGGGAGATAATAAGGAGAGCGCACTTCAGACTAAAAAAGAAATCCAGGAGGGTGGAAAAGACATGAAAAGTTTCAAATGTTTTCACTGTAATGAACTAGGCCATGTAAAGTCACAGTGTTGGTGGTTGAAGAAAAGCACTGGGAAGGCTGATGTGGTAAAACAGGATAAGACAGTGAGGCTTCTTAAAGTGGTAAAGGAAAGCCCAAGTGAAGCGAAGGAGGTGCAAAGGATTATGCAGCCTGATCAAGAGGTGATTGATAATAAGGTGCCAGATCTCTTTAAAGAATTGACTTGTGTGGGTAAAGTTTACTCATGTGTATCAGGAAGAGCAGGTAAAGAAGTCACAATTTTAAGAGATACGGGAGCTAGTCAATCTTTAATGGCAAGAGATGAGGAGTTATGTAGTTTGGGAAGAATGTTGCCAGGAAAGGTGGTAATATGTGGAATTCAGGGTGAGAGGAGTAGTGTTCCATTATATAAGGTAAGGTTGGAAAGTCCAGTGAAGAGTGGTGAAGTGATAGTAGGAGAAGCTATCTTGTCCAGAAATACAGTTTATCATGGGTAATGATATAGCTGGATCGCAGGTGGGAGTGATGCCTACTGTGATTGATAAGCCAGTGAAAAATCAGACAACTGAAGTGTTGAAGGACGAATATCCTGGGATTTTTCCGGATTGTGTAGTAACAAGGTCGCAAAGTCACAGGTTAAGACAAGAGGAGAAATCAAAGAGTGAAGATGAAGTTGAAGTGCAATTATCAGAAACGATTTTTGATCAGATGGTTGAAAAAGAACAAGAACAGGTGGAGGATGAGGCGGATATTTTTAGTTCAGGAAAATTAGCGGAGTTCCAACAGAAAGATATAGAAATTAAATGGATGGATCAGAAAGCATACACGGAAGAGGAATCTGAGTGTACACCAGAGTGTTATTACCGTAAAAGTGATGTCTTGATGAGAAAATGGAGACCTTTACATATGCAGGCAGATGAAAAGTGGGCAGAAGTTTATCAAGTAGTATTGCCAGTAGGATATAGAAAGTAGATGTTGCGAGTTGCACATGAGGTACCAGTGGGAGGTCATTTGGGAATAAGGAAAACTCAATATAAAATACAAAAACATTTTTATTGGCCTGGACTACATAAAAATGTAATTAAATTTTGTCAGTCATGTCACACATGTCAAGTGATAGGGAAACCTCAAGCAGTGATAAAACCAGCGCCCTTAATAGCCATTCCAGCATTTGAGGAACCTTTTACAAGGGTCCTAATTGATTGCATAGGACCGCTTCCTAAAACAAAAAGTGGGAATCAATATCTTTTGACTATAATGGACGTGTCTACTAGGTTTCCAGAGGCCATTCCAGTATGTAACATTACAGCTAAAAAGATTGTGGAGGAGTTACTTAAATTCTTTACTAGATATGGTCTACCCACAGAAATACAATCGGATCAAGGATCAAATTTTACCTCAAAGTTATTCAAAGAAGTTATGGATAGCTTAGGAATAAAACAATTTCAATCAACTGCGTACCATCCAGAATCGCAGGGAGCTTTAGAAAGGTGGCATCAGACATTAAAGACAATGTTGAGGGATTATTGTCAAGATTATCCAGAGGATTGGGATAAAGGAATTCCATTCGTATTGTTTGCAATTAGGAATAATGAGTCAACCAAATTTAATCCTTTTGAACTAATTTTTGGTCATGAGGTAAGAGGACCACTTAAATCGATTCAGGAAAAATTGGCGAGTGAGAAATCGGAAATTACAGTATTGGATTACATGTCAAATTTTAGGGAACGATTAAATAGAGCAGGTGAATTGGCGAGACAACATTTGAAAATTGCACAAAATGTGATGAAATGGGTAGCGGACAAGAGATCCAAAGTTTGTAGTTTTGCCAGTGGAGATAAGGTTTTATTGTTGTTACCAGTGATCGGTGAGCCTTTAAAAGCTAGGTTTTGTGGACATTATCAGACTGAAAGGAAATTAATGAGGTGAATTATGTGGTAAAAACACCAGATAGAAGGAAAACTCACCGAGTGTGTCATGTGAATATGCTTAAAAGGTACTTTGAAAGGGAAGGAGAGAAAAAGGAGGAGGTTTTAATGATTCTAACTCAAAGTGGCGAACCAAATCCAGATGACTGTGAATTTGACATACCTCAAATTAAATTGGAAAATGAGAATGTTCTTAAAAATTGGGATAAATTGGTGAGTTACCTTCCAGAGGAAAAACGATCCGACCCGAAAGAGTTATTGATATCACGTGGACAAGTTTGTAGAGATAAATTGGGAAGTACTAAAATGGCTATGCATGATGTAGATGTGGGAAATGCTGTTCCAATCAAACAACATCTATACAGACTTAACCCTTTAAGATTGGCACAGGTTAACAAAGAGATTGAGAGTATGCTTAAACCCCCCTTTGAAGTGGGTTGCAGACAATGGAGCTCACCCATAGTGATGGTACCAAAACCAGATGGTACCCAATGGTTGTGTGTGGACTATAGATCGGTTAATGCAGTTACAAGAATGGACTCTTATCCTATCCCAATTTTGGAGGATTGCGTTGAGAAAGTGGGACAATCAGTTTTTATTTCCAAACTGGATTTACTTAAAGATTACTGGCAGGTACCTTTATCCGAAAAGGCGAAGGAGATTTCAGCTTTTGTGACTCCAGATGGTATATACCAATTCAAAGTTATGCCATTTGGCATGAAAACGCACCAGCAACATTTCAACGGTTAACTAACAAAGTTGTTTCAGGACTACCCAATTGTGCGGTATACATCGACGATCTGGTAATTTTCAGCCAGACATGGAAAGAACATTTAAAACATCTGATGGAATTATTCGATCGACTTCAGGAGGTGGGTTTGGTGAGAAACCTAGCCAAAAGTGAATTTGGAAAAGCCCAAGTCACTTTCCTTGGCCATACAATCGGACAGGGTCGACTGGTCACACGGGATGTGAAAACAAAAATTATTCGGGAGTTTCCGATACCTTTGAAACAACGGGAAATAATGTGATTTCTTGGTATGAGTGTATTTTACCGGAACTTTGTACCGAATTTTAGCAGTGTGGTCGCTCCACTGACCGACTTGCTCAAGAAGCATAACAAATTCCAGTGGACAGCGGAGTGTCAACAGGCATTTGACGGCCTGAAGGCTGTGTTAACCACTGCTCCTGTGTTAGTCATCCCAAATTAACCGAAACCATTCAAAGTGGTTGTTGATGCGAGTGATGTGGGTGTAGGTGCAATGCTTCTACAAGATGACGACGAAGGGCTAGAGCGGTCTATTGGTTATTTTTCAAAGAAATTGAATTCTCACCAGGAAAAGTATTCCATGATTGAGAAGGAGACTTTGAGTTTGGTGCTGGCTTTGCAACATTTTCACATTTATGTGACCAGCAATCCGTCTGACACCGTTATATATACTGATCATAATTCGTTGACGTTTTTGGAGCGATTCCAGAATAACAATGAAAGGCTGTTTCGCTGGAGTTTATTGTTACAGCCATTTCATTTAAAAATAGTACATGTGGCAGGACGAGAAAACGTGATAGCTGATGCTTTGTCACGAATGTGATGAACGGAAGCAATTTCAGTTGGAGGAAGAGGAACGACAAAAAAAATGGACTATATTATTATACTTGTTTGCTTTGTTGTTTTTTTGAAACGAAAAAGTATATTTACAGTGTGCATTTGTCAAAGGATAGTGAAAAGGTGAACAATGAAACCATCTTGAAGTTTTTGTTTTTTTTCTTGGGGGAGGTGTCATGTGAAAGTACCTTTAAGAAATGGATGTTTAAGAAATGTACCTTGAAGAAATGGGTGTTTATCAGTGATGTCAGTGTGGGTGGAGCTGGGCTGTCTGTCAGCTTTTTACTTTTGTTTTAGTCTGTTTGCTGCAGGGTGTGTTTGAGTTTTGTTTTCAGTGTTGGAGCTGAAGCCGGACAGAGCAGGTATATTGTTGATCTCCCTGCCATGAAAAGACTACCTCTTGATCATTTGGTGAATTCAGAATTATAAATGATCTCAGTAGTGAATGTAACCTAATGTGCTTCTGTTAAAAGGTATTTCTTTTGTCTTCTGGATGTTGTTTGGGAAGTTATTAAGGATTACTTAGTGTTGTATTCTTTGGGGTTGTATTTGAACTGATGGTTGCTAAGCTGTTCGCTGTATGTTTCAAAAAGGTTAACTTGAGTTCATAGAATAAACATTGTTTTGTTTTAAACAATACTTTTCCATTTCTGCTGTACCACACCTGCAGAGTGGGCACTGTTCTCCCCATACCACAATCTATTAAAAATTGTGGGTCAGGTGAACTCCATGCTACACTTTGGGGTTCTCTAAACCCTGGCCCATAACAACACACACACACAGACAACACACATATACACAGACACACACACACACGCAACATACATATACACACAGACACACACCCACGCACACACATACACACAGACACACACACCACACATATATATACACACACACATAACACATATATATGCACACACATATATACACACACATGCAACACACATGTACACACAGACACACACCCACACACACACATACACACAAACACACACACAACACACATATATACACACACAGACACACACACACAGCACACATATATGCACACACACATATATACACCCATGCAAATACACATATACAGGCATACACACACAACACACATATACACACACACATAAACACACATACACACACTTACATACACACACAAACACAAATACACACATAAACACATATACACACACACACAACCACACATACTCACCCACACACGCACAGCCACACACACACTGGTCTGTGCAGGGTGTTCCTTTAGGGAGACTGTCCCTGGGGGGAAAGGGTTTTCCCTATTACAGGGGTCCTGGGGGTCCCCCTATTCGAGGGGTCGCTGTCAGCGCCGTGAGGGAGCGTTCTGCTGGAGGAACGGTCGGCAGGTGGTGCATTGTTGGGGTGGGGGGTGGGATTGGCCCTCGGACGGGCTCGGATGGTTTCTACCAGCATGGCCCTGGTATGGTGGACCTTGCGGTGGTTCAAGGTGGCAACCGTTGCCCCCTTGGCCCTGCGTGAGGTCCACCACTGTTGTGTTCTGTAATTTGGAATAACACAAGCTGCCACTTGATGCAGTTTTGAGTAAAAGATGCTCCAGAGTTTGAAGTGGGCTCAATGTGTTTTATTGGACTATTAGCACAGTTCTCAATGAGTTCTACTCTCTGCTAATCTAAATGTAGTAACTCAGTCTAACTGAACCAGCCTTGCTCTAAGCCACGTGCTGGGGTGTGATGCTGAGGATACACCCTGTCTCACTCTGTAGATGTTGGTCTGTGGAAAGAGGCGGGGTGTGAGTGCCTCATCCCTTTTATAGTGAGATACCACCCCTGAGTGTCCTGACTGCTCATTGATCGTGAACTATTCCATGTGTTCATTAGCTGCATGTTTGCATATCATGACAACCACGTCAGCTTCACGGTTTGCTGAGACCACAAGTGATCCGCGTGCACTTGATTCACAACCGAGTAAACAGGGGAATCATGGGAGGACGGAGCATAAAGATTTATTTACATTTATTTACGTTCCCCCCTGTTGGTGTGGATTGTGGACCTCGTTCACACCGCCAGCGGGGTTCGGATCATGGTGTTCGGATTGGGCACCTTTGCTGATCCTGATTTTCCCCCAACGTCCGATTCTCCGTCCCATCAGGGAACGCATTCCGGGCGTCCCGGGACGGAAATTCTGGCCCAAGAAATTTTAATTTGGCTGAAAGCTGGATTCAGTGGGTACTTGGTTTGGGAAGAAATATCAGAGATCAGACACTTGTCCAGTGTGAGCAGAAACTGGGCGGCATCTCATTTACCTCCAATACTCATATAAGGCTCTGGTCAGACACCATTTGGAGTATTGTGAGCAGTTTTGGGCCCCGTATCTAAGGAAGGATGTGCTGGCCTTGGAAAGGGTTCAGAGGAGGTTCACAAGAATGATCCCTGGAATTAAGAGCTTGTCGTATGAGGAACGGTTGAGGTCTCTGGGTCTATACTTGTTGGAGTTTAGAAGGATGAGGAGGGATCTTATTGAAACTTACAGGATATTGCGAGGCCTGGATAGAGTGGACGTGGAGAGCATGTTTCCACTTGTAGGAAAAACAAGAACTAGAGGACACCATCTCAGACTAAAGGGACGATCCTTTAAAACAGAGATGAGGAGGAATTTCTTCAGCCAGAGGGTGGTGAATCTGTGGAACTCTTTACCGCAGAAGGCTGTGGAGGCCAAATCACTGAGTGTCTTTAAGACAGAGATAGATAGGTTCTTGATTAATAAGTGGATCAGAGGTTATGGGGAGAAGGCAGGAGAATGGGGATGAGAAAATGTCAGCCATGATTGAGTGACGGAGCAGACTCGATGGGCTGACTGGCCTAATTCTGCTCCAATGTCTTATGGTCTTATATCAAAAAGGAGATCAGAGCTATTAATGAATTTTTGATACTGTAATGTTCATTTTTTAATATTCTCCATTAATACTTTCCAATAATCATCTGCCATGTAAAACTCTAAATAGATTCACAGCTAAACAGGTAATCTTTATCTTGTTCGGTTTAATAACAAATGTCATCTTCATCTGTACAAATCATTACTCATAATATTTTTCACCATTTTGCTGCTACTGTGTTGGCCATTGCATTTGGAAATTGTGAGGAATTCAGGCGATGTTGGTAGTTGTGATTTGGGGCGAGGAAAAGGAAACAACATCATGGATGAATAAATTAGGCAGCCTTGGCGAAACCCACTTGGTTGTTTCCTCGGTCAAAAATGGAATAGTAGACTCCAATGAAGACATCTCCAAGAACCCAGAGCTTTTCAGTAGTAGGAAGAGCCATGTTGTCAAATCCGCTCATACAATAGTGCTTTCCATTGGAAGTTCTCTGCAAGCAAAGGAATAAAGAACAAATCAGCAGATTTTCCTACATTTGTTGCTTCTAAGATTACATTTGCTTTTGCAGAATATGGTATTACACGCAAACATATTGCGTTACATACAACCATACTTAATTGACAGATAGGAAACAAAGTAACTGCCCCAAACCTCATGATGAGGAGAACACCCTGATGTTTCCTTGGAAAAAAGACCAAAGCACTTTGCACAATGGATTAATTTGAAGGAAAAGAGTCTGTGGTAAGAGAAAATCCAGCAGAAAACCTTCACTTTAAAAAAATTAATTTAGAATACCCAATTTCTTTTTCCAATTCAGGAGCAATTTAGCGCGGCCAATCCACCTACTCTGCACATCTTTGGGCTGTGGGGGTGAAACCCACGCAGACACGGGGAGAATGTGCAAACTCCACACAGATAGTGACCCGGAGCATGGATTGAAGCCGGGTCCTCAGCGCCATAGGCAGCAGTGCTAACCACTGCGCCACCGCGCCCCCGCTGAAAACATTCACATCACCACGTCGCACGTTTGGCAAATAGATAATGAACAGTTCGCCATTTTGTTGGCGGTACAACTACGCCACCGCCTCCCCATTGGTCGGGCATTGTAAGGAGAGGCAGGGAGCAGAGTCTCTCTGCATGCAGATGACTTGTTGCTGTACATTTCCAATCTGTTAGAATGTATGGATCGGGTAATGGGCACATTGGACACGTTTGGCGTTTTTTCAGGCTACAAATTGAAAATGGCCAAAAGTGAAGAAGAATCATGACAGTGCAGAAGGAGGCCATTTGGCCCATCGAGTCTGAACCGGCCCTTGGAAAGAGCACCCTACTTAAGGCTACACCCACACCCTATCTCAGTAACCCCACCGAACATTCATGTACATTCTGGTTTGAATAACATTTATTTAAAAAAAACACACGTTTCCTGAACATTATTCATAGTCAGCTGACATTAGGGCTCAGTGTAAAAACTGGGCCATGCCATTGCACTGAAACCTGTTCTAAAACCAGTAACCCTGAGATGGTGTACGGGGCTGTGGAAATTCCGGCAGCCTAAGGGTTAAAACATACCTTGAGCACATAAGCAGAAGAAGAAACGGGATAGTCAATTCCATTGATGACGAATGTCACATCGGGCATGCTGGACACGGAATTGCAGGAGACGTAATACTGTAGAACAGAGAAAGAAGAAGTTAACAGTGATATAATCTGAAGGAGCAGCTCTCATCTATGTTTAAATTGAATTATTGACCAAACGTTAGCTCTGAGAATTTATTTAATTAAATATCGTTATCAATGCATCTGAACCTCCTTTAATATAAGAAACTTCTGTACTTTAAGATTTGAGATGAAATTATCTCCTTCCCATGATAAAATACAGTGCAAGTTACCCATGGGCCATTTAATGGGCCAGCGCCAATCGCACGCAGTATTTTCTGAATAGGTGCAGTAGGTCCAACGATCACAGAGGTTCCACTATCGACAACGGCCTGACAACCACTTTGGCAAGCCACCACCTGGCCATTTATTTTCACACTAGGAAGTAAAAGGACATTCATAGTTAGGTGACCTGTTTTGTAAATCTAATTGACAACTGAGATTAATGTGTGCAAATGTGTGCATTGTGCATCAAGATGATTATTATACGTGCGGTAAATATAAAACATGACACTCGGATTGTGTTTTTGAATCTCTCAGTCTGGCTGCTCTGTCTTTAGTACACTTGCAACTATTGTCTTGCAATGTTTTTCCAGGTCCATGTAAGTTGATTCCCACTGTTCTGGTTTGCATTTGACTCTCTGTCATCCAGTGTATTGGCTTCAAAACCTCCCTCTTCCTGTTCATGTTCCTCAACTGGCTTGGTAATCTCAATCATTGTGATCTTCTCCAACTCTAAATAACAGCACATGCCGTCAGCTCTGCCTCCCAGTTACTCTGCATTCTTGTTTGCTCTCTGGAGCCAGTCGTTGTAGGTTTTTTTTGCTGGGAATTCTGTTTCAAAACATTCTTCATCCTCAAAAGGCTCTGCAAACCTCAATTCCTTAACTGTGCCTTTAGTTCCTTCCCTCTTTGCACTCCCTTAATCCCTGTTTCATCCACTGTTTAACCTTTAGAGTGCTTTTGGATGTTGCAGTTATGGGAAAAGTGCACAACAAACCTGGTTGCAGTTGACGTGCATTCAAGCAGCCCCAACATTAATTGGGGATGTTGTCTTTACAAGGAGTTGGATCAATATCTGTTGAGCAGGGGGGGGGGGGGGGGGTTAGGGTTAGAGAGGTATTGATCATGCTGCGTGATCTTCCAATAAGGTGGATAGGGAAGATGTAGAGAATCATCAGGAGGTATGGGGCAGAAGACCATGAGAGCACAATGGAGCAGGGAGTACAGGCCAAGTGAGCTTCTCCTGCTTTGAACCTGAATAACTCTGGATTATGCATTTCCCAGCTGATTCCTGATATTTCTCTTTGACACGGCTGTAATGTTAAACTACCCAGCAAGCACGGTGCAACATTAACCTCTTTTTCATTATGAATTATTCCGGCACAAAACACATCTTTGCAGCTGAATTCTATCTCGAACATGTAACATTTGTTAATAGGCATTAACTTACCTGTCCAAATGGATTTGCCAGTATCCCTCTACGGTGATGGGAACCCAGTTAATTTGACCTGTGAAATGGTTTGGATCAACTCCACCAAATATAACTTCACTTCCAGACTGACCATTCTCTCTGTAAATCCAAGGTTAAAAATGAATTAAATCTGGAATTGTGCAGGTTCAGAATTTCTGTCAGCTTCTGCGATCACATCATATTAGCCTTTTGTCAAATATGTGCCTGAAAATAGTTGTTAACCTGCTGGAAAACTTTCTGTAAAGTCTAGAGAATGTGGTAACTAATGAGTAGAGTGCAACTATATCCTACCACAGCAGTGTGAATCCACATGGTTTTAAATGTTTGCATCGTGATCTAGTCAGATTTATTTGATTTGTTGTTGCGATCGGGAATGGGGAACAGCCTGGGCAGAAAATGGAAGTGGATTTAAGAGTAAATTGCAAAAGGGAATTGGGTATATGTTGGGGAAAGGGTTATGGTGGAAGGGCAGCGGAGTAAGACTAATTGGATAGTTCCTTCAAAGCGCTAGCACAAGCACAATGGGCCGAATGGCCTCTTTCTATGCTGCATGTTATTCTATTCATTAAAGTCTACAGGGCTGGAATCAAATCTAGAGTGGGTTCACTGCCTAGGGTGGCAGGATGGGCCGAGGAATGATTGTCAGAGCAAAGCCAGGGAGGAAAACTGGAGCAGAACAGAAGAGGATTCTTAAAGGGGGCAGAAGCAATTCAAAGACATCAAATATTTTTTCCAAGTGAGGCTTTCCATGAGCTGTGGCCCTCCAGGAGAAACAATGAGCTTAAAGGGATGTAGCGATGACCACTGCTAGCCCTCACACTGCCAACAGAGCTTTTATTGCTTCCTATTTCTGACCCCATGTACTGCTGCTGCATCTGGATCCCCTGTTTGTGATGGTCCCAAAGCAGAACGGAGGGAAATTGGCTGGCTTCCCTGACCCTGGCCTCTCCCACCATCATTTGAATACACGGAGTGCCGGACAGTCAGGTGGCTAAAATCCCTGTCAGATGGGGCAGGGAACTGGAAGAAACTTTGCTGCAGTGCAGATGGGGAGTGGAGTTCTGTCCACAGGCATCCCATCCTTACTTTACTTAATTTCCCAATGCTGTATCGCCTATTGAATTATGCCAGAGAAAAATCCAGGTGTTGATAAAGAGAGGTTGAAGAAAAGGGCAAGTTTGGTGCAGGTTATGTTAGATGCTCTTTATGAAGAGATTAATTAGTGAATGTTAAAAAATACTTCACCTGGTCAGGTAAAAGGAAAACAGAGGCTGCTCCACCAGATGCTCGGACATCATGTTATCGAAAACAGCTGTGGCACCTGATACGGCATAATTTGGATATCCCAATCCCACAATTCCATCAAAATTAGCGTAGTAAAGGAAATTGCCAGGCTCAGTGATACTTAAACCAAATTCTTGATGGGTGATATCAATGTTGCCGACCTAATCGAAAAGAAGACAGTTTAAATATTTACAGTCGGTCGTCCTGTAAGAAGGTCAAGTTAACATATGAACACATTAGGGTATTGCTAGTTTCTTGGTCTCTGCTGTTTAAAATTGCCCTTGGAAGGTATCGAGCCTCCGGCTGCTCCTCACTGGGTGAATGTCTTCGGAATGTGAAGATAGGGATATAAACACTCTGTTCTGAAAGTTTCTGCTGCAATGTCTCAGTCATTGGGCACTAATGTATCTAGTGAGGTGAGGCACTGCAGTCTCTAAATGGGCAGATGTGGGCCCCACTAACCCATCCCACTGAAGAGTTTTTAAAGAGTTTCCGGAACATTGTGTCTTCCTCCAGGAGCTGAGGAAGATATGTGATGTGAGAAATAAAGGGTTAGCACAATTACTTTGAGTTATAAAGTGAGATACATTTTTGAAAGCTGTTTCTTTTGCTGTATTTTTCCATAAGTTTTATCATAGAATCAGAGAATTTACAGTGCAGAAGGAGGCCATTCAGCCCATTGAGTCTGCACCGGCCTTTGTAAAGAGCACCCTACTTCAGCCCACACCTCCACCTTGTGCCTGTTACCCAGTAACCACACCGAACCTTTTTGGGCACTAAGGGCAATTTATCATGGTCAATCCACCTAACCTGCACATCTTTGGACTGTGGGAGGAAACCGGAGCACCCGGAGGAAACCCACGCAGACACGGGGAGAACGTGCAGACTCCACACAGACAGTGACCCAAGCCGGGAATTGAACCTGGGACCCTGGAGCTGTGAAGCAACTGTGCTAACCACTGTGATACCGTGCTGCTCCTATCTCACACATCTGGCTCATTATTCCTGAGGTGTTTTGTTAGAGATGACGTTACTGTAGCTGTTTTTGTTTATTTTTAACATTTCGCAATTTCCCACGAGCTGTGAGAATATGATGGGATGTGCACAATGGGGGCGTATTGAAGGCCATGAGCAGTCAAAATAAGCTTTGGCACGCACCCACACAAAGCTGTATTGTGTATACATGTCCGTTATTGTAACTGCTCAGTGAGAGATTTTGTCACTCTAAATAAAATATTTTCTGACGAACCATTTCTGGTCTCTGACTGGCTTTTGACCCACAACATACGGAGAAGATGTCAGAGGAAACCTTCCAAACTCCCAGGTGGGCATCGGATTTCCTGACCACATGGCTCAGGTGTGCACCCATAGTTGGCAGTTGCACTGAATTCGGCAATTCTAATTAGGTGCTCTTACACTAGCCTCAAAAGCTCGAGTGGGTCAACTTGACAAAGATTTTGGACTTGACAGTGTTTGCAAATTGCATCTTCAGACATTGTTTAGATGTCCCAAAATGTTTCACAGCCAATGAGTTACTTTCGAAGTGCACCCAGTTACTGTCTGTCACTATGGTGCGTGGACCCAGCACTTAATCAAATATAAACTGGAGAGAGAGAGCCAATGTGACTCAATTAAAGGTTAGGCATGTCTGTCTAAACCTGCCAAATCTTTTGAGGAGGTCACCCATAAGGGTAGACAAAGGAACGTCCATGGAGGTTTTACATCAGAGGCACCTCAAAAGACATTGGATAACGTTCCAAACAAATGATTATTGGCAAAAGTAAGACCACTCTTTGGAGATGGACATGGGGCTTTGGTTAGAAATGGTTTGGGAGGTAGGATGCAGAGAGTGGAGATAAAGGATAGGTATGTGGAAGGTGGAATGTGGTAGGGATCTGCTCTGGGACCTCAGTCTTTTGCCATATTTTTTGATGACTGGTTATAACCCACACGGGTCTCACGGGGTTGGGATGATCGACCGTCCCGTGGAGCTTGTACAATATGAGCTCCCTCGATAAGAGGACAGCGGACCCTTAACAAGGACCATGTGTCTTTGTATAAATAGAGTCGATCAGTTAGGCACCGACTACAGAAGGCCCAGTAGGGGACTATGGCAGCTGTACATAATAGTTAACGTGTTAAATAAAATAAGTGATGTTTCTCTCTAAAACACAGTGTGGATTCTTCGTTGCCCCCTTACAAAAATGACCCAGATGAAGGAATTGAGCATTGTATACGACTGCTGATGACATAAAGTTAGCAGGGATAGTACGTAGTGCAGATGGAAGGTCATTCTTGCAAAGGAACACAAATAGAATAAGTGAATGGCCATTCTGAGTTCAATGTGGGCATGTGTGAGATCATCCACTTTGGAAGAAGATAAAGAATATTTCCCAAATGGTGAGGAATTAAGAATGGTCGAGGAGAGTGACTCAGGAGCCCAACAACACAAATCATTAAAAGCCAGTAGGTAGGTACAAAAATCAATCAGAAAAGCCAATCGATTGCTGGTGTGTAACTCAAGGACGATGAAATACAAAGGACAGGAAGCTGTTCTTCGGTTTTGTAGACCCTTGGTCAGGTGCTCAAGGGCAATTAGGGATGGGCAATAAATGTTGACCTAACCAGCGATGCCTATATCCAACAAAAGAATTTTAAAAACACAATCTGCGACGCTGACTTCAACTGGGGCAATGAGCCCCTCAGAGATGGGTAATCAGCGAGTTTGACTTACTCTGAGAGTATCATATCCCAGAACACCAGTCATGCTGCCTGTGCCATATTGAATGGACATATATTTGTTGCCCATCTGAAATGTTGAGGAGTCTTGTGGAATGAACTTGGTGTGATCCCCTACAAGAAAAGCACATTGTATCCACTCAGTTTCAGTAGATGATTCTGTTCATTTCAGTACAACAAGTTGGCCGGGATTAATGGTACAGAGCTATGGTCAAATCCCAGCAGAGCATCTGAGGAATTTAAATTCAATTAGCAGTGGTTAGCACTGTTGCTTCACCGCGCCACAGTCCCGGGTTCAATTCCTGGCTTGGGTCGCTGTGTATGTGGAGTCTGCACGTTCTCCCCATGTCTGCGTGGGTTTCCTCCGGGTGCTCCGGTTTCCTCCCACAAGTCCCGAAAGACGTGCTTGTTAGGTGAATTGGACATTCTGAATTCTCCCTCAGTGTACCCGAACAGGCGCTGGTGTGTGGCGACTCGGGGATTTTCACAGTAACTTCACTGCAGTGTTAATTTAAGCCTTCTTGTGACAATAATAAAGATTATTATTAATTAAAAATAGATATGGAATAAAAAACTAGCATTGGTTGTGGTGATTTCTTCTTGGTCTGTGCCTCAGGGTCAAGGATGAGTTTTTGGGTGGGTGGAGTTGGGTTGGGGTGATGATGCCTGTGTGTGGATTCGTTTAACATGGGGTGGTCGTTACAACCTCCACACGGTCCCAACAGAGCGAGGTCTTGACCCAATGGGAGGGAAATCTGAGATGATTCGAGACCGGGCTTTGCTATAGGACAGGGTCTAACACACACCCATCATCCTCCATTCACCTGCCTGTCTGTCAGTGACGTCACTTCTAAAGGGGGTTGTCATTTCCCTCTCCCTCGTGCCTTGCAGTCTCACCCCTGTTAGCACTGCTTCTCTCACCCCGCTGCTGCTCCTCTCCCCCCGCTGCTGCTCCTCTCCCCGCTGCTGTTCCTCTCCCCCCGCTCCTCTCCCCCCGCTGCTGCTCCTCTCTCCCCGCTGCTGCTCCTCTCTCCCCGCTGCTGCTCGTCTCCCCCCGCTGCTGCTCCTCTCTCCCCGCTGCTGCTCCTCTCTCCCCGCTGCTGCTCCTCTCCCCCCGCTGCTGCTCCTCTCCCCCTGCTGCTGCTCCTCTCTCCCCGCTGCTGCTCCTCTCTCCCGCTGCTGCTCCTCTCCCCCGCTGCTGCTCCTCTCTCCCCGCTGCTGCTCCTCTCCCCCCGCTGCTGCTCCTCTTTCCCCGCTGCTACTCCTCTCTCCCCGCTCCTCTCCCCCGCTGCTGCTCCTCTCTCCCCGCTGCTGCTCCTCTCTCCCCTTTGCTGCTCCTCTCTCCCCACTCCTCTCCCCCCGCTGCTGCTCCTCCCTCCCCGCTGCTGCTCCTCTCTCCCTTGCTCCCCCCGCTGCTGCTCCTCTCTCCCCTTTGCTGCTCCTCTCCCCCCGCTGCTGCTCCTCTCTCCCCGCTGCTGCTCCTCTCTCCCTTGCTCCCCCCGCTGCTGCTCCTCTCTCCCTGCTCCTCTCCCCCCGCTGCTGCTCCTCTCCCCCCGCTGCTGCTCCTCTCCCCCCGCTGCTGCTCCTCTTTCCCCGCTGCTACTCCTCTCTCCCCGCTCCTCTCCCCCGTTGCTGCTCCTCTCTCCCCGCTGCTGCTCCTCTCTCCCCTTTGCTGCTCCTCTCCCCCCGCTGCTGCTCCTCTCTCCCCGCTGCTGCTTCTCTCTCCCTTGCTCCCCCCGCTGCTGCTCCTCTCTCCCTGCTCCTCTCCCCCCGCTGCTGCTCCTCTCCCCCCGCTGCTGCTCCTCTCCCCCCGCTGCTGCTCCTCTCTCCCCGCTGCTGCTCCTCTCTCCCCTTTGCTGCTCATCTCTCCCTGCTCCTCTCCCCCCGCTGCTGCTCCTCTCCCCCCGCTGCTGCTCCTCTCTCCAAACCAATCAGCTGCTTCCTCTTGTCCTGCGTCACTTACTGAATCCTGACATCTTCTCAGGAGCTCTCTGTGTTGCTCTTTTGACGTTTTCCCACCTCTCCGATCAGCTGCTCCCCCCCCAGGTTCACTCTCTCTCCAGCCTCAGGTGCTCTGTGCCTCTGGCCTTCGCTTGCTGCCCTTTTGAAAGTTCCAATTACCCTCGTGGTGACTATAAAACAACTGGATTGCCTGAAGAACCCATTTTCCCCTCCCTGTTTCAACATTAATACTGGACAAACAGTATAACTGAGGTCTGACAGCTCCGGGTCATTTCAGGAGGTAGTTCTCACTCAGAAACCTTTTTGTTTGTCCAGCTTATTCATTTGGAAATCAAAAACTGATGATCGGAGGAATTTATTTACATTCTTCCTTTATCTCTCTGTATCTCTTTTGTTCGTTAAGACATTGATGAATACAATGGGCAGCATGGTAGCACCGTGGTTAGCACAGTTGCTTCACAGCTCTAGGGTCCGAAGTTCAATTCCGGCTTTGGGTGACTGTCTGTGCGGAGTCTGCACGTTCTCCCCGCGTTTGCGTGGGTTTCCTCCGGGTGCTCCGGATTCCTCCCACAGTCCAAAGATGGGCCGGTTACGTGGATTGGCCACATTAAAATTGCCCTTAGGTTAGTTGGGGTTACTGGGTTACGGGGACAGGGTGGTGGTGGCGGCTCAAGTTTTGTGCTCTTTGCAAGAGCCGGTGCAGACTCGATGGGCCGAATGGCCTAATTCTGCACTGTAAATTCTATGATTCTCTGAATTGCCTGGGAGGTTAGAGACTGGGGGCTTGTTGCTTACGATCAGTGATGGGCAACCTGTGCTGGTGAGTGGGCCGCATGAGAGACCCTCCTCCATCTCAGTGGGCCACAAGGTCGAAATTGGTCTTGGTCATTAACCGTGACCCCATGAATAAGATTTAATACAAACCGAATATTCAATAATGAGTTGTAGAAAATGTTTAATCATTTACACATTAATTAAATTATCGCCAACTTCAAATGGTAAAAAGAACATAAATATTTACACTTTGGACGCAGAGTGCACGGCTCTCACAGTCAGTGTTGTGACCAGTAAGCACACACCTCACTTCACTCGCCCATGTGGATCACTTCAGCCACACCAATAGGAGAACAACTACGCAGGCGAAATCAGCAGAATTTGGTGACCCTGCACATGGGCGATGGTCAACAAAATGTATGAGGTTCTGGACTGGACTGGATTCTCCTCCCCCGCTCCATGGCGTGCCTCACAGTGACGGACGTGGCCCAACATTGGATATTCTGGTCCCACCGCTGTCAATGGGGTTTGTCGTTCTATGCATGCCCGCGCCGCCACGAGACCCGCAGCGGGGGTTTTACCGTCAACAGGATCACAAGATCCCGCTGGGTAGAACGTCTGGAATATTCTGACCAAACAGCTGGATCCTGAATCAATCCAGCTCCCAGCTTCTTTCGGGCACCAGTCATTCCTGATATTTCAGAGGCTTTAATTAGCCAATCATTCGAAATACACAACATGATGTAACAAAGCCAAGCGGGGATTCAGTGTTTAACAATTGCACTATCAGCTCATAATGAAGCAAATCCAAGTCAAGAAGAATAACTGTATCACCTCAAGCTTCTGTGAACCTTTATGCGTTCAAAAAAAAACAACACGTGCCATTGTGAGAACTGCTATTATCTAGAAGTACTTACTGCAGGCATAACTGGAGCAGTAAACCGATGGAACCCAAAAGTTTGAAGACCCAGTGTCAAAGATGACAATGAAACTCTGAGGTGGAGTCCCAACGCTGATTGTTCCAGTGTACGATAGCTGTCAGGAAATTAAAAGGAAAATGTATAATTAGGAGTGTGTCTGTTTCTCAGATAGTAAAGTACAGTTGAGATGCGTTACAGGTCAGACCTGCTTAAGCTTTTGGAGTTTTCTCAGAATAATTTAGGGAGTTCATACTAACCAACCCCAATGGGAACGAGTTTTGCATCTATTTTCCAACAAGCTAAAATGTTACTGTCCTCAGAGTTTCATTAAAACAACCTCCTTAGGTTTGCAAATGTCAAACTAAGATTTTTAAAGATGGCGCTGCCACTTTTAGCAAATATTCCACAGGTTCACGTAGTGAGGCGGCTTAAAAACTTTGTCATAAATGTGTAGGAATGGTGAGTGGCTATCGTCAGTTTCATGAGAGATCTTGAAACTGAATTAATCAGATTCATTACCTGTTCTATGATTCTGGTAATGAGAAAATAAATTGTTTATTTAAATAGAACATTTCACAACTTCAGGATATCCCGAAACACTTAACAACCAGTAAAGTACTCTATGAAGTGTAGTCACTATCATGATTTAAGAATCATGATGACCATCAGACCATCAGGACAGAATACCTATGAGGAGAGATTGGATAGGGTGGGTTACTATCCTTGGAACAAAGAAGGCTGAGGGGGTGACTTAATTGAGGTGTACAAAATTATCAGGGGAAGAGATAGAGTGGACAGGAATAATTTGCTTTCCGGCGTGGAGAATTCTAGAACCAGGGGACATAGATTCAAGATAAGAGGCAGAAGGTGTAGAGGGGACATGAGGAAGAATTCTTTACACAGAGGATAGTGGAAGTCTGGAATTCGCTGCCCGGGTTGGTGGTGGAGGCAGAGACCCTAAACTCTTTTAAAAATTACCTGGATCTGCACAGGCAGACATGGTCCTGGCTTAATGTCCATTCTAATAGAGGGTATCCCTGACAATGCAGCACTCCCTCAGCGCTGTGCTAATATATATCCATCGCAAAATAACCAACTTCAACACTTGTACTTTTGGGTTTCAGATACACGTGGCTGTGTTAATAAAGGGCAGAATGCAATAAAAACCACAATTTACAAATACCAGAGATTGATGAATGAAGGTACACAGACAAACTGATCCACAATTGGCTTAGCTGTAGGAGACATTGGGTGATGACAGACGGCTGCTTTAGTGACTGGGATGGGATGTGACTGTTTCAATTCTATTCTGTATGCTGATCTTCTTTAAAACGAGTACAGATTACTTACATCCAGGTAGTTTACTAGTGAATCTGTTGAACCCAACGACTGCCCCTTGGATGCTCCACGGAATCTTGAGTAGAGATTGTCTTTGTGTTCTTTCAGAAACTCTTCGAGTAAACCACGTTCCTCCAAGACATCGCGGACAGATTTACCCTTAAATAGTTTCACTCTGCAAGGAGCGGAATGCAAATGGATCAACATTCAGGCAGAAACGTCCTTCTAAATTAACCAAATATCTTTTTCTACACCTTGCAGTTTCATGTGTACAAGGGGTGGGATTCTCCGTTTTGCCGGGTTTCCCGACGGCGTGGGGTTGCCCCACAATGGGAAAGCCCACATTGACCAGCCGGCGTAACGGAGCATCCCGCAGGCGAGTCGGGGCAGAAATATGGCGGGGCGAGGCAGAGAATCCAGCCCAAGGTATAACCCTATATGTACTATGTTGTGATTGGTAAACAAAAGAAGCATTTACAAAAACCAGAGATCGATGAATGAAGGTACACATACAAACTGATCCAAAGTTGGCTTAGTTGCAGTAGACAGTGGGTGATGACAGGCGGCTGCTTTAGTGACTGGAGGCCAGTGCCCAGGGACGTACCCCAGGGATCTGTCCTGGCTTCCCGATTATTCATTATTGATATAAACGACATTGATGACTATGTGAGGGGTAGATCAGTAAGCTCGCGGATGACACAAGGATTGGCCAGGTGGCTGACAGTGAGGATGTGTGTCTGGGGTTACAGGAGGATATAGACAGGATGGCCAGATGGGCAGATTAAGTGGCAGATGTACTTTAACCCTGAAAAGTGTGAAGTGATGCACTTTGGAAGGAGAAATTTGACAAGGAATATTCAACGAACGGTGTAACACTGGGAGGCTCCAGGAACAAAGGATCAGTGGAGTGTTTGACCATATACCTCTGAAGGCACAAGGGCAGCTTAATAGGGTGGTGAAAACGGCATAAGGGACACTTACCGTTGTCAATTGGGGCATAGATTACAAAAGCAGTGAGGTAATGTTGGAGTTGCATAAACTCTGGTGAGACCACAGCTGGCACACAGTGTGCAATTCTGGTCATTACATTACAGGAAAGATGTGACTGCACTGGAGGGGGAGCAGAGGAGATTCACCAGGATGTTGCCTGGGATGGAACATTTAAGTTATAAAGAGAGGTTGGGTCAGGGTCGGGTTGTTTTCGCTGGAGCGGTGAAGATTGAGGGACAACCTGATTGAGATGTACAAGATTATGAGGGGCATGCAAAAGGTGAATAGGGAGTAGTTGTTCCCCTTAGTTGAAGGGTCAGTAACGAGGGGACACAAGTTCAAGGTGAGGGGCAGGAAGCTTAAGGGGGATTTGAGGAGAAACTTTTTACCCAGAGAGTGGTGAGGGTCTGGAACGCGCTGCCTGGGAGGGGGGTAGAGGCGGGTTGCCTCACATCCTTTAAAAAGTACCTGGATGAGCACTTGGCTCGTCATAACATTCAAGGCAATGGTCCAAGTGCTGGCCAATGGGATTGGGTTAGGGCAGCACGTGCCGCAGTGGTAGCACTGCAGACTCACGGCGCCGAGGTCCCAGGTTCGATCCCGGCTCTGGGTCACTGTAGAGTTTGCACATTTTCCCCGTGATTGCGTGGTTATTGCCCCCACAACCTAAAGATGTGCAGGGTAGGTGGATTGAAAACGCTAAATTGCCCATGAATTGGGTACTCTAAATCTCTAAAAAAAAATGGGATTGGGCAGGTAGGTCAGGTGTTTTTCATGTGCCGATGCAAACTCAGTGGGTCAAAGGGTCTCTTCTGCACTGTATTGTCTGTGATTCTGTCAACATACAAATTCCGAGTGGGAGTAGGCCACAGTGAGCACAACTATTTTCAAGATAGACCAGGAGGGATCAATCTGCATTTAAATAACATCTCTCATGATTTGAGATGCATGCTGATTGTGCGCATCGCATTGAGAAAGAGCATTTCATTCCTTTTCGCAATATAATAATTACATCAAAATTGTCTCCATATACATTACAAATTTAAGAAATATTGGCCACAACTATTAATAAATTCAAAAACCATAATGGTGCAGAAAGAAAAACAATCCTGTTCGCCACTGAGAGTTCCATTGCACAGGGAAACCACCTTGCACCAACTCAAAATGGACTTTGTTTGTAAAAGCACATTTCTACCTGAAGTTAGAATAGATAGATTTTATATATGTTGTGTGTTATGGTGCCTTAGTGAGGCTAAAACATTGATAATGTGCATACAATCTAGTCGCCAAGAAGCAGCTGGTTGCAACATCCCAGGCAGAAGGGACTGAGGGTAAAGCTTATGGAAGCTTATTCACCCAATTTCCTGAGCTTTCGTCGCCATTTTATAACTATGCAACCAGGCATCTGAGTGAAACATTGGGCCCGACAGCAAATCGGCCCATTACGAATCCAGGCATTGTTACTGTTGTGAACAAGTCACAAGCAGGTACAGAGAATAATCTAAAAGGCTCGCGTTGACCTTTATGTCTATAGGACTAGAATACGTGGGGGTAGAAGTCATGTTTCGACTATTCACATCCCTCACACCCGGAGTGTTCTAGGTAGAGGTAGACAAAGTCACCACAGTCCCAGATAACCATAGGCTGCTTTCCCCTTTGAGGGGGAGAGCTGACTGGTGGAGATTTAACCTGAGGATCACCACGCCTCAGGCGAGGGGCAAGGTTGAGAAGTCGGGGCCTTCACCAATAACCGTAGATTTACCAGAATGACACCTTCATTCTGCGTGATTAATTATGAGAGGATCTTGCACACAGCAGGGTTTCATTCCCTTAAATTTAAAAGATTAAGAAGCAATTTGATTAAAGTTTACAGGATATTAAGGGGAAAAGATAGGTTAGATAGAGAGAAACTGGTTCCGTTGTTTGAGGTGTCACGGTCTAAGGGACTAGTCTACAGATTACAGCTGTTGAATCTTTCAGGAGTGAAAGTTGATAACACTTCGACACACAAAGGGTGGTAGACGTTTGGAACTCTCCTCCACAACTGGCCGTGGCTGCTAGATCAACGATATATTTTAAATCTGAGATTTGTGTTCTCCAAAGATACAAAGGGAATAAGTCAAAGGCTGCTGTATGGACATCACCCACAACCTCATTGACTGGCAGAACCAGCTCGAGGGGTTAATGGCCCACTCCTGTTCCGATATCCCGAATGGTGGAAGAGAGAGATACATAATTGAAACGTTCAAACCAAACACCAAGTATTTTGCTAGCATTATCGTCTTCTGTGAGGGTACATTCAACACATATCCAAACTTCAAAACCAAGACTGCAATCACAAATACCTAGCTGACTGGGCAGCTCGGTGGCGCAGTGGTTAGTACTGCTGTCTCACGCGTCTAGGACCTGGGTTCGATCCCGGCCCCGGGTCACTGTCCAAGTTGAGTTTGCACATTCACCCCCTGACTGCGTGGCTCTCACCCCCACAAACCAAAAAGATGTGCAGGGTAGGTGGACTGGGCGTGCTAAATTGCCCCTTAATTGGAATAAAACAATTGGGTACTCTAAATTTATAATAGAAAAAAATCTTACCTGACTAAACATTCAGAGAGCTGAATGCAAGCAAGTGCAATGAGCAACCACTTCATTTTTGCCTCTTCGAGTAGTTGAAGGACACCACAAGGAAATGTCAAATTCCAATGTGAATGGGTTCTGGTTGTTGCTACTTTTATAGTCATCGGGATCAATCCATTCAGTCGTTTACAGATTTGGATAACAGATCAGGTAAATGAAAGTTTTTCCATTATGGAAAATGTCTTGAAAATGTCAAACATGATGACCTTGTTAGAAAAACAGATATCGTTTCCAATTTAAGTAACGTCAAACTTTGGAAAGTTACAATTTATCACATCATTAAATGTCCCTGGCACCTATTAATGCAATTGTATTTTTGCGATGCGGCAGGGGGTGAGAGGTGACATGGTCAAGGGCGAAGAAAGGAGCCATCTGGGATGGGCTAGGTAGAGAGTGGAATTAAAGGGGCAGGAGTTAAGTGGGGAAGATGACGGACGGTATAGGGGATTGGAGGCGCAAGCCTCCGGTAAGGTTGGGAACGTGGAACGTCCGGGGACTGAATGGGCCGGTTAAAAGGTCGCGGGTGTTCGCGCACTTCAGGAGCTTGAAAGCGGGAGTTGTCTTTTTGCTGGAGACACACCTCCGTGTGAAGGACCAGGTTAGGTTAAAGAAGGGGTGGGTCGGGCAGGTTTTTCACTCGGGGTTTGATTTGAAATCGAGGGGTGTGGCAATTTTAATGAGCAAAAAAATGGGATTCGTGAGTGCGAAGGAGGTGAGGGATCCAGGTGGGAGATATGTGATTGTGAGTGGGGTATTGGAAGGGGCACCGGTAGTGTTGGTAAATGTGTATGCCCCAAATTTGGATGATGTGGGTTTTATGAGGGGGTTGATGGCAGCAATCCTGGATTTGGCCACGAACCAGTTGATCATGGGAGGGGATTTTAACTGTGTCCTGGAGCCGAGGGTGGATAGATCGAGCCCCAGGTCGCTGGGTAGGGTACGAATGGCAAGGGAGCTGGGGGGGGTTTATGGAGAGGATGGGTATGGTGGATCCATGGCACTTTCAGAACCCAGGGGGAAGGGAGTATTCCTTCTTTTCACACGTCTATAAGGTGTATTCGAGGATTGATTACTTTGTAGTGAGTCGTGAGATTTTGGTTGGGGTAGAGGGGGCAGAGTATGCGGGGATAGTTATCTCGGACCACTGGCTGGATATTCGGTTCAGTACGGGATGAGAGCAGAGGCTGGGGTGGAGGTTTGACTCGGGGTTGTTGGCGGATGGAGGTTTTTGTGATAAGGTGCAGTTGGCGATTAGGGGTTATGTGGAGTTCAATCAGAATGGGGAGGTGTCGGCGGGCATTTTTTGGGAAGCACTGAAGGCAGTGGTCCGGGGAGAAATTATCCCATTTACGGTTTGTGCGAATAAGGAAAGGAGGGCGGAACATGACCGTCTAGTGAGTGAGATAGTGGAGGTGGACAGGGAATATTCGAGGGTGCCGCCGTGGAGGGATTGGCGAGGAGGAAAAAGTTGCAGGGGCAATTTGACAGGCTGACAACGGGGAGGGCGGTAGGGCAACTGTGTCGGGCAAGAGGGGGGCAATACGAGTATGGGGAGAAGGCGAGCCGCATGCTGGTGCACCAGCTGCGGAGGCAGGCTGCGTCCAGGGAAATATTGAAGATCCGGACTGGGGCTGGGGATGTGGTGTCAGAGCCAGGGAAGATAAATGAGGCATTTAGAATGTATTACCAGGGACTTTATGAGGCAGACCCAGGAGGAGAGGAGGGGGACATGGTGTGGTTTCTGGATGAGCTGGAATTTCCCCAGGTGGAGGAAGCAAAAAGGCAGGCGTTGGAGGAGCCCCTGGGGCTGAGGGAGGTGCTGGATAGTATCAGGGGTATGAAGTCGGGGAAGGCCCCTGGGCCGGATGGGTACTCGGCAGAATTTTATAAGGAATTTGCGGCAGACCTGGCACCACATCTGTTGGGGGCGTTTAATGAAGCGCTGGAGAAGGGGGAGTTGCCGGAGACGATGAAGCAGGCGGTAATCACACCAATCCCCAAAAAAGGGAAGGATCCGGTGGAATGTGGGTCGTATAGACCCATATCACTATTGAACACGGATGTGAAAGTATTGGCTAAGTTGTTGGCAGTGGGGATGGAGGATTGTGTCCCGGGGGTGGTTGCAGAAGATCAAACAGGATTTGTGAAGGGCAGGCAGCTCGCGAGTAATATAAGACGGTTGTTGAATGTGGTGATGAATCCGTCGAGAGCTCTGGTACCAGAGGTGGTGGTGTCCATGGACGCGGAGAAAGCATTTGATCGGGTGGTGTGGCGGTGCTTGTTCGAAGTTTTGGGAAGGTTTGGGTTTGGGTCGAGATTTGTGGCATGGGTGCGGTTGCTGTATGTGGCACCAAGAGCGAGGGTGAGGACGAATGATATGAGTTCACAAAGTTTTGACTTACACAGGGGTACGAGGCAGGGGTGCCCGCTGTCGCCGCTGCTGTTTGCGCTGGCCATAGAGCCATTGGCGATGGCTCTCAGGGGTCGGCAGAGTGGCAGGGGATAATGAGGGGACAGAGGGAGCATCAGGTGTCGCTCTATGCCGATGACCTCTTGCTGTATGTTTCGGATCCGTTGGAGAGTATGGGAAGGATTATGGGCCTGTTGGGAAGGTTTGGAGGGTTCTCGGGATACAAGCTGAATGTAGGGAAAAGCGAGGTATTCCCGGTGAATGAGCTGGCACAGCGGGCTAATTGAGGGGGATGCCATTTACGTTAGCGAGGGATAGGTTTAGGTACTTGGGGATTCAGGTAGCGAGGGAATGGACGGGGCTCCATAAGTGGAACTTGACGAAGCTGGTGGAGGAGGCCAGGGAGGGTCTTAGAGGTAGGAATCACTGCACTTAACATTGGCGGGGAGGGTCCAAATGGTGAAAATGAATATTCTGCCGAGGTTCTTGTTTATCTTTCAGGCTCTCCCGATCTTTACACCAAAGGCCTTTTTTCGGAAAGTGGAAACAATCATCTCTGACTTTGTATGGGCGGGGAAGGTGCTGAGGGTGGGGAGGACTGTGCTACTTGTTTCATTATTATTGGGCGGCGAATGTGGACAAGGTGCGGTGGTGGTGGGAAGGAGAAGGGGTAGAGTGGGTTAGGATGGAGGAGGAATCTTGTAAGGGGTCTAGTTTGAGGGCTATGGTGATGGCAGCATTGCCAATGGCTCCGAGTAGGTATTCAGGGAGCCCAGTGGTGCAGTCCACGGTGAAGATATGGAATCAGCTGAGGAGGCATTTTAGGGTGGAAGGGATGTCGGTGCTAACGCCGCTGTGCGAGAATCATGGGTTTGAGCCGGGGGGGGGGGGGGGATGGATAGTGTATACAGGAGGTGGAGGAAAGTGGGGCTGGTCAAGGTGAGGGATTTGTATTTGGAGGAAGGGTTCACCAGTCTGAAGGAGCTAAGGGAGAGGGTAGAGCTGCTGAGCGGCAGTGAGTTCAGGTATCTACAGGTTAGGGACTTTGCACGAAAGGTCTGGAAGGGGTCCCCTAGATTGCCGGGATACACCCTGCTGGAGTGACTGCTGCTTCCGGATGTGGAAGAGGAGGGATGAATTGGGGATATATATAAGTGGCTGGGGGAGCAGGGAGGCGAGCGGGTGGTGAAGATCAGGGAGAAATGGGAAGCGGAGTTGGGAATGGAGATCAATTGGGGAGTATGGAGTGAGGCACTGCGAAGGGTAAACGGGACCTCCTCTTGGGAAAGGATGAGCCTGATACAGTTTAAGGTGGTGCACAGGGTGCATATGACTCAGGCGAGAATGAGTGGGTTCTTTCAGGGGGTAGCAGATGAGTGTGAGAGGTGTGGGCGGGGGCCAGCGAATCACGCGCACATGTTTTGGGGTTGTGAAAAATTGGGAAGATTCTGGGTGGGAGTGTTCGCAGTCTTAGCCAGGATAGTGGAGGAGGGAGTGGACCCGGACCCTTTGGTGGTGATATTTGGGGTTTCAGAGAAGCCGGAGCTCATGGAGAGGAGGAAGGCCGATGTCATAGCCTTCGCCTCTCCGATTGCACGGTGGGCGAATTTTGCTGGAGTGGCGGTCGGCATCGCCACCGGGGGTAGCAGCATGGTTGGGTGACCTGTATGACTACCTGTGGTTAGAGAAGATAAAGTATGAGTTAAGCGGCTCAGCAGGGGAGTTTGAGGAAAGGTGCGGGATGTTTGTGACCGTGTTTGAGGAGCTGTTCGTCGCAGTGGGGGGGGGGGGGGAATGAAAAAGGAGAAAAATCTGTACAAACTCCCGGGGTGTTTATTTGCTGTAACCTACTTTGATACAAGTTTGAATAAAATGTGTTTAAAAAAAACAATTAATGCAATTGTAACCGATAAAGAAATTAAAACTATTTACAAACCCATGAAAAATGATTAGTGTAGTTACTTGGGGTGTTGGAGCTTGTGCATTTTGCCTCAGGTACTGATAAGCAATGAATTAATGTCTGGGTGACATTGAGCTTATTTGTATATGGTAGGTCAGCTGCTGTGTAAGTTGTCCATTGAGTGGGAAAAACTCCTAGTGTGGAGATGGCACCAGGACGGTATAAACACAGAGCACACAGTCTGTAATCAACAATCATTTAAGATTTGATGATTCGTGTATTGGATTAGGCCACACGTAGTTTCATAGCCTCTTTTCTGTTCTGTCAGGGTCAGAAATGCAATGGTTGGCTCTGAATGTTGCTGCAACAATGGAATGAGCATGCTGTCTTTATCACCAGAATCCTTTGTTAAGGATTGGATTGAGTTGATACACGTTGTGGAAAGCCATTGCTGCGATAAGCAGATGACCCAAACACCATGGTGGACACTGTCTCCACCACTTGTGCACTGTGGCCACGTTGTCTTCCCGCTATAACTTGACCTGCAGCAACTCATGAAGGATTTTTCAAGGGCATCTTCCAAACTGATAATCTCTGCCACCTAGAAGAACAAAGGCAAGTGATGAGTTGGATACCACCATCTGCACGTTCCTCTCCAACAGATACAGAGCCAGAAATTCTGTCCTTTTCCCATTTTTGAATTCTCTGGCCTTGGCTGCTGATGCTCTCTTAAGTTTGTATGTTCTGTCCCTCCCCTGGATACTCTACTTGTCATTATCCAAATCACTGTCCCTTTGATTTACTACACTGCCTCTGGCATGATTCCTTCCCCCTAGTATTGAGTTTCAAGCTCTTTCTATGACCTTGGTTATATGACTTACCGGAACGCTGGTTCCAGCCTGGTTTAGGTGAAGACTGTCCCAATGGTCCAGCTCCCATTATCCCCAGGACTGATGCCATTGCCTCATGAATCAAAACCCATTTTGCTCACACCAATCTTTGAGCCGCACATTCATCTCTCTAATCCGATTTACCCAACGCCAGTTTGTTGGTGGCCGAGGTAATAATCCAGAGATCATGGGCAGGATTCACATCGGCGAGATCCTCCCTTTCGCCGGTAACACACACTCGCCCGTGGATTTCCTGACGGCATGGGGCTGCCCACAATGGGAAACCCCATTGACCGGCTGCAGGGACGGAGAATCCTGCTGCCGGGGGGGGGGGGGGGGGGGGGCGCGCATACCAGAAAAAGGGTGCAGCGGGATGGAGAATCACGTCCCATTTCTTTTCAGGTTCTACTTTTTAATTGACCCCCTAGCTGCTCATACACCCTGAGCAGAACCTCTTTCCTAGTCCTATCTATGCCTTTGGTGCCAGTGTGTAACACAGCCAACATGTTCCTCCCCAGCCCAGAGCAGATATCCTGCAACCTTCCACTGCACAGGCAACAGAACCATCTGGACTCATACCCTCGGTTGCACAGAATCCCTGGTCTAGCGCCCTCAAATA
This sequence comes from Scyliorhinus torazame, assembly GCF_047496885.1. Lineage (NCBI taxonomy): Eukaryota > Metazoa > Chordata > Chondrichthyes > Carcharhiniformes > Scyliorhinidae > Scyliorhinus > Scyliorhinus torazame. The sequence continues at coordinate 9,246,374 of NC_092723.1, forward strand.
CGAGTGCATTCCTATTAACTCCCACTTGAATGTACCACATTGTCATGGACAGCTTTCTCATCCATTGACCACAACACCAAAGAAAGGTTACAACACAGAAAGAGGCCATTCGGCCCATCTTGTCCATGCCAGCCCGAGGACACCCAGATGCCATTTCCAATCCCACCTTCCTGCACCCTGTCTGTAGCCCTGATCTTACAGCACTTAAGGTGCAGATTCAGATACTTTATTAAAGAGTTTAGGCTCTCTGCTTCCACCGCCAACTCTGGCAGCGAATCCAGACTCCCACTACTCTCTGCATAAAAACGTTCTTTCTCATGTCCCCTCTACACCTTCGACCACTTATCTTGAATCCATGTCCCCTTCTAGAATTCTCCGCCAAGGGAAACTATTTGACCTGGTCCAGTCTATCTTTTCCCTCATAATTTTGCACATCTCAATTAAGTCACCCCTCAGCCTTCTTTGATCCCAGGATAATAAGGACAGCACGGTAGCACAGTGGTTAGCACTGTGGCTTCACAGCGCCAGGGTCCCAGGTTTGATTCCCGGCTTGGGTCACTGTCTGTGCGGAGTCTGCACGTTCCCCCCGTGTCTGCGGGGGTTTCCTCCGGGCGCTCCGGTTTCCTCCCGCAAGTCCCGAAAGATGTGCTTGTTAGATAATTTGGATATTCTGAATTCTCCCTCTGTGTACCCGAACAGGCGCCGGAATGTGGCGACTAGGGGATTTTCACAGTAACTTCATTGCAATGTAAGCCTACTTGTAACAATAAAGATTATTATTACCTATCCAACCTCTCCTCATAGCTACACTTTTCTAGCCCTGGCAACATTCTTGTGACTCTCTCCTGCACTCTCTCCAGAGCCGTTAGGTCCTTCCTGTAGAATTACCCACAAATGCTCCAGTTGTGGCCTCACCCGTGTAAATAAAATTCCAACATTATATCCTTACTTTTATATTCTATACCTCTGCCAATGAAGCAGAGCGTTCCACATGCTTTCTTAACAACCTTGTCTACTGCAACTGCTGCCTTTCGGGACCTGTGGACTTGTACACCATCTCTCACTTCATCCACCCCTCTTAGTATATTCCTATTTATTGTGTATTCACTACAACTGTTTGGCCTCCCTAAATGCAGGACCTCACTCTTCTCTGTGTTAAAATCCATCTGCCACTTAATGGCCCATTCCACCAACCCATCTCTATCGTTTGGGAGATTATTGCTATCCTCTACACTATCCACCATCTTTGTGTCAACTGCAAATTTCCCAATCCTGCTCCCATGTTGCTGTACAAATCGATCATTAATATATAACACAAACAGTTAGGGTCCCATCACCGAGTCCTGAGGAACACAACTTGAAACAACTTTCCATTCACAAGGGCATTTTCTGTGAGGGTCAGGAAGAATCCAGCACGAGTTTGTAAAGTCAAACGGAAAGTAACTTTATTTACAAAAATATGTACACAGGCCCAGTCATTCACTACTGCTCCTCTCTCTAGCCGGCACCACACTGGCCAGCCCTATTTTTCCAGCTGTACGGCTAATGATTGCCGCCCCCCCTCCCCTCATTGGGGGAGCTCATATTACTCAAATACACAGGGTAACCAGTTGCCCCCAACCAATAGGATCCGGGTAGGTTATAACAGCATTCATCGGCCATTACCCTTTGTTTCCTGTTACTGACGAGTGAGAGACATGCCGGCGAGGGGTATGCTGAGTGAGGGGATATACCGAGTGAGGGAAATGCAGAGTCAGGGACATGCCGAGTGAGGGGTATGCCGAGTGAGGGGTATGTGAGTGAGGGATATGCCGAGTGAGGGGTATGCCGAATGAGGGACATGCCAAAGAGGGGTATGCAGAGTGAGGATATGGCGGGTGAGGGGTATGCTGAATGAGTGATTTGTCGAGTGAGGCAATATCGTCAGGACCGAGCCAACTCAGTCTGAAACACTGCTACAAGCCACTACTGCTGATGAACATAGAAATCCCTCAGCTGAGTGAATTCGGTGCCCTTGCCAAACTGAATAGTTTTGTTAAAAAGTGGTTTTGATTTTCTTAAATTTTCAGGACTACGGAGAGTTGGGCTGATTTGATGATCTCTGAAAACTCCACGAGCAGCACAATGAGGGAGCAGCCCCTGTGTGTGCTGTCTGTGTGTCTGAGAAAGTTGAGTGGCTTTCTGGGCTTCTTCAGTGGTCTTATAACTACTAACCCTGTTAGCGGGAGACTGGAGTCACATAACACAGACAGGTACCCTTCCCTAAAGGAGATCAGTGAACAGGTTACATATTCTGTGACAGCGCCATCGCTTTTTTTGTCACTTTCACTGACACCAACTTTCTGTGACCAGTTTCTTTTCAAGCTGAATTCAAATTCTTAAACTTATAATGCAGGGATTTGAACACACCCCCTCTGAATTAATAGTCTGAGCCTTTGGGTTCCTGGACAAGTAAAACAGCACTTAACTTCAATGCCAATTAACCAGATGCTTTCGGGCTTGTAATGCAGAGCAATGTCAGTAGCGCGGGTTCAATTCCCGTACCGGCCTCCCCGAACAGGTGCCGGAATGCAGCGATTGGGGGCTTTTCACAGTAACTTCATTGAAGCCTACTTGTGACAATAAGCGATTATTATTATTATTAAAACCGATGCCGAAAATAAAGTTGTCAAAGGTGTGAAAATGTTATCTTGATTGGACACGTGAAATAAAAATTATTATGAAATTAAACTGAATCTGATTAATTGGATTCTCCCAACGCTTTGGTGATTGTCTGGGGGGGGGGGGGGAGGATGCGCTGGAAAATTGGCACAGGGAGGGGGCGGGTGAAGTGCCCAACATCTTCTCCATGCCATACCATCTTGGCAACGACGGGGACAGTATTGCCCAGCCCTCTTGCCCAAGGGTCCAATTGAGCCACTTTCATGCAAAGAGTCTACCAGCACCTCCGGTGGCATTTAACCAGGAGTGGCGCACCTTCCATCTTGTGGGGGGATTGCCAGGGGAATCGTGCCAGCCTCTCAGTGTGCCCCCGGGGGGCGGCCTTCCTTTTCAGGCACTATTTGGCCCATGCAGGGGCTTCCCACTGGTAATGCCGCATCCTGGAGTCCACACCCCACCCCTCCCACTTCCTATCTGGGGCTTGTCTTACCCTACATTGCTGGCAGTGAGGTGCACATCCATCGGTGAGTCCTCTTCTCCCAGGCACAACTCCAGCCGTGGCCACCACTCCATTGCTCAATGCTGAAATTCCGGTCCTACGATTGGTCAGCAGCTCATGGGTCCAGGAGGCCATTGTTCATGGGGGTGACGGGCCCAGTGACAGTGAATTTACTGCATGCAAATGTGGCCACAGCTCCTGCTGACCACTGAAGCCGGTCAACTCACTGTTTTTGGCAGTGTCGGTGGGACTGCTGTTGTCAGCGTTAATCCTGACCAATTATGACCCATATTTTTATCGGGTAGTATTCAATGCAGAGCTCCTAAGAAAGAAAATGTCTCCAATTCCATGGTTACAAAGTTAGTTGAACCTGTAATTTTCTGGCTGTTTGGAATGAATACACTTGTCATGATTTTCCTGAAACCCACGGTGTCCAATCATCCCGAGGTTCTGTGGCCACTTCTTTATGAACCACTTTCCTGTTGGGGCTAATTCGAAGGTCAGTGAATGTTGTAATATGCCTTTAAGAGATTGCAATATCACATCACGAAAAGCAAGTGTACCGTGCAATCCAGTTTCAGCGTAACTTTTCTATTTAAGTAGAGAACACAGGCAGCACTGCAGTTAGTGTTTTCCACCTTTCTCTCCACGTTTATCTGTACACATGTGCCTGGAATTAATAAATGGCCCCACAACGTGTTTGCACAAGCTCTTATGGGCAAATCATGCAATTCCTGTCATCATAACAAACATGACAGTGGGTTTTGTGAGGGCGGGAGCACAGGCCTCCAAGATATTGCCGGAAATTGTAACACTCTGGTGGGCTGGTGAATCTGGGACTTTAGCAATGCAGCCGGTTGAGGCAGGATTCATCTCCGAAACCTCAAACTTGCTCGAGAGTGTCAGCCAAGGCTCAGTGGTGTAAGAATATTGAAATAGCTTCACATGACTTTTATTTCTCTATCTTAGGCAATGTTGGTATAAAGTTTGAACTTGAAAAGCTTATATTCCCCCTTAGTTGTGAGTTATTTGAATAAAAGCTTTTGAGATGCATTCACCATAGTTGGGGGGGGGGGGGTAGTTGTGCAGGGTGGAGGCTAGTGGCTAGTGTAGTGTGGGGGTGGGTTGGGGGTGGTGGTGGTGGGGGGGGTGGGGTTGAGGGGGGGGGGGGCGAGTGTTAGCAATATGAAGGGGATTGTCCTGCTATGAGAAGAACACTATAGAAATGAAAGTAATTTTTTCTTTACTTTGTTAATTCTCATGCCTGACATTTTTACCGAGGAGGAACAATAAGTGATTGAATTAAACGACCCCCAGCATGGATATGTCAAACATGTTCACATATGGATGTACTGCTTTGTGATGAGGGGACTGAACAGCTTCTGCTGGGAGTAGGAACAAGAGATTTACTTTTTGGGGTTTTTGCGGCATTTTCTTTGAGTTCAGAGTACCAGCATCCGCAGTATTGTGCTTTCAAGCTAGGTAGAATCACGGTTCTTTACATACTCCAATTTGAATAATATAGATTTTCAAACAGCTCTCACGTTATAACTAGGATTGACACCACATTGGATATCAATAATCAAAGTGATCGGAGACTACCATCATCAAGATATTTCATTCCAGAGTCACTTTGGGCTAAGGGACAGATTGGCTCTGTGCCCGTCTTGTGGTGCAGTGTGTAGCGTTGGCAGTCAGAAGGTCTGGGCTCAGTTCACACCCCAGGAGTTGATAGCCAAGGAGGGGGGTATTGGTAGTATGACCAAGCACGCTGCTTACATAAGAAAATAAGAACTAGGAACAGGAGTAGGCCATCTGGCCCCTCGAGATTGCTCCGCCATTCAATGAGATCATGGCTGATCTTTGTGGACTCAGCTCCACTCTCCGGCCCATACACCATATCCCCAAATCCCTTTATTCTTTAGAAAGGTATCTTTCTTTTTCTTAAAAACATTTAAAGAAGGAGCCTCAACTGCTTCACTGGGCAAGGAATTCCAGAGATTCACAACCCTTTGGTGAAGACGTTCCTCCTAAACTCGGTCCTAAATCTACTTCCCCCTTATTTTGAGGCTATGCCCCCTAGTTCTGCTTTCCCCAACCAGTGGAAACAACCTGCCCGCATCTATCCTATCTATTCCCTTCATAATTTTATATGTTTCAATAAGATCCCCCCGCATCCTTCTAAACTCCAATGAGTACAGTCCCAGTCTACTCAACCTTTCGTCATAATCTAATCCCCTCAACTCTGGGATCAACCTAGTGAATCTCCTCTGCACTCCCTCCAGTGCCAATATGTCCTTTCTCAGGTAAGGAGACCAAAACTGAACACAATACTCCAGATGTGGCCTCACCAACACCTTATACAATTGCAGCATAACCTCCCTAGTCTTGAACTCCATCCCTCTAGCAATGAAAGACAAAACTCGATTAGCCTTCTTAATCCCCTGTTGCACCTGCACACCAACTTTCTGCAACTCGTGCACCAGCACACCCAGGTCCCTCTGCACAGCAGCATGTTTTAACATCGTACCATTTAAATAATAATCCATTCTGCTGTTATTCCTCCCAAAATGGATAGCCTCACACTTGGCAACATTGAATTCCATCTGCCAGACCCAAGCCCATTCACCTAACCTATCCAAATCCTTCTGCAGATTTCCGGTATCCTCTGCACTTTTTGCTTTACCACTCATCTTAGTGTCGTCTGCAAACTTTGCCACATTGCACTTGGTCCCCAACTCCAAATCATCGATGTAAATTGTGAACAACTGCGGGCCCAACACTGATCCTTGAGGGACCCCACTAGTTACAGGTTGCCAACCAGAGAAACACCCATTTATCCCCACTCTCTGCTTTCTGTTAGTTAACCAATCCTCTACCCATGCTACCACTTTACCCTCAATGCCATGCATCTTTAGTTTATGCAGCAACCTTTTGTGTGGCACCTTGTCAAAAGCTTTCTGGAAATCCAGATATACCACATCCACTGGCTCCCCGTTATCTACTGCACTGGTAACGTCCTCAAAAAATTCTACCAAATTAGTCAGACACGACCTACCCTTTATGAACCCATGCTGCGTCTGCCCAATGGGACAATTTCCCTCCAGGTGCCCCGCTATTTCCTCCTTAATGATAGATTCCAGCATTTTCCCTACAACCGAAGTTAAGCTTAGCGGCCTATAATGGCTCCTCAGCCATTTCCCCGTCTCCTATTATTAAATCTCCCTTCTCATCTTCCAAAGGACCAATATTTACCTTAGCCACTCTTTTTTGTCTTATATATTTGTAGAAGCTTTTACTATCTGCTTTTATGTTCTGAGCAAGTTTACTTTCATAGTCTACCTTACTCTTCTTTATAGCTTTTTTAGTAGCTTTCTGTTGTCCCCTAAAGACTTCCCAGTCCTCTAGCCTCCCCCTAATTTTTGCCACTTTGTATGTTTTTTCCTTCAATTTGATACTCTCCCTCACCTCCTTAGATATCCACGGTCGATTTTTCCTCTTTCTACCGTCTTTCTTTTTTGTCGGTATGAACCTTTCCTGAACACTGTGAAAGATCGCTCGGAAGGTTCTCCACTGTTCCTCAACTGCTTCACCATGAAGTCTTTGCTCCCAGTCTACCTTAGCTAGTTCTTCTCTCATCCCATTGTAATCGCCTTTGTTTAAGCACAAAATACTAATTGATTTTACCTTGTCATCCTCCAACTGTATTTTAAATTCCACCATATTGTGGTCGCTCCTTCCAAGAGGATCCCGAACTATGAGATCATTAATCAATCCTGCCTCATTACACAGGACCAGGTCTAGGACCGCTTGTTCCCTTGTAGGTTCCATTACATACTGTTCCAGGAAATTATCTCGGACATATTCTATAAACTCCTCCTCAAGGCTACCTCTACCAACCTGGTTAAACCAATCAACATGCAGATTAAAATCTCCCATGATAACTGCTGTACCATTTCTACATGCATCCGTTATTTCTTTGCTTATTGCCTGCCCTACCATCCTGTTACTATTTGGTGACCTATAGACTACTCCTATCAGTGACCTTTTTGCCTTATTATTCCTGATTTCCACCCAAATTGATTCAACCTTGTCCTCCATAGCACCAATATCATCCCTTACTATTGCACGGATGCCATCCTTAAACAACAAAGCTACACCACCGCCCTTACCGTCCATTCTATCCTTTCGTATAGTCTGATACCCTTGGATATTTAACTCCCAGTCGTGACCATCTTTTAACCATGTTTCAGTAATGGCCACTAAATCATAGTCATTCACGATGATTTGCGCCATCAACTCATTCACCTTATTCCGTATACTACGAGCATTCAGGTAAAGTACACTTATGATGTTTTTTATGCCTTTGTTATGAATCCTAACACCTTGATCAGTAACTTTTCGCAAATTATTTTTCCTCTTACCCTTTCTCCTAATTTTCCTTGTCTTTGAACCCATACCTCTACATAATAACCTGTCACGCAACCTGCTGCCTTGCTCTCCATTAACCATTATACTGTCCATAGCTTTACCCTTCCCTTCCCCCCAACATGCTAGTTTAAAGTCCTTGTGACCAACCTATTTATCCTATTCACTAGAACACTGGTCCCAGAATGGTTCAGGTGAAGACCGTCCCAACGGTACAGGTCCCTCCTGCCCCAGTACTGATGCCAATGCCCCATGAAATGGAATCCCTCTTTCCCGCACCAGTCTTTTAGCCACGTGTTAACTTCCCTAATTTTCTCAACCCTATGCCAATTGGCACGTGGCTCGGGTAGTAATCCAGATATTATAACCCTGGAGGACCTGTTCTTTAATTTAGTCCCTATGTTTGATAATCCCCAAACAGGTCCACTTTCCTAGTCTTACCTATGTCGTTAGCCCCAACGTGGACCACAACAACTGGATCCTCCCCCTCCCTCTCCAAAATCCTTTCAAGCCGATCAGAGATGTCCCTCACCCTGGCACCGGGCAGGCAACATACCATGCAGGACTCACGATCTGGCTTACAAAGGATGCCATCAATCCCCCTAATTATAGAATCCCCTACAACTACCACTTGTCTTTTTGCTCCCCCCTCTTGAATGGCTTCCTGTACCACGGTGCAGTGGTCAGTCAACGCATCCTCCCTACAGCCCTCTTCCTCATCCACACAGGGACAAGTACCTCATACCTGTTGGACAAGGTCAAGGGCTGAGGCTCCTCAACTCCTAAACTCAGGATCCCCCTACCTGCCTCCCTTGCAGTCACACCACTCACACCTGACCACTGACCAAATTAACAGTACTTATTCTACCGGGTGTGACTGCCTCCTGAAACAAAGCGTCCAGGTAATTTTCCCCCTCCCTGATGTGCCGCAGTGTGTGCAGCTCGGTCTCCAGCTCATCAATTCTGAGCCGAAGTTCCTCGAGCAGCCAACACTTGCTGCAGATGTGGTCACTATCGGTCTCAATGGGATCCACCAGTTCCATCATCATACAGCAACAGCACATCACCTGTCCAGCCATATTCAACTAGTTAATTAATTTAAATAATTACAAACATTTTTTTTTAATAGAACCTCAAGGATAAACCCGAATACCAACAAAAACACAGCCCTCTCTCGCCACTCACCCGAACTCAGTCACTCACCTAAACTCAGATGCACTCTGTTCCAATCAGCACTTCATGTCTAAAGGCACTCCTGCCACACCTTTTGTACCCTGCCTGATTTCCAATGAGCCAATAGGCCCACTCCAGGAACTGAAGTCTCCAACTGCCACTTGACCTGTAAACTAAGCACTTTTAAATATGCACTCACCTCTCCCAGCAACCCTGCAACCTGTGGCCTGCTCCAGGAACTGAAGTCTCTTTTAAAAAAGCACTCACCTCTCCCAGCAACCCTGCAGCCTGTGGCCTGCACCAGGAACTGAAGTCTCTTTTAAATATGCACTCACCTCTCCCAGCAACCCTGCAGCCTGTGGTCTGCTCCAGGAACTGAAGTCTCTTTTAAATATGCACTCACCTCTCCCAGCAACCCTGCAGCCTGTCCAGCAGATCCTTCCAATACATATCAGTATTCATCACTAAGGGCAGAGGTCCTGGTCAACAATGTGATGGGACTGTACCATAGCTCCATGTCATAACATGTATATGATGTGGAGATGCCGGCGTTAGACTGGGGTGAGTACAGTAAGAAGTCTTACAACACCAGGTTAAATTCCAACAGGTTTGTTTCGAATCACTAGCTTTCGGAGCACTGTTCCTTCCTCAGGTGAATGAGGAACTTGAGAAAGGAGCAGTGCTCCGAAAAGCTAGCGATTTGAAACAAACCTGTTGGAATTTAACCTGGTGTTGCAAGATAACATGTATAGAGAAGTGCATGTTGCTGCAGTAACTCAATGATCTGTAACACACCGTCACAGGTTTAATGTTAGCGATAGTTTTACCCGAATGGTAAAACTTGCAGTGTGAACCCACCCTAAGATTCACCCACCTCCAGGGGGAGACAAAGACCACAGCTAAAAACGCGTGGCAATCAGAACTCTGTAAATTCCTCTCCAAACCTGGAGATCTCGCAGTGAAATCTTCGGGGTTGATCTGATCTCTCACAGAGCACATTATCCAGCTGTTACTGGCCCAGAAATATTACTCTCTTCCTGTTCTAGTTACACAATTGCCCTTCACAATAAGAATAATCAGGAGGAAAAGCGTGTTTAACAGCAGGGTAATATTTACTTACTACATGATTGTTCAGAGCAGTAAATTGATGGGGACCCATTGATTGGATGAGCCAGTGTCAAAGATGACAGTGAAACTCTGTGGTGGGCTCCCAATGCTGATTCTTCCGTAGTATGACACCCGTCAGAAAAAACGATAAGACCAAAATACATCAAGTGGAAATGTATCAGTGCATCAGGTGTTATGAGGCTTAGTTTTCTCAAGATCCATCGGAGAATGTAAATCTCGCTAACACCCTCTTGTCAAATAACATGGTACCTGAGCTGAAGTTTGCAGCCATTTAAATGTAAGAGAGATAATGGGTAAGATTTAATTGAAATCAGGATATCAGCAGAGTGGGCATCATGTGGGGGGGGGGGGGGGGGGCTGGTAAGGGAGAATTGGGGGGGGTGGGGTTGGGGGGGGGGGGTTGTATCCGAAGAGTATCCACGTCATATTTCAGACATCAGGAAAACTTTCCCCGATTGATTTCGAGGCGAGAAGGGCCTGACTCGGGAATCCATCCCACTATCTACGGCTTCCGAAGGCGCCACATTATCCCTGAGCCCATTGTAATTCAGTCGGGGCTCAGGGACTGAACGGGACTCGGGTGCGTCTCCCATGCCTTTTGAAAATGCCCAGCGCGTCCTGCCAGTTTTGCCTCAGCTCTGACGTCCAGCCCGAGGATTGTCATTGGATCGCTAGACACAAGTGAGATGGAGGAGGCCATCAGAATGGAGGGGGTGGAAGGGAGATCAGAGGCAAGAGCAGAGGGGTAGCTTTCAGCAACCTCCTCCTTCCCAATGCCTGGTCCATCGACCGGGCATCGAGTGCCTGAGAACAAGGGACCCCCACAAATCCAGCATTTCCTATTTTTATTTCAGATTTCCAGCATCCACACTATTTTGCTTTTATTTAATAAGGGAACGCATTTTAATAGGAAGAATAGAGAGGTCACTCATTAATTAGAAAGTACAAGTCTATATGAGGTAGAGAAACAAAGGGACCTCAAAGTACAACATGAAATAAACGGTGTCACGGAAGAAAAGTAAACCAAACAATAATCTTTATTTTGAGCGGAATGGTATTGAAAAGTAGAGAGGTTTTGCTGAACCAGTACTGAACATTAGCTGCACCACATTATTTTATTTATATTTTCATAAATTTAGAGTACTCAATTCTTTTTTTTCCAAATAAGGGCAATTTAGCGTGACTAATTCACTTATCCTGCCCATCTTTTTGGGTTCATAGATTCCATAGAATTTACAGTGCAGAAGGAGGCCATTTGGCCCATCGAGTCTGCACCGGCCCTTTGAAAGAGCGCCCTACCCTACCTGGGTTGTGGGGGTGAGACCCACGGGGACATGGGGAGAATGTGAAAATTCCACACAGACAGTGACTCAGGGCCAGGATCGAACCCGGGTTCTCGGCGGCGTGAGGCAGCAGTGCTAGCCACTGTGCCATCATGCTGCCCTTGCTAGACCACATTATGAGCAGTTCTTGTCACCAAGTTGTAAAAAGAATATTGACCACTATAGAGGGGTTAGAGAGGATTTACATAGATAACACCAGAAATGTGCGGGCACACATATTTAAAAAATATATACTTATTGTCACAAGTGGGCATACATTCACAGTGCAATGAAGTTACTGTGAAGAGCCCCTAGTCGCCACATTCCGGCGCCTGTTCGGGTACACAGAGGGAGAATTCAGAATGTCCAATTCAACTAACAGCACGTCTTTCGGGACTTGTGGGAGGAAACCGGAGCACCCGGAGGAAGCCCACGCAGACACGGGGAGAACGTGCAGACTCCGCACAGGCAGTGACCCAAGCCAGGAATCGAACCTGGAACCCTGGCACTGTGAAGTAGCAGTGCTACCCACTGTGCTACCGGGCCCTGTGTGTCTTTATTCTTGAAAAGGGGAAGTGCTGAGGGGTGAGTTATAGAGGTCTTTAAAATTATGAGAGGTCTTGACAGAGGTATTTACAGAGAGAATGTTTCCTCTTGTAGGTAAGAGCAGAACGAGAGGCCGTCAATATAAGAGAGTCACCGAGGAATGCAATAGGGAATTGTGAAGATTTCATTTTTTACCCAGCGAGTGGTGAGAATGTGGAATTTATTACCACAGGGAGTGTTTGATGCAAATAGGATAGATGTATTTAAGGGGAATATACATGAGCATTTGAATGGAGAAGGGAAGAAAAGATTACAATGACAAATTTAAATGAGGAATGATGGGAGAATCTTCAAGTGCAGCATAATTGGCAGAGTGGACTGGTAGGGCCAATGGGCCTGTGTCTGAGCTGTATATCTGAAGCAATTTCATGTAATGTCAACGTGTTTTGCATTCTTCTCTTTAGTTTTTGTTTGGCAAACTGACAGGTCACTGACATCCAGGTCGTTAATCATTGCTTTTTTTGTATCCAGGGCTTGGCTGAATAAGGGTCCTTCAAACTTTGGAGCAGGGATCATGTGGGTGATTCTTCAGGAAGTCTTCCAGCAACCCTTTCTCCTGAAGAACATCCCGAGCAGATTTGCCCTTAAACAAGGGCATTCTGCAAAGAAATAAATTAAGTTAGAAATTCCATCATGTTTTACTGTCCTTTGCTGACATTTCTTTTTCTCTTTTGACTGTGATGACTTCTGACCTAATTGTACATTCAGAGAGCTGAATGCAAGCGAGAGTGTTGAACAGCCATTTCATCTTGATCGGTTCCTAGACTCTTCAGAACCCAATGTTTGTGGTCTAACGAACACCCGTTTAGACTCACGCTGACCAAACCATTCCATTGAGAGTGCGGGGAAGTAAGTTTAGGGATGGCACAAGATTGGCAAGATTGTTAATAGTGAGGAAGAAGGTCTTAGGTTACAGGAAGATACAGACAGTTGGTCAGTTGGGCGGATCAGTGGATGATGGAATTTAACCGTGAACTGTGCGAGATGATGCTCTTTGGAAGGAGTAGCAAGACAAGGGAGTACTCAATGAATGGCAGGACACTAGGAAGCTGAAAGAAACAGAGGGATTTTGGGGTGCTTGTCCACAGATCCCTGAAGGCGACAGGACAGGCTAATAGGATACGCAGACGGGATACTTGCCTTTATCAGTCATGGCATGGATTATAAGAGGAGGGAGGTTGTGTTGGAGCTGGACAAAACTTTGGTTAGACCACAGCTGGAGTACTGTGGTTCTGGTCGCCACACTATAGGAAGGAGATGAGTACACTGGAAAGGATGCGGAGGAAATTCACCAGGATGTTGCCTGGATGGAGCATTTGAGCTACGAAGGGATGATGGATAGACTCGGGTTGTTTTCTTGGACTAGGAAAGTTTGGGGGGAGGGCCCTGATTGAGGTGTATAAGATTATGAGGGATAGGGTGCTGGGAGGCTAGGAAGCAGCTGTTCCCCTTTGTTAAAGGGTCAATAATGAGGGGACATAATTTTAAGGTGAAGGGCAGGAGGTTTCGAGGCAATTGGAAAAAAAAAAGTTTCACCTGGAGGTAGGTCGGTGTCTGGAATGCACTGCCTGGGAGGGGAGTAGAGGTTTAAAACGTACATGGATGAGCTGTTGAAACAGCATAACATTCCAGGCTATGGGCCAAGTGCTGGAATGTGGGATTAGTGTAGATTTATAGTTTTGTTGGTGCAGATTTTACGGGCGGCACGATGGCACAGTGGTTAGCACTGCTTCCTCACGGCACCAGTGACCCGGCATCAATTCCGGCCTTGGGTGACTGTCTGTGTGGAGTTTGCACGTTCTCCCCGTGTCTGCGTGGGTTTCCTCCGGGTGCTCCGGTTTCCTCCCACAGTCCAAAGATGTGCAGGTTAGGTGGATTGGCCATGCAAAAATCTCCCCTTTGTGTCCAAAGACGTACAGGTTGGTTAGGGTTATGGGTATAGGGCAGGGAAATGGGCCGATGTAGAGTACTCTCTCAGAGGGTTGGTGCTAGCTTGATTGACTGAATGGCCTCCTTTTACACTGTAGGGATTCCATGGATTCTATGGACTCAATGGCCGAACGGTTCTTCTGTGCTGTATGACTCTATGGGCGAAATTCTCCCCCAACGGCGGGATGCCCGCCGACTGGCGCCAAAGCCGGCGCCAATCAGACGGGCATCGCGCCGGCCCAAAGGTGCGGAAGGCTCCGCATCTTTGGCGGCCTAGCCCCAACATTGAGGGGCTAGGCCGACGCCGGAGGGACTTCCGCCCCGCCAGCTGGCGGAAATGGCGTTTGTTTCACCGCCAGCTGGCGCGGAAATGCGGCGCATGCGCGGGAGCGTCCGCGGCCGCTGTCAGTTTCCCAGCGCATGCGCGGGAGCGTCCGCGGCCGCTGTCAGTTTCCCAGCGCATGCGCGGGAGCGTCAGCGGCCGCTGTCAGTTTCCCGCGCATGCGCAGTGGGGAGAGTCTCTTCCGCCTCCGCCATGGTGAAGGCCGTGGCGGAGGCGGAAGGGAAAGAGTGCCCCCACGGCACAGGCCCGCCCGCGGATCGGTGGGCCCCGATTGCGGGCCAGGCCACCGTGGGGGCACCCCCCGGGGTCAGATCGCCCCGCGCCCCCCCCCCCCCCAGGACACCGGAGCCCGCCCACGCCGCCTGGTCCCGCCGGTAAATACCAGGTTTGATTTACGCCGGCGGGACAGGCAATTCCTGGGCGGGACTTCGGCCCATCCGGGCCGGAGAATCCAGCGGGGGGTCCCGCCAACCGGCGCTGCCGGATTCCCGCCCCCGCCCAATCTCCGGGAGCGGAGACTTCGGCGGGGGCGGGATTCACGGCGGCCAACGGCCATTCTCCGACCCGGCGGGGGGTCGGAGAATGACGCCCAATGATTGTCACATCAGATCAGATCATTCAATATGAGAACTAAATTTTTTTCCAATTAAGGGGCAATTTAGCGTGGCCAATCCATCTACCCTGCACATCTTTTTGGGCTGTGGGGGTGAGCCCCACGCAGACACGGGAAGAAGGTGCAAACTCCATACGGATAGTGACCCAGGGCCAGGATCGAACCTGGGTCCTCGCCACCGTGAGGGAGCAGTGCTAGCCACTGCGCCACCGTGCCGCCCTCAAGAAGTAAATATTAATGTACTCCTGATTTGTTTATCTCAAACTTAATCGCTTTTGGTAAGGGCACTAGATTACTGCAGTGACAAGCAATTGAGAACATTTGGGTTATAATAAAAGTTATTCACTATCGTAGTATTAAATATTAGTCTCATGACTAATAAAACAATGACAAACATGCTTACAAATCAAGCTATAAACATTCCAATCAGAATCACAAGATAGCAATATCACCAGTGTACCAGAAAGTAAATTGACTGTTTCATTGCTGGATACAACATTTAAATCTCGCTGCTACAAAGTCTGAAACATCTTCATTGAATATCTGGAATGTGCAATATGACACCTTAATTGAGGTAATTCAGTAAGGGCAATGTTCTGCTGACCTAGCAGATCCATTTGACTGCAAGAAGACAGTTTGTCAAGTGTAGATATTGGTAAAGAGCCATGACTGGCTTCAAAAGCCTCTATCCAAGTGCTTAAGTGCCTAACCTTGACTTACACTTCAGTGCAGCATTGAGGGACTGCTGCTTTGTAAATCATGCCTTTCAGTGCTATATTAATTCATGGGCTTTCTGCCCGTTCAAGTAAACTTTCACAAGGGTACCCTTCAATATTCACATCTATCAATCAAAACCGCCCCAAACCGGCTATTCATTTCATCGTTGTTTGTGGGACATTTTGACTTGCAAACTGACTGCTGTATATGTCTACCCGACAATTGTGTCTACACTTGAACATCAGCTGATTTCAAACATGCTGATTCCAGCATTTCCCAGTCTATGCAACGGAACAATGACAGGATTCCCACTCCTGTTCATTATCCAATAGACTATGTTGTGAGATTGTATCTGTGTGGATGTTGGGTAAGGACAGGCTCAGTTGTGAATATCTATTTGCTTTCATCGCAAACGTTCAAGCCAAGAATGGCCACTTGGGTGAATTCATCAGTTGCCAATGGAAGCGAAACCCAAAATTTGTTGACATGAATCATAGAATAGAATAGAACCATAGAGTTCCTACAGTGCAGAATGAGGCCATTCGGACCATTGAGTATGTACTGACCCTCTGAAAGAGCACACCACCCAGGCCCAGTCCCCCGCCCCATCCTTGTAACCCCACCTAACTTCCTAACTTTGGACACTAAGGGGTAATTTTAGCAAGACCTACACATCTTTGGACTGTGGGAGTAAACCGGAGCACCCGGAGGAAACCCACGCAGGCACGGGGAGAACATGCAAAATCCACACAGACAGTCACCCTTGGTCGGAATCGACCCAGGTCCCTGGCGCTGTGAGGCAGCAGGGCTAACCACTGTGCCACCGTGACTCCCATGCTCCACAGATTTAAAGGGAAAATGGGCTCATTGACAAAAAAACCATAGGGGATTGGATGGTATCTCCAATCACATTCCATTCAGGCAAATGTACAGATGTAGCAAAGTTTTCAATCTCAGTTTTGCTCCTGATTCTTCAGATATAAACCATCTACTTGGGATGCAATTTATGACATTGTTTGATTCTGTTGCCCTAGCCGTGCCTTTTTCCCATTGAGCAGTTCCTTTTTCCCATATAGATTATCATAGAATTTATCATAGAATTTACAGTGCAGAAGGAGGCCATTCGGCCCATCGAGTCTGCACTGGCTCTTGGAAAGAGCACCCTACCCAAGGTCAACACCTCCACCCTATCCCATAACCCAGTAACCCCACCCAACACTAAGGGCAATTTTGGACACTAAGGGCAATCTATCACGGCCAATCCACCTAACCTGCACATCTTTGGACTGTGGGAGGAAACCGGAGCACCCGGAGGAAACCCATGCACACACGGGGAGGATGTGCAGACTCCGCACAGACAGTGACCCAAGCCGGAATCGAACCTAGGACCCTGGAGCTGTGAAGCAATTGTGCTATCCACAATGCTACCGTGCTGCCTCCTATAGGAGGAACAATTGCCCTTACTCATGACTATCAACTGTTTATTGCTTCATAACCTGTGGTCCCATTATGGGGTGGAAATTATTGAACTGTTTCTTGCTCAAATGCATTGAGTGTAATTTACCTGACCCACCAAGGGCAGAGAAATGCTTCAGATCAGCTCTTGGCAGCTGAACCTTTTCTACCGGAGATGGTTCTTTTAACCAATAAAAATAGAAAATTCTGGAAATACCGATCAGGTCATGCAGCATCAAACACAATTAACATGCAGGTCAATGTTACATAAATGTTCCTTTTTTTACTTGTGCTATTTGTATATTCTACACTTTACCAACTTTGACCAGTGGCTCTGTAGTCCAGCAGCACCAGCTTCAAGCAGGGGCGGATCTACTATGAAACTAATGAAGCTTAAGCTTCAGGGCCCCTAATCCCGGAAGGGCCCCAGAAGCGGCTTTAGTCCACATTGCTTAAAAATTTGAGGTCTACAGAATGAGAAGGGGTTTTAAAAAAATAATAATATTAATAATATAGTGTAATTCAATATAAAATAGCAGTTAAAATAAAAAATTTAAGGTTATTAAAGTATCATGTAGGCTAGCCGTAAACGAAAAAACATTCAAATTAAGGATGTTTCATTCTAAATATATTTAATATAAAATAATTATAAATAATTTAAAACACTATTAACATTTATGACAGAAATACAAACAGTAGATGACGTGTTGTAACAACAAAGGGGAGCCGTTGAAAAGGCAATCACGATGCTAACGTGAATTTTCAACTTAATAGCACTCGGTGATAGCGATCTAGACAAGACTTTTTTTTCAATAAAGTGTTCATAAGGATGCAATATTTTAATTACCCTTACTCAAAAATAAATGTTATATTTAGAAAAGTAAGGTAAGTAATAAAGGTGAAATAGGGTTAGATTAGCCTAAGCCTATTGTTTTTATGAAGAGGTGAACGGAAGGTAGGCTCCGACCGCATAGCCGAGGCTAATACTATATTACAAGTATTTATGAAAAAGTAATAAAAGGGTGAATTTGTGTTAAACTACAGGGGCGTCATTCTCCGACCCCCCGCCGGGTCGGAGAATGGCCGTTGGCCGCCGTGAATCCCGCCCCCGCCCCCGCCGAAGTCTCCGCTCCCGGAGATTGGGCGGGGGCGGGAATCCAGCCGCGCCGGTTGGCGGGACCCCCCGCTGGATTCTCCGGCCCGGATGGGCCGAAGTCCCGCCCAGAAACTGCCTGTCCCGCCGACGTAAATCAAACCTGGTATTTACCGGCGGGACCAGGCAGCGTGGGCGGGCTCCGGGGTCCTGGGGGGGGGCGCGGGGCGATCTGACCCCGGGGGGTGCCCCCACGGTGGCCTGGCCCGCGATCGGGGCCCACCGATCCGCGGGCGGGCCTGTGCCGTGGGGGCACTCTTTCCCTTCCGCCTCCGCTACGGCCTCCACCATGGCGGAGGCGGAAGAGACTCTCCCCACTGCGCATGCGCGGGAAACTTTCGGCGGCCGCTGACGCTCCCGCGCATGCGCGGGGAAACTGACAGCGGCCGCTGACGCTCCCGCGCATGCGCCGCATTTCCGCGCCAGCTGGCGGGGCAACAAACGCCATTTCCGCCAGCTGGCGGGGCGGAAATCCCTCCGCCGTCGGCCTAGCCCCTCAATGTTGGGGCTAGGCCGCCAAAGATGCGGAGACTTCCGCACCTTTTTGCCGGCGCGATGCCCGTCTGATTTGCGCCGGCTTTGGCGCCAGTCGGCGGGCATCCCGCCGTTGGGGGAGAATTTCGCCCCAGATGTTTATTATGAAAAGTGTAGAAATAATGGTAAAATTGTGTTACATTACCTTAGCCTATGAGTTTTGGTGGTCTAGTCTTGCCTAACTTAGTCTAGCCTAGCGTAGGCTAGCTTGAACATAGCCTAGTTTAGCCTATTTAGCTTATTTATTATAAATCTTAAAAAATGGCGCTTTACTTTTTGAGAAGGGTTTTTAAAAAAAAACCTTTCTCAGAAAGTAGACCTAAAATTTTTTCCTTTCAAAGCACGCGACAATAGTTGTACCACTCAAATTGCTTAATTTTTTGTTGAATATACTTCAACAATCCCAAAGTTTGCGAGTCAGTCGCACAGATGTTGTAAAGGTGGAGTGTTGCGGTAAGTTGGCTGTTCTGCTGTGGCTAATGTAATTTGTTTCCCTTTTTAACAGAGGTCAAGACCCTAGAGGAATAACAATGAGTTCACGAAAGTACTTAAGTGGATACCAAAAACGCAAACTCAATGAAAAGCGATCTGATGAAATTTCTAAATGTCAAAAACTAGCAAACTATTTTTCAATGTCAAGTTTGTCAACACCTACAGTTGAAACAAGCCAAGCAAACACCACTGAAGCCAGTGATAGTGCACAAACCATGGGAGCTCTTTCTAGCAATATTCAACCCACTGTTGACGCTTTTGATACAGATGACGATCACAGTGGTCAACATGAAAGTACCGCGGAACAAGCAGAGACTGAGCAGAACCATGAAACAGGAAGCAAATTCAGTGATTTCAAAGATTACAGTGACCTCGAAAACTGGCCCATAACAGTTGATAATGATTTCCTACAGAATTGTTTAATGCAAGACATAGGTTTTTTCAAAATATAAAACCAGATGATGTATATACCGAATCAAGCAGGGTTTACAAGGAGCAAAAAAACAGAAGTTTCTCAAACAAATATTTTGAAAAATGATTGAAAAATGGCCAGACTGTGATGAGATCCTGGTTAGTTTACTCAAAGAGCAAAGACTGTACAAATTGTTTTGTTTGCAAACTCTTTTCTAAATGCCAAACATCACTTACAACAGGTGGGTTTTCTGGCTGGATGAATGTACTCAGAACTCTGGAGAATCATGAAGACAGCATGGAACATAAGAGGGCGATGTTGTGTTGGATAACAAGAAAGTCAAATAAAAATACTGTGGATCAGCAACTTGAAGAACAGATGAGAGAAACCATACAGTATTATTTTGAAGTACTGAAAAGAGTTGTAGCTGTTATAAAGTTTTTAAGTGAAAGAGGTTTGGCATTTAGAGATCATGAGATGTGGGGCTCACCAAATAATGGAAATTTCATGGGGGCCATTGAACTTATTGCAGAGTTCGACCCATTTTTACATGAACATCTCGAGAAATGTAAAAATAAAAACGTAAATGCTACTTACCTATCCAAACCCGTGTATGAAGAATTGATAGAAATCATGGGAAAACATGTGCAAGATGAAATTGTGAATCAAATCAACAACCTAGACACCAAATACTACTCTATTATTGTTGACTCTATGCCTGACGTGACACATGTTGACCAGCTGGTAATTGTGGTTCGATACTGCTAGAGAACTGCACATGGTACATAGTCTGCATACCTGTTAATGTTTTTAAAGAGTGCTTGCAGACCTTTCTCCGAGCCCTTCATGTTAGATGCATTATCGTAGGACTGACCACGGATATTTTCAAGTGAAAGCTTATGTTCACCCAGGACTTGTTGTATTTTGTTGAACAAGTTAGGGCAGCACGGTAGCATAGTGGTTAGCACAATTGCTTCACAGCTCCAGGGTCCCAGGTTCGATTCCGGCTTTGGTCACTGTCTGTGCGGAGTCTGCACATCCTCCCCGTGTGTATGTGGGTTTCCTCCGGGTGCTCCGGTTTCCTCCCACAGTCCAAAGATGTGCAGGTTAGGTGGATTGGCCATGATAAATTGCCCTTAGTGGCCAAAATTGCCCTTAGTGTTGGGTGGGGTTATTGGGTTATGGGGATAGGGTGGAGGCGTTGACCTTGGGTAGGGTGCTCTTTCCAAGAGCCGGTGCAGACTCGATGGGCCGAATGGCCTCCTTCTGCACTGTAAAGGGGCTGGTTTAGCACTAAGGGGCTGTTTAGCACACTCGGCTAAATCGGTGGCTTTGAAAGCAGACCACGGCAGGCCAGCAGCACGGTTCAATTCCCGTAACAGCCTCCCCGAACAGGTGCCGGAATGTGGCGACTAGGGGCTTTTCACAGTAACTTCATTTGAAGCCTACTTGTGACAATAAGCGATTTTCATTTTCATTTCCTTGCTCTGCTTCAGTCCTGGTGCGCGCGATTAAGCTTTATTCTTATAAATTTAGAGTACCCAATTCCTTTTTCCAATTAAGGGGCAATTTAGCGTGGCCAATCCACCTACCCTGCACATCTTTGGGTTGTGGGGGTGAAACCCACGCAAACACGAGAGAATGTGCAAACTCCACACAGACAGTGACCCAGAGCCGGGATCGAACCTGGGACCTCAGCGCCGTGAGGCTGCAGGGCTAACCCACTACGCTACCGTGCCACCCTCGCGTGATTAAGCTTTAAGTATGGTGCCCGGAGCGATGCAGTGGTGAGGTCCCAGCATGGTGAGACAATCAGAAGCGACCTGCCAGCGTACTAACATTTTTCCCATGGATGAGTATTTAATGAGCTCTGCAACGAACAATACAGCATCAAAATCCACCAATGCAGCTGGCAGGAAACCCGTCCTTTTCCTCTCCCACCATGCCCCTTAGAGTGCAATTTGGACAATTATCGGCAAGAGGGTACAGTGCTCACTTGCACTAAGTTCCACTAACTTTACTGGTGGAGATTTTATCAAACGGTTCACTGCCCAAAATGAAAGAATTTAAATTTACCTGCCATTTTATCACATCCTCAGGATTTGTCAAAGTGCTTTAGCCAATTAATTGTTTTCTGAAATGCAGTCACTGTCGTCACTCACACAGGTGCAGCCAGTAATCCCGCCCCAGAACGATCCCATAAACAGCAAACTAACAAATGGACAATCTATTTTTAATGGGAATGGTTGAGGGAAGAATGTTGATCAAGACACCAGGAGAATTTCACACTCTACATTCTTTGTGATTTAATTTGTTTTTAAAATAGAACTTTGGTTAGTTGTGTCATTTGAAAAAAACTATTGGGGGAATATAATCAATCCTTCCTTCCTGGGCTTCATTTGCTTTAACTCACCCAGACCAGTGATTAGAAAGTGAAATTAAAATGAAGAATTAATAAGAATGGAGACATGTAAAAGAGAATTGGTAATTTCTCTCAAATGCAAATCACTTGTCTATCGAGGTGCATCGGGAACATGGGTGAATAATTGGTGGAATGACTTTGTGAGAGGACAATTTTGATCGTGAGCAAT
Organism: Scyliorhinus torazame; assembly: GCF_047496885.1. Classification (NCBI taxonomy): domain Eukaryota; kingdom Metazoa; phylum Chordata; class Chondrichthyes; order Carcharhiniformes; family Scyliorhinidae; genus Scyliorhinus; species Scyliorhinus torazame. Next base: position 9,268,430 of record NC_092723.1, read on the forward strand.
CCAGCTCTTTTCGGGGAACTTTAGAGTTGGAAATAACTTCAGATAGCTGACTAGGAATGGAGACCGTGTGGGGCAGAGGGCAGTGACCCTGCCTCCGAGTCTGAGGCTCTGGCGTCAATTCCCACTCCGGGGCGTGAGGGTTGAGGACGGTGCATTCACAATGTGGCCAAACAGGTCAATTATCAATTTGCTAAATCCTTCTGACACACAGCAAAGGCAAAGTGTGAGAGATGTCTGGTCAGCCATGTATTGAAAAGAAATTGGATCCTTTACCATCATTTGGCTCTTTCCAAGGTCCGATGCAGACTCGATGGGCTAAATGGCCTCTTTCTGCACTGTAAATTCTATGTCTATTTCTATCACCATGCATAGCTCCAGGCTGCAGCATGCGTGTCAATGTGCATGTTGTCCCATCTTTCTGAGATGTTGCTCTCCGCTAAGAGGCCAAGACCTTGTCCTTGTCAACTTGGACCAAGTATGTTTCTTTTGTGGGGACCATGAGGTGGATTCCATGTAGAATTTGAACTGGAGCAAGCAGGGGATGTCCAAATAATTGTCCAAATTCCAATCTAAGGGGCATGGTGGGAGAGGAAACGGACGGGTTTCCTGCCATCCACTCTGCACATTGACTTTGTAATTCTGAGACAGGAATAACATTTTCTGTAATATTTCTTGCTGGATCTTGCTGTGTACAAATTGGCTCCCATGTTTCTGACATTACAACAGTGACTTTGGCTGAATGTAATTAATTGGCTGAGACAAAAGATGCTATAAAATGCAGCTCCTTTTCTTTTTAATCTTTTTCTAAATAAGGGAACAATCTGCTATCCATGTTCCTTATGCTTGAAACATGTTCCAGGTTTCTATAATCGGCGTACATTCCAAGAGCTAAATGTGACCAGCTTATGGAACAAGTTCAGACCACAAGAACTCAATGTTATCTCGCTTTACAAATATACACGTGGCCTTTTATCAGTTCTTACTCTTTAAGCTTGACACCTAAAATGTCTAATCGTCAAAATATCAGCTGATGATTATTAAATATAACGTACAATCTGTGTGCCCTTGCATCAGGACTTAGTTACGATGATCTTGTGATGTTTTTAGCCATCTACATTATTTGACTTTTGAACAGTGACAGAGGTCGATGCAGAACAGTATAAAAACAGCCAGAGCATTCACAAATGTCACAGACACCTGGACAGGTACCTGACAAGATGAAGTGGCTGCTGATTACTCTCGCTTGCATCCAGCTCTCTGAATGCTTGATCAGGTAGGCAAATGGGCAGTTCGAATGAAAGGGCAGGTATGCACCATGCAACTGCCCGAAATCTCCAACTCTCGCCAAGAGCCGGGGACATTGGTGGAGGGTCACAGAAAGTAGGGGGAGTTGCCCACTGGAAGTTGAAGCTGAGGTGGGTCAGCGTGTGAAGATTCCACAGAGTCCCGAAGCGCATCCTCGGTCATACGTTCTGTGTCCGACCATCTGGAGAACAGAAGATTTGGGCCATTCATTTCACCTGTACCTACGCAGCCAAATTTCCATTCTTATGTATTGTTTCTTTCTCTTGCATTTTCTATCAAATGTTTTGTACAATTTTATTTCAGATTTCCAGCATCTGCAGGATTTTGCTTTTACACTAGGACCAGTAGTTGATGGTTTTTGGTTCCATTTCCTTTTCATCATTTCCGGATTAAATATTTCCCCATTATCCTCTTAAATAATCCAACGTATCTTTATCAACCTACCTTTCATTTATTGCTTCTGACAACCTCCATCCAAAGCTGTTGCAGAGAAAAGTATAGCATGAGCACTAAATTAGAAACCCCTCGCCAGCTTTGAACCACACGCCAGGTTCTGGCAGTGCGTTCTCCTGGCATTGTTCCTTCAGCATCAGAAATGGGATAACTGGCCTTCTTTCCCACTGCTGTTTGTGGGCTCTTGCTATGCGCAGAGTGGACTGCTGTGTTGGCCAGTTGGACAACCGTGATGGCTCTTCACACACCGACACCGTATTTGTGAACTGCTGTGGAATTTTACCACCGGTGCCTCGATTTTAACCCCTCCTTTGCTGCCAGGTGGAAACTGAGTTTTGGTGGTGGGGTAGTCAATACGGAAAGTGCTGGTCCGAATCTGACCAAATGCCATTTTAAATGCCAGTGGCGAGGATGCCCTCCCCTAGCGGGTGATATCCTGTTTAAATATGCAGGCTGAACTCCAATCACATCATCGGCCGTCAAATCGGCCATTTTAACTTGAAGTCTGAATGAGCGAGAGGTGGTCAGATGTGAGTGGTCAGATCAAGTCCTGCCATGAACTGGAGCAAGGGGCAGAGGCCCAGGAAGGTAGAGTCTTGCCTGTTAACTGTCCACATGATCCAGAATCAAGTTTGCTCTTCCAATTCCCACCGAGAGTCCTTGACCCCCTCTTGCCCTGGGCTTTCCCGAAACCTTTCTCCAGATTTTGAACACCACATGACTGATGACCCCCCCCCCCCCCCCCCCACCCAGCAGACCCCCTTCCTCCCCCTCCAGGCCTCGACATGAGGGCTTGTCACTCTCCTCAGATTCCCCCAGTCCAATGCCCTGATTCCTCCCCAATTTAACATTTTGATCTTGGTGGAAACATTCCAGCTCGCGTACTGTTTTCAAGCAAGCAACTCTGATATTTCTAACCATTGTTACAATGCTACTTTACATTTTTTGTTTGAATGAAAAAGCCGATAGTGCGGGCTGTTCAGAATGTTGATTCCGCTCCTACTATGTGTCTTGTTGATCTTCGCAGGGTCCCCTTGAGGAAAGGGAAATCTGCCCGTCAGGCTCTGAAAGAACGTGGACTTCTTGGTGAATTCCTCAAGAATCACCCACGCAATCCATATTGGAAATATGCTGGACTCCTCAACACCCAGTCCTTGGCTTCAGAGCCACTTTCAAACTACATGGACGTAAGTAATCCTGAAGATTTATGGCGAGACAAAAAGACCAAACTGAAGAAGAGAACTCGGGGTAACTGCACCAATCCCAGTGGGAGTCAGGATCATGCAGGAAATTACACGTGATCACATCATATGACATAAGATCCTGCGGGGTCTGCACAGGGACGGTGTGGAGAGGATGTTTCCTCTCGTGGGAGAATCTAGCACGAAGGGGCCGCTGTTTAAAAATGAGGGGCCACCCATTTGCGACAGAGAGGAGGAGAAATGTTTCCGCTCCCAGGGTTGTGAGTCTTTGAAACTCTTTTCCTGAAAAGAGTATGGAAGCAGAATCTTTGAATATTGTGCGGCAGCGGGAGAAAGATCCTTGACTAACAAGTGGGGGGAATGTTAACGGGGGACGGCGGGAATCCGGAATTGAGGTTACAATCAGATCTGACATGATCCCATTGAATGGCGGAGCAGGCTCGAGGGGCCGAATGGCCTTGTCCAGCTCCTAATTCGTATGTAATCAAAGGAACCATAGACATTTAATGCTGCAAAGCCCTTGAATGCCCGAACATTTGATCACATATGCCTGTCGACCTCCATAGCTTTACATTTGTTCTTCAGAGCACGGCGACTGATTATACAGCTCGCCTGATTCTTTATTCTGCTGAAGGCAATAGAAATTAACATTGTTTTAAACTATCGGCCAATATTGAAATTAGTGTCGTACCACCATCACATTGTACGATCTTGAAGGCAATTGTCAGCGCAGAGGAATTCTCCAGGCTCACAGTTAGGTTATGTGTCATGATAGACAAAATACGTGTCTGCGTGGGCCTCGCCCCCACAACCCAAAAAGATGTGCAGCGCAGGTGAATTGGCCACGCAAAATTGCCCCTTAATTGGAAAAAAGACAAATTGGGTCAAAAAAATGGATAAAATACTGCATTAATATAATTGAAATTATTATGTAGCATTGTAAAAATTCCGAAGGAAAATTAAGAAAAGTAGGTGAACAGTTTTTAATATCTGCTAGAAGATGTTCTGTTTGTGGCAAGTGACCATTAATCTATATTTATATATTCATCTCTAGAAGTCGATAATCAAGGCAGTGACATTATTTTGTATTTATACAGCTGTGTACAGATGTAGAAGAGCATTGACGAATAATTGAGATAGGGAGAGAAACAGCAGGGGGACCAAAGTCACAGTGGAAGAGCTCAGCTTTTCCGTGCTGCTTTTTGGGAGCGGGATAGGGAGACAAAGAGGTTTTGGGCAAAGACCATCAATGAACTGGAATAAAAGGATCGAAAGAAGATCCTTTCGGGCTGGTGTTAATCCTCGGCAGTAAACTGTTGGGCATAGTTGGCAATCCTGCGCAAAGGTCTGGATTGAGGGCCAGATGGATTTTAATGAGTGCTACACATTTGGATGACGCTCGGATGCTTGGCCATTTCTAGCAGTAAGCGACAGCGGGTTGGTGGCATCGTAGATGGGGTTAATTCTCATCAGGTACTGTGCACATCTTCATGGAAAATGAGGTAACATTACATGATCCAGCTCTCTCTCGTGCAATCTCGTGGTAAGAGATGGCCACAGTAAGACGTGTTGCAATAAAAGTTAGTGTTTTCCATAGCCCAGCAGTTCGGCGAACATTCTGGGCAGGATTCTCCGTCCCGCCGCACCCGTTTTCCAGTGCGGCGTGCCCCCGCTTGCAGCGGGATTCTCCATATAAAAGGAAGGGCGTGGGCAGCACGGTGGTGCAGTGGTTAGCATTGCTGCCTTACGACGCCGGGGTCCCAGGTTCGATCCCGGCTCTGGGTCACTGCCCGTGTGGAGTTTGCACATTCTCCCCGTGTTTGCGTGGGTTTCACCCCCACAACCCAAAGATGTGCAGGCTAGGTGGATTGGCCACGCTAAATTGCCCCTTAATTGGAAAAAAACGAATTGGATAAAAAATAAAAATGTTGGATGAAATATTGCATTAATATAATTGAAATTAAAATTCACGGTTGTAAAAAGGAGAGTAGGTAAACAGCTTTTAATATCTGCTAGAATATGTTTTGTTTGTGGCAAGTGACCATTAATCTATATTTATAAATTCATCTCTAGAAGTCGATAATCAAGGCAGTGACATTATTTTGCATTTATACAGCTGTGTACAGATGAAATGAAAATGAAAATTGCTTATTGTCACAAGTAGGCTTCAATGAAGTTACTGTGAAAAGCCCCTAGTCGCCACATTCTGGTGCCTGTTCGGGGAGGCTGGTACAGGAATTGAACCGTGCTGCTGGCCTGTCTTGGACTGCTTTCAAAGCCAACGATTTAGCCCTGTGCTAAACCAGCCCCAGAACATAGGACGTAGAAGAACATTGACGAATAATTGAGACAGGGAGAGAAACAGCAGGGGGCCAAAGTCACAGTGGAAGAGCTCAGCTTTTCCGTGCTGCTTTTTGGGAGCGGGATAGGGAGACAAAGAGGTTTTGGGCAAAGACCATCAATGAACTGGAATAAAAGGATCGAAAGAAGATCCTTTCGGGCTGGTGTTAATCCTCGGCAGTAAACTGTTGGGCATAGTTGGCAATCCTGCGCAAAGGTATGGATTGAGGGCCAGATGGATTTTAATGAGTGCTACACATTTGGATGACGCTCGGATGCTTGGCCATTTCTAGCAGTAAGCGACAGCGGGTTGGTGGCTTCGTAGAAGGGGTTAATTCTAACTAGATACTGTGCACATCATCACAGAAAGTGAGATAACATCACATGGACATACCCCCTCTCGTGCAACCTCGTGGTAAGAGATGGCCACAGTTAGACGTGTTGCAATAAAAGTTAGTGTTTTCCATAGCCCAGCAGTTTGGCGAAGATTCTGGGTGAGGATTCTCCGTCCCGCCGCACCCGTTTTCTGGTGCGGCGTGCCCCCGCTGGCAGCGGGATTCTCCATCCCGGCAGCCAGTCAATAGGGTTTCCCACTGTGGGCACCCCCGTGCCAATGGGAAACCCGTCATCAGGTCATGGGGCTCAGCCCAACAGAACCATGGTTGAGCTGGTGCTGAGGAATCACCAGATATCGCACCACATCAAACCTCGCTGCAAAGACGAGCAGTAAGCAGGGCAGTACGCTGTTATATGTGATGGGTGCTTGTGCGGACAAATCCAAGTCAGGCAGGGTATCGAGGAGGAAAAGGCCACATACAAGGAAGTAGTCAGAGCACTTGGACTGACCACTCCAATCTGAGGGAGAATACCATTGTTGAGCGCACACAATAACAAGGGGGGAGCATTTAAAAAAGACACGCAGGGAAGTGTAGAGACTGTGATTACAGTGACTTAAAAGATGACCGAATCAGAGCCAGAGTTGTTTGTGGTGTGTTGGATGTGGCCTGGTCTGACCACTTGCAGGCGAGAGATGGTCTAAACTTAACAAAGGTTAATCCAACTGAGCAGACAAGCAGAAGTCAGGAAGCAAAATCGATCGGTGAATTGAACCTTCAGGGGGATCAGGTGCTGCCTCAATAAGAGTATGTTAAATTTAAACACAGAATAGCAGTTGTGAGAAATCCAGAGTATCAGGAAGGGCATCCATCGATAGCCCCAGCTAACTATGGTGGGTTCAGTAGCGAAACATAAGTGCAAAGCTTGCCATTTTATACAGAAAGAAGGTCCACCTCCAGGTTGTTTGCAAGAGACCTGCACAGAGTGAGCACAAAGGATGGATGGCACGGTGGCGCAGTGATTAGCACTGCTGCCTCAGGGTGCCGAGGACCTGCGTTCAATTCCGGGTCACTGTCCGTGTGGAGTTTGCACAATCTCCCCGTGTCTGCGTGGTTTTCACCCCCACAAACCCAAAGATCTGCTGGCTAGGTGGATTGACCACACTAATTTGTCCCTTAATTGGGAAAAAAAGAATTGGGTACTCTCACTTTATAGGGTGGGGATGTGGCATAACGGGTTCATTCTAACTGTGCTTTATGCTAATCAGTTACTGTGTGCATCCTCATATGAGGTGATATAAGATCACATGATCTTGTTCTCTCTCTTGTGCAACCTCGTGGTAACCTGCAGCCACAGTTAGATGTGTTCCAATAAAAGTTAGCATTTTACCTAACTCAGCAGTCTCTGTGAATTTTCGGTATTAGTCTGGCAGTATCTAGAATATTACAGGTGGTGTGGGTTGGCTGGGGAGGGGGTGAGGATGGCGTGGGTTGGCTGGGGGTGGGGGGGTGAGGTGGCGTGGGTTGGCTAGGTGGGCGGGGGTGAAGATCGGGAAACCCAATGCCCACTTGCCAGGATAAGAAGATTTTTTTCTGTTTTCGAGTTCAGTCTGAGAGAGAAGAATGTTGTAAATGTCCTACAACTGGGCATCGTGGGCAGCCTGGGGCAGCTGAGGCCCAAACTCTCCATGTGGGGTCCAGAAAAGTACGCTTGTTCCCTCCAGCCCAACTAATGAGTGTTATTTTTTATTAACTTAACTTCAGTGGGCTTACTGACTTCCCAACCATATTACCTGACCAGGAAGCAGTGCAGATCGACCAATCCATAGACCCCAATTTTCAATTATTAATGAGCCTTTTCCAAACACCAACAGAAGCCTCATCTGCCTTGAAACCCAGTGGCAGACTAGCGGGAAGAGTGGGAAATGGAGCCACTCCAGTTTAACTGCTCCATCAATTGGGGAGAGATATCACTCACCCACCGGTTAATTCCCGAAGTATTGATTGTTCTGAGGAGTGGAGATTGTGGTCTGGGATATCGGACTCGTGAAGATCACTCACGAGTGAAGTGAGATGGAAGCGGTGTGAAGATGAGAGTGTGGAAGCTGACAGCTGGCAGGCACGGCAGAGGTGTGGGAATTCAGGAACGTGAGATCCAAAGATCAGCGACAAAGCATTGAACCAACTAAAGTTCATGAACATTGGAGAGGCAGTTGAAAAATCGATACTTAAGACGATGAAGACATTGATTAGCGATTTTGTACCTATGAGGGCAGAGGTGAGGTGAAGTGGGTACCATGAACAGTCTTGGCCAGCCGCATTTAGGATAACAAAATCAGGTCAAAGTTGAGCATAACTCAAAGTAGTACACCACCTGGTTTATCCTGACAGGTGAGAAGGTGGAGGATTGGAGTCAGATTTGCCAGCACGAATCAAAGAAAGGTGCTTTGCCAAACCCAAGGCCTGATGCTGGGCCTGCAGTTGTACAAAGACAGCAACAGCCTGAATTTGGCAATGGGGCCAAAGCAATAGGTATCATTGGTCTATCGTGGAAAATAATGCTGGGCTCAAACACAGGACAAAATCCCCCCTCCGTTCTTCATTGCACGATGTTTGTTCCTGTGATGGGGATTGTCAGGTTCAGCATACAGAGCAAAATCAGGCAGATTCCAGTCTCGGCACGTACTGGTCCTTCCAACCTAATTTGTTCCCATGAACTTCACCTAGGCAGTCCAATAGACTTAAGCATAGGAAGAGGAAAACATCCCGTTGTGCCCACAAGTGCTGAAATGCAACTGTGCAACCTTCAATAAGCTCTAACTTATCTTGTTTCATCCATCAAACTGTCCCTACAGATGTCTTATTTTGGATATATCAGCATTGGAACCCCACCACAGAGCTTTTCTGTGATCTTTGACACTGGCTCATCCAACCTCTGGGTCGCATCAGTTTACTGTTCCAGCCCGTCATGTGGTACGTATTCATAAACATCTTCCCAAGGTTTGTTTTGCATTTTCTCCCAATATGAGCGATTTGGCTACTGATTCAGAAAATGTCCCCAGGACACAATGAATTGATCACAAATTAAAGGACGCATCATTGTACCAAAAATGACTAAGAGTGGGAAATATTTAGTGGGTCCCGATCATCTGAAAATTCAGCAATTTGATTCTATGAGCAGGGTTTTCCAGCCCATCCCACCCGCAGTGTCTTCCGGTCCCGTCAATTGCAAGAGGAAAAATAAATCTAAAACGTGACATCCAGAAAAGAAAATGTCAGTATTTTGGCTATTTGACCAGAGCTGGGAGCTACAGTGATCTCTGCTGGATGACAGAGCAGAGGACAGCAGAAAGAGGGGTCAACATAGGTGTAGTTGGATGACAGGCAGCCCGGAACAATTGCAGATGATCTGCGGTGGATGAGCGAGTACAGTGATAGACACGTGATAGTGACATACCGCAACAATAGATCTCCTGGTGGGAGCAGCAAGACATCTACGAAGGACGCTTAATAAAATAAGCTAATGCTGTCCAATGGTGTGCTCTAATTGTGTGGCCCATGGGTTGTCACTCGGGGAATGAATTTTGAATCCAGCCCACACAGGGTCAGCTGTACTCAATGGGTAGAATTTGCTCTTCTATGACAGAAAGTTGTGAGTTCAAGTCCCATTCCAAAGGTTCGAGCAGAAAAACCTGTGTGACTCTCCAATGCAGTTGTGAGGGAGTACTGCAGTGTTGCAGGTGTCGTCTTCTGAATGAGACTTGAACTGAGGCCTTGGACACCCTGATAAAAGCAAATTACTGCGGATACTGGAATCTGATACAAAGGCAGAAAATGCTGGTCAACCCTAGCAGGTCCAACAGCGTCTGTGGAGAGAGAATGGAGCTGACGTTTTGAGTCTTGATGCCTCTTTGTCAAAGTTTTCATAAAGAGTCATCCAGACTAAAAACGTTAGCTCCCTTCTCTCTCCACAGATGCTGTCAGACCTGCTGAGATTGTCCATCATTTGTTTTTGCCCCGTACACCTCTGAGGCAGAAGTAAAAGATCCCATACCAGTGCTCCAAAAAAGAGAAAGGCAGTTCATTCCAGTGTGCTGGTCGATATTTAACCCTTAACGAACACCACAAAAACAGATTATCAGGGCATTATCACTTTGTCTTTGGTGGGAGCCTGTCTGTGTACAAGGTAGCTGCTGTGTTGCACTACAACACGCTACACCTCATTGGGTGTAAAGCACATCGGCATGTCCTGCGGTTGTGACAGACATTATGCAATTTCACATTGATGGGACAAAGGTGTCCTACATGAAATTAACTTGGGTAATCCAAATTGTTTCTTAGGAATCATGAACGCACAGGACAACACTGCCCAAGTATGAAATTAACTGGCAATTTCACACAGAGTAACTATATGGTGATTGTACGAGGAAATGAAAAATGGTACAATGGTGTATTACAGCAGAGGCCTTTTCCTCGACATCCAACCTGTGCTATACTTAACCCTGTCTGCTTTCGAGAATAATGCTGGTTGCTGACATGTAAAGTGGTTCATTCGCCAGCACCAACATCCCACACTCAAATGAGTGTAAAATTCAACAGAAACAAATGGAGCTACAAATAAAGAATTAGAAGGAATATTTTTGGTAGGATCTGCGCTTGACTCAGTAGTGGAATAAAATAAACAAACCATTAAACGCAATGCCATTTTTACAGAAAACCACAACAAATTCGCACCACGTCAGTCTTCAACTTATCAGGCAACAAACCAACCGCTGACCATTCAGTACGGTTCAGGCAGCATGACTGGAGTCCTGGGCTATGACACAGTCACTGTGAGTATATTGTAACTTTTACTAACAATGTTAATACAAAACACTGTCACAATTCTGATATGGTCCATTCAGGCATGTATTCACTGAATATTAATACCTTCCGCTGTCAGATCCAGGTCTTCATAATGACCAGAAATGTAATTGAACCAGCTGTAATATCCCGCACGGGACCTACGGAGTGGGAATGTTCCCCTTCCCCGTGCTCCTTGCGGAGTACCAGCTCCCCTGATAGGGGTGGGGTATCTCAATTACCCAGTGTATATAAGGTCAGCCAGTAAAGCACTGACCAAGCAGGAAGCCGGTAGGCGTCTACCAGGTAGTGTAAATTTGTGTAAATAAAACTTTGTTCTTATTTCAACTCGGTGTGGAATCCCCATTTCCTTATTAAACCAGCCAAATAAAGACTGTGGCTGCAAAAGCAGATCAGAGGCAGGGAATTCTGCAACTAGTAACATAACTCCTGACTCTTCAAAAGTCTGCCCACTGTCTGCAAGGCTGTCAGGTGTACATTGGAATACTCTTCAATTGTCTGGATGAGTGCAGCTTCAACACTCAGTAAGTTGAAGCCTGCTTTATCAGCAGCCCATTCACCATCTTAAACACCCCCACCCCATGGCCCACCTCCTGGCCAATGCCGCCACTCCCCCCAACCCCGGCAAAGAAACCCCCGGCTGGCGGCACAACTGTCAGCTCACTATGGCGAGGTTGGACACCTTCTGAACCCCCTCTCTCTCCCTCAGCAGCCACGCGCCTGTTTCACAATTTTTAAAAGCACAAAGGATCCTCGCCGTCGGTGAATACCCCAGGTGGAGGTGGAGAATTGGGGAGGCCCCAGAGAATACCGGGTCAAGCCCGCTAATGATATGTCAATGATGTTTACTGCATGTGCGCAGTGGAACGAATTGATGCCACTGTCGAGGCTCCGGAGAATTGTGATTTGGCGTGAAACCACCACCCGCCACAATTTTGGCGTCAAAACCGGTTCTCTGCCCGATCGCGTTTCCCGACTCCGCCGTCAGCCGACGGGGAGTCCCGCCCAATATTGTTTATTGATGATTCTCAGTTTATTAATTCCTCAGAACAAGTTCGCGTTACTCTTTCTTCTAGGTCTCAAACATTGCTGTCACACGGCAGGAATTTGGTTTAAGTAAGACTGAACCTGGAAACTCATTCTCCAATTCTGAATTTGATGGTATTCTCGGTTTGGGCTATCCAAGTATTGCATCATCCTATGTCACACCTGTGTTTGACAACATGATGTCTGAGAATCTGCTGCAACAGGATCTGTTTGCTTTTTACCTGTCCAGGTAGGAGTTCTGAACTTTTTTGCACTTCCATCTCAGTAACAAAATAGGGTGGGGGCCTGAGGTTACAATCAAATCAGACATAATCGAGAGCCTGTTCCTGCTCCTAATTCATTTGTCCACATGTTGTAGCATCCTGGATAAAATGGGGTATTTACTTAAAGTTACTACAGAACCTTCTTTCTTCAAAGCGAAGAATACATAGAAAATAGATATGCAATTGTCTTTCCTTGCCCTTCTTTCATGGAATCTCCAAGGTGCAGATGAGGCCACTTGGCCCATCAAGTTTGCACCAATCCTCTGAAAGAACATCCTACCCAGGCCCACTCCACCACCCTATCCGCGAAACCCCACCTAACCTTTTGGCCACTACAATGCATTTTAGCACGGCTAATCCACCTAACCTGCACATTGTTGGACTGTGGGAGGAAACCGGAGCACCCGGAGGAAACCCACGCAGATATGGGAAGAATGTGCAAACTCCACACAGACAGTCACCCAAGGTGGGAATTGAACCCAGGACCCTGGTACTGTGAGGCAGCAGTGATAACCACCGTGCCACCCTCCTTGCACTGTTCCAGTCAATCTAATGAACTGTTTTCCTATCAGCCAGCCTTTTCATCTTCTGGCGAGGTTCTAAGGACATCCAACTGGATCCCAGTGGAGTAATTCAACTCCTTTAGATTTTATGAATTGAGTTACAGATGCAAGATGGTAAATTGGATAAAAGTATCTTTCAGGGATTTTGGAAAGAACAATACTTAATTCCAACCAACACAGAGAGGACCAAGTGTGGGTTTTTTTTCATTAAGCAAAATACTGACATTGGTCTGATTTCCAATGGTTAATGATGCCACATTGTACAAGCCCAAAATGAAACATCGCTGCTCAGGAATTTCTGCACTTCTGTTTTGTTCATTTCAATATCAGACAGGTCACTGCTGAAATTAACATTCCAGTTGAATTGTTTTACAGAGAGAGTGGTGAGTCCGGAAGTGAAGTTGTTTTTGGTGGAATTGATCCATACCACTACACAGGTGAAATCAACTGGGTGCCTGTCACTCAACAAGGTTACTGGCAAATCAGCGTGGACAGGTGAATGACCATTTTACAACTGCCATGTATTCTTTTACATTCACATTGCACTGAACATTGCAAATCACGCGTTTGATGTGGGAATATTCGAGTGACAGCTGAGTTCTGTGGAACAGCTTTCAGCAGTTAGTGAGAAAGACATGAAACGAGCGAACAAAAGGATACCTTCCAGACCACGAATGGACCGTTGTTTCAATCCAGAAAGCAAAGGGTCAATACATCCGAGGGTAAACTTATTGCAAAAGTTTGCACAAGAGCACTCCCTCAGAGTACTTGGCGAGTGTGCCGATTATCGAATCTGTTTGATTCGCCGTCCATTGTCGGCGGGGTACATAAAATTAGGCAGGGTAGATATTTCCCTTGACTGGAAAGTATAGAACTAGGCGTTAAAGTCTCAGAGTAAGTGGTCAGCTGTTTTGGACTGGAAGAGGAATGTTTTCACTCAAAGAGCTGAGAATCTTTGGCATTAACCCAACGTTGCACATGCTCAGTCATTGAGTATATCCAAGACATAGCTTGATAAGTGTGGTGGTATGTATTCGGGGTAGTACGGTACCTGTGATGCCGAGAGGCTATTGGTAGACAGACACTGGGTCCTGATTGGATCTGCCGCCTGCTGGCTCCACCCAGTAAGGCGGAGTATAAGAGCCCGGGTTCTCCCAGCAGCCGCTTTCTGTAACTAAGCTGCTGGGGAACAAGTCTTGCTTAATAAAGCCTCGATTGACTTCATCACTTCTCGACTCGTGAGTAATTGATTGTGCCACAATAAGATTGTTGCCTGATCAGAAAATGATGGTTATGGGGATAGTACGGAAAGCTGGAACTGAGGTTAAAGGTTTGCTGTAATTTTATTGAATGGGTGATCAGGTTCAAACGGTAGCACTGCCTCCTCCTGCTCATATTTTATGTTCTGATATTATTATAAGGAGGTGGGACAGGTAAGCAAATGATTGGTCAGAAAGGTGGATTTTAATGAGCAGGGTAAAGGAGGAGAGAGATGTAGAGAGGCTGAGAGATTTCGGGAGAGAATGGGTTCAGTTAAGTATTACTGCTTTCCCTCTTTCAGCATCACAATCAATGGACAGGCTGTGGCCTGTAATGGAGGCTGTCAGGCCATCGTTGACACAGGGACTTCTCTGCTCACTGGCCCCAGTGGGGATATCAGCTCTATCCAGCAAGCCATCGGCGCCACTGAAGGTTACTATGGCGGGGTAAGCTTCTATGGAACATCACAGGTTTTTAAATGGTGCCCTTCTCATTTTGTCACATTTAGAAGTTGATGCTTTATTTATTTCAGAGTTCAGATTTTTTATATAAAACTTTTAAACCAAAATGCATCAATCAGTAGTAGACATTGTAACTTCCCTTCCGTTCTTACTTTGCATCACAGACCACTCTTTAGAAGCACAATAATGTAGAATGGGGGGAGAATGGGTAATGAGATGCATTTGTCTCCTGTCTTGCACATTTCACATTTAAGTTTGAACCTAGCCTACAATAAAGGGATAAAAGAAATTCAAGCCTTTGCTGTAAGGACCCGATGTGAAAGGAGTTTGGGCAGTCTTGATCAAATTCCTTCACGGCATGGCGTCTCAGCAGAAACCTTACTCCTAATTTACCACCAATTGGCAATTTCACTCCAAGGGGCCTCAGAGGGTATTTAGTGTCTGCCACATTGGCACAGCATTTGGTGCCATTCTGAGGTCAGGGTTCAGGCACCTTGGTGGGGATGGGCAGAGGGGCCATTTAGTAAACCTGGACCAGTCATAATGGCACCTGGGGAGGGGGGGGCTCTCCCAGGCCATTGGAGACCTCAGGTGGGTCGGGAACAGGAGAGGTTGGCACCCTGGTTCTCCGGCTGGCATCCGGGCACCTTGGCACTGGCACCCTGACCATGCCACCAGGGCACCCTGGCAGTGCCATCATGGGTGACGAGCCCCAGCTGGGCCGGCCTCCGCCCGCTCACCATGGGAACTCGCATTCTACGAAGCCCAGGGGGACATCAATCAGCCACTTACCCAGTCGTCCTGGTGAGGGTTATCACAGTGGCACACTTGGTTTCTGTACGGTGACAGTGGGTGGTATTCCATCATCGATTTTACTAGCTACACAAGTATTTCTTGCAGTATTTCTGAGAACACTCTGCTCACGATCATTGTTCAATACTTCACCTCTTTTACAGTACAACATCAACTGCAACAGTTTGGGCAGTATGCCTAACGTAGTCTTCACGATCAATGGAATCGACTATCCCCTTACTCCATCCCAATACACAATCCAGGTACGTTTTGATTGAATTTGATGAAGCTGACTTTGAACGATTTGGCAATGTTCTCTGACTTCAGCATCCAGTAAAATTGATAGTCAGTTGATTTCAGGAGAAATTAAGGAGAAAATCAATGAAGATGTACAAAATGGTAGGATTAACTAAATATACTATTGTTAGCGAAGAAATACATTTTCATATCAATTGATAATGCAAGGCAGGGAATTTTTGCATGAACTCTTTGGATATGAGTGTCACTGTCAAGGCATTGATTGCCCTTCCTCAGTTGGTCTTGCGAAGGCAGTGGTGAGATATTTCCATAAACCACTGCCGCACCTGTTGTGAAGGTATTCCCAAAGTGAGGCTGGGAAAGGAGTTACACGATTTTGACCCAGCAACAATGAAGGAATGGGAATATGTGTCCAAGTCATGATAGCATGTGACTTGGAGGGGAAGCTGGAGGTGATCGTGCTCGCGACACTCCCTGCTCTCATCCTTCTCGATGACACAGATTTCAGGCTCGAAGCGTGTGGTTGGGGAAGACCTGGCACGTTGCTGTGGTGAATCTTGCCGACGGTGCACGCTGCTGCCGTGGTTCATCATTTGTGGAGGAAATGCGGCCTAAGGGTGTGGATGGGTTTTTGATCACATGGACTGCCTTTGTCCCTGATAGTGTCAAATTATGTTGTCACAACTGCACCCAGAAGTGTGTAGTGCAGAACAGTGGTGGACAGATTAAGAGACCGATGGACCAAATTATTTAAATTTGTGTTGGTTCCATTGGAGAGAAACTTCAGCCAAATTCATTTGAGTATTTATTCCTGTGTGAGGCACAATGGGTGTGATTCCCACCCACCCCCTGTGATGGTGGAGGTGGGCCGCTATTGACGGCAGTGGGCCACCTACTGTCCCAGTGCTGTCAATGGGGTTTCCCATTGTTCACACCCTGCGCTGATGGGGAACCCGCGTTGCAGGGTCATCATCAGTGGTACCGGAGGTTCCTGCTGGTGGAATGGTCGGAAAATCTCACCCTACATGTTTCCCAAGCATCCAGCCTCGAATCATCGGTGATCAAACAAAATTCATCGAATCTTCGCTTTTGTTTGTGGAACATTGCCAATTAACGTTCTTTTTCTAATCTCTCTGACACAAATTTATTTTCTCGGCCATTGTACATCTTGACAAGTTAATTGTGTGAGCGCTCATCTGTGCTTTCAAATGAGAAACTTTAGTTTCTCCTTTAACCTGGAAAGTTACTGGGTGATAATTGACTGGTGGAGATGGCTGCAGTTGACAAAACAAAAATCAAGAGCAGGGGAAATTGTTTTTAGTTCATTAATTTGAGATAACATAATGTGATCCCAATAGAATAAAATATGGAAGCTAGTTTCTTTTTTTTTGATGATACTGACAAAATAACCAGTATTTGCAATGAAGTGGTTCTGGGGAACTAACTCTCACTCCTTGCATTTTTTACAGGAACAAGGTAGCTGTATGAGTGGATTTGAAGGCATGTATCTTCCAGGCTCTGGCGGAGGGCTCTGGATTCTGGGAGATGTCTTCATTGGACCATATTATTCCATCTTTGACAGAGGAAACAATCGTATGGGCTTCGCCACTTCCACCTAATTTAATCTTCCAGGATTTCATTTGAAGTGCAACTTCAAATAAAGCTCTTGCTTCATTTGTCAATGATTTTAAATATTTCCCTCTCCTTCTCGATCCTCTCGTGATAGGGGACAATTTCCCCCCATCTACTCTGTCCAGACCCCTCGTGATTTTGAATATGTCACACATGAAATTTCTCCGTCCGCCATGAACAGAAATGTTTACCGTTCGTGAAGTCGACGATCAAGAACCTTCACATGATTTCATGACCGATGCCTTCACATCTCGGTTTGCAAATTGTTTTGTGGCTTTGCCCATCATTAAAGAATTTTCCCAGTTAATGTTGGTCGGGAAATCCACTCTGCCAGTTTCTAAACTGAGATTGTGACAGTTACCAGCATTGTGATTTTTACACGACTGTGTCGTGAGGTTTTATCCCTGGTGTACACCAGGAATTTTATTCAAATCTTTACTGGGGAACTTTTCTTTCTTTCTTAAGAAATGTAATGACAATAAACTCTGAAGCATTGCAAGCCTATCACTGTTGTCAGTGTCTTCATTCGCTCGGATGGTGGGCTGCACTTCACTTAATTTACAAACACATTAAGCCTCCGGCCTCCTCTGAATAATCTTAGTGAGCTGCCTGAGATTGTCCCATTTCTTTGGCATATGGTTGGGACTTGCCATTTGTTTTAAGCGACCACCAGGAACAACTTGCTACATTACCTGCCCCAATATCAGGCGGCACATAGATTCAGAACCCCTTGGGGCACAGAATATCAGACATTAAAATTAGGCCTCTTTACATCACCACTGCAGGTATAAAATGGATGCGATGTGGCCCAATTTCCAGAAATCTAAAGTCACCTGTTCCTCTGCAACATGCTGCACCGAGTATGTTGTGCCTCAAGTTGCTTCTCTGCTGCAGTTTAATGTTCGAATTTGCATAAAATGTCTTCCTTTTTGTCATTTCTGTGACTTTGTGATGTCCGACTGTCTCACTCCTGGATTTGGTGACTGTTGCAGCTCAAGCACAAGCTGTACACAGTGAACAATGGAACAGAGGACATGGGAGCAGGAATAAGCCATTCGGCCCTTCAAACCTGCTCCACCTTCAATAAGATCATGGCTGATCTGGTTGTGATCTCAATCTCACTCTTTGTCTGCCTTATGACCCTTGACTCCCTCGTCTGTTAAAAAATCTGTCTATCTCTGTATAGAATACAGAGCTGCCAGAGTTCCCTGCGGAAGGGGATTTCGCAGACTAATGACACCCTGAAAGGAAAAAAGTCTTCAGTCTTAAAAGGGAGACCTCTTATCCTTAAGCTGTGTCCCCTTGTTCTCATTGCTCCCAAGAGTGAAAAGACCCTGGTGGTACCTAGCCTTGCAAGTCCTTTCAGGATCTGAGATGTTTCAATAAGATCACCTTTCACTCTTCGAAACTCCAATGAGTATGGACACAACTGGTTCAACCTTTCTTCACAGGATAAGCCCTTCATCCCAGGAAAGAGTCCAGCGAACCTTCTCTGTGCAGCTTCTAATGCATTGATATCTTTATTCAAATAAGGAGGCCAAAACTACACACAGTAGCCCAAATGAGGTACAGTTGCAGTAAAAATTCCCTATTTTTCTTTTCCATTCCTCATTCAATAAATGGCGACATTCCATTTACCTTCTTCATCTCTTGCTGCAACTGCAGACTAACGTGCTGTGATTCGTTTACCAGGACACCCAGATCCCTCTGTACTGCTCAGTTTTGAAATCTCCCTCCATTTAAATAGCGTTCTGCTTCTTTATTCTTCCTGCCAAAGTGGACAAGTTTAGATTTTCCCACATTACACTCCACCTCCCAAGTCTTTGCCCACTTATTTAACCAGTGCTTGTCTCTTTGAAAACTCTCTGCCCCCTCTGTAAATTAGCTAGCATGCCTTTGGTTCCTTCATCCAAATCATTGATGTAGATTGTAAAACATTGAGGCCCTAGCACTTATCCATGTGGCATTCCACTGGTTTTCCAACCCCAAAAATATATATTTGTCCCCATTCTCTGCTTCTTGTTCGCTGGCTAATTTGTATCTCTGATAATATGTTCCCTTATTCTGTGGTGTAACCTTTGTTGTGGCACTTTATCAGATGCCTTTTGGAAATGCAAAGTAAAGCACATCTACAGGTCCTCCTTTATCTACCTTGCTTGTTATTTCCTTAAAAAAGCCCTCAAGTAAATTAGCTAAACGTGATTTCCATTTCACAAGCGCATGTTGACTCTACCATAAGACCATAAGACATAGCAGCAGAATTAGGCCACTCGGCCCATCGAGTCTGCTCCGCCATTCAATCTTGGCTGATATTTTTCTCATCCCCATTCTCCTGCTTTCTCCCCATAACCCCCGGATTCCCTTATCAATCAGGAACCTAAACATCTTTGTCTTAAAGACACTCAGTGATTTGGCCTCCACAGCCTTCTGCGGCAAAGAGTTCCACAGATTCACCACCCTCTGGCTGAAGAAATGTTTCCTTGTTTTAGAGGATCGGCCCTTTAGCCTGAGATTGTGCCCTCTGGTTCTAGTTTTTCCTACAAGTAGAAACATCTCCTCCACGTCCACTCTATCCAGGCCTTGCAGTATCTTTAAAGTTTCAATAAGATCTCCCCCCCATCCTTCTAAGCTCCAACGAGTACAGACCCAGAGTCCTCAACCGTTCCTCATACGACAAGCATTTCATTCCAGGGATCATTCTTGTGAACCTCGGCTGGACCCTTTCCAAGGCCAGAACTTCCTTCCTTAGATACGGGGCCCAAAACCGCTCACAATACTCCAAATGGGGTCTGACCACAGCCTTATACAGTCTCAGAAGTACATCCCTGCTCTTGTATTCTAGCCCTCTTGAATGAATGCTAACATTGCACTTGCCTTCCTAACTGCCGAGTGAAGATCCAAATCAGATTATTACTTTCTCTGTGTCCTGACATAGCCTTCTTAATAATTTCCAAGAAGTTCCCCCGGGACAGACGTTAGGTTAACTGGCCTGTGGTTACCTGCTTTCTGCCTCCTTCCTTTCTTCAATAAAAGTCTTACATTAGCTACTTTCCAATCCACTGTGTTACAACACCCTGGACCAGTGTACGGGAAACTCCAGCCCTACTTGACCCAGAGTCGCAATACGGTTTAAATGAACTTTTATTTTGAATCACCCGAGGTCTTCGGCTGCCCAAAAACTACAGTCACCAGGTTTGTAAATGTAAACACAATTAACTTTTTATTGTTGACAGTAACAATAATTAAATAGGCAACAAATACAACTTGTTAACTACTAACTAATCTCTAACTCTCCCCCCTCCACTTTTAGCTCGCCCCAACCTCTACACCCACACACACACAAACAAACACAGAGGGGACAGAGGGGTGTAATATAATGATGAGAGTAAAAGGATAAGAGTCTTTGTGTCGGATGGACATCTTCCAGCTAGTTTCTTCTTCACTCTCAGCTTTCAGATGGGTTATCTTTTCTTTCAGCTTGTAATGTTTTCACTGTAGACTCACAGGAATAACAGGCAGCTAGAGAGAGAGTGAGAGAGAGAGAGATGGAGAGAGAGAGTGAGAGAGAGAAATAGGCAGCTTCATCCCCTAAGGTCTCGAAGCTGCTACTTTCAGATCGTAATCAGCAGAATAGAGAGAGAGAGCTGCTGCCGTCTTAAGGGTCCAGTGGATTCTCTTAGGTTTTGCAGTAACTTCACTGCAGTGTTAATTTAAGCCTACCTGTGACACTAATAAAGATTATTATTATTGTTACGTCTTCATTTTGAAAAAAATAAATTTAGAGTACCCAATTCATTTTTTCCAATTAAGGGGCAATTTAGCGAGGCCTATCCACCTAGCCTGCACATCTTTGGGCTGTGGGGGCGAAACCCACGCGGACACGGGGAGAATGTGCAAACTCCACACGGACAGTGACCCAGAGCCAGGATCGAACCTGGGACCTCGGCGCTGTGAGACTGCAGGGCTAACCCACTGCGCCACCGTGCTGCCCATTGTTATGTCTTCATTAACAAGCCATGGACCAAAAGTAATAAAGACAAAATAAAAGAAATAGGAACTAAGAGAATCAACAGGAAGGGATCATACATCTGGTACCCTTCGAAAACTAAGGAATTTTGGAAGATTTTCCCCAAAATATTCATTATCTCTACAGACAAATCTCTTCAGACCCTAGGATGGGGGCCATCTGGGGCCGTGAAGTTGTCAGCCTTTAGGTGTGATGTTTCTCCTGGCACCTTTGCCCCAGTGATGTCAATTGTTTTAAGTTTTTCCCTCCCTTTCACCTTTCTATTTCAAGTATCTTTGGGAAGTTTTTGAAGTCTTGTACAGTAAACATGGACACAAAAGGCAGGCTTCTCTGTCAGCTGACGCTGAAATCGCGAAACATGATTGGGCGGTGAATACGTTCGGACCCAAAATCGCATCAGGCTCCAATTTGACGCCAAATTGCAATTCTCCGTCACCTCGACAGCGACGTCAATGTGGCCCGGAATGCACGTACAGTAATCTCCGTTTGCATGTCGATAGCGTGTCCGACCCGGTATTTTCCGGGACCTCCGCGATTCTCCGCCTTCAATGGGCCGAGTTCCCGGCGGCGAGATTCACTTGTGCTTTGAAAAATGGGGAAACCGCCGACTTGGCAGATGGGGGAGAGAGGGGGTAGGGAGAGGGGGTAGGACACAGAGAGGTGGTAGGTTAGGGGGGGGGGCCCTGCCAGGCCTGGGGAGGAGGGGGTTGATGGGGAACTGGCCAAATGGCCGGGGTGACCCCCATGGGACTTGGGCAGTGTCCAGTCAAAGATCGCCATTGCCACGGTCTGCAAGGCAGCTATCTTCCTGTGCACCCCTCTGACCACCCCCTGTTTCTGCAGATTGACACCGACCATATGGGTTCCCCCAGCATCCCACCCAGGCTCCCAACCCTTCGCCATATCCCCCCACCTGGGCGCCACCTGCCGGTAGGAATCAGAAGGCCATGGAGCAGAGCGTGCCACTGTGCCAGTCGACGGTACCCATGGCATCAGGGATGGGCGCCAAGGACAGAGTCCCCACAGTGCCGGGCAACGACAGGGCCAGGGGTGCGAAGGTGGGGGTGGGGACATGCCGGGGGGGTGGGGGGGTGCCGGGGGGGGTAGAGCACGCGGTGCCAACCAGGGCCACCATGTAACCTGTTGGACCTTTTTGGGCTCGAGGGTCCGCACCACGCTAACATGTCGGCCATTCACCCCTCGCAGAAAATGGATATTGTAATTCAACCAGCAATGGTGGCCTTCCTCCTCGTCACCGCACCCCTGCGGGATGCCATGCGCTGTACGAACTGGAGCTGCTCGAGGAGGAGGAAGCTACAGCAGAGGAGAGGGTGGCAGCCGCCCAGGATGGAGAGCGAGTGCCCAACAGACCAGGTAGGAGGAGGTGCCACAAGAGGCCTTGTGTGTACCGCAACGCCTGTCATTCGAGGACCTGCCGGTCGAAGACTCCGGCTGAGCAGGGAGACAATGCGTCACATCTGCCAGATCATGGCGCACCTGACATCGCGGGGGTATGGGGGAGGGCACCTGCTCCCGGTGGCCATCGAGGTGATGTTCGCCCTGAAACGTTATGCCACGGGTCCTTTTAGGCACCGGGTGGGGACCTGTCCAGGATCTCACAGGCCTTGGTGCACAGGTGCATCCGCGCCATCACAAAGTCCCTATGTGGCCAGGCGGCTCAATACATCCACTTCATTGAGGAGCGATCCCACCAGGTTGCCCGGGCAGCAGGGTTCGTCACCATCAATGGGATGCCCCAGGTCCAGACGGTGATCGATGGGATGCTTTTCCCCCAGGACCACCTGCAGACGACAGGCGGCTCTACACCAACCAAAAGGGGTTCCACTCGATGAATATGCAGCTGATATGGGACCATCAGCTGCGCATCATACACGTCTGTGCCCAATTCCCAGGCAGTGTGTGATGCCTTCATCCTGGCACCCTCAACGATTGCTGACATGTTTGAGGCCCCCCCACCCCCGGCTGAGGGGCTGGTCCCTGGGTGACAGGGGTTATCCACTGTGGTTGTGGATGATGACATCTCCCCGGAGGCCATGGACCGATGCGGCGACCCGCTGGAATGATGCCCATACAGCAACCCCGGGCGTGATCGAGCGGCGCTTCGGCCTCCTGGGCATTTGCGTGGACCTTTCTGGAAGGGGTTGTGAGGATGGGCAGGACATGGGGCCCAGGCTGCCACGAAATGTGCCCCAGGACCAACGTGCATGGGATGCTCTGATCGTCTCCATGTTCACCAACTGGAGTGGGAGTATTGGCCTTGGGCAAGGACATTGCACCCCACCCCCACACACCTCCCTCCAGCCCCTCCACCCCACCTGCAACCCTGTCTGGGATAGATACCTGCCACACTACGGCGTGCAGGCCCTGGGTTGGCAGTAACAACGGGTCTGGTCCATGGGATGGAGGATAATGACAACCCGCTCTGCGATGAGCTCTGGTGCTCCACATCGTATGTCAGCGTCTCACTCCAGCCCACGGGAGCACTTTCCACCATCCACCTGGGTGATCCCTGCATGCGAGCTGGCCATTCCATCACAGGGTACCATCGAATCCCTGGGGCGACAGTGATGGGGACGGTCGGGTGCAGAGCCCAGGCCACCCACAATGTCCGCCCATTCCTCCCCACCCCTCCCCGGCCAGCCCAGACCAGCCCACCCCTCACAGCCTTCTGACAGAGCACCGAGGCAGGTTGTAACAGCGTGGACAATGTGCCAACATATATACAGATTTGTGCACTTGCCTCTATGACTAAACTGTGCCCTGCACCCGTGCCAACCTAACTGGTGTCTAACTTTCTGGCCTTACAGGCCCTAACACTGTGGATTTGTTTCCCAGACGGTGCAGCGGGAGTGGAGGCAACCTGCTGTGATTCCCGCCCTGTGACCTGGGTCCCTGTTGGCGGGCGTCTTCTGGGGCGACTGGGCCTGAATGGGCCCGGCTGCTGCTCAGGCACCCCAGGTGATGTTGTGCCTCTCTGTTCTGCCCGCTGCCCACCAGATGCACCAGGGACAGGAGGCGGTGTATCCGAGATGCTGCGGTGTTCCTGCACCTCCCCTGCGGTAGTCACCGGCACGGGTCCTGCCACCTCCTCCTCCCTCGGGGTGCCCGATGGCCCCCAGGCTACTCCATGGCATGCTGGAGCGAGTGGAACTGTCCTCTGAGGCTCCCCCGCCACCTGCCGCTGCCCCCTCTGTTTGTGACCAGAGTCTGCATGTTCGCGGCCATGGAGCACTGGGAGTGGAGCATCTCTGTCTGGGACTGCGCCACATCACACACTGACTGTGCCACCACCTTCTGGGTTTGTGGCACATCAGCCAGCGCCTGCACCATCTCCCTCTGGGACTGGGCCACCTTCCTCTGAGTCTGCGCCACATCGGACAGCACCTTGGCAATGCCTCCGACATTCCCAGCCATGGCCTGCTGTGACCGGGCCACGCTCTGGAGCGCCGCTGCCATTTCCAGGTGGCTCTGGCACATGGTTTCCTGTGAGGCGGCAACATTGTCATTGTTACCTTCTGGTGCTTGGCCGGACGGTATTAGGGCATTAGAGAACGTCTAGTTCGTGACTAGTTGAACGTTTATTGTTGAACAATAACATGGTTCAGCCAACAATAAGAAAACTATCAAAATCTACTAACTATAAATTACTATTATAGATGATCTCTGAGCGACTACAACTCCGGAGGAGGTGGTGGAAGCAGGGACGATAGTGACGTTTAAGGGGCATCTTGACAAATACATGAATAGGATGGGAATAGAGGGATACGGACTCCGGAAGTGCAGAAGGTTTTAGTGTCGACGGGCAGCATGGCCGGCACAGGCTTGGAGGGCCGAAGGGCCTGTTCCTGTGCTGTACTTTTCTTTGTTCTTTGTTCTGTGACTATCCACTCCGACGACTATCTCCAGACTCCCCGGGTAACAGTGTTACATGGTTGTTCACTGCTGCCACCTGCTGATTGGAGCTCGTACCTATTAATATTTACATGATTGCTAATGCATATCACCAAGTCAGTGTCATCCCCAGACACGAGCTCTGGGGTCTGGGGCGGAGGGCTGGCGTCCGAGCTGCCCTCAACATCGCTGCTCGGCTCAGGGGCGAGGCTCCAGCTCCGGCTCCGGCTGGGGGTGGGGAACGCCAGATGGACCCGCCCCATCTCCGGCAGGTCCTGAAAGACACAAGACAAGACACATGATTGGACCGTGGGCCGGGGAGGGAGTGCGGGTGGTGTGGGGCTGACGGAGGGGGAGAGGTTGGTGTGGGGGTGAGGGTGGTGTAGGAGTTGTGTGGGGGTGAGGGTGGGGATGAGGGTGGTGTGAGGGTGGTGTGGGGGTATGGGGGAGGTGAGGGTGGTGTGGGGGTGGGGGTTGTGTGGGGGTGAAGGTGGGGATGAGGGTGGTGTGAGGGTGAGAGGGTGATGAGGGTGGTGTGGGGGTCATGGTGGTGTGAGGGTGAGGATGGGGTTGAGGGTGGTGTGGGGATCAGGGTGATAGTGAGGGTGAGGGTGATGGTGAAGGTGGTGTGAGGGTGGTGTTGGGTGGGGGTGAGGGGGGTGAGGGTGGTGTGGGGATGAATGTGGTGAGGGTGAGGATGAGAGTGAGGGTGGTGTAAGGGCGGTGTGGGGTAGGGGGGATTCACACACGTGTCACGGGGAACCACAACTCAGCAGGGTCTCACTTCCTCGCCCGCGGCCGAACTCCACCTCAATGTCCTCCCTTTCCTCTGCTCAGCCGCAGTGAGGGAGTCTGCACGTTCTCCCCGTGTCTGCGTGGGTTTCCTCCGGGTGCTCCGGTTTCCTCCCACAGTCCAAAGATGTGCAGGTTAGGTGGATTGGCCATGCTAAATTGTCCCTTAGCATCAATAAAAGGTTAGGTAGGGTTACTGGGATAGGGTGGAGGTGTGGGTTTAAGTAGGGTGCTCTTTCCAAGGGCCGGTGCAGACTCGATGGGCTGAATGGCCTCCTTCAGTATTGTAAATGCTACAATTCTGTGATTCTATGAATAAATCCTGTCTCAATGCTCATTACTAGGCCTGGAATAGCTTGTCCCTGGGTGTCTCAAGGTTGTACTGCTGTAATAAATTGTCCTACATGCATTCTCTGAACTTATTTTCCATTCTACCTTTTCCAATATGATTTGTCCAATCTACCTGTAGTTTAAACCTACCCGTGGTTATTGCACTGCCTTCCTACCATCTCCATGTGGTTCTTCCTATTTATCCGATCCTACATGGCAACTATTGTTAGGGAACCTATAAGCTAAGATCCCGGCAGATATTTTTTGAGCATGCCAAATTAGAGAGGAAAGCTTGACGTACTGATCATAGCCCCCAGTTTTTGGTTTCTGAAATGTGAAGAAACCTACTGATCCCAGTAGCATAGAATTCCTGTAACACTCCTGGGATTTAAAAATAAATGGAAACTAAGGAGCTGGTCAGTGACTTCAGGAAACAAAGTATCGTGCACACCCCTGTCAGCATCAACGGGGTCGAGGTGGAGATGGTCGACAGCTTCAAATTCCTCGGTGTGCATATCACCAACAATCTGTCCTGGTCCACCCACGTCGCCGCTACCACTAAGAAAGCACAACAGCGCCTATACGTCCTCAGGAAACGAAGGAAATTCGGCATGCCTACATTGAATTTTACCAATTTTAACATTTGCACCATAGGAAAGAACCTATCTGTCTTCATCACAGCCTGGGAGAGCAACTGCTCGACCCAAGACCTTAAGAAACTACAGAGAGTGGTGAACACCGCCCAGTCCATCACCCAAACCTGCCTCTCATCCATTGACTCCATCTACACTGCCTATTGCCTTGGGGAAATGGGCAGCATAATCAAAGACCTCTGCCACCTGGGTTATTCTCTCTTCCAGCCCCTTCCATCGGGCAGGAGATACAGAAGTCTGAGAACACGCACTAATAGGTTCAAAAATTGTTACCAGATTCCTTTACCATAGAATTTACAATGCAGAAGGAGGCCATTTGGCCCATTGAGTCTGCACTGCCTCTTGGAAAGGACACCCTATTTAAGCCCATGGCTCCACCTTATCCCCTCTAACCCAGTAACCCCAACCTAAACTTTTGGACACTAAGGGGCAATTTAGAATAGCCAATCCACCCAACCTGCACATCTTTGGACTGTGGGAGGAAACCGGAGCACCCGGAGGAAACCCACACAGACACGGGGAGAAAGTGCAAACTCCACACAGCCAGTCACCCGAAGCCGGAATTGAACTCGAGACCCTGGAGCTGAGGTAGAAGTGCTAACAACAGTGCCACCATGCCTGAATGATCCTCCTATGGACTGAATTGATCTCTGCTCACATCTTCTCTACTGTGTAGTAATATACTCTGTATGCTTCACCCGATGTCTGTGTCAATATATTTACATTGTGTATTTATTGTACGTCTTATTTTTTTTCATGTATGGAATGATCTGTCTGGCTGCACACAGAAGAATACTTTTCACTGTACCTCGGTACACGTGGCAATAAACGCAAATCCAAATCAAACATTTATTAACAAGAGGAAAAACAACTTCAGCACATAGGATTACAGTAACAACGTAAAAAACAGTCTTACAAAACATCCCTCACAAAAAAGCCTTCTTGAAAATAATCCACAAGTATATACCTTCTTGGCAACATGTGATTTTAGATTTTTAACTCTAAAATCCAGTAATGTTATCCAAGGCAGCACTGCTGTCACTTTTGTACAGGTACAACACACAAAATCTCACCCACTTCCACTTTGCTGTGGAAATCCAAGAATATTCTGAAACAAGACGGATTTCTGCAATAAAGACTCTTCTGGCTTGACTGTATGGTATGGCTGATTCAAACTTCATTCCTTCTCACCGCATAAAGTTGTTTCCAAGAGGTCTTTCCCACTCAACCAACATAATTTCGCTCAACATCTTTATTCATATATATTTTTACCCTTTCATCTTTGATTCCACTAGCCTCAGCACTCCTTTTAACTGACATTTTCCAAAATATAAATACCTTTCATGTTTTTCCTAGTGTCTTCCCTTCCAGGTCAAGTAAAATTTAGTAATGTTCTTTTGTTTACTTATGACATCTTTCTAAACTGTAAAAGCCTCTTACCCTCCTTTGGAATTTAACAGCTGAAAAGCTAAGTCCCTCTCCATATTCTAATGCAAATTTCTAAAATCAAACTATACGCTTATATATCAAGTCTACCATAGGTTCTCATTACAGATACATGCATTTAGCACCTCTATTTCCTTTCCTGCTCAACTCTCCCAGACAAGTTGGCTCCATTAACCTTTCCACAGGTTAATTACATCACACACACACACCATTCTTTATAGAATAACACAATATTCCCCCAAAATATGTTTAAAAACTATCCAAACTGATTCATAGGCCTTTGAGTCATCGACATCTCTCACTCCTATACTATTGACATCCTTTATTAACAGTGCTACCCTACCACCTATTCCTGGCTTCTTGCCTTTCCAAAAGGTCAAATTACCTTCCATGTCCATGTCCCAGGCTCTTGGTCACCTTGAAACCATGTCTTTGTGTTGGCTATCAGGTTGTACATATTATTTTTATCTGTGCTAACAGTGATCCATTTTGGTCCCAATGCTGTATGCATTCAGATACAGCACCTTTAACTCTGTCTATTTTTATCATTTTTAAAATGTCAGGTCTTATCCGCTAATCATTACATTTGTACTCCTTCCCTGCCACACTCTGGTTATCTTTATGCAAACTGCTATCTTGCTCCATCACCTCATTATTCCCCTTTGATTTACTGCATCTCCCCCCCCACACGATGCCCTCTCCCCCACTACATGAATTGAATATCTCTCTGCCACTTTAATTATATGATTCATCAGAACACTGGTCCCAGCAGAGTTCAGGTGAACACTTTCCTGTTTGTACAGTCCCCAATTTCCCCAGTACTGATGCTAGTGACGCATTCATCAAACATCCACTTTCCCCACACCAGTTTTTGAGCCATACATTCATCTCTCTAATCTTTTTCACCCTGCACCAATTTTCTCATGGCTCAGGAAGTAATCCAGAGATTAATATGCTTTTTAATTTAGCCCCTAGCTGCTTATCATTCTTCAGCAGTACCTCTTTTATGGTCCTATTTATATCATTGGTAACAATGTAGACAACAACTGGATCACGCTCCTCCCACTGACTCGATGGGCTGAATGGCCTCCTTGTGCACTGTATATTCTATTCTATTCTATTATCCCATTGCAAGTTTCTCTCCAGCCCAGAGCATATATCTCTAACCCTGGCACTGGGTAGGCAACAAGATTCAGGCTCTCAGCTACAGAGAACTGTATCAATCCCCCCCCCCCCCCCCTGACTATACAACCCCTTGCTCTCTTTACACTCATGTTAACCCCCTCCACTTGAATGGTGTCCTGTGCCAGGGTGCCAAGGCCAATTTGCTCATCCACCCTGCACCCACCCACCATTTGCATGCCCATAAACTTCAATAGTCTCAAATCTATTGGACAATTGCTATTGGTTGAGATTCCTTCCGCTTCTACGTTCTCGATTCCCTCACCTGCCTCGTTTGTCTGACCACTGACCAAATCAGAAGACCCTAACCAAAGGGGTGTGACCACCTCATGGAACAAAGTAACTTTCCCCCTCTCTGATGCATCACGAGTGTTGCTGTGCCTCTAATAACTCAATGAATCTAAGCTGAAGCTCCTGAAGCCATCGACACTTTCGACAGGTGTGTTTGGCCTTTGGGCCACACTGGTGCCAAGGAGTACCCACATTTTGCAATCGCAACACTTCACCTGCTATCTAAATGATATGGTATTTAATTTAGGGTTATTTTCTTCATCATTTTATACTTAATAAACCATACTACTCCGGTAAATTTCACTACTGCTAATAAACCTTACTATGAAAACTTACAATAATAGATTACGCACATTTTGAAAAATAAATGAGTGAAATACTCGCCAGATTTTCTACCTGTACCCCTCCTCCCTCAGCGCACTGAATTCCCTTACTTACCAAGTTCCAAAATCCACACTCCATGACTAGCTACACTCAAGTGACCAGTGCTGTCTTTGATTTTGCTTATTTCATCTGCTTAGTAAGACCACCTATATTGATAACAGCTTTAATTCTACAGAGTGGAGTCAACACTGCTGGTTAGAGAAACTAGTCCAAACTATCAACATCCAGGGGGTTATCATTGACCACAAACTGAACTGGACTAGCCATATAAATGCTGTGGCTACCAGAGCAGGTCAGAGGCCAGGAATCCTGCAGTGAGTAACTCACCTCCTGACCCCCGCAAAGCCTGTCCACCGCCTGCAAGGCACAAGTCAGGAGTGTGATGGAATACTCCCTACTTGCCTGAATGAATGCAGCTCCAACAACACTCAAGAAGCTCAACACCATCCAGGACAAAGCAGCCCACTTGATTGGCACCCCTCCTACAAACATTTTCTCCCTCTACCACCGACGCACAGCAGCAGCCGTGTGCACCATCTACAAGATGCACTGCAGGAACTCACCACAGCTCATTTGGCACCACCTTCCAAACCCACGACCACTGCCGTCTAGAAGGACAAGGGTCGCAGATACATTGGAACCCCACCACCTGGAGGTTCCCCCCCAAGTGTCTCACCATCCCGACTTGGAAATATATCGCCGACCCTTCACTGTCACTGGGTCAAAATCCTGGAACTCCCTCCCTAACAGCACGGTGGATGAACCTATACCTCAAGGACTGCAGCGGTTCAAGAAGGCAGCTCACCACCACCTTTTGAAGGGCAACTAGGGATGGGCAATAAATGCTGAGCTAGCCAGCGACACCCACATCCCATAAATGAATTGTTAAAAAGTAAGGAGTTGGAATGAAGTAGCAGTTTGTGCTTGTGTCCATTCTCAATGGAGTGTATGAAGATTAAACTGTGGAAATGTTCCAAAATGGATAAGACATTCAGCAGACTTGCAGCATCTAGTTAGAGGGAGGACATTCTATGGCGGGACAGGATGTACCAGGTTGGCGTCAAGGGGTTTGCGCCCAGCTTTATATGTGCTTCCTTTCTGAACTATATCCATCACTCGTGGGCAGTACTGCTGGAATTTACAGCTGTAATCACCTCTTGCCATACGCTGGATGGGCAACATCCTTTAGTCAATTCCTTCCATCGCGAGGAAAAAGTAAATCTCTTGTTCCCACTCCCAGCAGAAGCTGTTCAGTTCCCTCATCACAAAGCAGTACATCCATATGTGAACATGTTTGACATATCCATGCCGGGGGTCTGTTTAATTCAATCACTTATTGTTCCTCCTCGGTAAAAATGTCAGGCATGAGAATTAACAAAGAAAAGAAAAAATTACTTTCATTTCTATAGTGTTCTTCTCATAGCAGCAGAACCCCTTTCATATTGCCAGGTCTAACACTAGCCCCCCCCCCGCACCTCCATGCTCCCCTGCGCCCCCGCCCCCCCCCAACCCCCCCCCCCCCCCCCCCCCCCACCAACTATGGTGAATGCATCTCAAAAGCTTTTCTTCACATAACTCACAACTAAGGGGGAATACAAACTTTTCAAGGTCAAAATTTATACCTGTCTCAGGTAGAGAAATAAAAGTCATGTGAAACCATATCAATATTCTTACACCACTGAGCCTTGGCTGACACTCTCGAGCAAGTTTGAGGTTTCGGAGATGAATCCTGCCTCAACCGGCTGAATTGCTAAAGTCCCAGATTCACCAGCCCACCAGAGTGTTACAATTTCCGGCAATATCTTGGAGGCCTGTGCTCCCGCCCTCACAAAACCCACTGTCATGTTTGTTATGATGACAGGAATTGCACGATTTGCCCATAAGGGCTTGTGCAAACACATTGTGGGGCCATTTATTAACTCCAGGCACATGTGTACAGATAAACGTGGAGAGAAAGGTGGAAAACACTAACTGCAGTGCTGCCTGTGTGCTCTACTTAAATAGAAAAGTTACGCTAAAACTGGATTGCACGGCACACTTGCTTTTCGTGATGTGATATTGCAATCTCTTAAAGGCATATTACAACACTCACTGACCTTCGAATTAGCCCCAACAGGAAAGTGGTTCATAAAGAAGTGGCCACAGAACCTCGGGATGATTGGCCACCGTGGGTTTCAGGAAAATAATGACAAGTGTATTCATTCCAAACAGCCAGAAAATTACAGGTTCAACTAACTTTGTCACCATGGAATTGGAGACGTTTTTCTTTCTTCGGAGCTCTGCATTGAATACTACCCGATAAAAATATGGGTCATAATTGGTCAGGATTAACGCTGACAACAGCAGTCCCACCGACACTGCCAAAAACAGTGAGTGAACCGGCTTCAGTGGTCAGCAGGAGCTGTGGCCACATTTGCATGCAATAAATTCACTGTCACTGGGCCCGTCACCCCCATGAACAATGGCCTCCCGGATCCTCACTCGGCATGTCCCTCACTCAGCATACCCCTCACTCGACATACCCCTCACTCGGCATACCCCTCACCCAGCATACCCCTCACTTGACATACCCCTCACCCAGCATACCCCTCACTCGGCATACCCCTCACCCAGCATACCCCTCACTCGACATACCCCTCACCCAGCATACCCCTCACTCGACATACCCCTCACCCAGCATACCCCTCACTCAACATACCCCTCACCCAGCATACCCCTCACTCAGCATACCCCTCACTCGCCATATCCCTCACTCGACATACCCCTCACCCAGCATACCCCTCACTCGACATACCCCTCACCCAGCATACCCCTCACTCGACATACCCCTCACCCAGCATACCCCTCACTCTGCATACCCCTCACGCAGCATACCCCTCACTCGACATACCCCTCACCCAGCATACCCCTCACTCGACATACCCCTCACCCAGCATACCCCTCACTCGACATACCCCTCACCCAGCATACCCCTCACCCAGCATACCCCTCACTCGCCATATCCCTCACTCGACATACCCCTCACCCAGCATACCCCTCACTCAACATACCCCTCACTCGACAGACCCCTCACTCGGCATACCCCTCACTCGACATACCCCTCACCCAGCATACCCCTCACTCGGCATACCCCTCACCCAGCATACCCCTCACTCGACATACCCCTCACCCAGCATACCCCTCACCCAGCATACCCTCACCCAGCATACCCCTCACTCGACATACCCCTCACCCAGCATACCCCTCACTCGACATGCCCCTCACCCAGCATACCCCTCACTCGGCATACCCCTCACCCAGCATACCCCTCACTCGGCATACCCCTCACCCAGCATACCCCTCACTCGACATACCCCTCACCCAGCATACCCCTCACTCGACATACCCCTCACCCAGCATACCCCTCACTCGACATACCCCTCACCCAGCATACCCCTCACCCAGCATACCCCTCACTCGCCATATCCCTCACTCGGCATACCCCTCACCCAGCATACCCCTCACCCAGCATACCCCTCACCCAGCATACCCCTCACCCAGCATACCCCTCACCCACCATATCCCTCACTCGGCATACCCCTCACTCGGCATACCCCTCACTCGCCATACCCCTCACCCAGCATATCCCTCACCCAGCATACCCCTCACTCGACATACCCCTCACCCAGCATACCCCTCACTCGACATACCCCTCACCCAGCATACCCCTCACTCTGCATACCCCTCACCCAGCATACCCCTCACTCGACATACCCCTCACCCAGCATACCCCTCACTCGACATACCCCTCACCCAGCATACCCCTCACTCGACATACCCCTCACCCAGCATACCCCTCACCCAGCATACCCCTCACTCGCCATATCCCTCACTCGACATACCCCTCACCCAGCATACCCCTCACTCGACATACCCCTCACTCGACAGACCCCTCACTCGGCATACCCCTCTACTCGACATACCCCTCACCCAGCATACCCCTCACTCGGCATACCCCTCACCCAGCATACCCCTCACTCGACATACCCCTCACCCAGCATACCCCTCACCCAGCATACCCCTCACCCAGCATACCCCTCACCCAGCATACCCCTCACTCGACATACCCCTCACCCAGCATACCCCTCACTCGACATACCCCTCACCCAGCATACCCCTCACTCGGCATACCCCTCACCCAGCATACCCCTCACTCGACATACCCCTCACCCAGCATACCCCTCACTCGACATACCCCTCACCCAGCATACCCCTCACCCAGCATACCCCTCACTCGCCATATCCCTCACTCGGCATACCCCTCACCCAGCATACCCCTCACCCAGCATACCCCTCACCCAGCATACCCCTCACCCAGCATACCCCTCACTCGCCATATCCCTCACTCGGCATACCCCTCACTCGGCATACCCCTCACTCGCCATACCCCTCACCCAGCATACCCCTCACCCAGCATACCCCTCACCCAGCATACCCCTCACTCGACATACCACTCACCCAGCATACCCCTCACTCGGCATACCCCTCACCCAGCATACCCCTCACTCGGCATACCCCTCACTCGGCATACCCCTCACCCAGCATACCCCTCACCCAGGATACCCCTCACCCAGCATACCCCTCACCCAGCATACCCCTCACTCGACATACCACTCACCCAGCATACCCCTCACTCGGCATACCCCTCACCCAGCATACCCCTCACCCAGCATACCCCTCACTCGGCATACCCCTCACTCGGCATACCCCTCACCCAGCATACCCCTCACTCGGCATACCCCCTCACTCGGCATACCCCTCACTCGGCATACCCCTCACCCAGCATACCCCTCACCCAACATACCCCTCACCCAGCATACCCCCTCACTCGGCATACCCCTCACTCGGCATACCCCCTCACTCGGCATACCCCTCACCCACCATACCCCTCACCCAGCATACCCCTCACTCGCCATATCCCTCACTCGGCATACCCCTCACTCGGCATACCCCCTCACTCGGCATACCCCTCACCCAGCATACCCCTCACTCAGCATACCCCTCACCCAGCATACCCCTCACTCAGCATACCCCTCACTCGCCATATCCCTCACACAGCATGTCCCTCACTAGGCAGGTCCTTCATTCGGTATACCCCTCGCTCGGAGTTCCCTCACTCCTCAGTAACAGGAAACAAAGGGTAAAAGCCGATGAATGCTGTTATAACCTACCCGGATCCTATTGGCTGGGGACAACTGGTTACTCCGTGTTATTTGAGCAATTTGAGCTCCCCCAATGAGGGGAGGGGAAAACTTTAGCAGTACAGCTGGAAAAATAGAGCTGGCCAGTGTAGTGCCGGCTAGAGAGGGGAGCAGTAGTGAACTATTGGGCCTGTGTACATATTGTTGTAAATAAAGTTACTTTCTGTTTGACTTTACAAACTCGTGCTGGATTCTTCCTGACCCTCACAGAAAATGCCCTTGTGAATGGAAAGTTTTTTCAAGTTGTGTTCCTCAGGACTTGGTGTTGGCGCCCTTACTGTTTGTGTTATATATTAATGATCGATTTGTACAGGAACATGGGAGCACGATCGGGAAATTTGCAGAATACACAAAGATTGGCTGAGTGGTGGATAGTGTAGAGGATAGCAATAATCTCCCAAACGATAGAGATGGGTTGGTGGAATGGGCCATAAAGTGGCAGATGGATTTTAACACAGAGAATAGTGAGGTCCTGCATTTAGGGGGGTCAAACAGTTGTAGTGAGTACACAATAAATAATAATAATAATCTCCATTGAGACAAGTAGGCTTACATTAACACTGTAATGAAGTTACAGTGAAAATCGTCACATTCCGGCACCTGTTCGGGTGCAAGGAGGGAGAATTCAGAATGTCCAAATTACCTAACAGCACGTCAGCTAACAGCAAATAGGAATATACTAAGAGGGGTGGATGAAGTGAGAGATTTTGGTGTACAAGTACACAGGTCCCTAAAGACAGCAGTTGTAGTAGACAAGGTTGTTAAGAAAGCATGTGGAATGCTCTCCTTCATTGGCAGAGATATAGAATATAAAAGTAAGGATATGGGGTGAAATCCTCCTGTATCGGCGCAATGTCCGCCGATTGGCGCCCAAAACGGCGCAAATCAGTCGGGCATCGCGCCTCCCCAAAGGTGCGTAATGCTCCGCAACTTTGGGGGCCGAGCCCCAACCTTAAGGGGCTAGGCTGGCGCCGGACGTATTTCCGCCCCGCCAGCTGGCGGGAAAGGCCTTTGGTGCCCCCCCAGCTGGCGCGGAAATGACATCTCCTGGCGGCGCATGCGCGGGAGCGTCAGCGGCCGCTCACGGCATCCCCGCGCATGTGCAGTGGAGAGAGTCTCTTCTGCCTCCGCCATGGTGGAGACCATGGCGAAGGCGGAAGGGAAAGAGTGCCCCCACGGCACAGGCCCGCCCGCGGATCGGTGGGTCCCGATCGCGGGCCAGGCCACCGTGGGGGCACCCCCCGGGGCCAGATCGCCCCGCGCCCCCCCCCCAGGACCCCGGAGCCCGCCCACGCCGCCTTGTCCCGCCGGTAAGGTAGGTGGTGTAATCTACGCCGGTGGAACAGGCATTTTAGCGGCGGGACTTCGGCCCATCCGGGCCGGAGAATTCGTCAACCGGCGGGGGCGGGATTCACGGCAGCCCCCGGCGATTCTCCGATCCGGCGGGGTGTCAGAGAATCTCGCCCATGATGTTGGAATTTTATTTACACGGGTGAGGCCACAACTGGAGCATTTGTGGGTAATTCTACAGGAAGGACCTAATGGCACTGGAGAGAGTGCAGGAGAGAGTCACAAGAATGTTGCCAGGGCTAGAAAAGTGTAGCTATGAGGAGAGGTTGGATAGGTTGGGGTTATTACCCCAGGAACAAAGAAGGTTGAGGGGTGACTTAATTGAGGTGTACGAAAGTATAGGTGGAAAAGATAGAGTGGATAACATAAAATAGTTTCCCTTGGCGGACAATTCTAGAAGGGGACATGGATTCAAGATAAGTGGTCGAAGGTGTAGCGGGGACATGAGAAAGAACATTTTTATGCAGAGAGGAGTGGGAGTCTGGATTCGCTGCCAGAGTTGGCGGTGGAAGCAGAGAGCCTAAACTCTTAAAAAGTATCTGAATCTGCACCTTAATCAGGACTACAGACAGGGTGCAGGAAGGTGGGATTAGAAATGGCACCTGGGTGTCCTCGGGCTGGCATGGACAAGATGGGCCGAATGGCCTCCTTCTGTGCTGTAACCTTTCTTTGATCCTCTGGTCAATGGATGAGAAAGCTGTCCATGACAATGTTGGACATTCAAGTGGGAGTTAATAGGAATGTACTCGTATTTGAGGCGTTGTATCAGGCATTCTCTGAAACCGAGTAATGATCCAAATGGTTCTGTTGCCTGTGCAGTGGCAGGGTGCAGGATATCTGCTCTGGGCTGGGGAGGAACATGTTGGCTGTGTTACACGCTGGCACCAAAGGCATAGATAGGAGTAGGAAAGACGTTCTGCTCAGGGTGTATGAGCAGCTAAGGGGTCAATTCAAAAGTAGAACCTGAAAAGAAATGGGGTGTGATTCTCCATCCCGCTGCGCCCGTTTACTGGGGCAGCGTGCCCCCGCCCCCCGGCAGCGGGATTCTCCGTCCCTGCAGCCGGTCAATGGGGTTTCCCATTGTGGGCAGCCCCATGCCGTCAGGAAATCCCCGGCCGCGTGTGTTACCGGCGAAATGGAGGATCCCGCCGATTGTGGATCCTGCCCATGATCTCTGGATTATTATCTCAGCCACCAGCAAACTGGTGTTGGGTAAATCGGATTGGAGAGATGAATGTGCGGCTCAAAGATTGATGTGAGCGAAATGGGTTTTTGATTCATGAGGCAATGGCTTCAGTCCTGGGGATAATGGGAGCTGGACTATTGGGACAGTCTTCAGCTAAACCAGGCTGGAACCAGCGTTCATATAACCAAGGTGGTCGAAAGAGCTTGAAACTCAATACTAGGGGGAAGGAATCATGCCAGAGGCAGTGTCGTAAATCAAAGAGACAGCGATTTGGATAATGACAAGTAGAGTATCCAGGGGAGGGACTGAACATACAAACTTAAGAGAGCATCAGCAGCCAAGGCCAGAGAATTCAAAAATGGTAAAAGGACAGAAATCCTGTGCTGGATTCTCCGTTTCAGGGACTATGTCCCCCACGCTGTCGTGAAAACTGTGGTCTTTTATGCCAGGAAAACTGGCATCAAAAGGTCACATATTTGCAGCCTTGCAGGGGGCTAGCAGGCAGCTGTCGTCAAACTTGCAGCCAATATGGCCCCCCCGCACATCCGGGTCAGAGGCTGCGACTGCGCACGGCGGCGGCCTCCAGTGGCCGCGCAGTGCCCCATGGCGGACACAGCCCGCGGACCCAGACCGCGGAAATAGTGCCCCCGATCGGCCGCTCGCCCGACCCGGTCCGCCCCCACACATAGCCCCCAGTCCCGAATAAGGCCCACCCTGTCCTCCAATCGGCTCTTCCCCGACTGAGTCCGCAGCCGCCTCGCGAGCTTCCCGAAAGGCTGGGACCACATTAGAAGTACGCCATCGGGAATTCGGCCAGTCGGGAACAGAGAATAGCAGGGCGGGATTCTGGCAATGTCCAGAGGCGGTGGATAGTCGGCGCGGCGTAATCCCCCGAGTGTGCCGCTTTTGGGGGGGGGCGGAGAATCGCTGAACTGGCGCCGGACCCGATTACGTGCGGGAAAACGGATTCTCAGCCCTGTCGCCGAACGTGATTCCGGCATTGGGGAATGGAGAATCCAGCCCCCTGAATCTGTATCTGTTGGAGAGGAACGTGCAGATGGTGGTATCCAACTCATCACTTGCCTTTGTTCTTCTAGGTGGCAGAGATTATCAGTTTGGAAGATGCCCTTGAACAATCCTTCATGAGTTGCTGCAGGTCAAGTTATAGCGGGAAGACAACGTGGCCACAGTGCACAGGTGGTGGAGACAGTGTCCACCATGGTGTTTGGCTCATCTGCTTATCGCAGCAATGGCTTTCCACAACGTGTATCAACTCAATCCAATCCTTAACAAAGGATCCTGGGGATAAAGACAGCATGCTCATTCCATTGTTGCAGCAACATTCAGAGCCAACCTTTGCATTTCTGACCCTGACAGAACAGAAAAGAGGCTATGAAACTACGTGTGGTCCAATCCAATACACGAATCACCAAATCTTAAATGATTGTTGATTACAGATTGTGTGCTCCGTGTTTATACCGTCCTGGTGCCATCTCCACACTAGGAGTTTTTCCCACTCAATGGACAACTTACACAGCAGCCGACCTACCATATACAAATAAGCTCAATGTCATCCAGACATTAATTCATTGCTTATCAGTACCTGAGGCAAAATGTACAAGCTCCAACACCCCAAGTAACTACACTAATCATTTTTCATGGGTTTGTAAACAGAGTTTTGAATTCTTTAACAGTTACAATTGCATTAATAGGTGCCATTGACATTTAATACAAAGAACGAAGAACAAAGAAAAGTATAGAACAGGAACGGGCCCTTCGGCCCTCCAAGCCTGCGCCGACCATGCTGCCCGTCTAAACTACAATCTTCTACACTTCCTGGGTCCGTATCCCTCTATCTCCATCCTATTCATGTATTTGTCAAGATGCCCCTTAAATGTCACTATCGTCCCTGCTTCCACCACCTCCTCCGGCAGCGGGTTCCAGGCACCCACTACCCTCTGCGTAAAAAACTTGCCTCGTACATCTACTCTAAACCTTGCTCCTCGCACCTTAAACCTATGCCCCCTAGTAATTGACCCCTCTACCCTAGGAAAAAGTCTCTGACTATCCACTCTGTCTATGCCCCTCATAATTTTGTAGACCTCTATCAGGTCGCCCCTCAACCTCTTTCGTTCCAGTGAGAACAAACCAAGTTTATTCAAACTCTCCTCATAGCTAATGCCCTCCATACCAGGCAACATTCTGGTAAATCTCTTCTGCACCCTCTCTAAAGCCTCTACATCCTTCTGGTAGTGTGGCGACCAGAATAGAACACTATACTCCAAGTGTGGCCTAACTAAGGTTCTATACCTTAATCATGTGACAAATTGTAACTTTCCAAAGTTTGACTTTACTTAAATTGGAAATGATGGGCGAGATTCTCCGACCCCCCGCCGGGTCGGAGAATCGCCGGGGGCTGGCGTGAATCCCCCCCCGCCGGTTGCCAAAGTCTCCGGCACCGGATATTCAGCGGGGGCGGGAATCGCGCCGCGCCGGTTGGCGGGCCACCCCGCTCGATTCTCCGGCCCGGATGGGCCGAAGTCCCGCCGCTAAAATGCCTGTCCCGCCGGCGTAAATTAAATCACCTACCTTACCGGCGGGACAAGGCAGCGCAGGCGGGCTCCGGGGTCCTGGGGGGGGGGGGGGGGCGCGGGACGATCTGGCCCCGGGGGGTGCCCCCACGGTGTCCTGGCCCGTGATTAGGGCCCATCGATCCGCGGGCGGGCCTGTGCCGTGGGGGCACTCTTTCCCTTCCGCCTCCGCCACGGTCTCCACCATGGCGGAGGCGGAAGAGACTCCCTCCACTGCGCATGCGCGGGAATGCTGTCAGCGGCCGCTGACACTCCCGCGCATGCGCCGCCCGGAGATGTCATTTCCGCGCCAGCTGGCGGGGCACCAAAGGCCGTTTCCGCCAGCTGGCGGGGCGGAAATTTGTCCGGCGCCGACCTAGCCCCTCAATGTTGGGGCTCGGCCCCCAAAGATGCGGAGCATTCTGCACCTTTGGGGCGGTGCGATGCCCGTCTGATTTGCGCCGTTTTGGGCGCCAGTCGGCGGACATCGCGCAGTTTCCGGAGAATTTCGCCCAATATCTGTTTTTCCAACAAGGTCATCATGTTTGACATTTCCCAGGCATTTTCCATTATGGAGAAACTTTTAATCACCTGATCTGTTATCCAAATCTGTAGACCACGGAATGGATTGATCCCGATGACTATAAAAGTAGCAACAACCAGAACCCATTCACATTGGAATTTGACATTTCCTTGTGGTGTCCTTCAACTACTCGAAGAGGCAAAAATGAAGTGGTTGCTCATTGCACTTGCTTGCATTCAGCTCTCTGAATGTTTAGTCAGGTAAGAATTTTTTAAATTATAAATTTGGAGTGCCCAATTCTATGTTTCCAATTAAGGGGGAATTTAGCACGTCCAATCCCTCTACCCTGCTCATCCTTTTGGTTTGTGGGGGTGAGAACCACGTAGTCAGGGGGTGATTGTGCAAACTCAACTTGGACAGTGACCCGGGGCCGGGATCGAACCCGGGTCCAAGGCGCCGTGATGCAGCAGTACTAACCACTGCGCCACCGAGCTGCCCAGTCAGCTGAGGATTTGTGAGCAGTCTTGGTTTTGAAGTTTGGATATGCTTTGAATGTATCCTCACAAAAGACGATAATGCGATCAAAATGTTTGGTGTTTGGTTTGAACGTTTCGATTATGTATCTCTCTCTTCCACCATTCGGAATTCGGAACAGGAGTGGGTCATTAACCCCTCGAGCTTGTTCTGCCAGTCAATGTGGGTGATGTCCACACAGCGGCCTTTGACTTATTCCTTTGTACCTTTGGATAACAAAAGTCAAACAATCTCAGATTTAAAATATAGCGTTGATCTAGCAGCCACGGCCAGTTGTGAAGGAGAGTTCCAAACGTCTACCACCCTTTGTGTGTCGAAGTGTTCTCAATTTTCACTCCTGAAAGATTCAGCAGCTGTAATCTGTAGACTATTCCCTTAGACCGTGACACCTCAAACAACGGAACAGGTTTCTCTCTATCTACCCTGGGCGCGTTTCTCCAAAACGGAAACAAAGTGTTTGCGCCGTTGTGACCGCCGTCACGTTTCACAACGGCGCAAAATGGGTGCGGGGACGACCTATTCTAGCCCCCACAGGGGGCCAGCA
This sequence comes from Scyliorhinus torazame, assembly GCF_047496885.1. Taxonomy (NCBI): domain Eukaryota; kingdom Metazoa; phylum Chordata; class Chondrichthyes; order Carcharhiniformes; family Scyliorhinidae; genus Scyliorhinus; species Scyliorhinus torazame. The sequence goes on from NC_092723.1 coordinate 9,310,168, forward strand.
CGGCACTGGAGCGGTTCACGCCGCTCCAGCTTCCCTTCCCGGTGCCAAGTGGGCGCCGCGCCAACCGGCGCATGCGGGGGGGCCTTCTTCAGCGCGCCGGCCCCTATGCAACATGGCGTGGGAGTTCAGGGGCCGGCTGCACAACAAAGTAGGCCCGGGGGGGGCGGGGGGGGGGGGGCGAGGCCGGCCCGCCAATCGGTGGGCCCCGATGGCGGGCCAGACCCCATCGGGGGCCCCCCTGGGAACGGAGCCCCGCTCCCCCCCTCCCCCACAGGCCGCCCCCCGACCCTTCCTGCTGGCAGCGGCCAGGGGTGAACGGCGCCGGCGGGACTCTGTCGTATCCGCGTGGCCGCTCGGCCCATGCAGGCCGGAGAATCGGCGGCCTGGCCATGGACAGCGGCCCCGACCGGCGCCACGCCAAACGCGCCGGCGCAAACGGCGCCGATTCTCCGCACCTCAGAGAATCGCGCGCTGGCGTCGGGGCGGCGTGGCGCAGTTCAGGCGATTCTCAGGCCCGGCGCGGGGCTGGGAGCATCGCGCCCCCTATCGTTTCCCCTTAATGTCCTGAAAACTTTAATCAAATTGCTTCTTAATCTTCTAAATTTGAGGGAATGAAACGCTGCTGTGTGCAAGGTCCTCTCATAATTAATCACGCAGAATGAAGGTGTCATTCTGGTAAATCTACGGTTATTGGTGAAGGTCCCGGCTTCTCACCCTTGCCCCTCGCCTGAGGTGTGGTGACCCTCGGGTTAAACCTCCACCAGTCAGCTCTCCCCCTCAAAGGGGAAAGCAGCCTATGGTTATCTGGGACTGTGGTGACTTTGTCTACCTCTACCTAGAACACTCCGGGTGTGAGGGATGTGAATAGTCGAAACATGACTTCTACCCCCACGTATTCTAGTCCTATAGACATAAAGGTCAACGCGAGCCTTTTAGATTATTCTCTGTACCTGCTTGTGACTTGTTCACAACAGTAACAATGCCTGGATTCGTAATGGGCCGATTTGCTGTCGGGCCCAATGTTTCACTCAGATGCCTGGTTGCATAGTTATAAAATGGCGACGAAAGCTCAGGAAATTGGGTGAATAAGCTTCCATAAGCTTTACCCTCAGTCCCTTCTGCTTGGGATGTTGCAACCAGCTGCTTCTTGGCGACTAGATTGTATGCACATTATCAATGTTTTAGCCTCGCTAAGGCACCATAACACACAACATTGAAAAAATCTATAATTTCTAACTTCAGGTAGACACAATGCGCTTTTGCAAAGTCCATTTTCAGTTGGTGCAAGGGGAGTTCCCTGTGCAATGGAACACAGTGGAGAATAGGATTGTTTTTCTTTCTGCACCATTCTGGTTTTTGAATTTATTAATAGATATGGCCAATACTTAAGTAATTTGTAATGTATATGGTGACAATTTTGATTTATTATTATGGTAGGTTTTCCCATGAACATCCAAATAAAGCAGTAGCTTACTATGGCCTGACAGACAGGGAATGAAGTGTTTACAGGATTTACAGATACGTGTCCCTTATGCCTTTTCCACCACCCGATTAACCTGTCCTTCTGTCTGCAGAGGTATATGGTCAAACACGCCACTGTCCCTTTGTTCCTCAGAACCAACCAGTGTTATGCCGTTCATTGAATATTCCTGGTCAAATTTCTCCTTCCAAAGTGCATCACCTCACACTTTTCAGGGTTAAATTCCATCTGCCACTTAATCGGCCCATCTGGCCATCCCGTCTATATCTTCCTGTAACCCCAGACACTCATCCTCACTGTCGGCCACCTGGCCAATCCTTGTGTCATCCGCGAGCTTACTGATCTACCCCTCACATAGTCATCAATGTCGTTTATATCAATAATGAATAATAGGGAAGCCAGGACAGATCCCTGGGGTACGTCCCTGGGCTCTGGCTTCCAGTCACTAAAGCAGCCGCCTGTCATCACCCACTGTCTACTGCAACTAAGCCAACTTTGGATCAGTTTGTATGTGTACCTTCATTCATCAATCTCTGGTTTTTGTAAATTCTTCAATCACAACATAGTACATAGATGATTATAGCTTGTACACATGAAACTGCAAGGTGTAGAAAAAGATATTTGGTTAATTTAGAAGGACGTATCTGCCTGAATGTTGATCCATTTGCATTCCGATCCTTGCAGAGTGAAACTATTTAAGGGTAAATCTGTCCGCGATGTCTTGGCGGAACGTGGTTTACTCGAAGAGTTTCTGAAAGAACACAAAGACAATCTCTACTCAAGATTCCGTGGAGCATCCAAGGGGCAGTCATTGAGTTCAACAGATTCACTAGTAAACTACCTGGATGTAAGTAATCTGTACTCTTTTTAAAGAAGACCAGCATACAGAATAGAATTGAAACAGTCACATCCCGGTGGTTTTTATTGCATTCTGCCCTTTATTAATGCTGCCACGTGGATCTGAAACCGAAAAGTGCAGCAAGTGCTGAAGTTGGTTATTTTGCGATGGATATATATTAGCACAGCGCTGAGGGAGTGCTGCATTGTCAGGGATACCCTCTATTAGATTGGACATTAAGCCAGGACCATGTCTGCCCTGTCACATGGATGTAAACAATTCCAAGACACCTTTTTGATGCAGAGCAGGGGGGATCTACCCAACAGTTATCACTGTACCAAAGTTACTAATACAAATCTGCTGGTCATCACAGTGCTGTTTGTGGGATCGTGCTGTGCGCAGATTGGCTGGGCTGAGATCGGTCATGATTTTATTGAATGGTGGAGCAGGCTCGAGGGGCTGAATAGCTGACTTCTGCTCCTCATTCTCTTCAGAGAGAAGTTACAGCTCAGAAGGAGGCCGTTCGGCCCATCTTGTCCATGCCAGCCTGAGGACACCCAGCTGCCCTTTCTAACCCCACCTTCCTGCACCGATCCATAGCCCTATACCTTACAGCACTTGAGGTGCAGATTTCATAGAATTTACAGGGCAGAAGGAGGCCATTCGGCCCATCGAGTCTGCACCGGCTCTTGGCAAGAGCACCCTACCCAAGCCCACACCTCCACCCTATCCCCATAACCCAGTAACCTCACCCAATACTAAGGGCAATTTTGGACACTAAGGGCAATTTAGCATGGCCAATCCCCCTAACCTGCACATCCTTGGACAGTGGGAGGAAACCGGAGCACCCGGAGGAAACCCATGCACACACGGGGAGGATGTGCAGACTCCGCACAGACAGTGACCCAAGCCGGGAATCGAACCTGGGACCCTGGAGCTGTGAAGCAATTGTGCTAACCACCATGCTACCGTGTTGCCCACGGTAATTTTTAAAAGAGTTTAGGGTCTCTGCCTCCACCACCAACTCGGGCAGAGAATCTGATTAATGAAGTTTCAAGATCTCTAATGAAACTGACGTTAGCCACTCACCATTCCTACACATTTATGACAAAGTTTTTAAGCCGCCTCACTACGTGAACCTGTGGAATATTTGCTAAAAGTGGCAGCGCCATCTTTAAAAATCTTAGTTTGACATTTGAAAACCGAAGGAGTTTGTTTTAATTAAACTCTGAGGACAGAAACATTTTAGCTTGTTGCAAAATGGATGCAAAACTCGTTCCCATTGGGGTTGATTAGTATGCACTCCCTAAATTATTCTGAGAAAACACATTCCTAAATATACATTTTCCTTTTAATTTGCTTACAGCTGTCGTACACTGGAACAATCAGCGTTGGGACTCCACCTCAGAGTTTCATTGTTGTCTTTGACACTGGCTCTTCAAACTTTTGGGTTCCATCGGATTACTGCTCCAGTTATGCCTGCAGTAAGTACTTCTAGATAATAGCAGTTCTCACAATGGCACGTGTTGGCTTTTTTTGAACGCATAACGGTTCACAAAAGCTTGAGGTGATACAGTTATTCTTCTTGACTTGGATTTGCTTCATTATGAGCTGATAGTGCAATTGTTCAACACTGAATCCCCGCTTGGCTTTGTTACATCATGTTGTGTATTTCAAATGATTGGCTAATTAAATTCTTCAGCCTCGGAAATATCAGGAATGACTGGTGTCCGAAAGAAGCTGGGAGCTGGATTGATTCAGGATCCAGCTCTGTGGTCAGAATATTCCAGACGTTCTCCCCGTCCAGATCTTCCGATCCTGTTGACGGTAAAACCCCGCTGCGGGCCTCCCAGCGGCACGGTGGCACAGTGGTTAGCACTGTTGCTTCACATCTCCAGGGTCCCAAGTTCGATTCCCGGCTTGGGTCACTGTCTGTGCGGAGTCTGCACGTTCTCCCCCGTGTCGGCGTGTGTTTCCTCCGGGTGCTCCGGTTTCCTCCCACAGTCCAAAGATGTGCGATTGGCCACGCTAAATTGCCCTTGGATTCAGAAATGACACGGGGCAAGAGGAAGCAACTGATTGGTTTGGCAAGAGTGGCAGAAGCGGGGGGAGAGGTGCAGCAGCGGGGAGAGAGGAACAGCAGCGGGGAGAGAGGAGCAGCAGCGGGGGGAGAGGAGCAGCAGCGGGGGGGAGAGGTGCAGCAGCGGGGAGAGAGGAGCAGCAGCGGGGGGGAGAGGAGCAGCAGCGGGGGGTGAGGTGCAGCAGCGGGGAGAGAGGAGCAGCAGTGGGGAGAGAGGAGCAGCAGCGGGGGGAGAGGAGCAGCAGCGGGGGGAGAGGAGCAGCAGCGGGGGGAGAGGTGCAGCAGCGGGGAGAGAGGAGCAGCAGCGGGGGGAGAGGAGCAGCAGCGGGCAGAGAGGAGCAGCAGTGGGGAGAGAGGAGCAGCAGCGGGGGGAGAGGAACAGCAGCGGGGGAGAGGAACAGCAGCGGGGGGAGAGGTGCAGCAGCGGGGGGAGAGGAGCAGCAGCGGGGAGAGAGGAGCAGCAGTGGGGAGAGAGGAGCAGCCGTGGGGAGAGAGCAGCAGCGGGGGGAGAGGAGCAGCAGTGGGGAGAGGAGCAGCAGTGGGGAGAGAGCAGCAGCGGGGGTAGAGGAGCAGCAGCGGGGGGAGAGGAGCAGCAGCGGGGAGAGAGGAGCAGCAGCGGGGGGTGAGGAGCAGCAGCGGGGGGAGAGGAGCAGCAGCGGGGTGAGCAGGGGTGAGAGAAGCAGTGCTAACAGGGGTGAGACTGCAAAGCACGAGGGAGAGGGAAATGACAACCCCCTTTAGAAGTGACGTCACTGACAGGCAGACAGGTGAATGGAGGATGATTTGTGTGTGTTAGACCCTGTCCTATAGCTTATTGTCACAAGTAGGCTTCAATGAAGTTACTGTGAAAAGCCCCTAGTCGCCACATTCCGGCGCTTGTTCAGGGAGGCTGTTACAGGAATCGAACCGCGAATCGGCCTGCCTCGGTCTGCTTTCAAAGCCAGCGATTTAGCCCTGTGCTAAACAGCCAGATTTCCCTCCCATTGGGTCAAGACCTCGCTCTGTTGGGACCGTGTGGAGGTTGTAACGACCACCCCATGTTAAACGAATCCACACACAGGCATCGTCACCCCAACCCAACTCCACCCACCCAAAAACTCATCCTTGACCCTGAGGCACAGCCCAAGAGGAAATCACCACAACCAATGCTAGCTTTTTATTCCATATCTATTTTTAATGAATTGAATTTAAATTCCTCAGATGCTCTGCTGGGATTTGACCATAGCTCTGTACCATTAGTCCCGGCCAACTTGTTGTACTGAAATGAACAGAATCATCTACTGAAACTGAGTGGATACAATGTGCTTTTCTTGTAGGGGATCACACCAAGTTCAATCCACAAGACTCCTCAACATTTCAGATGGGCAACAAATATATTTCCATTCAATATGGCACAGGCAGCATGACTGGTGTTCTGGGATATGATACTCTCAGAGTAAGTCAAACTCGCTGATTACCCATCTCTGAGGGGCTCATTGCCCCAATTGAAGTCAGCGTCGCAGATTGTGTTTTTTATATTCTTTTGTTGGATGTGGACATCGCTGGTTAGGTCAACATTTATTGCCCATCCCTAATTGCCCTTGAGCACCTGACCAAGGGTATACAAAACCGAAGAACAACTTCCTGTCCTTTGTATTTCATCGTCCTTGAGTTACACACCAGCAATCGATTGGCTTTTCTGACTGATTTTTGTACCTACCTACTGGCTTTTAATGATTTGTGTTGTCGGGCTCCTGAGTCACTCTCCTCACCATTTGGGAAATATTCTTTGGTTAGAAATGGTTTGGGAGGTAGGATGCAGAGAGTGGAGATAAAGGATATGTATGTGGAAGGTGGAATGTGGTAGGGATCTGCTCTGGGACCTCAGTTTTTTGCCATGTTTTTTGATGACTGTTATAACCCACGCGGGTCTCACGGGATTGGGATGATCGACCGTCCCGCGGAGCTTGTAGAATATGAGCTCCCTCGATAAGGGGACAGTGGAAAATATTTGCCAAAGTGGATGACCTCATACCCACATTGAAGTCAGAATGGCCATTCACTTATTCTATTTGTGTTCCTTTGCAAGAATGACCTTCCATCTGCACTACGTACTATCCCTGCTAACTTTATGTCATCAGCAGTTGTATACAATGCTCAATTCCTTCATCTGGGTCATTTTTGTAAGGGGAAAACGAAGAATCCACACCGCGTTTTAGAGAGAAACATCACTTATTTTATTTAACACGTTAACTATTGTGTACAGCTGCAGTAGTCCCCTACTGGGCCTTCTGTAGTCGGTGCCTAACGGGCCGACTCTATTTGTACAAAGACACATGGTGTCCGCTGTCCCCTTATCGAGGGAGCTCATATTCTACAAGCTCCACAGGACGGTCGATCATCCCGACCCCCGTGAGACTCATGGATAGGAGCGGGATTCACCGCCTGGGTGAGGCTCCTGTACAACGCTCCCAAAGCAAGTGTCCAAAGCTCTGAATACATCCTGCTACAGAGAGGAACAAGACAGGGCTGCCCATTGTCCCCACTCTTGTTCACGCTCGTGATCGAACCACTGGCGATAGCCCTGCTGGATGCAAAAAGCTGGAAGGGAATCCGGAGAGGAGACAGAGAGCACAGAGTCTCACTCTATGCAGATGACCTCCTCCTCTACGTCTCGAAGCCACAGGAGGGACTGAAGGCAATACTGCAAATACTGAAAGAGTTTGGAACCTTCTCGGGCTATAAACTTAACCTGGGCAAAAGCGAGACATTCCCAGTGAACCCAAAAGGGGGAGGGACAGAGCTGAAGGGGCTCCCGTTTAAAACAGCAAAGAGCAGATTCCGTTACCTGGGGATCCAAACAGCCAGAGATTGGACACAGAGGCCTTCTGCATTGTAAATTCTATGAATCTGTGATTTGAGATCCACAAGTGGAACCTGACCAGCCCGGTGGAGGAAGTAAGAAAAGACCTTCAACGGTGGGGCTCACTCCCACTCTCCCTGGCAGGGAGAACGCAGACGATCAAGATAAACATACTGTCAAGGTTCCACTTCCTGTTTAGATCCATCCTGATCTTCATCCCAAGGCCTTTTTCCAAAACATAGACAGGCTAATCATGGCGTTTGTGTGTGGGGGGGGGGTAAGAACCCGAGAATTCCCAAACCGACACTGCAAAGAGGAAAAGTCAAAGGGGGCTTGGCCTTACCAAACCTACAATACTACCACTGGGCAGCAACGGCAGAAAGAGTGAGGGGATGTACAAGACCCTGACACAGATTGGGTACAAATGGAGGAGGCACCCTGTAAAGGAACGACCTTCCGGGCCCTGGCCACAGCAGCACTCCCATCCTCCTCAACACGGTACACAACGAGCCCAGTGGTAGCGGCCACGCTGAGAATGTGGACCCAGTTGAGACAGCACTTCGGGATAACCAAAATGTCCCTTATGGCCCCCATCTGCGACAATCACAGATTCCCCCCAGCCATGCTGGATACCACCTTCAAAGGATGGAGGCAGGACGGGGGTACACTGACGGTCGGGGACTTCTACGTAGGGCGCAGACTGGCGACACTGGACGAACTGACGAGAAAGTGGAAACTAGCAAAGGACAGGAATTGAGACACCTCCAAATAAAACACTTCCTCTGCAGAGACAGTAGGGTACCCCAGGGCCCCAGAAAGCACACTGCTAGAGGACCTGATAGGCACAAGCAGCGAGAAGGGGGGGCTATGTGGGAAAATATACGGACAGCTACTGGACAGAGCCGGGACTCCACTGGACGAGACCAGACAAAAATGGGAGGACGAACTGGGGACAGTGGTAGGATGGGGACTCTGAAGCGAAGCACTGAGCAGGGTGAGCTCCACCTCCTCCTGCGCAAGGCTCAGCCTAATGCAGCTCAAAGTGGTGCACAGAGCGCACCTGACCAGAACCCGAATGAGCAGGTTCGTCCCGGAGGTGGAGGACAAATGTGAGTGGTGCCAGAGGGGCCCGGCCAACCACACCCACATGTTTTGGGCTTGCCCCAAGCTTGCTGGGTTCTGGACAGCCTTCTCTGAGGCGCTGTCCAAGGTTGTGGGGGTGAGGGTGAAGCCATGCTTAATAGTGGCAATCTTCAGGGTATCAGAGCAGCCAGAGTTACACATGGGGAAGGAGGCCAACGCTCTTGATTTCGCTTCCCTAATCGCACGGCGGAGAATCTTGCTCGGCTGGCGATCGGCAGCACCACCCACAGCTGCAGACTGGCTCGCTGACCTCTCGGAATCTCTCCACCTGGAGAAGATTAAGTACGCCACCCGAGGGTCAGAGGAAGGCTTCCTGGATACTTGGGGGCAGTTTGTCGGCCTGTTCCAAAACCTGTTCGAGGGCAGCAACGAGGAGTAAGTCAGGGGAAAAAAAGACGAAGAACCAGAGGACTGTGCAACCTGGGGGGGGGGGGGGGGGGGGGGGGGGAGGACCCACAAGAGAAGAGGAAGGGTTCTGAAGCCAATGGGGGGGGGGGGGGAGGAGGAAGGGGGTGGGAATCATAGACAGATCCAGAGGGCAACAAAATGTACATAGAGTTAGTTAAATGCAGGACAAAACAAACCTCTCTGTACAATAAAGTAAATTAGCGTGGGCAAGAAAAATGTAATGTATATACACAACAACTGTTTATAAATATGAGAAAAGCCAATAAAAAGATTTTGGAAAAAAAAAAATATTTGATTAAGTGCTGGGTCGCACGCACCTTAGTGACAGACAGTAACTGGGTGCACTTTGAATGTAACTCATTGGCTGTGAAACATTTTGGGATATCTAAACAATGTCAGAAGGTGCAGCATGAGAAGAAGTTTTAATTTGCAAACACTGTCAAGTCCGCAATCTTTGGCACGTTGACCCACTCGAGCCTTTGAGGCTAGTGTTAGTGCATCTCATTAGAATTGATGAATTCAGTGCAACTGCCAACTATGGGTGCACACCTGAGCCATGTGGTCAGGAACTCCGATGCCCACCTGGGAGTTTGGAAGGTTTCCTCTGACATCTTCTCCATATGTTGTGGGACCAGAAATGGTTAAAGTCAGAATTTTTTTTAATTAGAGTCACAAAATCTCTCAATGTGCAGCTACAATAACATACATGTATACACAATACAGCTTTGTCTGGATGCGTGTCAAAGCCTATTTTGACTGCTCTTGGCTTTCAATGTGTCCCCATTGAGCACATTCCATCATATTCTCACAGCTAGTGGGAAAGTACGAAATGTGAAAAATAAAGATAAACACCTACAGTTCTAGAACACAACAAGAACAACTAGCCAATGTGTGAGATAAAGGTTATGGAAAAGTACAGCAAAAGAAACAGCTTTGAAAAATGTATCTCACTTTATAACTCAAAGTAATTGTGCTAACCCTTTATTTCTCACATCACATATCTTCCTCAGCTCCTGGAGGAAGACACAATGTTCCGGAAACTCTTTAAAAATATGATTTGTTTCTTCAGTGGGATTGGCTAGTGGGGCCCACATCTGCCCAAATAGAAACTGCAGTGCCTCGCCCCACTAATAATCTTTATTGTCACAAGTAGGCTTACATTAAACACTCCAATGAAGTAGCTGTGAAAAGCCCCTAGTCACCACATTCTGGCCCTTTTCGGAAACACAGAGGGAGAATTCTGAAGATACATTAGTGCCCAATGACTGAGACATTGCAGCAGAAACTTTCAGAACAGAGTGTTTATATCCCTATCTTCACATTCCGAAGACAATTTACCCAGTGAGGAGCAGCCGGAGGCTCGATACCTTCCAAGGGCAATTTTAAACAGCAGAGGCCAAGAAACTGGCAATACTCTAATGGGTTCATATGTTAACTTGACCTTCTTACAGGACGACCTACTGTAAATATTTAAACTGTCTTCTTTTCGATTAGGTCGGCAACATTGATATCACCCACCAAGAATTTGGTTTAAGTATGACTGAGCCTGGCACTTTCCTTTACTACGCTAAATTTGATGGAATTGTGGGATTGGGATATCCAAATTATGCCGTATCAGGTGCCACAGCTGTTTTCGATAACATGATGTCCGAGCATCTGGTGGAGCAGCCTCTGTTTGCTTTTTACCTGACCAGGTGAAGTATTTTTTAACATTCACTAATTAATCTCTTCATAAAGAGCATCTAACATAACCTGCACCAAACTTGCCCTTTTCTTCAACCTCTCTTTATCAACACCTGGATTTTTCTCTGGCATAATTCAATAGGCGATACAGCATTGGGAAATTAAGTAAAGTAAGGATGGGATGCCTGTAGACAGAACTCCACTCCCCATCTGCACTGCAGCAAAGTTTCTTCCAGCTCCCTGCCCCATCTGACAGGGATTTTAGCCACCTGACTGTCCGCCACTCCGTGTATTCAAATGATGGTGGGAGAGGCCAGGGTCAGGGAAACCAGCCAATTTCCCTCCGTTCTGCTTTGGGACCATCACCAACAGGGGATCCAGATGCAAGCAGCAGTACTTGGGGTCAGAAATAGGAAGCAATAAAAGCTCAGTTGGCAGTGTGAGGGCTAGCAGTGGTCATCGCTACGTCCCTTTGGGCTCATCGTTTCTCCTGGAGGGCCACAGCTCATGGAAAGCCTCACTTGGAAAAAAATATTTGATGTCTTTGAATTGCTTATGCCCCTTTTAAGAATCCTCTTCTGTTCTGCTCCAGTTTTCCTCCCTGGCTTTGCTCTGACAATCATTCCTCGGCCCATCCTGCCACCCTAGGCAGTGAACCCACTCTAGATTTGATTCCAGCCCTGTGGACTTTAATGAATAGAATCACATGCAGCATAGAAAGAGGCCATTTGGCCCATTGTGCTTGTGCTAGCGCTTTGAAGGAACTATCCAATTAGTCTTACTCCCCTGCCCATCCACCATAACCCTTTCCCCAACATATACCCAATTCCCTTTTGTAATTTACTCTTGAATCCGCTTCCATTTTCTGCTCAGGCTGTTCCCCATTCCTGATCAGAGCAACAAATCAAATAAATCTGACTAGATCACGATGCAAACATTTAAAACCATGTGGATTCACACTGCTGTGGTAGGATATAGTTGCGCCCTACTCATTAGTCACCACATTCTCTAGACTTTACAGAAAGTTTTCCAGCAGGTTAACAACTATTTTCAGGCACATATTTGACAAAAGGCTAATATGATGTGATCGTAGAAGCTGACAGAAATTCTGCACCTGCACAATTCCAGATTTAATTCATTTTTAACCGTTGATTTACAGAGAGAATGGTCAGTCTGGAAGTGAAGTTGTATTTGGTGGAGTTGATCCAAACCATTACACAGGTCAAATTAACTGGGTTCCCGTCACCCTACAAGGATACTGGCAAATCCGTCTGGACGGGTAAGTAAATGCCTATTAACAAATGTTACATGTTCGAGATAGAATTCAGCTGCAATGATGTGTTTTGTGCCGGAATAATTTATAAAGAGGTTAATGTTGCACAGTGCTTGCTGGGTAGTTTAACATTACAGCCGTGTCAAAGAGAAATATCAGGAATCAGCTGGGAAATGCATAATCCAGAGTTATTCAGGTTCAAAGCAAGAGAAGCTCACTTGGCCTGTACTCCCTGCTCCATTGTGCTCTCATGGTCTTCTGCCCCATACCTCCTGATGATTCTCTATATCTTCCCTATCCACCTGGTTGGAAGATCACGTTGCATGATCAATACCTCTCTCACCCTTAACCCCCCCCTGCTCAACAAATATTGATCCAACTGCTTGGAAAGACAATCCCCAATTAATGTTGGGGCTGCTTAAATGCAAGTCAACTACAACCAGGTATGTTGTGCCCTTTTACCACACAGCAACATCTCAAGGCACTCTAAAGGTTAATCAGTGGGTGAAGCGGGGATTAAGGGAATTCAAAGAATAAAGTATCTAAAGGCACAGTTAAGGAATTGAGTTTTGAATAGACTTTTGAGGATGAAGAATGTTTTGAAACAGAATTCCCAGCAAATTCTGGGAGAGATTCAAAAACACAATCCGAATGCTATGTCTTATATTTCCCTCAAGTATAATAATCATCTTGATGCACAATGCACACATTTGCACACATTAATCTCAGTTGTCAATTAGATTTACAAAACAGGTCACCTAACTATGAATGTCCTTTTACTTCCTAGTGTGAAACTAAATGGCCAGGTGGTGGCTTGCCAAAGTGGTTGTCAGGCCATTGTCGATACTGGAACCTCTCTGATCGTTGGACCTACCGCACCTATTCAGAAAATACTGCGTGCGATTGGCGCCGGCCCATTAAATGGCCCATGGGTAATTTGCATTGTATTTTATCATGGGAAGGAGATAATTTCACCTCAAATCTTAATGTACAGAAGTTTCTTATATTAAAGGAGGTTCAGATGCATTGATAACGATATTTTACACTTATGCTAAAATTAAGTAAATTCTCAGAGCTAACGTTTGGTCAATAATTCAATTTAAACATAGATGAGAGCTAATCCCCTTCAGATTATATCACTGTTAACTTCTTCTTTCTCTGTTCTACAGTATTACGTCTCCTGCAATTCCGTGTCCAGCATGCCCGATGTGACATTCGTCATCAATGGAATTGATTATCCCGTTTCTTCTTCTGCTTATGTGCTCAAGGTACGTTTTAACCCTTAGGCTGCCGGAATTTCCACAGCCCCGTACACCATCTCAGGGTTACTGGTTTTAGAACAGGTTTCAGTGCAATGGCATGGCCCGGTCTTTACATTGAGCCCTGACGTCAGCTGACTCTGTGAGTAATGTTCAGGAAAAGTGTGGTTGTTTTAAAAAAACATGTTATTCAAACCAGAACACACATGGACATAAACACTGAATCATTCAACAAACATAACGCGCTCCACATAGTTTAACAATTTTTTCCTCGTTTTCTCCCCCTAACACCCCTCCCCACCCCACCCGCTGGCAACAAACAAGTCATCAAACAGACACAAGAAACAATGTTTATAGTAATAACATAGAACATTACAGCGCAGTACAGGCCCTTCGGCCCTCGATGTTATGCTGACCTGTGAAACCACTCTAAAGCCCATCTACACTATTCCCTTATCGTTCATATGTCTATCCAATGACCATTTGAATACCCTTAGTGTTGGCGACTCCACTGCTGTTGCAGGCAGGGCATTCCACACCCTTACTACTTCTGAGTAAAGAACCTACCTCTGACATCTGTCCCATATCTATCTCCCCTCAATTTTAAGCTATGTTCCCTCATGCTAGACATCACCATCCAAGGAAAAAGGCTCTCATTGTCCACCCTATCTAATCCTCTGATCATCTTGTATGCCTCAATTAAGTCACCTCTTAACCTTCTTCTCTCTAACGAAAATAGCCTCAAGTCCCTCAGCCTTCCCTCATAAGATCTTCTGGGAAATCTCCTCTGCACCCTTTCCAATGCTTCCACATCCTTCCTATAATGTGGCGATCAGAATTGCACGCAATACTCCAAATGCGGCCGCACCAGAGTTTTGTACAGCTGCAACACGACCTCATGGCTCTGAAACTCAATCCCTCTACCAATAAAAGCTAACACACCGTATGCCTTCTCAACAACCCTCTCAACCTGGGTGGCAACTTTCAGGGATCTATGTACATGGACACCGAGATCTCTCTGCTCATCCACACTACCAAGAATTTTATCATTAGCCCAGTATTCTGTCTTCCTGTTATTCCTTCCAAAATGACTCACCTCACACATTTCTGCATTAAACTCCATTTGCCACCTCTCAGCCCTGCTCTGCAGCTTATCTATGTCCCTCTGTAACTTGTAACATCCCTCCGCACTGTCCACAACTCCACCAACTTTAGTGTCATCTGCAAATTTACTCACCCATCCTTCTACGCCCTCGTCCAGGTCATTTATAAAAATGACAAACAGCAGTGGCCCCAAAACAGATCCTTGTGGTACACCTTAGTAACTGGACTCCAGGCTGAACATTTCCCATCAACCACCACCCTTTGTCTTCTTCCAGCTAGCCAATTTCTGATCCAAACTGCTAAATCACCCTAAATCCCATGCCTCCGTATTTTCTGCAATAGCCTACCATGGCGAATCTTATCAAACGCTTTACTGAAATCCATATACACCACATCAACTGCTTTACCCTCATCCACCTGTTTGGTCACCTTCTCAAATAACTCAATAAGGTTTGTGAGGCATGACCTACCCTTCACAAAACTGTTGACTATCTCTAATCAAATTATTCCTTTCCAGATGATTATACATCCTATCTCTTATAAACCTTTCCAAGATTTTGCCCACAACAGAACTAAGGCTCACTGGTCTATAGTTACCGGGGTTGTCTCTACTCCCCTTCTTGAACAAGGGGACAACATTTGCTATCCTCCAGTCTTCTGGCAATATTCCTGTAGACAAAGATGACTTAAAGACCAAAGCTAAAGACTGAGCAATCACCTCCCTAGCTTCCCAGAGAATCCTAGGATAAATCCCATCCGGCCCAGGGGACTTATCTATTTTCACACTTTCCAGAATTGCCATCACCTCCTGCTTATGAACCTCAAGCCCTTCTAGTCTAGTAGCCTGAATCTCAGTATTCTCCTCGACAACATTGTCTTTTTCCTGTGTGAATACTGACGAAAAATATTCATTTAGCACCTCTCCTATCTCTTCGGACTCCAAGCACAACTTCCCACTACTGTCCTTGACTGGCCCTACTCTTACCCTAGTCATTCTTTTATTCCTGACATACCTATAGAAAGCTTTTGGATTATCCTTGATCCTACCTGCCAAAGACTTCTCATGTCCCCTCCTGGCTCTTCTTAGCGCTCTCTTTAGGTCCTTCCTAGCTAACTTGTAACTCTCGAGCACCCTAACTGAACCTTCATGTCTCATCTTTACATAAGCCTCATTCTTCCTCTTGACAAGTGTTTCGACTGCTTTAGTAAACCACGGTTCCCTTGCTCGACCACTTCCTCCCTGCCTGACAGGTACATACTTACCAAGGACACGCAGTAGCTGTTCCTTGAACAAGCTCCACATTTCCTTTGTGCCCATCCCCTGCAGTTTTCCTCTCCATCCGATGCATCCTAAGTCTTGCCTCATCGCATCATAATTGCCTTTCCCCCAGATATAACTCTTGCCCTGCGGTATATACCTATCCCATTCCATCACTAAAGTAAACGTAATCGAATTGTGGTCACTAAAGTGCTCACCTACCGCCAAATCTAACACCTGGCCTGGTTCATTACCCAGTACCAAATCCAATATGGCCTCGCCTCTCGTTGGCCTATCTACATACTGTGTCAGGAAACCCTCCTGCACACATTGGACAAAAACGGACCCATCTAAAGTACTCGAACTATAGCGTTTCCAGTCAATATTTGGAAAGTTAAAGTCCCCCATAACAACTACCCTGTTGCTTTCGCTCCTATCCAGAATCATCTTTGCAACCCTTTCCTCTACATCTCTGGAACTTTTCGGAGGCCTATAGAAAATCCCTAACAGGGTGACCTCTTCTTTCCTGTTTCTAACCTCAGCCCATACTACCTCAGTAGACGAGTCCTCATCAAACATCCTTTCTGCCAACGTAATACTGTCCTTGACTAACAATGCCACCCCTCCCCCTCTTTTACCACCTTCCCTGAGCTTACTGAAATATCTAAACCCCGGCACCTGCAACAACCATTCCTGTCCCTGCTCTATCCATGTCTCCGAAATGGCCACAACATCGAAGTCCCAGGTACCAACCCATGCCGCAAGTTCACCCACCTTATTCCGGATGCTCCTGACATTGAAGAAGACACACTTTAAACCACCTTCCTGTCTGCCGGTACACTCCTGCAACTTTGAAACCTTACTCATGACCTCACTACTCTCAAACTCCTGTATACTGGAGCTACAATTCAGGTTCCCAAGCCCCTGCTGAACTAGTTTAAACCCTCCCGAAGAGCGTTAACAAATTTCCCCCCCCCAGGATATTGGTACCCCTCTGGTCCAGGTGTAGACCATCCCATTTGTAGAGGTCCCACCGACCCCATAATGAGCCCCAATTATCCAGAAATCTGAAACCCTCCCTCCTGCACCATCCCTGTAGCCACGTGTTCAACTCCTCTCTCTCCCTATTCCTCGTCTCGCTAGCACGTGGCATGGGTAACAACCCACAGATAATAACTCTGTTTGTCCTAGATCTATGTTTCCACCCTAGCTCCCTGAATTCCTGCCTTACATCCCTATCCCTTTTCCTACCTATGTCGTTGGTACCTATGTGGACCACGACTTGCGGCTGCTCCCCCTCCCCCTTAAGGATCCCGAAAACACGAACCGAGACATCACACACGCTGGCACCTGGGAGGCAACACACCAACCGCGAGTCTCTCTCGTTCCCACAGAATCTCCTATCTATCCCCCGAACTATGGAGTCTCCAATTACTTATGCTCTACTCCTCTCCCCCCTTCCCTTCTGAGCAACAAGGACAGACTCTGTGCCAGAGACCTGTACCCCATGGCTTACCCCTGGTAAGTCCCCCCCCCCCAACAGTATCCAAAGCGGTATACTTGTTACTAAGGGGAACGACCACAGGGGACCCCTGTACTGACTGCTTCCTCCCAGCCCCTCTCACCGTCACCCATCCATCTTTATTCTTCAGAGTAACTACATCCCTGAAGCTTCTATCTATGACCACCTCTGTCTCCCGAATGATCCGAAGTTCATCCAGCTCCAGCTCCAGTTCCCTAGCGTAGTTTCTGAGGAGCTGGAGATGGGTGCACTTCCCACAGATGAAATCAGCAGGGACACTGACGGCGTCCCTCACCTCAAACATTCTGCAGGAGGAACATTGCACTACCTTCCCTGCCATCCCCTCTAGATAAAAAAAGAAAAAGAAAGAAAGAGCTTACCTGTTATTCACTCCCCTTCTCAGCAAGCACTCACTCAGCAACCTCTGCGCCCCGCACGATAACACCTGAGGGAAAATAAAAGAAAAACTACTTACCAGTCACAGCCAATCCCTTACCTGCAGGCTGTGATGTCACGGTTCAACTTCTTGGAAAAACAAATTGGGTACTCCAAAATTAATTTTAAAGAAGTGAAGGTTTTTTGCTGGATTTTCCCTTACCACAGACACTTTCCCTTCAAATTAATTCATTGTGCAAAATGCTTTGGTCTATTTTCCAAGGAAACATCAGGGTGTTCTGCTCATCGTGAAGTTCGGGGCAGATACTTTGTTTCCTATCTGTCAAATAAGTATGTTTTTATGTAATGCAATATGTTTGCGTATAATACCATATTTTATTTTATTTGATTTCATTTGATTTATTGCCACATGTACCAAAGTACAGTGAAAAGTATTTTTCTGCGGCCAAGTACGTACACAGTACGTACACAATAGACAAAAAAGAATAATCGACAGAATACGTTGACAAATGGTACATCGACAAACAGTGATTGGTTACAGTGCGGAACAAGGGGCCAAACAAAGCAAATGCATGAGCAAGAGCAGCATAGGGCGTCGTGAATAGTGTTCTTACAGGGAACAGATCAGTCCGAGGGGGAGTCGATGAGGAGTCTAGTAGTTGTGGGGAGAAAACTCTTCCTATGTCTGGATGTGCGGGTCTTCAGACTTCTGTATCTTCCTCCTGATGGAAGAGACTGCAAGAAGGCAAAGTCTGTGCGGGACGGGTCTCTGATAATGCTGTCTGCCTTCCTGAGGCAGCGGGAGGTGTATACAGTATCAATGTGAGGATGGCAAGCTTGTGTGATGCGTTGGGCTGAGTTGATAAGAAAGCAAGTGTAATCTTAGAAGCAAACAAATGTAGGAAAATCGGCTAATTTGTTCTTTATTACTTTACTTGCAGAAAACATACAATGGAAAGCAAAATTGTATGAGCGGATTTGAGAACATGAATGATGACCTCTGGATTCTTGGAGATGTTTTCATTGGAGTCTACTATTCCATTTTTGATCGAGGAAACAACCAAGTGGGTTTCGCCAAGGCTGCCTAATTTATTCATCCATGAAACGAAAGAGAAAATGCTGGAAAATCTCAGCAAGTCTGCCAGCATCTGTAGGGAGAGAAACGAGCTAACGTTTTCGAGTAGCAGTACTTCGTCAGGGTAGGCATTCCTGGAAGAGAGGTGGCAGTGAGCTAACCACTGGATAAAAGCAATTTACTGCGGATGCTGGAATCTGAAACGAAAGAGAAAATGCTGAAAAAGAGCTATTTACTCTCCCTACAGATGCTGCCAGACTTGCTGAGATTTTCCATCATTTTCTCTTTCGTTTCAGATTCCAGCATCCGCAGTAATTTGCTTTTATTCATCCATGACGTTGTTTAAGTTGCTTCCTTTTCCTCTCCCCAAATCACAACTACCAACATTGCCTGAATTCCTCACAATTTCCAAATGGAATGTAGCAGCACATATGGTTAAAAATATTATTAGTAATGATTTGTACAGATGAAGATGACATTTGTTATTAAACCAAACCAGATAAAGGTTGCCTGTTTAGCTGTGTAGCGTTGTACTTTGCAAATGATTATTGGAAAAGGTTCATGGAGAATATTAAAAAATAAATATAAGCATCAAAATTCACGAATAGCTGATTTTTTTTTTTGATACGGGTATTGGAGGCCAATGAGATGCTGCCCAGTTTCTGCTCACACCGTGTCTGATCTCTGATATTTCTTCCCAAACCAAGTATCCACTGAATCCAGCTTTCAGCCAAATAAAAGTTTCTTGGGCCGGACTCGTCGTTCCGGGACGCCCGGAATGCGTTCCCTGATGGGACGGAGATTCGGACGTTGGGGGAAAATCGAGATCAGCACAGGTGCCCAATCCGAACGCCACACTCTGAACTCCCGCTGGCGGTGTGAACGAGGTCCACAATCCACACCAACAGCGGGATGTAAATAAATATAAATGAGTCTTTATGCTCCGTCCTCCCATGATTCCCCTGTTCCCGCGGACGAAATTCATGTGCGCACGGATCACTTGTGGTCTCAGCAACCGTGAACCAGACGTGGTGGACCTCACGCTGGGCCAAGGGGGTAATGCCACCCAGGCCCACTGCAAGGGCCTCCATGGCAGGGCCATGCAGCGACCTTCTCCAGCCTCAGGGATTCTGCCAGGTGGCTCAGCCACACACCGTGCTTTCAGCAGCTGCGAGCCCCTCCATCCAAGTAAGATCCGTCTCCGGCTATCAGGGGGGCAAAATCCCAAACATCGGCCTCTCTCCTCCCCTGGACTCCCAGATCATCCGACATCCCAAATATCGTCACCTCCCGACTTGGGGCCAACTTCACCCCCAGCAACTCAGACATTACGTCTGCAAACTCCTGCCAGAACTTCACGAATCTGCCCCCTTTTCACAGGTCACTGAATCGCTCAATCCCTGCCTGCTGCCACCCCAGAAATCTCACATCCGGCACCCCCGACGTAAACCTATGGTTGTCACAAATCGGTGCCCATGCCGAGACCCCCTCTAGGCCCAGATTCTGCCTCCACCGCTCCCAGACCCTCAAGGCCGACACCACCACTGGGCTCACGGAGTGTCTGGCCGGGGAGAACGGCAGAGGCGCTTGATGTGTTGGGTGCTCTGCATCCGTGGAACACATACAGGCCACCAACACTCAAAATAGTGCAACACTATTTTATTAAGTTAGAAACTGTTGAACATACTTTCACTGTGGGTTAACACGACGTTAGATTAAACTAAAGACCTATGCCTGTCCTAACCAGTCTATGCACTCAGCACATGGTGAAGGTCTGTGCTGTAAGCTGTAAGCTCTGTCCTTCTAAGTGGCTGCATCCCGAATGAGCGGGAACTCTGATGCCCCCTGTCTTTATAGTGAGTGTGCTCTAACTGGTGATTGGCTGCGGTGTTGTGTGTGTTGATTGGTCTTGCTGTGTGTCCATCAGTGTGTGTGTCTGCACCATGATATACTGGTGTATATTATGACAGCGCTGTTAACAATGGCGTTAAACTTGTTCCCCCGCCTCACCCTCACTCCAAAAAAGCCCTCTTGACTCGCGGGGTCTTCCGCGCCCACACAAACTCCAGAAATCAACGCATTGACCTTTTAAAAGAATGCCTTTGGGACAAAGATTGGGAGGTTCAGAAACACGAACAGAAACCTTGGCAGCCCCGTCATTCTCACTGTCTGCGCCCGTCCCGCCAGTGACAGCGACAGCACATCCCATCCCTTCACCTGCTCCACCAACCGGGTCAAAGACAACTTGTGCAACTGCGCCTAACCCCGCGTGAATGCCCAAGTAGCTAAAACTCACCCCCACTACCTTATACAGCAGCTCTCTGAATCTCCTCTCCCACCCTCTAACCTCAGTCGGAACACCTCGCTCTTTTCCATGTTCAACTTGTACCCAGAAAACCTGCCCAAATCCTCCAGAACCACCATAAACCCCCCAATACCACCCAGTGAGTCCGAAATGTATAATAACAGGTCGTCTGTATACAGCGAGCCCCTGTGCTCAGCGCACCCCCCGCACAATCCGCCTCCAATCACTCGACGCCCTCAGTGCTATTGCTAGTGGCTCGATTGCCAAGACAAAGGGCTACGGGGAGAGCGGGAACCCCTGCCTCATCCCCCAATGCAGCCCAAATTATCCCCAACTCACTCGGGTCACCGCACACTGTGACCGGTGCCTTGTACAGCAGCCGGAGCCAGTCCATACACCCCTGCCCGAACCCAAACCGCCCCAGCAGCTTCCACAGATATTCCCACTCCACCCGGGGCAAACGCCTTCTCCGCGTCCATCGCTACCACCACCTCCACCTCCTGCCCCTCCGAAGGCAGCAGAATTACATTGAGTAGCCTCCACACACCTGCCTTTCACAAAAAACGTTTGGTCCTCACCTTTCACCCCCGGGGCACAGTCCTCAATTCGCGAAGCCAACACCTTCACCAACAACTTGGTGTCTACATTCAGTCACGACATCGGGCTGTACGACCCACACTGCTCTGGATCCTTGTCCTTTTTCAATCTCAGGGAAATGGAAGCCTGTGATAGTGTCGGGGAGAGTTCCCCTCACTCCCTCGCCTCGCTGGATACCCTCACCAGCAGAGGCCCCAGGTCCCCCCCCCAAAACCTTTTATAAAACTCCATGGACAGGTCGAATCCCATAACGGGAAAGACATTGAGCAGCACGGTAGCCTTGTGGATAGCACAATTGCTTCACAGCTCTAGGGTCCCAGGTTCGATTCCAGCTTGGGTCACTGTCTGTGCGGAGTCTGCACATCCTCCCCGTGTGTGCGTGGGTTTCCTCCGGGTGCTCCGGTTTCCTCCCACAGTCCAAAGATGTGCAGGTTAGGTGGATTGGCCATGATAAATTGCTCATAGTGTCCAAAATTGCCCTTAGTGTTGGGTGGGGTTACTGGGTTATGGGGATAGGATGGAGGTGTTGACCTTGGGTAGGGTGCTCTTTCCAAGAGCCAGTGCAGACTCGATGGGCCGAATGGCCGCCTTCTGCACTGTAAATGCTATGCTATGATAACCTCCAATATGGCAAAAGAACTTGGCCTTGTTATGGATCAGGTGGGGGCGGTGGACCCATGTTATTTCACCCACCCAGGGGAGAGGAGTTCTCCTTCTTCTCCCAAGTGCTCAACGTGTATTCCCGGATCGAGTTCTTTGTAGTCGGCAAATCAATGCTTCCAGGGCTGGTTAAGGCGGAATATTCCGCATTTGTAATCTCCGCCCACGCTCCACATTACATGGATGTGAGGTTGGAGACGAGCCATGCCCAGTGCCCCACATGGAGGCTCGACACGGCCCTAATGGCCGACATGGCCTTCTGCGAGAAAATAACGCAGGCCACAGACGAGTATCCAACCAACAACCAGAACGGGGAGGTCTCATCCTCTAAAGTTGGTGACCAGGGGAGAAATTATCGGTTTTAAAGGACGAAGAGACAGGGAGGAGAGGGCAGCCAGGCAACAGCTAGTTGACTCCATACTGGAGGCAGACCATAAATACTCTGAGGCCCTGACCGTAAAGCCTCTGATGGAAAGGAAAAATCTACAGATGGACTTTGACCTGTTCTCCTTGTGGAAAGTGGTGCACTAACTCTGCCAGGCACAGGGGACCCTATACAAGCACAGAGACAAGGCCAGCCGCCTGCTGGCACACCAGCTGAGAAAGCAGGCAGCCACAAGGGAGATTGCACAAATTAGGGATAGCAGAGGCACACTAATAACGGATCCAGACAAGGTCAACATAGCCTATGAGGCTTTTTATCAGAGGCTGTACACCTCGGAGCCCCCAACAGTGGACTCAGAGATGAAGCAGTTCCTTGATGGCCTGGACACGCCAGTTGTGGGGGAGGACAGAAAATGGGGCCTCAGAGCACCGCTAGAACTGGGAGAGACCATGGAAAGTATTAGCTCCATGCAGGCGGGAAAGGCTCCAGAACCGGACGGTTTCCCGGTGGACATTTGCAAAAGATTGGCAACAGTACTGGCCCCGCACCTGTGTGAGGTGTTCACAGATTCGCTGGCGAGGGGCACACTGCTGCCTATGCTGGCACAAGCCTCAATCTCGCTGATACCTAAAAAAGACAAAGACCCAACAGAGTGCAGTTCCCACAGGCCCATCGTGCTACTAAACGTCGATGCAAAAATACTGGCCAAGGTCCGAGCCAAAAGGCTAGAGGACTGCGTACCCAGAGGTGGTCGCAGAAGACCAGACGGGCTTTGTCAAAGGTAGACAGCTAACATGGAACACCAGGCACCTGCTGAACATGATCATGACCCCATCCGGGGAGAGAACACCAGAGCTGATCGTCTCTCTGGACACAGAAAACAACTTTGACAGAGTTAAAGCCGAATGGAAATACCTCATAAAGGTACTGGAGTGGTTCGGGCTTGGAACATGATTCACCTCCTGGGTGAAACTTCGATATAACGTGGTCATGGTGAGCGTACGGCCAAACACCACAAATTCTAAGTACTTCCAACTGCACAGGGGCACGAGGCAGGGATACCCACTATCCTCACTGCTGTTCGCCTTAGCGAAAGAGCAATTAGCAATCACACTCAGAGCGGCAATGAGTTGGAAGCGGATCCGAAGAGGAAGCAGAACGCACAGAATCTCGCTCAACACGGATGGCCTGCTCCTCTGTGCTTATGTAAGCCAGTGCTTATGTAGTTAAATTGTATATGTTGTGTTGCCCTATTATGTATTTTCTTTTCTTCACTTTTCTTCCCATGTATTTAATGATCTGTTGAGCTGCTCGCAGAAAAATACTTTTCACTGTACCTCGGTACACATGACAATAAACAAATCCAATCCAATCCGATCTATATCACGGACCCACAAAGCAGCATGGAAAGAATCATTGTGCTCTTGCAAGAATTTGGAGCCTTATCGTGCTACAAACTGAACATGAGCAAAAGCGAGATCTTCCCGGTGAATCCACAAAGGGGAGGGACTGCGATTTAAACAGGCATTGTACAAATTCCGCTCCCTGGGGTTCCAAATTGCCCATGACTGGTTCCATAAATGGAACCTGACCAGTCTGAAAGAGGAAGTAAAAAAGGTCCTGCAGGGATGGAACACACTCCCATTCTCCCTGGTGGCGAGGGTGCAGACGATCAAAACGAATGTACCGCCCAAGTACCTCTTCCTACTTAGATCCATCCCGATCCATGACCGAGCCAGCTCTGTTGTTGCTCTATTTATTTATCTCGGTGAACCACAAGCCTTTCCCTTATATCGATCAAATGATCACACAACCAGTTAGTTAGTTCAAAAGATGGTTTGTTTACATACACACGAGTTATCTCAACATGCACACAATGGGCGGGATTCTACGACCCACCCCGCCGGGCCAGAGAATCGCCGGGGGGCGGCATCAATCCCGCCCCCGCCGGCTGCCGAATTCTCCGGCGCCAGGGTTTTGACGGTGGCAGGAATTGCGCCGCGCCGGTCAGCGGCCGCTGGCCCACGATGGGCCGAATGGCCGCCCATTTTAGGCTGGTCCCGCCGGCGTAAATTAGACCTGGTACTTACCGGCGGGAACTGACTCTGCGGGCGGCCTCCGGGGTCCTCGGGTGGGTGCGGGGGGATCTGGCCCCGTGGGGTGCCCCCACGGTGGCCTGGCCTGCGATCGAAGCACACTGATCCGCGGGCGGGCCTGTGCCATGGGGGCACTCTTTCCCTCCGCACCGGCTGCTGTGGACCTCCGCCATGGCCGGTGCGGGAACGAACCCCCCTGCGCATGCGCTGGGATGATGCCAGCACACATTGGGCTCCCGCGCATATGCCAACTCACACTGGCCGGCGGAGGCCCTTCGGCGCCGGTTTCCGCACCTTCCGGGCGGCCCCACGCCGGAGTGGGTCACGCCACTCCTCGGCGCCGGGACCGCCCGCCCCGCCAGGTAGGGGAGAATCCTGCCCATGATCTACTACGAGTTAAACTACACCTATCAGCTACAATAACCTATACTTAACTTCCGGGCGACCGGCACTGTCCAAATGAATAAAGGCCTTTATCTGGATTTCACTTGGCTGGTTCGAAGAAAGTTGCTCTCTCTGCTGGGCTCATCTGTCAGGTAGCGATCGTTGGTCTTGAACTTAGCTGGCTGTTCCTGCTGCAATTGGGTTGGCACAGGCCGGATCCAAGAGAGACAGAACACATGGCTGTGTCCTCTTTTATCCCCCCGGGATTTCGCGCTCTTTGGGGCGGTCTTTAACCTTGGACCCAACAGTTCGACAGGGCTCTGATCACTCTCTTCAATTTTGGCCAATAAAGGGTGGGTGCCTTGGTAGCTGGGCGGGCCCTTAGCGGTCATTGACCTTGGCAGTTGTGCTTTCTGAGCACTGAGCCGTCTGTGGCTGTACCAGTTGCTTGATTGGAGTTCTATTGTCCTGGGAAAATGGGCCATTGAAATGTAAACGAGCGGCGGTTTCTGTCTGGTCTGGTTACTTGTGTTTTAGGTACACATAGGCTGTGTATCTGTCTGAATCCTGGGTTGGCCATAATTCCCATGATACTTTGCAGGTGGCCATCTTAGATGGCTACTCTGTATCCATCTTACCACCTCACCTCTCATCCAGTGTGACTTCACCTTTTGCACCAGTCTGCCATGAGGCAACTTGTCAAAAGCTTTACTGAAGTCCATGTGAACAGCATTTGTCGCCTCCTCAAAAAATCTGATCAAGTTAGTGAGGCACGATGTCCCCTTCAGAAAAGGGGTTGATAAAGGAGCTGGAAGCCGAATGGGTGGTCACACAGGTGGATCCCTGCAGGGGGGCCCCCCCTTCAGGCCCAAGTCATGCCGGCACTCCCATCCCCATCCAAGAAGCTCTCAACCAGCCCAGTGGTGGTGGCTACACTCCAGTCGTGGAATCAGCTGCGGCAACATTTCAGCCTAATCAAAATGTCCGACAAAGCCCCCATCTTCAACCACCACAGATTGTCACCGGCGCTCACAAACTCCTCCTTCAAAAAGGTGGAGGCAGGACGGGGGGGGGGGGGCGGGGGGGGGGGGGGGGGGGCGGGGGGGAGGCGCTGCCAGTTCGAGACCTGTACAACAACAACAGGGTAACAACACTCGAAGAGCTGACAGAAAGATCCCAACTAACAGGAGGCAATGAATTCAGGCACCTACAACCCTAAACCTTTCTGCTAAAAGAAACAAAGACATACTCACGACCGCTACAACAGTCACTGCTGGAGGAATTGCTGGGCGCAGACAGTTTCGGCAAAGGGAGCTGTAGTGACGTGTACGGACGACTGAGAAGGGGGCCGGCACCCAACTGAACGAAACAAGGGACAAGTGGGAGGAAGACTTGGGGTTCAAAATCGGTTGGGGCTCTGGAGCGAAGCACTGCACAGGGTCACATGCGCAAGGCGTAACCTAACGTAACTAAAAATGGCCCACTTGGGCAGAACCCGAATGAGCAAGTTTTTCCCGGAGATGGAGGACAGATGTGAATGGTGCCAAGAAGTCCCGGCCAACCACGCCCACATGTTCTGACCTTGCCTCAGACTTGCTGGGTACTGGACAGCCTTCTTCGAGGCAATGTCCAAAGTGGTGGGGATGAGGGTGGAGCCGTGCCCAAGAGTGGGGGTCTTCGGGGTATCAGGCCAGCCAGATCTCTTCATGGGGAGGAGGGCAGACGCCCTTGCCTTTGCCTCCCTGATCGCCCACCGGAGAATCGTGCTCGGCTGGCGGTCAGCAGCACCACCACGAAACAGAGGAACAGAAAGGGGAGTGGGGGGCGGGGGGTGGGGGGGAAGGGGGAGGGACCGGGGAAATAGGAAAGTGCAGCCAAACGCAACAGGGGAGCTAGGGGATACAAGGGAGTCGAGGGAAGGTCAGGCGTAACAATATTGGGAACCAGGGGGGGAGAAAGGAGAGGGAAAAACCGTAAGGGAGCAATACACGGGACCACAACGGCCACAGAAAACACTGCGAGGAAAGGACAAAGGAACTGTGACAAATGCACATAAATAGTTAAAACTGACCTCAATGTAAATGACTCGAATGATACTCCCGAGGTGCTCTCTTGCATAATTCTCATTGTTCCGTTCGTATTTATATTTGTTGCATACACCAAAAAAAACAATCAAAACATTTTTAAAAATAAAATATTAATGACCTGACCTCAGTTGTATCGCCCATAAATGCAAAGTTTGCAAACTCGGAAATAAGGGCCCAGATTTACCGGCTGTTCGTTTCGGCAAGAAATTCCGGTCCAACAGCGGGTGCACACGGTTTTCTCGGCGGTGAGGGGCGCAGTCACTGGGAAATGCAGTTGACAACGGCGGGACCGTTTATCGGAGTGATCTGGAGATGTCAATATAGAAATCCCGCTGGCGGGCTGCCACCCCGCCGAAAAACACGCGGCGGATTGGTCAATAAATCCTGCCCGTAGTAAACAATGGGGGGAATAGGGGCAGAAACATCCCAGATGAGATTTAATAAAGGAAAATGTGAAGTGATGCATTTTGGTCAGAATCATAAAATCCCTACATTGTAGCAGGAGGGCATTCGGCCCATCGGTCCGCCAGCCCCTCCCCTGCAACCCCCATAACCCCACCTCACCTTTGGACACTATGGGACAATTTAGAAATGGCCAATCCAACCAATCTGCACATCTGTGGATAAAGAGGATCGAGGAGAGACAGAATAAAGTAAATGGCAGAATCCTAAAGGGAGGGCAAGAGCAGAGTGATCGGGGATAAGGCAGAAAATGCCACCAAATCTGCTGAATTTTCCCGCATTTTCTGTTTTTATTTCAGATTTCCAGCATCCGCAGGATTTTGCTTTTATCGGAGTGATCTGGAGATGTCGATATACAAATCTGTGAAGATAGTGGAACAGTTTGGACAGGACAGTCAATAAAAGTAGGTGGGATGCTTCGCTTTATTAATTAAGGATTAGAGCACAAAAAGAAGGAAGTGCTACGTTTTAAGTGGCTTTAATTTAATGTTTCTGTAACTGGAAGGGTGACACCTATAGTTAGATTCATGTTGGGCAAAGGTGTTTGCGTGTGGGGGGGTTGATTTTAATTTACAACTGAGATTCTATAGTGCTTAGAGAGGGTGACAGTATGAAAAGTAAATAGAATTAGCAGGCGTTGCTTAGCAACTGGGACCTTGTGAGGCAGAAAAGCTTTTAAGTTTTAGTTTTGGCTGAATTTCTGGGAGGTTGGAGATGGGTAATGAGAGAGAAAGCAGCTCTCACAGTTGTGCTAGAAGCAGTTGGTTTTAGAAGTCTAAAGAGGATAGAAGAAAAGAGGAGAGGGTCGGGGTGGGGCACTGGAGCGGTGAGCTCTGGCTGAACAGGGGTCCCTGGCCCATGCCCATTCCCAACGTCTGGCCATCTCTCCCCCCGCCCCCAGTGCCCCCTCTGCAGCCAGCCCAGCCTAGCCCAGCCCATCCCTCAACCTTCAGCAGTTCACACCGAGGCAGGTTGAAACATGGTGAACATGTTCGGGCGGCACGGTGGCATGGTGGCGAGCACTGCTGCCTCACAGCTCCAGGGACCCGGGTTCAATTCCAGCCTTGTGTGATTGTCTATGCGGAGTTGGCACGTTCTCATCGTGTCTGCGTGGGTTTATTCCCTCAGTCCAAAGATGTGCAGGTTAGGTGGATGGGTCATGCTAAATTTCCCCTTAGTGTCCAAAATATTAGGTGGGGATACTGGGTTACGGGGATAGGGTGGAGGTGTGGACTAAAGTCGGGTGCTCTTTCCAAGGGCTGGTACAGATTTGATGGGCCAAATGGGCTCCTTCTGCATTGTAGGGATTCTCTGATTCTATGATTCCATGTGTTTATTGTGTGACGGTGAACATAAATATACAGGTTTGTGCCCTAGCACCTAACACTGTACTGTGTGCTGCACCAATGCTAAATTGACTGGTGTCTATCTTTCTGGCCTTATGGGCCCTAACACTTTGCCTAGGTGGCTCCTCAGGTGGTACATCAGGAGTGGAGATGGCCTGTTGCAATTTCCGCTCTGCGATTCGCGACCCCTTTGGCAGGAATCTTCTTGGGCGACGTGGGCTGGATGGGCCCGGCTGCTGCCCAGGTGTCCCAGGTGGCGTGCTGCCACCATTTTTTGCTCACTGCCCATCAGATGCACCAGGGACAGGAGACGGAGAGTCCGAGGTGCTGCGGTGTTCCGGCACCTCCCCTGCGGGAGTTACCAGCACAGTCCTCATCACCTCCTCCTCCCTCAGGGGGCCTGATGGCCCCCGGGCTATTCCATGGGATAGGGGTGCGAGCGGAGCTATCCCCTGAGCTCCTCCACCACCTGGCGCTACCAGACCTGGAGGCCCGCTCTGGTCTCGACCGGGGCCTGCATGCTCGCGGTCATGGAGCACAGGGAGTGGACCACCTCCCTCTGGGTCTATGCCACATCAGCCAGCACCTGGGCAATGCCACCAATGCCCTCAGCCATGGCCTGCTGTGACTGGGACATGCTCTGGAGAGCAACGTCCAGGTGGTCCTGGTACCTGGCTCCCTGTGACAAGGCAGCCCTGTCGGACACTGCCCACACAGGCTGCCCCAGGCCTTGGGCATCTTGACCCATGGCCGATACCTTCGCCCACAAGGCCTCCACCACGGACATCACCCTTGCGGTGTTGGTCTGAGTGGCACCCATGGTTGGCACCACGTTGTCCAAGTCCTTTTCCTCACTGCTATCTGTGATGATATGCATGAGCAATTCTGTATGCAATATTGTACACGACCTCCGACCACCAGGTGTCAGTGTAAACCTACCATGTGACTCTGTGCCTCGGGGTGTTGGGCGTAAGTTGCGTTGGTGGAGAGACGTATTTTCCAGTAGCTCTAGAATAGTTAGTTAATGTTAGTAGTTTGTTATATATTTATTCCAGTTATCTTTACCATGTAGTTGTTTCATAATTAATTATTTTAACTAGTCAAGAACTAGATGTTCTGCAGTGCATCATTCACACCGGCCAGTCTACAGAACATGTCCAGGTTCAGTGTCCGCTGCTCTGCTGCGGTGAGGGTCCGCAGGTCCGGCAGTCGCACTCCAGCCTTTTCCCTCTCCCACCGGGTGTGAGTGCCTTCTCCTGGAGGGCGGGGGGGAGGGAGCCTCAGAAAATGCACAGAGTGAGACAATTAGACACATGCCGCACGGGGGTGGGTAGCTGGCAGCCCTCGTGGCCAGGGCACCCTGCCATGGCGACCGGTATGGGTGCTGGCAGGTGGTGCAAGGTGGGGGTTCGGTCACCTGGTGGGTGGGGGAGGGGAGGTTTATGGGTATTTGAACGGGGGTTTGTGCCAGGGGCACTGTGCTGCCTTGCCACCCTGGCTGCCCTCAGGAGGACGTGCAGTTTTTTCTGGCACTGTTGGCCGGTCCTGGCGTCTGGCCCATGGCGCTCATGACCTCTGTCAGCCTCACGAGTGTCAATCCCCCCCCTCCCCCCCGACGAACCCAACACCATTTTTCATTGGAATTGATGGTGTTCCACGCGGGCGCCTGTACTCGCCCATTAACGGCTGGTGGATTGGCCCAGGAGCCGCATCAATTTTGCTGTGGTAGAATCCACCGATTCTGTCCCAGCATCAACATTAGTTTCTGAAACGGAGAATCCCGCCCCTGAGCCATGGTTACATTCTGGGATCTTCCCCTCCATCCACTGGGATCGGAACAAAGCTTTATAAAACACTGGTTGGGCCTCACCTGGAATATCAGGTTCAGTTCCTCGCGCCACACGTTAAAAAGGCCGTGCAGGGGGTGGAGAGGAGATTGTGTTGAATTGTAACAAGAATGAGGGACTTCAATTCTGTGAAGAGAGTGGAAAAGCTGCTCTACTTGTGGTGAAATGCATCACTGTATATACACAAGGGATTAATGTAAATACACTACAACTAAGTAAACACTAGAGGGAGCACCGGAGATGTCATGATATGCAAACATGCAGCTAATGAACACTTAGAATAGGACACAACCAATGAGCAGTCAAGAAATCCAGAGGTGGCATCACCACAAGGGGGCACTTCACATCCCTTATAAAAGGACAGGGCACACATGCTCTGCCTCTTCCCACAGACAGACATCTAGAGAGTACATCAGGGTTGATCAGAAGCATCACATCCAGCACGTGGGTTAGAGCAGACTGGTTTAGTTAGACTGAGGTACTACAGTTAGATTAGCAGGAGAGTCGAACTCACTTAAGAACTGTGTTAATAGTTCAATCAACATATTGAACTCATTACAAAGTCTGGACCTTTCTTTGTCAAAGCATACATCAAGGAAGCAACTTATGCTACACGAAGAAGCAGAACACAACACTACTCAGAACAGAGATAATGAAGAGATGATTTGATGGAAGGTTTCAAAATGAAGAATGGTTTTGATATAATAAATAAAGAGGAGTTGTTTCCACAGACAGAAGGTTCAATAACAATAGGACACAAATCTAAGGCCATTGGAAAAACAATCAGAGGCACTTTGGGAAAAAATCTACAGAGAAAGTTGTTATATTCTAGAATGCACTGACTTAAAGTACAACGGAAGCTTATCCAATAGTAACCTTCAACAGGGAATTTGTACTTGAAAAGGAGAAATTACAGAGCGGAGGACAAAGTGATGGGGAATGCAACCGATTGGATAGCTCTACCCAAGGGGCTAGCACAACCAGGATGGGGTGAGTGGCCTCCTGACGTGTTAGATCATGATTCTATCTATGATTCCAT
This sequence comes from Scyliorhinus torazame, assembly GCF_047496885.1. NCBI lineage: Eukaryota > Metazoa > Chordata > Chondrichthyes > Carcharhiniformes > Scyliorhinidae > Scyliorhinus > Scyliorhinus torazame. The sequence continues at coordinate 9,341,737 of NC_092723.1, forward strand.
AAGCAGTCACTACAATCTTTAAAGTGAAATAAGTCCCATTACTGACAGAAACAAGACGTTTCCAGTCATGATGGTCAGTTGAATTTTAGTTGCGATTATGACCCAAGGATTATCAAGGCTTCCAGGAACTTTTTAATTTGCTTCCAAACATCAGAGAGAATTTTCCAGAGATGTCAAAGGATTGGCCACTTGTTCAAGTGAATCTGCCAGGAATTACTCTATGGGGCTTGTCATAATATACACCAGTATATCATGGTGCAGACACACACTGATGGACACACAGTGGGACCAATCAACACACACAACACCGCAGCCAATCACCAGTGAGAGCACACGCACTATAAAGACAGGGGGCATCAGAGTTCCCGCTCATTCGAGTTGCAGCTAGCTAGGAGGACAGAGCTCACAGCCTGCAACACAGACATTCACCATGTGCTGAGTGCATCGACTGGTTAGGACAAGGCAAAGGTCTTTAGTTAAAGCTAGTATCGTATTAACCCACAGTCTAAGTAAGTTTAAACGGTTAATGATTCAATAAAATAGTGTTGCACTATTTCAAGTGTTGGTGACCTGTATGTGATCCAGAACACCCAACACATCATGGTACCAGGCGTGGTGGGATACTAGCACTTCTTAGGCCTACCTGCAAGTGATCTGCCTTCCGCCAGCATTCCGTCATCCTGCGACATGGACAACATCAGCCCGCCGCCACCGCTCCGCATCGCCGGCAACCTCGGGGCCAACTGGAAGATTTTCAAACAGCGCTTCCAGCTCTACCTCGAAGCCACGGACAGGGAGGGTGCCTCGGACACCAGAAAGATTGCTCTTCTCCTCGCCACGGCCGGGGACCATGCCATCCACATTTTCAACTCTCTCACCTTTGCAGATGATGAAGACAAGACGAAGTTCAAGACGGTTCTCCTCAAGTCTGACACTCACTGCAGCATAGAGGAGAATGAAAGTTTTGAATGCTGCGTGTTCCAGCAGCGTTTGCAGGGTAAGGACGAACCTTTCCAATCCTTTCTTATGCACCTCCGCATCCTTGCGCAATCTTGCAGCTACAGGCCCACCTCCGACTCCATGATACGCGACCAGATCGTTTTCGGTGTTCAGTCGGACCCCCTACGTCAGCAGCTCCTCAAAGTAAAGCAACTCGCCCTAGCGACCGCCATCGAGACCTGTGTCCTACATGAAAACGCCACGAGTCGGTACTCCCATATGCAAGCAGCAGAAACGGTGCGGCAAGGTCCCCACGAGGCGGAATGGGTCCAAGTGATTGAGCACCTCCAGGGCCTCAGCCTGGATGAGGGCGGCCATTTCACGCGCTTTTCGAGGACTCCCGCGCTTGTACATACCAAACGAGGGGACGGCGACGCGGAGGAACGTAATGCGCAGGCGCGCACCACGCAGGACCGCACCGAGCATGCGCGGTGGCTCAGCGAACGTGCTGACGTCACGACATGCGGCAACTGTGGCTCTGCCCATTTAAAGCGGCAATGCCCCGCAAAATCTTGACAATGTCTACGATGTGGCAGACATGGCCACTATGCTGCCTGCTGTCGAGCAGCTCAGCTTACCAACTCATATCGCTTCAGCCAGCCTTGCAGGAATGTTCGGGCAATTCAACCCACAGTCACCGAGTCCGATTCCGACCTCCCACACAGCAGTGACACCGAGGACCCGAAGGCGCCTTTTCGAGTCGTAACGAAAAACAGGCTGTCCCCGAAGCAAAGACACCAGCCGCTGTCGGTATACAGCATCGATCGAGACGATGAGTGGTGTGCCACCCTGACGGTCAACCGGTCCCAAATACGATTCCGCCTGGACACTGGTGCCTCCGCCAATCTCATGGCGTGGTCTGTTTTCCAAAGCTTTGTGTCAAACCAGCCATCCTTCCATCGGCCTGCCAGCTATTGGACAACAATGGCAACATCATTCCTGCTACCGGCTCGTGCCAACTTGAAGTGACGCACAAGTCACGGAAAGCCATCCTTCCTTTCGAGATCGGGGCTCCTCGAAGGACTCCCTGCTTGGCGCACAGGTGTGCAAGCTGTTGAACCTCATTCAAAGAGTTCACTCTCTCGCTCCTGATGACACGCCCGCCTTCCGGGACGCTGACTTCAGGGCGCAACTCGACGCCATCATCGACCAGTACCGCAACGTCTTCAAAGGCATGGGCACGCTCCCATATACTTACAAAATCCTACTCAAACAGAACGCCACGCCTGTGGTGCATGCACCTCGCAGAGTCCCAGCACCCGTCAAGGACCGCCTCAAGCAGCAACTGCAGGACCTCCAAGACCAAGGAGTGATCTCCAGAGTTACGGATGAGGCCTCATCATGGGCCCCCGTTGCCTATGCGTCACGCGCCATGACCCCCACGGAGCAGTGCTACGCGCAGATAGAAAAGGAGTGCCTGGGCCTTTTGACCGGTGTCGTCAAGTTTCATGATTATGTGTACGGCCTTCCCCAATTCACCGTCGAGACCGACCATCGCCTGCTGGTCAATATAATACAGAAAGACTTGAACGACATGACGCCTCGCCTCCAGCGTATTCTTCTCAAGCTCTGGCGATCCGACTTCCAGCTGGTATACACCCCGGGCAAAGAACTAATCATCGCCGACGCTCTCTCCAGGGCTGTCAACATTCCGTGTGACCCAGCGGGATTCGTCTGCCAGGTTGACGCGCATGTGGCCTTCGTGACCTCCAATCTACCTGCCACGGATGAACGCCTCGTCCAAATTCGCCGCGAGACAGCGGCTGACCCTTTGCTACAGCGTGTCATGCGCCACCTGACAGACGGGTGGCTCAAGGGCCAATGCCCGCAGTTCTACAACATCAGAGATGATCTGGCGGTAGTCAATGATGTTCTCCTGAAACTGGACCGCATCGTCATCCCGCACAGCATGCGCCAGCTCGTCTTGAAACAGCTACACGAGGGCCACCTTGGTGTGGAGAAGTGCCGCCGACGGGTCCGAGAGGCAGTGTACTGGCCCGGCATCAATGATGACATCGCCAACACAGTGCTCACCTGCCCCACTTGTCAGCGGTTCCTACAGCCCCATGAGTTGGTCACGTCCCCTTGGTCCAAGGTCGGCATTCACCTGTTCCACGCGCCGGGCAGGGACTATGTCCTGATTGTAGACTATTTTTCAAACTAACCGGAGGTGGTTCGTTTACACGACATCACATCGTCTGCAGTCATCCGTGCCTGTAAGGACACCTTTGCTCGACTCGGCATCCCACTCACTGTGATGTCGGACAATGGCCCCTGCTTCGCAAGCCAGGAATGGTCCAACTTTGCCAGGAGGTACAACTTTGTGCATGAGACACCCAGTCCCCTGTACCCCCAATCCAACGGCAAGCGGAGAAGGGCGTCCACATAGTCAAACGGCTCCTCTGCAAGGCTGCCGACGCTGGGTCCGATTTCTACCTCGCCCTGCTGGCCTATCGTTTGGCCCCACTGTCCACGGGCCTGTCGCCAGCTCAGCTGCTCATGGGTCGCACCCTGAGGCCGACGGTGCCGTCCATTCATGACCCAGACCTCGACCACGTTCCGGTCCTTCAACGAATGCAACTGTCTCGTGCACAGCACAAGGCGGCTCATGACTCCCGTGCAGCTGATCTCCCTGCTCTGGCTCCAGATAACAACGTCCGCATCCATCTTCCAGATGGTGGCTGGTCTGCAACCGCTGTTGTCCTTCGGCAGGTGGCTCCCCACTCGTTCCTGGTTCGTCTACCGGATGGCTCCATTCTGCGCCGCAATTGATGTGCCCTTCGTCTCGTTCCGCGCTCGCTACGTGATCCTCCGCCAGTGCCAAGCCCTCCTGTTGACCCTGACCTGGACTATGCAGAAATTCCGGTCACTCTGCATCCTCCTCACTCTGATGCAGTCTAGCCCGCTCCTCAGCCGACGGCTCCCGACCCACCCTTGAGGCGGTCAACCAGAATTCGTCGCCCACCTCAGAGACTTAATTTGTGAACTTTGTGGACTTATGGACTTTCTGATTTGTTCTGTTCTTCCGTTTAATCGTCCAAGTGGTTTGTATATAGTGTTCATCTCGTTATTCTTGTGACACACTGTTTTTCTGCACCAGGCACCTTCCCATGTAAATAGCTTAGTTTTATGTACATAGTCCTGTAAATAGTTCGCACACACATAGTCAGGAACATCGAGTTGCAGCTAGGAAGGAGGACAGAGCTCACAGCCTGCAACACAGACATTCACCATGTGCTGAGTGCATCGACTGGTTAGGACAAGGCAAAGGTCTTTAGTTAAAACTAGTATCGTATTAACCCACAGTCTAAGTAAGTTTAAACGGTTAATGATTCAATAAAATAGCGTTGCACTATTTCAAGTGTTGGTGATCTGTATGTGATCCAGAACACCCAACACTTCAGGGCTATCCATGATTAACCACGTGTTGCTTCTTGCTAAGGTTGCCTCGTGTTATGCATTCTGAGAGCTGAAAAATGTCATGAGGCTAATTGCTCTATTATTACCCAGTTTATCTTATTTCTTATATTACTTGACCTCATCTTTTGTCTGAGGTTAAGAGCTACTTAAATATTTTGATGCTATTTAATTTGTATAAGAAAGGAACACATTTTGAGCCTGAGATACCACGGCCTTCACCAGTGAAGGTGAGAAGTAAATCATTGACTAATCACAGGTATAAAAACACCCAGGCTGCATCCGTCTCCAGCACAATTGAAGAAATTGTGCGAATCACGTCAGCCGGTTACAGTTTTCCACAAGCTCACAGCAAGAAGCAACATGAAGTGGTTAATCCTTTCACTGCTCTGCATCCAGCTCTCTGACTGTCTCCACAGGTCTGTTGTTAAACCAGCAATTGTGCATTTTCTTTTGATGTGCGGAATGATCTGAGCTGCGCGCAGAACAATACTTTTCACTGTACCTCTGTACACATGACAATAAACCAATCCAAATCCAATCGAATTGATATCAGCCAATTCGTGCACCGTTGCGTACATCAGGCACCCACTATATTCCAATAATTTCACAGGATTTGCTCATTTAGGAATTGATTAAGAAAATCCTACCTGTGATCTATTTGAACTTGTTGAGTTTAGTTAAACGCCACATGGATTAACTTACTGTTGCCGCTTTGATGGTGTGTTTGTGAGCTGAGATGTTCAAACCAGAAAGAAGATTAAACGGTAAGACTGCTCCAGTGATCTATTCACTCTTTATCATTTCAGAATGCCTTTACACAGAGGGAAGTCTATGCGAGACGTCCTGGAGGAGCGCGGGGAGCTGAAGCATTTCCTAGAAACTCACAGGTTCGATCCAGCCTTGAAATACCGAGCGCTGTTCCCAGATTTACCAGCTCAGATGGGAAATGAACCACTTCTGAATTCCTTGAATGTAAGTATGAAGTCAGTCCACTTTAGAAAGAACTAAAACACCCATGGTTACTTCATATTGTTGTGAGAGAGGTGTTTTCAGAACCCCAAAATGTATCATGGAGTTCACCCAACTCCCACCTTTAATGGATTGTTGCTTTTGAAAGCACACGGCTTGTTCTCCAGGTGTGATATTACAATTATGGACATGTGGTTTTTAAAACAAAACAATGTTTATTCCATGAACTCAAATTAACCTTTTAAATAAACATTGGATCTCTTAACACCTCTTACTTCAAAGATAACCCCGAAAATCATACAACACTACCCAATCCTGCAAACGGTTCCTTTACAAATCCAAAAGACTTAACAAATCCTTCAAACAGAAGCACATTAGTTTTATATTCAATACTGAGACCTTTTTACAACTCCGATTTCACCAAAGGATTAGGAGATAATCCTTCATGGCAGAGATCACCAGCAATGCAGCTCACAGCCACATCCAAGCTTTCTTCAAACTGGCTTTCTCCTTTCAAGCAGCTCAATGCAAAACAGCCAGACACGTTTCAGCTGCACTCTCTCAAAACTGAAACTAAAACTTCAAAATGGCCGAGCTGGAGCCCCGCTCCACCCACACTCTGACATCACTGCATTTCTTAAAGGTACATTGCTTAAACATCCATTTCTTAAAGGTACTCTCACATGACAATATGTCGAAGGGGATGTGTTTCAGTGGAGGCTGAGTATCCTACACATCTAGCTATTCAGGGGTAAGCACTGCTGCCTCGCAGAGCCAGGGACATGGTTTAATTCTGACCTTGGGTGACTGTCTGTGTGGAGTTTGCACGTTGTCTCCGTGTCTGCGTGGGTTTCCTCCGGGTGCTCCAGTTTCCTCCCCACACTCCAAAGGTGTGCAGGTTAGGTGGGGTGACCATGTTAACCTTAGTGACTAGGGATGTGCAGATTAGGGTGGGGGGAAGTGGGCCTGGGTAAGGTGCTCTTTTGGTGGGTCGGTGCAGACTCAATGGGCCAACTGGCCTCCTTCTGCACTGCAAGGATTCTCTGGTTCTACTTTGTGTCTATTTTTATGGCAGAGAACTTGGAGCATTTCCCAAAGAATTTGGAAAATGATGAGGTAATAGGGAGGGATGAGTTTAATACAATCACCACCACCAGGGAAAGGGCGCTAGGAAAATGATTAGACCTAAAGGCTGACTAGTCCCCGGGACCAGATGGTCTACATACTAGAGTCTTAAAAGAATTGGGGGCACAGGTTGCAGGTTCATTAGTTATAATCGTCCAAAGTTTCTTCAATTCTGGAAAGGTTCCAGCAGACTGGAAAATAGCTACTGTAACAGCTCGAATTCAATAAAGGGGCAAGGCAGGTAGCAGGAAACTGTAGGCCAGTGAGTCGAACATCTGTTATGGGGCAGTGTCAGAATCCATTATTAAGGGGGTGAGAACAGGTAAATTATGAATTGATCAGCGAAGCCGATATGGTTCTGTGAAAGAGAAATCATGGGGAACTGATCTATTAGAGTTTTTGACCAGATAATATTCAAAGTGGTCAAAGGGGAACCTGGTGGAATCTGAAAGGTATTTGACGAGGTACCACGTCGAAGCTCACTGAACAAAATGAGAGCACATGGTGTAGGGGATAACATATCGGCGTGGATGGATGATTGGTTGCTAACAGGAAGCAGAGAACCGGGATAAATGGGTCTTAAGGAAGAACAAAGAACAATACAGCACAGGAACAGGCCCTTCGGCCCTCCAAGCCTGAACCTTGGCCAAAACCCTCAGTCTTGCTCAGATTGATAAACTGTAATTAGCGGAGTACCAGAGGGACCAGTGTTGGATCCTCAACTTTTCACAATTTACATCAACGATTTGATGAAGGGCCCGAGTGTACAGTAGCTCAATGTGCTGATGACACCTCGGTAGGAAGGAAAGTAAAATGTCTGCAAATGGAGGGAGCAGGTTAATTGAGTTGGCAAAAATTAAATAATGCGGGAAATGTGAAATTCTTCACATTGGCAGGAAGATTAGAAAAGCGGAATACTATTTAAATGGAGAGAGATTGCATAACTCAGTGGTACAGAGAGACCTGGGCATCTTGGTACATGAATCGTATTGGCCTGAATTTCACACTCACCCACCAGCAGATTTTAGACAGGGGAATTAGCATGATATAGCATAAGTGTGCTTCCCGCTAAGCTCCCCCCTTCGTCCCATCCTTTCAGTGATTTTATGCTGGGTTATGGGGGGAGCCCCAAAATAATTGAATTTTGGCCTTGCGTGGGAAGGGTAGGGCATTCAATAGAAACCCCCTTTCTAACTTTGGGCACCCCCACCCTCTTAAGGTTCGTGGCCAGTGGACTTCCCTCACCCCCCTACGGTCTCCCCCCCCCCCCCCCCCCAACACCCCAAACTCCCACTATCCAGCCTCCCAATTCTCCCCCCCTGTGAGACCCTGGAAAAGCACCTTTACCTGCACTCCTGGGAGAAAGGCTCCAGGGAACACCTGGAATTCCATTTGTGTCCACTTCACCTTCTGGCGCTGCAAAACCCAGAGAGCTGCCAGCCAATTAGGTTAGACGACAGGCCCCAAAGGCGGGACTTCCTTATAAGTGAAGGGCATTGGGAAATCTCTTAATCCATAAACTCCTGGCCATAAAGTGAATCATGAAGTGAGTTTAGTCGGTGATTAGGGAAGCAAATGGAATGTTGATATTTATTACAGAGGTAGGGAGGTACAGCTGTACAGGGCCTTGGTGAAACCGCGTGTGGAGCACTGTCTGCAGTTTTGGTCTCCTTCTATAAAACAAATCTGCTTGTATGACAGTTTGACCTCAGTTTTCACAATAGTACTCCCTGAGAGCTCAATCACATACTCGTGTCTTTCATATGTGTACTTTCTCTATCTCCTTGATAGCTGGCTGATCAAACTTTTGATGGGACAATGAGTGATTTCTTTGCCAATGCATGAACAGAGAGACTAAAGATTCTGATCATATTAACTCGTTTTGATCAGTCCCATTATTTTCACCTAACAATACAAAATAATAAATATTCAATACTTTCTCACATTAGTGAGGCAAGGCCGCACAGTGGTTAGCACTGCTGCCTTACATCATAGAATCATAGAATTTACAATGCAGAAAGAGGCCATTCGGCCCATCGAGTCTGCACCAGCCCTTGGAAAGTACACCCTACTTAAGACTCTGCCTCCACACTATCCCCCCAACCCAGTAACCCCACCTACCCTTTTGGATACTAAGGGACACTTTAGCATGGTCAATCCACCTAACCTGCACGTCTTTGGACTGCGGGAGGATACAGGAGTGCCCGGAGGAAACCCACGCAGACACGGGGAGAAAGTGCAAACTTCACACAGTCACCCGAGGCCGGAATTGAACCCGGGACCCTGGAGCTGTGAGGCCGCAGTGCTAACCATTGTGCCACAGTACCTCCCCCTTACAGCCTCTCTCCCTGCAACCTCCTATTCCCACCTAGGGAGCAAAATTCATCAGCCTAATTTGCAATGATCAATGTGTCACAGGAACCAAATAGGCACAGCAGCAAGGAGTCTCAATAATCTGAGCTAACGGGTGGTATTTTCCAGCCCTTCCCATCACGGGTACCCCAGCGTGGGCAAGCGATCCATACAAAACACTGTAGACCGAGCGGGACCAGGAGATGAGGCCAGTAGACAATGGTCAGCAGCTTCCGTCAGCAGGAAATACATTGTTGAAAATCTCAAGCAACACTTTGATTCTGTGACCAACTGAAATCTATTCTACCTGTCCACGATCTTCTGTCCTGTGACCTTAGCCCCTGGAGAACAAAGCCAATTGTATTGTAAGATATTTCCAGCAAGAATTCCATCTCCACATTCACCATGGTGCCACAGGAAGATACCACAAAGCTTGAACATCACTTTGATAAGCGCAAGAGCTCATCAGAAAATGCACAGTTTTGGTGTTTTTTATGGCGATCTTTGGTTTCAGTTATGGTCGTTAGCCTTGAATTCACGTAAATAAAATCCAGTTCTTGTTTTCCAAATCACTGTATAGACTTACTACTACGGATACATTACTGTGGGTACCCCACCCCAGAGCTTCACTGTCCTGTTTGATACTGGTTCATCCAACCTTTGGGTCCCATCAGTCTACTGTAACACTAGATCATGCGGTAAGTGAAGATAACATGTGATTACTTGATTAGAGCATGTTTTTAAGATTCTAACTCCACTGACTTTCTATGGAACCTGAATTCTGAAGTAATAGGTGATGATTCTTTTATCTCTTTCAGATAACCATGCAAAATTTGATCCAACTCAATCCTCAACATTCAGTTCAAATGGAAAAACGTTCAGTATATCTTATGGATCCGGCAGTCTGTCTGGATACTTTGGATATGATACAGTGAATGTAAGTAGTGAACAATATGCTACCAATATGCATTGAGCACTTCATCTCCAAGTTACCCCTGGACATCAGTTTTGCAATGGTTTTGTCTCAATATTCAGTCTTCAATGTGTATGAGCGTCATCCCATGTTAATTGAATAAAGTAACATTCATAGAACCATAGAATCCCTACAGTGCAGAAGGAGGCCATTCAGCCCATCGAGTCTGTACCAACACTTCGCAATGGCACCCACCTAGTCCCAACTCCCCATCCCCATTACCCCACCGAACCTTTGTCACTTTGGAGCAATTTAGTATGGCCAATACACCTAACCTGCATTTCTTCAGACAGCATTGTACTGACAGTGTTATGGGCCACGGTTTAGAGAACCCCAAAGTGTATCATGGAGTTCACCTGACCCACAACTTTTAATAGATTGTGGTATGGGGAGCACACGGCCCACTCTACAGGTGTGGTACTGCAGAAATGGAAAATTATTTTTTAAAGCAAAACAATGTTTATTCTATGAACTCAAGTTAACCTTTTTAAAACATACAGTGAACATCTTAGCAACCATCAATTCAAATACAACCCCCAAAGAATACAACACTAAGTAATCCTTAATAACTTCCCAAACAACATCCAGAAGACAAAAGAAACATCTTTTAACAGAAGCACATTAGGTTTATATTCACTACTGAGAACATTTATAATTCTCAATTCACCAAATGATCAAGAGATAGTCTTTTCATAGAAGAGAGAACAGCAGTACAGCTGCTTTGTCTGACTTCAGCTCCAACACTGAAAATGAAACTAAAACACACCCTGCAGCAAACATCCCAAGACAAAAGTAAAAAGCTGACAGCCCAGCTCCACCCACTCTCTGACATCACTGCAGTAATAAACACACATTTCTTAAAGGTACTCTCACTACAGATATTTATATACACACCCATTTATAAACACCCATTTCTTAAAGGTACTCTCACATGACACCTCCCCCCAAGAAAAAAAAAACCATCAACTTCAAGATGGTTTAATTTTTCACCTTTTCACTATCCTTGAAGAAATGCACACATTAAATATACATTTTCGTTTCAAAAAACAACACACGCAATTAGGTAGAATAATATATTCCATTTCTTTTCCGTTCTTCTTCCTCCAACTGAAACTGCTTCCGTTCATTTCTCTACGCCTCGGCATTTCTCTTTAACGTCAGATACTTTAGTTCACTGAAATTTTGGACGTTTCTTCAGCAAGCCTATCAGTGGAGCAACCACGCTGCAAAGCTTTTTCACCAATGTTCGATCAAATCCACTTATGCCAAGAAATCGCATTATTTCCCTTCGTTTCCAGGGTATTGGAAACTCCTCAAGTAAAGTGACTTGGGCTTTTCACTTTTGGTTAAGTTTATCACCAAATCCGCCTCCTGAAGTTGATTGAATAATTCCATCAGATGTTTTAAATGCTCTTTCCATGTCTGGCTGAAAATTATCAGATCGTCGATGAATACCGCACAATTGGGTAATCCTGAAACAACTTTGTTAGTTAACCGTTGAAATGTGGCTGGGGCGTTTTTCATGCCAAATGGCATAATTTTGAATTGGTATATACCATCTGGAATCACAAAAGCTGAAATCTCCTTCGCCTTTTCGGATAAAGGTTCGCCAGTAACCTTTAAGTAAATCCAGTTTGCAAATATAAGCCGATTGTCCCACTTTTTCAATGCAATCCTCCAAATGTGGGATAGGTTAAGAGTCCGTTCTTGTAACTGCATTAACCTTTCGTCCATGCACAACCGTTGGGTACCGAGCGGTTTTGGTACCATCACTATAGGTGAGCTCCATTGGCTGCAACCCACTTCAATTATGCCATTTTTAAGCAGACTCTCAATCTCTTTGTTAACCTGTGCAAATTTTAAAGGGTTAAGTCTATATGGATGTTGTTTGATTGGAACAGCATTTCCCACATCTACATAATGTATAGCCATTTTAGTACTTCCCAATTTATCTCTACAAACTTGCCCATGTGATATCAATAACTCTTTCAGGTCAGTTCGTTTTTCCTTGGGAAGGTAACTCAACAATTTATCCCAATATTTAAGAACATCCTCATTTTCCAATTTAATCTGAGGTCTATCAAATTCACAGTCATTTGGATTTGATTCGTCACTTTGAGTTAGAATCATTAAAACCTCCTCCTGTTTCTCCCCTTCCCTTTCAAAGTACCTTTTAAGCATATTCACATGACACACTCGATGAGTCTTCCTTCTATCTGGTGTTTTTACCATGTAATTCACCTCAGTTAATTTCCTTTCAATCTGATAAGGTCCAGAAAACCGAGCTTTTAAAGGCTCACCTACCACCGGCTACAACACTAAAACTTTATCTCCACTGGCAAAACTACGAACTTTGGATTTCTTGTCCGCGGCCGGTTTCATCACATTTTGTGCAACTTTTAAATGTTGTCTAGCCAATTTACCCACTCTATTTAATCATTCCCTAAAATTTGACACGGAATCCAATAGTGTAAATTCCAATTGCTCACTCACCAATTTTTCCTTAATCAATTTAAGTGCTCCTCTTACCTCATGACCAAAAATTAGTTCAAAAGGACTGAATTTGGTTGACTCATTTGGTGCATCCCTAATTGCAAACAGTACGAATGGAATTCCTTTACCCCAATCCTCTGGATAATCTTGACAATACGCCATCAACATTGTCTTTAATGTCTGATGCCACCTTTCTAACGCTCCCTGCGATTCTGGATGGTACGCAGTTGATTTACATTGTTTTATTCCTAAGCTATCCATAACTTCTTTGAATAACCTCGAGGTAAAATTTGATCCCTAATCCGATTGTATTTCTGTGGATAGTCCATATCTAGTAAAGAATTTAAGTAACTCCTCCACAATCTTTTTAGCTGTAATATTACATACTGGAATGGCCTCTGGAAACCTAGTAGACACGTCCATTATAGTCAAAAGATATTGATTCCCACTTTTTGTTCTAGGAAGCGGTCCTACGCAATCAATTAGGACCCTTGTAAAAGGTTCCTCAAACGTTGGAATGGGTATTAAGGGCGCTGGTTTTATCACTGCTTGAGGTTTCCCTATCACTTGACATGTGTGACATGATTGACAAAATTTAACTACATCTTTATGTAGTCCAGGCCAATAAAAATGTTTTTGTATTTTAGCTTGAGTTTTCCTTATTCCCAAATGACCTCCCACTGGTACCTCATGTGCAACTCGCAACACCTCCTTTCTATACCCTACCGGCAAAACTACTTGATGAACTTCTGCCCATTTTGCATCCGCCTGCATATGTAAAGGTCTCCATTTTCTCAAGACATCACTGTTACGGTAATAACACTCTGGTGTACACTCAGATTCCTCTTCCGTATATGCTTTCTGGTACATCGGGTTTAGTTCTATATCTTTCTGTTGTAACTCCGCCAATTTCCCTGAACTAAAAATATCCGCCTCATCCTCAACCTGTTCTTGTTCTTTTTCAACCATCTGATCAAAAATCGTTTCTGATAATTGCACTTCAACTTCATCTTCACTCTTTGATTCCTCCTCTTGTCTTAACCTGTGACTTTGCGACCTCGTTACTACACAATCCGGAAAAATCCCAGGATATTTGTCCTTCAACACTTCAGTTGTCTGATTTTCCACTGGCTTATCAACCACAGTAGGCATCACTCCCACCTGCAATCCAGCTATATCATTACTCAAGATAAATTGTATTCCTGGACAAGATAGTTTCTCTATTACTCCTACTACCACTTCACCACTCTTCACTGGATTTTCCAACCTTACCTTATATAATGGAACACTACACTTCTCACCTTGAATTCCACATATTACCACCTTTTCTGGTAACATTCTTCCCAAACTACATAACTCCTCATCTCTTACCATTAAAGATTGACTAGCCCCTGTATCTCTTAAAATTGTGACTTCTTTACCTGCTCCTCCTGATACACGTGGGTAAACTTTACCCACACAAGTCAATTCTTTAAAGAGATCTGGCACCTTCTTATCAATCACCTCTTGATCAGGTTGTCCAATCATTTGCACCTCCTTCGCTTCACTTGGGCTTTCCTTTCCCACGTTAACAAACTCCATTGTCTTATCCTGTTTTACCGCATCAGCCTTCCCAATGCTTTTCTTCAACCACCAACACTGTGACTTTACATGGCCTAGTTTATTACAGTGAAAACATTTGAAACTTTTTATTTCTTTTCCACCCTGCTGGATTTCCTTTTTAATCTGAGGTACACTCTCTTTATTGTCTCCCATCAGATCACCTTTACCACTTGAGTATTTCTCATGTCCCCAGTTTCTATCCCTCACCGGCCGAAACTGATGTCGGAAACCAAGCTTTGATTTATGAACTAATTCATAATCATCTGCCATTTCTGCTGCTAATATTGCAGTTTTAACCCTCTGCTCTTCCACATGAGTTCTCACTACATCAGGAATTGAATTTTTAAACTCCTCCAAAAGTATAATTTCTCTGAGAGCTTCATACATTTGGTCTATGTTCAACGCCCTTATCCACCAATCAAAATTATTCTGTTTGATCCTTTCAAACTCCATTTATGTTTGACCAAATTATTTCCTTAAATTTCTAAACCTTTGTCTGCATGCTTCAGGCACTAGTTCATATGCACCTAAGATAGATTTTTTCACCTCCTCATAAGACTCAGATACCTCCTCTGATAAGTGATGCAAACACTTCACTAGCCCTACCTATCAGCTTTGCTTGAATTAGTAATACCCACATGTCCTGTGGCCATTTCATTTGTTTAGCTACCTTCTCAAATGAAATGAAAAAGTCTTCTACCTTCTTCTCATCAAACCTTGGCAATGCTTGGACATATTTAAATAGATCCCCACCAAGCCTTCGACTATGACGCTCTTTCTCACTATCCTCATCACTGTCATCCAACTGTACGTTTCCCTTTATGCCTCCCAAGTTTAACTGACTGTCATGTTTCATGGCCATTTTCTGAAGTTCAAACATTCTCTTTTTATCTTTTTCCATGATCTGCATCCCCCTTTCTCCTTCTTTTTCCTCTCTCTCTTTTTCTTTTTCCTCTCTATCTCTTTCGTATTCCAGCTACTTTAATTCTTTCTCATGTTCCATTTGTTTAATTTGGAACTGAATTTTTGCCATTTCCAATGAGTCAAACTGTATCTCAGGCAACTTTAAATGCTTAACCACCGCCATAATTACCTGACCTTTTCGCATTTTGTCAGGTAATGTTAACTGCAATGTGTTTGCCAAATCTAACAGTCTGCTTTTAGTCTCTCTCCGTAAGGGACTGCGTGTTACCGTCTCCACCCCCAAAAACCTCAGAGCCTCTGAAAGAGCTATTGTCCAAAACACACTCTCCACTTAAACTGGAATACCACACCTGAAAAGCAACTGATGCACAATCAATGACCACTAAAGCGAGGTTGTAGTCCAACTAAAGGCTTTAATAAGCTAGATGTTTCCCCCAGCAGCTCAGGTACAGAATGAAGGTTGTTGGGGCGGCACGGGCTCTTATACCCCTCCTATCAGGGAGGAGCTACCATACAGCTTGACCAATAGGAAGCATACAATATCTACCAATGGTGTTCCAGCATGACCAGGTACCGTAATACCTCTACACAGATTACCACATTCACCCCCTGTTAAAAAAGAGTCCGGCGGGGGTGGTGGCCTGATATTACAACATGGTAATGTGGTAGAATTTTAGTTATGGAGGTACCGTAATACCTCCGTACAGCGTTTTGTAACTATTGACAATTATATTAACTATTTACAACTTATGATTCACACTTTAAAATGAAGCAGTCAGTCAATCCCCTGGTCGTTCTCTGTGATCGTCGAAGCTTCGGTGGTGACGCCGGTGGAGGCTCGGGCGTCTGTGACTCCAGGTGCGTGGCCTCGATCTCTGTGCAGCTTCGACACACCTAGACGGCGCTGGTGGGGAAAACGGTTGACCTGGGAAGGGAGTGTCTGCGGGGTGCGTTGGTGGGTGAGGGGGCCTAGACGGGGCCGGAGGGAGGACCGATCCTTCTGTAAGGTGCACTGGTGGAAGGGAGGGTGGGACTGGTGGCTGGGGTGTGCGTGGGGCTCCAGCGGGTGCCAGGTCTCGTAGGAAGACCGTATCTTGTCGGCCGTCGAGGTACGCCACGTAGGTGTTGGGGGTTAGTGTGGTGAAGATGGACCCTCTAGACCAACGGGTCCGACTTGTGCGCCCGCACGTGTTTTCGGAGCAGGATGGGTCCGGGAGCTGCCAGCCAGGTCGGGAGCGAGGTCCCAGAGGAGGACTTCCTGGGGAAGACAAGGAGACTACCGTGAGGTGTCTGGTTGGTTGTGGTACAAAGCAGTGAACGGATGGAGTGGAGGGCATCCGGGAGGACTTCCTGCCAGCGGGAGACTGGGAGATTCCTGGACCGTAGGGCCAGTAGGACGGTCTTCCAGACCGTTCCGTTCTCCCTCTCTACCTGTCCGTTACCCCGGGGGTTGTAACTGGTCGTCCTGCTCGAGGCAATGCCCCTGCTGAGCAGGAATTGATGCAGTTCGCCGCTCATAAAGGAGGACCCCCTATCACTGTGTATGTAAGCGGGGAACCCGAACAGTGCAAAGATGCTATGGAGGGCCTTGATGACGGTGGTTGCGGTCATGTCGGGGCAGGGGATGGCGAATGGGAACCGGGAGTACTCGTCAATCACGTTCAGGAAGTATGTGCTGCGGTCGGTGGAGGGGAGGGCACCTTTGAAGTCCATACTGAGGCGTTCAAAGGGACGGGAAGCCTTTATCAGGTACGCTTTCTCTGGCCGGTAGAAGTGCGGTTTGCACTCCGCACAGATTTAGCAGTCCCTGGTGGCTGTCCTGACCTCCTCGATGGAGTAGGGCAGGTTGCAGGTCTTGATAAAGTGGAACAAATGAGTGACTCCCGGGTGGCAGAGGTCCTCGTGGAGGGCCCGGAGGCGGTCCACTTGTGCGGTGGCACATAGAACATAGAACATAGAACAATACAGCGCAGTACAGGCCCTTCGGCCCACGATGTTGCACCGAAACAAAAGCCACCTAACCTACACTATGCCATTATCATCCATATGTTTATCCAATAAACTTTTAAATGCCCTCAATGTTGGCGAGTTCACCACTGTAGCAGGTAGGGCATTCCACGGCCTCACTACTCTTTGCGTAAAGAACCTACCCCTGACCTCTGTCCTATATCTATTACCCCTCAGTTTAAGGCTATGTCCCCTCGTGCTAGCCATTTCCATCCGCGGGAGAAGGCTCTCACTGTCCACCCTATCTAACCCTCTGATCATTTTGTATGCCTCTATTAAGTCTCCTCTTAACCTTCTTCTCTCTAACGAAAACAACCTCAAGTCCATCAGCCTTTCCTCATAAGATTTTCCCTCCATACCAGGCAACATCCTGGTAAATCTCCTCTGCACCCGTTCCAAAGCCTCCACGTCCTTCCTATAATGCGGTGACCAGAACTGTACGCAATACTCCAAATGCGGCCGTACCAGAGTTCTGTACAGCTGCAACATGACCTCCTGACTCCGGAACTCAATCCCTCTACCAATAAAGGCCAACACTCCATAGGCCTTCTTCACCACCCTATCAACCTGGGTGGCTACTTTCAGGGATCTATGTACATGGACACCTAGATCCCTCTGCTCATCCACACTTTCAAGAAATTTTCCATTAGCCAAATATTCCACATTCCTGTTTTTCCTTCCAAAGTGAATCACCTCACACTTCTCTACATTAAACTCCATTTGCCACCTCTCAGCCCAGCACTGCAGCTTATCTATATCCCTCTGTAACCTGCTACTTCCTTCCACACTATCGACAACACCACCGACTTTAGTATCGTCTGCAAATTTACTCACCCACCCTTCTGCGCCTTCCTCTCGGTCATTGATAAAAATGACAAACAGCAATGGCCCCAGAACAGATCCTTGTGGTACTCCACTTGTAACTGAACTCCATTCTGAACATTTCCCATCAACCACCACCCTCTGTCTTCTTTCAGCTAGCCAATTTCTGATCCACATCTCTAAATCACCCTCAATCCCCAGCCTCCGTATTTTCTGCAATAGCCTACCATGGGGAACCTTATCAAACGCTTTGCTGAAATCCATATACACCACATCAACTGCTCTACCCTCGTCTACCTGTTCAGTCACCTTCTCAAAGAACTCGGTAAGGTTTGTGAGGCATGACCTACCCTTCACAAAGCCATGCTGACTATCCCTGATCATATTATTTCTATCTAGATGATTATAAATCTTGTCTCTTATAATCCCCTCCAAGACTTTACCCACTACAGACGTGAGGCTCACCGGTCTATAGTTGCCGGGGTTGTCTCTGCTCCCCTTTTTGAACAAAGGGACCACATTTGCTATCCTCCAGTCCTCTGGCACTATTCCTGTATCCAATGATGACATAAAAATCAAAGCCAATGGTCCAGCAATCTCTTCCCTGGCCTCCCAGAGAATCCTAGGATAAATCCCATCATGTGCCGTGGAACAGGGCATCAGGAGGCTCGTTTAGCTTCCCGGGATGATACAAGATCTCGTAGTTGTAGGTGGAGAGTTCGATCCTCCACCGCAAGATCTTTTCGTTTTTTATCTTGCCCCGCTGTGCATTATCGAACATGAAAGCAACCGACCGTTGGCCAGTGAGGAGAGTGAATCTCCTGCCGGCCAGGTAATGCCTCCAATGTCGCACAGCTTCGACTATGGCCTGGGCCTCCTTTTCGACTGAGGAGTGGCGGATTTCGGAAGCATGGAGGGTACGTGAGAAGAAGGCCACGGGTCTGCCCGCTTGGTTGAGGGTGGCCGCCAGAGCTACGTCAGACGCGTCGCTCTCGACCTGGAAGGGGAGGGACTCATCGATGGCGTGCATCGTGGCCTTTGCGATATCCGCTTTGATGTGGCTGAAGGCCCGGTGGGCCTCTATCGACAGGGGAAAAGCTGTGGATTGACTCAGGGGACGGGCCTTGTCCGCATAGTTGGGGACCCACTGGGCGTAGTAACTGAAAAACCCTAGGCAGCGCTTCAGGGCCTTGGAGCAGTGAGGGAGGGGGAACTCCATAAGGGGGCGCATGCGCTCAGGGTCAGGGCCTATAACTCAATTTCTCACTACATAGCCGAGGATGGCTAGGTGGTCGGTGCTAAACACGCATTTGTCCTTGTTGTCTGTCAGGTTAAGGATCTTTGCGGTCTGGAGGAATTTTCGGAGGTTGGTGTCGTGGTCCTGCTGGTCGTGGCCGCAGATGGTGACATTATCGAGATACGGGAATGTTGCCCGTAAACCGTACCGGTCAACCATTCAGTCCATCTCGCGCTGGAAGACCGAGACCCCGTTGGTGACACCGAAGGGAACCCTTAAGAAGTGATAGAGCCGCCCACCTGCCTCGAAGGCAGTGTATTTGCGGTCACTAGTGCGGATGGGGAGCTGGTGGGAGGCGGACTTAAGATCCACCGTGGAGAAGACCTTGTACTGCGCGATCCTGTTTACCAGGTCAGATATGTGGGGGAGAGGGTACGCGTCCAGCTGCGTAATCCTGTAGATGGTCTGACTGTCGTCGATGACCATCCTATGCTTCTCCCCGGTCTTTACCACCACTACTTGAGATCTCCAGGGACTGTTGCTAGCTTCAATGACTCCTTCCCTCCGTAGCCTTTGGACCTCTGACCTAATAAAGATTCGATCCTGGGCACTGTACCGTCTGCTCCTGGTGGTGACGGGTTTGTAATCCGGGGTGAGGTTCGCAAATAGGGAAGGCGGATCGACCTTGAGGGTCGCGAGGCCGCAGACAGTGAGGGGGGTATAGGGCTGCCGAATTTGAAAGTTAGACTTTGGAGATTACACTGGAAGTCTAACCCTAGGAGTGTGGCCGTGCAGAGGTGGGGAAGGACGTAGAGCCGGTAATTTTTAAACTCCCTTCCCTGGACTGTGCGGTTTGCGACACAAAACCCCTTTATCTCCACTGAGTGGGAACCGGAGGCCAGGGAGATTTATTGATTAACGGGGTGGACGAGGAGAGAACAGCGCCTTGCCGTGTCGGGGTGTATGAAGCTCTCCGTGCTCCCAGAGTCGATTAAGCAGGACGTCTTGTGCCCGTTGATTAGTACTGTTGTTGTAGCAGTTGAGAGTGTTCGAGGCCGGGACTGGTCCAGGGTCACCGAGGCTAATCGCAGCAGTTTGAGTGTTCTCTTCGGGCAGTGTGTGGTCAGCCGAGCTGGGATCCTGGGAGTCCATCCAAGATGGCGGCTCCCATTGGTCGCACATGGCTGGGGGTGCACAAAATGGCGGCGCCCATCCATCGAACGTGGCGTCCGTGGGACAAGATGGCGGCACCCGGGGGCCGCACGTGGCCCTGGAGTAGGAAGTTGGTGGCGCTCGCTGGCCGCACAGGGACCGTGGAGAGGTTTGTGGTGGCTGTCCGCATTCGCCGCCGGAGACCGCGGCGACCACATGGGCCTGGCATACCACCACGAAATGGCCCTTTTTACCGCATCCCTTGCACATGGATGCGCGGGCCGGGCAGCGTTGGTGGGGGTGCTTGGCCTGCCTGCAAAAGCGTCCCGGATCAAGAGTTCTGTGTGGTCGCTCGCCGAAACTTGCGGGCAGCTGCAGTGTCTCCCCAACACCAGGAGTGCACGGTAGAATTCTTCCAACGATTCCCCAGGGATTTATCGCCTCGTTGCCAGCAGATGCCGGGCGTAGACCTGGTTTACTGGGCAGATATAATGTCCTTTTAGCAGCTCTATTGCCGCATCGAAGTCTTCTGCGTCGTCGATGAGGGTGTAAATCTCCGGGGTAACCTAGACTGCAGGACTTGCATTTTCTGTTCACCTGTGGGTGTGTTTTCGGCCATTGCGAGGTGTCCTTTAAAACACGCCAGCCAGTGCTTGAAGATTGCCGCAGAGTTCGCCGCGTGGGGGCTGAGTTGCAGACACTCCGGCTTGATTCAGAGCTCCACCCTTTTAAATCCAGCTTATTAAATTGATGCACAATCAATGACCACTAAAGCGAGGTTGTAGTCCAACTGAAGGCTTTAATAAGCTAAATGCTTCCCCCAGCAGCTCAGGTACAGAATGAAGGCTGCTGGGGCGGGCTCTTATACCCCGCATTGCAGGGTGGAGCTACCATACAGCTTGACCAATAGGAAACATACAATATCTACCAATGGTGTTCCAGCATTACCAGGTACCGTAATACCTCGACACAGACTATCACAGCAACCACAATATGCTCACCCCTCACTGACTTTAAGTTCACTAAGCCAATCCAATAGATAGACTTTTATATTCTCGAGTCCCCAATTTGTTATCGGCCAGGGTTTAGAGAACCCCAAAGTGTACCATGGAGTTCACCTGACCCACAACTTTTAATAGATTGTGGTATGGGGAGCACACGGCCCACTCTACAGGTGTGGTACAGCAGCAATGGAAAGGTATTTTTTAAAGCAAAACAATGTTTATTCCATGAACTCAAGTTAACCTTTTTAAAACATACAGTGAACATCTTAGCAACCATTAATTCAAATACAACCCCCAAAGAAGTGATCTTGCCTTGTGAGCAGTTTGATCAAGGCACAAATTGCCAAAACTATTTTGAGGAGGGGCAGGCAAATGGATGGAGTCAATTGTCAGCTCAGTCACAAATGCTTCTTTCAATGCACTATTTTTCATTCTCTTTTATTCTTCCCAAGGTTGCCGGCATATCGATTTCAAACCAGGAAGTGGGCCTGAGTGAAAATGAACCAGGCAGTAATTTTTATTATGCTCCATTTGATGGGATTCTTGGTCTGGCATACCCAGCGCTCGCGAACGGCGGAGCTACGCCTGTGTTTGACAACATGATAAGTGACAACCTGGTGGAACAGCCTCTGTTTTCTGTGTATTTGAAGAGGTAAGATACAAGAGTGAGGGACCAATAGATTAAGATGCCTTCAATGACATGTCATGGATTAATGGGAGTTTAGGCCGATGCCTACAACACCACAGAAAGGTTACTGCGCAGGAAGAGGCCATTCAGCCCATCGTGTCTGTGCCGGCCATAAACGAGAAAAAAGAAACTAGCCGCTCATTTTAATCCCACCTCAAATAAGTCACCCTGCAGCCTCCTCTGTTCTAAGGAAAACAACCCTCGCCTGTCCAATCTCTCCTCACAGCTGCAAGTTTCAGACCCCGGTGTCATCCCTGTAAATATCCTCTGGAATCTCTCCAGAGCGATCATGTCCTTCCTGTGATGTGGTGACCAGAACTGTACACACAACTCCAGCTGTGGCCCAACCAGCGTTTTATACAATTCCAGCGTTACATCCCTGCTTTTGTATTCAATCCCTCGCCCAATAAAGGGAAGCATTCTATATGCTGTCTTGACCACCTTGTCCACCTGTCCCGCAGAGATAGAAAGTTTTCAGTTTGTATCTTCTTGAGTCGTCAAAAGTGAATCACAAATATAAGTGTCTGTCTGCTCAGTATGAAACCCCCGTGCACCCTAGCAACACAGTCTGTGTCGTCTGATTGATCCCCTTGCGTCCAATTACAAAGTACCGCTAAGTAAAACATCCATTTGTGGGGCGAAAAATTGGGGCTACTGGTAAGAATATAACACGTCCTCGCTGAAAAGGGAGGTTTGGCCTTTCCACCAAGTACATGCAAAAACATGGAGGCCGAAGAAATTGAGTTGTTTTATACACCAGTTCAACATACAGTCCCTGACCGAGACTATTAAGAAGGAATAGAAGCAGCCATAGGCCATACAGTCCCTTTAGCTTGTTCCACCATTCAATAAGATCGTTGTTGATTCAATTACATCATTGCTGATTCAATGACATCATTGCTGATTCAATAAGATCATTGCTGATTCAATGACATTGTTGCCGATTCAACAAGATCATTGTTGATTCAATGACATCATTGCTGATTCAATGACATCATTGCTGATTCAATAAGATCATTGCTGATTCAATGACATCGTTGCCGATTCAACAAGATCATTGTTGATTCAATTACATCATTGCTGATTCAATGACATAATTGCTGATTCAATAAGATCATTGCTGATCTTTGGCCTCAGCTCCACTTTCCTGCCAATCCCCATATCCATGATTTACTTGGAGTTCAATCATGTATCTATCTCTGCCTTGAATATATTCGACAGCAGAATATCCACAGCTGTCTGGGGTACAGGATTCTGTCAATTCGAAAACCTCTGAGTGAACATTTAATGGGCAGAATTTTCCGATATGTTTCGAAGTGTGGGTCTCGACGGGAAAACCAGGGAGAATCCCGCTGGCACTGTCGGTGAGAAAGCTCGCTGTGTATTCAACCTCTTTCAGGGAATTGCTTTTCCCCGCAAGTTTCAGGCCTTGCCCATGGCGACCTGCTCTGATTCGCTCACCCCACCACTTCCTAATCTCTGCCCTCAGTGGGGCTCGCCATTTAAATGGCTCCCCAGCACTCGTTCCAAGACTAATCGGGGGGCGGTGGGGGGTGGGGTCTCACAGGAAGACTGCACCGTAATCCACCGAGGGAGCCATCAGCAAACTTCTGGATAGGGTCTAGCTAGCAGAGGGGCAGACCCTTGGTCAGGCAGACGTCCCGGACTCGAAGGGAAGTGGATCGATAGGAGTGCAGCCTGTGGCCTTCCACCCAGGAGACCCTGTGAGCAACACCCCTCTAACTGGCACGCTAACGAGGGCCAAACCCGTGTTCCCAAAAGCAGGCCCGGACCTTCAAGGTCCCAGCCCCCCAGGGGACACCCACCAAGGTTACCTCAGGCAACAAGGCATGGGGCAGTCAGCAGGCCGCCTCAGCCTCAGCTATGGATACTGGGGATACACCTAGACACAGTGGGAGGGTGAGGAAGAGTAAGAAACTGTCAGCCTGGTGTGGGCACAGGTGAACCGAGGCAGTATTAGAGAAAAGTCATCATTGTAATAACCAGCTAGCACTAAAAATCATTTTGATCACCCATGAAGAGGCACCACACTGTCATGTCATGGTGCCCTGCTCCGCAAACCCCAACGCAAACACACCGCTTCCTCCCTGTGCAGTGAGAGAACGGTAACGCTCTGTCTCTCCCATCTCCCAGACTGATGATGCAGTAATGTCGCACCGCTCGTGGTCAGGCACCCCCCAGCCCCAAGCCCCATCCATTAAAAAGTTACCCCCCCCCCCCCAGCTGCGATGTGTCATTCCGCCTCTCTGGGCCCCTAGGTCACCCCGTTCAGTGGCTGGTTGCGATCAGCTCTCTGTCAGACAGAAGTCAGAGATTTGACTGAGGGAACGAGGAGCATCGCTCTGTCCTCGCTGCACAACATCATCCTCCTCCTGCAGTTTCCAGCCAATCGCTTTAGCGCCCTGCCCGTGAATGGTGTAACCATAGCGATGCTACAGTGTCAGGTGGTGCAGTGAGCAGCAGATTAACAATGATGTGGGCCACCCTCTGGGGCTGTGTTGGAGGGCTACTCCAAACAGTCTAAACACTGAAACCGCACCTGGAGCAAAGAAATTACCTGCTCGACCAGCGCGCACGGTGACGCATGAGCCTCGTGTAGCGAGTCTCAGCAGGTGTTTGGGTTCTCCACACTGGCGCCATCCCCCACCTCCTGAGGGGGTACATTTTGTCCCCAACAAGCCGCCCTCTCAGCCGCTGCTCTCCCTCAGAAACGGCTGGGATCCGCAAGCCTCCCGGGATGTAGGTTTCATGGATTCTCCACGGGAAACGTTCCACACTATCTGAGCATTGAGGGAGTGGGAAGCCTTGCACTTTACAAGTGGCACTCCATTCTGCCATGGGGAATGCAGAGACACGTGACTGCAGTCAATGGCGCCCTGCACTTCAGGTGAACCCCATGGTCCTGGCTGTCATAATATACACCAGTATATCATGGTGCAGACACACATACTGATGGACACACAGCGGGACCAATCAACACACACAACACCGCAGCCAATCACCAGTTAGAGCACACTCACTATAAAGACAGAGGGCATCAGAGTTCCCGCTCATTCGGGATGCAGCCTCCTAGAAGGACAGAGCTTATAGCTTACAGCACAGATCTTCACCATGTGCTGAGTGCATAGACTGGTTAGGACAGGCATAGGTCTTTAGTTTAATCTAACATCGTGTTAACCCACAGTGAAAGTATGTTCAACAGTTTCTAACTTAATAAAATAGTGTTGCACTATTTTAAGTGTTGGTGGCCTGTATGTGCCCCACGGATCCAGAGCGCCCAACACATCACTGGCATCCTGGAGCGCCCAGTTCTGGTCAAAGTTGGTGAGCATGTAAGCCTTGACAAATAACGCATCTGTGACCTCCCTTATGCACTTGTGTGTGGCGGCCTGGGAGATGCCCAGGGCAGCACGGTAGCATTGTGGATAGCACAATTGCTTCACAGCTCCAGGGTCCCAGGTTCGATTCCGGCTTGGGTCACTGTCTGTGCGGAGTCTGCACATCCTCCCCGTGTGTGCGTGGGTTTCCTCCGGGTGCTCCGGTTTCCTCCCACAGTCCTAAGATGTGCAGGTTAGGTGGATTGGCCATGATAAATTGCCCTTCGTGTCCAAAATTGACCTTAGTGTTGGGTGGGGTTACTGGGTTATGGGGATAGGGTGGAGGCGTTGACCTTGGGTCGGGTGCTCTTTCCAAGAGCTGGTGCAGACTCGATGGGCCGAATGGCCTTCTTCTGCACTGTAAATTCTATGATTCTATGATTCTATGCCGCATAGCGCACCCATGCAGCCCAGAAATGAGCTGCTGTCACAAAGGTTCAGAGCGGTAGTTTCTTTCAGGGCCACAGGCAACGGGTAACTGCCCAGTCGATCTGGTGCCAACCCTTGCAGCACCTGGCACAGGTGGTCTACCATCCCTCGGGACAGATGCCGTCTTCTCCGGTACTGGACCTCTGGCATGTGGAGATGGGGGATTCTCTGGCAGTAAACCCATGGCCGCGTTTCCTGATCTTTGTGGGATTCATTGCACGTGTTGCCGTTTTCGCTGCTGGCTAACATGGGCTCAAAATTCCACCCAATGTTTCAGAGGGTTGGGGAAGAGGGAAACGAGTTTCAGTCAGGAGCTAGAAAGTAACTGAGGGGGAGAGTTGTATTGGACTATGAAATGCACTAAGTGACCCTGAAATATTTCATTGATTCCAGGAATACAAATAGCCAAGATGGAGGTGAAGTGATATTTGGCGGAATCGACAATAGCCTTTACTCAGGTCAGATTACCTGGGCGCCAGTTATTCAAGACGTGTTCTGGAGCATTGCCATACAAGGGTGAGTGAGAAACAAATGATACAGTTGAACAACTACCCTCTCTGCAGACTGGTACTGGGTGTGAATCCCTTGAAGGATCGCAGCACATTTCTGTAATGGGATCCCCGTTCAAAAGTAAAAAGAAGCTTTTACTGCCACTCCAGAATAAAAATGCATTGACCAATAATTTATATAAAGTTTCTGAAAGCTTTGGCCCTTGATTACTTCAACGACTTACAGGCAGATTTGTAAGTGAAACACAAAACTGTTTATTTATAAGGCACGCAATAATTATAATAGAACAATGGCCAGCTAATCCACTACTCCCTCATTTTGCCGTCCCACGCTCCACCCAAACACACACAAGACAGACACACACAGAGGGAAGGGGAGGGATAAAAATAATAGGAATTAAAATATGAAATAGAAGATAAGTGTCCTTGCTTCAGATAATAATGATCTTTTATTGTCACAGTATGAAGTTACAGTGAAAAGCCCCTAGTCGCCACATTCAGGCACTCGATCGGGTAAGCTGGTACGGGACTTGAGCCCGCGCTGCTGGCCTTGTTCTGCATTACAAACCAGCTGTCTAGCTCACTGAGCTAAACCAACCCATTACCGCAATAAGCTGTCCTTCCAGGATGCGGAATGAGTGAAACCAGCGGTTGGATTACTAATGAGGATCTTCTGCCAGTAAAATTCAGTCAGAACTCTCAGGCTTCAGAATTCCCTGTGGGGAGTCACTTTCACCTTTATTAACCTGGGCCTTCACTCCAAAAGAATAGCCTAAAGTCTGTGCAATTCGTATTTATGTCCAACTCCCCCGGAATGTCTAAAAACCTTTTTGTGATAAGAGCAGAGCTCCCCACACGAGAATTCAAAAAGGGTTTTCAAACTACTGACCCTGCCTGCAGCTGGTGCTGGACTGGATTTTCTGTGCAGCTCAAACTGGCTGTGCAGAGAGAAAAGTCTTTCCTCTGGACCTTCAGAAATAATCGATCAGGTGAGAGAGATATGAGAGTTGTGATGCTCCAGCTTCTGTACAAAATGAAACTAAACCCTGGAAACAGAGTCTCACTGAGGAAAGAACACTCCAGAACGGTCAGCACCAATCTGAAGTAGCTCATTTGCTGCCTGCCAAGTCCATCAAGAGGTGACATCACTAATATCAGACCAAACAGCACATCCTGCTGGAGTGCCATGTTTTTTTTTTAAATTCAAGGTAAAGTCCATCTTAACAGCATAGGTCTCATTAATTGTCCAGGCAAAAAAATTGAAAAGCCAACAAGGGACAGACGGGGATTAACAGTAGGTTCCTTACAGTGCCTTATTCTAACATTGCTTGAGACTTTATTCTAGATCTGGAGGAATTTGCGGCAAAATAGAATCACCATTAATCACCACAAGCCCACCCTTTTTAAATCAAACTCAATCCCATGCACTGAAGTTTTCATCCTATCCTGAAATCTCTTCATCTACCTGAAATGCAGCTTGCTGCGTCTTGAAGCCAATTATACTTCTGCTACCTTCTTGAATAACTTACTGCGCAAGATTGCATTCAATAAATTTTTATAATTTTCCCTCTCTCTCCCAACTTCCCAATTTCTATCTCAACTCTTCAGCACAATGAACAATTTGCTCAGGTTAACTTTGTAATTCACCAGCATGAACTAAAGAGAAACCACTTTTCAATTTTCATCATTAAGAAATTAGCGAATGATTCCTTTGCAGATTTTGAGTTTTTGTGTAATTTGGTGATTTTGTAGCTATTTCAGTGCTCACTAACAGCACAGTTAAGTCCCGTACCAGCTTACCCGATCGAGTGCCTGAATGTGGCGACTAGGGGCTTTTCACTGTAACTTCATACTGTGACAATAAAAGATCATTATTATCTGTGAATGCCAATATTTCTTCTAGCTCTTTGTCCCATTTTACCTAAGCAAAAGATCAAATTACGTACTTTTATTAATTTGTGGAGGAATTGTGTTTCATATTAAGGTTAAATCGCTTGAAAGTCCTATCTTGGTTGCCTGTGTGAAATAATTTTGAGCCGTCTTGGGCAGACACCTTGAGAGTATGAATAAATGGCACAAAACTCTTCTTCAATTTGCCTTTCACTCAGAAAGCTACAGGCCGGAATTCCCCTGCCGTTGCGAGTCACTTTTCCCACTGGCAGCGCACCCCTTCCCAGCCCCCGGGTTTCCCGGCAGACATGAAATGAAAAGAAAATCGCTTATTGTCACACGTAGACTTCAAATGAAGTTACTGTGAAAAGCCCCTAGTCGCCACATTCCGGCGCCTGGTCGGGGAGGCCGGTGCGAGAATTGAACCGTGCTGCTGGCCTGCCTTGGTCTGCTTTAAAAGCCAGCTATTTAGCCCTGTGCTAAACCAGCCCCAGAATGAGGAGGCTTCAGTGTGAAATCCCACTGACATGCGGCGGGGAGACAGAATCCCGCAGCCAGCGAACGGTGCGCGGCTGAGAAACGCCTGGTTGGACAACCGAAGAATCCAGCCCATAATGATGGTTCGCAAGGGAAGTGGAAAATAGATTAACCTGCAGTCTTTTGTGGGATGTGCTCAACAGGATGGGGAAAGTGGAAATCATTTGGAGGGGGTGTGGGGCTAATTGGACGGTTCTATCAAAGACGCGGAAGAAGCACGGTGGACTAAATTGCCTCTTTCTGCGCTGTATCATTCTGCGATAATTCTATGATTGTAAGTACTGCTCAACCGCACTGCAGCCATGTTTTTGCTGCAGGAACTATCATGAATGCAATTCTTCCTTTCAGTGTGCTTATCAATGGCCAAAGTGCCTTCTGTTCCCAAGGGTGCCAAGCGGTAATCGATACTGGAACTGCCCGAATCACCGTTCCACATCAGTACTTCACCACATTGTTACAGGAACTTGGTGCGGATCAGGATCCGAGTAGTGAGGTAAGTTGTTGTAACAAATACCAATTAATTCTGGGCTGGCAGAACAATTAGGAATGTTGTACCATGCTGACAGCGGAAGGGCTGCAAATCACTAGATGTCATCAATAATTAATGTTTATCTGGTCACATTTGTCACTATTAAATAATATTTCAACGATTAATTAAAATGTTTCCTCTACAATCCTCTTCCCGCACCTCACGGTAAGCTGAGGCAGACTTTCATTTGTTTCAATAGCTTCTAATTCCCGGAACAGGGGCAAAAGTCTCCGGTATCGGCGCAATGTCCGCCGACCGGCGCCAAAAACAGCGCACATCAGTCGGGCATCGCGCGCCCCAAAGGTGCGGAATCCTCCGCATCTTGGGGGGCCTAGCCCTAACCTTGAGGGGCTAGGCCCGCGCCGGACTGATTTCCGCCCCGCCAGCTGGCGGAAGTGCCCCGCCAGCTGGCGCGGAAATGACATTGCCGGGCGGCGCATGCGCGGGAGGGTTAGCGGCCGCTAACCGCATCCCCGCGCATGCGCTGTGGAGGGAGTCTCTTTCGCCTCCGCCATGGTGGAGACTGTGGCGAAGGCGGAAGGAAAAGAGTGCTCCCATGGCACAGGCCCACCCGCGGATCGGTGGGCCCCGATCGCGGGCCAGGCCACCGTGGGGGCACCCCCGGGGCCAGATCTCCCCGCGCCCCCCCCCCAGGACACCAGAGCCCACCCACGCCGCCTTGTCCCGCCGGTAAGGTAGGTGGTTTAATCCACGCCGGCGGGACAGGCATCCTAGTAGCGGGACTTCGGTCCATCCGGGCTGGAGAATCGCAGGGGGGGGGGCCCGCCAACCGGCGCGGTGCGAATCCCGCCCCCGCCGAATCTCCGGTGCCGGAGAATTCGGCAACCGGCGGGGGCGGGATTCACGCCAGCCCCCAGCGATTCTCCGACCTGGCGGGGAGTCGGAGAATCTCGCCCCAGGTCTTTTGTCTGTCGCCAGGGTCTTGTAACTTGACAGGCGCCACTCCACATCAAGTGTAGCTCACCAGGTGTCTTTGCCACTCTCACCACCAGCCATTAGCATGTTTGAAAGGATTTGCAGGTTGTCGTTCCACCTGTTTGACCGCATTGTGAAAGCAACCTCCTTGGCCGTCAGGTTCTGGGGTGGGACCCAGACCTTTTGGCTCAGAGGCAGGGGCATTACCCACTCCACCACAAGACCATGAAGATGGTCAATAACATATATTTCCAAACAGCATGCATCCTGTTTTAAGGATTAATATTGCCTCACGGCACTTAAAGTAAAATGGATGACACAGAGGATTAGGTGTCTACGTATTCAGTTCTGCGAATATAGATTCAAATTCAATTCAAAATGACGGAACTAAAGTTTCTTCTCTCTGGCAGTTGGAAGGATCTTAAGGAAAATGAGGTTAAACTTCAATTCCTCGCACATCTACCTCAGTAACAATGGGCCTCCGAGTGCAAAGAACTCAAATATCATGTGTTGTAGGAAATGGGACTAATAGGATTGATGTAATAGGGAGTGTTCATCTTTGGTTATAGTTCATGTGCAATTCAGTCTAATGGGAGCTTCACTTTGTGTTTTAAATGATGCCAAACTCACTGCTGGGAATCTTGATGCTCAAAATGGGTGTCAAAAAGAGAAATGTTTGATTTCAAAGTGCCTGGTCATAAACCTCGAGGACGATAAGTTGTCGTTTTGAAAAATCTTTATGATTTTTTTTCAATTTGATACTTAGGATTCCATCCAACCCACAGAAGCTCATTCACCAAGGAACCAGTTGTCATGGTAGCAACATATTGAAACCAGTTTTCCTATGTTAGAATTTTACTCGAGTACCTCGACCTGCATAATTATGTTTATGTTAATGCGATCCAGAGAGAACATATAGTGGGGGCCCTGAAGTGTAGCATTAGCACCATTTCAAACTTGAGTTTGATAATCTATTTGACAGGTTGTTTGTGAAAAACATGTTATGTCTCATGCTATTCACTTTCCATTTGTATCAATCATATGTGAATCTTCAGTGTCATCTGCTCTATTCAACAGTATCTTATCAACTGTGACAACGTCCCAAACATGCCTACTTTGACCTTTGTGATCAATGGGGTTGAGTTTCCACTTCCTCCATCAGTATACGTCCTTCGGGTATGTATGTACTTAGAAACATTGTATTTATATAACCCCTTTGATGTCATCAAATGCCCCTAGTGTTGTGTTTTGGGATGTATCCAGTGTGAGAGGTCAGCTGACTCACATTCACTTATATACTAGTGACACTCCCAGTGGTTATTCAGTGAATTACAACACAACCATGATATCACTACAACAGGGATGGGAGCGCTGCCGTGGCGAGGGCCCGGAAAGTCGTTCCTGTGCAGGAGGACTCCTCCACCCTCACCCATTCCGTGTCTGGGTCCTTCACCCACCCCCTCACTCATTCTTTCCGCTGTGGTTACCCAGTGGCAGTATTGCAAGTTCAGGAGGGCCAGGCCCCCATGTTTCTCCTTTGTAGTACTGGTTTGGGGATTCTTGGATTCCTCCCCCACCCCCACACAAACACCAGAATCAACTTGTCTATTGAATGAAAGAAGGCCTTGGGGATGTCGATCGGTATGGATCTGACCAGGAAAAGGAACCTGGGCAATACGTTCATCTTGATTGTCTGACCCTCTCCACCAGGGAAAGGACATCAGGATAATATAACGTGGGCGGGATTCGCTCACCCCGGGGCCGGGCCGGAGGATCGGCGCGACCGGCGCGAATTGCGCCATGCCGCCGGGACGCGATATTCTGGAGAGCGGAGAATCAGCGGCATTGGCGCAGGCGCGGTCGGCGCGGCGCCGGTCGGGAGCCGCTCTACGGTGCTCCCCCGGTGATTCTCTGCCCGGGCTGGGCCGAAGGGCCAAACAAAAAAACCCGGGTCCCGCCGGCGCCGTTCTAACCTGGACTTACCCGGCGGGACCTCGGCGTGGAAGGACTCGGGGGCGGCCTGTGTGGGAGGATGGGGGGTCCGACCCCGGGGGTGTGGTCCTCCGCTGTGGCCGGGCCCGCGATCGGGGCCCACCGATCGGCGGACCGGCCTCTTGGGCTGGGGGCCTCCTTTGTTCCGCGCCGGCCCCTGTAGCCCTACGCCATGTTGCGTCGGGGCCAGCACGGAGAAGGGAGACACCGTGCATGCGCGGCAATCGCGCCGGTCCCACTATCCATGCGCAGACCTGCGGCGCCCACCTGACGCTGGGATCGGCAGCTGGAGCGGCGTGGGCCCCTCCACTGCCGTGCTGGCCCCCTGTAGGGGTTAGAATTGCTGCTCCTGAGGCCGGGCTGATGTCGGCGGGAAATGCGATGGCGTTCACAACGGCGTCAACGGCCTCTGGATCAGAGAATCTCGCCCAGTGTTTCAGTTTTTTCTGGTAAAGTTCTAGAATGATTGCTCATCACACGCCTGGAAAACCTGGCACAGGGAATGATAGATTTCAATGAACATATTCGCCTGACCTGATTGTTGATCAATTCGCTGAAAAAAGATGGTTAAATCGTACAAAAACCTCAGTTAACGCACTGTCATTATTTTACAGCAAAATGGATACTGTATTGCTGGGTTTGAGCCAACCTACATCTATCCCCCGACCAATGATGGACCACTGTGGATTCTGGGAGATGTCTTCCTCGGAGCATTCTATTCTGTTTTTGACAGGGGGAATAACAGAATGGGATTCGCTGCAGCTGTCTAAGGGACATGTGTTCTCATTTCGATCCACATTTCAGTGAATAAAGCAAGACCTTTTAAAGCATACAATTCTCTCGGACTAAGTTTCAATTCTTTGACACACTGACTTCAACAGGGATGAATATCAGGCAGTTTCTACAATTAGCAGCAGGTGGGGAAAGTCAGTTTTACAGCCAGATATCAAGTTGTGAATCTGCTCCAAATTGTTTATTGTAACTGCAGGTGGGTGAAAGGCTTTTAACTTCAAACTGAATGGGATGTGTTGGGCTTCATCCTTTTCTCATTTAATCAGTCTTCCGCCCTATCAAAGACGCTGGCGGGATTCTCTGTTAGCCGACGGCGGAATCGGGCGGAGAGTAGGTTCCGAAGCCGAAATCGCGGCGGGCGCCAAATTTGACGCCAAATCATAATTCCCCACCACCTCGAAAATGGCATCAATGCATTTCACTCCGCGCGTACTTTAAGCACCGTTTGCATGTCATCAGTGGGCCCACCCACGATTCTTCACCCCCGATGGGTCGAGTTCCCAGCGGCGTGGTCCACGTGTTCTATTAAAAATATTGAACCTGGCGTGGTGGCTGCTGAGAAAGAGACAGAGGAGGTGGACATGGAGAGGACCGACTAAGGGCTGCCAGGCCCGATACTGGCCGTGCTGGCTGAGGTGGGGGGCACGGGGTGGGTGGAACAGGCTGAGTTGCCTGAGTGACCCCCCCATGGGACTAGGCCGGTGTCCAGGCATGGAGCGCCATTAGAGTGACCATCTTTCTTTGCACCCAGTGACCACCCACCCTGACCTCTGGTTCTGACCTGTGTCACCGGCCTTATGGGTGCCCCACCCCCCGCATGTTAGCTGTTTGGCTGCTGTTGTGCAAAGAGTCAAGAGTTCTGCTCCTTTTTACAAACACCTTTATTTCCCTTTATAAAACTCTGTACAAAACTCTATCATCACATCACATGCCCCAAAGGCCACCTGAAGCCTCTTTACATAATCAGTGTCAATTATTGGATACTTAACATAAATGAGACATCGAATTCGAATGTCTCTTAACCCATTCCTTAACAGGCTCCCATGTGTGCTTTCTTCATCGACGGTCTGCTCAGAAGCAAAGGTATCTTACTTGATACAACATCCGTGCTAATGAAATGATTCACTCCGGCAATATTGCAAGGGATCACCACTCTTTTCAGCGACTTCAGAGTATTATCATCCCCAAACCTGAAACTTGTGGAACTTTCAAATTCCTTAACCTTGTTACGACTTTCAGCATTCAAAGAGTAACATTTTAACCAGTCAATTCCACACACAGTAGATGTACAGCCACTGTCCAAAAATTACAATTGAAGGATTCTGCAACCAACACTCTCATTACCGGAGTAAAACTGCTTGTTAATAGGACAATTCCTTCTTTCTGGTCACTATCTTTTTCCTCTCCCGACTCTTCCGTGTCATGTGTAGCTTCAAGCACTCTACGATAACTTGTTGGACAGTTGAAAGCATAATTGTATTGAGAATCACACCGAAAACATCGATTTATCATACCCTGGGGTTCATTTTCCTATTTCCATTCTCCATGTCCATCCTCCTATTATAGGTTTTAAATGGGTTTCTGTCCTCATAATTTCCGTTTCCCGATCTCCTTCCATACTCTTGTAACCTGTTCGTAGCCATACGATTTCGCCATCCTGTCAGTAGTGTATCTTCCATAGCCTGCTTTATTGCTGACTGACCCATTTGTGTCAGAAGAGCCATAGAAATTGAATGTTTCCCCAGAAACTTCTTTAAGGCCTCTATCATCTGATCGAATAAGGTATCATTATCCGCAAATTTAACTCCTATCAAAACCAGGAGTCTATCCATGTTGCTCACTCTAGCACAGTCCAGTAACTTAAATGCCAACACAGACTGGAAATTCCAGGCGGTGTTTGTGCAACCTACTGTATAGTCTGCTAAATTCCATTATGTAGTCCTCAATAGAGATAGCCTCTGTTTTCCAGAATCTATCAAATTCTGACCAGTCTTCATACGCACTTAACAAGTCATCCTTTTGATAAATCTTATCCATAAAATGTAATAGAGTCTCCAGACCTAGTCTGGAGTTGCTCTCCTTTCAGCCACCTTGTTGACTGGGATGAGGGTGTGTGGGGGGAGAATCGTTTATCTGCGGCTGCAGCTTGTCAGCTTCCTGAGTGTCAATCACGGACCCGGTGAATCCCGCACCGTTTCTCACTGCAATCGATTGTGTTCCACGTGGCACCGGTGCTAACCCCTTAACAGTGGCAGAAGTCCACAGATTCTCCGTTAGCGTCAACGCGCAGGGTGGGATTCTCCATTGCCCAACTCTGAAATCGGGAATAGCGATCGGACAGAGAATAGCTCCCGATGCCGGGTCGCGATGCTCCGTCCCCTCCAAATCAGCATCATCGCGATGCACGACGCGCGCAGTTGCAACCGCGTTCGCATCTCATTATTGGGCCCACCTGCGATGCTCCGCCTCCTATGGGCCGAGTTCCCGATGGCGCGGTCCACGTGTGGTCTCAACAGTCATGAGCCTGGCGTGTGGGCTGCGGAGAGAGAGAGCGTATGGACAATGTCCAGCACTGTCAAACTTCATCGACCATTCCCATCCTTTCCATAAATCCTCCCAGCTCTTTCATCATCTTCAACTTTCTCATTGACTTAGTGCTCGACCTATCCACCCACGGCCCCAGTACACAATTAAAATCACCCCCCATAATCAGTTTATTATGTCCAGGCCTGGAATCGCTCCCAGCAACCCCTTCACAAACTCAACATCGTCCCAATTTGGCACATAAACATTCACCAGCACCAGTGGCGTCCCCTCCAACACCCCGCTCACCATCACGTATCTCCCCCCTTGGATCCCACACTTCCTTGGCATCTACAAACCCCATCCTTTTACTCAACAGGAGGACCACCCCCACCCTCCCCCAGCCACCCTCCAACCCCCCACCCCGCGACTTTGTATCGAAACCCGAGTGCAATGCCTGACCCACCCACGCCTTTCTCAACCTAACCTGAACCTTCACCCAGAGGTGCGTTTCCTGCAGAAAGACCACCTACACCTTCAAACTCCTCAAATACGCGAATACCCAGGACCTCTCCCCTGCCCAGGTTACTCCCCGTGTGTTCCATGCAAAACTGCTCACAATACAATGGGCTAAACAGCTGGCTTGTAATGCAGGACAAGGCCAACAGCACGGTTCAATTCCCGTACCAGCCTCCCCGAACAGGCGTCAGAATGTGGCGACTAGGGGCTTTTCACAGTAACTTCATTTGAAGCCTACTTGTGACAATAAGCAATTTTCATTTCATTTCATTTCATTTCATGTCAATAACCTTACCGGAGGATTGCACCTCCACTCCCCTCTACCATCTGCCATCCTCCCAATCCAATTCTGCCCCCTTTAAATTCACCTTAAACCAAGCCCATCCGAGATGGCCCCCTTCTCCGACCATGACCCCGCTCCTACTCCAGCACTACCATGTTGTGTCTCCCCCCCCCCCCCCCCCACTTGGCCAAACCCCGCAGCCACCTCCCCATCTCACTTCTGTTCCCCAGCATTATCTGCCAGCCTGGCAGCTCCTGCCCGAAGGCCCCCCCCTAACTTCGCCTCCACCCTTCTCCTCCTTGGTCTGTGCAAACATCTCCCTGCGGACCACCCCCTTCCCCCATACATACAAAGACACATCCAAAGCCATCTCCTCCAAAAAAAAATCAAAAACCAACACAAGTGGCAGGAAGGGTGGGGGTGGGGGTTAGTGGGTGTGGTGGGGCGGGGGGGGGGGGGGGGGGCGGCGGTGGCAGTTGCCCCCTAACAAACGTATTGCACCTGAGCAAACAATCACACGACCCGCTTCTTCCGAACTCTGTTGTTCCAGCTCCTCCGTCTCCCATCAACGTTCAGTTCTCCCCCAGTTTACGGTCTCTAAAAAAGTCATTGGCCTCCTTTGGGGATTCAAAATAGTGCATCCGGCCTTCGGAAATCACCACAGTTCCTTTGGGGTTTCTTCAGTACCCCAAACCTGATCTGCCTTCGGGACTGAACTGCTTTGGCCTTGTTGAACCAGGCTCACCTTTTCGCCAGCTCCAATTTCCTGATAGATTAACACCCTGTTCTCCTTCCACCCGCAGTTTCGCTTCTCCCTGGCCCACCGCAGGATATTCTCCTTCTCCATGAGCTCATGGAGCCTCACAATCACCGCCCGCAGCGGCTCCCCCACTCTTAGAACAATAGAACATTACAGCGCAGTACAGGCCCTTCGGCCCTCGATGTTGCGCCGACCTGTGAAACCACTCTAAAGCCCATCTACACTATTCCCTTATCGTCCATATGTCTATCCAATGACCATTTGAATGCCCTTAGTGTTGGCGAGTCCACTACTGTTGGAGGCAGGGCATTCCACGCCCTTACTACTCTCTGAGTAAAGAACCTACCTCTGACATCTGTCCTATATCTATCTCCCCTCAATTTAAAGCTATGTCCCCTCGTGCTAGACATCACTATCCGAGGGAAAAGGCTCTCACTGTCCACCCTATCTAATCCTCTGATCATCTTGTATGCCTCAATTAAGTCACCTCTTAACCTTCTCTCTAACGAAAACAGCCTCAAGTCCCTCAGCCTTCCCTCATAAGATCTTCCCTCCATACCAGGCAACATTCTGGTAAATCTCCTCTGCACCCTTTCCAATGCTTCCACATCCTTCCTATAATGCGGCGACCAGAATTGCACGCAATACTCCAAATGCGGCCGCACCAGAGTTTTGTACAGCTGCAACATGACCTCATGGCTCTGAAACTCAATCCCTCTACCAATAAAAGCTAACACATCGTACGCCTTCTTAACAACCCTCTCAACCTGGGTGGCAACTTTCAGGGATCTATGTACATGGACACCGAGATCGCTCTGCTCATCCACACTACCAAGAATCTTACCATTAGCCCAGTACTCTGTATTCCTGTTACTCCTTCCAGAATGCATCACACTTTTCTGCATTAAACTCCATTTGCCACTTCTCAGCCCAGCTTTGCAGTTTATCTATGTCCCTCTGTAACCTGCAACATCCTTCTGCACTGTCCACAACTCCACCGACTTTAGTGTCATCTTCAAATTTACTCATCCATCCTTCTACACCCTCCTCCAGGTCATTTATAAAAATGACAAACAGCAGTGGCCCCAAAACAGATCCTTGTGGTACACCACTAGTAACTGGACTCAGTCTGAACATTTCCCATCAACCACCACCCTTTGTCTTCTTCCAGCTAGCCAATTTCTGATTCAAACCACTAAATACCCTGAATCCCATGCCTCTGTATTTTCTGCAATAGCCTACCGTGGGGAACCTTATCAAATGCTTTACTGAAATCCATATACACCACATCAACTGCTTTACCCTCGTCCACCTGTTTGGTCCCCTTCTCAAAGAACTCAATAAGGTTTGTGAGGCACGACCTACCCTTCACAAATCCGTGTTGACTATCTCTAATTCTTCCACACCTTCAGCTACACTTTCCTGGCAAAAATCCCGCACTTTCGGATAAAAAGAGCTCAAATCAAAGCCTTCGAGCCAGAACTGCCCTGTGTGCAACCAGTCACTCCATGGCCGCCACCGGAAGTCTGTGCTATGAAATCCTTGATATTGGACTCCAGCAACTTCCCTACTATTGACATTGGGCTCACTGCTCTATAGTTCCCTGCTTTCTCTCTACCTCCCTATTTGAGTCGCGGGGTTATATTAACTACCCTCCAATCTGTAGGAATCATTCCAGAGTTAAAAGTACTTTGGAAAATGACCACCAATGTATCTGCTATTTCTAGGTCCACTTCCTTAAGTACTCTGGGATGAAGATTACCCGGCCCTACAAAGATTATCCGGCCCTGGAGGTTTATCCGGCCCTGGAGATTTATCCGCCTTCAATCCCCTTAATTTCCCCCAAACCATTTCTTTACTAATACTAATTTCCTTCAGTTCCTCACTGAAACATGTGTTGCTCAGAACTTCCGGTACATTATTCATGTCTTCCTTGGTGAATACGCAGTTAGTTCCTCAGCCATATCTTTTTTTCCCATTATGACTTCCCCCGTTTCTGACTGTAAGGGGCCTACGTTCGTTTTGTTTATTTTCTTTACATACCTATAGAAACTTTTACAGTCAGTTTTTATGTTCCCCACTAACTTACTTTCATACTGTATTTTCCCCTTAAACTGTTTCCAATCCTCATGTCTTTTGCTTTTTCTTGCCAATTTGTATGCTTTTTCTTTGAATCTAATACAATCTCTAATTTCCCTTGTAGACCATGGTTTGGCCACGGTTTCCTTTCAACTTTCGTGGCAAATCGGAATGAACAACTTTTGGAGTTCACCTATTTGTTCCTTGAATGCTGCCATTGCCTGTCCACTGTCCTTCCTTTCAGTAATGTTTCCCAGTCCATCATAGCCGAATCATGCCATATACCATCATAATTACCTTTAAACCAAGGTCTCAGAATCAACTACCTCATTATCCACCTTGATAAAGAATTTAACCATATTATGGTCACTCATCCCAAGGGTTCTCTCACAACTAGATTGGCAACTAATTATTTCTCATCGCACCATACCCAGTCCAAGAAGGTCTGTTTTCATTGGCTCCCCCAACGTATTGATCCAGAAAACCATCCCGTGAACCTCCAGAAATTCCTCCTCTATTGCACTGTGACTAATTTGGCTCACCCATTCTATATGCAGATTGAGGTCATCCATAATAACAGATGTTCCTTTCTCTATGAATCTCTGATTTCCTGCCTAATGCTATTCCCAACATTACCACTACAGTTTGGAGGTCTGTGTACCACCCCCACGAATGAATGATGTACATTTTAACTACAGCGACCTGATTTTGTTTTAATACCCTTGACCAAACAGAATGTGTTGAAATTTGAATGTTTTGGCTTCAACAACTTTATTGATGGAGAGAGTTCTAGATTTACACTGCTCGTTGTGTAAAGAAATTCTTTCTGACAGCTGCCTTGAAGAGCCTTGCTCTCATTTTAAGATTGTACCTTCGTTTAGGAGGTCTTGTGCACAGTGGGTAGTCTCCTTTATTCAAGCCATTCCTTTTGATTTCCATTTGTTCCCATTCTCTTTTATTTTATTACTTTTGGTCCATGGGCCCATGATCAGAATGAGCCTTTAAGCAGCGGACTCAAGCTGAGGCAGTCTGCGGGTCAGGACAGTGTGCTCCAGGTTTTGAATTTTGAAATGGAGGAAACAGACTTGACGGCGCCGAGTGAATCAGCTTTGAAGGAAGTCAGTTATGATTGGCTGGCTTGCAGCCTGTGGGCTGGCCAGGGACTGTGTTCTGCCTGACAACAATCAGTGATTTGTTCCTGTGTGATGCTTCAGAGAGAGGTGAGCATTGAACTCCTGGCACATTTTTACTACAAATTTGAAATGACCTTGAATCTACAGAGAAAGGAGACAACCTTGCCAGAGAAAACCATCTCAAACCTAGAAGGAAGAATAAAAGCCCGAACTCCAGGAATACACTAACTGGAAGCCATCCGAATGCAAAGATCCTTCATCCTTTTATTTTATTGATATTTTCTTTACCTCTCAATCACTCTTTTCTCTCTGTGCTGTTTGTCTGTGTGTTTAGAGAGTGCGGGTAGTTAGAAAGACTGGAGGGAGGGGTTGGAAAAGGGGTATTAGGTAGTCAGTTACATTTTTTGTCAGTTTAATTAATTATATTACTGTTAAATAATAAAAGGTTAATTGTGTTTAAATTTTACAAAGCTGGTGACTGCAGTTCATTGATACATAGACACATAAAATTTACAGAACAGAAGGAGGCCATTCAGTCCATCGGGTCTGCACCGGCCCTTGGAAAGAGCACCCCACTTAAGCCCTCACCTCCACCATATCCCCGTAACCCAGGAACCCCACCTAATCTAAGGGCAATTTATCATGGCCAATCCACCTAACCTGCACATCTTTGGACTGTGGGAGGAAACCGGAGCACCCGGAGGAAACCCACGCACACACGGGGAGAACGTGCAGGATCTGGGTTGTCATGTTGGGTGTTCTGATGCACAAAAGACCCAACACGGCTGTAGATGGTACAACTCTGTTTTATTGTCTAATCAACGGTAACAACTGGCTTGGGTAATCAATGGTAACAACTGGCTTGGGTACGTACTTCACCAGCTAACCTATGGACCCAGCCCTATCACTATCTTAGTGAGGCACTCAGCACATGTTCTATGTCTGAGTGGCGCGCTGAGAGCTCTGTGCTCTGAGCTATCTCCTGGTAGAATGAGCGGGAACTGTGGTGTTCCCTGTTTTATAGTGCGTGTGCTCTCACTGGTGATTGGCTGCGATGTTATGTGTGTGCTGGTTGGTCCAAATGCCTGTCCATCAGTGTGTGTGTGATTGCACCATGATATGCTGATCTGGATATCATGACATCCCCCCCTTTCACAAAGGATATGTGCCTACATGATACCAAATAGAAATGTGTACTGAGTGCATCTGAGTATGTGTGTGCAATATTTACAACATGTACATGAGGCTAAACTATATACAGAGGAAGGTGTCAGGTGCAACAGAACAACGACGTTCTACCAATAACAGAACAAATGCAATCAACAAACGACGAGAGAAAACTCTGGAACAATGAACGACAAGAAAAGAAACTCGTTAACAGTACTGTAAAACAATTCAGTGAGTCCAATGTGCTAACAGGCTCATAAGTCAAGTCTCTCAGAAGGGCGATGAATTTGGGTTGACCGCCTCAAGGGTGGGTCAGGATCCACAGGCTGAGGAATGGGCCTGGCCACGGGCAAGAGAGGAAGAGGCAGAGTGGCAGGAAGCTCACAAAGGCGACATCAGGGACAACAGGAGGGCGTGGCACTGGTGCATGATCTCGTAGCGAGAGCGGAAGCGGCAAAGGAAGACCATTCTTGACTCTCAAAGCAAGGTTGTCAGACATGACGGTGAGCGGAATTCGATGGCAAGCAAAGGTTTCTTTGCATGCCCGGATGACAGCTGATGACGTTGTGTCGTGCAGGCGTATGACCTCCGGATAACTTGAGAAGTAGTCAATCAGAATGATGTAGTCCCTGCTGAGCGCATGAAAGAGCTCCACGCCCACCTTCGCCCAGGGGGACGTGACCAACTCATGGGGCTGAAGGGTCTCAGGGGGTTGCGCCGACTGAAACCCCTGGCAGGTGGGGCAATTCAGCACCACGTTGGCGATGTCAGCGCTGATGCCCGGCCAGTACACAGCCTCTCGGGCCCTCCGCCTGCACTTTTCAACTCCGAGATGGCCTTTGTGCAGTTGTTCGAGGACAAGCCGGTGCATGCTGTGTGGGATCACAATCCGGTCCAACTTCAAGAGGCCACCATCAATGACGGCCAAGTCGTCCTGGACATTGTAAAATTGTGGGCACTGCCCCTTGAGCCATCCTTCCGTCATGTGGCGCATCACATGTTGTAGCAGGGGGTCAGCCGCAGTCTCACGGCGAATGTGGATTAGGCGTTCATCCGTGGCCGGCAGATTGGCCGATGTGAAGGCTACCTGTGCGTCGACCTGACAAACGAACCCCTCCGAGTCGGGCGGTGTGTTGACCGCCCTGGACAGAGCATCTGCGATGATGAGATCCTTCCCCGGGGTGTAGACAAGTTGGAAGTCGTACCTCCGGAGCTTGAGCAGAATGCGCTGGAGGCGAGGGGTCATGTCGTTGTGGTCCTTCTGAATGATGCCGACCAGGGGGCGATGGTTGGTCTCCACAGTAAACTGCGGAAGACCATGGGCGAGATTCTCCGACCCCCCCGCCTGGTCGGAGAATCGCCGGGGCTGGCGTGAATCCCGCCCCTGCCGGTTGCCAAATTCTCCGGCACCGGATATTCGGCGGGGGCGGGAATCGCGCCGCGCCGGTTGTTGGGCCCACCCCCGCGATTCTCCGGCCCGGATGGGCCGAAGTCCCGCCGCTAAAATGCCTGTCCCGCCAGCATAGATTAAACCACCTACCTTACCGGTGGGACAAGGCGGCGCGGGCGGGCTCCGGGGTCCTGGGGGGCGGGGCGGGGGGAGATCTGGCCGCGGGGGGTGCCCCCACGGTAGCCTGGCCGGGATCGGGGCCCACTGATCCGTGGGCGGGCCTGGGCCATGGGGGCACTCTTTCCCTTCCGCCTTCGCCACGGTCTCCACCATGGCGGAGGCGGAAGAGACTCCCTCCACTGCGCATGCGCGGGAATGCCATCAGCGGCCGCTAACGCTCCCGTGCATGCGCCGCCCGGAGATGTCATTTCCGCGCCAGCTGGCGGGGCACCAAAGACCTTTTCCGCCAGCTGGCGGGGCAGAAATTCGTCCGGCGCCGGCCTAGCCCCTTAAGGTTGG
Organism: Scyliorhinus torazame; assembly: GCF_047496885.1. Lineage (NCBI taxonomy): Eukaryota > Metazoa > Chordata > Chondrichthyes > Carcharhiniformes > Scyliorhinidae > Scyliorhinus > Scyliorhinus torazame. The sequence continues at coordinate 9,384,889 of NC_092723.1, forward strand.
GGCTCGGCCCCCAAAGATGCGGAGCATTCCGCACCTTTGGGGCGGCGCGATGCCCGACTGATTTGCGCCGTTTTGGGTGCCAGTCGGCGGACATCGCGCCAATACCGGAGAATTTTGGCCCATATACATAGTCATGGAAGTTGCCGATGCCAGTCAACAGGCCTAGGCACTCCTTCTCAATCTGCGCATAGCGCTGTTCTGTGGGGGTCATGGCTCGCGACGCATAGGCGACCGGAGCCCATGATGATGTCGTCCCGTTGCAGGAGTACCGCCCCAATGCCAGACTGGCTGGCGTCAATTGAGATCTTTGTTTCCCGTGTGGTATCGAAAACGCCAGTACCGGGGCGGTGGTGAGTTTGACCTTGAGCTCCTCCCATTCACTCTGGTGTGCGGGCAGCCACTGGAATTCCGTTGTCTTTTTGAACAGGTGGCGAAGAGCAGTCGTGTGCGAAGCAAGGTTAGGAATGAACTTCCCCAGGAAGTTGACCATCCCGAGAAAGCGCAGCACTGCCTTCTTGTCTGACGGCAGCTGCATGGCTGAAGAAGGCTGCCACTTTGTCGGCATCCGGCCGCACACCCGATCGGGAGATGTGGTCCCCCCAAAAATTTAGCTCAGTCTGGCTAAAAGAGCATTTGGCTCGGTTAAGGTGCAGGCCCTGATCCCGTATCGATGCAAAGACACGCTGGAGACGACTGATGTTCTCCTGCGGTGTGGTGGATCAGATGATAATGTCGTCTACGTAGACGCGTACCCCTTCGATGCCCTCCATCATCTGTTCCATGATGCGATGGAACACTTCGGAGGCCGAAATGATGCCGAATGGCATCCTATTGTAGCAGTATCTGCCAAATGGAGTGTTGAGAGTGCACAGCTTCCTGCTGGACTGATCCAGTTGAATCTGCCAAAAGCCCTTTGAGGCATCCAGCTTGGTGAATATTCCGTAAATGACAAAACTCTGAGGAATATAGAAAGTCAGAGGTCTGGACATGCAGATCCACAGACCTTTGAAAGTGGCAACACAAGTGGACAAGGTAGTCAAGAAAGCATACGGAATGCTTGCCTTCATTGGACGGGGCATCAAGTGTAAAAACTGGCCAGTCATGTTACAGTTGTACAGAACCTTGGTAAGGCCACACTTGGAATATTTGCACAAAATTCTGGTCACTACGCTACCAGAAGGATGTGAAGGCTTTGGAGAGGGTGCAGAGGAGGTTTACCAGGACGTTGCCTGGTCTGGAGGGTGTTAGCTATGCGGAGAGGCTGAATAGACACGGACTGTTTTCATTAGAATGGCGGAGGTTGAGCGGCGACCTAATAGATGTCCACAAGATAATGAGGGGCACGGATAGTGTGGATGGTCAGGCACTCTTTCCCAGGGTGGGGCAGTCATCACTAGGGGGCATGGATTTAAGGTCCTTGGGTCAAAGTTTAGTGGAGATGTGCGAGGCAGGATCGTGAGTGTCTGGAATGCACTGCCAGGGGAGGTTGTGGAAGCAGATACATTAACGGGGCTCAAAAGGCATCTCTATGAATACATGGATAGGATGGGTATAGAGGGATACGGCACTAGGAAGTGATGAGGGTTTTGGCCAAGGTTGGTATCATGACCGGTACAGGCTTGGAGGGCCGAAGGGCCTGTTCGTGTGCTGTATTGATCATTGTTCCCATTGTGGACTCCAACCAGAAGACATCGTTTCTATCTACTCCATCAAATCATGTTCTCATCTTAATACTTTAACTGGATCCCCGTTAATCTTCAATACCCAAGGGAACACAAGCCTGGTCTGTTCAACCTAAGCTCATAACTGAACCCGTTACGCCCAGGTATAATTCTGCACTCCATTGCAAAGCCAATATGCCCTTCCTGTCCATGCGGAGTTTGCACATTCTCCCTGTGTCTGCCTGGGTTTCACCCCCACAACCCAAAGATGTGCAGGTTAGATGGATTGGCCACGCTAAATTGCCCCTTAATTGGGAAAAAAAGAATAGGGTACTCAAAATTTAAAAAAATATACATTTGAAAAAGATAAAGGTTTGAGAAGGAAATATCTGTACATCTCTGGGGAGAGGGCAGTAGAGTTTAAGGCGTAATGTGGGAATTGCCTCCTGCTCTGCAGTATCTTTCTGTCAATTCAGACATGCAAAGCAAAACACTGCAGACATTAGGATGCTGAAACAGCAATGGTGGACATAAAAAATTGTGGATATGCAAGAGGGCAGAATTGGAGGAATGTAGAGATCTCAGAGGGTTGCAAGGCTGGTAGGGGTGACAGAGATGTGGGGCGGTGAGGCTGGAAGGGGTTACAGAGATGTGGGACGGTGAGGCTGGAAGGGGTTACAGAGATGTGGGGCAGTGAGGCTGGAAGTGGTTACAGAGATGTGGGGCGGTGAGGCTGGAAGTGGTTACAGAGATGTGGGGCGGTGAGGCTGGAAGGGGTTACAGAGATGTGGGACGGTGAGGCTGGAAGGGGTTACAGAGATGTGGGGCGGTGAGGCTGGAAGGGGTTACAGAGATGTGGGGCGGTGAGGCTGGAAGTGGTTACAGGGATGTGGGGCGGTGAGGCTGGAAGGGGTTACAGAGATGTGGGGCGGTGAGGCTGGAAGGGGTTACAGAGATGTGGGGCAGTGAGGCTGGAAGTGGTTACAGAGATGTGGGGCGGTGAGGCCGGAAGGGGTTACAGAGATGTGGGGCGGTGAGGCTGGAAGTTGTTGCAGAGATGTGGGGCGGTGAGGCTGGAAGGGGTGACAGAGATGTGGGGCGGTGAGGCTGGAAGGGGTTACAGAGATGTGGGGCAGTGAGGCTGGAAGTGGTTACAGAGATGTGGGGCGGTGAGGCTGGAAGGGGTTACAGAGATGTGGGGCGGTGAGGCTGGAAGGGGTTACAGAGATGTGGGGCGGTGAGGCTGGAAGGGGTTACAGAGATGTGGGGCGGTGAGGCTGGAAGTTGTTGCAGAGATGTGGGGCGGTGAGGCTGGAAGGGGTTACAGAGATGTGGGGCGGTGAGGCTGGAAGGGGTTACAGAGATGTGGGGCGGTGAGGCTGGAAGGGGTTACAGAGATGTGGGGCGGTGAGGCTGGAAGGGGTTACAGAGATGTGGGGCGGTGAGGCTGGAAGGGGTTCCAGAGATATGGGGCGGTGAGGCTGGAAGGGGTGACAGAGATGTGGGGCGGTGAGGCTGGAAGGGGTTACAGAGATGTGGGGCGGTGAGGCTGGAAGGGGTTACAGAGATGTGGGGTGGTGAGGCTGGAAGGGGTTACAGAGATGTGGGGCGGTGAGGCTGGAAGGGGTTACAGAGATGTGGGGCGGTGAGGCTGGAAGGGGTTACACAGATGTGGGGCGGTGAGGCTGGAAGGGGTTACACAGATGTGGGGCGGTGAGGCTGGAAGGGGTTACAGAGATGTGGGGCGGTGAGGCTGGAAGGGGTTACACAGATATGGGGCGGTGAGGCTGGAAGGGGTTACAGAGATGTGGGGCGGTGAGGCTGGAAGGGGTTACAGAGATGTGGGGCGGTGAGGCTGGAAGGGGTTACACAGATATGGGGCGGTGAGGCTGGAAGGGGTTACAGAGATGTGGGGCGGTGAGGCTGGAAGGGGTTACAGAGATGTGGGGCGGTGAGGCTGGAAGGGGTTACAGAGATGTGGGGCGGTGAGGCTGGAAGGGGTTACAGAGATGTGGGGCAGTGAGGCTGGAAGTGGTTACAGAGATGAGGGGCGGTGAGGCTGGAAGTGGTTACAGAGATGTGGGGCGGTGAGGCTGGAAGGGGTTACAGAGATGTGGGACGGTGAGGCTGGAAGGGGTTACAGAGATGTGGGGCGGTGAGGCTGGAAGGGGTTACAGAGATGTGGGGCGGTGAGGCTGGAAGTGGTTACAGGGATGTGGGGCGGTGAGGCTGGAAGGGGTTACAGAGATGTGGGGCGGTGAGGCTGGAAGGGGTTACAGAGATGTGGGGCAGTGAGGCTGGAAGTGGTTACAGAGATGTGGGGCGGTGAGGCTGGAAGGGGTTACAGAGATGTGGGGCGGTGAGGCTGGAAGTTGTTGCAGAGATGTGGGGCGGTGAGGCTGGAAGGGGTGACAGAGATGTGGGGCGGTGAGGCTGGAAGGGGTTACAGAGATGTGGGGCAGTGAGGCTGGAAGTGGTTACAGAGATGTGGGGCGGTGAGGCTGGAAGGGGTTACAGAGATGTGGGGCGGTGAGGCTGGAAGGGGTTACAGAGATGTGGGGCGGTGAGGCTGGAAGGGGTTACAGAGATGTGGGGCGGTGAGGCTGGAAGTTGTTGCAGAGATGTGGGGCGGTGAGGCTGGAAGGGGTTACAGAGATGTGGGGCGGTGAGGCTGGAAGGGGTTACAGAGATGTGGGGCGGTGAGGCTGGAAGGGGTTACAGAGATGTGGGGCGGTGAGGCTGGAAGGGGTTACAGAGATGTGGGGCGGTGAGGCTGGAAGGGGTTACACAGATGTGGGGCGGTGAGGCTGGAAGGGGTTACACAGATGTGGGGCGGTGAGGCTGGAAGGGGTTCCAGAGATATGGGGTGGTGAGGCTGGAAGGGGTGACAGAGATGTGGGGCGGTGAGGCTGGAAGGGGTTACAGAGATGTGGGGCGGTGAGGCTGGAAGGGGTTACAGAGATGTGGGGCGGTGAGGCTGGAAGGGGTTACAGAGATGTGGGGCGGTGAGGCTGGAAGGGGTTACAGAGATGTGGGGCGGTGAGGCTGGAAGGGGTTACAGAGATGTGGGGCGGTGAGGCTGGAAGGGGTTACAGAGATGTGGGGCGGTGAGGCTGGAAGGGGTTACAGAGATGTGGGGCGGTGAGGCTGGAAGGGGTTACACAGATATGGGGCGGTGAGGCTGGAAGGGGTTACAGAGATGTGGGGCGGTGAGGCTGGAAGGGGTTACAGAGATGTGGGGCGGTGAGGCTGGAAGGGGTTACAGAGATGTGGGGCGGTGAGGCTGGAAGGGGTTACAGAGATGTGGGGCGGTGAGGCTGGAAGGGGTTACAGAGATGTGGGGCGGTGAGGCTGGAAGGGGTTACACAGATATGGGGCGGTGAGGCTGGAAGGGGTGACAGAGATGTGGGGCGGTGAGGCTGGAAGGGGTTACAGAGATGTGGGGCGGTGAGGCTGGAAGGGGTTACAGAGATGTGGGGCGGTGAGGCTGGAAGTTGTTGCAGAGATGTGGGGCGGTGAGGCTGGAAGTTGTTGCAGAGATGTTGGGCGTTGAGTCTGGAAGTTGTTGCAGAGATGTGGGGCGGTGAGGCTGGAAGGGGCTACAGAGATGTGGGGCGGTGAGGCTGGAAGGGGTTACAGAGATGTGGGGCGGTGAGGCTGGAAGGGGTTACAGAGATGTGGGGCGGTGAGGCTGGAAGGGGTTACAGAGATGTGGGGCGGTGAGGCTGGAAGGGGTGACAGAGATGTGGGGCTGTGAGGCTGGAAGGGGTGACAGAGATGTGGGGCAGTGAGGCTGGAAGGGGTTACAGAGATGTGGGGCGGTGAGGCTGGAAGGGGTTACAGAGATGTGGGGCGGTGAGGCTGGAAGGGGTTACAGAGATGTGGGGCGGTGAGGCTGGAAGGGGTTACAGAGATGTGGGGCGGTGAGGCTGGAAGGGGTGACAGAGATGTGGGGCAGTGAGGCTGGAAGGGGTTACAGAGATGTGGGGCGGTGAGGCTGGAAGGGGTGACAGAGATGTGGGGCGGTGAGGCTGGAAGGGGTTACAGAGATGTGGGGCGGTGAGGCTATGGAGGGAGATTTTCATAAGGCCGCGAATTTAAAAATTGACGCTTTGCCAGATTGGGTCACAAGGAAAAGGAAATCACTTGGGTAGAACATGAAAAACGAACTGTACTTTAACACTGACTGGAACAGGAGATCCATCAGTTTACAGGGGAGGGATTCTCCCGCAATTGTCGGGGCGGGCCGTACCGGCGGCAAAGAGTGGCGTGAATCACTCCGGCATCGGGCCGCCCGGAAGCTGCGGAATCCTCCGCACCTCCGGGGGCTAGGCCGGCGCTGGAGTGGTTGGCGCCATGCCAACTGGCGCCAAAGGGCCTCCGCCCGCCAGTGCGGGTTGGCGCATGCGCAGAACTGTTGCCGTGTTTCCTGCGCATGTGCAGAGGGTTTCTTCTCCATGCCGGCCATCGCGGAGCTTTACAGAGGCTGGCGCGGAGAGAAAGAGTGCCCTCACGGCACAGGCCCGCCCGCAGATCGGTGGGCCCTGATCGCGGGCCAGGCCACCTTGGGGGCTCCCCACCCCGGGGCCGGATCCCCCCCGTACCCCACTGAGGACTCCGCAGGCCACCCACCAAGCTAGGTCCCGCCGGTATGGAGCTTGTCTAATCCACGCCGGCGGAACTGGCCGAAGTCGGGCGGCCGCTCAGCCCATCGGGGCCCTGAGAATCGCCGGGGGGGGGGGGGGGGCGGTACACTGCCAACGGCCCCCGACCGGCGCGGCGCGATCCCCGCCCCCGCCCAAAAACGGGCGCCGGAGAATTCAGCAGCCCACGTCAACGGGGCGGGATTCACGTCACCCCCTCCCCCAGCGATTGTCAGACCCAGCGGGGGGGTTGGAGAATCCCGCTCCAGGTGTTTGACCATATCTGAATGCCAACAAGACAAGAAACAGACAAAACAGGAAGAATATTTTGCAATGCTTTATTGTGTTCCCTGTTTATACACAAGATGAAATGGTAATCTTCAGCAGAAAAGGCTTTCTCAAATAAAAAAAGGAATATTTCAATAAAAAATGGGGCAGAAACTAGACCAAAACAAGTGCCGTCACACCTGGGTAATATCCTAATTTGCAGTTATGGACATTCCAAAGTGTTTGACGGAATATACTACAATCAGTCCGTGAAGGAAGATAATTGATGTCAGACAGGGAGTCGATTGAAGATACTGCTTTCCTTGCAGGGCTAGAGGCATAAATGACAAGGGTTTAGGCAGCCCTAGCGAATCCCATTCTGTTGTTGCCCCGGTCATAAATTGAGTAGAACTCCCGCAGGAAGACATCACCCAAGATCCACAAGAGTCCATCTCGGGTAGGGGGACGCACGTAGGTGGACGAAATGGCAACAAAGCACTCACCAGAAACCTGGAAAACATGAGATGACAGCACTCTGTTAGACTCATGAACAGATTAAGTTTACACTTTTCTAGGCTTATTATAAGACTGGCAAAAGAAAGATCATTTGCTCAAAGTTAACGTGCACCTCTTTTGCATTATTTTAGTTGGTAGGCAGCTATCTGTGACTTTAAAGTTTTTGACTCCCATTCAAATAGCTCAAGTTTGGGTCTGCAATTCTTCAGCCATTTGAAAATGGGAATGTTATGATTATTGCCCCAGTGAGTAGAATGGCCTGTGGCACGATGGCATGGATTCCAAAGAGGGGAATCAAGGAGGAAGGGATGGAAGGGATGGGGGAGTAATAAATCTTCCACAAGGTCTATCCCGGCCCACAGAATTAGTGCCTGTTAGATATTACTATCTTCAGTAAATGCACTCAAAGAAACTATAGCACACCTCACCGAAACCTGATATAATGAAGAAAATTTGAATTAAAGTTAGATTGCAGAAGTGATGTAATTTTTTGTCCGTCCTCAAATAATAACATTTTCCCTTTAATACAAATGGAAAATGCTGGATAAACTCAACAGGTCAGGCAGAATCTGTGGAGCGGGAAGCAGAGTAAATGTCTCAAGTCCATGTGACCCTTCTACAGAACTGCAACTTCATAAACATCTTCCTTATCAAAGGTTTGTGACTTGACTGCAACTAGGATACAAAGGAAATCTTTGACCAATACTGTATTTCTAATGCTTCCCTGTTAACAAAGTATTAATGGGGGTGAAGTAGCACAGTGGTTATCTCATTGGACTAGTAAAGCAGAGGCCTGGAATAATGATCTAGAGACATTAGTTCAAAGGGGAAATTTAAATTCAATTAGTTACATAAAATCTGGATTTAAAAAGTTGCCAACAGTACTGGCGATCATGGAACTACCAGAGTGTTACAAAAACCCATCTGGTTCACTTGTGTCGTTTAGTGTTTGTAAGCGGTCACCCTCACCTGATCTGGCCTACATGTGACTCCAGGCTCACAGCGATGTGGTTGACCTTGGGAATGGCCTAGCAAGCCACTCAGTTGTATCCAATGCTGTGGCTTTGCCGCCCCGCACCTTCTCAAGGACACTTAGGGATGGGTAACAAATTCTGACCTTGCCAGTGACACCCACATCCCCTGAATTAACAAAGCAGGCAGAATTCCCGGCTATTTTGACTAAACTGAGTAACGTCAAACGTTGGTTTAAAGAATAAAAGACAGGTGTTGGACATACCCGTTGGATGTAGGCCGAGCCTGGAATAGTGAGATAAACTTCCTCGATTATAAACGTCAATGAAGGCAGGTTTCCGACAGTATCACAGTTGACTACGTTCTAGGGCATAAAGAAGAAAACATTCAGTATGCCTGTGTCCTTAACTTGAATAAATAACGTACAGCAAGAAATCATTGGGTAAAGTATTATTGCACAGATAACCTATCTCGTGCAGCAACATTTCCGCTAATAAAGGTAAAGGTACGGTAAAGTCGCCATAGTCGCAGATGACCATAGGCTGCTTTCTCCTTTAAGGGGGAGAGCTGACCGGTGGTGGTTTAACCAGGGAAACACCACATCTCAGGTGAGGGGAAAGGTTGAGAAGGTAGACCTTCAGAGAAGTTTTTAAATTGAAGAGCTTTGGTAGAGTGCATTAGAAAATACCATTTCTATCAGCTATGGAGTGCAGGTCAATGCTTTCTCAATTTAAAATCTGTACTAAGAGAGTCGGGATAGTGATTAAGGGGAAGTTCTTAACACAGAGTTGTTGCAGCGAGGGGTGCTTTGCCAGAGAGAAGAGGGTCTTACTCAGCATTTTGTTGTACCACATGAATGAGCCAATTGCTTCTAAAATCTGCCACTCTCATTGGGTCCTGTGAAGACTAAATTGGCTAACTAAAGCCAATTGTCAAAGAACAAAAAACAAAGAAAAGTACAGCACAGGAACAGGCCCTTCAGCCCTCCAAGCCTCCGCCGACCATGCTGCCCATCTAAACTAAAATCATCTACACTTCCGGGGTCCATATCCCTCTATTCCCATCCTATTCACATATTTGTCAAGGTGCCCCTTAAATGTCACTATCGTCCCTGCTTCCACCACCTCCTCCGGCAGCGAGTTCCAGGCACCCACTACCCTCTGTGTAAAAAACTTGCCTCGTACATCTCCTCTAAACCTTTCCCTCGCACCTTAAACCTATGCCCCCGAGTAATTGACCTCTCTACCCTGGGAAAAAGTCTCTGACTATCCACCCTGTTTATGCCCCTCATAATTTTGTAGACCTCTCTCAGGTCGCCCCTCAACCTCTGTCGTTCCAGTGAGAACAAACCGAGTTTATTCAACCTCTCCCCATGGCTAATGTACATTGTATTTTCCTTATATGCCACGAGAAATCGATATTAAGAACTTGTTCTGATGAAAGTCCTTCATTTTAAGTAAGTTTTTAATCCAATTATTTTAAATCTGTCGACAACTTTGTTTCAAATATCGCACAACACAGCTTCAAGATATGAGTATCTGCCTTGGGGGAGCACTGGGGAACCCTGTCTCGACACCACCCCAGTGTCCACACAGCAGCTGTCTCAAAAGAGGGGTATCTAGGTGAGGGAGCCAGGGCAGTATTATTTTCCACACCAGCTGATCTCGGTGGCTCCTCCAAATAAAAGTGAAGATTTTGTATAAACAGCGGAGTTTTATATCCACCAATGGATTCAATGGAGACCAACTGAAATTAATCTTGCTCAGGACATCTACAACAATTAGATAGGGGAGATGGTTATCCACCACACCGAGTTGCATTATACCCAGGTCCTAGATCTGTAAGGATAGTCTTGTCAGCGTACACTCTACTGTTGTGGCCGGACAGTGTCACTGTTGTCCTAGTGCTCTTGAGTTTAGACAAATGAGAGGAGATCTAATTGAGTTATGTAAGATGATAAAAGGTATGGGCAGTTCGGTAGCACAGTGATTTACACTGTTGCTTCACAGCGCCAAGGACCAGGGCCGATTCTACCTCGGGTGACGACGTGGATTTGCACTTTCTCCCCGTGTCTGCGTGGGTTTCCTCTGGGTGCTCCGGTTTCCTCCTACAGTCCAAAGATGTGCATATTCACCATAGAATCATAGAATTTACAGTGCAGAAGGAGGCCATTCAGCCCATCGAGTCTGCACCAGCCCTTGGAAAAAGCACCCTACTTAAGCCCACACCTCCATCCCGTCCCCACACCTCCACTTTATCCCCTTAACTCCACCTCACCTTTGTTGGAGACGAAGGGCAATTTAGCATAGCCAATCCACCTAACCTGCACATCTTTGGACTGTGGGAGGAAACCAGAGCACCCAGAGGAAACCCACGTCGACAGAGGGGAGAATGTGCAGACTCTACGCAGACAGTGACCCAAGCCGGGAATTGAACCTGGGACCCTGGAGCTGTGAAGCAACAGTTCTAACAAGTGTGCTATCGTACTGCCCGGGTTAGGAGGATGGGCCATACTAAATTGCCCCTTAGTGTCCAGAAGGTTAGGTGAGGTTACAGGGATAGGGTAGAGGTGTGGGCTTAAGTAGGGTGCTCTTTCCAAGGCGTCGGTGCAGACTCGATGGGCCGAATGCCCTCCTTCTGCCCTGTAAATTCTATGAATTCTATGACCTAGGTTCAATTCCTGGCTTGGGTCACTGTCTGTGTGGAGTCTGCACCTTCTCCCTGTGTCTGCGTGGGATTCCTCCGGGTGCTCCAGTTTCCTCCCACAAGTCCCGAAAGACGTGCTTGTTAGGTGAATTGGACATTCTGAATTCTCCCTCAGTGTCCCCGGACAGGCGCCGGAGTGTAGCGACCAGGGGATTTTCACAGCAACTTCATTGCAGCGTTAATGCAAACTATTTGTGACAATAATAAAGATTATTATTATTTTTGACGAAGTAGACGTAGGGCAGATGCTCCCTCTTGTGGGGCAATCTAGAACAAGGGGCAATAGTTTAAGGATAAGGGGCAGCAGACTTTAAACAGATGAGGAGAAATTACTTCTCTCAAAGGGCGGTGAATCTGTGGAATTCACTACCCCAGAGTGTGGTGGATGCCGGGACATTGAGTAAATTTGAGGAGGAGACAGACAGATTTTGAATAAGTAACGGGGTGAAGGGTTGTGGAGAACGGGCAGGAACGTGGAGTTGAGGCCGAGAGATCAGCCATGATCGTATTGAATGTCGGAGTGGGCTCGAGGGGCTGACATGCCGATTCCTGCTCCTTCTTATGATACTGTCCCAGAATCTGTATCCATTTGCACTTGTTACAAAAACTTACATCACCATTCTCATTCTGATATACGCCAATGGATTTAAACAGTTGCCCCATTTCCTGACTTGGTACAGTGAGGAAGGAAGTGCCAGTATCGATCATAGCTTGGCATCCTCGGATACAGAAGGCAGGCTGATCATTGAGGAGCACACTGAAAACAGAATTCCATTATTGATGTATTTATTTATGCTAAGTTGTAATTTAGAACCACGTGGCAGTTACTCTGCGAGACCTTTATTTGCCTGCTTTCGTTATATCCTCTTTGAATGTCCCTATTTTAACAAGGACCAATCCTCAAAAGAAGAGGAGTCACATTGAGCTGGAAATGTTAACTCTGGGGTGGATTCTCCGGCCTACCAGCCGAGTGTTCCGCGGCAGCGGGAGCAGGCGTGCCATTTGCTGGCGGCGAGATGCTCTGTTCCCGCCGCTGTCAATCGGAGTTCCCACTGAAACCACCCCTCACTGCTGGGAAACCCGCGGGCGAGCCGCGGGCGAACGTGCGCTGCCAGCAGGACCAGCGAACGGCCGGAGAATTTCTCTCTGGCTGCACAGTTTTGTTTTTATACAAGGAGACATTCCGAGATTATTCCTTTTTGGTTCTGTTTTTTAATTTAGCTCCTAGCTGCTCATATTCCTTCAGTAGAACTTCTATCCTTGTTCTGCCTATGTCGTTGGTACCAATGTGGACCACGACAACTTGACCTTTACCCTCCCACTCCAAGTTTGTCTGCAGCCCAGATGAGATATCCCGAAACCGAGCTCCAGGCCGGCAACACAACCTTCGGGATGAGAAGTTACTGGTCACAATGAGCTGGATAGACGAAACGGCCCTGTGCACTCGCACCATTTTTAATAAAGCAAGTTTAAAAGTATATGTACAGAGATGAGGTTAAAAACATATGTAAGCAGGAATCGTGAGAGCTTGGGTTTATTGTTCTGTAGAAATTATGTTTTATAGATCCTTGTCTGGTCTCATACATTAAAGTTATATCACCTGTTTTTCATGGTGATCTGTTGCCAGTACAAGCCAGTATTAAGTAACCACTTATTCATACTTACCCTTCCATGGCGATAAGCCACCACCATTCCTGAAGAACAGGGGCCCAGGTAATTTCACCCGTGTAAAGTCTATTGTCAACTCCTCCAAATGTCACTTCGCCACCATTTTGACTAGTTGGTTCCCTGGAGGAAAGAAGTATGTTCAGCTTTACTAATACTTCAATTAGTGCTTCAGTATTGAGACATAAGTTGCCGTCATCTAGCTCCAAGTTACTGACTGAAACACAAGTCTCACTGTCTACTCCATGCACTGACATGGTCCCATATCTGGCTTGAGCTAAATATATTGCCTTACATTCAGCACCACAATTAGCATCCAACAATCTGTGGCCAACAGTTTGTGACGGACTGTATCATAACCCTCCCTGCTTTTTGGGACAATCCCAGGTCAGGGGTACCTCTCAGGTGGTTCCCCTTAACTTCAGATTGAGAAAGGTGGATCCCAGAATCACTTAAATGAGTTTGAAGGACTGGTCCATCTCCTCCAAAGAGCAAGTGCCAGCCGTGATACTTACCCTATTCACATAGTCTTTCAGTAAACTAAAGCCAGATTATAATTTTCTCTGATATTATATGAGTGTGGGTAAAAATTTCTCATTGTATTCCCTCATCTATGGGATTACAATGTCAGGCTCAATAGTTAGTGATACAGAAGACAATGTGTGACAATATAAATTCTAAAATATAAAAAGTTCAGTCAAGAACCTAACATCCAACTTAAAGGCTCAGTGGAAATAGTGAATCACAACATTAGATAGGATCCAGGAAAACAAGAGATGGTAAAATGTTATATCTAACAGAGGATCCAGTTTCACATTTTTAATTGTTCAAGGAGAAATATTTTAAGGATATCTATCAAATTTCAAAGTAACATATTCCTTAATTCTCCCGAGTGAATGAGACTCCCCCGAGCTGGTTCAGTGAATCTATCTTATCCAGTTTCTTCTAAATGCATCATTTTTGAAAACTGCGCAATTCATTTCTCATGTGTAAGTGTCGTTTCTCAATTGTCTGAGGTGCTTCCTTTTTATGGTCCAAATTTTGGTTTTGATCATTGTTAGTTAACCCCTAACCTGTTAGCTGAACCTTTGTCAACTGTTTTTGGGCTGTCGTTTAAAAAAAAAAAATCACTCTGTTAAAGTTTTCAGAGGAAAATTACTCTCGACTTTCAATATAACCATATTTCCTGACACTGTGTTTTAATTATCAAAGGTTTAGCATTATTTTGGGTGTTCTATAGTATAGGCTCACAAAACCATAAGATATAGAAGCAGAATTAGGCCATTCGGCCCATCGAGTCTGCTCCGCCTTTTGACCATGGCTGATATGTTCTTCATCCCCAGTCTCCTGCCTTCTCCCCATAATCCCCGATCGATCCCCTTACTAATCAAGAAATCCACTTATTGATCAAGATTATTGCTCACACATGACGCTGCTCCAGACAAACATGTCTGAGTAACTCATGATGATATACTGATCCTCGTGAAAAGTGTGCTAGAGACATATTCAACTTTCAGGACATGGTTCAGCTTCAACCCTGGCGCACTGGTAACATTCTCACTATTAAATCAAAGGGTTGAGTTGAAATTCCACTCCAGAAACTTGTGCAGTAAGAAATCTCACTTGACACTCCAGTTGGGGATGAGTGCTGCACCTATGAGTTGTTGGCTTTCAGATCCGTGTTACAACAAGGCCCCATTTCCCTCTCGAATTGATGCAAATGATATCATGGTGGTATTTTGAAGAAAGACTTTAGGATTCCTCCCAGTGACCTCAGCCAATAATTACCCCTCAACCTCCGTAATTAAAAAGCAGATAACCTGGTCATTGCTGTTTTTGAGATCTTACTGGGCACAAACTTGCTGCTACCTTTACTACTGCGTAGCAGTGACTGCTCTTTCTGAGTTGTTAGCTGGCGATAAATCTTGCTTTGATCAACTTTTTGGCTTTCAGGCTGTGACATTCCCCATGATTTCTTAAGAAACCTTTCTGTGTTTTGACCAAAATCTATCCGTTCAATGTAGGCAGCCCCCTCAGTTGATTTCATTACTTCAGTATGGTCCTAATTCGTCTTACCTGCTCAGGTATATAGAAAACAGAGGTGATGACACCAGATTGTCACGCATCATGTTATCAAACACTGGGGTGGCGTATCCTGATGAAAGTGCTGGGTATGCAAGACCAAGGATTCCATCAAATTTGGCATCATAAAAAAAAGTCCCAGGTTCATTCTCACTGAGGCCAAACTCCTGATTTTGAATATTTATGCCAGCAACCTTGGGTGGGAAACAAAAAGAGAATCAGAAGATATTACATTAAACTTAGAAAGAAGTTAAAATCCAACCGACTAATGATTCCAAAATCTTAGCCATCGATTGATTCATCCGAACCCACGACACTGCGTTGGGCAGCTGCATAGAATCATAGAACTATTGCAGTGCAGAAGGAGGCCATTTGGCCCATCGAAGATCTACCAACCCTCTGAAAGAGCACCCTAACCAAGCTCCGGTTCTAGACCCTCAACACCGTAACCACACTTAGCCCACATATCCCTGGACACTCAGAGGCAATGTTATCATGGCCAATCCACCTAACCTGAACATCTTTGGACTGTGGGAGGAAACCAGAGCACCCGGAGGAAACCCACGCACACACGGGGAGAATGTGCAGACTCCACACAGACAGTCACCCGAGGCTGGAATCGAACCCGGGTCCCTGGAGCTGTGAGGCAGCAGTGCTAACCACTGTGCCACCGTGCCATCCATCTTAAATACAAGTGGGTTTGTGCTTTTTGAACGTTGGCCACAGGGTCCTGTCGACTGAAATTCAGAAATCTGCAGAAAAACTCTTCTGTCAAGGATTGAAAATCAAGGTTTGATATACCATCTGTTTCTTAAAAGGTTGGAGAAAGGTAATTGACCATCTGATGAAAGAAAACTGGGGAAACAGTGATTTATCATCACACCTGGCCCAATATGTCTCCTCTCTTCTACTGGCGTAACTCCCTGGTGAACCTTGTGTGCCCTGGTATTACCCTACCTCCTACAGGTTAATCATCCTTGGATTGGAAATACAGCTGGAATTAACAGGTGGTTGACAGGAGGTCGAAGGAGCCACTTCATCAATCACGGAGGTATTAAGCGTGGACTAATTAGCAATGGCTTAGCACATCGCACTCTCTCGTCTTGGAGCCAGAGCGTTCTGGGTTCATGTCCTGCTCCACAGACACTGTAGCACAGTACTGAGGGGGTGCAGCACCATCAGCGGTGCCATCTTTTGGATGAGACCTTAATGCCAGGGTCCCGCCTGCCCTCTCAAGCGGACGTAAAAGTTCCCGCAAGCACTATCTTAAAGAAGAGCAGAGACCCCCTCAACCAGAATGATTTAAAACAGATTGCCTGGTAACTACCTCATTTTTTGTTGTGGACCTGGTTATGCCCAAATTGCCACGGTTCCTGTATAAAAGAAGTGAACATACTTCAAAAGTTTTTAAACTAACTGTAAAGCACTTTCAGACGTCTCGAGGCCATAAGAGGCGACATAAAAATGCAAAGTTTTTTTTTCAGTGACTGGTATCCTTTTCGCTTCGTGCTGTGTAACACTTACATTAGCCGTGTCATATCCAAAGAATCCAGTCAAACTTCCCGAACCGTAAGCAATGCTGAAGTATTGATTTTTTGTGCTGTACGTTGAGGATCGAGATGGATTAAATCTGGCATGGTTCGCTGAAAATAGAAAAATGAATCACGATTTCTTTCTCTCAAAGGCTGTGGCAAGTTATCTGATCATCCAATGACAAAGAAGAACTGGGAAAATAACCACTTGTTTGAGTTATACTCACTGCACGCGGGGCTCTCGCATTTGTTGGATGGGACCCAAAGGTTAGAGGAGCCAGTGTCGAATAGGACCTCGAAACTCTGGGGTGGGGTACCAATTGTCATGGACCCATAATAGAAGTTCTGGTGTAAGTTCGAAAATAAAAATTAGAACTGATTAACACAGGAATTAGGAGGAGTCGGCAATTCTGCCCCTTAAGCCCGCTCCGCCATTCAATCAGACCATTGCCGATGTCTTCCTGATCTCACATCCACCTCCCCACCCATTTCTCATATCCCTTTAACTCGATTTGTAAAAAAATCAGAAATCTCTCTATCTCCCTCCTGAAACCATTTAATGATTCAGCCTCCACTGCACTGAGGCAGCAAGTTCCACAAATTCACCACCCTCCCCGGGCAGTAGTTCCTCCACATCTCTGTGCTAAATCTACCGCCTCTCAAACTACACCTGTGACCACTCATTCCAGATTGCCCCACAAGGGGGAACATTTGGTCTATGTTTACTTTATCAATCCCTTTTAGTATTTTATATACCCAATCAGATCCCCTCTCATCCTCCTAAACTCCAGCAAGTACAAGCGCAAACTGTTTAATCTCTCATCATTCGTCAACCCCTTCATCCCTGGAATCAATCTTGATGACTGTCACTCTGGATAAGAATCATACTTTGTCATTAACCTGTGGAAGAGGCCAAAATATCACAATCTCAAATTATTTCAAGCTTCAGTCATTAAAAAAATAGGAACGTTTAAAAAAAAGCAGAGGTCGCAAGATGAGAGCTTGAGGAAAGGTTTGGCTATTGGCTCATTAGACTGGGGGATGGGTCAGCAAACAGCAGCTCTGGCCCCAGGTACCAACCTTGATCGGTCATTTAATGGTAATCACGGATCGATTCTTTTCTGAAATCATTGTTCGGGTTGTGAGAAAGTACAATTCAGCTGACAATTTACTTTGTTTAATCCTTTAAAATGTTGAAACGTGCCTCTGTCCTGTTTTTGCTTATTTCTGCACTGGAGTAGCAGGTTGGCAGCTCTCGTGTTATTGCATTATTGACTAAATATTCTTTTAAGTAGCTGTTGATAGAACATAGAATATAGAACAGTATAGCACAGAACAGGCCCTTCGGCCCTCGATGTTGTGCCGAGCCTTGTCCGAAACCAAGATCAAGCTATCCCACTCCCTGTCATTCTGGTGTGCTCCATGTGCCTATCCAATAACCGCTTGAAAGTTCCTAAAGTGTCCGACTCCACTATCACAGCAGGCAGTCCATTCCACACCCTAACCACTCTCTGAGTAAAGAACCTACCTCGGACATCCCTCCTATATCTCCCACCCTGAATCTTATAATTATGCCCCCTTGTAACAGCTAACATCCTCCCGAAGGAAATAGTCTCTGAACGTCCACTCTATCTATCCCCCTCATCATCTTATAAACTTCTATTAAGTCGCCTCTCATCCTTCTCCGCTCCAAAGAGAAAAGCCCTAGCTCCCTCAATCTTTCCTCATAAGACCTATCCTCCAAACCGGGCAGCATCCAGGTAAATCTCCTTTTCACCCTTTCCAATGCTTCCACATCCTTCCTATAGTGAGGTGGCCAGAACTGCACACAATACTCCAAATGTGGTCTCACCAAGGTCTTGTACAGTTGCAGCATAACCCCACGGCTCTTAAACTCAAGCCCTCTGTTAATAAATGCTAACACACTATAAGCCTTCTTCACGGCTCTATCCACTTGAGTGGCAAACTTCAGGGATCTGTGGACATGAACCCCAAGATCTCTCTGTTCCTCCACATTTCTCAGAACCCTGCCGTTGACCCTGTAATCCGCATTCAAATTTGTCCTACCAAAATGAATCACCTCGCACTTATCAGGGTTAAACTCCATCTGCCATTTTTCGGCCCAGCTCTGCATTCTATCAATGTCTCTTTGCAGTCTACAACAGCCCTCCACCTCATCCACTACTCCACCAATCTTGGTGTCATCAGCAAATTTACTGACCCACCCTTCAGCCCCCTCCTCCAAGTCATTGATAAAAATCACAAATAGCAGAGGACCCAGCACTGATCCCTGTGGTACACCGCTGGTGACTGGTCTCCAGTCTGAAAATTTTCCATCCACCACCACCCTCTGTCTTCTATGTGATAGCCAGTTACTTATCCAATTGGCCAAATTTCCCTCTATCCCACACCTCCTTACTTTCTTCATGAGCCGATCATGGGGAACCTTCTCAAACGCCTTACTAAAATCCATGTATATGACAACAACTGCTCTACCTTCATCGACACACTTAGTTACCTCCTCAACGAATTCAATCAAATTTGTGAGGCAAGACTTACCCTTCACGAATCCATGTTGACTGTTCCGGATTAAGCTGCATCTTTCCAAATGGTCATAAATCCTATCCTTCAGGACCTTTTCCATTAATTTACCGACCACCGAAGTAAGACTAACCGGCCTATAATTACCAGGGTCATTCCTATTCCCTTTCTTGGACAGAGGAACAACATTCGCCACTCTCCAGTCCTCTGGCACTATCCCTGTGGACAGTGAGGACCCAAAGATCAAAGCCAAAGGCTCTGCAATTTCATCCCTTGCCTCCCAAAGAATCTTAGGATATATCCCATCTGGCCCAGGGGACTTGTCGAGCCTAAGGTTTTTCAAAATTGCTAATACATCCTTCCTCAGAACATCTACTTCCTCCAGCCTACCCGCCTGAATCACACTCTCATCCTCAAAAACATGGCCCCTCTCCTCGGTGAACACTGAAGAAAGGTATTCATTCAACGCCTCTCCTACCTCTTCTGACTCCATGCACAAGTTCCCATTACTGTCCTTGACCGGCCCTAACATCACCATGGTCAATCTTTTATTACTCACATAAGTGTAAACGCGTTCTTGTTATTAAGGTTGGTGACCCCTGCACTGGGGCATTCCTGTGCTCGTCTCCTTGGCAAAGTGGCAGCTTTAGAAGGAATTATAAATCCTGAGATATCAAAGTGTGGGCAGAGTGGAAGGTGTTCATAATGGGTTAAGAGACATTCCAATTACATGTCAAATTGATGTTAAGTATCCAATAATTGACACTGATATGTAAAAGGTTTGCAGGTGCCATTTGTGGTGTGTGTGGTGATTGCGTTTTAGTATAGAGTATGTTCAAGGAAAGTAAAGCAGGACTCTTGATTCTTTACTCAACAGCTGCCAGAAGCTAACAGGCGGCTGGATGGTTAGCACTGCTGCCTCACAGCTCCAGGGACCCGGGTTCGATTCCGACCTCGGGTGACTGTCTGTGTGGAGTTTGCACTTTCTCCCAGTGTCTGCATGAGTTTCCTCCGGGTGCTCCGGTTTCCTCCCACAGTCCAAAGAAGTGCAGGTGAGGTGGATTGGCCAAGATCAGTTGTCCCTTAGTGTCCAAAAGATTAGGTGGGACTACTGGGTTAAGGGGGTAGGGTGGAGGTGTAGGCTTAAGTAGGGTGCTCTTTCCAAGGGCTGGTGCAGTCTTGATGGGCCAAATGGCCTCCTCCTGTAGGGACTCTATGAGAGCTTATAATCAGTCTGACTCCTGACTGTACCTGCTGGTGTGTGAGTTTGACAGTCATCCTCTGTTGGAATTCAAACCAATAGCATTTTAACTCAGCCTCACTCTCCACTCTACATTGATTTTCTTTTTCTTACGTCAATGTAACTCTGGAGTGGTTCACTTGCAGCCTCCGACTGGTATTCGGGGAAGAGGTGGCGGTACTTCAAGGCGGGATCACGCTGGTGGGTTTTTAAGAATTCTTTCAGCTCCCCGCGCTCCCTCAGGATCTGACGCACAGATTTGCCATGGTGTAAAATCACTCTGAAATGTTAAAAAGCCAAATCAATGGTGATCAAATAATCATGGGTTGGAGCAAACTTACTTTGAAAATGAGAATCATGAGCTGCATTGTCATTCCGCGATTCGGCACAATTCAAGACAGTTCAGGTCCCCATGAGAATTAAGAGTGGGGAAATTAGATCCTTTCTCACACAAACTTCTTCTGGGGGGATCACCCTTGATTATTTGAGAGTCACTGAAGCACAGTTTACACTGTAACTTTGCTACGTGGCAGGACGAGGAGGCAGGGCCCTGTTCTAACTCAGCCAGAATTGAGATCGAACCTACCCTGTTGGTGTTATTCCAAAACCATCTAGCCCACTGAGGTAGGGCCCTTAAACTTGCCATTTCTTCCAGATTATACACAGAGTGACATGTTCAGAATCAAATTTAATTGCTGCAGACTTCATACAAATTTGTGTTTGTGCTTCAGTAATTATTTTGAAGAATCATTCTCAAAAATACCCAGGATTTTAGCAGTTCAGTAACCAACTCCAGTCAACGTTTACAATGGATTCTACCTATTTAATCTTTGATCGGAAGTTTGTAAAATGTATCCCATAATTTCTGTACCTCGAGCTCTGCGTTCCACTATTTAGCCTTGAAGGTTCCTTAATTTGCACAGGTGACAATGCCTTAGTCTCAGCTACACAGGAACCAGGACGTTCCAGGAATTATTGCTCATCTTTTGCCAAAGTTGTCTCTGCAGGCTTCAGTCTCCCTCCTCATTAGATGCTCAACTATTTGCTTGGATTATTGAAGTAATGCAATCCAGGTTAGTCGTTAGCAACCTGCTGCGTTGGTACAGCGCTCCATTTCTCAGATGTCCCTTTATTCATGCAAGATGTTCAGGTCTTGCCCCTATTTTTCGGTGCATGTTAATGGACAGTTTTTCTTCATTGTTCCACGGATGTGGGCATCATTGGCAAGGCCAGCATTTGTTTCCCATGCCTAACTGAATAATTCAGAGGCAGTTAAGACTCAACCACATTGCTGTGGGTCTGGAGTCACACATAGGCCAGACCGGGTGAGGGTGGCAGATTTCCTTCCCTGAAGGGGCATTAGTGAATCAGATGGGTTTATTGGGGACAATCGATGATGGCTGCCATTGCTGAGACTAGCTTTATATTCAATATTTATTCATTGAATTGTAATCCCACCAGCTGCCATTGGGAGGGATTTGAACCCATGAAAACCCAAAGCATTAGACTGGGCCACTGGGTAACCAATCCAGTGATGGTGCTACTACCCGACCATGTCCCCGATGACAGGATAGGTATTGTGGTCAGATACGATCAAATGAGACAGAGACTTCTTTATCCAAACTGGAAAAGGCAATTCCCATCTTGCCTTAAACATGTTGCTCATATCCTTGGGTTGTCCATTATAAGAACACAAGATATAGGAGCAGTTGTAGTCCATCCATCCCCTCCAGCCTGCCACACTATTCAATATCATGACTGATTTTAAACCTTATCTCCAGGGCTAGTGCGGGACGTTAAAGTTATCCATCTGTATTGAGTGTGCTCAATGTTGGAGCATCCACAGCCCGCTGGGATTGAGAATTTCAAAGCGTGTCGCTCAGTTTGGAAAGTACGACAATAACCAACCTTTTGTTTGTCTGCTTCTAATCTAGGTAACCATAAATTAAGCTCAGTTATCTGATGGAATTAACTTCTCTTTAAGCAAACATCCCTATTCATATCATGCACAACTAGCATATAATCTGGCAAAAATTTCAAGTGGTGTCCAGTTTTTAAATTGCTGAATGACTTACTTGTGGAAGCACTCAGAGAGTTGGATACAGGCCAAGGCAATGATTAACCATTTCATTTTGCTTCTCGGTGTAGTGTCGCTGAAAATGGGAGGCAATTGAGGTCCACACAATTCCTCGAATTGTGCTGGAGACTGCACTGGGCTGGGTCCTTTATACTTGCAAGTAAACAGGTGATTTGTTTGTCTTTCAACTTTACTAATGAAGGTCATTTTATCTCAATTGATAAATTATACAGTTTCATTGTTCTCTTTTTATTACAAACAAAGTCACCTGAAAGTACTTCAACCTCTTTCAACCTTGAAAATTCTTCGTGGTCAGAAGGTTTACATCTGAAGACAAGCATCAACCATCCTGATGAGAATTGGACTGGTAAAGGTGTTTTAATATAATTAGGTAGAGAATGAGGACTATTCCATTCAGTTGGCAACAGTGCATGCATTTATATTGTTCCCCCAAAAAGGCTTGCATTTATTTAAGAATGCAGGATGGAGACAAGGCAGAGGTTTGCAAGGACAAAGGGGTTAAGTGTTGGCGTCTTTTTGAGAAATGGGGTGAAAGAGGTAAATTTGGAGAAGGGGTTTCAGAACTTGAGCAGCGAGGACAGCGGGAACAACGGGGAGATGGTGGTATTGTCGCTGGAATGGTAATCCACAGAGTGAGGTTAATACTCTGGGGGCACAGGTTCATATCCACCATGGCAGGCGAATCCAATAAAATTCCGGAATAAGTTCTGGACATAGAAAGCACACCTGGTTCACTGATGTCCTTTTGGGTAGGAAATCTGCCCTCCCGGCCTACATGTGACTCGAGACCCACAGCAATGTGGGTGACCATTAATTGCCCTCTGAAGCGGCCTTGCAACCACTCACTCAGTTGAAGGGGAATTAGGGATGGGTAATAAATGCTGGACCAGCCAGTGACGTCCACATCCCGTGAATTAATTTGAAAGAAAATTACCATCAGCTAATATGGGAGCCGGACGGTGAAGTTAGGGGGCCAGTGGTTTAGTGGGAATAGAGTCAAGGGAGCAGTAAGTGGGTCTCATGGACAAGATATCTTCTAATGGTCTTTCACAGTCCTCTGTGCTATTTTTCAAACTCCTGCCACAGCAATAAACTTCGCCATTGGTTGACCACACCCAATAATGTGCTTTCCAAGAATCTTTAGCTGCCAAAATGCCACAGAATACTGCCTTCAGTTCCTCAGGCTGAGAAACTTTGAGCTTCCGCACAAGCAGTGGATATACTAAAACGTGCACTCATTCTAATTGCATGAAGCACTGAGATCTCCCACCTTAAACAGCTACCAATGCAAATTCTCACTGTCCCTCCATATAAAATGGATTGGTTTCTCTAAAGAATGAAATCAAAGGGTGACATTTACTGGTTGAACTCCCAAGTAATTATTTCACTGTAGAAGTCCAAGTTTTAGAACTGATGCACCATCAATTACTCGACAAACTTTTGGCCTTTCATCCTCCTGGTCTCAAAAATGTCGAGAAGGCTCACGGGAATTGAACCCATACTGTTAGCCTCCCTCTGCATCATAAACCTGAGCTTGGGTAGACTGGTTCGTGATGCAAGGCGAGGCCAGCTGCGCAGGTTCAATTCCCGTACAGGCTGCTCCCCAACCTTGTCCCTCGCCTGAGGTGTGATCCTCAGGTTAAATCACCACCAGCCAGCTCTCCCCCTCAAAGGGGGGACTTTACCTGTATAGATGGAAATATGGGTTCTAAAATTCTTTGAAACCTGTGCCACAGCTGAGAAAATATAGCTCATATTACTGCACCAAAGAAATTCAATCAGGCTTGGTAAACAGAATACTTACCGGAAATCTCCAACTCGTTTTGTGAAGGGGAGGTCGTGTCTCACTAACTTGATAATAGAGTTTTTCTAGGAGGTCACGAAGATGATTGATGCAGGTAGGGCAGTGGATGTTGTCTCTATGGATTTCAGTAAGGCCTTTGACAAGGTCCCTCATGGCACACTGGTACACACGGGATCAGAGGGGAGCTGGCAAGATGGATACAGAACTGGCTAGGTCATAGAAGGCAGAGAGTAGCAATGGAAGGATGCTTTTCTAATTGGAGGGCTGTGACTCGTGGTGTTTTGCAGGGATCAGTGCTGGGACCTTTGCTGTTCGTAGTATATATAAATGATTTGGAGGAAAATGTAACTGGCCTGATTAGTAAGTTTGCAGACGACACAAAGGTTGATGGAATTGCGGATAGCGATGAGGACTGTCAGAGGATATAGCAGGATTTAGAACATTTGGAGACTTGGGCGGAGAGATGGCAGATGGAGTTTAATCCGTACAAATGTGAGGTAATGCATTTTGGAAGGTCTAATACAGGTAGGGAATGTACAGTGAATGGTAAAACCCTCAAGAGTATTGCCAGTCAGAGAGGTCTAGGTGTACAGGTTCACAGGTCACTGAAAGGGGCAACAGAGGTGGAGAAGGTAGTCAAGAAGGCATACGGCATGCTTGCCTTCATTGGCCGGGGCATTGGGTATAAAAATTGGCAAGTCATGTTGCAGCTGAATAGAACCTTAGTTAGGCCACACTTGGAGTATAATGTTCAATTCTGGTTGCCACACTACCAGAAGGATGTGGAGGCTTTAGAGAGGGTGCAGAAGAGATTTACCAGGATGTTGCTTGGTATGGAGGGCATTAGCTATGAGGAGAGGTTGAATAAACTCGGTTTGTTCTCACTGCAACGACGGAGGTTGAGGGGCGACCTGATAGAGGTCTCCAAAATTATGAGGGGCATAGACAGCGTGGACAGTCAGAGGCTTTTTCCCAGGGTAGAGGGTCAATTACTAGGGGGCATAGGTTTAAGGTGAGAGGGGCAAGGTTTAGAGAAGATGTACGAGGCAGGTTTTTTACACAGAGGGTAGTGGGTGCCTGGAACTCGCTGTCAGAGGGACAAATACATGAATAGGATGGGAATAGAGGGATACGGACCCCGGAAGTGTAGAAGATTTTAGTTTAGACGGGCAGCATGGTCGGCGCATGCTTGGAGGGCCGAAGGGCCTGTTCCTGTGCTGTACTTTTCTTTGTTCTTTGTTTATATGTATAAACTCCAATTTATACTGAGTTCGCTGATCTCAGTCAGGCGCTATTAAGGTGAACACAATTAGTCAAAGCATTCCTGGGCAAGGGAAGAGAAAAATGATACTTGTTCCTGCTCCTGATTGCCAATCAGCAATTCCTGCTGGGAGACTACATCCTGGACATCCCCATTTCTGGCCACTTGCTCACTTTGTTAACTTTTTGGTATTCACAGTCAAGTTTCACACTTCAATAACTGATAGTTGGGAGCATTAGAAAGTGATGGCCATCTGTGAAACAAACAACAAACAAACAACTGGCATTTATAATGCACCTTTGAAGTAGTAGAATGCCTCACGACACTTTTGCAGGAGCGTTACCATACAAAATTAGACACCGAGTCATATAAGGAAGGTATTAGAGCAAGTGACCACAAGCTTAGTCAAAGGGACAAAGACCATCTTAAAACCGAGGGAGGGGTAGAGAGGTTCTAGGGGGCAAATCCCAGAGTTTAGGACCGAGACAACTGAAGACAGGGCCACCAATGGTTGAAGTGAATCAGGGATACCACCGCGAGGGCCAGTGCCTTCAACAAACAAGGATAAAGAGAACTCAGCCTTAACAAACTCTGGATCAAAATAGAAGAGATCTCTGAGAACTGATTATACATTGTTCTCACACCCTGGGCTGGTGTCCCACTGGTCCCACTCGACCCGGAGTCGCAACACAATTCAAATTGTTTATTAATTCTTAGCAAATACACAAAGTCTTTGGTCGTTGGCTGCCCAATAATCTCAGTCACCAGGTTTGTCAATTTAAACAGTTAATTTTTATTAATAATGATATCAATAATTAAATACTTTGCAAATACAACTGTTTAACTATTATCTCATTCTTATCACTGTGATGGCCGTGAATCAAACCCAGGTCAGCTGCTTTGAAGGCAGCTATGCTCACCACTATACCACCATCGCTCACTAACTATTATCTCATTCTTAATCCCCTCTCTTTAACTCGCCCCCACCTTCTACACACACAAGACAGAAATCACAGAATGGAAAGCGGGGTATAGCCGTTGGCGCCACTCCAGCCAGCGCCGAAGGGGGGCCGTGTATTCCCGCATGCGCGGAATGGCCGGCGTGATCTCCGCGCATGCGCGGGGTTTCTCTCCTCCATGCCGGCCCCCGGGCAATATGGCGGAGCCTTACAGGGGCCCGGCGCGGAGGAAAGAAGTGCCCCCATGGAACAAGCCCGCCCGCAGATCGGTGGGCCCCGATCGCGGGCCAGGCCACCGTGAGGGATCCCCCCGCGCCCCCCCAAGGACCGCCCCCGCATACTCACCTGCCAGGTCCCGCCGTGCGTGAGGTGAGTAATTCACGCCGGCGGGACTGACCAAAAATGGACCGCTGCTCAGCCCATCGGGGCCCGTAGAATCGCCGGGGGGGCCGCCGTCAACGGCCCCCGACCAGCGTGGCGGGAATCCCGCCCTGCCCGAAAAACACATGGGGTAGCCGGGTCGGGGTGGCGGGATTCGCGCCTCCCCCCGGGGGGGGTCAGAGAATCCCGGCCTATGTCCGGAGCATGTGTCTGGTCTTACGACCAAAAAGTCGGCGCCGCCCCCGCACTGATGCCACGCCCAGTGGGGGTCTAGCAGCCGTGCCACGCAAAGCTCCCGGCTTTACCTGCAGATACAGGTGGACAATTGCCGGGTCCATGGCTGTGCATATGCACGGCGGTGACCTGCGGCGGGGGAGACGTACAACATGGCGCGGCCACTCGAGGACCCAGCCTGCCAGATAGTGCCCCCCTGTAACCCCCCTCACTACCCCCGGACCAACCCCCCACCAGTCCCGCCAGCACCCGCTACAGGCCCCCCCCCCCCCCCCGACTGTGGCGCCGCTGGACACAGTTCGCAGCCGCCACGCGAGGTTGACGAAAGCTCAGGCCACAAGCGATCCACGCTGTCGGGAAGTCGGCCCATCGGGGGCGGAGCATCGGGGGAGGGCCCGCAGGTGATGTCCTGAGGCCGCCCCAACGGCACACGCCGTACTCGGCGCTGATTTCGTTTTTCAGGGGGTGGAGCATCAAAAAACGGTGACGCCCCCGGTTCCGGCTTAAAAGCGGATTCTCCGGCCAATTGGCGAACGCGATGTTGCCGTCGGCAATCGGAGAATCCAGCCCTTAAATCCCTTGTTCCCACTCCCAGCAGAAGCTGTTCAGTTCCCTCATCACAAAGCAGTACATCCATATGTGAACATGTTTGACATATCCATGCTGGGGGTCTGTTTAATTCAATCACTTATTGTTCCTCCTCGGTAAAAATGTCAGGCATGAGAATTAACAAAATAAAAAAATCAAAACTTTCATTTCTATAATGTTCTTCTCATAGCAGCAGAACCCCTATCATATTGCTAACACTCGCACCCCCCCCCCCCACCACCACCAACCCACCCCCACACTACACTAGCCACTAGCCCCCACCCTGCACAACCTGTAGCCACCTAAAATGGCTGATTCCCTATTAATTTGGCCAAAACCCGATTTAAAATGGTTCACCGAAAAGGCTGATGGGAAAAGCAGGCAACAGGACACAAACGGACAGCTGCAGACAGAATAGCGTATTCGGCTCTGGGGAAGTCGGCCCAGAGCGATACTCAAGACCATTAGCAGCACATCAACCCAGACATCTACAGTTTAATCGGCTATCCCCGGGAACAATTGCAACATATTAGCAATTGAATGCCGGACCAGACCTGTCGGCACCTGCAGTGGCCGAAACAAAGACAGGTGAACGACCACCCCCCGATCGAGGAATCGCCCCACTATTGGAGCATATCGAACCCAGTGACTGGGAACAAGTCCAATCACTTGGGACTCAGGGTCAAGGGCCGCCCCGAGAGGCGGGAAGCCCCTGGGCCCTATAAAGTACGGGGCCAAGTTCAGGGGCGTCATTCTTCGACCCCCCGCCAGGTCGGAGAATGGCCGTTGGCCGCCGTGAATCCCGCCCCCGCCCCCACTGAAGTCTCCGGTACCGGAGATTGGGCGGGGGCGGGAATCGGGCCGTGCCGGTTGGCGGGACCCCCCGCTCAATTCTCCGGCCCGAATGGGCCGAAGTCCCGCCCAGAAATTGCCTGTCCCGCCGGCGTAAATCAAAGCTGGTATTTACCGGCGGGACCAGGCGGCGTGGGCAGGCTCCGGGGTCCTGGGGGGGACGCGGGGCGATCTGACCCCGGGGGGTGCCCCCACGGTGGCCTGGCCCGCGATCGGGGTCCACCGATCCGCGGGCGGGCCTGTGCCATGGGGGCACTCTTTCCCTTCCGCCTCCGCCATGGCCTCCACCCATGGCGGAGGCGGAAGAGACTCTCCCCACTGCGCATGTGCGGGAAACTGTCGGCGGCCGCTGATGCTCCCGCGCATGCGCCACATTTCCGCGCCAGCTGGCGGGGCAACAAACGCCATTTCCGCCAGCTGGCGGGGCAACAAACGCCATTTCCGCCAGCTGGCGGGGCGGAAATCCCTCCGGCGTCGGCCTAGCCCCTCAATGTTGGGGCTCGGCCCCCAAAGATGCGGAGCATTCCGCACCTTTGGGCCGGCGCGATGCCCGTCTGATTGGCGCCGTTTTTGGCACCAGTCGGCAGACATCGCGCCGTTGGGGGAGAATTTCGCCCCTGATCTCTCTCTCTCTCATCTTCGCCTGCTCGCGACCTTCGCAAGAACATCGACCAGAAAGCGTAAGTTTGACTCCAGCAATCGCTACCCGATAGAGACTCCTAGCCATCGACCCGTATCAGCCTTTTGAATCCCGCGGGCCAGATCCGATTGGATAAGCCTTTTGTTTCCCTGATCTGGTGGGCCCTTCCTAAAGCTAAGTATTGGCCAGTAGTGATAGGTTTCTATATAGAGAATAGCATTATTGTGTAAGCATTACTTGTTGTAGATAATAAATGACCGTTGATTTCAATCTTACTAAGCGGTGTGCTGACTTATTAATCATAACTCGAGCTTGAACTACGTGGCGGTATCAGAAAGATACCTGGCGACTCATGAGCAAAGGTGACGTAATTCGAACTAAATAAACTAAGGCTAATAAGAGCAACAAACCCCCCCACCCCCACCTCCCCCCGCAACTATGTTGAATGCATCTCAAAAGCTTTCATTCACATAACCCACAACTAAGGGGGAATGCAAGCTTTAGAAAGTAAAAATTTATAGCAACACTGTCTGACACACAGAAATAAAAGTCATGTGAAGCTATTTCAATATTCTTACACCACTGAGCCTTGGCTGACACTCTCTGAGCAAGTTTGAGGTTTCGGAGATGAATCCTGCCTCAACCGGCTGCATTGCTAAAGTCCCAGATTCACCAGCCCACCAGAGTGTTACAATTTCCAGCAATATCTTGGAGGCCTGTGCTCCCGCCCTCACAAAACCCACTGTCATGTTTGTTATGATGACAGGAATTGCACGATTTGCCCATAAGGGCTTGTGCAAACACGTTGTGGGACCATTTATTAACTCCAGGCACATGTGTACAGATAAACGTGGAGAGAAAGGTGGAAAACACTAACTGCAGTGCTGCCTGTGTGCTCTACTTAAATAGAAAAGTTACGCTAAAACTGGATTGCACGGCACACTTGCTTTTCGTGATGTGATATTGCAATCTCTTAAAGGCATATTGCAACACTCACTGACCTTCGAATTAGCCCCAACAGGAAAGTGGTTCATAAAGAAGTGGCCACAGAATCTCGGGATGATTGGCCACCGTGGGTTTCAGGAAAATCATGACAAGTGTATTCATTCCAAACAGCCAGAAAGTTACAGATTCAACTAACTTTGTCACCGTGGAATTGGAGACATTTTTCTTTCTTAGGAGCTCTGCATTGAATACTACCCGATAAAAATATGGGTCATAATTGGTCAGGATTAACGCTGACAACAGCAGTCCCACCGACACTGCCAAAAACAGTGAGTGAACCGGCTTCAGTGGTCAGCAGGAGCTGTGGCCACATTTGCATGCAGTAAATTCACTGTCACTGGGCCCGTTACCCCCATTAACAATGGCCTCCCGGACCCATGAGCTGCTGACCAATCGTAGGACCGGAATTTCAGCATTGAGCAATGGAGTGGTGGCCACGGCTGGAGTTGCGCCTGGGAGAAGAGGACTCACCGATGGATGTGCACCTCACTGCCAGCAATGTAGGGTAAGACAAGCCCCAGATAGGAAGTGGGAGGGGTGGGGTGTGGACTCCAGGATGCGGCATTACCAGTGAGAAGCCCCTGCATGGGCCAAATAGTGCCTGAAAAGGAAGGCCGCCCCTCGGGGGCACACTGAGAGGCTGGCACGATTCCCCCGGCAATCTCCCCAGAAGATGGAAGGTGCGCCACTCCTGGTTAAATGCCACCGAGGTGCTGGTAGACTCTTTGCATCAAAGTGGCTCAATTGGACCCTTGGGCAAGAGGGCTGGGCAATACTGTCCCTGCCGTTGCCAAGATGGTATGGCACGGAGAAGATGTTGGGCACTTCACCCGCCCCCTCCCTGTGCCAATTGTCCACGCATCCACCCCCCCCCCCCCCCCCCCCCCCCCCAGACCATCACCAAAGCATTGGGAGAATCCAATTAATCAGATTCAGTTTAATTTCGTAATAATTTTTATTTCACGTGTCCAATCGAGATAACATTTTCACACCTTTGACAACTTTATTTTCGGCATCTGTTAGAAAGAATCTGGTAAATTGACATTGAAGGTAAGTGCTGTGTTACTGGACCAGGAACCCAAAGGCTTAGACTATTCATTCAGAGGGTGTGTGTTTTAATCCCTGCATTATAAGTTTAAGAATTTGAATTCAACTTGTCATGATATTCAAACACACATCACAACACACACATCATGATAGACAGACCAACAGACCAATTAGCACACATAACACGACAGCCAATCACAGACAAGAGCAGACACAGTATAAGATAAGAAACACGACACTTGCTGGCTAGTCCATCTGGAGACAGGACAAGGCCAGGACCTCATTAACAAGACACACACATCACCACGTGCTGAGTACCAAGTCAGATGTGTAAATAACTAGTTGGAATAAAACTGCGTTGTACCAATCGCAACCGTGTTGGTTCGTCTGTACCTCAGAGCACCCAACACTACACAACTGGTCACAGAAAGTTGGTGTCAGTGAAAGTGACAAAAAAAGCAATGGCGCTGTCACAGAATATGTAACCTGTTCACTGATCTCCTTTAGGGAAGGGAACCTGGCTGTGTTATGTGACTCCAGTCTCCCGCTAACAGGGTTAATTGTTATAAGACCACTGAAGAAGCCCAGAAAGCCACTCAACTTTCTCAGAGACACAGACAGCACACACAGGGGCTGCTCCCTCATTGTGCTGCTGGTGGAGTTTTCAGAGATCATCAAATCAGCCCAACTCTCCGTAGTCCTGAAAATTTAAGAAAATCAAAACCACTTTTTAACAAAACTATTCAGTTTGGCAAGGGCACCGAATTCACTCAGCTGAGGGATTTCTATGTTCATCAGCAGTAGTGGCTTGTAGCAGTGTTTCAGACTGAGTTGGCTCGGTCCTGAGGATATTGCCTCACTCGGCAAATCACTCACTCAGCATGTCCGTCCCTCAGATTATCCCTTTCTCGGAATGTCCCTCATTTGGTACATCCCTCACTCAACAAACCCCTCACTCGGCATATCCCTCACTCGGCATATCCTCACTCAGCATATCCCTCACTCGGCATATCCTCACTCAGCATATCCCTCAATCGGCATATCCTCACTCAGCATATCCCTCACTCGGCATATCCCTCACTCGGCATACCCCTCACCTCGTAATGTCCCTCAGACAACATTTCCCTCATTCTGCAAACCCCTGACTCCGCGTATCCCTCACTCTGTATACCCCTCACTCGGTACTTCCCTCACTTAGCACACTCTCACTCGGCAAATTACTCACTCAGCATATCGATCACTCAGATTTCCGTCACTTGGCATACCCTTCACTCGGAATATCCCTCACTCGGCATTTCCCTCACTTGGCATGAGTTCACTCGGAATATCCCTCACTCAGCAGTAACAGGAAACAAAAGGTAATGGTCAACAAATGCTGTTATAACCTGCCCGGATCCTATTGGCTGGGGTCAACTGGTTGCCCAGCAGCACGGTAGCACAGTGGTTAGCACAGTTGCTTCACCGCTCCAGGGTCCCAGGTTCGATTCCCGGCTTGGGTCACTGTCTGTGCGGAGTTTGCACGTTCTCCCCGTGTCAGCGTGGGTCTCCTCCGGGTGCTCCGGTTTCCTCCCACTTTCCAAAGACTTGCAGGTGAGGTGGATTGGCCATGATAAATTGCCCTTAGTGTCCAAAAAAGTTAGGTGGGGTTACTGGGTTATGGGGGTAGGGTGGGGGCATGGGTTTAAGTAGGGTGCTCTTTCCAAGAGCAGTCTCGAAGGGCCAACTGACCTCCCTCTGTACTCCAAATTCTATGATTCTATGATTCTACCCCATGTTACTTGAGGAACATGAGCTCCCGCAATAAGAGGGAGGTGGAAAACATTAGCCGTACAGCTGGATAAATAGGGCTGGCCAGTGTGGTGCCGGCTAGAGAGGGGAGCAGTAGTGAATGACTGGGCCTGTGTACATATTGTTGTAAATGAAGTATTTTTGTGTTTGACTTTACAAACTCGTGCTGGATTCTTCCTGACCCTCACAGAAAATGCCCTTGTGAATGGAAAGTTGTTTCAAGTTGTGTTCCTCAGGACTCGGTGTTGGGACCCTTACTGTTTGTGTTTATATTAATGATCGATTTGTACAGCAACATGGGAGCAGGATTGGGAAATTTGCAGATAACACAAAGATTGGCTGATTGGTCGATAGTGTAGAGGATAGCTTTAGGGCGGGATTTTCCGACCCTCCGCCGGGCCGGAGAATCGCCCGGGGCGGAGTGAATCCCGCCCCCGCCGGCTGCCGAATTCACCGGCGCCGGGGGCGGGAATCACGCCGCGCCGGCCAGCAGTCGCTGGCAGCGCCCCCCCCCCCCCCCGGCGATTCTCCGGCCCGCAATGGGATGAGCGACCCCCATTTTAGGCCGGTCTTGTCGGCGTGAATTAGACCTGGTACTTGCCGGCAGGACCTGGCTCTGCGGGCGGCCTCCGGGGCCCTCAGGGGGACGCGGTGGGATCTGGCCCCGGGGGGGTGGCCCCCTCGGTGACCTGGCCCGCGATCGAGGTCCACCGATCCGCAGGCGGGCCTGTGCCATGGCGACACTCTTTGCCTCTGCACCGGCTGCTGTGGACCTCCGCTATGGCCGGTGCGGAGACGAACCACCCCGCGCATGCGCCAACTCGCGACAGCCGCGGCGGCACTTTGCTGCCGGTTGGCAGGGCGCCAACCCCGACGCCGCAGGCCTAGCCCCTGAAAGTGCGGAGGACTCCGCACCTTCCGGGCGGCCCGACACCGGAACGGTTCACAGGAGAATCCCACCCATAGTCTCCAAAATGATCTAGATGGGTTGGTGGAGTGCACGATAAAGTGGCAGATGGATTTTAATACAGAGAATTAAATACAGTGTGAGGTCATGCATTTAGGGAGGCTAAACAGTTGTAGGGAGTACACAATAACTAGGAACATACTAAGAGGGGTGGATGAAGTGAGAGATTTTGGTGTACAGGTGCATAGGTCCCTAAAGACAGCAGTTGCAATAGACAATTGTTAAGAAACCATATGGAACGCTCTGCTTCATTGGCAGAGATATAGAATATAAAAGTTCGGATATGATGTTGGAATTTTATTTACACGGGTGAGGCCACAACTGGAGCATTTCTGGAGAGAGTGCAGGAGAGAGTCACAAGAATGTTGCCAGGGCTAGAAAAGTGGAGCTATGAGGAGAGATTAGATAGGTTGGGGTTATTACCCCAGGAACAAAGAAGGCTGAGGGGTGATTTAATTGAGGTGTACGAAAGTATAGGTGGAAAAGATAGAGTGGACCAGGTCAAATAGTTGCCCTTGGCGGAGAATTCTAGAAGGGGACATGGATTCAAGATAAGTGGTCGAAGGTGTAGAGGGGACATGAGAAAGAACATTTTTATGCAGAGGGTAGT
Source organism: Scyliorhinus torazame (assembly GCF_047496885.1). Classification (NCBI taxonomy): domain Eukaryota; kingdom Metazoa; phylum Chordata; class Chondrichthyes; order Carcharhiniformes; family Scyliorhinidae; genus Scyliorhinus; species Scyliorhinus torazame. Next base: position 9,418,948 of record NC_092723.1, read on the forward strand.
GGGAGTCTGGATTCGCTGCCAGAGTTGGCGGTGGAAGCAGAGAGCCTGAACTCTTTTATAAAGTATCTGAATCTGCACCTTAAGTGCTGTAAGATCAGGGCTACAGACAGGGTGCAGAAAGGTGGGATTAGAAGGGGCACCTGAGTTTCCTCGTGCTGGCATGGACGAATGGCCTCTTTCTGTGCTGTAACCTTTCGATGGTTCTTTGGTCAATGGATGAGAAAGCTGTTCATGGCAATGTGGTACATTCAAGTGGGGGTTAATAGGAATGTACTCGTATTTGAGGGCGCTAGACCAGGGATTCTCTGCAACCGAGGGTATGAGTCCAGATGGTTCTGTTGCCTGTGCAGTGCCAGGGTGCAGGATATCTGCTCTGGGCTGGGGAGGAACATGTTGGCTGTGTTACACACTGGCACCAAAGGCATAGATAGGACTAGGAAATAAGTTATGCTCAGGGTGTATGAGCAGCTAGGGGGCCAATTAAAAAGTAGAACCTGAAAGTAAATGGGGTGTGATTCTCCATCCCGCTGCGCCCGTTTACTGGGGCGGCGTGCCCCCGCCAGCAGTGAGATTCTCCGTCCCTGCAGCCGGTCAATGGGGTTTCCCATTGTGGGCAGCCCATGCCGTCAGTGAATCCGTGGCCGTGTGTGTTACCGGCGAAATGGAGGATCTCGCCGATTGTGAATCCAGCCCATGATCTCTGGATTATTACCTCAGCCACCAGCAAACTGGTGTTGGGTAAATCGGATTAGAGAGATGAATGTGCGGCTCAAAGATTGGTGTGAGCGAAATGGGTTTTTGATTCACGAGGCAATGGCTTCAGTCCTGGGGATAATGGGAGCTGGACCATTGGGACAGTCTTCAGCTAAACCAGGCTGGAACCAGCGTTCTGGTGAGGCATATAACCAAGGTGGTCGAAAGAGTTTGAAGCTCAATACTAGGTAATGTGTTGGGTATGCCGGGTCTGCGAGGACTGCGTTTACTGCAGCAGTGAGAGACACAGGCTTCCAACACTTGAAGAAATACAACTTGATTTTATTGAACTATCATACATACTTTAACTGTGGGTTGACACTATGCTGACTTGACTGGAGACGTGAGGCTAACCTGACCAGACTATCTTACGACCACATGGTGTATGTTCTAGTTGCTGCTCATGGGCTCTGACTGGTCTCAGAGGCTGGATCCCAAGAGAGTAGGAAAACTAGTGCCCTCTGGCTTTATAGTGGTCGTGTCCTGTCTGGTGATTGGCTGCTGTGTTCTGTATGTTCACTGGTCATCCTGTGTGTCAATCACTGCCTGTCTGTGCACCATCATATACCTGTGTGTATATTATGACACTAGGCGGAAGGAATCATGTCAGAGGCAGTGTAGTAAATCAAAGGGACAACGTTTTGGATAATGACAAGTAGAGTATCCAGGGGAGGGACTGAACATACAAACTTAAGAGAGCATCAGCAGCTAAGGCCGGAGAATTCAAAAAGGGTAAAAGGACAGAATTTCTGGCTCTGTATCTGTTGGAGAGGAACGTGCAGATGGTGGTGTTCCAACTCATCACTTGCCTTTGTTCTTCTAGGTGGCAGAGATTGCCAGTTTGGAAGATGCCCTTGGAAAATTCTTGGTGAGTTGCTGCAGGTCATGTTGTAGCGAGAAGACGTGGCCACAATGCACAGGTGGTGGAGACAGTGTCCACCATGGTGTTTGGCTCATCTGCTTATCGCAGCAATGGCTTTCCACAACGTGTATCAACTCAATCCAATCCTTAACAAAGGATTCTGGTGATAAAGACAGCATGCTTATTCCATTGTTGCAGCAACATTCAGAACCAACCATTGCATTTCTGACCCTTACAGAACAGAAAAGAGGCTATGAAACTACGTGTGGTCTAATCCAATACACGAATCACCAAATCTTAAATATTTGTGTCATGATATTCAAACACACACATCATGATGGACACACTAACAGGCAAATCAGAGTACACAACACCACAACCAATCACAGACAAGAACACCAACCACATAAAAAGCACGAGCACGACACCTGGAGGTCAGTAGGTCTGGGGAGAAGGAAACAAGAAAGAGCTGTTGAAACACCACAAGCAGGGAGCCCCCCACGTGCAGAGTGCAAAGACCAAGTTGTAAATAGTGAGTTTAAATAAAGAAGCGTTGTACCATATGCAACTGTGTTGGCTCATCTGTGTGTCAGAACACCCAACACCACATGGTACAGGAGTGGATCGATACCTGCCTACCAACCTGCCATTCTGGACATGGACCACACCGGCAAACCGCAGCCGATGCAAGTCACGGGGAACCTAGGCACCAACTGGAAGCTCTACAGGCAGCGATTTGACCTGTACATCCGTGCCACCGAAAAACAGAATGTCTCGGATGATTCGAAGATTGCAATGCTCCTCTTCTACGCAGGCCCCCACCCAAACGATGTCTATAATTCACTGGTGTTCGAAGAAGGCGAAAACCAGGCCAAATATGACACGGTCATCCTCAAACTGGACCAGCACTTTCAAACTGAAGTAAACGAAACTTTCGAAAGATACATCTTTCAGCAACGCCTGCAAGGTAAGGAGGAGCTTTTTCAACCCTTTTTGACGCACCTCCGGATTCTAGCGCAGTCCTGCGGTTACGGCACCACTACAGAGTCCATGATCAGGGACCAGATTGTTTTTGGCGTTGCCTCTAGTGGCCTACGCCAGCAGCTTCTTAAAATAAAGAGCCTCACCTTAGCGTCTGCTGTGGAAGCCTGTGTCCTCCATGAAAATGCTACCTGCCGTTTTGCCCGATTTCAGGCGTCCGAGTTGGCACGGAGGGGGTCCCCAGCCGTCGAATCGGCAAGCCAGGCCGCCCACGACGTTGAACGCATCCAGGCCGTCGATTTCTTCCCGCCCCACGGCCCGGACGACAGCGGCCGCTTCCCGCGCTTTTCGCGGTCTCCCGCGCAGGTGCGCGCCAAAAATAACGGCCACAACGAGGGACGCACTGCGCAGGCGCGCCCACCGCAAGATCGCACTGCGCATGCGCAGTGGCGCAACGAACGCCGTGACGTCATGACGTGCAGAAATTGTGGAGGTCTACACTTAAAAGGGCAATGTCCTGCAAAATACCGACAGTGCAACAGATGTGCCATGATAGGCCACTACGCAGCCCGCTGTCGTGCGGCTCAACCTATGGATCCGGCGCATCCTCGACAACCTCGCACACGAGTCAGGACCGTCCAGCCCACGCATCAAGACTTCCAATTAAGTGATGCAGATGACCAGGATGACTTCCGAGTTGCCGTCATTGATGTCAACAAGGTCAATGCCATCAATCCAGACGATGAGTGGTGTGCCACCCTGACGGTCAACCGATCGCGCGTCGCCTTCCGTCTGGACACCGGCGCATCCGCCAACCTGATTGCTTACTCTGCAGTCCAGGCCATGAAGGTCAAACCACCCATCACACCATCCCGGCTTAAGATGGTTGACTATAACGGGAACGTTATCCCGTCCATAGGATCTTGCCAGCTACAGGTGACTCACAAGAGGTACACGGCCACACTCCCCTTCGAAGTTGTGGGCTCATCAAAGGACTCGTTACTGGGCGCACAAGCGTGTAAGGTCCTTCACCTGGTACAGCGCATCATGTCTCTCTCTCCAGATGAGATATCCGACTTCCCGGATGCTGAGTTCCACGCGAATCTCCATTCCCTCCTCGCTCACAACCAGGAGGTTTTTGAAGGCATGGGGACATTGCCACACACGTACAAGATTCGACTCAGACCGGACGCCATCCCTGTCGTTCACGCACCTCGCAGGGTTCCTGCGCCTCTCAAAGACCGCCTCAAGGCACAACTGCAGATTCTTCAGGACCAAGGGGTCCTATCCAAGGTCACGGAGCCCACGCCATGGGTCAGCTCCATGGTCTGTGTAAAGAAGCCCTCTGGCGAGCTCCGTATATGTATAGATCCAAAAGATCTGAACAACAACATCATGCGGGAACACTATCCCATCCCGAAACGAGAAGACCTCACCAGCGAGATGGCGCGAGCCAACATATTCACTAAATTGGATGCGTCCAAAGGATTCTGGCAGATCAAACTGGACCCGGCCAGCCGAAGACTATGCACATTCAACACCCCTTTTGGCAGATTCTGCTACAACCGGATGCCATTCGGCATCATTTCGGCATCTGAAGTATTCCACCGCATTATGGAACAGATGATGGAAGGCATCGAAGGGGTACGTGTATATGTGGACGATATCATCATTTGGTCCACCACTCCGCAGGAACACATGCATCGTCTTCGACGTGTCTTTACCCGCATACGGCAAAATGGCCTGCGTCTCAACCGTGCGAAGTGTGCTTTCGGCCAGACGGAGCTGAAATTCCTCGGGGACCACATCTCAAGGTCCGGGGTCCGTCCCGATGCAGACAAGGTTAGCGCCATCACAGCCATGCCACGACCGGCTGACAAGAAGGCTGTCTTAAGATTCCTCGGCATGGTCAACTTCCTTGGGAAGTTCATTCCCAACCTGGCTTCTCATACAACAAACATGCGCCATCTCGTAAAAAAATCGACGGAATTCAACTGGCACCAGTCGCATCAGCGGGAATGGGAGGAGCTCAAGCACAAACTGGTCACGGCACCAGTGCTGGCCTTCTTTGACACGACTCGCCCTACAAAGATCTCAACAGACGCCAGCCAATCTGGTATTGGAGCGGTACTCCTCCAAAAAGACAGCACGTCATCATGGGCCCCGGTTGCGTATGCCTCACGAGCCATGACCCCTACCGAACAGCGCTACGCGCAAATCGAAAAAGAATGCCTGGGCTTGTTAACTGGACTGGACAAGTTCCACGACTATGTGTATGGCCTGCCACGATTCACGGTCGAAACTGACCACCGCCCCCTGGTCAACATCATTAACAAAGACCTGAACGACATGACTCCTCGCCTCCAGCGCATCTTACTCAAACTCAGGAGGTACGATTTTGAACTGATCTACACTCCGGGGAAGGAACTCATCGTGGCGGACACTCTTTCCCGAGCAGTGAGCACACCACCAGATGCAGAGGGGTTCGTGCGTCAAATTGAGGCACACGTGACTCTGACAGCAGCAAATATGCCAGCTGATGATCCTAGTCTGGCCCACATACGCGCAGAGACGGCGACTGACCCTCTGCTGCAGCGAGTGATGCGCCACATGACGGAAGGGTGGCTAAAAGGGCAGTGCCCCCAGTTTTATAATGTGCGAGATGATCTCACCAATATAGACGGGGTCCTTATGAAATCGCATAGGATCGTCATTCCACACAGTGTGCGCCAGATGATTCTTCGTCAACTACACGAAGGCCACTTGGGCGTCGAAAAATGCAGACGAAGGGCCCGGGAGGCGGTATATTGGCCGGGTATTAATGAAGACATAGCCAACATGGTGCTCAACTGCACAACCTGTCAGAGGTTTCAGCCAGCGCAACCTCCGGAAACACTTCTACCACACGAGATGGTGACGTCCCCCTGGGCGAAGGTGGGTGTTGACCTATTTCACGCGCTCGGCAGAGATTACATTGTTATTATAGACTACTTCTCAAACTACCCGGAAGTCATGCCTCTCCATGATCTGACGTCGTCCGCAGTCATTGGGGCCTGCAAGGAAACGTTTGCTCGCCACGGCATTCCAAGGACTGTCATGTCAGACAATGGACCTTGTTTTGCCAGCCGTGAATGGTCGTCCTTTGCCGCAGCATATGGTTTCACTCATGTGACATCCAGCCCTCTGCATCCACAATCGAACGGGAAGGCTGAAAAGGGTGTCCACATCGCAAAGCGGCTCCTGTGCAAGGCGGCTGATGCCGGATCGGACTTTAACCTTGCCTTGCTGGCCTATCGATCGGCCCCGTTATCCACGGGCCTCTCGCCAGCGCAGCTACTAATGGGTCGCTCCCTCAGGACGACGGTACCTTCCGTCCTGGCACCGACAACAGACCATGAGGCGGTTCTTCGGAACATGCAACTGCAGCGTGATCGCCAGAAAGGTCGGTACGACACACGAGCGACGGACCTGCCCCCCCTGTCCTCCGGAGACAAAGTACGCGTCCATCAACCGTATGGTGGCTGGTCAGCACCGGCCGAAGTCCTCCGACAAGTGGCTCCCCGCTCGTTCCTGGTTCGCATGCCGGATGGTTCCGTGCGTCGCCGCAATCGGCGCGCCCTTCGCCGACTTCCACGCTCACAGCCACACAACACGCCAGATCCTCAACAGGCTTCCGAGGATGACTTTGTGGAGCTGCCGCACATCACGCCCTTTCCATCGCCACCCATGGCCATGCCTGCACAGCAGCCGGTGGTTCTTGATCCACCCTTAAGGCGGTCAACCCGAATTCGTCGCTAACCCATTAGAATGGACTTATAATACAGTTCATATGTTTAATAAGTTGGACAATTTTACATGATAACCTGTTGTTGTTTATCGTTCCAGATGTCGTCTGACGGGACAACTGTTCAAATTTTTTTTCTTCTTCTCTCGTTCGCATTTCTGTTATGTTATGGTACAACTGGATTCATGTGACGCACTCGACATCGCCCCATGTACATAGTTCCGTCATAGACACATGCTGCACACGACACACACACACTCTTAGATGCACTCACGTCACGATCATATTTATTACCACGTAGGCACATATCTTTGTAAAAAGGGGGGATGTCATGATATTCAAACACACACATCATGATGGACACACTAACAGGCAAATCAGAGTACACAACGCCACAACCAATCACAGACAAGAACACCAACCACATAAAAAGCACGAGCACGACACCTGGAGGTCAGTAGGTCTGGGGAGAAGGAAACAAGAAAGAGCTGTTGAAACACCACAAGCAGGGAGCCCCCCACGTGCAGAGTGCAAAGACCAAGTTGTAAATAGTGAGTTTAAATAAAGAAGCGTTGTACCATATGCAACTGTGTTGGCTCATCTGTGTGTCAGAACACCCAACACCACAATTTGTTGATTACAGATTGTGTGCTCTGTGTTGATACCGTCCTGGTGCCCTCTCCACACTAGGAGTTTTCCCACTCAATGGGCAACCTACACATCAGCTGACCTACCATATACAAATAAGCTCAATGTCATCCAGACATTAATTCATTGCTTATCAGTACCTGAGGCAAAATGCACAAGCTCCAACACCCCAAGTAACTACACTAATCATTTTTCATGGGTTTGTAAATAGAGTTTTGATTTCTTTGTCGGTTACAATTGCATTAATAGGGGCCATTGACATTTAGTCATGTGATAAATTGTAACTTTCCCAAGTTTGACGTTACTTAAATTGGAAACAATATCTGTTTTTCCAACAAGGTCACCATGTTTGAAATTTTCCATTGTTGAAAAACTTTTAATTACCTGTTATCCAAATCTGTAGACCACGGAATGGATTGATCCCGATGACTATAAAAGCAGCAACAACCAGAACCCATTCACATTGGAATTTGACATTTCCTTGTGGTGTCCTTCTACTACTCGAAGAGGCAAAAATGAAGTGGTTGCTCATTGCACTTGCTTGCATTCAGCTCTCTGAATGTTTAGTCAGGTAAAAAAAAATTCTATTATAAATTTAGAGTACCCAATTGTTTTTTTCCAATTAAGGGGCAATTTAGCACGTCCAGTCCACCTACCCTGCACATCTTTTGGTTTGTGGTGGTGAGAGCCACGCAGTCCGGGGGTGAATGTGCAAACTCAACTTGGACAGTGACCCGGGGCCGGGATCGAACCCGGGTCCAAGGCGCCGTCAGGCAGCAGTACTAACCACTGCACCACCGAGCTGCCCAGTCAGATATGAATTTGTGATTGCAGTCTTGGTTTTGAAGTTTGGATATGTGTTTAATGTACCCTCTCAGAAGACGATAATGCTAGCAAAATACTTGGTGTTTGGTTTGAACGTTTCAATTATGTATCTCTCTCTTCCACCATTCGGGATATCGGAACAGGAGTGGGCCATTAACCCCTCGAGCTGGTTCTGCCAGTCAATGTGGGTGATGTCCACAGAGCGGCCTTTGACTTATTCCCTTAGTACCTTTGGAGAACAAAAGTCTAACAATCTCAGATTTAAAATATATCATTGATCTAGCAGCCACGGCCAGTTGTAGAGAAGAGTTCCTTAACATCTACCACCCTTTGTGTGTCGAAGTGTTCTCAACTTTCACTCCTGAAAGATTCAGCTCTAACCTGTAGACTATTCCCTCAGACTGACACCTCAAACAACGGAACCAGTTTCTCTCTATCTACCCTATCTTTTCCCCTTAACATCCTGAAAGCTTTAATCAAATTGCTTCTTAATCTTTTAAATTTAAGGGAATGAAACCCTGCTGTGTGCAAGGTCCTCTCATAATTAATCACGTGCAATGAAGGTGTCATTCTGGTAAATCTAGGGTTATTGATGAAGGCCCCGCCTTCTCACCCTTGCCCCTCACCTGAGGTGTGGTGACGCTCAGATTAAATCTCCACCAGTCAGCTCTCCCCCTCAAAGGGGAAAGCAGCCTATGGTTATCTGGGGCTGTGGTAACTTTGTCTACCTCTACCTATAACACTCCGGGTGTGAGGGAATTGAATAGTTTCATTAAGGCACCATAACACACAGCATTTAAAATAATAATAATCTTTATTGTCACAAGTAGGGTTACGGTAACACTGCAATGAAGGTACAGTGAAAAGCCCCTAGTCGCCACATACCGGTGCCTGTTCGGGTACACAGAGGGAGAATTCAGAATGTCCAATTCACCTAACAGCACGTCTTTCGGGACTTGTGGGAGGAAACTGGAGCATCCGGAGGAAACCCACGCAGACACGGGGAGAACGTGCAGACTCCGCACAGACAGTGACCCAAGCCGGGAATCGAACCTGGGGCCGTGACGCTGTGAAGAAACACTGCTACACATTGTGCCACTGTGCTGCCCATATCTATATAAAATCTATCTATTCTAACTTCAGGTAGACACAAATGTGCTTTTGCAAACAAAGTCCACTTTGAGTTGGTGCAAGGGGAGTTCCCTGTGCAATGGAACTCTCAGTGGAGAACAGGATTGTTTTTCCTTTCTGCACCAATCTGGTTTTTGAATTAATTAATAGATGCGGCCAATATTTATGAAATTTGTAATGTATATGGTGACAATTTTGATTGAATTATTACGGTACGTTTGCCCTTGTATGTCCTCAAAGAGCAGTACCTTAATGTGCACTAAGTCCTGAATGTAGCAGACATGGAATGAAGTGTTTACAGGGTTTTAGCAGACAATGAACTGGACAGAAAAATAAATTCAATAATAAATATCACATTGCACATCTCAATTCAGGAGAGATGTTATTTAAATGGAGATTGATCCCTCCTTCTCGTCTATTTTCTGTGGAGAATCGGCACCATTGGCGCTGGCGTGGTTGGCGCGGCGCCAGTCGCGCGCCACTCCACGCGGCCGGACCACCGATTCTCAGGCCGGGATGGGCCGAGCGCGTTGTGGACACACTGAGGTCCCGCCGGCGCCGTTCACACCTGCTCTCAGCCGGCGGGACCTCAGCGTGGAAGGGTCAGATGGGGGGGGGGGGGGGAGATCCCGGGGGGCCTCCGATGTGGTCTGGCCCGCGATCGGGGCCCACCGATCGGCAGGCCGGCCTCTCTGGCTGGGGGCCTCCTTTCCTACGCACCGGCCCCTGTAGCCCTGCGCCATGTTGCGTCAGGGTCGGCGCGTTGAAGGAGACCACTGCGCATGCGTGGATCCCGCGGCGCCCCGTTAGCGCCGGGATCGGCAGCTGGAGCGGCGGGAACCACTCCAGCGCGGTGCTGGCCCCCTGTAGGGGCCATCATTTGTCCTGGCAGCGGCCCCTTTACGACGGCGTGGACACTGCCGTGGGATGAGAGAATCCCGTCCTATGGTCCAGCTGTGGCCTCACCAGAGTTCTATAGAACTCCAAAATTACCTCACTGCTTTTGTAATCTACGTCCCGATTGACAACGGTAAGTGTCCCTTGTGCCTTTATCACCACCCTATTAACCTGCCCTTCTGCCTTCAGAGATCTATGGTCAAACACGCCACTGTCCCTTTTGTTCCTCAAAACCTCCCAGAGACATACCGATTGTTGAATATTCCTTGTCAAATTTCGCCTTCCAAAATGCATCACTTCACACTTTTCAGGGTTAAAGTCCATCTGCCACTTAATCTGCCCACCTGGCCATCCCGTTTATATCTTCCTGTAACCCCAGACACTCATTCTCACTGTCAGCCACCTGGCCAATCCTTGTGTCATCCGCGAGCTTACTGATCTACCCCTCACATAGTCATCAATGTCGTTTATATCAATAATGAATAATCGGGAAGCCAGGACAGATCCCTGGGGTACGTCCCTGGGCTCTGGCTTCCAGTCACTAAAGCAGCCGCCTGTCATCACCCACTGTCTACTGCAACTAAGCCAACTTTGGATCAGTTTGTATGTGTACCTTCATACATCAATCACTGGTTTTTGTAAATGCTTCTTTTGTTGACCAATCACAACATAGTACATAGATGATTATAGCTTGTACACATGAAACTGCAAGGTGTAGAAAAAGATATTTGGTTAATTTAGAAGGACGTATCTGCCTGAATGTTGATCCATTTGCATTCCGATCCTTGCAGAGTGAAACTATTTAAGGGTAAATCTGTCCGCGATGTCTTGGAGGAACGTGGTTTACTCGAAGAGTTTCTGAAAGAACACAAAGGCAATCTCTACTCAAGATTCCGTGGAGCATCCAAGGGGCAGTCATTGGGTTCAACAGATTCACTAGTAAACTACCTGGATGTAAGTAATCTGTACTCGTTTTAAAGAAGATCAGCATACAGAATAGAATTGAAACAGTCACATCCCGGTGGTTTTTATTGCATTCTGCCCTTTATTAATGCTGCCACGTGGATCTGAAACCAAAAAGTGCAGCAAGTGCTGAAGTCGGTTATTTTGCGATGGATATATATTAGCACAGCGCTGAGGGAGTGCTGCATTGTCAGGGATACCCTCTATTAGAATGGACATTAAGCCAGGACCATGTCTGCCCTGTCACATGGATGTAAACAATTCCAAGACACCTTTTTGATGCAGAGCAGGGGGGATCTACCCAACAGTTATCACTGTACCAAAGTTACTAATACAAATCTGCTGGCCATCACAGTGCTGTTTGTGGGATCGTGCTGTGCGCAGATTGGCTGGGCTGGGATCGGCCATGATTTTAATGAATGGTGGAGCAGGCCCGAGGGGCTGAATAGCTGACTTCTGCTCCTCATTCTCTTCATTGAGAAGTTACAGCTCAGAAGGAGGCCGTTCGGCCCATCTCGCCCATGCCAGCCTGAGGACACCCAGCTGCCCTTTCTAACCCTACCTTCCCTCACCGATCCACAGCCCTGTACCTTACAGCACTTGAGGTGCAGATCTAGGTAATTTTTAAAAGAGTTTAGGGTCTCTGCCTCCAACGCCAACCCGGGCAGCGAATTCCAGACTCCCACTATCCTCTGCGTAAAAAACTTCTCCCTCATGTCCCCTCTACACCTTCTACCACTGATCTTGAATCTATGTCCCCTGGTTCTAGAATTCTCCACGACGGAAAATAAATTAATCCTGTCCACTCTATCTCTTCCCCTCATAATTTTGTACACCTCAATTAAGTCACCCCCTCAGCCTTCTTTGTTCCAAGGATAGTAACCCACCCTATCCAATCTCTCCTCATAGGTATTCTGGCCTGATGGTCATCATAGAACATTACAGCGCTGTACAGGCCCTTCGGCCCTCAATGTTGCGCTGACCTGTGAACCACTCTAAAGCCCATCTACACTATTCCCTTATCGTCCATATGTCTATCCAATGACCATTTGAATGCCCTTAGTGTTGGCGAGTCCACTACTGTCGCAGGCAGGGCATTCCACGCCCTTAGACTCTCTGAGTAAAGAACCTACCTCTGACATCTGTCCTATATCTATCTCCCCTCAATTTTAAGCTATGTTCCCTCATGCTAGACATCACCATCCGAGGAAAAAGGCTCTCACTGTCCATCCTATCCAATCCTCTGATCATCTTGTATGCCTCAATTAAGTCACCTCTTAACCTTCTTCTCTCTAACAAAAACAGTCTCAAGTCCCTCAGCCTTTCCTCATAAGATCTTCCCTCCATACCAGGCAACATCCTGGTAAATCTCCTCTGCACCCTTTCCAATGCTTCCACATCCTTCCTATAATGCGGCGACCAGAATTGCACGCAATACTCCAAATGCGGCCGCACCAGAGTTTTGTACAGCTGCAACATGACCTCATGGCTCCGAAACTCAGTCCCTCTACCAATAAAAGTTAACACACCGTACGCCTTCTTAACAACCCTCTCAACCTGGGTGGCAACTTTCAGGGATCTATGTACATGGACACCGAGATCTCTCTGCTCATCCACACTGCCAAGAATCTTACCATTAGCCCAGTACTCTGTCTTCCTGTTATTCCTTCTAAAATGAATCACCTCACACTTTTCTGCATTAAACTCCATTTGCCACCTCTCAGCCCAGCGCTGCAGCTTATCTATGTCCCTCTGTCCCTTCCGCACTGTCCACAACTCCACCAACTTTAGTGTCATCTGCAAATTTACTCACCCATCCTTTTACACCCTCCTTTAGAGTGGTTTCACAGGTCGGCGCAACATTGAGGGCCGAAGGGCCTGTACTGCGCTGTAATGTTCTATGTTCTCTGTTCTATTTATAAAAATTACAAACAGCAGTGGCCCCAAAACAGATGCTTGTGGTACACCACTAGTAACTGGACTCCAGTCTGAACATTTCCCATCAACCACCACCCTTTGTCTTCTTCCAGCTAGCCAATTTCTGATCCAAACTGCTAAATCTCCCTGAATCCCATGCCTCCGTATTTTCTGCAGTAGCCTGCCGATTCTTACACCATAACAGTGACTCCACTTCATAGCGTACTTTCCTGGGATAAGTGTTTCGGGATATCCTGAAGTTGTTCTATTTAAATACACAATTTATTTTCTCATTACCAGAATCATAGAACAGGTAATGAATCTGATTAATTCAGTTTCAAGATCTCTCATGAAACTGACGATAGCCACTCACCATTCCTACACATTTATGACAAAGTTTTTAAGCCGCCTCACTACGTGAACCTGTGGAATATTTGCTAAAAGTGGCAGCGCCATCTTTAAAAATCTTAGTTTGACATTTGAAAACCTAAGGAGGTTGTTTTAATTAAACACTGAGGACAGTAAAATTTTACCTAGTTGGATAATAAATGCAAAACTCGTCCCATTGTGGTTGGTTAGTATGCACAACTTAAATTATTCTTAGACAACCCAAAAGCTTAAGCAGGTCTGATCTGTAACGCATCTCAACTGTACTTTACTATCTGAGAAACAGACACATTCCTAATCACACGTTTTTCTTCTATTTTGCTGACAGCTGTCGTACTATGCACCAATCAGCGTTGGGACTCCACCTCAGAGTTTCATTGTCATCTTTGACACTGGCTCTTCAAACCTTTGGGTTCCATCGAATTACTGCTACGGTTATGCCTGCAGTAAGTACTTCCAGATAATATAGGCAGCACGGTAGTATTGTGGATAGCACAATTGCTTCACAGCTCCAGGGTCCCAGGTTCGATTCCGGCTTGGGTCACTGTCTGTGTGGAGTCTGCACATCCTCCCTGTGTGTGCGTGGGTTTCCTCCGGGTGCTCCGGTTTCCTCCCACAGTCCAAAGATGTGCAGGTTAGGTGGATTGGCCATGATAAATTGCCCTTAGTGGCCAAAATTGCCCTTAGTGTTGGGTGGGGTTACTGGGTTATGGGGATAGGGTGGAGGTGTGGACCTTGGGTAGGGTGCTCTTTCCAAGAGCCGGTGCAGACTCGATGGGCCGAATGGCCTCCTTCTGCACTGTAAATTCTATGATAATCTATAATAGCAGTTCTCACAATAGCACAGGTTGTCTTTTTTTGAAAGCATAACGGTTCACAGAAACGTGAGGTGATACAGTTATTCTTCTTGACTTAGATTTGCTTCATTATGAGCTGATATTTCAATTGTTAGACACTGAATCCCCACTTGGCTGGGTGGGAAACAGCTGATCAATGTGGTGGGGAAACTTGAAAAGAGCAACACAGAGAGCTCCTGTGAAGATGTCAGGATTCAGAAAGTGGCCCGGGGCAAGAGGAAGCAGCTGATTGGTTTGGGGAAAGGAGCAGCAGTGGGGAGAGAGGAGCAGCAGCGAGGAGAGAGGAGCAGCAGCGGGAGTAGAAGAGAAGCATCGGGGGGGAGAGGAGCAACAATGAGGAGAGAGGAGCAGCAGCGGGGGGAGAAGAGAAGCAGCGGGGGGGCGAGGAGCAGCAGCGGGGGAGAGGAGCAGCAGTGGGGAGAGAGGAGCAGCAGCGGGAGTAGAAGAGAAGCAGCGGGGGGGCGAGGAGCAACAATGGGGAGAGAGGAGCAGCAGCGGGAGTAGAAGATTTGCAGCGGGGGTAGAGGAGCAGCAGCGGGGGGAGAGGAGCAGCAGCGGGGGGAGAGGAGCAGCAGCGGGGAGAGAGGAGCAGCAGCGAGGGGAGAGGAGCAGCAGCGGGCAGAGAGGAGCAGCAGCGGGGGAAGAGGAGCAGCAGCGGGGGGAGAGGAGCAGCAGCGGGGAGAGGAGCAGCAGCGGGGGGAGAGGAGCAGCAGCGGGGGGAGAGGAGCAGCAGCGGGGGGAGAGGAGCAGCAGCGGGGAGAGAGGAGCAGCAGCGGGGGGAGAGGAGCAGCAGCGGGGGAGAGGAGCAGCAGCGGGGAAAGAGGAACAGCAGCTGGCAGAGAGGAGCAGCAGCGGGGGGAGAGGAGCAGCAGCGGGGGGAGAGGAGCAGCAGCTGGGAGAGAGGAGCAGCAGCGGGGGGAGAGGATCAGCAGCGGGGGGAGAGGAGCAGCAGCGGGGAGAGAGGAGCAGCAGCGGGGAGAGAGGAGCAGCAGCGGGGGGAGAGGAGCAGCAGCGGGGGGAGAGGAGCAGCAGCGGGGTGAGAGGAGCAGCAGCGGGGAGAGAGGAGCAGCAGCGGGGGGAGAGGAGCAGCAGCGGGGGGAGAGGAGCAGCAGCGAGGAGAGAGGAGCAGCAGCGGGGGGAGAGGATCAGCAGCGGGGGGAGAGGATCAGCAGCGGGGGGAGAGGAGCAGCAGCGGGGAGAGAGGAGCAGCAGCGGGGTGAGCAGGGGTGAGAGAAGCAGTGCTAACAGGGGTGAGACTGCAAGGCACGAGGGAGAGGGAAATGACAACCCCCTTTAGAAGTGACGTCACTGACAGACAGGCAGGTGAATGGAGGATGATGGGTGTGTGTTAGACCCTGTCCTATAGCAAAGCCCGATCTCCAGTCATCTCAGATTTCCCTCCCATTGAGCCAAGACCTCGCTCTGTTGGGACCGTGTGGAGGTTGTAACGACCACCCCATGTTAAACGAATCCACACACAGGCATCATCACCCCAACCCAACTCCACCCACCCAAAAACTCATCCTTGACCCTGAGGCACAGCCCAAGAAGAAATCACCACAACCAATGCTAGCTTTTTATTCCATATCTATTTTTAATGAATTGAATCTAAATTCCTCAGATGCTCTGCTGGGATTTGACCATAGCTCTGTACCATTAGTCCCGGCCAACTTGTTGTACTGAAATGAACAGAATCATCTACTGAAACTGAGTGGATACAATGTGCTTTTCTTGTAGGGGATCACACCAAGTTCATTCCAGAAGATTCCTCAACATTTCGGATGGGCAAAAAATCAATTTCCATTCAATATGACACAGGCAGCATGATTGGTATACTGGGATATGATACTGTCAGAGTAAGTCAAACTCGCTGATTACCCATCTCTGAGGGGCTCATTGCCCCAATTGAAGTCGCAGATTGTGTTTTTTAAATCTTTTGTTGGATGTGGACATCGCTGGTTAGGTCAACATTTATTGCCCATCCCTAATTGCCCTTGAGCACCTGACCAAGGGTCTACAAAACCGAAGAACAGCTTCCTGTCCTTTGTATTTCATCGTTTATAATTAAATGAAAATGACATGAAAATCGCTTGTTATCCAAGTAGGCTTCAAATGAAGTTACTGTGAAAAGCCCCTAGTTGCCATAATCCGGAGCCTGTTCGTGGAGGTTGGTACGGGAATTGAATCGTGCTGCTGGCCTGCTTTGGTCTGCTTTAAAAGCCAGCTCTTTAGCCCTGTGCTAAACCAGCCCATTTTAGCCCCTTTTATACACCAGCAATCGATTGGCTTTTCTGATTGACTTTTGTACCTACCTACTGGCTTTTAATGATTTGTGTTGTTGGGCTCCTGAGTCACTCTCCTCGACCATTCTTAGTTCCTCATCATTTGGGAAATATTCTTTATCTTCTTCCAAAGTCGATGATCTCACACATGCCCACATTGAACTCCGAATGGCCATTCACTTATTCTATTTGTGTTCCTTTGCAAGAATGACCTTCCATCTGCACTACGTACTATCCCTGCTAACTTTATGTCATCAGCAGTCGTATACAATGCTCAATTCCTTCATCTGGGTCATTTTTGTAAGGGGACAACGAAGAATCCACACCGCGTTTTAGAGAGAAACATCACTTATTTTGTTTAACACTTTAACTATTGTGTACAGCTGCAGTAGTCCCCTACTGGGCCTTCTGTAGTCGGTGCCTAACTGGTCGACTCTATTTATACAAAGACACATGGCCCTTGTTAAGGGTCCGCTGTCCCCTTATCGAGGGAGCTCATATTCTACAAGCTCCATGGGACGGTCGATCATCCCAACCCCGTGAGACCCGTGTGGGTTATAACAGTCATCAAAAAATATGGCGAAAAACTGAGGTCCCAGAGCAGATCCCTACCACATTCCACCTTCCACATATATATCCTTTATCTCCACTCTCTGCATCCTACCTCCCAAACCATTTCTAACCAAAGCCACATCTCCATCTCCAAAGAGTGGTCTTACTTTTGCCAATAATCATTTGTTTGGAACGTTATCCAATGTCTTTTGAGGTGCCTCTGATGTAAAACCTCCATGGACGTTCCTTTGTCTACCCTTATGGGTGACCATAAAACGCATCCTATCGGGCTGCAGCACAGCCTGGTATGGCAACTGTTCGGCCCAGGACCGCAAGAAACTTCAGAGAGTCATGAACACCACCCAGACCATCACACAAACCTGCCTCCCATCCATTGATTCCATTTACACCTCCCGTTGCCTGGGGAGGGCGGGCAGCATAATCAAAGACCCATCACACCCGGCTTACTCACTCTTCCAACTTCTTTTTGCAGGAGATACAGAAGTCTGAGAACACGCATGAACAGACTCAAAAACAACTTCTTCCCTGCCGTTACCAGACTCCTTAATGATCCTCTTTTAGACTGACCTCATTAACACTACACCCTGTATGCTTCATCCGATGCCGGTGCTTATGTAGTTACATTGTGTACCTTGTGTTGCCCTATTATGTATTTTCTTTTATTCCCTTTTCTTCCCATGTACTTAATGATCTGTTGAGCTGCTCGCCGAAAAATACTTCTCACTGTACCTCGGTACACGTGACAATAAACAAATCCAATCCAATCCTACTCAAAAGATTTGGCAGGTTTAGACAGACATGCCTAACCTTTAATTGAGTCACATTGGCTCTCTCTGTCCAGTTCATATTTGTCTAAGTGCTGGGTCGCACGCACCACAGTGACAGACAGTAACTGGGTGCACTTCGAAAGTAAGTCATTCGCTGTGAAACATTTTGGGATATCTAAACAATGTCTGAAGATGCAGCATAAGAAGAGGTTTCCTGGGGCAGCACGGTGGCGCAGTGGCTATCGCTGCTGCCTCACGGCGCCGAGGTCCCAGGTTCGATCGCGGCCCTGGGTCACTGTCCGTGTAGAGTTTGCACATTCCTCCCATGTTTGTGTGGGTTTCACCCCCAGAAGCAAAGATGTGCAGGTTAGGTGGATTGGCCATGATAAATTGCCCCTTTTAAAAAATATATATATTCATTAAAGTTTTTCAACAACACAATTTTTTCCCCTTACACACAATAACCCTCCCCCCCCTCACCCCCGTAACAAAATAACACGAAATCGCACTGAGAAAGATATATACATGGCAAAATGGTATATTTACATAGGTTGATACACTTGCTCTCTCCCGCACGTGCCAGTTTCCCCCACCCTTCATGTTATCTCCTGCTCATCCATCCCCCCAAGCAATCCCCCATTCCCCCCCCCTTCCCAAGACGTCCCCCCCCCCCCAGTGTTGCTGCTGCTGCTGATCGATCTTCCTCCAACTCTCCGCGAGATAGTCTAGGAACGGTTGCCACCGCCTGTAGAACCCCTGCGCAGACCCTCTTATGGCAAACTTAATTCTCTCCAGCTTTATGAACCCAGCCATGTCGTTTATCCAGGCCTCCACGCTGGGGGGCTTCACCTCCTTCCACATTAGCAAGATCCTTCGTCGGGCTACTAGGGACGCAAAGGCCAGAATGCCGGCCTCTTTCGCCTCCTGCACTCCCGGCTCGTCCACTACTCCAAATATTGTTAGCCCCCAGCTTGGCTTGACCCGGACTTTCACCACCTGAGATATTGCTCCCGCCACTCCTCTCCAGAACCCCTCCAGTGCCGGGCATGACCAAAACATATGGACATGGTTCGCCGGGCTCCCTGAGCACCTTCCACATCTGTCCTCTACCCCAAAGAACCTACTCAACCTCGCCCCCGTCAGGTGCGCTCTGTGAACCACCTTAAATTGTATCAGGCTGAGCCTGGCACACGAGGAGGAGGAATTAACCCTACCTAGGGCATCAGCCCACAGACCTTCCTCGATCTTCTCCCCCAGCTCCTCCTCCCATTTACCCTTCAACTCTTCTACTAGCGCTTCCCCCGTTTCTTTCATCTCTTGGTGTATTCGATAAATTGCCCCTTTATTGGAAAGAATTAATTGGGTACTCAAAATTTATTAAAAAACAAGTTTTCTCTTCTTCTTTAATTTGCAAACATTGTCAAGTCCACAATCTTTGTCACGTTGACCTACTCGAACTCTTGAGGCTAGTGTAATAGCATGTAATTAGAATTGACGAATTCAGTGCAACTGCCAACTATGGGTGCACACCTGACCCATGTGGTCAGGAACTCCGATGCCCACCTGGGAGTTTGGAAGGTTATCCGCGTTCGCCCTGACATCTTCTCCATATGTTGTGGGACAAAAGCCAGTCGGAGTCCAGAAATGGTTAAAGTCAGAAAATCGTTTATTTCCAGTGTGCAAGGGAAAGATTCAAGTCACAAAATCTCTCACTGAGCAGTTGCAATAACATACATGTATACACAATACAGCTTTGTGTGGGTGCGTGCCAAAGCTTATTTTGACTGCTCACGGCCTTCAATGTGTCCCCATTGTGCACATCCCATCATATTCTCACAGCTCGTGGGAAAGTGCGAAATGTTAAAAATAAACAAAAACAGCTACAGTAACTTCATCTCTAACAAAACGCATCTAGAATAACGAGCCAGATGTGTACGATAAAGCTTATGGAAAAATACAGCAAAAGAAACAGCTTTCAAAAATGTATCTCACTTTATAACTCAAAGTAATTGTGCTAACCCTTTATTTCTCACATCACATATCTTCCTCAGCTCCTGGAGGAAGACACAATGTTCCGGAAACTCTTTAAAAACTCTTCAGTGGGATGGGTTAGTGGGGCCCACATCTGTCCATTTAGAGACTGCAGTGCCTCACCTCACTGGATACATTAGTGCCCAATGACTGAGACATTGCAGCAGAAAATTTTTGGAACAGAGTGTTTATAACAGGGGCTGTTTAGCACAGGGCTAAATCGCTGGCTTTGAAAGCAGACCAAGGCAGGCCAGCAGCACGGTTCAATTCCCGTAACAGCCTCCCCGAACAGGTGCCGGAATGTGGCGACTAGGGGCTTTTCACAGTACCTTCATTGAAGCCTACTTGTGACAATAAGCGATTTTCATTTCATTTCATTATATCCCTATCTTCACATTCCGAAGACATTCACCGAGTGAGGAGCAGCCGGAGGCTCGATACCTTCCAAGGGCAATTTTAAACAGCAGAGACCAAGAAACTGGCAATACCCTAATGTGTTCATATGTTAACTTGACCTTCTTACAGGACGACCTACTGTAAATATTTAAACTGTCTTCTTTTCGATTAGGTCGGCAACATTGATATCACCCAACAGGAATTTGGTTTAAGTATCACTGAGCCTAGCACTTTCCTTTACTACGCTAAATTTGATGGAATTCTGGGATTGGGATATCCAAATTATGCCGTATCAGGTGCCACAACTGTTTTCGAGAACATGATGTCCGAGCATCTGGTGGAGCAGCCTCTGTTTGCTTTTTACCTGACCAGGTGAAGTATTTTTTAACATTCACTAATTAATCTCTTCATAAAGAGCATCTAACATAACCTGCACCAAACTTGCCCTTTTCTTCAACCTCTCTTTATCAACACCTGGATTTTTCTCTGGCATAATTCAATAGGCGATACAGCATTGGGAAATTAAGTAAAGTAAGAATGGGATGCCTGTAGACAGAACTCCACTCCCCATCTGCACTGCAGCAAAGTTTCTTCCAGCTCCCTGCCCCATCTGACAGGGATTTTAGCCACCTGACTGTCCGCCACTCCGTGTATTCAAATGATGGTGGGAGAGGCCAGGGTCAGAGAAACCAGCCAATTTCCCTCTGTTCTGCTTTGGGACCATCTCCACCAGGGGATCCAGATGTGGCAGCAGTACATGGGGTCAGAAATAGGAAGCAATAAAAGCTCAGTTGGGAATGTGAGGGCTAGCAGTGGTCATCGCTACGTCCCTTTGGGCTCATCGTTTCTCCTGGAGGGCCACAGCTCATGGAAAGCCTCACTTGGAAAAAAAAATTTGATGTCTTTGAATTGCTTATGCCCCCTTTAAGAATCCTCTTCTGTTCTGCTCCAGTTTTCCTCCCTGGCTTTGCTCTGACAATCATTCCTCGGCCCATCCTGCCACCCTAGGCAGTGAACCCACTCTAGATTTGATTTCAGCCCTGTAGACTTTAATGAATAGAATCACATGCAGCATAGAAAGAGGCCATTCGGCCCATTGTGCTTGTGCTAGCGCTTTGAAGGAACTATCGAATTAGTCTAACTCCCCTGCCCATCCACCATAACCCTTTCCCCAACATATGCCCAACTCCCTTTTGCAATTTACTCTTGAATCCGCTTCCATTTTCTGCTCAGGCTGTTCCCCATTCCCGATCGCAACAACAAATCAAATAAATCTGACTAGATCACGATGCAAACATTTAAAACCATGTGGATTCACACTGCTGTGGTAGGATATAGTTGCACCCTACTCATTAGTTACCACATTCTCTAGACTTTACAGCAAGCTTTCCAGCAGGTTAACAACTATTTTCAGGCACATATTTGACAAAAGGCTAATATGATGTGATCGTAGAAGCTAACAGAAATTCTGAACCTGCACAATTCCAGATTTAATTCATTTTTAACCGTTGATTTACAGAGAGAATGGTCAGTCTGGAAGTGAAGTTGTATTTGGTGGAGTTGATCCAAACCATTACACAGGTCAAATTAACTGGGTTCCCGTCACCGTACAAGGATACTGGCAAATCCGTCTGGATGGGTAAGTAAATGCCTATTAACAAATGTTACATGTTCTGGATAGAATTCAGCTCCAAAGAACATCTAACATAACCTGCACCACACTTGCCCTTTTCTTCAACCTCTCTTTATCAACACCTGGAATAATTCATAATGAAAAAGAGGTTAATGTTGCACAGTGCTTGCTGGGTAGTTTAACATTACAGCCGTGTCAAAGAGAAATATCAGGAATCAGCTGGGAAATGCATAATCCAGAGTTACTCAGGTTCAAAGCAAGAGAAGCTCACTTGGCCTGTACTCCCTGCTCCATTGTGCTCTCATGGTCTTCTGCCCCATACCTCCTGATGATTCTCTACATCTTCCCTATCCACCTGATTGGAAGATCACGCAGCATGATCAGTACCTCTCTCACCCTCAACCCAAATTCAACACCTCCACCCTATCCCCATAACCCAGTAACCCCACCCAACACTAAGGGCAATTTTGGACACTAAGGGCAATTTTTCATGGCCAATCCACCTAACCTGCACATCTTTGGACTGTGGGAGGAAACCGGAGCATCCGGAGGAAACCCACGTACACATGGGGAGGATGTGCAGACTCCGCACAGACAGTGACCCAAGCCGGAATCGAACCTGGGACCCTGTAGCTGTGAAGCAATTGTGCTATCCACAATGCTACCGTGCTGCCCAAATATTTATAATGTTGGGGCTGCTTGAATGCACGTCAACTGCAACCAGGTTTGTTGTGCACTTTTCCCATAACTGCAACATCCAAAAGCACTCTAAAGGTTAAACAGTGGATGAAGCGGGGATTAAGGATTGGATTGGATTTGTTTACTGTCACGTGTACCGAGGTACAGTGAAGAGTATTTTCCTGCGGGCAGCTCAAACAGATCATTAACATAGAACATAGAACAGTACAGCACAGAACAGGCCCTTCGGCCCTCGATGTTGAAGTACATGAAAATAAAATGACAGAAAAAGAAAATACAGAGTAGGGCAACACAAGGTGCACAATGTAAATACATAGACACTGGCGTCGGGTGTGTTTTTGAAAACTCACCACTATTCTTAGAAGTCCCCCTATACCAAAAAGGGCTGACATTCTAAATGGTGATCAGGGATTCTCACTCCGCGACTCCGATGCAAACTTCAGTGGGTGCTATTCAGGTCAAACTATATTTTCAAGTTATCAGCTGGTATAACCCATACCTTCACCGAAGATTTCATCTACTTACCACTTAGTAGCATCGATCCTGGGTCCCGCATGGCTAAGTAAGTAAAGTAGACTAATAACCACTGTTTCAGGTTAAAACTTTTAAGTTATTTTATTATTATATATTTTTTTCTCTTTTTAAAAGATGCAATCACTGTCTTTACAGAAAAGTAAAAAGGTCTTGCTTCTGGATCCTTCTGGTTGGTTGAAGAGACCTTCGGGCCCAACTTGACAATCAATCTTCTTTAAAGCCTGGTCTTCTTTAGATGTATCAGCTATTTTAGCTCGGCTGCTCTGCCCTGTCCATTTCCCATGGCCGAGCTGATTGTAATCTGAGTCTAGCTGCTTGTTCCTTCTCTGCTTCTCTCTCTCTCCCTCTGAGCTGTGGTTCTGGATCTGGATCTGAATCTGATAGTTCATGTTTATATTTGCTTTCTAACAATTAAGTTTTTTGATGTTATTGTAAAGTAATTCTTATTTTCTTTGATTGTAAAAAGGAACTTTGATCTAAAACAGTCTAATCCTACGAAGTATTCATTTTGACATGACTTAATCTCATAGATCTGATTACATTGTGTCCTTTGTGGTGTTCAAAATGCTTTGGTTTCAAGAGGTGTTACTTTTAATTCCTGTCATTTCTATAGTTTTATTTTCCAATTGTGTCCTCAGCTCCTAATTTTGACTTTGATTTATGTTTCTCGTAGACTGATAGCCTCCAGTTTTCTTTAATTTACCTGGTATTAGCAAATTTTCACACTTAGAATTATCACCAAATTCAACTGAACTCATCCATTCTTTTCCAGATCCTTACTAAGATAGTTACTTTCAATGAAGGTGTGGGCCATTGTCTTTGGCTTCATTCAAAATCCTGTTTGTCGTGTTTGCTGAGCCTGCTTGACCAAGGATATCTGCATTTTACAATCCTTCCCTGGCAGCTGCTGTTAACCCTTTGAGGGATCTTGCCCTGTATTTTCTCACGTTTCTCTCAGACCAGATATTGTCAGACTTCCATGTTTCAAATGACACATCTTTCCATATTATCAATTACAGGTGAAGCATACAGGTGTGGTATTAATCAGGTCAGTCCATAAGAGGATCATTTAGGAGTCTGGTAACAGCGGGAAGAAGCTGTTTTTGAATCTGTTCGTGCGTGTTCTCAGACTTTTGTACAAAAAGAAGTTGGAAGAGTGAGTAAGCTGGGTGGGATAGGTTTTTGATTATGCTGCTCGCTTTCCCCAGGCAGCGAGAGGTGTAGATGGAGTCAATGGATGGGAGGCAGGTTCGTGTGATGGACTGGGGCGGTGTTCACGACTCTGAAGTTTCTTGCAGTCTTGGGCTGAGCAGTTGCCATACCAGGCTGTGATGCAGCCCGATAGGATGCTTTCGATGGTGCATCTGTAAAAGTTGGTGAGAGTTAATGTGGACATGCCGAATTTCCTTAGTTTCCTGAGGAGGTATAGGCGCTGTTGTGCTTTCTTGGTGGTAACGTCGACGTGGGTGGACCAGGACAGATTTTTGGAAATGTGCACCCCTAGGAATTTGAAACTGCTAACCATCTCCACCTCGGCCCCGTTGATGCTGACAGGGGTGTGTACAGTACTTTGCTTCCTGAAGTCAATTACCAGCTCTTTAGTTTTGCTGGCATTGAGGGAGAGATTGTTGTCGCTACACCACTCCACTACGTTCTCTATCTCCCGCCTGTATTCTGACTCGTCGTTATTCGAGATCCGGCCCAATTTAGGCGTGTCATCAGCAAATTGTAGATGGAGTTGGAACCAAATTTTGCCGCGCAATCGTGTGTGTATAGGGAGTAGAGTAGGGGGCTAAGTAAGCAGCCTTGTGGGGCCCCAGTATTGAGGACAATTGTGGAGGAGGAGTTGTTGTTTATCCTTACTGATTGTGGTCTGTTTGTCAGAAAGTCGAGGATCCAGTTGCAGAGTGAGGAGCCAAGTCCTAGGTTTTGGAGCTTTGATATGAGCTTGGTTGGGATTATGGTGTTCAAGGCGGAGCTGTAGTCAATAAATGGGAGTTGTTGTTGTCGAGATGCTCTCGGGATGAGGGAGATGGCATTTGCTGGGGACCGGTTGCGAATTGCAGTGGATCAAGGCGTCTTGAGATGCGCTTCATGATCAAGCTCTCGAAGCACTTTGTCACGACTGATGTCAGGGCCACCGGACGGTAGTCACTGAGGCATGGGAATGCAAAGAGGGAAGTAACTAAAGGCACAGTTAAAGAATTGAGTTTTGAAGAGACTTTTGAGGATGAAGAAAGTTTTGAAACAGAATTCCCAGCAAAAAAAAGCTACATAGACTAGCCCCATAGAACCAACAAAGAATGCAGAGTAATTGGGAGACAGCTGACAGCATGTGATGTTATTTAGAGTTGGAGAAGATCACAATGATTGAGGTAAGCAAGCCAGTTGGGGAATATGAACAGGAAGAGGGAGGTTTTGAAGCCAATGCACTGGATGACAGAGAGTCAAATGCAAACCAGGACAGTGGGAATCAACATACATTGACCTGGAAAAACATTGCAAGACAATAGTTGAAAATGTACTAAAGACAGAGCAGCCAGACTGAGAGATTTAAAAATACAATCCGAATGCTATGTTTTATATTTACCGCACGTATAATAACCATCTTGATGCACAATGCACACATTTGCACACATTAATCTCAGTTGTCAATTAGATTTACAAAATAGGTCACCTAACTATGAATGTCCTTTTACTTCCTAGTGTGAAACTAAATGGCCAGGTGGTGGCTTGCCAAAGTGGTTGTCAGGCCATTGTCGATACTGGAACCTCTCTGATCGTTGGACCTACCGCACCTATTCAGAAAATACTGCGTGCGATTGGCGCCGGCCCAGAAAATAATTCATGGGTAACTTGCACTGTATTTTATCATGGGAAGGAGATAATTTCATCTCAAATCTTAAAGTACAGAAGTTCCTTATATTAAAGGAGGTTCAGATGCATTGATAACGATATTTTACACTTATGCTACAATTAAGTAAATTCTCAGAGCTAACGTTTGGTCAATAATTCAATTTAAACATAGATGAGAGCTGCTCCTTCAGATTATATCACTGTTAACTTCTTCTTTCTCTGTTCTACAGTATTACGTCTACTGCAATACTGTGTCCAGCATGCCCGATGTGACATTCGTCATCAATGGAATTGACTATCCCATTTCTTCTTCTGCTTATGTGATCAAGGTATGTTTTAACCCTTAGGCTGCCGGGGTTTCCACAGCCCCGTACACCATCTCAGGGTTACTGGTTTTAGAACAGGTTTCAGTGCTGGGGCAATGGTGGGATTGGTCCAAGGCTGGCGGGCCTGGCCAAAGGGGGTCACTATTTGGCAGGCCGGGTCACTGCGCGGCTGACACCGTGTTGCACGGTGCGACCTCTGCGCATGCGCGGCCATGGGCCCGGCAATTCTCCGGCCGTATCCACAACTAGATCCGGGTGCTCTGTGTGCCTGCTAGCCCCCCGCCAGTCGGAGGATCGGTGGCCATTTTGCACCATTTGTTCGGTCGTTAAAAAGCCACCGCTCTCACGCTGGCGTCAGCGCTTAGTCTCAGAATCGGAGAAGCCAGCCCAGTGTGCTTTCAAAAAAATATATTTTTGTTTAAACCAGAACATATATGAAGATAAACACAGAATCATTCAACAAACATAACGCACTCCCCACAGTTTGACATTTTTTTGTTGTTTTCTCCCCTTAACACCCTCCCCCCCTCCCCACACACTGGCAACAAACAAGTCCTCAAACAGGCACAAGAACAACTTCCATCGTGGCCAGAACCCCAACACCACCCCCACCCCCCACCCCCTCCTCCAGCCCCCAGCTCCCGCCCAGTCCCCTCCCAGCCCCTCAGGGAGAACATAATCTTTTCTAATTCAAGGAATTCTGCTACGTCTCCCAGCCACGTTGACCCCCCCAGTGGTTGCACCGACCTCCAATCCAATAGAATTGGCCGCCGGACACATTGCAGCGTAGTAACCGTGAGGGGGAGCTCAGGCTGATTTGTTCTCCCACCTCATAACGTCGGGGAGTTCTGACTGAACCTTTCCCCCAGTTACTAACACATCTGCCCTGAGAATGAGAATCTCCTCCTGTTCTTCCCCAAATCGGACCCTCACCCATGTCACTCCTTGAAGCAGCATCGGCAACAAAATGATCATAGAAATCATGGAATTTACAGGCTGAAGGAGGCCATTCAGCCCATCTAGTCTGCACCAGCATCTGGAAAGAGCACCACACCTCTACCCCTTCGCCGTAACCCAGTAACCCCACTCAACCTTTTTGGATGCTGAGGGCAATTTATGATGGCCAATACTCCTAACCCGCACATCTTTGGAATGTGGGAGGAAACCGGAGCACCCGGATGAAACTCACGCAGACACGGGGAAAACGTGCAGACTCCACACAGACATGACCCAAGCCGGGAATCGAACATGGGACCCTGAGCTGTGAAGCAACAGTGCTAACCAACGTGCTACTGTGCCGCCGTGATGAACTGTTCATTCATCCGTATGGCAGACGTGCAATGTGGTGATGTGAATATTTTCAACAGGGGCGCGGTGGCGCAGTGGTTAGCACTGCTGCCCATGGCGCTGAGGATCCGGGTTCAATCCCTGCTCCGGGTCATTGTCTGTGTGGAACTTGCACAGTATTCCTGTGCCTGCGTGTGTTTCACCCACACAGTCCAAAGATGTGCAGGTTAGGTGGATTGGCCGTGCTAAATTGCTCCTTAATTGGAAGAAAAAAAAATTGGGTACTCTAAATTTATTTTTTAAAAGTGAAGGTTTTCTGCTGGATTTTCCCTTACCACAGACTCTTTCCCTTCAAATGAATTCAATTTGCAAAGTGCTTTGGTCTTTTTTCCAAGAAAACATCAGGGTGTTCTGCTCATCATGAAGTTTGGGGCAGGTATGTTTCCTATCTGTCAAATAAGTATGTCTGCATGTAATTGTGGTAAACCACTGTTGCACCTCTATTAGGTGATGTATGGTCGGACCTGGGTACTACAGGTACGTTGGTAGCCCCTGGAGAGCCCAAGTGGTCGTAGTTAAAACTGGGGAGAAACACAGAATGTTCGTGGACTACAGCCAGACCATCAATCGGTACAGGCAGCTCGACGCGTACCCCCTTCCATGTGTATCTTGATATGGTCAATCAGATTGCACAGTACCGGGTCTTCTCAACGGTAGACCTCAAATCCGCCTACCCACCAGCTCCCCATTCGTAAATCGGACCGTCCATACACTGCCTTCGAGGCGGACGGTCGTCTCGGTCACTCCCTCAGGGTTCCCTTCGCCATCACCAACGGGGTCTCGATCTTCCAAAGGGAGATGGACAGAATGGTCGACCGGTACGGTTTGCGGGTCACCTTTCTGTACCTAGACAACGGCACCATCTGCGGCCATGATCAGCAGGACCACGACGCCAACCTTGCCAAATTTCTCCACACCGCTACTCTCCTCAACCTCACCTACAACAAGGAGAAATGTGTGTTCAGCACGACCCGCTTAGCCACCCTCGGCTATGTGGTCCAGAACGGAGTTCTGGGGCCCGATCCCGACCGCATGCGCCCCCTCATGGGCCTCCCCCTCCCCCACTGCCCCAAGACCATCAAACGCTGCCTGGGATTCTTTTCTACGCTCAGTGGGTCCCAAACTATGCGGTCAAGGCCCGCCCACTCATACAGTCCACACACTTTCCCCTGACAGCCGAGGCACAACAGGCCTTCGCCCGTATCAGAGCCGATATCGCCAAGGCCGGGATGCACGCAGTAGACGAGACACTGCCCTTTCAAGTAGAGAGCGACGCATCAGACGACGCCCTAGCCGCCACCCTCAATCAGGCAGGCAGACCCATGGCATTCTTTTCCCGCACCATTCATGCCTCAGAAATTCGGCACTCATCCATCGAAAAGGAGGCCCAAGCTATCGTTGAAGCTGTGCGGCATTGGAGGCATTACCTGGCCGGCAGGAGATTCACTCTCCTCACTGACCAACGGTCGGTCGCCTTCATATTCATTAACACACAGCGGGGCAAGATCAAGAATGATAAGATCTTGAGGTGGAGGATCGAGCTCTCCACCTACAATTACGAGATTTTGTATCGCCCCGGTTAGCTCAACAAGCCCCCAGACGCCCTATACCGAGGTACATGCGCCAGCGCACAGGTAGACCGACTCTGGACCCTGCACGACAGTCTTTGTCACCCAGGAGTCAAACGGTTGTACCATTTCATAAAGGCCCGCAATCTGCCCTACTCCGTCGAGAAAGTATGGACAATCACCAGGGACTGCCAGGCCTGTGTGGAGTGCAAACCGCTCTTCCACCCGCCGGATCGCGCGCCTGGTGAAGGCTTCCCCTTCCCGCCCCTTTGAGCGCCTCAGCATGGATTTCAAAAGGCCCCTCCCCTCCACCGACCGTAACATGTATTTTTTCAGTGTGGTCGATGAGTACTCCAAATTCCCCTTCGCCATCCCATACCCCGATATGATGTCTGCCACCATCATCAAAGCCCTCAACACAATCTTCGCTCTGTTCGGTTTCCCCGCCTACATCCACAGTGACAGGGGATCCTCATTCATGAGTGATGAGCTGGGTCAGTTCCTGCTCAGCAGGGGTATAGCCTCCAGCACAACGACAAGCTACAACCCCCGGGGAAACGGACAGGTAGAGAGGGAAAATGGGACGGTGTGGAGGGCAGTCCAATTGGCCCTACGGTCCAGGAATCCCCCAGCCTCCCGCTGGTAGGAGATCCTCCCTGATGCACTACACTCCATTCGGTCACGACTGTGCACCGCCACTAACAACACACCCCATAAACATCATTTTGCCTTCCCCAGGAAGTCCGGGGTGTCGCTCCCGACTTGGCTCGCAGCTCCAGGGCCTGTCCTTGCTCCATAGGCATTTCCGACTCCACAAGGCGGACCCGTTGGTGGAGAGGGTGCGATTGCTCCATGCAAACCCCCAGTATGCCTACGTGGCGTACCCCGATGGCCACCAGGATACTGTTGCCCTCAGGGACCTGGCACCAGCAGATCTCACCCCCCCCCCCGGGCCCGGCACCCCCCCCCCCCCCCCCCCCCGGCGCTCCCAGCAGCAACCCTCCCGGGACCATCCATCCTCCCTCTGCCCACGCCCGAGGATGATCCTCCCTCTGCCCACGCCCGAGGATGAAGAGGATTCCGGCACGCTCTCGGAGGCTCCGGACATCAGACCAGCATCGGCATCGCCGCTACCACTACGTCGCTCCCAGCGGCACATCAAGGCCCCGGACCGGTTAAACCTCTAACTGGTCCACTGGACTTCAAAAGACATTTTTTTTCTCTCTATCAAATATTGTAAATGTAAATATAAAAAGAAAACCATTTGTTGTACATAGTTCGCCACCACCCCCGCCGGACTAAATTCTAACAGGGGGCGAATGTGGTAAACCTCTATTAGGTGATATATGGTAGGACCTGTACTACAGGTACGTTGGTATTCCCTGCCTGCTGGCTCCGCCCAGTAGGCAGAGCATAAATATGTGTGTCCTCCATGCTGCAGCCATTTCGCCAGCTGCTGTGGGAGGCCACACATCTTAGAGCAATAAAGCCTCAGTTGTACCCAACTCAAGGCTTTGTGCAATTGATCGTGCATCAGTAATGCAATATGTTTGCGTGCAATACCGTATGCTACAAAAGCAAGTGTAATCTTAGAAGCAACAAATGTAGGAAAATCGGCTGATTTGTTCTTTAATACTTTACTTGCAGGGAACTTACCAAGGAAAGAACTATTGTGCGAGCGGATTTGAGAACATGAATGACGACCTCTGGATTCTTGGAGATGTTTTCATTGGAGTCTACTATTCCATTTTTGACCGAGGAAACAACCAAGTGGGTTTCGCCAAGGCTGCCTAATTTATTCATCCATGATGTTGTTTCCTTTTCCTCGCCCCAAATCACAACTACCAACATCGCCTGAATTCCTCACAATTTCCAAATGCAATGGCCAACACGGTAGCAGCAAAATGGTGAAAAATATTATGAGTAATGATTTGTACAGATGAAGATGACATTTGTTATTAAACCGAACAAGATAAAGGTTGCCTGTTTAGCAGTGCAGCGCTGTACTTTGCAAATGATTATTGGAAAGGATTATTGAAAATGAACATTAAAGTATCAGAAATGTATTAATAGCTCTGATCTCTTTTTGCGATACGGGTATTGGAGGTGAATGAGATGCCGCCCAGTTTCTGCTTGGATTAGACACGTGTCTGAGGCTGGATTCTCTGCACCCCGATGGGGAAATCGCGTTCGGCGACGGGGCAGAGAATCCCATTTCCCGCATGAAATCGGGACCGGCACGATTCGGCGGCCCGGCCACTAGAGGCTGCCGCCGTGCGCATGGGAAGTGCGGGGGCCGTATCGGCAGCTGGAGCTGCGAGCTCCACGACAATTGCCTGCCACCCCCCTGCAGGGCTGTGAATCTGTGACCTTTTAAAAAAATAAATTTAGAGTACCCAATTATTTTTTCCAATTAAGGGGCAATTTAGCGTGGCCAATCCACCGAGCCTGCACATCTTTTGTGTTGTGGGGGTGAAACCCACGCAGACACGGGGAGAATGTGCAAACTCCACACGGACAGTGATCCAGGGCCAGGATTCGAACCGGGGTCCTCAGCGCCCTCGGCTGCAATGCTAACCACTGTGCCACCGTGCTGCCCAATCTGTGACCTTTTGACGCCAGTTTTTCCTGGAATAGGGATAACCGCCCTCCAGGGACCGCCGGCCTAAAGGAACTCCCTGCACAGACCACAGAAGGTGGACTCTTTTATTAAAATATTTTATTCAGGCATTTTCATAAAAACAAAGCAAAGCAGAAGAAAAATGGTACAAAGTGTAAATAACCAACACCCATTCCCCCCCCCCCCACCCCCGCTCCGCACCATCACCCTCTTTCTCCATCCTGCCTTCCCCATTTTCACCCCCTTACCTCCCTCCCTCCCCTCCGCCCTTACTGACCCCTCAATCCTCCTTAAAGAACGGCCTCCACTTCCGAGCGAACCCATCAGCCGACCCCCTCAAGACCAACTTGACCTTCATTGTAGTAGTTCATTATATTCGCAACGCCCCCCCCACCTCACACCCCACCTCACACCCACACCAAAAAAGCCCTCCTGACTCGCGGGGTCTTCCGCGCCCACACAAACCCAGAAATCAACGCATTGACCTTTTAAAGAATGCCTCTGGGACAAAGATGGGGAGGTTCAGAAACACGAACAGAAACCTTGGCAGCCCCGTCATTCTCACTGACTGCGCCCGTCCCGTCAGTGACAGTGACAGCAACAGCACATCCCATCCCTTCACCTGCTCCACCAACCGGGTCAAAGACAACTTGTGCAACTGCACCCAACCCCCCGTGAATGCCCAAGTATCTAAAACTCACCCCCACTACCTTATACAGCAGCTCTCTGAATCTCCTCTCCCACCTTCTAACTCAGTCGGGAACACCTCGGGCGAAATTCTCCGGTATCGGCGCGATGTCCGCCGACTGGCGCCCAAAACGGCGCAAATCAGACGGGCATCGCGCCGCCCAAAAGGTGCGGAATGCTCCGCATCTTTGGGGGCCGAGCCCTAACCTTGAGGGGCTAGGTCGGCGCCGGACGAATTTCCGCCCCGCCAGCTGGTGGAAAAGGCCTTTGGTGCCCCGCCAGCTGGCGCGGAAATGACATATCCGGGCGGCGCATGCGCGGGAGCGTTAGCGGCCGCTGACAGCTTCCCGCGCATGCGCAGTGGAGGGAGTGTCTCAGTGGAGACCGTGGCGAAGGCGGAAGGGAAAGAGTGCCCCCACGGCACAGGCCCTCCCACGGATCGGTGGGCCCCGATCGTGGGCCAGGCCACCGTGGGGGCACCCCCCGGGGCCAGATCGCCCCGCGACCCCCCCAGGACCCCGGAGCCCACCCGTGCTGCCTTGTCCCGCCGGTAAGGTAGGTGGTTTAATCTATGCCGGCGGGACAGGCATTTTAGCGGCGGGACTTCGGCCCATCCGGGCCGGAGAATCGCGTGGGGGGGCCCGCAAACCGGCGAGGTGCGATTCCCGCCCCCGCCGAATCTCCGGTGCCGGAGACTTCGGCAACCGGCGGGGGCGGGATTCACGACAGCCTCCGGCGATTCTCTGACCCGGCGGGGGGTCGGAGAATCTCGCCCCTCGCTCTTTTCGATGTTCACCTTGTACCCAGAGAACCTGCCCAAATCCTCCAGAACCACCATAAACCCCCCAATACCACCCAGTGAGTCCGACAGTGGAACAACAGGTCGTCCGTATACAGCGAGCCCCTAGGGAGAGCATGGTTGACACAATGGTTATCACAGCTGCCTCACGACGCTGAGGTGCCAGGTTCGACCCCTGCTCTGGGTCACTGGCCATGTGGAGTTTGCACATTCTCCCCGTGTTTGCGTGGGATTCGCCTCCACAACCCAAGTTGCGTAGGGCAAGTGGACTGGCCACGCTAAATTGCCCCTTAATTGGAAAAAAAAATGAATTGGGTACTCTAAAATTTATTTTTAAAAATACAGCGAGCCCCTGTGCTCAGCGCACAGCGCTCAGCGCACAATCCCCCTCCAATCCCTCGACACCCTCAGCGCCATTGTCAGCGGCTGAATTGAACGGGGAGAGCGGGAACCTCTGCCTCATCCCCCAATGATGCCCAAAATATCCCCAACTCACTCGGTCCACACACTGTGACCGGTGCCTTGTACAGCAGCCGGAGCCAGTCCACACACCCCTGCCCAAACCCAAACCGCCCCAGCAGCTTCCACAGCTATTCCCACTCCACCCGGGGCAAACGCCTTCTCCGCGTCCATCGCTACCACCACCTCCACCTCCTGCCCCTCCGAAGGCAGCAGAATTACATTGAGTAGCCTCCACACAGCTGCCTCCTTTTCACAAAACCCGTTTGGTCCTCGCCTTTCACCCCCGGGACACAGTCCTCAATTCGCGAAGCCAACACCTTCGCCAACAACTTGGTGTCTACATTCAGTCACGACATCGGGCTGTACGACCCACACTGCTCCGGATCCTTGTCCTTTTTCAATCTCAGGGACATGGAAGCCTGTGATAGTGTTGGGGAGAGTTCCCCTCACTCCCTCGCCTCGCTGGATACCCTCACCAGCAGAGGCCCCAGGTCCCCTCAAAACGTTTTATAAACCTCGGCCGGAAACCCATCCAGACCCAGGGCCTTCCCTGCCTGCATCACCCCCATGCTTTCCATCACCTCCCTCAGCACGATCGGGGCCCCCAATCCCTGCATCAACTCCTCATCCTGGGAAACCCCAATCTGTCCAGGAACTGCTGCATTTCCTCCCCCTCCCGCTGCAGCTCCGACTCATATAATCTCCTCCAAAACGCCTTCCCCGGTCCACTCGCAAATCCACCCAGTGCGGCGGGTAGTCGGAGACCACGATCGGCGGATACTCCGAGCGAACAAACCCCGCCTGCAACGCCTCATCCAGTCGTCCCGAGAGCAAAGCCAGAGCACATGGGAGAAGTTTGGGAATTCCTTCGCCCGCGGCCTCCCAAACCTCCACGGCTCCATCCTCCCGTCCCCCCCAACCAACCCCCCCCCCTCTCCCCCCTCCCCCAGATGCTCCAGAAACCCCTTCATGAGCTTTTCTACTGCCGACACCTTCATCAACCTCGGGCTCAACTGGTCCAAACTCGGCTCAATAACTGTGTGAAAATCCGCCCCCCCCCCCCCCCCCCCGTCACACCCCATAATTTTGCGATTTCACAATTTCGACGTCACAACAAAGAACCCCGCCCTTTGTGTCCATGTTTACTGTATAAGACGTCAAAAACTTCCCGAAGATACTTGAAATCAAACGGTGAAAGGGAGGGAAAAACGTTAAACAATTGACATCACTGGGGCAAAGGTGCCAGGAGAAACATCACACCTAAAGGCTGACAACTGCACGGCCCCAGATGGCCCCCATCCTAGGGTCTGAAGAGATTTGTCTGTCGAGATAATGGGCTGGATTCTCCGTTCTTGCGGCTCAGTGCCGATGGCAACGGAGGATCCGTGGTGTTTCACGATGGGAAAATCAGTGCGAAACCCTGACCGATTCCGGTACCGGGGAGGAGCTAGCTCCGGCGCCGCTTGATCCACCTGCGAAAAGCAGTCGGAGAATCGCTGGGTCCCGGGCCGCGCATGCGCAGGGTTGACAAGCTGCAGCCGCGCACGCCTCCACCCCCCCCCACACACGCACCAATCACGCAGACCATGACGCCGCCCGGGCTGGGCGCATACCCGCCCACCCCGACCCTAAAGCCCATCTTCTGGTCACACCCCGCCTATCCCCCCAGCCCTAGCAGAAGCCCTCCGGCCAGCGGCAGCGATCTCGGCCGAGTGTGGTGGAGCGCTGGACACTGTCCTCAGCCGGCACGCTGGAGGGGGCAGAGCATCACGAACCACGTCAAACCTGCGCCTCCCCCCATTCCGGCGTCGGGAGCCATTCTCGGGCCCAATCGCCGGTCTCGATTTCGGCATCAAGCGACAGAGAATCCCGCCCAATGAATGTATTGGGTATAATCTTCCAACATTCCTTAGTTTTGGAAGGGTAGCAGTTGTCGGGTCCCTTCCTGTTGATTCTTTTAGTTCCTATTTCTTTTAATTAGCCTTTATCATTTTTGGTCCATGGATTGTTAATGAAGACATACCACTAAGTCGAGCAGAGGAAGTAAGGAGCTCAGAGTGTCAAAATAGTACACTGTGCTGTCACGTTTTATATGTCGGGCAGAACAACTCAGACTTTATGGCACCCAAGTGATTGGAGGCATTTGTTTAGATTGGTTGACTGGTGGCCAATGGATTGGCAAAGAATAGTATTCTGCCCGGCAACTGACAGCGATTGGTTCCTGTCAGGTAGGGCTTTTTGGAGAGAACCCAGGAGTAGCCACGAGATCCTCAAGGTGGAATCAGCTCTCTCTCTCTCTGCTCTGCTGACTACGATCTGAAGGTAGCACCTTCTAGACCTTAAAAGAAGAAGCGGTCTCTCTCTCTCTATCTCTCGCTCTCTCTGGCTGCCTGTTATTCCTGTGAGTCTAAAGTGAAAACCATTACAAGCTGAAAGAAAAGATAACCCATCTGAAAACTGAGACTGAAGAAGAAACTAGCTGGAAGATGTCCATCCGACACAAAGACTCTTATCCTTTTACTCTCATCATTATATTACACCCCTCTGTCCCCTCTGTGTTTGTTTGTGGGTGTCGAGGTTGGGGTAAGTTAAAAGTGGAGGGGGGAGGGTTAGAGATTAGTTAGAAGTTAACCAGTTGTATTTGTTGCCTATTTAATTATTATTACTGTTAACATGAAAAAGTTAATTGTGATTAAATTTACAAACCTGGTGACTGTAATTATTGGGCAGCCAAAGACTTCGGGTGATTCAAAATAAAAGTTAATTTAAACCGTATTGCGACTCTGGGTCAAGTAGGGCTGGAGTTTCCCGTACACTGGCCCAGGGTGTTGTAACACAGTGGATTGGAAAGTAGTTAATGTGAGACTTTTATTGAAGAAAGGAAGGAGGCAGAAAACAGGGGCGAAATTCTCCCGAAACGGTGCGATGTCCGCCGACTGGCGCCCAAAACGGCGCCAATCAGACGGGCATCGCGCCGTCCCAAAGGTGCGGAATGCTCCGCATCTTTGGGGGCCGAGCCCCAACATTGAGGGGCTAGGTCGGCGCCGGAGGGATTTCCGCCCCGCCAGCTGGCGGAAACAGCCTTTGTTGCCCCGCCAGCTGGCGCGGAAATGACATCCCCCGGCGGCGTATGCGCGGGAGCGTCAGCGGCCGCTCACAGTTTCCCACGCATGCGCAGTGGAGGGAGTCTCTTCCACCTCCGCCATGGTGGAGACCGTGGCGGAGGCGGAAGGGAAAGAGTGCCCCCATGGCACAGGGCGCCCGCGGATCGGTGTGCCCCGATCGCGGGCCAGGCCACCGTGGGGGCACCCTCCGGGGCCAGATCGCCCCGCGCCCCCCCCCCCCAGGACCCTGGAGCCCGCCCACGCCGCCCTGTCCCGCTGTTCAAAAGGTGGTTTAATCCACGCCGGCGGGACAGGCAATTTATCGGCGGGACTTCGGCCCATCCGGGCCGGAGAATCGAGCGGGGGGGGCCCGCCAACCGACGCGGCGTGATTCCCGCCCCCGCCGAATCTCCGGTGCCGGAGACTTCGGCAACCGGCGGGGCAGGATTCACGCCAGCCCCGGAGATTCTCCGACCCGGCGGGGGGTCGGAGAATGACCCCAAATATTGTGAGCCCCCAGCCCGGTCTGACCCTGGATCCTACCACCCTCGACACCGTCCTCGCTATGCCCTTCCAAAATTCCTCCAGCGCTGGCCATGCCCAGAACATATGGGTGTGATTTGCTGGGTTCCCTGAGCACCTAACACACCTGTCCTCACCCCCAAAGAACCCCTTGTCCCGGTCATGTGTGCCCTGTGCAGCACCTTAAACTGTATGAGGCTGAGCCGCGCGCACGAAGAGGAAGAATTCACCCTCCCTAGGGCATCTGCCCACGTCCCCTCTTCGATCTCTTCTCCCAACTCCTCCTCCCACTTACCTTTCAACTCCACCACCGAGGCCTCCTCCTCCTCCTGCATCACCTGGTAAGTTCCGAGATCTTCCCCACCCCCCACCCCCCCCCCCCCCCCCACCGCGAGAGCACCCTGTCCTGTACTGTGTGTGGCAGTAACCGCGGGAATTCCACCACATGCCGTCTGGCAAACGCCCTACGTCCTTACCTGTAAGTACCTGAAGGTGTTACCCGGGGGGGGGCCCGTACTTCTCCTCCAGCTCACCCAAGCTCGCGAACGTCCCGTCCACAAACAGGTCCCCCAACTTTCGTATCCCTGCCCTGTGCCACCCCGAAAACCCTCCACCAGTGGTTCCCCCGTAATGGGGTCCACGCCGAGGCCCCAACATCCCCACTATGCCGCCTCCACTGCCCCCAAAGTTTGAGGGCCGCCACCACCACCGGGCTCGTGGTATACCTCCTTGGAGGGAGCGGCAGCGGCGCCGTTGCCAGCGCCCCCAGATTCGTACCCACACAGGACGCCGTCTCCAGCCTCTTCCATGCAGCCCCCTCCCCCTCCATCACCTACTTGCGCACCATCGTCGCATTGGCAGCCCAGTACTACCCACAGAGGTTGGGCAGCGCCAGCCGCCCCCCCTATCTCTACTCCGCTCCAGGAACACCCTTCTCACCCTCGGAGTCCCTCGCGCCCACACAAACCCCATTATACTCCTGTTAGCCCGCCTGAAAAAAGCCTTCGGGATAAACACGGGGAGGCACTGGAACAGGAACAAAAACCTTGAAGCACCGTCATTTTGTTTGACTGTACCCTACCCGCCAAGGACAGCGGCATCGCGTCCCACCTCTTGAACTCCTCCTCCATTTGCTCCACCAGCCTTGTAAAGTTAAGCCTATGCAGGGCCCCCCAGCTCCTGGCCACCTGGACCCCAAATATCTGAAGCTCCTCTCCGCCCTTTTTAGTGGGAGCTCGCCAATCCCCCTCTCCTGGTCCCCTAGCTGAACTACGAAGAGCTCGCTCTTCCCCACATTGAGCTTGTACCCCGAAAAGTCCCCGAATTCCCTAAGGATCCTCATTACCTCTGGCATTCCTCCCACCGGGTCCGCCACATACAGCAGCAGGTCGTCCGCATAAAGCGACACCCTATGCTCCTCCCCACCCTGCACCAACCCCCTCCAGTTCCTCGACTCCCTCAGTGCCATAGCCCGGGGTTCAATCGCCAGTGCGAAGAGCAGGGGGGACAAGGGACACCCCTGCCTTGTCCCTCGGTGCAACCGAAGGTACTCGAACCTCCTCCTATTTGTGGCCACACTCACCATCGGGACCTCAAACAACAGCCTAACCCACCTGACAAACCCCTCCCCAAACCCGAACCACTTCAGCACCTCCCACAGGTACCCCCACTCTACCCTATCGAAGGCTTTCTCAGCGTCCATCGCCACCACTATCTCCGCCTCCCCCTCCCTCGCCGGCATCATGATAACGTTCAAAAGCCTCCGCACATTCGCGTTCAACTGTCTCCCCTTCACAAACCCCGTCTGGTCTTCATAGATGATCTGCAGCACTCAATCCTCAATCCTCGTGGCTAAGACCTTCGCCAGCACCTTGGCATCAACATTTAGCAAGGAAATCGGTCTGTAAGACCCACATTGCAGGGGATCCTTGTCCCGCTTCAGGATCAAGGAGATCAGTGCCCGGGACATCATCGGGGGTAAAGCCCCCC
This sequence comes from Scyliorhinus torazame, assembly GCF_047496885.1. Lineage (NCBI taxonomy): Eukaryota > Metazoa > Chordata > Chondrichthyes > Carcharhiniformes > Scyliorhinidae > Scyliorhinus > Scyliorhinus torazame. The sequence goes on from NC_092723.1 coordinate 9,458,148, forward strand.
CCCCCTCCCTTGCCTCATTAAAGGTCCTAACTAACAGCGGGCCCAACAGGTCCATATAACTTTTATAGAACTCGACCGGGAAACCGTCCAGCCCCGGTGCCTTCCCCGCCTGCATGCTTCCTATCCCTTTGATCAGCTCCTCCAGCCCAATCGGGGCCCCCAGTCCCGCCACCAGTCCCTCTTCCACCTTTGGAAACCTCAATTGGTCTAAGAAACGGCCCATCCCTCCCTCCTCCCGTGGGGGCTCGGATCGGTACAATTCCTCGTAGAAGTCCCTGAAGACCCCATTGATGCCAACCCCACTCCGCACCACGCTCCCTCCCCTGTCCTTAACTCCCCCGATCTCCCTAGCTGCGTCCCGCTTCCGAAGCTGATGCGCCAGCATCCGGCTTGCCTTTTCCTCATACTCGTAGACCGCCCCCTGGGCCTCCGCCTTCCTGGTGGTCACCAGGTCGAATTCGGCCTGGAGGCTGCGCCTCTTCCTCAACAATCCTTCCTCAGGTTCTTCCGCATACCTCCTGTCTACCCTCACCATCTCCCCCACCAGCCTCTCCCTCTCCCTCCGCTCCCTCCACTCCTTGTGGGCCCTAATGGAGATCAGCTCTCCCCTCACCACCGCCTTCAGTGCCTCCCATACCATCCCCACTCGGACCTCCCCGTTGTCGTTGGTCTCCAAGTACCTCTCTATACTTCCTCGGACCCGCTCGCTCACCTCCGCATCCGCCAACAGCCCCACCTCCAAGCGCCACAGCGGGCGCTGGTCCCTCTCCTCCCCATCTCCAAGTCCACCCAATGCGGGGCGTGGTGCGAAATGGCTATTGCGAATACTCGGTATCCTCTACTCTCGCTATCAGCGCCCTACTCAAAATGAAAAAGTCGATTCGAGAATAAGCCTTATGGACATGTGAGAAGAATGAAAATTCCCTAGCCCCCGGCCTTGCAAATCTCCAAGGGTCCACCCCTCCCATTTGGTCCATAAATCCCCTCAACACTCTAGCCGCCGCCGGCATCCTACCCGTCCTAGACCTGGAGCGGTCCAGTGCCGGATCCAACACCGTGTTAAAGTCTCCCCCCATTATCAGGCCCCCCACTTCCAAGTCTGGGATCTGACCCAACATACGCCGCATAAAACCCGCATCGTCCCAGTTCGGAGCATACACATTGACCAGTACCACCCTCTCTCCCTGCAACTTACCACTTGCCATTATGTACCTACCGCCATTATCTGCCACAATGCTCGACGCCTCGAATGACACCTTCTTTCCCACCAAGATCGCCACCCCTCGATTTTTGGCATCTAGCCCCGAGTGAAACACCTGACCTACCCATCTTTTCCTCAGTCTTACCTGGTCTGCCACCTTCAGGTGTGTCTCCTGGAGCATAACCACATCCGCCTTGAGCCCCTTCAGGTGCGCGAACACGCGGGCCCGCTTAACCGGCCCATTCAGAACCGGCTGCATTGCTAATGTCCCAGATTCACCAGCCCACCAGAGTATTACAATTTCCGGCAATACCTTGGAGGCCTGTGCTCCCGCCCTCACAAAACCCACTGTCATGTTTGTTATAATGACAGGAATTGCATGATTTGCCCATAAGGGCTTGTGCAAACACGTTGTGGGGCCATTTATTAACTCCAGGCACATGTGTACAGATAAACGTGGAGAGAAAGATGGAAAACACTAACTGCAGTGCTGCCTGTGTGCTCTACTTAAATAGAAAAGTTACGCTAAAACTGGATTGCACGGCACACTTGCTTTTCGTGATGTGATATTGCAATCTCTTAAAGGCATATTACAACACTCACTGACCTTCGAATTAGCCCCAACAGGAAAGTGGTTCATAAAGAAGTGACCACAGAATCTCGGGATGATTGGCCACCGTGGGTTTCAGGAAAATCATTACAAACAGCCAGAAAGTTACAGATTCAACTAACTTTGTCACCATGGAATTGGAGACGTTTTTCTTTCTTAGGAGCTCTGCATTGAATACTACCCGATAAAAATATGGGTCATAATTGGTCAGGATTAACGCTGACAACAGCAGTCCCACCGACACTGCCAAAAACAGTGGGTGAACCGGCTTCAGTGGTCAGCAGGAGCTGTGGCCACATTTGCATGCAGTAAATTCACTGTCACTGGGCCCGTTACCCCCATTAACAATGGCCTCCCGGACCCATGAGCTGCTGACCAATCGTAGGACCGGAATTTCAGCATTGAGCAATGGAGTGGTGGCCACGGCTGGAGTTGCGCCTGGGAGAAGAGGACACACTGATGGATATGCACCTCACTGCCAGCAATGTAGGGTAAGGCAAGCCCCAGATAGGAAGTGGGAGGGGTGGGGTGTGGACTCCAGGATGCGGCATTACCAGTGAGAAGCCCCTGCATGGGCCAAATAGTGCCTGAAAAGGAAGGCCCCCCCCCGGGGGCACACTGAGAGGCTGGCACGATTCACCCAGCAATCTCCCCACAAGATGGAAGGTGCGCCATTCCTGGTTAAATGCCACCGGATGTGCTGGTAGACTCTTTGCATGAAAGTGGCTCAATTGGACCCTTGGGCAAGAGGGCTGGGCAATACTGTCCCCGCCATTGCCAAGATGGTATGGCACGGAGAAGATGTTGGGCACTTCACCCGCCCCCTCCCTGTGCCAATTTTCCAGCGCATCCCCCCCCCAGACCATCAGCAAAGTGTTGGGAAAATCCAATTAATTAGATTCAGTTTAATTTCGTAATAATTTTTATTTCACGTGTCCAATCGAGATAACATTTTCACACCTTTGACAACTTTATTTTCGGCATCTGTTAGAAAGAATCTGGTAAATTGACATTGAAGGTAAGTGCTGTGTTACTGGACCAGGAACCCAAAGGCTTAGACTAATAATTCAGAGGGTGTGTGTTTTAATCCCTGCATTATAAGTTTAAGAATTTGAATTCAACTGGTCACAGAAAGTTGGTGTCAGTGAAAGTGTCAAAAAAAGCGATGGCGCTGTCACAGAATATGTAACCTGTTCACTGATCTCCTTTAGGGAAGGGTACCTGTCTGTGTTATGTGACTCCAGTCTCCCGCTAACAGGGTTAATTGTTATAAGACCACTGAAGAAGCCCAGAAAGCCACTCAACTTTCTCAGAGACACAGACAGCACACACAGGGGCTGCTCCCTCATTGTGCTGCTGGTGGAGTTTTCAGAGATCATCAAATCAGCCCAACTCTCCGTAGTCCTGAAAATTTAAGAAAATCAAAACCACTTTTTAACAAAACTATTCAGTTTGGCAAGGGCACCGAATTCACTCAGCTGAGGGATTTCTATGTTCATCAGCAGTAGTGGCTTGTAGCAGTGTTTCAGACTGAGTTCGCTCGGTCCTGAGGATATTGCCTCACTCGGCAAATCACTCATTCAGCATGTCCGTCACTCAGATTATCCCTTTCTCGGAATGTCCCTCATTTGGTACATCCCTCACTCAACAAACCCCTCACTCAGCATATCCCTCACTCGGCATATCCTCACTCAGCATATCCCTCACTCGGCATATCCCTCACTCGGCATACCCCTCACTCGTAATGTCCCTCAGACAACATTTCCCTCATTCTGCAAACCCCTGACTCCACGTATCCCTCACTCTGTATACCCCTCACTCGGCACTTCCCTCACTTAGCACACTCTCACTCGGCAAATTACTCACTCAGCATATCTATCACTCAGATTTCCGTCACTTGGCATACCCTTCACTCGGGATTTCCCTCACTCGGAATATCCCTCACTCTGCATTTCCCTCACTCAGTATATCCCTCACTCGGCATGTGTTTCACTCGGAATATCCCTCACTCTGCATTTCCCTCACTCACATGAGTTTCACTCGGAATATCCCTCACTCAACAGTAACAGGAAACAAAAGGTAATGGTCAACAAATGCTGTTATAACCTGCCCGGATCCTATTGGCTGGGGACAACTGGTTGCCCAGCAGCACGGTAACACAGTGGTTGGCACAGTTGCTTCACAGCTCCAGGGTCCCAGGTTCGATTCCCGGCTCGGGTCACTGTCTGTGCGGAGTTTGCACATTCTCCCCGTGTCAGCGTGGGTTTCCTCCGGGTGCTCCGGTTTCCTCCCACTTTCCAAAGACTTGCAGGTGAGGTGGATTGGCCATGATAAATTGCCCTTAGTGTCCAAAAAAGTTAGGTGGGGTTACTGGGTTATGGGGGTAGGGTGGGGGCATGGGTTTAAGTAGGGTGCTCTTTCCAAGAGCAGTCTCGAAGGGCCAACTGACCTCCCTCTGTACTCCAAATTCTATGATTCTATGATTCTACCTCATGTTACTTGAGGAACATGAGCTCCCGCAATAAGAGGGAGGTGGAAAACATTAGCCGTACAGCTGGATAAATAGGGCTGGCCAGTGTGGTGCCGGCTAGAGAGAGGAGCAGTAGTGAAAGACTGGGCCTGTGTAGATATTGTTGTAAATGAAGTTACTTTCTGTTTGACTTTACAAACTCGTGCTGGATTCTTCCTGACCCTCACAGAAAATGCCCTTGTGAATGGAAAGTTGTTTCAAGTTGTGCTCCTCAGGACTCGGTGTTGGGACCCTTACTGTTTGTGTTTATATTAATGATCGATTTGTACAGCAACATGGGAGCAGGATTGGGAAATTTGCAGATAACACAAAGATTGGCTGAGTGGTTGATAGTGTAGAGGATAGCTTTAGGGCGGGATTTTCCGACCCCCCGCCGGGCCGGAGAAACGCCCGGGGTTGGAGTGAATCCCGCCCCCGCCGGCTGCCGAATTCTCCGGCGCTGGGGTTTTGGTGGGGGCGGGAATCACGCCGCGCCGGCCGGCAGCCGCTGGCAGCGCCACCCCCCCCCCCCGGGCGATTCTCCGGCCCGCAATGGGACGAGCGTCCGCCCGTTTTAGGCTGGTCTTGTCGGTGTGAATTAGACCTGGTACTTGCCGGCGGGACCTGGCTCTGCGGGCGGCCTCCGGGGCCCTCAGGGGGACGCAGTGGGATCTGGCCCCGGGGGGTGGCCCCACGGTGACCTGGCCCGCGATTGGGGTCCCCCGATCCGCAGGCGGGCCTGTGCCGTGGGGACACTCTTTGCCTCCGCACCGACTGCTGTGGATCTCCGCCATGGCCGGTGCGGAGACGAACCACCCCGCGCATGCGCCAACTCGCGACAGCCGCGGCGGCACTTTGCTGCCAGTTGGCAGGGCGCCAAGCCCCTGCCGCGCCAGTTGGTGCGGCGCCAACCCCGACGCCGCAGGCCTAGCCCCTGAAAGTGCGGAGGATTCCCCACCTTCCGGGCGGCCCGACACCGGAACGGTTCACGGGAGAATCCCACCCATAGTCTCCAAAATGATCTAGATGGGTTGGTGGAGTGCACGATAAAATGGCAGATGGATTTTAATACAGAGAATTAAATACAGTGTGAGGTCATGCATTTAGGGAGGCTAAACAGTTGTAGGGAGTACACAATAACTAGGAACATACTAAGAGGGGTGGATGAAGTGAGAGATTTTGGTGTACAGGTGCACAGGTCCCTAAAGACAGCAGTTGCAATTGACAATTGTTATGAAACCATATGGAACACTCTGCTTCATTGGCAGAGGTATAGAATATAAAAGTAAGGATATGATGTTGGAATTTTATTTACACGGGTGAGGCCACAACTGGAGCATTTGTGAGTAATTCTACAGGAAGGACCTAACGGCTCTGGAGAGAGTCACAAGAATGTTGCCAGGGCTAGAAAAGTGTAGCTATGAGGAGAGATTAGATAGGTTGGGGTTATTATCCCAGGAACAAAGAAGGTTGAGGGTTGACTTAATTGAGGTGTACGAAAGTATAGGTGGAAAAGATAGAGTGGACCAGGTCAAATAGTTGCCCTTGGCGGAGAATTCTAGAAGGGGACATGGTTCAAGATAAGTGGTCGAAGGTGTAGGGGGGACATGAGAAAGAACGTTTTTATGCAGAGTGTAGTGGGAGTCTGGATTCGCTGCCAGAGTTGGCGGTGGAAGCAGAGATCCTAAACACTTTTATAAAGTATCTGGATCTGCACCTTAAGTGCTGTAAGATCAGGGCTACAGACAGGGTGAAGGAAGGTGGGATTAGAAAGGGCATCTGGGTGTCCTCGTGCTGGCATGGACAAGATGGGCCGAATGGCCTCTTTCTGTGCTGTAACCTTTCGATGGTTCTTTGGTCAATGGATGAGAAAGCTGTCCATGACAATGTGGTACATTCAAGTGGGGGTTAATAGGAATGTACTCGTATTTGAGGGCGCTAGACCAGGGATTCTCTGCAACCGAGGGTATGAGTCCAGATGGTTCTGTTGCCTGTGCAGTGGCAGGGTGCAGGATATCTGCTCTGGGCTGGGGAGGAACATGTTGCCTGTGTTACACACTGGCACCAAAGGCATAGATAGGACTAGGAAATAAGTTATGCTCAGGGTGTATGAGCAGCTAAGGGGTCAATTCAAAAGTAGAACCTGAAAGAAATGGGGTGTGATTCTCCATCCCGCTGCGCCCGTTTACTGGGGCAGCGTGCCCCCCCCCCCCCCCCCCCCCCCCCCCCCCGGCAGCAGGATTCTCCGTCCCTGCAGCCGGTCAATGGGGTTTCCCATTGTGGGCAGCCCCATGCCGTCAGGAAATCCCCGGCCGTGTGTGTTACCGGCGAAATGGAGGATCCCGCTGATTGTGAATCCAGCCCATGATCTCTGGATTATTACCTCAGCCACCAGCAAACTGGTGTTGGGTAAATCGGATTAGAGAGATGAATGTGCGGCTCAGAGATTGGTGTGAGCGAAATGGGTTTTTGATTCGTGAGGCAATGGCATCAGTCCTGGGGGAAATGGGAGCTGGACCATTGGGACAGTCTTCAGCTAAGCCAGGCTGGAACCAGTGTTTCTGGGGAGTCATATAACCAAGGTGGTCGAAAGAGCTTGAAACTCAATACTAGGGGGAAGGAATCATGCCAGAGGCAGTGTAGTAAATCAAAGGGACAGTGATTTGGATAATGACAAGTAGAGCAAGGATAATCCCGGGAACTACAGGCCGGTGAGCCTTACTTCAGTGGTAGGGAAATTACTGGAGAGAATTCTTCGAGACAGGATCTACTCCCATTTGGAAGCAAATGGACGTATTAGTGAGAGGCAGCACGGTTTTGTGAAGGGGAGGTCGTGTCTCACTAACTTGATAGAGTTTTTCGAGGAGGTCACTAAGATGATTGATGCAGGTAGAGCAGTAGATGTTGTCTATATGGACTTCAGTAAGGCCTTTGACAAGGTCCCTCATGGTAGACTAGTACAAAAGGTGAAGTCACACGGGATCAGGGGTGAACTGGCAAGGTGGATACAGAACTGGCTAGGCCATAGAAGGCAGAGGGTAGCAATGGAGGGATGCTTTTCTAATTGGAGGGCTGTGACCAGTGGTGTTCCACAAGGATCAGTGCTGGGACCTTTGCTCTTTGTAGTATATATAAATAGAACATAGAACATAGAAAATACAGCACAGAACAGGCCCTTCGGCCCACGATGTTGTGCCGAACCTTTGTCCTAGATTAATCATAGATTATCATTGAATTTACAGTGCAGAAGGAGGCCATTCGGCCCTTTGAGTCTGCACCGGCTCTTGGAAAGAGCACCCTACCCAAACTCAACACCTTCACCCAACACCAAGGTCAATTTGGACATTAAGGGCAATGATTTGGAGGAAAATGTAACTGGTCTGATTAGTAAGTTTGCAGACGACACAAAGGTTGGTGGAATTGCGGATAGCGATGAGGACTGTCTGAGGATACAGCAGGATTTAGATTGTCTGGAGACTTGGGCGGAGAGATGGCAGATGGAGTTTAATCCGGACAAATGTGAGGTAATGCATTTTGGAAGGGCTAATGCAGGTAGGGAATATACAGTGAATGGTAGAACCCTCAAGAGTATTGAAAGTCAAAGAGATCTAGGAGTACAGGTCCACAGGTCATTGAAAGGGGCAACACAGGTGGAGAAGGTAGTCAAGAAGGCATACGGCATGCTTGCCTTCATTGGCCGGGGCGTTGAGTATAAGAATTGGCAAGTCATGTTGCAGCTGTATAGAACCTTAGTTAGGCCACACTTGGAGTATAGTGTTCAATTCTGGTCGCCACACTACCAGAAGGATGTGGAGGCTTTAGAGAGGGTGCAGAAGAGATTTACCAGAATGTTGCCTGGTATGGAGGGCATAAGCCATGAGGAGCGATTGAATAAACTCGGTTTGTTCTCACTGGAACGAAGGAGGTTGAGGGGCGACCTGATAGAGGTCTACAAAATTATGAGGGGCATAGACAGAGTGGATAGTCAGAGGCTTTTCCCCAGGGTAGAGGGGTCAATTACTAGGGGGCATAGGTTTAAGGTGAGAGGGGCAAGGTTTAGAGTAGATGTACGAGGCAAGTTTTTTACGCAGAGGGTAGTGGGTGCCTGGAACTCACTACCGGAGGAGGTAGTGGAAGCAGGGACGATAGGGACATTTAAGGGGCATCTTGACAAATATATGAATAGGATGGGAATAGAAGGATACGGACCCAGGAAGTGTAGAAGATTGTAGTTTAGTCGGGCAGTATGGTCGGCACGGGCTTGGAGGGCCGAAGGGCCTGTTCCTGTGCTGTACATTTCTTTGTTCTTTGTTCTTTGTTCTAGAGTATCCAGGGGAGGGACTGAACATACAAACTTAAGAGAGCATCAGCAGCCAAGGCCAGAGAATTCAAAAATGGTAAAAGGACAGAATTTCTGGCTCTGTATCTGTTGGAGAGGAACGTGCAGATGGTGGTGTTCCAACTCATCACTTGCCTTTGTTCTTCTAGGTGGCAGAGATTATCAGTTTGGAAGATGCCCTTGAACAATCCTTCATGAGTTGCTGCAGGTCAAGTTATAGCGGGAAGACAACGTGGCCACAGTGCACAGGTGGTGGAGACAGTGTCCACCATGGTGTTTGGCTCATCTGCTTATCGCAGCAATGGCTTTCCACAACGTGTATCAACTCAATCCAATCCTTAACAAAGGATTCTGGTGATAAAGACAGCATGCTCATTCCATTGTTGCAGCAACATTCAGAACCAACCTTTGCATTTCTGACCCTGACAGAACAGAAAAGAGGCTATGAAACTACGTGTGGTCTAATCCAATACACGAATCACCAAATCTTAAATGATTGTTGATTACAGATTGTGTGCACCGTGTTTATACCGTCCTGGTGCCATCTCCACACTAGGAGTTTTTCCCACTCAATGGACAACTTACACAGCAGCTGACCTACCATATACAAATAAGCTCAATGTCATCCAGACATTAATTCATTGCTTATCAGTACCTGAGGCAAAATGTACAAGCTCCAACACCCCAAGTAACTACACTAATCATTTTTCATGGGTTTGTAAATAGAGTTTTGATTTCTTTGTCAGTTACAATTGCATTAATAGGGGCCATTGACATTTAATCATGTGATAAATTGTAACTTTCCCAAGTTTGACGTTACTTAAATTGGAAACAATATCTGTTTTTCCAACAAGGTCATCATGTTTGACATTTTCCATTGTTGAAAAACTTTTAATTACCTGTTATCCAAATCTGTAGACCACGGAATGGATTGATCCTGATGACTATAAAAGTAGCAACAACCAGAACCCATTCACTTTGGAATTTGACATTTCCTTGTGGTGTCCTTCAACTACTCGACGAGGCAAAAATGAAGTGGTTGCTCGTTGCACTTGCTTGCATTCAGCTCTCTGAATGTTTAGTCAGGTAAGATTTTTTTCTGTTATGAATTTAGAGTACCCAATTGTTTTATTCCAATTAAGGGGCAATTTAGCACGTCCAGTCCACCTACCCTGCACATCTTTTTGGTTTGTGGGGGTGAGAGCCACGCAGTCAGGGGGTGAATGTGCAAACTCAACTTGGACAGTGACCCGGGGCCGGGATCGAACCCAGGTCCTAGACGCGTGAGACAGCAGTACTAACCACTGTGCCACCGAGCTGCCCAGTCAGATATGAATTTGTGATTGCAGTCTTGGTTTTGAAGTTTGGATATGTGTTGAATGTACCCTCACAGAAGACGATAATGCTAGCAAAATACTTGGTGTTTGGTTTGAACGTTTCGATTATGTATCTCTCTCTTCCACCATTCGGAATATCGGAACAGGAGTGGGCCATTAACCCCTCGAGCTGGTTCTGCCAGTCAATGTGGGTGATGTCCATACAGCGGCCTTTGACTTATTCCCTTAGTACCTTTGGAGAACAAAAGTCGAACAATCTCAGATTTAAAATATATCATTGATCTAGCAGCCACGGCCAGTTGTGGAGAAGAGTTCCAAACGTCTACCACCCTTTGTGTGTCGAAGTGTTATCGACTTTCACTCCTGAAAGATTCAGCAGCTGTAATCTGTAGACTATTCCCTTAGACCGTGACACCTCAAACAACGGAACTGGTTTCTCTCTATCTACCCTATCTTTTCCCCTTAACATCCTGAAAGCTTTAATCAAGTTGCTTCTTAATCTTTTAAATTTGAGGGAATGAAACCCTGCTGTGTGCAAGGTCCTCTCATAATTAATCACGCGCAATGCAGCTGTCATTCTGGTATGTCTATGGTTATTGATGAAGGCCCCGCCTTCTCACCCTTGCCCCTCGCCCGAGGCGTGGTGACCCTCGGGTTAAACCTCCACCAGTCAGCTCTCCCCCTCAAAGGGGAAAGCAGCCTATGGTTATCTGGGACTGTGGTGACTTTGTCTACCTCTACCTATAACACTCCGGGTGTGAGGGATGTGAATAGCTTCACGAAGGCACCATAACACACAGCATTTAAACTAATAATAATCTTTATTGTCACAAGTAGGGTTACGCTAACACTGAAGTTACTGTGAAAAGCCCCTAGCCGCCACATACCGGTGCCTGTTCGGGTACACAGAGGGAGAATTCAGAATGCCCAATTCACCTAACAGCACGTCTTTCGAGACTTGTGGGAGGAAACCGGAGCATCCGGAGGAAACCCACGCAGACACGGGGAGAACGTGCAGACTCCGCACAGACAGTGACCCAAGCCGGGAATCGAACCTGGGACCCTGGAGCGGTGAAGCAACACTGCTACACATTGTGCCAATGTGCTGCCCATATCTATATAAAATCTATCTGTTCTAACTTCAGGTAGACACAAATGTGCTTTTGCAAACAAAGTCCACTTTGAGTTGGTGCTAGGGGAGTTCCCTGTGCAATGGAACTCTCAGTGGAGAACAGGATTGTTTTTCCTTTCTGCGCCAATCTGGTTTTTGAATTAATTAATAGATGCGGCCAATATTTATGAAATTTGTAATGTATATGGTGACAATTTTGATTGAATTATTACGGTACGTTTGCCCTTGTATGTCCTCAAAGAGCAGTACCTTAATGTGCACTAAGTCCTGAATGTAGCAGACATGGAATGAAGTGTTTACAGGGTTTTAGCAGACAATGAACTGGACAGAAAAATAAATTCAATAATAAATATCACATTGCACATCTCAATTCAGGAGAGATGTTATTTAAATGGAGATTGAACCCTTCTTGTCATCTATTTTCTGTGGAGAATCGGCACCATTGGCGCTGGCGTGGTTGGCGCGGCGCCGGTCGCGCGCCACTCCACGCGGCCGGCCCACCGATTCTCAGGCCGGGATGGGCCGAGCGCGTTGTGGACACACTGAGGTCCCGCCGGCGCCGTTCACACCTGCTCTCAGCCGGCGGGACCTCAGCGTGGAAGGGTCAGATGGGGGGGGGGGGGGGGGCGAGGGGGTCCGACCCCGGGGGGCCGGGGGGGCTCTGATGTGGTCTGGCCCGCGATCGGGGCCCACCGATCGGCAGGCCAGCCTCTCTGGCTGGCGGCCTCCTTTCCTACGCACCGGCCCCTGTAGCCCTGCGCCATGTTGCGTCAGGGTCGGCGCGTTGACGGAGACCACTGCGCATGCGTGGATCCCGCGGCGCCCCGTTAGCGCCGGGATCGGCAGCTGGAGCGGCGGGAACCACTCCAGCGCGGTGCTGGCCCCCTGTAGGGGCCAACATTTGTCCTGGCAGCGGCCCCTTTACGACGGCGTGGACACTGCCGTGGGATGAGAGAATCCCGTCCTATGGTCCAGCTGTGGCCTCACCAGAGTTCTATAGAACTCCAAAATTACCTCACTGCTTTTGTAATCTATGCCCCGATTGACAACGGTAAGTTGCCCATATGCCTTTTTCACCACCCCATTAACCTGCCCTTCTGCCTTCAGAGATCTATGGTCAAACACGCCACTGTCCCTTTTGTTCCTCAAAACCTCCCAGAGACATACCGATTGTTGAATATTCCTTGTCAAATTTCGCCTTCCAAAGTGCATCACTTCACACTTTTCAGGGTTAAAGTCCATCTGCCACTTAATCTGCCCATCTGGCCATCCCGTCTATATCCTCCTGTAACCCCAGACACTCATTCTCACTGTCAGCCACCTGGCCAATCCTTGTGTCATCCGCGAGCTTACTGATCTACCCCTCACATAGTCATCAATGTCATTTATATCAATAATGAATAATCGGGAAGCCAGGACAGATCCCTGGGGTACGTCCCTGGGCTCTGGCTTCCAGTCACTAAAGCAGCCGCCTGTCATCACCCACTGTCTACTGCAACTAAGCCAACTTTGGATCAGTTTGTATGTGTACCTTCATTCATCAATCTCTGGTTTTTGTAAATGCTTCTTTTGTTGACCAATGACAACATAGTACATAGATGATTATAGCTTGTACACATGAAACTGCAAGGTGTAGAAAAAGATATTTGGTTAATTTAGAAGGACGTATCTGCCTGAATGTTGATCCATTTGCATTCCGATCCTTGTAGAGTGAAACTATTTAAGGGTAAATCTGTCCGCGATGTCTTGGAGGAACGTGGTTTACTCGAAGAGTTTCTGAAAGAACACAAAGACAATCTCTACTCAAGATTCCGTGGAGCATCCAAGGGGCAGTCGTTGGGTTCAACAGATTCACTAGTAAACTACCTGGATGTAAGTAATCTGTACTCGTTTTAAAGAAGATCAGCATACAGAATAGAATTGAAACAGTCACATCCCGGTGGTTTTTATTGCATTCTGCCCTTTATTAATGCTGCCACGTGGATCTGAAACCGAAAAGTGCAGCAAGTGCTGAAGTTGGTTATTTTGCGATGGATATATATTAGCACAGCGCTGAGGGAGTGCTGCATTGTCAGGGATACCCTCTATTAGATTGGACATTAAGCCAGGACCATGTCTGCCCTGCCACATGGATGTAAACAATTCCAAGACACCTTTTTGATGCAGAGCAGGGGGGATCTACCCAACAGTTATCACTGTACCAAAGTTACTAATACAAATCTGCTGGCCATCACAGTGCTGTTTGTGGGATCGTGCTGTGCGCAGATTGGCTGGGCTGGGATCGGCCATGATTTTAATGAATGGTGGAGCAGGCCCGAGGGGCTGAATAGCTGACTTCTGCTCCTCATTCTCTTCATTGAGAAGTTACAGCTCAGAAGGAGGCCGTTCGGCCTATCTTGTCCATGCCAGCCTGAGGACACCCAGCTGCCCTTTCTAACCCCATCTTCCTGCACCCTGTCCACAGCCCTGTACCTTACAGCACTTGAGGTGCAGATCCAGGTAATTTTTAAAAGAGTTTAGGGTCTCTGCCTCCAACGCCAACCCGGGCAGCGAATTCCAGACTCCCACTATCCTCTGTGTAAAGAATTTTTCCTCATGTCCCCTCTACACCTTCTGCCTCTGATCTGGAATCTATGCCCCTGGTTCTAGAATTCTCCACGACGGAAAATAAATTAATCCTGTTCACTCTATCTCTTCCCCTCATAATTTTGTACACCTCAATTAAGTCACCCCCTCAGCCTTCTTTGTTCCAAGGATAGTAACCCACCATATCCAATCTCTCCTCATAGGTATTCTGGCCTGATGGCCATCATAGAACACAGAACATAGAACATAGAACATTACAGCGCAGTACAGGCCCTTCGGCCCTCGATGTTGCGCCGACCTGTGAAACCACTCTAAAGCCCATCTACACTATTCCCTTATCGTCCATATGTCTATCCAATGACCATTTGAATGCCCTTAGTGTTGGCGAGTCCACTACTGTTGTAGGCAGGGCATTCCACGCCCTTACTACTCTCTGAGTAAAGAACATACCTCTGACATCTGTCTTATATCTATCTCCCCTCAATTTAAAGCTATGTCCCCTCGTGCTAGACATCACCATCCGAGGAAAAAGGCTCTCACTGTCCACCCTATCCAATCCTCTGTTCATCTTGTATGCCTCAATTAAGTCACCTCTTAACCTTCTTCTCTCGAACAAAAACAGCCTCAAGTCCCTCAGCCTTTCCTCATAAGATCTTCCCTCCATACCAGGCAACATTCTGGTAAATCTCCTCTGCACCCTTTCCAATGCTTCCACATCCTTCCTATAATGCGGCGACCAGAATTGCACGCAATACTCCAAATGCGGCCGCACCAGAGTTTTGTACAACTGCAACATGACCTCATGGCACCGAAACTCAATCCCTCTACCAATAAAAGCTAACACACCGTATGCCTTCTTAACAACCCTCTCAACCTGGGTGCCAACTTTCAGGGATCTATGTACATGGACACCGAGATCTCTCTGCTCATCCACACTGCCAAGAATCTTACCATTAGCCCAGTACTCTGTCTTCCTGTTATTCCTTCCAAAATGAATCACCTCACACTTTTCTGCATTAAACTCCATTTGCCACCTCTCAGCCCAGCGCTGCAGCTTATCTATGTCCCTCTGTAACTTATAAAATCCTTCCGCACTGTCCACAACTCCACCGACTTCAGTGTCATCTGCAAATTTACTCACCCATCCTTCTACGCCCTCCTCCAGGTTATTTATAAAAATGACAAACAGCAGTGGCCCCAAAACAGATCCTTGTGGTACACCACTAGTAACTGGACTCCAGTCTGAACATTTCCCATCAACCACCACCCTTTGTCTTCTTCCAGCTAGCCAATTTCTGATCCAAACTGCTAAATCTCCCTGAATCCCATGCCTCCGTATTTTCTGCAGTAGCCTGCCGATTCTTACACCACAACAGTGACTCCACTTCATAGAGTACTTTACTGGGATAAGTGTTTCGGGATATCCTGAAGTTGTTCTATTTAAATACACAATTTATTTTCTCATTACCAGAATCATAGAACAGGTAATGAATCTGATTAATTCAGTTTCAAGATCTCTCATGAAATTGACGATAGCCACTCACCATTCCTACACATTTATGACAAAGTTTTTAAGCCGCCTCACTACGTGAACCTGTGGAATATTTGCTAAAAGTGGCAGCGCCATCTTTAAAAATCTTAGTTTGACATTTGAAAACCTAAGGAGTTTGTTTTAATTAAACACTGAGGACAGTAAAATTTTACCTAGTTGGATAATAAATGCAAAACTCGTCCCATTGTGGTTGGTTAGTATGCACAACTTAAATTATTCTTAGACAACCCAAAAGCTTAAGCAGGTCTGATCTGTAACGCATCTCAACTGTACTTTACTATCTGAGAAACAGACACATTCCTAATTATACGTTTTTCTTCTATTTTGCTGACAGCTGTCGTACTATGCACCAATCAGCGTTGGGACTCCACCTCAGAGTTTCATTGTCATCTTTGACACTGGCTCTTCAAACCTTTGGGTTCCATCGAATTACTGCTACAGTTATGCCTGCAGTAAGTACTTCCAGATAATAGCAGTTCTCACAATGGCACGTGTTGTCTTTTTTTGAACACATAACGGTTCACAGAAGCTTGAGGTGATACAGTTATTCTTCTTGACTGAGATTTGCTTCATTATGAGCTGATAGTTCAATTGTTAAACACTGAATCCCCACTTGGCTGGGTGGGAAACAGCTGATCGATGTGGTGGGGAAATTTGAAAAGAGCAACACAGAGAGCTCCTGTGAAGATGTCAGGATTCAGAAAGTGGCCCGGGGCAAGAGGAAGCAGTTGATTGGTTTGGGGAAAGGAGCAGCAGCGGGGGGAGAGGAGCAGCAGCGGGGAGAGAGGAGCAGCAGCGTGGGGAGAGGAGCAGCAGCGGGGGAAAGGAGCAGCAGCGGGGGGAAAGGAGCAGCAGCGGGGAGAGAGGAGCAGCAGCGGGGGAAAGGAGCAGCAGCGGGGCGAAAGGAGCAGCAGCGGGGAGAGAGGAGCAGCAGCGGGGGGAGAGGAGCAGCAGCGGGGAGAGAGGAGCAGCAGCGTGGGGAGAGGAGCAGCAGCGGGGGAAAGGAGCAGCAGCGGGGGGAGAGGAGCAGCAGCGCGAAGAGAGGAGCAGCAGCGGGGGGAGAGGAGCAGCAGCGGGGAGAGAGGAGCAGCAGCGTGGGGAGAGGAGCAGCAGCGGGGGGAGAGGAGCAGCAGCGTGGGGAGAGGAGCAGCAGCGGGGGGAGAGGAGCAGCAGCGGGGAGAGAGGAGCAGCAGCGGGGGGAGAGGAGCAGCAGCGGGGAGAGAGGAGCAGCAGCGGGGGGAGAGGAGCAGCAGCGGGGAGAGAGGAGCAGCAGCGGGGGGAGAGGAGCAGCAGCGGGGGGGAGAGAAGCAGCAGCGGGGGGAAAGGAGCAGCAGCGGGGGGAGAGGAGCAGCAGCGGGGAGAGAGGAGCAGCAGCGGTGAGAGAGGAGCAGCAGCGGGGAGAGAGGAGCAGCAGCGGGGGAAAGGAGCAGCAGCGGGCAGAGAGGAGCAGCAGCGGGGCGAGAGGAGCAGCAGCGGGGGGAGAGGAGCAGCAGCGGGGGGGAGAGAAGCAGCAGCGGGGGGAGAGGAGCAGCAGCGGGGAGAGAGGAGCAGCAGCGGGGAGAGAGGAGCAGCAGCGGGCAGAGAGGAGCAGCAGCGGGGGGAGAGGAGCAGCAGCGGGGGGAGAGGAGCAGCAGCGTGGAGAGAGGAGCAGCAGCGGGGAGAGAGGAGCAGCAGCGGGGGGAGAGGAGCAGCAGCGGGGGAAAAGGAGGAGCAGCGGGGAGAGAGGAGCAGCAGCGGGGGGAAAGGAGCAGCAGCGGGGAGAGAGGAGCAGCAGCGGGGGGAGAGGAGCAGCAGCGGGGGAAAAGGAG
This sequence comes from Scyliorhinus torazame, assembly GCF_047496885.1. NCBI lineage: Eukaryota > Metazoa > Chordata > Chondrichthyes > Carcharhiniformes > Scyliorhinidae > Scyliorhinus > Scyliorhinus torazame. The sequence goes on from NC_092723.1 coordinate 9,475,222, forward strand.
GAGCAGCGGGGAGAGAGGAGCAGCAGCGGGGGGAAAGGAGCAGCAGTGGGGAGAGAGGAGCAGCAGCGGGGGGAGAGGAGTAGCAGCGGGGGAGAGGAGCAGCAGTGGGGAGAGAGGAGCAGCAGCGGGGGGAGAGGAGCAGCAGCGCGGGGAGAGGAGCAGCAGCGGGGAGAGAGGAACAGCAGCGGGGAGAGAGGAGCAGCAGTGGGGAGAGAGGATCAGCAGCGGGGGGAGAGGAGCAGTAGCGCGGGGAGAGGAGCAGCAGCGGGGAGAGAGGAGCAGCAGCGGGGTGAGCAGGGGTGAGAGAAGCAGTGCTGACAGGGGTGATCACCCCAACCCAACTCCACCCACCCAAAAACTCATCCTTGACCCTGAGGCACAGCCCAAGAAGAAATCACCACAACCAATGCTAGCTTTTTATTCCGTATCTATTTTTAATGAATTGAATTTCAATTCCTCAGATGCTCTGCTGGGATTTGACCATAGCTCTGTACCATTAGTCCCGGCCAACTTGTTGTACTGAAATGAACCGAATCATCTACTGAAACTGAGTGGATACAATGTGCTTTTCTTGTAGGGGATCACACCAAGTTCATTCCAGAAGACTCCTCAACATTTCAGATGGGCGAAAAATCCATTTCCATTCAATATGACACAGGCAGCATGATTGGTATACTGGGATATGATACTGTCAGAGTAAGTCAAACTCGCTGATTACCCATCTCTGAGGGGCTCATTGCCCCAATTGAAGTCGCAGATTGTGTTTTTTAAATCTTTTGTTGGATGTGGACATCGCTGGTTAGGTCAACATTTATTGCCCATCCCTAATTGCCCTTGAGCACCTGACCAAGGGTCTACAAAACCGAAGAACAGCTTCCTGTCCTTTGTATTTCATCGTCCTTGAGTTATAATGAAATGAAAATGACTTGAAAATCGCTTATTATCCAAGTAGGCTTCAAATGAAGTTACTGTGAAAAGCCCCTAGTCGCCACAATCCGGAGCCTGTTCGGGGAGGCTGGTACGGGAATTGAACCGTGCTGCTGGCCTGCCTTGGTCTGCTTTCAAAGCCAGCGATTTAGCCCTGTGCTAAACCAGCCCCTTTTAGCCCCTTTTACACACCAGCAATCAATTGGCTTTTCTGATTGATTTTTGTACCTACCTACTGGCTTTTAATGATTTGTGTTGTTGGGCTCCTGAGGCACTCTCCTCGACCATTCTTAGTTCCTCATCATTTGGGAAATATTCTTTATCTTCTGCCAAAGGGACCTCACACATGCCCACATTGAACTCAGAATGGCCATTCACTTATTCTATTTGTGTTCCTTTGCAAGAATGACCTTCCATCTGCACTACGTGCTATCCCTGCTAACTTTATGTCATCAGCAGTCGTATACAATGCTCAATTCCTTCATCTGGGTCATTTTTGTAAGGGGGCAACGAAGAATCCACACCGCGTTTTCGAGAGAAACATCACTTATTTTATTTAACACGTTAACTATTGTGTACAGCTGCAGTAGTCCCCTACTGGGCCTTCTGTAGTCGGTGCCTAACGGGCCGACTCTATTTGTACAAAGACACATGGTGTCCGCTGTCCCCTTATCGAGGGAGCTCATATTCTACAAGCTCCACGGGACGGTCGATCATCCCAACCCCGTGAAACCCATGTGGGTTATAACAGTCATGAATAAACACGGCAAAAAACTGAGGTCCCAGAGCAGATCCCTACCACATTCCACCTTCCACATACATATCCTTTATCTCCACTCTCTGCATCCCACCTCCCAAACCATTTCTAACCAAAGCCCCATCTCCATCTCCAAAGAGTGGTCTTACTTTTGCCAATAATCATTTGTTTGGAACGTTATCCAATGTCTTTTGAGGTGCCTCTGATGTAAAACCTCCATGGACGTTCCTTTGTCTACCCTTATGGGTGACCATAAAACGCATCCTATCGGGCTGCAGCACAGCCTGGTATGGCAACTGCTCAGCCCAGGACAGCAAGAAACTTCAGAGAGTCATGAACACCACCCAGTCCATCACACAAACCTGCCTCCCATCCATTGACTCCATCTACACCTCCCGCTGCCTGGGGAAAGCGGGCAGCATAATTAAAGACTCTTCCCACCCGGCTTACTCGCTCTTCCAACTTCTTTTTGCAGGAGATACAGAAGTCTGAGAACACACTTGAACAGACTCAAAAACAACTTCTTCCCCGCCGTTACCAGACTCCTTAATGATCCTCTTATAGACTGACCTCATTAACACTACACCCTGTATGCTTCACCTGATGCTGGTGCTTATGTAGTTACATTGTGTATCTTGTGTTGCCCTATTATGTATTTTCTTTTATTCCCTTTTCTTCCCATGTACTTAATGATCTGTTGAGCTGCTCGCAGAAAAATACTTTTCACTGTACCTCGGTACACGTGACAATAAACAAATCCAATCCAATCCAATCTAATCCTACTCAAAAGATTCGGCAGGTTTAGACAGACATGCCCAACCTTTAATAGAGTCACATTGGCTCTCTCTGTCCAGTTTATATTTGTTTAAGTGCTGGGTCCACGCACCATAGTGACAGACAGTAACTGGGTGCACTTCGAAAGTAACTCATTCGCTGTGAAACATTTTGGGATATCTAAACAATGTCTGAAGATGCAGCATGAGAAGAAGTTTACTGGGGCAGCACAGTACATTCATCATAGAACATAGAACAGTACAGCACAGAACAGGCCCTTCGGCCCTCGATGTTGTGCCGAGCAGTGTCCAAAACCAAGATCAAGCTATCCCACTCCCTGTCATTCTGGTGTGCTCTAAACGCTAACACACTATAGGCCTTCTTCACGACTCTATCCACTTGAGTAGCAACCTTCAGAGATCTGTGGACATGAACCCCAAGATCCCTCTGTTCCTCCACATTCCTCAGAACCCTGCCGTTGACCCTGTAATCCGCAATCAAATTTTTTCTACCAAAATAAATCACCTCGCACTTATCAGGGTTAAACTCCATCTGCCATTTTTCGGCCCAGCTCTGCATCCTATCAATGTCTCCTTGCAGCCTACAACAGCCCTCCACCTCATCCACTACTACACCAATCTTGGTGTCATCAGCAAATTATCCAATAACCGCTTGAAAGTTCCAAAAGTGTCCGACTCCACTATCACAGCAGGCAGTCCATTCCACACCCTAACCACTCTCTGAGTAAAGAAACTACCTCGGACATCCCTCATATATCTCCCACCTTGAATCTTATAGTTATGCCTCCTTGTAACAGCTACATCCACCCGAGGAAATAGTCTCTGAACGTCCACTCTATCTATCCCCCTCATCATCTTATAAACCTCTATTAAGTCGCCTCTCATCCTCTTCCGCTCCAAAAAGAAAAGCCCTAGCTCCCTCAATCTTTCCTCATAAGACCTGTCCTGCAAACCAGGCAGCATCCTGGTAAATCTCCTTTGCACCCTTTCCAATGCTTCCACATCCTTCCTATAGTGAGGTGACCAGAACTGCACACTATACTCCAAATGTGGTCTCATTAGGGTCACTAGGCAGTATAACCCCGTGGCTCTTAACCTCTAGCCCCCTGTTGATAAACACTAACACACTATAGGCCTTCTTCACGGCTCTATCCACTTGAGTGGCAACCTTCAGAGATCTGTGGACATGAACCCCAAGATCCCTCTGTTCCTCCACATTCCTCAGAACCCTGCCATTGACCCTGTAATCAAATTTTTTCTACCAAAATGAATCACCTCGCACTTATCAGGGTTAAACTCCATCTGCCATTTTTCGGCCCAGCTCTGCATCCTATTAATGTCCCTTTGCAGCCTACAACAGCCCTCCACCTCATCCACTGCTCCACCAATCTTGGTGTCATCAGCAAATTTACTGACCCACCCTTCAGCCCCCTCCTCCAAGTCATTGATAAAAATCACAAATAGCAGAGGACCCAGCACTGATCCCTGTGGTACACCGCTGGTGACTGGTCTCCAGTCTGAAAATTGTCCATCCACCACCACCCTCTGTCTTCTATGTGATAGCCAGTTACTTATCCAATTGGCCAAATTTCCCTCTATCCCACACCTCCTTACTTTCTTCATGAGCCGACCATGGGGAAACTTATCAAATGCCTTACTAAAATCCTTGTATACGACATCAACTGCTCAACCTTCATCTACACACTTAGTTGTGCAGTGGTTAGCACCGCTGCCTCATGGCATGAGGTCCCAGGTTCGATCACGGCTCTGGGTCACTGTCCGTGTGGAGTTTGCACATTCCCCCCATGTTTGTGTGGGTTTTGCCCCCAGAAGCAAAGAAGTGCAGGTTATGTGGATTGGCCATGATAAATTGCCCCTTTATTAGAAAAAATTAATTGGGTATTCTAAATTTATTAAAAAAGAAGAAATTTTCTCTTCTTCTTTAATTTGCACACATTGTCAAGTCCACAATCTTTGTCACGTTGACCCACTCGAACTCTTGAGGCTAGTGTAATAGCATGTAATTAGAATTGCCGAATTCAGTGCAACTGCCAACTATGGGTGCACACCTGACCCATGTGGTCAGGAACTCCGATGCCCACCTGGGAGTTTGGAAGGTTATCCGCGTTCGCCCTGACATCTTCTCCATATGTTGTGGGACAAAAGCCAGTCGGAGTCCAGAAATGTTTAAAGTCAGAAAATCGTTTATTTCCAGTGTGCAAGGGAAAGATTCAAGTCACAAAATCTCTCACTGAGCAGTTGCAATAACATACATGTATACACAATACAGCTTTGTGTGGGTGCGTGCCAAAGCTTATTTTGACTGCTCACGGCCTTCAATGTGTCCCCATTGAGCACATCCCATCATATTCTCACAGCTCGTGGGAAAGTGCGAAATGTTAAAAATAAACAAAAACAGCTACAGTAACGTCATCTCTAACAAAACACCTCAGGAATAATGAGCCAGGCGTGTAAGATAAAGCTCATGGAAAAATACAGCAAAAGAAACAGCTTTAAAAAATGTATCTCACTTTATAACTCAAAGTAATTGTGCTAACCCTTTATTTCTCACACCACATATCTTCCTCTGCTCCTGGAGGAAGACACAATGTTCCGGAAACTCTTTAAAAACTCTTCAGTGGGATGGGTTAGTGGGGCCCACATCTGCCCATTTAGAGACTGCAGTGCCTCACCTCACTAGATACATTAGTGCCCAATGACTGAGACATTGCAGCAGAAACTTTCAGAACAGAGTGTTTATATCCCTATCTTCACATTCCGAAGACATTCACCCAGTGAGGAGCAGCCGGAGGCTCGATACCTTCCAAGGGCAATTTTAAACAGCAGAGACCAAGAAACTGGCAATACCCTAATGTGTTCATATGTTAACTTGACCTTCTTACAGGACGACCGACTGTAAATATTTAAACTGTCTTCTTTTCGATTAGGTCGGCAACATTGATATCACCCACCAAGAATTTGGTTTAAGTATCACTGAGCCTGGCAATTTCCTTTACTATGCTAAATTTGATGGAATTCTGGGAATGGGATATCCAAATTATGCCGTATCAGGTGCCACAACTGTTTTCGATAACATGATGTCCAAGCATCTGGTGGAGCGGCCTCTGTTTTCCTTTTACCTGACCAGGTGAAGTATTTTTTAACATTCACTAATTAATCTCTTCATCAAGAGCATCTAACATAACCTGCACCAAACTTGCCCTTTTCTTCAACCTCTCTTTATCAACACCTGGATTTTTCTCTGGCATAATTCAATATGCGATACAGCATTGGGAAATTAAGTAAAGTAAGAATGGGATGCCTGTAGACAGAACTCCACTCCCCATCTGCACTGCAGCAAAGTTTCTTCCAGCTCCCTGCCCCATCTGACAGGGATTTTAGCCACCTGACTGTCCGCCACTCCGTGTATTCAAATGATGGTGGGAGAGGCCAGGGTCAGGGAAACCAGCCAATTTCCCTCCGTTCTGCTTTGGGACCATCACCAACAGGGGATCCAGATGTGGCAGCAGTACATCATGGGGCAGAAATAGGAAGCAATAAAAGCTCTGTTGGCAGTGTGAGGGCTAGCAGTGGTCATCGCTACGTCCCTTTAAGCTCATTGTTTCTCCTGGAGGGCCACAGCTCATGGAAAGCCTCACTTGGAAAAAAAATTTGATGTCTTTGAATTGCTTCTGCCCCCTTTAAGAATCCTCTTCTGTTCTGCTCCAGTTTTCCTCCCTGGCTTTGCTCTGACAATCATTCCTTGGCCCATCCTGCCACCCTAGGCAGTGAACCCACTCTAGATTTGATTCCAGCCCTGTAGACTTTAATGAATAGAATCACATGCAGCATAGAAAGAGGCCATTCGGCCCATTGTGCTTGTGCTAGCGCTTTGAAGGAACTATCCAATTAGTCTTACTCCCCTGCCCATCCACCATAACCCTTTTCCCAACATATGCCCAACTCCCTTTTGCAATTTACTCTTGAATCCGCTTCCATTTTCTGCCCAGGCTGTTCCCCATTCCCGATCGCAACAACAAATCAAATAAATCTGACTAGATCACGATGCAAACATTTAAAACCATGTGGATTCACACTGCTGTGGTAGGATATAGTTGCGCCCTACTCTTTAGTTACCACATTCTCTAGACTTTACAGCCAACTTTCCAGCAGGTTAACAACTATTTTCAGGCACATATTTGACAAAAGGCTAATATGATGTGATCGTAGAAGCTGACAGAAATTCTGCACCTGCACAATTCCAGATTTAATTCATTTTTAACCTTGGATTTACAGAGAGAATGGTCAGTCTGGAAGTGAAGTTATATTTGGTGGAGTTGATCCAAACCATTTCACAGGTCAAATTAACTGGGTTCCCGTCACCGTACAAGGATACTGGCAAATCCGTCTGGACGGGTAAGTTAATGCCTATTAACAAATGTTACATGTTCAAGATAGAATTCAGCTGCAAAGATGTGTTTGGTGCCGGAATAATTCATAAAGAGATTAATGTTGCACAGTGCTTGCTGGGTAGTTTAACATTACAGCCGTGTCAAAGAGAAATATCAGGAATCAGCTGGGAAATGCATAATCCAGAGTTACTCAGGTTCAAAGCAAGAGAAGCTCACTTGGCCTGTACTCCCTGCTCCATTGTGCTCTCATGGTCTTCTGCCCCATACCTCCTGATGATTCTCTACATCTTCCCTATCCACCTGATTGGAAGATCACGCAGCATGATCAGTACTTCTCTCACCCTAAACCCCGCCCCCTCTACTCAACAGATATTGATCCAACTGCTTGTAAATTAATGTTGGGGCTGCTTGAATACAAGTCAACTGGAACCAGGTTTGTTGTGCACTTTACCCATACTGCAACATCCAAAGGCATTCTCAAGGTTAAACAGTGGATGAAGCGGGGATTAAGGATTGGATTGGATTTGTTTACTGTCACGTGTACCGAGGTACAGTGAAGAGTATTTTCCTGCGGGCAGCTCAAACAGATCATTAAGTACATGAAAATAAAAGAAAAGAAAAAGAAAATACAGAATAGGGCAACAAAAGGTACTCAATATCCATAAGAGGATCATTTAGGAGTCTGGTAACAGTGGGGATGAAGCTGTTTTTGAGTCTGTTCGTGCGTGTTCTCAGACTTTTGTATCTCCTGCCCGATGGAAGAAGTTGGAAGAGTGAGTAAGCCGGGTGGGAGGGGTCTTTGATTATGCTGCTCGCTTTCCCGAGGCAGCGAGAGGAGTAGATGGAGTCAATGGATGGAAGGCAGGTTCGTGTGATGGACTGGGCTGTGTTCACGACTCTCTGAAGTTTCTTGCGGTCTTGGGCTGAGCAGTTGCCATACTAGGCTGTGATGCAGCCAGATAGGATGCTTTTTTTGGTGCTTCTGTACAAGTTGGTAAGAGTTAATGTGGACATGCCGAATTTCCTTAGTTTCCTGAGGAAGTATAGGCGCTGTTGTGCTTTCTTGGTGGTAGCATCGACGTGGGTGGACCAGGACAGATTTTTGGAGATGTGTACCCCTAGGAATTTGAAACTGCTAACCATCTTCACCCATTGATGCTGACAGGGGTGTGTACAGTACTTTGCTTCCTGAAGTCAATGACCAGCTCTTTAGTTTTGCGTGCATTGAGGGATAGATTGTTGTCGTTGCATCACTCCACTAGGTTCTCTATCTCCCGCCTGTATTCTGACTCGTCGTTATTCGAGATCCGGCCCAATTTAGGCGTGTCATCAGCAAATTGTAGATGGAGTTGGAATCAAATTTTGCTGCGCAATCGTGTGTGTATAGGGAGTAGAGTAGGGGGCTAAGTAAGCAGCCTTGCGCGGCCCCCATATTGAGGACAATTGTGGAGGAGGAGTTGTTGTTTATCCTTACTGACTGTGGTCAATGGGTCAGAAAGTCGAGGATCCAGTTGCAGAGTGAGGAGCCAAGTCCTAGGTTTTGGAGCTTTGATATGAGCTTGGTTGGGATTATGGTGTTCAAGGCGGAGCTGTAGTCAATAAATGGGAGTTGTTGTTGTCGAGATGCTCTCGGGATGAGGGAGATGGCATTTGCTGGGGACCGGTTGCGAATTGCAGTGGATCAAGGCGTCTTGAGATGCGCTTCATGATCAAGCTCTCGAAGCACTTTGTCACGACTGATGTCAGGGTCACCGGACGGTAGTCACTGAGGCATGGGAATGCAAAGAGGGAAGTAAACTAAAGGCACAGTTAAAGAATTGAGTTTTGATGAGACTTTTGAGGATGAAGAAAGTTTTGAAACAGAATTCCCAGCGAAAAAGAAACCTACATAGACTAGCCCCATAGAACCAACAAAGAATGCAGAGTAATTGGGAGACAGAGCTGACAGCAAGTGATGTTATTTAGAGTTGGAGAAGATCACAATGATTGAGGTAAGCAAGCCAGTTGAGGAATATGAACAGGAAGAGGGAGGTTTTGAAGCCAATGCACTGGATGACAGAGAGTCGAATGCAAACCAGGACAGTGGGAATCAACATACATTGACCTGGAAAAACATTGCAAGACAATAGTTGAAAATGTACTAAAGACAGAGCAGCCAGACTGAGAGATTTAAAAATACAATCCGAATGCTATGTTTTACATTTACCGCACGTATAATAACCATCTTGATGTACAATGCACACATTTGCACACATTAATCTCAGTTGTCAATTAGATTTCCAAAATAGGTCACCTAACTATGAATGTCCTTTTGCTTCCTAGTGTGAAACTAAATGGCCAGGTGGTGGCTTGCCAAAGTGGTTGTCAGGCCATTGTCGATACTGGAACCTCTCTGATCGTTGGACCTACCGCACCTATTCAGAAAATACTGCGTGCGATTGGCGCTGGCCCAGAAAATGATTCATGGGTAACTTGCACTGTATTTTATCATGGGAAGGAGATAATTTCATCTCAAATCTTAAAGTACAGAAGTTCCTTATATTAAAGGAGGTTCAGATGCATTGATAACGATATTTTACACTTATGCTACAATTAAGTAAATTCTCAGAGCTAACGTTTGGTCAATAATTCAATTTAAACATAGATGAGAGCTGCTCCTTCAGATTATATCACTGTTAACTTCTTCTTTCTCTGTTCTACAGTATTACGTCTACTGCAATACTGTGTCCAGCATGCCCGATGTGACATTCGTCATCAATGGAATTGACTATCCCATTTCTTCTTCTGCTTATGTGCTCAAGGTATGTTTTAACCCTTAGGCTGCCGGAATTTCCACAGGCCCGTACACCATCTCAGGGTTACTGGTTTTAGAACAGGTTTCAGTGCAATGGCATGGCCCAGTTTTTACACTGAGCCCTAACATCAGCAGACTCTGTGAGTAATGAAAAAGATGAAAATCGCTTATTGTCACAAGTAGGCTTCAAATTAAGTTACTGTGAAAAACCCCTAGTCGCCACATTCCGGCGCCTGTTCAGGGAGGCTGTTACGGGAATTAAACCGTGCTGCTGGCCTGCCTTGGTCTGCTTTCAAAGCCAGCGATTTAGCCCTGTGCTAAACAGCCTCTGTTCAGGAACAGCCTAATGTTCAGGAACAGTGGGCGGGATTCTCCAGTCTCCGACGCCGAAATCGCGTTCGATGATCGGCTGGAGAATCCATGGTGCGCCAAAATCACGGGTGTCGCCTCTTTTCCGATGCTCCGCTCCGACCAAAAACGACGTACTCTGGGAGTACACCGCACGCCGTCGGGACCGCCTCAGGTTGTTACCCGAGGCCCACCCCCCCGATCCTTCGCCCCCGATGGGCCACCTTCCTGCCATCATCGGTCCTGTGTGGCATTTATTTTCGGGAACTCGGCATAGCAGCTGCGGACTAAGTCCAGCGCCGCCACAGTCGGAGGGGGCGTTGGCGGGTGCTGGGGCAATGGTGGGATTGGTTCGAGGCTGGCGGGCCTGGCCAAAGGGGGGGGTCACTATTTGGCAGGCCGGGTCACTGCGCGGCTGACGCCGTGTTGCACGGTGCGACCGCTGCCCTGCGCATGCGCGGCCATGGGCCCGGCAATTCTCCGGCCGTATCCACAGCTAGATCCGGGTGCTCTGTGTACCTGCTAGCCCCCCGCCAGTCAGAGGATCGGTGGCCATTTTGCGCCGTTTGTTCGGTCGTTAAAAAGCCACCGCTCTCACGCTGGCGTCAGCGCTTAGTCTCAGAATCGGAGAATCCAGCCCAGTGTGCTTTTAAAAAAATATATTTTTATTTAAACCAGAACATATATGAAGATAAACACAGAATTATTCAACAAACATAACGCACTCCCCACAGTGTCATGATATTCAGGTGAACATCACAGCACATACATACACACATAATGATGGACAGATCAACGGACCAATCAACACACAAAACACAACAGCCAATCACGGACAAGAGCATACACAGTACAAAGCAGGGAACACGACACTTCCTGGGCACTCGAGCAGGAGAGGGCTCAGGGCACAGACCTCATTGCCAGCCACTCAGAGGTTCACCATGTGCTGAATACCAGAGTTTAATATGTTAATAGTTCATTGAAATAAAACTGCGTTGTACCATTCGCAACCGTGTTGGTTCGTCTGTGTATCAGAGTACCCAACACTTCACACAGTTTGACATTATTTTGTTGTTTTCTCCCCCTAACACCACCCCCCATCCTTCCTCCCCACTCTCCCTCCCCCCTCCCCACACACTGGCAACAAACAAGTCCTCAAACAGGCACAAGAACAACTTCCATTGTGGCCAGAACACCAACACCACCCCCACCACCCACCCCCTCCTCCAGCCCCCAGCCCCCGCCCAGTCCCCTCCCAGCCCCTCAGGGAGAACATAATCTTTTCTAATTCAAGGAATTCTGCTACGTCTCCCAGCCACGTTGACCCCCCCAGTGGCTGCACCGACCTCCAATCCAATAGAATTGGCCGCCGGACACAGTGCAGCGTAGTAACCATGAGGGGGAGCTCAGGCTGATTTGTTCTCCCACCACATAACATCGGGGAGTTCTGACTGAACCTTTCCCCCAGTTACTAACACATCTGCCCTGAGAATGAGAATCTCCTCCTGTTCTTCCCCAAATCGGGCCCTCACCCATGTCACTCCTTGAAGCAGCATCGGCAACAAAATGATCATAGAAATCATGGAATTTACAGTGCTGAAGGAGGCCATTCAGCCCATCTAGTCTGCACCGGCATCTGGAAAGAGCACCACACCTCTACCCCTTCGCCGTAACCCAGTAACCCCACCCAACCTTTTTTGAACACTAAGGGCAAGTTATCATGGCCAATACTCCTAACCCGCACATCTTTGGACTGTGGGAGGAAACCGGAGCACCCGGAGGAAACCCACGCACACACGGGGAAAACGTGCAGACTCCGCACAGACAGTGACCCAAGCTGGGAATCGAACCTGGGACCCTGGAGCTGCGAAGCAACAGTGCGAACCAATGTGCTACCATGCCGCCGTGATGAACTGTTCATTCATCCATATGGCAAACGTGCAACATGGTGATGTGAATATTTTCAACAGTGGCGCGGTGGTGCAGTGGTTAGCACTGCTGCCTTTGGCGCTGAGGATCCGGGTTCACTCCCGGCTCTGGGTCACTGTCTGTGTGGAGTTTGCACAGTATTCCTGTGCCTGCGTGTGTTTCACCCACACAGTCCAAAGATGTGCAGGTTAGATGGATTGGCCGTGCTAAATTGCTCCTTAATTGGAAAAACAAATTGGGTCTCTAAATTAATTTTTTTAAAGTGAAGGTTTTCTGCTGGATTTTCTCTTACCACAGACTCTTTCCCTTCAAATTAATCCATTGTGCAAAGTGCTTTGGTCTTTTTTCCAAGGAAACATCAGGGTGTTCTGCTCATCATGAGGTTTGGGGCAGTTACTTTGTTTCCTATCTGCCAATTAAGTATGGTTGTATGTAACGCAATATGTTTGCGTATAATACCATATTCTGCAAAAGCAAATGTAATCTGAGAAGCAACAAATGTAGGAAAATCTGCTGATTTATTCTTTAATACTTTACTTGCAGAAAACATACCAAGGAAAGAACTATTGTGTGAGTGGATTTGAGAACATGAATGACAACCTCTGGATTCTTGGAGATGTTTTCATTGGAGTCTACTATTCCATTTTTGACCGAGGTGGCAACCAAATGGGTTTTGCCAAGGCTGTCTAATTTATTCATCCATGACGTCGTTTAAGTTGCTTCTTTTTCCTCGCCCCAAATCACAACTACGAACATCGCCTGAATTCCTCACAATTTTCAAATGCAATGGCCAACACAGTAGCAGCAAAATGGTTAAAAATATTATGAGTAATGATTTGTACAGGTGAAGATGATATTTGTTATTAAGCCAACAAGATAAAGGTTTCCTGTTTAGCAGTGCAGCGCTGTACTTTGCAAATGATTATTGGAAAGGATTATTGAAAATGAACATTAAAGTATCAGAAATGCATTAATAGCTCTGATCTCTTTTTATGATACGGGTATTGGAGGTGAATGAGATGCCGCCCAGTTTCTGCTTGGATTAGACACGTGTCTGAGGCTGGATTCTCTGCACCCCGATGGGGAAATCGCGTTCGGCGACGGGGCAGAGAATCCCATTTCCCTCATGAAATCGGGAACGGCACTGTTCTCCGCACCCCGAATCACACGTACTCGAGGAGTACGCCACGCAGAGTATCCAGCACCTGGGGCCATTGCCAGGTCCCGCCCCGCTATTCTCCGCCCCTGACCGGCCGATTTCCTGACGGCGTAATTCTACCGTGGTCCTGCCACCACAGTCGGGGACGGGCCGATCGGAGGGTAGGGGGGGGGGGGGGCATCATTCGGGACGGGGCTTTTAATGTGCGGGCAGAGCGGGTCGGGCACGCGGCCGATCAGCGGCACTATTCCCGTGGTCCATGTCTGCGGTCTGCGGTCTGAGTCCGCCATGGAGCACGGCGCGGCCACTAGAGTCTGCCGCCGTGCGCATGCGCGGCCTCTGACTGGGAAGTGCGGGGGCCGTATCGGCAGCTGGAGCTGCGAGCTCCACGACAGCTGCCTGCCAGCCCCCTGCAGGGCTGTGAATCTGTGACCTTTTGATGTCAGTTTTTCCTGGAATAGGGATCATCCCCTCCAGGGCCTAAAGGAACCCCCTGCACAGACCACAGTGTGTGTGTGGCTGAGTGTGTGTGGCTGAGTGTGTGTGGCTGAGTGTGTGTGGCTGAGTGTGTGTGTGGTTGTCTATTCATGCTCTAGTTACTGACTGATCTGCCGCGTGTTTCTAAGATTTATTGTCTTTCTTTGAAATTAATAGCACTTCTTTGTTGTCTAAATTGTCTTGTTAAAAAGGTGAAGTCACGGGTTTACAGAGTAGGCTGGATTCTCTTAGTTACGAAGATGGACTCTTTTATTAAAATATTTTATTCAGGCATTTTCATAAAAACAAAGCAAAGCAGAAGAAAAATGGTACAAAGTGTAAATAACCAACACCCATTCCCCCCCCCCCCACCCCCGCTCCGCACCATCACCCCCTTTCTCCATCCTGCCTTCCCCATTTTCAACCCCTTACCTCCCTCCATCCCCTCCGCCCTTACTGACCCCTCAATCCTCCTTAAAGAACGGCTTCCACCTCCGAGCGAACCCATCAGCCGACCCCCTCAAGACCAACTTGACCTTCATTGTAGTAGTTCATTATATTCGCAATGCCCCCCCCCCACCTCACACCCCACCTCACACCCACACCAAAAAAGCCCTCCTGACCCGCGGGGTCTTCCGCGCCCACACAAACCCAGAAATCAACGCATTGACCTTTTTAAAGAATGCCTCTGGGACAAAGATGGGGAGGTTCAGAAACACGAACAGAAACCTTGGCATCCCCGTCATTCTCACTGACTGCGCCCGTCCCGCCAGTGACAGAAACAGCACATCCCATCCCTTCACCTGCTCCACCAACCGGGTCAAAGACAACTTGTGCAGCTGCACCCAACCCTGCGTGAATGCCCAAGTATCTAAAACTCACCCCCACTACCTTATACAGCAGCTCTCTGAATCTCCTCTCCCACCCTCTAACCTCAGTCGGGAACACCTCGCTCTTTTCCATGTTCAACTTGAAATGAAATGAAATGAAAATCGCTTATTGTCACAAGTCGGCTTCACATGACGTTACTGTGAAAAGCCCCTAGTCGCCACATTCCGGCGCCTGTTCGGGGAGGCTGATACGGGAATTGAACCGTGCTGCTGGCCTGCCTTGGTCATCTTTAAAGTCAGCGATTTAGCCCAGTGTGCTAAACCAGCCCCAGATCCCCAGCCCCAGAACCTGTACCCAGAGAACCTGCCCAAATCCTCCAGAACCACCAGAAAGCCTCCAATACCACCCAGTGAGTCCGAAATGTACAACAACAGGTCGTCCGTATACAGCGAGACCCTAGGGGCAGCATGGTGATGCAGTGGTTAGCACAGCTGCCTCACGGCACTGAGGTCCCAGGTTCGATCCCTGCTCTGGGTCACTGGCCATGTGGAGTTTGCACATTCTCCCCGTGTTTGCGTGGGATTCGCCTCCACAACCCAAAGTTGTGTAGGGCAAGAGGACTGGCCACGCTAAATTGCCCCTTAATTGGAAAAAAAAATGAATTGGGTACTCTAAAATTTATTTTAAAAAATACAGCGAGCCCCTGTGCTCAGCGCTCAGCGCACAATCCCCCTCCAATCCCTCGGCGCCCTCAGTGCCATTGTCAGCGGCTGAATTGCCAAGACAACGGGGAGAGCGGGAACCTCTGCCTCATCCCCCAATGCAGCCCAAATTATCCCCAACTCACTCGGGTCACCGCACACTGTGACCGGTGCCTTGTACAGCAGCCGGAGCCAGTCCACACACCCCTGCCCGAACCCAAACCGCCCCAGCAGCTTCCACAGATATTCCCACTCCACCCGGGGCAAACGCCTTCTCCTCGTCCATCGCTACCACCACCTCCACCTCCTGCCCCTCCGAAGGCAGCACAATTACATTGAGTAGCCTCCACACAGCTGCCTCCTTTTCACAAAACCCGTTTGGTCCTCGCCTTTCACCCCCGGGACACAGTCCTCAATTCGCGAAGCCAACACCTTCGCCAACAACTTGCTGTCTACATTCAGTCACGACATCGGGCTGTACGACCCACACTGCTCCGGATCCTTGTCCTTTTTCAATCTCAGGGACATGGAAGCCTGTGATAGTGTTGGGGAGAGTTCCCCTCACTCCCTCGCCTCGCTGGATACCCTCACCAGCAGAGGCCCCAGGTCTCCTCAAAACGTTTTATAAACCTCGACCAGAAACCCATCCGGACCCAGGGCCTTCCCTGCCTGCATCACCCCCATGCTTTCCATCACCTCCCTCAGCCCGATCGGGGCCCCCAATCCCTGCATCAACTCCTCATCCTGGGAAACCCCAATCTGTCCAGGAACTGCAGCATTTCCTCCCCCTCCCACTGCAGCTCCGACTCATATAATCTCCTCCAAAACGCCTTCCCCGGTCCACTCGCAAATCCACCCAGTGCGGCGGGTAGTCGGAGACCACGATTGGCGGATACTCCGAGCGAACAAACCCCGCCTGCAACGCCTCATCCAGTCGCCCGAGAGCAAAGCCAGAGCACATGGGAGAAGTTTGGGAATTCCTTCGCCCGCGGCCTCCCAAACCTCCACGGGTCCATCCCTCCGGCAACGGAGGATCCGTGGTGTTTCACGATGGGAAAATCAGTGCGAAACCCTGACCGATTCCGGTACCGGGGAGGAGCTAGCTCCGGCGCCGCTTGATCCACCTGCGAAATGCAGTCGGAGAATCGCTGGGTCCCGGGCCGCGCATGCTCAGGGTTGACAAGCTGCAGCCGCGCACGCCTCCACCCCCCCCACACACGCACCAATCACGCAGACCATGACGCCGCCCGGGCTGGGCGCATACCCGCCCACCCCGACCCTAAAGCCCATCTTCTGGTCACACCCCGCCTATCCCCCCAGCCCTAGCAGAAGCCCTCCGGCCAGCGGCAGCGATCTCGGCCGAGTGTGGCGGAGCGCTGGACACTGTCCTCAGCCGGCACGCCGGGTTCCCGGCGGCTGGGACCACACGTGGCCCGTGCTGTCGGGAATCCAGCCCATTGGAGGCAGAGCATGGTGGGTGGGCAGCTGATGACGCGTCAAAGGTCTTGTGACTGCTTGTGGCACGCATCCCAATGATGACGATTTGGAGGGGGCAGAGCATCACGAACCACGTCAAACCTGCGCCTCCCCCCATTCCGGCGTCGGGAGCCAATCTCGGCCCAATCGCCGGTCTCGATTTCGGCATCAAGCGACAGAGAATCCCGCCCAATGAATGTATTGGGTATAATCTTCCAACATTCCTTCGTTTTGGAAGGGTACCAGTTGTCGGGACCCTTCCTGTTGATTCTTTTAGTTCCTATTTATATTAATTTGCCTTTATCATTTTTGGTCCATGGTTTGTTAATGACGACATACCTCTAAGTCGAGCAGAGGAAGTGTTATTGGTTTAGAGAACCCCAAAGTGTATCATGAAGTTCACCTGACCCACAACTTTTAATAGATTGTGATATGGGGAGCACACGGCCCACTCGACAGGTGTGGGACAGCAGAAATGGAAAAGTATTTTTAAAGAACAGCAGTACACCTGCTTGGTCTGGCTTCAGCTCCAACACTGAAAACGAAACTAAAACACACCCTGCAGCCTGCTCAAAAACAAAAGTAAAAAGCTGACAGATCAGCCCAGCTCCACCCACTCTCTGACATCACTGCAGTAGTAAACACCCATTTCTTAATTTCTTAAAGGTACCCTCCCATCACAGAAGTAAGGAGCTCAAAGTGTCAAGATAATACACTGTGCTGTAACGCTTTGTGTATGGGGCGGAACAACTCAGACTTTATGGCGCCCAAGTGATTGGAGGCATTTGTTCAGATTGGTTGACTGGTGGCCAATGGATTGGCGAAGGATAGTATTCTGCCGGCAACTAACAGTGATTGGTTCCTGTCAGGTAGGGCTTTTTGGAGAGAACCCAGGAGTAGCCATGAGATCCTCAAGGTGGAAACAGCTCTCTCTCTCTCTCTGCTCTGCTGACTACGATCTGAAGGTAGCACCTTCTAGACCTTAAAAGAAGAAGCGGTCTCTCTCACTCTCTCTCTCCATCTCTCTCTCTCTCACTCTCTCTCTGGCTGCCTGTTATTCCTGTGAGTCTAAAGTGAAAACCATTACAAGCTGAAAGAAAAAATAACCCATCTGAAAGCTGAGAGTGAAGAAGAAACTAGCTGGAAGATGTCCATCCGACACAAAGACTCTTATCCTTTTACTCTCATCATTATATTACACCCCTCTGTCCCCTCTGTGTTTGTTTGTGTGTGTGTGTGTCGAGGTTGGGGCTAGTTAAAACTGGAGGGGGGAGTAAGAGATTAGTTAGTAGTTAACCAGTTGTATTTGTTGCCTATTTAATTATTGTTACTGTTCACATGAAAAAGTTAATTGTGATTAAATTTACAAACCTGGTGACTGTAGTTTTGGGCAGCCGAAGACCTCGGGTGATTCAAAATAAAAGTTAATTTAAACCGTATTGTGACTCTGGGTCAAGTAGGGCTGGAGTTTCCCGTACACTGGCCCAGGGTGTTGTAACACAGTGGATTGGAAAGTAAATAATGTAACTCTTTTATTGAAGAAAGAAAGGAGGCAGAAAGTTGGTAACCACAGGTCATGTGTGGGCAGCACGGTAGCACAAGTGATTAGCACTGTGGCTTCACAGCGCCAGGGTCCCAGGTTCAATTCCCCGCTGGGTCACTGTCTGTGCGGAGTTTGCACGTTCTCCCCGTGTCCGCGTGGGTTTCCTCCGGGTGCTCCGGTTTCCTCCCACAGTCCAAAGACGTGCAGGTTAGGTGGATTGGCCATGCTAAATTACCCGTAGTGTCCATAAGGGTTGGGAGGGGTTATTGGGTTGCGGGGATAAGGTGGAAGTGAGGGATTAATGTGGGTCGGTGCAGACTCGATGGGCCGAATGGCCTCCTTCTGCACTGTATGTTCTATGTAATCTATGTCAGTTAACCTAACATCTGTCCCGGGGAAATTTCTCAGACATTATTAAGAAGGCTATGTCAGGACACAGAGAAAGTAAAAATCTGATTTATGCGCTTGTGAAATGGAAACCATGTTTAGCTAATTTACTTGAGGGCTTTTTTAAGGAAATAACAAGCAAGGTAGATAAAGGAGAACCTGTAGATGTGCTTTACTTGGATTTCCAAAAGGCATCTGATAAAGAGCTACATCAAAGGTTACACCACAGAATAAGGAAACATATTATCAAGGTTACAAATTAGCCAGCGAACAAGAAGCAGAGAGTGGGGATAAATGTATATTTTTCAGGTTGGCAAACCAGTGGAATGCAATAGGGATAAGTGCTAGGGCCTCAATGTTTTACAATCTACATCAATGATTTGGATGAAGGAACCAAAGGCATGCTAGCTAATTTACAGAGGGGGCAGAGAGTTTTCAAAGAGACATGCACTGGTTAAATAAGTGGGCAAAGACTTGGGAGGTGGAGTGTAATGTGGGAAAATCTAAACTTGTCCACTTTGGCAGGAAGAATAAAGAAGCAGAACGCTATTTAAATGGAGGGAGATTTCAAAACTGAGCAGTACAGAGGGATCTGGGTGTCCTGGTAAACAAATCACAACACGTTAGTCTGCAGTTGCAGCAAGAGATGAAGAAGGTAAATGGAATGTCGCCATTTGTTGAATGAGGAATGGAAAAGAAAAATAGGGAATTTTTACTGCAACTGTACAGGGCCTTGGCGAGACCTCATTTGGGCTACTGTGCGTAGTTTTGGCCTCCTTATTTGAATAAAGATATCAATGCATTAGAAGCTGCACAGAGAAGGTTCGCTGGACTCTTTCCTGGGATGAAGGGCTTATCCTGTGAAGAAAGGTTGAACCGGTTGTGTCCATACTCATTGGAGTTTCGAAGAGTGAAAGGTGATCTTATTGAAACATCTCAGATCCTGAAAGGACTTGCAAGGCTAGGTACCACCAGGGTCTTTTCACTCTTGGGGGCGATGAGAACAAGGGGACACAGCTTAAGGATAAGAGGTCTCCCTTTTTAGATTGACGTGAGGAAACGTTTTCCCTCTCAAGGTGTCATTAGTCTGTTGAATCTCCTTCTGCAGGGAACTCTGGAGGCTGGGTCATTGAATTTATTCTATACAGAGTTAGACAGATTTTTTGATAGACGAGGGAGTCAAGGGTCATAAGGCAGACAAGAGAGTGAGATTGAGACCACGATCAGTTCAGCCATGAGCTTATTGAAGGTGGAGCAGGTTTGAAGGGCCGAATGGCCTATTCCTGCTCCCATGTCCTCTGTTCCATTGTTCACTGTGTACAGCTTGTGCTTGAGCTGCAACAGTCACCAAATCCAGGAGTGAGACAGTCGGACATCACAAAGTCACAGAAATGACAAAAAGGAAGACATTTTATGCAAATTCGAACATTAAACTGCAGCAGAGAAGCAACTTGAGGCACAACATACTCGGTGCAGCATGTTGCAGTGGAACAGGTGACTTTAGATTTATAGAAATTGGGCCACATCGCATCCATTTTATACCTGCAGTGGTGATGTAAAGAGGCCCAATTTTAATGTCTGATATTCTGTGCCCCAAGGGGTTCTGAATCTATGTGCCGCCTGATATTGGGGCAGGTAATGTATCAAGTTGTTCCTGGTGGTCGCTTAAAACAAATGGCAAGTCCCAACCATATGCCAAAGAAATGGGACAATCTCAGGCAGCTCACTAAGATTATTCAGGGGAGGCCGGAGGCTTAATGTGTTTGTAAATTAAGTGAAGTGCAGCCCAACATCAGAGCGAATGAAGACACTGACAACAGTGATAGGCTTGCAATGCTTCAGAGTTTATTGTCATTACATTCCTTAAGAAAGAAAGAAAAGTTCCCCAGTAAAGATTTGAATAAAATTCCTGGTGTACACCAGGGATAAAACCTCACGACACAGTCGTGTAAAAATCACAATGCTGGTAACTGTCACAATCTCAGTTTAGAAACTGGCAGAGTGGATTTCCCGACCAACATGAACTGGGAAAATTCTTTAATGATGGGCAAAGCCACAAAACAATTTGCAAACCGAGATGTGAAGGCATCGGCCATGAAATCATGTGAAGGTTCTTGATCGTCGACTTCACGAACGGTAAACATTTCTGTTCATGGCTGACGGAGAAATTTCATGTGTGACATATTCAAAATCACGAGGGGTCTGGACAGAGTAGATGGGGGAAAATTGTCCCCTATCACGAGAGGATCGAGGAGAGGGAAATATTTAAAATCATTGACAAAAGAAGCAAAAGCGATGGGAGGAAAAAGTTTTTCATGCCGCGTGTAGTGAAGGTCTGGAATGCACTGCTTGCGAGAGTGGAGGAATGTTCAATTGAAGCATTCCAGAGGGGAGCAGTCTATTATCTGGAAAGGAAGAATGCTGGGCCATGGAGAGAAGGTGGGAGTGTGGCATTAAGGGTCTTGATCGTTCAGAGAGCTGCCACAGACACGATGGGCTGAATTAACATCCAAGGCTGACTTTGCAAGATTATCCATTTAAAGTATTTTCTCTTGATCCATTTTGTTGAAATGTGTGGATCGGTACGGTAAGGGTTCATTCAGATTTAATTGCAAGGTTTCAGCTCATTAATTTTATTTTAGGGATGTTCCTCGCTGCATCCCATCTATAATTAAATGAGCTTGAGCACCCTGGGACCAGAGACTTTGTAGGTTTTTATTAGAATTCTGCTTCAATCATTGACAACGAGGGGCCTCAAAATGGGATCAGGATGTACTTAAAATGAAATCCTGGAAGATTAAATCAGGCAATAGTGGCGAAACCCATACGATTGTTTCCTCTGTCAAAGATGGAATAATACGCTCCAATGAAGACATCTCCCAGAATCCAGAGCCCTCCGCCAGAGCCTGGAAGATACATGCCTTCAAATCCACTCATACAGCCACCTTGATACTGTAAAAAATGCAAAGAGTGAGAGTTAGTTCCCCAGAACGACTTCATTGCAAATACTGGTTATTTTGTCAGTATCATCAAAAAAATGAAACTAGCTTCCATATTTTATTCTATTGGGATCACATTATATTATCTCAAATTAATGAACTAAAAACAATTTCCCCTGCTCTTGATTTTTGTTTTGTCAACTGCAGCCATCTCCACCAGTCAATTATCACCCAGTGACTTTCCAGGTTAAAGGAGAAACTAAAGTTTCTCATTTGAAAGCACAGATGAGCGCTCACACAATTAACTTGTCACGGGGCAGCACGGTAGCATAGTGGATAGCACAATTGCTTCACAGCTCCAGGGTCCCAGGTTCGGTTCCAGCTTGAGTCACTGTCTGTGTGGAGTCTGCACATCCTCCCCGTGTGTGCGTGGGTTTCCTCCGGGTGCTCCGGTTTCCTCCCACAGTCCAAAGATGTGCAGGTTAGGTGGATTGGCCATGATAAATTGCCCTTAGTGTCCAAAATTGCCCTTGGTGTTGGGTGGGGTTACTGGGTTATGGGGATAGGGTGGAGGTGTTGACCTTGGGTAGGGTGCTCTTTCCAAGAGCCGGTGCAGACTCGATGGGCCGAATGGCCTCCTTCTGCACTGTAAATTCTATGATAATCTATGTACAATGGCCGAGAAAATAAATTTGTGTCAGAGAGATTAGAAAAAGAACGTTAATTGGCAATGTTCCGCAAACAAAAGTGAAGATTTGATGAATTTTGTTTGATCACTGATGATTCGAGGCTGGATGCTTGGGAAACATGTAGGGTGAGATTTTCCGACCATTCCACCAGCAGGAACCTCCGGTACCACTGATGATGACCCTGCAACACGGGTTCCCCATCAGCGCAGGGTGTGAACAATGGGAAACCCCATTGACAGCACTGGGACAGTAGGTGGCCCACTGCCGTCAATAGCGGCCCACCTCCACCATCACAGGGGGTGGGTGGGAATCACACCCATTGTGCCTCACACAGGAATAAATACTCAAATGAATTTGGCTGAAGTTTCTCTCCAATGGAACCAACACAAATTTAAATAATTTGGTCCATCGATCTCTTAATCTGTCCACCACTGTTCTGCACTACACACTTCTGGGTGCAGTTGTGACAACATAATTTGACACTATCAGGGACAAAGGCAGTCCATGTGATCAAAAACCCATCCACACCCTTAGGCCGCATTTCCTCCACAAATGATGAACCACGGCAGCAGCGTGCACCGTCGGCAAGATTCACCACAGCAACGTGCCAGGTCTTACCCAACCACACGCTTCGAGCCTGAAATCTATGTCATCGAGAAGGATGAGAGCAGGGAGTGTCGCGAGCACGATCACCTCCAGCTTCCCCTCCAAGTCACATGCTATCATGGCTTGGACACATATTCCCATTCCTTCATTGTTGCTGGGTCAAAATCGTGGAACTCCTTTCCCAGCCGCACTTTGGGAATACCTTCACAACAGGTGCGGCAGTGGTTTATGGAAATATCTCACCACTGCCTTCGCAAGACCAACTGAGGAAGGGCAATCAATGCCTTGACAGTGACACTCATATCCAAAGAGTTCATGCAAAAATTCCCTGCCTTGCATTATCAATTGATATGAAAATGTATTTCTTCGCTAACAATAGTATATTTAGTTAATCCTACCATTTTGTACATCTTCATTGATTTTCTCCTTAATTTCTCCTGAAATCAACTGACTATCAATTTTACTGGATGCTGAAGTCAGAGAACATAGCCAAATCGTTCAAAGTCAGCTTCATCAAATTCAATCAAAACGTACCTGGATTGCGTATTGGGATGGAGTAAGGGGATAGTCGATTCCATTGATCGTGAAGACTACGTTAGGCATACTGCCCAAACTGTTGCAGTTGATGGTGTACTGTAAAAGAGGTGAAGTATTGAACAATGATCGTAAGCAGAGTGTTCTCAGAAATACTGCAAGAAATACTTGTGTAGCTAGTAAAATCGATGATGGAATACCACCCACTGTCACCGTACAGAAACCGAGTGTGCCACTGTGATAACCCTCACCAGGACGACTGTGTAAGTGGCTGATTGATGTCCCCCTGGGCTTCGTACAATGCGAGTTCCCATGGTGAGCGGGCGGAGGCCGGCCCAGGTGGGGCTTGTCAGCAGGACCTTTAAATGGAGCTCCCAGACCCAGAGAGGCGGGTCCCGATAGTCCTGGACTGCGACATTTGTTTTGTGAGCCGCAGGAGCTGCTTTATTTTCAGTTTCAAATAACCCAGTTCAGCATTTCACTCCACGCCTCCTGGGATTATTACAGCCACCAATTTTCATTTTGGTCTTTCTTTAAGATTCCAATGTTAATTGTATCAGGATTATTTAATTATATTCAGTAGCTGAGCATTAACTCAGGAGTCACTTGTGCTGCTGCATATCGGAGGCTGAAGCGGAGCTTCTTGGGTTTTGAGGTGTATGTTTAGAGTGTTTAGTTCTGTTAATGAACACGGGTCAGGGAGAAGGACAGTTCTACCCTTTACCGCCTGGCATTCTGGGAGAGGACTGGCAGGATACCACCCATGCCACTGGGTGGGATTCACATCCACCAGTCAGCAGCTTGGTTTCTCCAGGTATCCGGAGGTTGATGAAGTTGGGTTGACTGGACATTTAGGAGAGATGAAGCATTCCGAATGACTTCCTATCTTCCTATGTCAGCCATTTTGGGAGCGATTCAGCGGACTTGAGTTGAAGTCCGCTGAACGGCGCATTTAGTGGGGTGTTTCTCTTCGCCTGCAGCGCGGAGAATCACCCAGCTGTTCAATGGCATCCTGCCATTTTGTTTGTCCTCGGGGACATTCTGTCCGCTGGCACCCCATTCATAGGGGTTTCCTGAGCAGGAAATTGTCCAGGCAGATTGGGGCGCCGTTGTGTCTGATTGCCCTCATCTTCCCCCCCTTTCAGGCCCCAAGCCTCCCCATTTTTGACCCCATTACCTTCCCCGACATTGAAGAAGCTCACGGGAACCCCCTCACCCCCTCCCTACCTGGATGCCCCCCCCCCCCCCCTCCCCCCGAGGTCCGATTCCTGACACTGCCGACCTGGTACCTGGGAACCTTGGGACTCGCAGCCTGGCACTGCCAACCATGGTGGCACCGCCAGGGTGCCCAGGTGGCACTGCTGACTTACATTGTAAACTCCGTGAACCTTTGGGCTGGTAGTTAAATTTTTTCATTGCAATGGGTGTCGAACTGAAACTGTTTTGGTCCTTGTGGTTATCTGTGATAGTTGGATACAGGGCAACACTGTACATCTTTGAATGGCACCAAATGCTGTGCCAGTGTGGCAGACATCAAATGCCCTCTGTGGCCCCTTGGAGTGAGATTGCCAATTGTTGGTAAATTAGGAGTAAGGTTTCTGCTGAGACGCCATGCCGTGAAGGAATTTGATCAAGACTGCCCAAACTCCTTTCACATCGGGTCCTTACAGCAAAGGCTTGAATTTCTTTTATCCCTTTATTGTAGGCTAGGTTCAAACTTAAATGTGAAATGTGCAAGACAGGAGACAAATGCATCTCATTACCCATTCTCCCCCCATTCTACATTATTGTGCTTCTAAAGAGTGGTCTGTGATGCAAAGTAATAACGGAAGGGAAGTTACAATGTCTACTACTGATTGATGCATTTAGATTTAGTAGTTGAGGCTCCTTCATTAAAAGGAATAAAGGGTTATGGTGTTCGGGCCGGAAAGTGGATCTGCGTCCACAAAAGATCAGCCATGATCTCATTGAATGGTGGAGCAGGCTCGAGGGGCCAGATGGCCGACTCCTGCTCCTAGTTCTTATGTTCTTATGTAAAAGCTGTTTATAAAAAATCTGAACTCTGAAATAAATAAAGCATCAACTTCTAAATGTGACAAAATGAGAAGGGCACCATTTAAAAACCTGTGATGTTCCATAGAAGCTTACCCCGCCATAGTAACCTTCAGTGGCGCCGATGGCTTGCTGGATAGAGCTGATATCCCCACTGGGGCCAGTGAGCAGAGAAGTCCCTGTGTCAACGATGGCCTGACAGCCTCCATTACAGGCCACAGCCTGTCCATTGATTGTGATGCTGAAAGAGGGAAAGCAGTAATACTTAACTGAACCCATTCTCTCCCGAAATCTCTCAGCCTCTCTCCATCTCTCTCCTCCTTTACCCTGCTCATTGAAATCCACCTTTCTGACCAATCATTTGCTTACCTGTCCCACCTCCTTATAATAATATCAGAACATAAAATATGAGCAGGAGGAGGCAGTGCTACCGTTTGAACCTGATCACCCATTCAATAAAATTACAGCAAACCGTTAACCTCAATTCCAGCTTTCCGTACTATCCCCATAACCATCATTTTCTGATCAGGCAACAATCTTATTGTGGCACAATCAATTACTCACGAGTCGAGAAGTGATGAAGTCAATCGAGGCTTTATTAAGCAAGACTTGTTCCCCAGCAGCTCAGTTACAGAAAGCGGCTGCTGGGAGAACCCGGGCTCTTATACTCCGCCTTACTGGGTGAAGCCAGCAGGCGGCAGATCCAATCAGGACCCAGTGTCTGTCTACAAACAGCCTCTTGGGATCACAGGTACCGTACTACCCCTAATACATACCACCACACTTATCAAGCTATGTCTTGGATATACTCAGTGACTGAGCGTGTGCAACGTTGGGTTAACGCCAAAGATTCTCAGCTCTTTGAGTGAAAACATTCCTCTTCCAGTCCAAAACAGCTGACCACTTACTCTGAGACTTTAACGCCTAGTTCTATACTTTCCAGTCAAGGGAAATATCTACCCTGCCTAATTTTATGTACCCCGCCGACAATGGACGGCGAATCAAACAGATTCGATAATCGGCACACTCGCCAAGTACTCTGAGGGAGTGCTCTTGTGCAAACTTTTGCAATAAGTTTACCCTCGGATGTATCGACCCTTTGCTTTCTGGATTGAAACAACGGTCCATTCGTGGTCTGGAAGGTATCCTTTTGTTGGCTCGTTTCATGGGCGACATTCTCCGACCCCCCCACCGGGTCGGAGAATCGCCGGGGTCTGCCGTGAATCCCGCCCCCACCGGTTGCCGAATTCTCCACCACCGGATATTCGGCGGGGGCGGGAATCGCACCGCGCCGGTTGGCGGCCCCCCCCCCCCGCGCGATTCTCCGGCCCGGATGGGCCGAAGTCCCGCCACTAAAATGCCTGTCCCGCCGGCGTAAATTAAACCACCTACCTTACCGGCGGGACAAGGCGGCGCGGGGGGCTCCGGTGTCCTGGGGGGGGGGGCGCGGGGCGATCTGGCCCCGGGGGGTGCCCCCACGGTGGCCTGGCCCGCGATCGGGGTCCACCGATCCGCGGGAGGGCCTGTGCCGTGGGGGCACTCTTTCCCTTCCGCCTTCGCCACGGTCTCCACCATGGCGGAGGTGGAAGAGACTCCCTCCACTGCGCATGCGCGGGAATGCCATCAGTGGCCGCTGACGCTCCCGCGCATGTGCTGCCCGGAGATGTCATTTCCGCACCAGCTGGCGGGCAGAAATCCGTCCGGCATGGGCCTAGCCCCTTAAAGTTGGGGCTCAGCCCCCAAAGATGCCTTTGGGGCGGCGCGATGCCCGACTGATTTGCGCCATTTTGGGCGCCAGTCGGCGGACATCGCGCCGGTACCGGAGAATTTCGCCCCATGTCTTTCTCGTTAACTGTTGAAAGCTGTTCCACTGAACTCAACTGTCTCTCGAATATTCCCACATCAAACGCGTGGTTTGCAATGTTCAGTGCAATGTGAATGTGGCCGAATGCATGGCAGTTGTAAAATGGTCATTCACCTGTCCACGCTGATTTGCCAGTAATCTTGTCGACTGACAGGCACCCAGTTGATTTCACCTGTGTAGTGGTATGGATCAATTCCACCAAAAACAACTTCACTTCCGGACTCACCACTCTCTCTGTAAAACAATTGAACTGGAATGTTAATTTCAGCAGTGACCTGTCTGATATTGAATGAATAAAACAGAAGTTCAGAAATTCCTGAGCAGCGATGTTTCATTTCGAGCTTGTACAATGTGGCATCATTAACCATTGGAAATCAGACCAATGTCAGTATTTTGCTCAATGAAAAAAACCCACACTTGGTCCTCTCTGTGTTGGTTGGAATTAAGTATTGTTCTTTCCAAAATCCCTGAAAGATATTTTTATCCAATTTCCCATGGATCAGTAACTCAATTCATAAAATCTAAAGGAGTTGAATTTCTCCACTGGGATCCAGTTGGATGTACTTAGAACCTTGCCAGGAGATGAAAAGGCTGGCTGATAGGAAAACAGTTCATTAGATTGACTGGAACAATGCAAGGAGGTTGGCATGGTGGTTATCACTGCTGCCTCACAGTACCAGGGTCCCGGGTCCAATTATGACCTTGGGTGACTGTGTGGAGCTTGCACATTCTTCCCTTATCTGAGTGGGTTTCCCCCGGGTGCTCCGGTTTCCTCCCACAGTCCAATGATGTGCAGGTTAGGTGGATTAGCCGTGCTAAAATGCATTGTAGTGGCCAAAAGGTTAGGTGGGGTTTCGCGGATAGGGTGGGGGACTGGCTCTGGGTAGGAAGCTCTTTCAGACGATTGGTGCAAACTTGATGGGCCAAGTGGCCTCATCTGCACCATGGAGATTCCATGAAAGAAGGGCAAGGAAAGACAATTGCATATCTATTTTCTATGTATTCTCCGCTTTGAAGAAAGAAGGTTCTGTGGTAACTTTAAGAAAATCCCCCATTTTATGCTCCAACATGTGGACGGCTGAATTAGGAGCAGGAACAGGCCACTTGGCCCCTCGAGTCTATTCCACCATTCAGGAAAATTATGGCTGATTTGATTGTAGCCCCACTCCCTTGTCACTGAGATGGAAGTGCAAAAAATGTCAGAACACCTACCTGGTCAGGTAAAAAGCAAACAGGTCCTGTTCCACCAGATTCTGAGACATCATGTTATCAAAGAAAGGTGTGATGCCGGATGCTGCGAGATCTGGATAGGCCAACCCGAGAATCCCATCCATTTGATAAGCGGAAAATGCGTTCCCAGGTTCAGTTTCAGTTAACCCAAATTCCTGCTGTGTGACAGCTGCGTAGGCGACCTAGAAGAAAGAGGATGGCTAACTTGTTCTGAGGAATTATTAAACTGAGGATCATCACAAAACAATATTGGGCTGGATTCTGCGTCAGCTGATGCCGGAGTCGGGAAACACGATTGGGCGGAGACCCGGTTCTGACGCGGAAATCGTGGCGGGTGCCGGTTTCAGGCCAAATCGCAATTCTCCCGCAACAGCCTCCCCGAACAAGCGCCGGAATGTGGCGACTAGGGGCTTTTCACAGTAACTTCATTGAAGCACACTTGTGACAATAAGCGATTTTCATTTTCATTTTCATTTCCGTTGCCTCGACAGCAGAGTCAATTTGTTCCACTCCGCACATGCAGTAAACACCGTTGACATATCATTAGCGGGCGTGACCCGCTATTCTCCGGGTCCTCCGCAATCCTCCGCCTCCAGCGGGGGGAATTCCCGACGGCGAGGATCACTTGTGCTTTTAAAAGTTGTGAAACCGGCGCCGTGGCTTCTCCGGGAGAGCGAGGGGCTACGGAAAGTGTCCAACATCGCCATAGTTTGCTGATAGTTGTGCCGCTTGCCGGGGGGGCTTTTGCCAGGGCCAGGGGGGTATAGTGCGGGGCGGCCAGGAGGTGGGTCATGGGGTGGGAGTGGATGGGCACGGAACACCATTGCCGCAGCCTGCAAGGCAGTTTTGCAGCTGCACATGCTACTCACTGGCCACTGTGAACATAGGGCCACGGGTCGCATGGGTGTCTCCCCAGGCCAACCCCTCTGTGCCCTCTAGCCCTAGCTGACCCACCAACGGGATGGGTGCACTCCAGCCCAACCAGTGCCACCTTGTTGACTGTGTGGGGAGTGTAATGTGTATGTGCGGCTGCAGCTTGCAGCCTCCCGAATGTCAATCCCGGGCCCGGCGAATCCCGCACCGTTTCTCATTGGAATCGATTGTGTTCCACGTGGCGCCGGCGCTAGCCCCTCCACAGTCGCTGAATCGGTCCAGGTTCCCCGCCAGTTTTGCTGTCATGGAAGTCCTATCCCGGCGTCAACACTTAGACCCAGGAACGGAGAATTCCTCCCATTGTTGTCCGGGTCAGACATGACTTCAATTTAATGAGTACAACAATTATGAAACTGTTGGTGTTCCTTAGGCTGATACATTACAAAGCAACAAAATACAATTCTGACTTTTATTGATGCAGGGATGGAATATCAACACTCGTGTCTCTCACAGGAACCGTATCATTGCCTGTGTAACAAACAGTGCATGTGTACCCTACATGGGATCCAGGGTGGGCATGACATGCCAACTAGGAGAATCAAGGATCTATCTACCTCTGCCTTAAAAACATTCAAAAACTTTGCTACCTTTTAAGGAAATACTCACAACCCTCAGAGAGAAATATCTTCCACAGCTGGAAATGCCAAGGTGCCCAGGTGGCATCTTGCCTGTGCCGGGAATTGGGCCCGGGTGTGCCCTGCCCTTATGAGACGGGGTGAGGGCAGCTCAAGGAACGCCTACGCGGTAAGTCCGGGGTGATCCGGGAGTCACATTGGGAAGTTGACAGATCGGAGTGGCATTTAAAAATGTCGTCCCGATCTCTTCCTGCACTGACAAGCTCCTCAGTGCAGGAAATTAAGTTAAGTGTAGCCTCGGTGGGGCCTTCCTCGCCGAGGCTCGAAAAAAGGACAGAGCCCCGTTCAATAAGGGGTTGTTCTCTGTGCTACAAGCGCTGGTAAACATCCCGCTAAACACGCACGACACGGGACTCTGTTTCTGTTCTGTTAAATCCCGCACGCCACTCGTTCTATCTTGCTGGACAGAAAATGGCCCATTTATGCTTACTCTCTGTCTTCTGTTAGGTGGCCAACCTTCTATCCATGCCAACATGTTACCATGAGCTCTTATTTTCTGCCAGGAAATGTGACACCCTTTCAAATGCCTTCTGAAAATCAAAGTACAGTACATCTACTATTTCCCCTTTATCCATAGCAATCCAATAAATATGGTTAAACATGACTTCTCTTTCATGAAACCATGTTGACTCTGCCTGATTACTTGAATTTATCAACGTGCCCCAATCGAACATCTTTAATAATAGCATCTGACATTTTCCCAATGACAGATTCTAAGCTAACGGCTTATAATTTCCTGCTTTCTGTCTCTCTTCCTTTTTGAATAAAGGAGTTGCATTGGCTCATTTTTAATCGAATGGGACCTTCCCTCAATCTAATGAATTTTGGAAAATGAAAACCAACACATCAACTCTCCCACTGAGCACTTCTTTTCGGACCCAAGGATGAGACCCATCAGGTCTCGGGCACTTGTCAACCTGCAGTTCCAACAATTTGCCAAGTACCACTTCATTGTTTTTTTTTTGAGTTCCTCCCTCCCTGCCAATTTCTGATTTACCGCTTATTCTGGGATATTACTTGTATTCTGTTTCGTGAAGAGCGGTGCAAAATATATTTTTAATTCATCAGCCGTGTCCTTACTTTCCATCGTTAATTCCTCAAAATCTCTTTCCAAAGGGCCAATGCTCAATTTGTCGACTGTTTTCATTCCAAAATATTTATATAAACTCCTATCCCAAATTTATATTTCCAGCTGGATTTCTCTCGTTCCCTGAATTTTCCCTTCTTATTTAGCTTTTAGTCACTTGAATGTCGAGGATATCAGAATGTTTAGGAGAACGCTGGTAACCGGCAGGCTTATCGGCTGCCAGCGAGGACGGGGAATTTGGCGCACAGACGAAACACCATTCACCGCAGCGGGAATGGGGAATCCCGCCGGTGTGAAGGAGCAGAGAGAATCAAAGTCAACAACTCGAAATCCTCCTGCAACTTATCATGTTCAACTTTGGAGACCACCACCTTCATTACCGTTGTCTAATCTGCAATTTCAGAAATGTTGAAAATGTTGGGTCTCTGATTTTTAGCTCTTCTTTTCCAGGACACATTGCAGCTGAACCCAAATGAATTTTCCATTTTTTGTGGGGTTGCTGGCAAGGCCAGCATTTATTGCCCATCCCTAATTGCCCTTGAGAAGTTGGTTTTGAGCCACCTTCTTGAAGGCCCGCAGTCTGTGTGGTGTAGTTACATGCGCAGCGCAGCTAGGGAAGGAGTTGCAGGATTTATAGCCAGCAACAATGAAAGAACAGTGATCAAGTGAGGGTGGGTGGATCAAGTGGGCCAAGTGAGGATGGTCTGTGACTTGCAGGGGAACCTACAGCTGATTGTGTTCCCATGCACCTGCTTCCCTTTGCCTTCTGGGGGGGGGGGGGAGAGGTTGAGGGTTTAGAAGTTGCTGTTGAAGGAGCCTTGGTCAGTTGCTGAGGTGCATTTTATAGATGGTGCACACTGTTGCCCTTGTTGGGAGGGGAGGGGGGTGTTTAAGATGGTGAATGGGCTGCTGATAAAGCAGGTTACAACTTACTGAATGTTGAAGCTGCACTCATCCCGACAATTGAAGTATATTCCAATATACAACTGAATTTAGCCTTGCAGACAGTGGGCAGACTGTCAAAGAGTCAGGAGTTAAGTTACTAGTTGCAGAATTCCCTGCCTCTGATCTGCTTTTGCAGCGACAGAATTTATTTGGCTGGTTTAATAAGGAAATGTGGATTCCACACCGAGTTGAAATAAGAATAAAGTTTTATTTACACAAATGATATATACACTACCTGGTAGACGCCTACCGGGTGCTTCCTGCTTGGTCAGTGCTTTACTGGCTGACCTTATATACACTGGGTAATTGAGATACCCCACCCCTATCAGGGGAGCTGGTACTCCGCAAGGAGCACGGGGAAGGCGAACATTCCCACTCCGTAGGTCCCGTGCGGGATATTACAGCTGGTTTAATTACATTTCTGGTCATTATGAAGGCCTGGATCTGACAGCGGAAGGTATTAATATTCAGTGAATACATGCCTGAATGGACCATATCTGAATTGTGACAGTGTTTTGTATTAACATTGTTAGTAAAAGTTACAATATACTCACAGTGACTGTGTCATAGCCCAGGACTCCAGTCATGCTGCCATAACCGTACTGAACAGACAGCGGTTGGCCTGTTGCCTGATAAGTTGAAGACTGACGTGGTGCGAATTTGCTGTGGTTTTCTGTAAAAATGGCATTGCGTTTAATGGTTTGTTTATTTTATTCCACTACTGAGTCAAGCGCAGATCCTACCAAAAATATTCTTTCTAATTCTTTGTTTGTAGTTCTATTTGTTTCTGTTGAATTTTACGCTCATTTCCCGTAACAGCCTCCCCGAACAGGCGCCGGAATGCGGCGACTAGGAGCTTTTCACAGTAACTTCATTTGAAGCCTACTTGTGACAATAGGCGATTTTCATTTTTCATTCATTTCATTTCATTTTCATTTGAGTGTGGGATGTTGGTGCTGGCGAATGAACCACTTTACATGTCAGCAACCAGCATTATTCTCGAAAGCAGACAGGGTTAAGTATAGCACAGATTGGATGTCGAGGAAAAGGCCTCTGCTGTAATACACCATTGTACCATTTTTCATTCCCTCACACAATCATCATAGTTACTCTGTGTGAAATTGTCAGTTAATTTCATACTTGGGCAGTGTTGTCCTGTGCGTTCATGATTACTAAGAAACAATTCGGATTACTCAAGTTAATTTCATGTAGGACACCTTTGTCCCATCAATGTGAAATTGCATAATGTCTGTCACAACCGCAGGACATGCCGATGTGCTTTACACCCAATGAGGTGTAGCGTGTTGTAGTGCAACACAGCAGCTACCTTGTACACAGACACGCTCCCACCAAAGACAAAGTGATAATGATCTGATAATCTGTTTTGGTGGTGTTTGTTAAGGGTTAAATATCGACCAACACACTGGATCGTAGGTGTCTTGCTGCTCCCACCAGGAGATCTATTGTTGCGGTATGCCACTATCACGTGTCTATCACTTTACTCGCTCATCCACCGCAGATCATCTGCAATTGCTCCGAGCTGCCTGTCATCCAACTGCACCTATGTTGACCCCTCTTTCTGCTGTCCTCTGCTCTGTCATCTAGCAGAGATCACTGTAGCTCCCAGCTCTGGTCAAATAGCCAAAATACTGACATTTTCTTTTCTGGATGTCACTTTTTAGATTTACTTTTCCTCTTGCAATTGACGGGACCGGAAGACACTGCGGGTGGGATGGGCTGGAAAACCCTGCTCATTGAATCAATTCGCTGAATTTTCAGATGACCGGGACCCACTAAATATTTCTGAATCAGTAGCCAAATCGCTCATATTGGGAGAAAATGCTAAACTTGGGAAGATGTTTATGAATACGTACCACATGACGGGCTGGAGCAGTAAACTGATGTGACCCAGAGGTTGGATGAGCCAGTGTCAAAGATCACAGTAAAGCTCTGTGGTGGGGTTCCAATGCTGATTGCTCCATAATAAGACATCTGTAGGGACAGTTTGATGGATGAAACAACATAAGTTAGAGCTTAGTGAAAGTTGCACAGTTGCATTTCAGTACTTGTGGGCACAACGGGACATTTTCCTCTTCCTATGCTTAAGTCTATTGGACTGTCTAGGTGAAGTTCATGGGAACAAATTAGGTTGGAAGGACCAGTACGCGCCGAGACTGGAATCTGCCTGATTTTGCTCTGTATGCTGAACCTGACAATCCCCATCACAGGAACAAACATCGTGCAATGAAGAACGGAGGGGGGATTTTGTCCTGTGTTTGAGCCCAGCATTATTTTCCACGATAGACCAATGATACCTATTGCTTTGGCCCCATTGCCAAATTCAAGCTGTTGCTGTCTTTGCGCAACTGCAAGCCCATCATAAGACCATAAGACATAGGAGCAGAATTAGGCCACTCAACCCATCGAGTCTGCTCTGCCATTCAATCACAGCTGATATTTTCTCATCCCCATTCTCCTGCCTTCTCCCCATAACGCCTGATCCCCTTATTAATCAAGAACCTATCTATCTCTGTCTTAAAGACACTCAGTGATTTGGCCTCCACAGCCTTCTGCAGCAAAGAGTTCCACAGATTCACCAGCCTCTGGCTGAAAAAATTCCTCCTCATCTCTGTTTTAAAGGATCGTCCCTTTAGTCGGAGATTGTGCCCTCTGGTTCTAGTTTTTCCTACAAGTGGAAACATCCTCTCCACCTCCACTCTATCCAGGCCTCGCAGTATCCTGTAAGTTTCAATAAGATCCCCCCATACCCTTCTAAACTCCAATGAGTACAGACCCAGAGTCCTCAACCGTTCCTCATAGGACAAGTTCTTCATTCCGGGGATCATTCTTGTGAACCTCCTCTGGACCCTTTCCGAGGCCAGAACTTTCTTCCTTAGATACGGGGCCCAAAACTGCTCAGAATACTCCAAATAGGGTCTGACCAGAGCCTTATACAGCCTCAGAAGTACATCCCTGGTCTTGTATTCTAGCCCTCTTGACATCAGGCGTTGGGTTTGACAAAGCACTGTCTTTGATTCGTGCTGGCAAATCTGACTCCAATCTCCACCTTCTCACCTGTCAGGATAAACCAGGTGGTGTACTACTTTGAGTTATGCTCAACTTTGACCTGATTTTGTTATCCTAAATGCGGCTGGCCAAGACTGTTCATGGTACCCACTTCACCTCACCTCTGCCCCCATAGGTACAAAATCGCTAATCAATGTCTTCATCGTCTTAAGTATCGATTTTTCAACTGCCTCTCCAATGTTCATGAACTTTAGTTGGTTCAATGCTTTGTCGCTGATCTTTGGATCTCACGTTCCTGAATTCCCACACCTCTGCCGTGCCTGCCAGCTGTCAGCTTCCACACTCTCATCTTCACACCGCTTCCATCTCACTTCACTCGTGAGTGATCTTCACGAGTCCGATATCCCAGACCACAATCTCCACTCCTCAGAACAATCAATACTTCGGGAATTAACCGGTGGGTGAGTGATATCTCTCCCCAATTTATGGAGCAGTTAAACTGGAGTGGCTCCATTTCCCACTCTTCCCGCTAATCTGCCACTGGGTTTCAAGGCAGATGAGGCTTCTGTTGGCGTTTGGGAAAGGCTCATTACTAAATGAAAATTGGGGTCTATGGATTGGTCGATCTGCACTGCTTCCTGGCCAGGTAATACGGTTGGGAAGTCAGTAAGCCCACTGAAGTTAAGTTAATAAAAAATAACACTCATTAGTTGGGCTGGAGGGAACAAGCGTACTTTTCTGGACCCCACATGGAGAGTTTGGGCCTCAGCTGCCCCAGGCTGCCCACGATGCCCAGTTGTAGGACATTTACCACATCCTTCTCTCTCAGACTGAACTCGAAAACAGAAAAAAATCTTCTTATCCTGGCAAGTGGGCATTGGGTTTCCCGATCTTCACCCCCGCCCACCTAGCCAACCCATGCCACCTCACCCCCCTACCCCCAGCCAACCCCCCCCCCCCCCTCCAGCCAACCCACACCACCTGTAATATTCTAGATACTGCCAGACTAATACCGAAAATTCACAGAGACTGCTGAGTTAGGTAAAATGCTAACTTTTATTGGAACACATCTAACTGTGGCTGCAGGTTACCACGAGGTTGCACAAGAGAGAGAACAAGATCATGTGATCTTATATCACCTCATATGAGGATGCACACAGTAACTGATTAGCATAAAGCACAGTTAGAATGAACCCGTTATGCCACATCCCCACCCTATAAAGTGAGAGTACCCAATTCTTTTTTTCCCAATTAAGGGACAAATTAGTGTGGTCAATCCACCTAGCCAGCAGATCTTTGGGTTTGTGGGGGTGAAAACCACGCAGACACGGGGAGATTGTGCAAACTCCACACGGACAGTGACCCGGAATTGAACGCAGGTCCTCGGCACCCTGAGGCAGCAGTGCTAATCACTGCGCCACCGTGCCATCCATCCTTTGTGCTCACTCTGTACAGGTCTCTTGCAAACAACCTGGAGGTGGACCTTCTTTCTGTATAAAATGGCAAGCTTTGCACTTATGTTTCGCTACTGAACCCACCATAGTTAGCTGGGGCTATCGATGGATGCCCTTCCTGATACTCTGGATTTCTCACAACTGCTATTCTGTGTTTAAATTTAACATACTCTTATTGAGGCAGCACCTGATCTCCCTGAAGGTTCAATTCACCGATCGATTTTGCTTCCTGACTTCTGCTTGTCTGCTCAGTTGGATTAACCTTTGTTAAGTTTAGACCATCTCTCGCCTGCAAGTGGTCAGACCAGGCCACATCCAACACACCACAAACAACTCTGGCTCTGATTAGGTCATCTTTTAAGTCACTGTAATCACAGTCTCTACACTTCCCTGCGTGTCTTTTTTAAATGCTCCCCCCTTGTTATTGTGTGCGCTCAACAATGGTATTCTCCCTCAGATTGGAGTGGTCAGTCCAAGTGCTCTGACTACTTCCTTGTATGTGGCCTTTTCCTCCTCGATACCCTGCCTGACTTGGATTTGTCCGCACAAGCACCCATCACATATAACAGCGTACTGCCCTGCTTACTGCTCGTCTTTGCAGCGAGGTTTGATGTGGTGCGATATCTGGTGATTCCTCAGCACCAGCTCAACCATGGTTCTGTTGGGCTGAGCCCCATGACCTGATGACGGGTTTCCCATTGGCACGGGGGTGCCCACAGTGGGAAACCCTATTGACTGGCTGCCGGGATGGAGAATCCCGCTGCCAGCGGGGGCACGCCGCATCAGAAAACGGGTGCGGCGGGACGGAGAATCCTCACCCAGAATCTTCGCCAAACTGCTGGGCTATGGAAAACACTAACTTTTATTGCAACACGTCTAACTGTGGCCATCTCTTACCACGAGGTTGCACGAGAGGGGGTATGTCCATGTGATGTTATCTCACTTTCTGTGATGATGTGCACAGTATCTAGTTAGAATTAACCCCTTCTACGAAGCCACCAACCCGCTGTCGCTTACTGCTAGAAATGGCCAAGCATCCGAGCGTCATCCAAATGTGTAGCACTCATTAAAATCCATCTGGCCCTCAATCCATACCTTTGCGCAAGATTGCCAACTATGCCCAACAGTTTACTGCCGAGGATTAACACCAGCCCGAAAGGATCTTCTTTCGATCCTTTTATTCCAGTTCATTGATGGTCTTTGCCCAAAACCTCTTTGTCTCCCTATCCCGCTCCCAAAAAGCAGCACGGAAAAGCTGAGCTCTTCCACTGTGACTTTGGCCCCCTGCTGTTTCTCTCCCTGCCTCAATTATTCGTCAATGTTCTTCTACGTTCTATGTTCTGGGGCTGGTTTAGCACAGGGCTAAATCGCTGGCTTTGAAAGCAGTCCAAGACACGCCAGCAGCACGGTTCAATTCCTGTACCAGCCTCCCCGAACAGGCACCAGAATGTGGCGACTAGGGGCTTTTCACAGTAACTTCATTGAAGCCTACTTGTGACAATAAGCAATTTTCATTTTCATTTCATCTGTACACAGCTGTATAAATGCAAAATAATGTCACTGGCTTGATTATCGACTTCTAGAGATGAATTTATAAATATAGATTAATGGTCACTTGCCACAAACAAAACATATTCTAGCAGATATTAAAAGCTGTTTACCTACTCTCCTTTTTACAACCGTGAATTTTAATTTCAATTATATTAATGCAATATTTCATCCAACATTTTTATTTTTTATCCAATTCGTTTTTTTCCAATTAAGGGGCAATTTAGCGTGGCCAATCCACCTACCCTGCACATCTTTGGGTTGTGGGGGTGAAACCCACGCAAACACGGGGAGAATGTGCAAACTCCACACGGACAGTGACCCAGAGCCGGGATCGAACCTGGGACCCCGGCGTCGTAAGGCAGCAATGCTAACCACTGCACCACCGTGCTGCCCACGCCCTTCCTTTTATATGGAGAATCCCGCTGCAAGCGGGGGCACGCTGCACTGGAAAACGGGTGCGGCGGGGCGGAGAATCCTGCCCAGAATGTTCGCCGAACTGCTGGGCTATGGAAAACACTAACTTTTATTGCAACACGTCTTACTGTGGCCATCTCTTACCACGAGATTGCACGAGAGAGAGCTGGATCATGTAATGTTACCTCATTTTCCATGAAGATGTGCACAGTACCTGATGAGAATTAACCCCATCTACGATGTCACCAACCCGCTGTCGCTTACTGCTATAATTGGCCAAGCATCCGAGCGTCATCCAAATGTGTAGCACTCATTAAAATCCATCTGGCCCTCAATCCATCCCTTTGCGCAGGATTGCCAACTATGCCCAACAGTTTACTGCCGAGGATTAACACCAGCCCGAAAGGATCTTCTTTCGATCCTTTTATTCCAGTTCATTGATGGTCTTTGCCCAAAACCTCTTTGTCTCCCGAACCCGCTCCCAAAAAGCAGCACGGAAAAGCTGAGCTCTTCCACTGTGACTTTGGTCCCCCTGCTGTTTCTCTCCCTATCTCAATTATTCGTCAATGCTCTTCTACATCTGTACACAGCTGTATAAATACAAAATAATGTCACTGCCTTGATTATCGACTTCTAGAGATGAATATATAAATATAGATTAATGGTCACTTGCCACAAACAGAACATCTTCTAGCAGATATTAAAAACTGTTCACCTACTTTTCTTAATTTTCCTTTGGAATTTTTACAATGCTACATAATAATTTTAATTATATTAATGCAGTATTTTATCCATTTTTTTGACACAATTTGTCTTTTTTCCAATTAAGGGGCAATTTTGCGTGGCCAATTCACCTGCGCTGCACATCTTTTTGGGTTGTGGGGGCGAGGCCCATGCAGACACGTATTTTGTCTATCATGACACATAACCTAACTGTGAGCCTGGAGAATTCCTCTGCGCTGACAATTGCCTTCAAGATCGTACAATGTGATGGTGGTACGACACTAATTTCAATATTGGCCGATAGTTTAAAACAATGTTAATTTCCATTGCCTTCAGCAGAATAAAGAATCAGGCGAGCTGTATAATCAGTCGCCGTGCTCTGAAGAACAAGTGTAAAGCTACGGAGGTCGACAGGCATATGTGATCAAATATTCGGGCATTCAAGGGCTTTGCAGCATTAAATGTCTATGGTTCCTTTGATTACATACGAATTAGGAGCTGGACAAGGCCATTCGGCCCCTCGAGCCTGCTCCCCATTCAATGAGATCATGTCTGATCTGATTGTAACCTCAATTCCGGATTCCCGCCGTCCCCCGTTAACATTCCCCCCACTTGTTAGTCAAGGATCTTTCTCCCTCTGCCGCACAATATTCAAAGATTCTGCTTCCATACTCTTTTCAGGAAAAGAGTTTCAAAGACTCACAACCCTGGGAGCGGAAACATTTCTCCTCCTCTCTGTCGCAAATGGGTGGCCCCTCATTTTTAAACAGCGGCCCCTTCGTGCTAGATTCTCCCACGAGAGGAAACATCCTCTCCACACCGTCCCTCTGCAGACCCCGCAGGATCTTATGTCATATGATGTGATCACGTGTAATTTCCTGCATGATCCTGACTCCCACTGGGATTGGTGCAGTTACCCCGAGTTCTCTTCTTCAATTTGGTCTTTTTGTCTCGCCATAAATCTTCAGGATTACTTACGTCCATGGAGTTTGAAAGTGGCTCTGTACCCATGGATTGGGTGTTGAAGAGCCTAGCATATTTGGCATATGGATTGCGTGGGTGATTCTTGAGGAATTCACCAAGAAGTCCGCGTTCTTCAAGAACCTGGCGGGCAGATTTCCCTTTCCTCAAGGGGACCCTGCGAAGATCAACAAGACACATATTAGGAGTGGAATCAACATTCTGAACAGCCCGCACCATCGGCTTTTTCATTCAAACAAAAAATGTAAAGTAGCATTGTAACAATGGTTAGAAATATCAGAGTTACTTGCTTGAAAACAGCACGCGAGCTGGAATGTTTCCACCAAGATCAAAATGTTAAGTTGGGGAGGAATCAGGGCATTGGACTGGGGGAATCTGGGAAGTATGTTGAGGCCTGGAGGGCCTGGGGGTGGTGGGGGGGGGGGGGGGCGCTGCTGGGTGATCACCAGTCATGTGGTGATCAAAATCTGGAGAGGGGTGTCAAGGACTCTTGGTGGGAATTGGAAGAGCAAACTTGCTTGTGGATCATGTGGACAGTTAACAGGCAAGACTCTACCTTCCTGGGCCTCTGCCCCTGGCTCCAGTTCGTGGCAGGACTTGATCTGACCACTCACATCTGATCACCTCTTGCTCATTCAGACTTCAAGTTAAAATGGCCGATTAGGTGGCGATAGTGTGACTGGAGTTCAATCTGCATATTTAAACAGGATTTCACCGATATTTTTCTCTGCAACAGCCTTCGATGGAGATTGTCAGGAGCAGGTAAACAATCAATAAATGAAAGGTAGGTTGATAAAGATATGTTGGATTATTTAAGAGAACATGAGGATAATGGGAAATATTTAATCCGGAAATGATGAAAAGGAAATGGAACCAAAAACCATCAACTACTGGTCCTAGTGTAAAAGCAAAATCCTGCAGATGCTGGAAATCTGAAATAAAATTGCACAAAACATTTGATAGAAAATGCAAGAGAAAGAAACAATACATAAGAATGGAAATTTGGCTGCGTAGGTACAGGTGAAATGAATGGCCCAAATCTTCTGTTCTCCAGATGGTCGGACACAGAACGTATGACCGAGGATGCACTTCGGGACTCTGTGGAATCTTCACACGCTGACCCACCTCAGCTTCAACTTCCAGTGGGCAACTCCCCCTACTTTCTGTGACCCTCCACCAATGTCCCCGGCTCTTGGCGCGAGTTGGAGATTTCGGGCAGTTGCATGGTGCATACCTGCCCTTTCATTCGAACTGCCCATTTGCCTACCTGATCAAGCATTCAGAGAGCTGGATGCAAGCGAGAGTAATCAGCAGCCACTTCATCTTGTCAGGTACCTGTCCAGGTGTCTGTGACATTTGTGAATGCTCTGGCTGTTTTTATACTGTTCTGCATCGACCTCTGTCATTGTTCAAAAGTCAAATAATGTAGATGGCTAAAAACATCACAAGATCATTGTAACTAAGTCCTGATGCAAGGGCACACAGATTGTACGTTATATTTAATAATCATCAGCTGATATTTTGACAATTAGACATTTTAGGTGTCAAGCTTAAAGAGTAAGAACTGATAAAAGGCCACGTGTATATTTGTAAAGCGAGATAACATTGAGTTCTTGTGGTCTGAACTTGTTCCATAAGCTGGTCACATTTAGCTCTTGGAATGTACGCCGATTATAGAAACCTGGAACATGTTTCAAGCATAAGGAACATGGATAGCAGATTGTTCCCGTATTTAGAAAAAGATTAAAAAGAAAAGGAGCTGCATTTTATAGCATCTTTTGTCTCAGCCAATTAATTACATTCAGCCAAAGTCACTGTTGTAATGTCAGAAACATGGGAGCCAATTTGTACACAGCAAGATCCAGCAAGAAATATTACAGAAAATGTTATTCCTGTCTCAGAATTACAAAGTCAATGTGCAGAGTGGATGGCAGGAAACCCGTCCGTTTCCTCTCCCACCATGCCCCTTAGAGTGGAATTTGGACAATTATTTGGACATCTCCCTGCTTGCTCCAGTTCAAATTCTACATGGAATCCACCTCATGGTCCCCACAAAAGAAACATACTTGGTCCAAGTTGACAAGGGCAAGGTCTTGGCCTCTTAGCGGAGAGCAACATCTCAGAAAGATGGGACAACATGCACATTGACACGCATGCTGCAGCCTGGAGCTATGCATGGTGATAGAAATAGACATAGAATTTACAGTGCAGAAAGAGGCCATTCGGCCCATCGAGTCTGCACCAGCCCTTGGAAAGAGCCAAATGATGGTAAAGGATCCAATTTCTTTTCAATACATGGCTGACCAGACATCGCTCACACTTTGCCTTTGCTGTGTGTCAGAAGGATTTAGCAAATTGATAATTGACCTGTTTGGCCACGTTGTGAATGCACCGTCCTCAACCCTCACGCCCCGGAGTGGGAATTGACGCCAGAGCCTCAGACTCGGAGGCAGGGTCACTGCCCTCTGCCCCACACGGTCTCCATTCCTAGTCAGCTATCTGAAGTTATTTCCAACTCTAAAGTTCCCCGAAAAGAGCTGGATTGCTCACGATCAAAATTGTCCTCTCACAAAGTCATTCCACCAATTATTCACCCATGTTCCCGATGCACCTCGATAGACAAGTGATTTGCATTTGAGAGAAATTACCAATTCTCTTTTACATGTCTCCATTCTTATTAATTCTTCATTTTAATTTCACTTTCTAATCACTGGTCTGGGTGAGTTAAAGCAAATGAAGCCCAGGAAGGAAGGATTGATTGTGGAGTTTGCACATTCTCCCCGTGTTTGCGTGGGTTTCACCACCACAGCCCAAAGATGCGCAGGGTAGGTGGATTGGCCATGCTAAGATGCCCCTGAATTGGAAAAAATTAATTGGGTACTCTAAATTTATAAGAAAAAAGCTTAATCGCGCGCACCAGGACTGAAGCAGAGCAAGGAGATAGCCCCAGAGCCAGTCAGCCACTGACATAGAATTTCAGGGAGGCCGCGACTTTCACGACACTGGCAACAGATGCCCTCCCGGTCCCCGTGGTGCCAAGTTGTGAAGAGTGTGGCATATGTGAGCAACTAGATCACTGGACAAGAGGAGGCATTGGCGACATTGTGTCTCGCACATCTGGAGGAAAGACATTAGCATCCTGTACACACTGGGCATTGCAAGGCCCCTATGAACGATGTTTCCGAGGACCTCATCCACAGCCTGTGGATGGGGCCTCTGCTGCCCCCTGCTCCAGAGGGTGAATGCCCTGTTTTTTGGTGCGCCAGGTATTGCCGTCGTCATCTACTTCTCCTCCTCTGCTGACTGCATGCAATAATGGCAGTTACAACAATGCAGCATCCATCTCCCTGATTGGTCTTCTCCCTGCAGCACACATAATAGAAAGGCCTGAGTCAACATGAGGCTCCAAAGGTCTATTTCTTCCCGTGATGACTAACCGGTCACTGGTGGATAAAGGACTTGGTAACAGTGCAGGCAAATAACTGCCCCTGAAATCAGGTTCTGCGCATGGTGTGATTGAACATTATCCTTCCCTCTAGCCTTAAGATAAAGACACTGAACTCTTTACCATTAGATGTTTTGCCAAGTTATGAGATTAATTGTGGAGGGTGGGGTCATGGCTGTCATTTTACATGGATGTTCCTTCCCGCAGAATGATTGTGACCAGCAGATGAGACATGACAAGTCGGCCAATTGATCCTGACTCCCTCTTGCTCTTTATTATAATCCTAGACCATAAGACCATAAGACCATAAGACATAGGAGCAGAATTAGGCCACTCGGCCCATCGAGTCTGCTCCGCCATTCAATCATGGCTGATATTTTTCTCATCCCCATTCTCCTGCCTTCTCCCCATAACCCCTGATCCCCTTATTAATCAAGAACCTATCTATCTCTGCCTTAAAGACACTCAGTGAATTGGCCTCCACAGCCTTCCGCTCCCTCACCGTCTGATTCGCACGACTCATCCCTCAGCTGCCCACCGCTAACAAGGGGGAGCTTCTTTTAGACGTTTCCTCAGCACTCACTCCCAGTCAAGGAATAAGGATGGCAGTGCGGAGACCTGCTCCTCACTTTGGGGATATCGACCTGGCCAGGCTTCTCCATACAGTGGATGTTCACCCGAGGGGGTCCAAGAACCAGCAGCAGGTTCAGCAATGCCACCTGGGAGGCACTGGTAGCTGCAATGAGTGCGGGCAG
This sequence comes from Scyliorhinus torazame, assembly GCF_047496885.1. Taxonomy (NCBI): domain Eukaryota; kingdom Metazoa; phylum Chordata; class Chondrichthyes; order Carcharhiniformes; family Scyliorhinidae; genus Scyliorhinus; species Scyliorhinus torazame. The sequence goes on from NC_092723.1 coordinate 9,519,621, forward strand.
CTTGATCAAGAGATCTGCTGTCCAATGCCAGAAGAAGATGAATAACCTCCAACGAGATGCAAGGGTAAGTTGCCACCTCTCTCCTGGCATCAATCCCACCTGCCACTCCTCAATTTCCCACAGTTACACCCCTCCCCTACCAATCCACTGGCTGACCCCTCCTCAGAACCCCTGGCACCCACCAGCATAACCTCGTCATGTCCAGGTGCGGTGCCCACACATGCCACCTGCCATAAATCCCCAAACCATCAACCCTGCGGCTCAAAATGCCATCTCTTTGTCCCCGCAAGAGAAGGTAGCCCATATTAAGAGGGAAAGGGTAAAGACAGAGTTCGGAGTCCCGGAGATTCAAGTCTTCGCCCCCTATAAGGAACATGTGCTGGAAATCGAGGGGTTGCCCGAGAAGAGGGTAGTGACTGACAGAGAGGCTGGCCTGCGCCAGACATGGTCATGTATCTCATTGCTGTATGTCAGACCTAGCTGTGTGAAAACTAGCCTCTTGGTGTCCCTGAATTATAATGGTGACTAAAGTTTCAAAGTGTGCCGAATTCTGTGATAATTTATGATTGTAAAATATGTGTTTAAATGGAAGTTACCTCTTTGCCTCGCGCAAGTTAACTATTTCTTCAGAAAATCTAACCAGAAATTAGTCTATGACTAAAATAGCAAATCTCAATGTAAATTGGAAAGGCAAGTATTTGTTGGATTTTTGCCTTCAAAAACGGAGAATTTAGCTTTAATTTAGTGATGAAATATGAATACCACTTGAATACTATAATGATTTGCTTAACAAGAATTGTAATTTTCAAATCAAATGCTGTAATTGATTTGAATAGAAAAATATACTTCTGACCATTCATGGTATTCCCAAGCGACATAGAATCACAGAATTTACAGTGTAGAAGGAGGCCATTCGGCCCATCGAGTCTGCACTGGACCTTGGAAAGAGCACCCCACTTAAGCCCATGCCTCCACCCTACCCCGTAACCCAGTAACCTCACCTAACCTTTTTGGACACCAAGGAGCAAGTTTATCATGGCCAATCCACCTAACATGTTGAAACTAACATGCCAGGGGGATGGGAACCTACGCAAGGAGTCAGAGAAAGAGGGAGCAAGGACAAAAGCAAAAGGTAGAAAAGTGAATAAGAAAAGTGATAGGTGGAGAATCCAAGGACAAAATTCAAACAGGGCAGTAGAGAAAAATATTGGGAGCAAGACAAGCATTGTGAAAAAGACAAACGTAAAGGCTCTGTGCCTTAATGCACGGAGCATTTGCAATAAAGTGGATGAACTAATCGCGCAGATAGATATAAATGGGTCTGATATAATTGGGATTACGGAGGCATGGCTGCAGGGTGAACGGGGATGGGAACTGAATGTCCCAGGGTTCTCAGTATTTAGGAAGGACAGGCATAACAGAAAAGGTGGTGGCGTGGCACTGCTGGTTAAAGAGGAAATTAACACAATAGTGAGAAAGGACATTAGCTCTGACAATGTGGAATCTGTATGGATAGAGTTGAGAAATACCCAGGGACAAAAAGCATTAGTGGGTGTCATATATAAACCCCCAAACTGCACTGGTGAGGTTGGGAATGGCATTGAACAAGAAATTAGTAATGCATGTAATGAGGGAATATCGGTGATCATGGGTGATTTTAATCTTCACATAGATTGGGCAAATCAAATTAGCCACAATGCCGTAGAGGAGGAATTCGGGGAGTGTATATGGGATGGTTTTCTTGACCAATATGTGGAGGAACCATCTTAGACTGGGTACTGTGTAATGAGAAGGGAATTATTGCCAATCTGGCTGTATGAGACCTCTTGGGGCTGAGCGACCATAACATGATGGAATTTTTTATCAAGGTGGAGAGTGAAGTAGTTGATTCGGAGACTCGGGTGCTGACTCTTAATAAAGGGAACTATGAGGATATGAGGTGTGAGTTGGCCTTGATAGATTGGGGAGAGTTACTTAAAGGGATGACAATGGATAGACAATGGCAAACATTCAAGGAACGCATGGAGGAACTACAACAACTGTTCATTCCTGTCTGACACAAACCAAAGGGGGTAAGAGGGCCAATCCATGGCTTGCAAAGGAAATTAGAAATAGTATCCGATCCAAGGAAGAAGCATACAGATTGGCCAAGAAAAATAAAAGGTCTGAGGATTGGGAGCAGTTTAGAATTCAACAAAGAAGGACGAAGGGATTGATTAAGATGACAGCAGATGCCACAATGACAGGAGATGGATCACTTAACAATTACACTGGGTCAGTAATAACAAGCAGCGGCTACAGTCCAAGAGGAATACACCAATATTCACCACAGCTATATCCACACATTTTTTTCCACACCAGCAGTGCAGCCAATGACAGCTCATGCTGGACAAACCCAGTATTCAGGCATGCAGCAGCCAGTAGTCTATGCAGCATATTCTCAAACAGGCCAGCACTACGGATTGCCCACTAATGGAATCAAGACCGAAGGAGGACTACCACAAGCGCAATCTGTACTACAGACTGGATGCCTTAGTTACAGCCCAGGATTTGCTGCACACCAGCCTGGCCAGACGGCATATTCCTATCAGATGCAAGGTTCTAGTTTCACATCATCACCAAGTATTTATGCGAGCAGCAATTCTGTTTCCAATTCGACAAGCTTCAACAGTTCTCAGCAGGATCACCCTTCCAGCACAGCATGTGGCCAGAACCAGTATGTACAGTCTTATCCAACTTCAACATATGGCACATCCATGACCTCGAATGATACTGTTGATGGTACCTCTTCAATGTCAACACCTTATCAGCTACAAGATGCCATCCGACAGCACCATCACAAACATCGAAAAAGAAAGGAACTCCAAATCAGGCAGCAAAGTGATTTGACCACTTCTTGGTTCCTGTGACACAGGAACGTTGATGGCGTTCATAACCAAGAGAGACATTTGACCATGATGATTGATGGTTTTTGGACTCACAAGAATGATTTGGACTTATTGTTTAATCACTGTTCCCATGACTTGTATATACCTTATCTTATCTACCTGTTCTTTGTTCAATTTTCTCATAGTGTACAGAAAATATGGAACATATAAAAAGGGGGGGATGTGGTGATGTGCATCAATGTAAATGCATGTAGGCTAACTAGACACTAGGGGGAGCACCAGAAACATCATACACACACACTCAACCAGTAGATCAGTTAGATCGGACACGACCAATGGACATTCACGATACACACAGAGGTGACACGACCACAAGAAGGCATTACACCACCCATATATAAAGGACACCACACACATGATTTGCCTCTTTCCAGTGGAGACAGTCAGTGAGTAGAGACACAGGGTTGATTCAATATTACTCCCACCACGTGGATTGCAGCAACTGGTTAGTCAGTCTGGGTAGCTATAGTAGGATTAGCAGTTCTGTCGAACCCAAATAATAGAAGTGTAAATAGTTTAATAAACGTGTTGAAGTTATCTCCACGTCTGAACCTTCCTTTGTCAAGTGCACCACAAGGAAGCCGCTTATGTTACACCTACAACATAACAAATCAACGATGACTGAAGACTGTCTCTATTTCTCCACAGTACTACATAAACTGCAACAATCTGTACAGCATGCCCGATGTGGTCTTCACAATCAATGGAATTGACCTCTCTCTTTTTGCACAAGGCTACACATTGCAGGTACGTTACTGGACAGCCACAGGGAGCCAGAGTACAATTAAAGTTCCCCCCAAAAAAGAATGGAATTTTTTTTTTAGGGATTAACCAACTGTGGGGCTGACGAAAGGAGATGAACCCCAGTATTAATTGCTCTCCTTCTCCTGACAGCAAAGTAGAATGGGCAATCGGCACTGCTCCAGTGGATTTGCTGTCAGTGGTGAAAGTCTTTGGATTATCGGAGATGCGTTGATTAGAGAATCATAGAATCATAGAATTTACAGTGCAGAAGGAGGCCATTCGGCCCATCGAGTCTGCACCGGCTCTTGGAAAGAGCACCCTACCCAAGCCCACATCTCCACCCTATCCCCATAAACCAGTAACCCCAACCAACACTAAGGGCAATTTTGAACACTAAGGGCAATTTATCATGGCCAATCCACCTAACCTGCACATCTTTGGACTGTGGGAGGAAACCGGAGCACCCGGAGGAAACCCACGCAGACACGGGGAGAACGTGCAGAGTCTGCACAGACAGTGACCCAAGCCGGAATCGAACCTGGGACCCTGGAGCTGTGAAGCAATTGTACTATCCACAATGCTACCGTGCTGCCCTTAATATTACACCATTTTTGACAGAGGCAGCAATCGTGTGGGCTTCGCCCGGGCTCTTTAATATCTCTCTTCACGTTCCTACTAAGAGCGCACCCTGAGTCACATTTTTGGGTTGATATGATGGTTCCTTAGTTGTGTGGAAGCACAGCGTAGTATACCTTTGTTTTCATTTGTTTGTGGGGTATGGATGTCCAGCAAGCCAAGCGCAGACGGTAAGGATCAGCCACATTGCCATGGGTCTGGAATCACATGTGAGCCAGACCAGGAAAGGGTGGCAGATTTCCTTATCTAAATGGGGTGGGAGGGGTTAGTGATCCAGATGGGGTTTTGCAACAATGGTTAATAGACCATTGCCTAGATTAGCCTTATTTCCTGACTTTCTGAATTTAAACTCCACCAGCTGGGGTGGGATTTGTCCCATGTCCTGAAAGCATTAACCTGTGCCCCTAGATTGCTAGCCCAGTGATATGGGGTGAAATTCTCCGGAAAGGGCGCGATGTCCACCGACTGGCGCCCAAAACGGCACCAATCAGACCGGCATCGCGCCGCCCCAAAGGTGCGGAATGCTCCGCATCTTTGGGGGCCGAGCCCCAACCTTGAGGGGCTAGGCCGACGCCGGAGGAATTTCCGCCCCGCCAGCTGGCGGAAACGGCCTTTGTTGCCCCGCCAGCTGGCGCGGAAATGACATCTCCGGGCGGCGCATGCGCGGGAGGGTCAGCGGCCGCTGACAGTTTCCCACGCATGCGCAGTGGAGGGAGTCTCTTCCACCTCCGCCATGGTGGAGACCGTGGCGGAGGCGGAAGGGAAAGAGTGCCCCCACGGCACAGGCCCGCCCGCGGATCGGTGGGCCCCGATCGCGGGCCAGGCCACCGTGGGGGCACCCCCCAGAATCAGATCGCCCCGCGCCCCCCCCAGGACCCCGGAGCCCGCCCACGCCGCCTTGTCCCGCCGGTAAGGTAGGTGATTTAATTTACGCCGGTGGGACAGGCAATTTATCGGCGGGACTTCGGCCCATCCGGGCCGGAGAATCGCGGGGGTGGGCCCGCCAACCGACGCGGCGTGATTCCTGCCCCCGCCGAATATCCGGTGCCGGAGACTTCGGCAACCGGCGGGGGCGGTATTCACGGCAGCCCCCCGGCAGGGGGTCGGAGAATGTCGCCCATGATCACCACACCACCCATGAATACACCAAGATATCAACTCTTGAATGACTATAAACAAAGATTGGCTACTCGGCTGTGGTTTGTGCCCAGCACTGCTTGCTCTAAGCTACAGTTCAAAAAACAATGAAAATGAAAATTTGCCTTGTCAGGGCGGACTTTTAAAGGTTAAGAATGCTGGTTCTGGATTGGCAATGAGACTGTTGATATGGTCACAAGTAAGCTTCAAATGAAGTTAATGTGAAAAGCTCCCAGTCGCCACATTCCGGCGCCTGTTCGGGGAGGCTGGTACGGGAATTGAATTGTGCTGCTGGCCTGCCTTGGTCTGCTTTAAAAGCCAGCGATTTAGCCCTGTGCTAAACCAGCCCCTGCACTGAGCGAAAAGATCCCAGAATGGAACTCTGGCTCTAAAGACCACGGGATTCGCCGTCAGCCGGCACCAGAATCGGCAAACACAATTGGGCAGGGAATCGTGGGCGGGGGTTGGAGAATCGGTGCGGCACCGCGCGAATCGTGCCACGCTGCCCCGACGCCGGGTCGCAATTCTCCGCAGAGCGGAGAGTCGGCGCCATCGGCGCTGGCTGGTCGGCGCGGCGCTGGTCGGGGTATGCGCCGACTCTCCGGCCTGGGCCGGCACGGGCTGGCGTGCCGCTTCCCCGGCCCGGTTGGGCCAAGCAGCCGTCACAAAAAATCCGAGTCCCGCTGGCGCCGTTCTGACATCCTCTGAGCCGGCGCGACCTCGGTGTTAAAGATTCGCCTCCGCCAGGAGGAATTATCGACGGAGAGGTTCACTTTTGGTTTTAAATATTGGGAAGCAGATGCAGTTGTTGAGGGAGAGAGCGGAGTTAGTCCATGTTCCCAGAGGCGTGACCATGGGCTGCGAGTCCAGCTGCCATGGCTGGCTGGTGGGGAGGGAGGCATCTGCCAGGGCTGGGGGGTTTAGCAGGGGATGGGCCATCGTGTCAGGGTGGCCCCAGGGGCTGGGGTGTTCAGGCACGGACTGTCATTGCCGCAGCCCGTGACCACCTTGCCTGTCAGCCCACTGTCTGCCCATCATGGCCCGTGGCACCCTCCCTGGTACACTGCCTCTCACACTGCCCCAGCTGGTACACTGCCCCACCTGGTACACTGCCTCTCACACTGCCCCACCTGGTACACTGCCCCACCTGGTACACTGCCTCTCACACTGCCCCAGCTGGTACACTGCCCCACTTGGTACATTGCCCCACCTGGTACACTGCCTCTCACACTGCCCCAGCTGGTACACTGCCCCACCTGGTACACTGCCCCACCTGGTACACTGCCTCTCACACTGCCCCACCTGATACACTGCCCCACCTGGTACATTGCCCCACCTGGTACACTGCCTCTCACACTGCCCCAGCTGGTACACTGCCCCACCTGGTACACTGCCCCACCTGGTACATTGCCCCACACACTACCCCACCAGATTCCTATTCCCTTGGATAACTTTTCCAGATCCAACGGCTACTTTGAAAATGAACCAATTTAACCAGACTTTCTTGATTATGATAGGGGAATTTTATTAATGACTAAATAGGTGAGGAACAATGGTAAAACACAGACATCTACATTCATACGGATTAAATGTAAGAATTGAGTTCAATAGGAAGTAAATACAAATAATAAATTAACCGGAAAGAATCTCGAGTTGTGAGAAGTAGATGTTGACTGCTACAAGTTGATTCCTGTATATTTCCCTTCTGCAAGTGAATAGTTGATCCTTTGATTCAGGTGTCCTTTGGTTTCGTCGAGAGATTTCAATTCATTTTCACAGTTTTGAGCTTTTTTTGCTGACTTGTTCACTTCCACAGTCAGAGAGAGAGTTTTAGATATGCCTACAAAAGATGGTCAATTTCTTTCTGCAGGGGCACTGTTTCTGGTGCTGTATCACGCACCTTCAGTGTGGAAGACCTCCAGCAACACACACAGAAACACACAGGCACACACACACACACACACACACACAGACAGGGTGGCAGGACAGACACAGGCAAACGGTTAGAGTTTGGGGTGGGGGACCTGGGAAGAACTGAAGAGGCTGCCAGGTATGACTGTGCTCAAAGTTGAAAATAATAAATAAAACATAAAACATGCCTCATCCTCCATCTCCGTACACACTCCTCATGCCCCATTCATGCCAACCCCTGCGACCTCACGCCCTTTGAAGGTAGCCCTTTCAAGATCCTCATGCCCCCCATGACAAGGTGTGCCCCCGAAACAAACATTATAGCCCCCATAATAACCTCCATTCAAACCTATGCCCCTCCATCTACCACCTTGGCTATTTATACCTTCCATGCCAATCTAAACTGCTCTACCCACCCTTATGGACTTTTATAACCCAACAATAATTTAGTCCCAACTCGTGTTAACCTATGACCACACACACCATAAGACCATAAGACCATAAGACATAGGAGCGGAAGTAAGGCCATTCGGCCCATCGAGTCCACTGGCTGATTTCAATTCCATTTACCCGCTTTCTCTCCATAGCCCTTAATTCCTCGAGAAATCAAGAATTTATCAACTTCTGTCTTAAAGACACTCAACGTCCCGGCCTCCACCGCCCTCTGCGGCAATGAATTCCACAGACCCACCACTCTCTGGCTGAAGAAATGTCTCCTCATCTCTGTTCTAAAGTGACTCCCTTTTATTCTAAGGTTGTGCCCCCGGGTCCTAGTCTCCCCTGCTAATGGAAACAATTTCCCTACATCCACCCTATCTAAGCCATTCATTATCTTGTAAGTTTCTATTAGATCTCCCCTCAACCTCCTAAACTCCAATGAATATAATCCCAGGATCCTCAGACGTTCATCGTATGTTAAGCCTACCATTCCTGGGATCATCCGTGTGAATCTCCACTGGACCCGCTCCAGTGCCAGTATGTCCTTCCTGAGGTGTGGGGCCCAAAATTGCTCACAGTATTCTAAACGGGGCCTAACTAATGCTTTATAAAGCTTCAGAAGTACATCCCTGCTTTTATATTCCAAGCCTCTTGAGATAAATGACAATATTGCATTTGCTTTCTTAATTACGGACTCAACCTACAAGTTTACCTTTAGAGAATCCTGGACTAGGACTCCCAAGGCCCTTTGCACTTCAGCATTATGAATTTTGTCACCGTTTAGAAAATATTCCATGCCTCTATTCTTTTTTCCAAAGTGCAAGACCTCGCACTTGCCTACGTTGAATTTCATCAGCCATTTCTTGGACCACTCTCCTAAACTGTCTAAATCTTTCTGCAGCCTCCCCACCTCCTCCATACTACCTGCCCCTCCACCTATCTTTGTATCATCGGCAAACTTAGCCAGAATGCCCCCAGTATCATCATCTAGATCGTTAATATATAAAGAGAACAGCTGTGGCCCCAACACTGAACCCTGCGGGACACCACTCGTCACCGGTTGCCATTCCGAAAAAGAACCTTTTATCCCAACTCTCTGCCTTCTGCCTGACAGCCAATCATCAATCCATGTTAGTACCTTGTCTCGAATACCATGGGCCCTTATTTTACTCAGCAGTCTCCCGTGAGGCACCTTATCAAAGGCCTTTTAGAAGTCAAGATAGATAACATCCATTGGCTCTCCTTGGTCTAACCTATTTGTTATCTCTTCAAAGAACTCTAACAGGTTTGTCAGGCACGACCTCCCCTTACTAAATCCATGCTGACTTGTCCTAATCCGACCCTGCACTTCCAAGAATTTAGAAATCTCATCCTTAACAATGGATTCTAGAATCTTGCCAACAAGATTGGCTAATTGGCCTATAATTTTCCATCTTTTTCCTTGTTCCCTTCTTGAACAGGGGGGTTACAACAGTGATTTTCCAATCCTCTGGGACTTTCCCTGACTCCAGTGACTTTTGAAAGATCATAACTAACGCCTCCACTATTTCTTCAGCTATCTCCTTTAGAACTCTTGGATGTAGCCCATCTGGGCCCGGAGATTTATCAATTTTTAGACCTCTTAGTTTCTCTCGCACTTTCTCCTTTGTGATGGCTACCATATTCAACTCTGCCCCCTGACTCTCCTGAATTGTTGGGATGTTACTCATGTAGACTCTGGGGTGGTCCCGGCGGATTGGAAATTAGCAAACGTGACACCACTGTTTAAAAAAGGAGGTAGGCAGAAAGTGGGTAATTATAGGCCAGTGAGCTTAACTTCGGTAGTAGGGAAGATGCTGGAATCTATCATCAAGGAAGAAATAGCGAGGCATCTGGATGGAAATTGTCCCATTGGACAGACGCAGCATGGGTTCATAAAGGGCAGGTCGTGCCTAACTAATTTAGTGGAATTTTTTGAGGACATTAACAGTGCGGTAGATAACGGGGAGCCAATGGATGTGGTATATCTGGATTTCCAGAAAGCCTATGACAAGGTGCCACACAAAAGGTTGTTGCATAAGATAAAGATGCATGGCATTAAGGGGAAAGTAGGAGCATGGATAGAGGATTGGTTAATTAATAGAAAGCAAAGAGTGGGGATTAATGGGTGTTTCTCTGGTTGGCAATCAGTAGCTAGTGGTGTCCCTCAGGGATCAGTGTTGGGCCCACAACTGTTCACAATTTACATAGATGATTTGGAGTTGGGGACCAAGGGCAATGTGTCCAAGTTTGCAGACGACACCAAGATAAGTGGTAAAGCAAAAAGTGCAGAGGATACTGGAAGTCTGCAGAGGGATTTGGACAGGCTAAGTGAATGGGCTAGGGTCTGGCAGATGGAATACAATGTTGACAAATGTGAGGTTATCCATTTTGGTAAGAATAACGGCAAAAGGGATTATTATTTAAATGATAAAAAATTAAAACATGCTGCTGTGCAGAGAGATCTGGGTGTGCTAGTGCATGAGTCGCAGAAAGTTGGTTTTCAGGTGCAACAGGTGATTAAGAAGGCAAATGGAATTTTGTCCTTCATTGCTAGAGGGATAGAGTTTAAGACTAGGGAGCTTATGCTGCAATTGTATAAGGTGTTAGTGAGGCCACACCTGGAGTATTGTGTTCAGTTTTGGTCTCCTTACTTGAGAAAGGACATACTGGCACTGGAGGGTGTGCAGAGGAGATTCACTAGGTTAATCCCAGAGCTGAAGGGGTTGGATTACGAGGAGAGGTTGAGTAGACTGGGACTGTACTCGTTGGAGTTTAGAAGGATGAGGGGGGATCTTATTGAGACATATAAAATTATGAAGGGAATAGATAGGATAGATGCGGGCAGGTTGTTTCCACTGGTCGGGGAAAGCAGAACTAGGGGGCATAGCCTCAAAATAAGGGGAGGTAGATTTAGGACGGAGTGTAGGAGGAACTTCTTCACCCAAAGGGTTGTGAATCTCTGGAATTCCTTGCCCAGTGAAGCAGTTGAGGCTCCTTCTTTAAACGTTTTTAAGAAAAAGATAGATACCTTTCTAAAGAATAAAGGGATTTGGGGATATGGTGTACGGGCCGGAGAGTGGAGCTGAGTCCACAAAGATCAGCCATGATCTCATTGAATGGCGGAGCAGGCTGGAGGGGCCAGATGGCCTACTCCTGTTCCTAGTTCTTATGTTCTTATGTTCTAATCAAGGAGGAATTCCATAAACAGAGGAACGAAATGTGTGAGGATCATGCAAAGGTCATTGCAGAAGCTGTGGCACCCCTGAAGAGTACTTTGGGGCGGATGGAGAGGTGTTTGGAGGTGCAGGGGTCACAGATTGGGGAGATTGAAGGAGTGATCTCGGACCACAGCGATCGTGTGGTGGCTCTGGAGGCGGAGGTGGGGCTCCTAGGAGACCTTTGTAAAACGCTGAGAGCAAAGGTGGAGGAGCAGAAGTTAACCTCGAGAAGGCAGAACCTGCAAATAGTGGGCCTGCCTGAAGGTGTGAGTGCCACGAGGTACGTCTCGAGGATGCTGGCGAGACTGGTGGCAGAAGGGGTGCTAGATAAGGCACCTGAAGTGGACCGAGTGCATAGGTCTCTGAGGTAAAAGCCTAGAGCTGGGGAGCCGCCATGGGCGGTGATCGTGAGACTCCATAAATTTGTGGAGAAAGAGAAAATTTGACGGTGGGCCAGGGAGAAGCGTAGCTGCGACTGGGAGGGAAATAACGTCTGGATTTATCAGGACATCAGAGCCGAGTTGGCAAAACGGCGGGCAGGTTTCAACAAGGCCAAGGCGGTGCTGTACCGGCGGCAGATCAGGTTTGGGGTGCTCTACCCGGCGAAACTATGGGTGACGTTCGGAGGCCGGGGGTATTATTTCGAGACCCCAGAAGCGGCCGAAGACTTCATTAAGCAGCATAAACTGGGGGAGAACTGAGTGGACAATGCTTGGGAATCGGGGTGCTGGCACTATGGAATGTTTGAAGTGGGTGTAGGGATTGGGGGATTTTCACCTTTTTTTGTGGGGGGGGGGTTTCTGTTCAATGTTGAGATTGTAAGGAGTTGTAGGGGTGAAACGTTTATGTGGGGATGGATGTTCCCATCCCCCCTCCTGTTTTGTGGGACTGTTTGTATTTAACATGTTTGTTTGCTTTTGGAGAAGGATACCTGGAGTTCAAGAGAAGTCCTTGTTTGGGTGGGAGAGGGTAAGGCCAGCAGGAGGCCTTCCTCTTGGAGCTGAGGAGTGGGGGGAGAGGGAGGGGGAGGTCATTAGGATGTGCCTTTGGGCAGGGGCTGCCGCGCTGGCAGGTTATGCTGGTGAACGGAACTGAGGTGGTGGGGGAGAAGGCCAAGAGGGGTGGCCGGGGGGAGGGGGGAAAGGGTAAGTGGGGGAGGGGGGAAGAAGGGGAAGGGAAAAAGCGGGGGGGGGGGGGTTTCTGCGACGAGATGACATGGTCAAGGGCGAAGAAAGGGTCCAATTGGGATGGGCTAGGTACAGAGTGGAATTAAAGGGGCAGGAGTTAAGTGGGGAAGATGATTGGATTGGATTTGTTTATTGTCACGTGTACCGAGGTACAGCGAAAAGTATTTTTCTGCGAGCAGCTCAACAGATCATTAAGTACATGGGAAGAAAAGGGAATAAAAGAAAATACATAATAGGGCAACACAACATATACAATGTAACTACATAAGCACTGGCATCGGATGAAGCATACAGGGTGTAGTGTTAATGAGGTCTGTCCATAAGAGGGTCATTTAGGAGTCTAGTGACAGTGGGGAAGAAGCTGTTTTTGAGTCTGTTCGTGCGTGTTCTCAGACTTCTGTATCTCCTGCCCGATGGAAGAAGTTGGAAGAGTGAGTAAGCCGGGTGGGAGGGATCTTTGATTATGCTGCCCGCTTTCCCCAGGCAGCGGGAGGTGTAGATGGAGTCAATGGATGGGAGGCAGGTTCGTGTGATGGACTGGGCTGTGTTCACGACTTTCTGAACGTTCTTGCGGTTTTGGGCCGAGCAGTTGCCGTGCCAGGCTGTGATGCAGCCCGATAGGATGCTTTCTAAGGTGCATCTGTAAAAGTTGGTAAGAGTCGGACGGTAGAGGGGATTGGAGGCGCAAGCCTCCGGTAAGTTTGGTAACGTGGAATGTCCGGGGACTGAATGGGCCGGTTAAAAGGTCGCGGGTGTTCGCGCACCTCAGGAGCTTGAAAGCGGGGGTTGTCTTTTTGCAGGAGACGCACCTCCATGTGAAGGACCAGGTTAGGTTAAAGAAGGGGTGGGTTGGGCAGGTTTTTCACTCGGGGTTTGATTTGAAATCGAAGGGTGTGGCGATTTTAATGTGCAAAAAAATGGGATTCGTGATTGCGAAGGAGGTGAGGGATCCAGGTGGGAGATATGTGATTGTGAGTGGGGTATTGGAAGGGGCACCGGTAGTGTTGGTAAATGTGTATGCCCCAAATTGGGATGATGTGGGTTTTATGAGGGGGTTGCTGGCAGCAATCCTGGATTTGGCCGCGTACCAGTTGATCATGGGAGGGGATTTTAACTGTGTCCTGGAGCCGAGGGTGGAGAGATCGAGCCCCAGGTCGATGGGCAGGGTACGAATGGCAAGGGAGCTGGGGGGGGGTTTATGGAGAGGATGGGTATGGCGATCCATGGCACTTTCAGAACCTAGGGAGAAGGGAGTATTCCTTCTTTTCACACGTCTATAAGGTGTATTCGAGGATTGATTACTTTGTAGTGAGTCGGGAGATTTTGGTTGGGTTGGAGGGGGCAGAGTATGCGGGGATAGTTATCTCGGACCATGCACACCACTGGCTGGATATTTGGTTCAGTACGGGACGAGAGCAGAGGCTGGGGTGGAGGTTTGACTCGGGGTTGTTGGCAGATGGAGGTTTTTGTGATAAGGTGTGGTTGGCGATTAGGGGTTATGTGGAGTTCAATCAGAATGGGGAGGTGTCGGCGGTCATTTATTGGGAAGCACTGAAGGCAGTGGTCCAGGGAAAAATTATCTCATTTATGGTTCGTGCGAATAAGGAAAGGAGGGCGGAACATGACCGTCTAGTGAGCGAGATAGTGGAGGTGGACAGGGAATATTCGAGGGTGCCGCCGTGGAGGGATTGGCGAGGAGGAAAAAGTTGCAGGGGCAATTTGACAGGCTGACAACGGGGAGGGCGGTAGGGCAACTGCGTAGGGTAAGAGGGGTGCAATACGAGTATGGGGAGAAGGCGAGCCGCATGCTGGCGCACCAGCTGCGGAGGCAGGCTGCGTCCAGGAAAATATTGAAGATCTGGACTGGGGCTGGGGATGTGGTGTCAGAGCCAGGGAAGATAAATGAGGCACTTAGAGAGTATTACCAAGGACTTTATGAGGCAGACCCAGGAGGAGAGGAGGGGGACATGGGGTCGTTTCTGGATGAGCTGGAATATCCCCAGGTGGAGGAAGCAAAGAGGCAGGCGTTGGAGGAGCCCCTGGGGCTGAGGGATGTGCTGGATAGTATCAGGGGTATGAAGTCGGGGAAGGCCCCTGGGCCGGATGGGTACTCGGCAGAATTTTATAAGGAATTTGCGGCGGACCTGGCACCACATCTGTTGGGGGCGTTTAATGAAGCGCTGGAGAAGGGGGAGTTGCCGGAGACGATGAAGCAGGCGGTAATCACACCAATCCCAAAAAAGGGAAGGATCCGGTGGAATGTGGGTCGTATAGACCTATGTCACTATTGAACACGGATGTGAAAGTATTGGTTTAGTTGTTGGCGGGGAGGATGGAGGATTGTGTCCTGGGGGTGGTTGCAGAAGATCAAACAGGCTTCGTGAAGGGCAGGCAGCTCGCGAGTAATATAAGACGGCTGTTGAATGTGGTGATGAATCCGTCGAGAGCTCTGGTACAGGAGGTGGTGGTGTCCATGGACACGGAGAAAGCATTTGATCGGGTGGAGTGGCGGTACTTGTTCGAAGTTTTGGGACGGTTTGGGTTTGGGCCGAGATTTGTGGCATGGGTGCGGTTGCTGTATGTGGCACCAAGAGCGAGGGTGAGGACGAATGATATGAGCTCACAAAGCTTTGACTTACACAGGGGTACGAGGCAGGGGTGCCCGCTGTCACCGCTGCTGTTTGCGCTGGCCATAGAGCCATTGGCGATGGCTCTCAGGGGGTCGGCAGAGTGGCAGGGGATAATGAGGGGACAGAGGGAGCATCGGGTGTCGCTCTATGCCAATGACCTCTTGCTGGATGTTTCGGATCCATTGGAGAGTGTGGGATGGATTATGGGCCTGTTGGGGAGGTTTGGAGGGTTCTCGGGATACAAGCTGAATGTAGGGAAAAGCGAGGTATTCCCGGTGAATGAGCTGGCACAGCGGGCTAATTTAGGGGGAATGCCATTTACGGTAGTGAGGGAAGGGTTTAGGTACTTGGGGATTCAGGTAGCGAGGGAATGGACGGGGCTCCATAAGTGGAACTTAACGAAGCTGGTGGAGGAGGCCAGGGAGGATCTTAAGAGGTGGGATACACTGCACTTAACGTTGGCGGGGAGGGTCCAAGTGGTGAAAATGAATATTCTGCCGAGGTTCTTGTTTATCTTTCAGGCTCTCCCGATCTTTAGATCAAAGGCCTTTTTTCAGAAAGTGGACACAATCATCTCTGACTTTGTATGGGCGGGGAAGGTGCCGAGGGTGGGGAGGACCCTGCTACAGAGGCAGCAGGGGGGGTTGGCGTTGCCAAACTTGTTTCATTATTATTGGGCGGCGAATGTGGACAAGGTGCGGTGGTGGTGGGAAGGGGAAGGGGTAGAATGGGTTGGGATGGAGGAGTAATCTTGTAAGGGGCCTAGTTTGAGGGCTAAGGTGACGGCAGCATTGCCAATGGCTCCGAGTAGGTATTCAGGGAGCCCAGTGGTGCAGTCCATGGTGAAGATGTGGAATCAGCTGAGGAGGCATTTTAGGGTGGAAGGGATGTCGGTGCTAACACCGCTGTGCGAGAATCATGGGTTTGAGCCGGGGGGATGGATAGTGTATACAGGAGGTGGAGGGAAGTGGGGCTGGTCAAGGTGAGGGATTTGTATTTGGAGGAAGGGTATGCTAGTCTGGAGGAGCTAAGGGAGAGGGTAGAGCTGCCGAGGGGTAGTGAGTTCAGGTATCTACAGGTTAGGAACTTTGCACGAAAGGTCTGGAAGGGCTACCCTAGGTTGCCGGGATACACCCTGCTGGAGCGACTGCTGCTTCCGGATGTGGAAGGGGAGGGAAGAATTGGGGATATATATAAGTGGCTGGGAGAGCAGGGAGGTGAGCGGGTGGTGAAGATCAACAAGAAATGGGAAGCGGAGTCGGGAATGGAGATCAATTGGGGAGTATGGAGTGAGGCACTGTGAAGGGTAAACGGGACCTCCCCTTGTGCCAGGATGAGCCTGATACAGTTTAAGGTGGTGCACAGGGTGCATATGACACGGGTGAGAATGAGTGGGTTTTTTCAGTGGGTAGCAGATGAGTGTGAGAGGTGTGGGCGGGGGCCAGCGAATCATGCGCACTTGTTTTGGGGTTGTGAAAAATTGGGAAGGTTCTGGGCGGGAGTGTTCGCGGTCTCAGCCAGGATAGTGGAGGAGGGAGTGGACCCGGGCCCTTTGGTGGCGATATTTGGGGTTTTATGGAGAGGAGGAAGGCTGATGTTTTGATCTTCACCTCTCTGATTGCACGGCGACGGATTTTGCTGGAGTGGCGGTCGGCATCGCCCCCCCGGGGGTAGCAGCATGGTTGGGTGACCTGTGGTTAGAGAAGATAAAGTATGAGTTAAGGGGCTCAGCAGGGGAGTTTGAGAAAAGGTGGGGGATGTTTGTGACCGGGTTTGTGGAGCTGTTCATCGCTGGGGGGTGGAGGGGAGGGGGGGGGGGGGGGGGGGGTATGGTCTGGAGAAAAAAAAAAGCACAAATTTTTAACATGCAACCTCTCTACATCGTGTATTTATTGATGACTTCAACACTATGGGAAATGTGTGTGCTTTTAAAATCTTTCTCTGCAGATAACTGCAATGTTTAAAAGGCCACACGAGCTATTTGCTGCAGTTATTTTGTCTGCTGGCTGTGGTGTCTCACACTTGGTAGGGTCCATGTTAGTTGGCGCCTGATTGGCAGCCAGCTGTGATCACCATGGAGCTCTCTGCATGGAAGATGTTTTTTAAAAACCCAGAAAATCCTATAGATGTTCAGGTCCTGCCAAGGAAAGAAAGAGCTAATGTTTCAGGTCAACGACCTCTTCTACCGGAAGTGGAAAAAGCGGGACGGCACGGTGGCACAGTGGTTAGCACTGCTACCTGACAGCTTCAGGGACCCGAGTTCAAGTCCAGCCTCGGGTGACTGTCTGTGTGGAGTTTGCACTTTCTCCCCGTGTGTGCGTGGGTTTCCTCCGGGTGCTCCGGTTTCCACCCACAATCTAAAGATGTGCAGGTTAGGTGGATTGGCCATGATAAATTAGTGTCCAAAAGGTTAGAGGGAGTTACAGGAATAGGGAGCATGGGATTAAATAGAGTAGTCTTTCCAAAGGCCGGTGGTCTTGATGGGCTGAATGGTCTCACCCTGCACTGTACATTCACAGGCAGGGAGAGCAGTATAACAGGAAAAAGGGCGGAATTCTGTGATCCGGAGGCTACGTGCTGACGTTATCGGATATGCCGTCAGGTTTCCCGTGGCCTGAGGATCAGCATTTCTGGCCCCTACAGGGGGCCAGCGCGGCATTGGAGCGACCCTCGCCGCTCCAGCTGCTGATCCCGGCGTCAACAAGGCGCAGCGGGGTCCGCACATGCGCAGTGGCACCGGTGCCAACGCGCGCATGTGCAGTGGCTCCCTTATCCGCTCCGGCCCCGACGCAACATGGCGCAGGGCTACAGGGGCCAGCGCAGAAGAAAGGAGGCCCCCAGCCAGAGAGGCCGGCCCGCCGATCGGTGGGCCCCGATTGCGGGCCAGGCCACAAGGAAGGGCCCCCCGGGGTCGGACCCCCCCCCCCACAGGCCACCCCCGGACCCTTCCACACAGAGGTTCCGCTGGCTGAGAACAGGCCAGAACTGTGCCGGCCGGACTCGGGTTTTTTGCTACGGCCTGGGCCGAGAATTGGAGGGGGGGGGCGCTGCATAGACCAGCCCATGACTGGCGTCGCGTCGACCACGCCGGCACCAATGGCGGCGATTCTCCGCTCTGGGGAGAATCGCATCCCGGCGTCCGGGCAGCGTGGCGTGATTCGCGCCGGTCGCGCCGATTCTCCGGCCCGGACCCGGGCTGAGAGATTCCCACCCATGATCTGCGATGGGATCACATGTGATGTGACAGGAGTGGTTTCGGGGACAGCATGATGGCGCAGTGCTTAGCACTGCTGCCTCACGGCGCCGAGGACCCGGGTTCGATCAGGGCTCTGGGTCACTGTCCGTGTGGAGTCTGCACATTCTCCCCGTGAATGCGTGGGATTCCATAAGACCATAAGACCTAGGAGCGGAAGTAAGGCCATTCGGCCCATTGAGTCCACTCCACCATTCAATCATGGCTGATTTCAACTCCATTTACCCGCTCTCGCTCCATAGCCCTTAATTCCTCGAGAAATCAAGAATTTATCAACTTCTGTCTTAAGGACACTCAACGTCCCGGCCTCCACCGCCCTCTGTGGCAATGAATTCCACAGACCCACCACTCTCTGGCTGAAGAAACTTCTCCTCATCTCTGTTCTAAAGTGACTCCCTTTTATTCTAAGTTTGTGCTCCCGGGTCCTAGTCTCCCCTGCTAATGGAAACAACTTCCCTACGTCCACCCTATCTAAGCCATTCATTATCTTGTAAGTTTCTATTAGATCTCCCCTCAACCTCCTAAACTCCAATGAATATAATCCCAGGATCCTCAGACGTTCATCATATGTTAGGCCTACCATTCCTGGGATCATCTGTGTGAATCTCCGCTGGACCCGCTCCAGTGCCAGTAGGTCCTTCCTGAGGTGTGGGGCCCAAAATTGCTCACAGTATTCTAAATGGGGCCTAACTAATGCTTTATAAAGCTTCAGAAGTACATCCCTTCTTTTATATTCCAAGCCTCTTGAGATGAATGACAACATTTCATTTGCTTGCTTAATTACGGACTCAACCTGCAAGTTTACCTTTAGAGAATCCTGGACTAGGACTCCCAAGTCCCTTTGCACTTCAGCATTATGAATTTTGTCACCGTTTATAAAATAGTCCATGCCTCTATTCTTTTTTCCAAAGTGCAAGACCTCGCACTTGCCCACGTTGAATTTCATCATCCATTTCTTGGATCACTCTCCTAAACTGTCTAAATCTTTCTGCAGCCTCCCCACCTCCTCCATACTACCTGCCCCTCCACCTATCTTTGTATCATCGGCAAACGTAGTCAGAATGCCCCCAGTCCCGTCATCTAGATCGTTAATATATAAAGAGAACAGCTGTGGCCCCAACACTGAACCCTGCGGGACACCACTCGTCACCGGTTGCCATCCCGAAAAAGAAGTTTTTAGCCCAACTCTCTGCCTTCTGCCTGACAGCCAATCATCAATCCATGTTAGTACCTTGCCTCGAATACCATGGGCCCTTATTTTACTCAGCAGTCTCCCGTGAAGCACCTTATCAAAGGCCTTTTGGAAGTCAAGATAGATAACATCCATTGGCTCTCCTTGGTCTAACCTATTTGGTATCTCTTCAAAGAACTCTAACAGGTTTGTCAGGCACGACCTCCCCTTACTAAATCCATGCTGACTTGTCCTAATCCAACCCTGCACTTCCAAGAATTTAGAAATCTCATCCTTAACAATGGATTCTAGAATCTTGCCAACAACTGAGGTTAGGCTAATTGGCCTATAATTTTCCATCTTTTTCCTTGTTCCCTTTTTGAAACATGGGGGCTACAACAGCGATTTTCCAATCCTCTGGGGCGTTCCCTGACTCCAGTGACTTTTGAAATATCATAACTAACGCCTCCACTATTTCTTCAGCTATCTCCTTTAGAACTCTAGGATGTAGCCCATCTGGGCCCGGAGATTTATCAATTTTTAGACCTCTTAGTTTCTCTAGCACTTTCTCCTTTGTGATGGCTACCATATTCAACTCTGCCCCCTGACTCTCCGGAATTGTTGGGATATTACTCATGTCTTCTACTGTGAAGACTGACGCAAAGTACTCATTTAGTTCCTCAGCTATTTCCTTGTCTCCCATCACAAAATTACCAGCGTCACTTTGGAGCGGCCCAATGTCAACTTTTGCCACCCGTTTGTTTTTAATGTATTTAAAGAAACTTTTACTATCATTCCTAATGTTACTGGCTAGCCTACCTTCATATTTGATCCTCTCTTTCCTTATTTCTCTCTTTGTTATCCTCTGTTTGTTTTTGTAGCCTTCCCAATCTTCTGACTTCCCACTACTGTTTGCCACATTATAGGCTTTCTCTTTTGCTTTGATGCATTCCCTAACTTCCTTTGTCAGCCATGGCTGCCTAATCCCCCCTCTGATAACCTTTCTTTTCTTTGGGATGAACCTCTGTACTGTGTCCTCAATTACTCCCAGAAACTCCTGCCATTGCTGTTCTACTGTCTTTCCCACTAGGTTCTGCTCCCAGTCAATTTTTGTCAGTTCCTCCCTCATGCCCCTGTAGTTACCTTTATTTAACTGTAACACCTTTACGTATGATTCTACCTTCTTTCTTTCAAATTGGAGATTGAATTCTACCATATTATGATCACTGCCTCCTAAGTGCTCCCTTACTTTAAGATCTTTAATCAAGTCTGGCTCATTACATAACACTAAGTCCAGAATGGCCTGTTCCCCCGTGGGCTCCATCACAAGCTGTTCCAAAAAGCCCTCCTGTAAACATTCAATGAATTCCCTTTCCTTGGGTCCACTGGCAGCATTATTTACCCAATCCACCTGCATATTGAAGTCCCCCATGATCACTGTGACCTTGCCTTTCTGACATGCACTTTCTATTTCGTGGTGCATTTTGTGCCCCCGGTCCTGACCACTGTTAGGAGGCCTGTACATAACTCCCATTATGGTTTTTTTGCCTTTGTGGTTCCTCAACTCTACCCACACAGACTCCACATCATCTGACCCTATGTCGTTTAGTGCTATTGATTTAATTTCATTCCTAATTAACAAGGCAACCCCGCCCCCTCTGCCCATCTCTCTGTCTTTTCGATAGGTTGTGAATCCTTGGATGTTTAAATGCCAGTCCTGAACCCCCTGCAACCACGTCTCTGTGATGCCTACCACATCATACCTGCCAGTCACAATCTGGGCCACAAGCTCATCTACCTTGTTCCGTACACTGCGCGCATTTAAATATAGCACCTTTAATTCTCTATTGACCGTCCCTTTTTGTTTTCTTAGTGTGGTGGACCTTGGTTTACTGAGCCTTTCCATACACTGTGTCATATTTTGTGGGATGGGGACTATCGTAACCTCTCCTGAGTTTTGTCTTTTCGTGCTTTTTTGTATTCCTAAGCAGCTACGCTTCCCACTGATTACTTCACCTCTTGGTTCCCTGACTTTCCCTTCCCCCCCAATCTTTAGTTTAAAGTCCTATTGACCACCCTATTTACACTTTTCGCCAGAACACTGGTCCCAGCTCGGTTCAGGTGGAGACCATCCCAACGGTATAGGCCCCCCTGTCCCAAAACTGATGCCAGTGTCCCATGAAAAGGAACCCCTCTTTCCCACACCACTCTTTCAGCCACGTGTTAACTTCCCTTATTCTTGCCTCCCTATGCCAATTTGGACGTGGCTCGGGCAGTAATCCGGAGATTATGACCCTTGAGGACCTGTTTTTTAATTTGAATCCTAGCTCTTTATAATCTCTAAACAGGTCCTCTTTCCTAGACTTGCCTATGTTGTTGGTACCGACATGGACCACAACAACTGGATCCTCCCCTCCCTCTCCAGTATCCTTTCAAGCCGGTCAGAGATGTCCCGCATCCTAGCACCGGGCAGGCAACATACCATGCGGGACTCTTTATCCTGCTCACAAAGGACACTATCTATCCCCTTGATAATAGAATCCCCTACAACTACAACGTGCCTATTTACTCCCTCCCCTTGAATGGCCTGCTGAACCATGGTGCCTTGGTCAGCTGACTCATCCTTCCTGCAGCCCTGTTCGCCATCCACACAGGGAGCAAGTGCCTCATACCTGTTGGACAGAGTCAAGGGCTGAGGCTCCTGAGTTCCTGACTGCTGGTTCCCTTTACCTGCCTGACTTGCAGTCACACCCTGCTGTCCCTGGCCACTGGCAGGATTTAAACTACTTACTCTGACAGGTGTGACTGCCTCCTGAAACACAGTGTCCAGGTAAGTCTCCCCCTCCCGGATGTGCCTCAGAGTTTGAAGCTCAGACTCCAGCTCATCAACTGTGGCGCATGCGCGGGAGCGTCAGCGGCCGCTGAAGGTTTCCCGCGCATGCGCAGTGGGGAGAGTCTCTTCCGCCTCCGCCATGGTGGAGGCCGTAGCGGAGGCGGAAGGGAAAGAGTGCCCCCACGGCACAGGCCCGCCCGCGGACCGGTGGGCCCCGATCGCGGGCCAGGCTACCGTGGGGGCACCCCCCGGGGTCAGATCGCCCCGCCCCCCCCCCCAGGACCCCGGAGCCCGCCCACGCCGCCTGGGACCCGCCAACCGCGGTAAATACCAGGTTTGATTTACGCCGGCGGGACAGGCAATTTCTGGGCGGGACTTCGGCCCATCCGGGCCGGAGAATTGAACGGGGGGTCCCGCCAACCGGCGCGGCCCGATTCCCGCCCCCGCCCAATCTCCGGTACCGGAGATTTCGGCGGAGGCTGGGGCGGATTCACGGCGGCCAACGGCCATTCTCCGACCCGGCGGGGGGTCGGAGAATGACGCCCCAGATGTCAGATGGATCTTGCGGGGCGACGGAGGAAAGGAGCCTATACTTGATGAGGTTTAGACGAATGAGAGGTGGGGCGAAATTCTCCGTAATCGGCGCAATGTCCGCCGACCGGCGCCAAAAACGGCGCAAATCAGTCCGGCATCGCACCGCCCCAAAGGTATGGAATCCTCTGCATCTTGAGGGCCGTGCCCTAACCTTGAGGGGCTAGGCCCGCGCCGGACTGATTTCCGCCCTGCCAGCTGGCGGGAAAGGCCTTTGGTGCCCCGCCAGCTGGCGCGGAAATGACATTGCCGGGCGGCGCATGCGCGGGAGCGTTAGCGGCCGCTCATGGCATCCCCGCGCATGTGCAGTGGAGGGGGTCGCTTCCGCGACCATGGAGACCATGGCGAAGGCGGAAGGAAAAGAGTGCCCCCATGGCACAGGCCCACCCGCGGATCGGTGGGCCCCGATCACGGGCCAGGCCACCGTGGGGGCACCCCCTGGGGCCAGATCACCCCGCGCCCCCCCCAGGACCCTGGAGCACGCCCGGCGCGGCGCGGCGCGATTCCCGCCCCCGCCGAATCTCCGGTGCCGGAGAATTCGGCAACCGGCGGGGGCGGGATTCACGCCAGCCCCCGGCGATTCTCCGACCTGGCGGGGGGTCGTAGAATCTTGCCCCAGGAATCCAGGTGAGATGAGTGGATCATCTCACAGGACAATTCAAATGTGAAATGAATTCACGCTCTAACCACACACAGATGTCACAGGATAAAGAACATGAAACAGGAATACTGGGAGTGTGAATTTCATAATTATATTTTATTGAGCAATTTTAAGAACTATTATAAATAAAGAGATTCCAAAGGATAGAAATGGCTGCTGTATGATGTTAGGATCACATTTACATCAAATCTGGTTTCACTGCAGAGGTCATCCACCTTCAGCAGAAATGTGTGTCTGTCTCTGGAGTGAATCATTGCACCAAGAATATATCACAGCTGAAAGTCAGAATCAAATGAGATCTAAGTAAAAGTGTTTCACAATCAGAGAGGGAGTAGAATTAGACCGTATAAACATTCTCATTTACAATCCAGGACCTGTTTGTCGTGTTGGGTGTTTGGAATGAGCGGGAACTGTGGTGTCCCCTGTTTTTATAGTGCGTGTGCTCTCACTGGCGATTGGCTGCGATGTTGTGTGTGTGTTGGTTGGTCCTACTGCATGTCCATCAGTGTGTGTGTGATTGCACCATGATATGCTGATCTGGATATCGTGACACTGTTCTTTCTAAACCTGTTCCTTTAGAAGTCCACCCTGACAAGGCATTTCTTGAGTTCTTACTTCTATTTTCATTGCTTTCCAGCTGTGACTTGGTGCAATGTGCTGCTGAACACAAACCACAGCCAAGTAGCCAATGGTACGCCTTTGTTTATAGCCATTCTGGAGATGGTGACTTGCTCAATTATACTGTCCTGCACTGGGGAACCATGTGACGGCTCCAAATGCAAATCGGGCTGTGCTTTTAACGAGAACAGGAATAAAGAACTTAGACAGCCTGAGCAAAGCCCAAGCGGTTGTTCCCATGGTCAAAAATGGTGTAATATCCCCCAATGAACACATCTCCCAGAATCCAAAGGTTTCCACCACCTCCACTAAATCCACTGTAGCAGCTGCTTTGGCCGTAGTAATTTTCCTGTAAGGAGAAGGAGAACAATTAAATTTTAAAAATATTCCATTGCAGCTTCTGACATGTTGAGTGTATTCTCGCAGCCTATTGCTGTGCAATAGCATACCTGCAATGTATAGACTTGTGGGGAAAGAGGGAAGTCCATTCCATTGATTGTAAAGACCACATCGGGCATGTTGCTCAGGTTGTTACAGTCTATTGTGGACTGCAGGTAAACAGAAAACGTACTTAGTCATTGTGTCAGTATGTGGATTGACAATAAATCATCTTTGAAATGAGAAACTTCCAAAATGTTAAATCTCTTCAGCATAATTTTGTTACAAGTGATTTGATTTGATTTGCTTGACATGTGCCGAACTACAGTGAAAGTATTTTTCTGCGGCCAGGGGAACGTACATAGTAGACAAAAAAAAAAATACTCGACAGAATACATTGACAAATGGTACATCGGCAAACAGTGATTGGTTACAGTGCGGAACAAGGGGCCACACAAAGCAAATACATGAGCAAGAGCAGCATAGGGCATCGTGAATAGTGTTCTTACAGGGAGCAGATCAGTCCGAGGGGGAGTCGTTGAGGAGTCTTGTAGCTGTGGGGAAGAAGCTGTTCCTATGTCTGCATGTGCAGGTCTTCAGACTTCTGGAGCGAAATTCTCCATCCCGCCCCGCCACATTTCTGCCCCGACCCGCCGGCGGGATGCTCTGTTACACCGGCCGGTCAATGGGGTTTCCCATTGTGGGGCAGCCCCACGCCGTCGGGAAACCCCCGGGCGCCGGCAAAACGGAGACACCCGCCGGCGGAGAATGACGCCCATGTACTTTCTGCCTGATGGAAGCGTCTAGAAGAGCGCAATGCCTGGGTGGGAGGAGTCTCTGATAATGCTGTCTGCCTTCCTGAGGCAGCGGGAGGTGTATACAGAATCAATGTGAGGGTGGCAAGCTTGGGTGATGCGTTTGGCTGAGTTCACCACAGTCTGCAGTTTCTCGCGATCTTGGGCCGAGCAGTTGCCATACCTGGCTGTGATGCAACTGGGTAGGATGCTCTCTATCGCACATCTGTAGATGTTTGTGAGACTCGACGCAGACATGCCAAATTTCTTGAGCTTCCGTAGGAAGTAGAGACGTTGTTAGGCTTTCTTGACTGTTGCATCAACGTGAGTGGGCCAGGACAGATTGTTAGTGATGGTGACCCCAGGAACCTAAAGCTATCGATCATCTCCACTCAGAGCCATTGATGCAGACCAGGATAGGAGGAGAGGGTGTCGTGCTACACTTCCTGAAGTCGATGATCAGTTCCTTGGTCTTTCCGACATTTAGAGAGAGGTTCTTTTCGGTACACCATGCAACCAAGTGATCTATCTCCCTCCTGTAGTCTAATTCGTCGTTGTTTGAGATACGACCCGCCACAGTTATATCATCCGCAAATTTATAAATTGAGTTGGGAGTTAAATCTTGCCACACGGTCATGTGTGTATAAGGAGTACAGTCGAGGACTGAGCACACATCCTTGCGGTGCCCCGGTGTTGAGGACTATTGTGGAGGAGGTGCTGTTGCCTATCCTGACAGATTGCGGTCTGTTGGTGAGGAAGCTGAGGATCCAGCTGCACAGGGAGGGGTCAAGTCCAAGATTGCAGAATTTGGTTATTAGTTTTGTCGGGATAATAATGTTGGAGGCGGAACTGTAGTCTATGAGCAGTAGTCTCACGTAGGTGTCCTTGTTGTCGAGATGTTCAAGTGTTGATTGTCGAGCCAGAGGGATAGCAGCTGCTGTGGACCGCTTGCAGTGATAGGCAAACTGCAGTGGATCAATGGTGATTAATTTCCGGATATTCCTGGGGTTGGGTGTCCAAGCTGCAGTGATTTCCGGAATTTAATTGAACACCACTCCGTGTCCTCAGTCATCTTCTGACAATCCTCACCATTATCCGCCAACATTGGTGCCATCCGCGAACTTACTAATCAGACCAGCTACATTTTCCTCCAAATTGTTTATGAATACTACAAACAACAGAGGCCCCAGCACCGATCCCTGTGGAACACCAACAGTCACAACCTTCCATTCAGAAAAACACCCTTCCACTGCTACCCTCTGCCTTTGTGACCGAGCCAGTTCTGTATCCATCTTGCCGCCTCACCTCCGATCCCGTGTGACTTTACCTTTTGTACCAGTCTGCCATGAGGCACCTTGTCAGAGGCTTCACTGAAGTCCATGTGAACAACATCCACCACCCTCCCTTCATCAATCATCTCTTTGTCACCTCCTCAAAAAACCCGATGAAGTTAGTGAGGCATGACCTCCCCTTCACAAAACCATGTGTCTTATCGCTAATAAGTCCATTTGTTTCCTATTCGGTATCAATCCTGTCCCTGAGAATTCTCTCCAATAATTTACCGACTACCGATGTGAGGCTCACCGGCCTATAGTTTCCTGGATTATCCCTGCTACCTTTCTTAAACAGCCGTACCACATTAGCTATTCTCCAGTCCTCGAGGATCTCACCTTGGATTGGATTGGATTTGTTTATTGTCACGTGTACCGAGGTACAGTGAAAAGTATTTTTCTGCGAGCAGCTCAACAGATGATTAAGTACATGAGAAGAAAAGGAAATAAAAGAAAATACATAATAGGGCAACACAAGATATACAATGTAACTACATAAGCACTGGCATCGGATGAAACATACAGGGTGTAGTGTTAATGAGGTCAGTCCATAAGAGGGTCATTTAGGAGTCTGGTAACAGTGGGGAAGAAGCTGTTTTTGAGTCTGTTCGTGCGTGTTCTCAGACTTCTGTATCTCCTGCCCGATGGAAGAAGTTGGAAGAGTAAGTAAGCCGGGTGGGAGGGATCTTTGATTATGCTGCCCGCTTTCCCCAGGCAGGTGTAGCCAATGAGGAATCAAAGATGTCAGTCAAGGCCCCAGAAATTTCCTCCCTTGCTTCCTACAGTATTCTGGGGTAAATCCCATCCGGCCCAGGAGACGTATCTACCTTAAGGTCTTTTAAAATACCCAATACTTCCTCCTTCTTAATGTCAACATGGCCCAGACTATCCACACACCCTACCCAAGGATCATCTTCCACAAAGGCCTTTTCTTTGATGAACACTGATGCAAAGTACTCATTTAGTAGCTCGCCCATTTCCTCTGGCTCAACATACATGTGCCAATTTGCAATGTTTTTACAATCATATCTAGTTGCACCTGTAATAACTTAAATGGTTTGCGACAAGCCGCATGAACAATCACTCATCGGTGCACAGTCAGACCCCCAATGCCAAACCCATTGCGGAAACGCGGGTTTACCGCGCTAGTTGGGCTTCCGCTTGCTCCAATATACTGCTGAATGGTGTTGATGGCTGAGGTGGATCCAGTAAGATAAGTAGTGCCAGTATCAACAATGGCAGCACACCCTTCACTGCAGGCCACAACCTGACCATCGATGGTCACTCTGAGGGAGAAAAATACATGAAGAGTTAGTCAAAGACCTGAAACTGCCTCACGTGTAAGGCAATTGAACAAATGATACAAAGTTAAGTTTCCTCATTAGCTGAGACATTAATTATATTTTCCATCAATGCTGATGTAACTGAGAATTAAAAATTAGTCCAAGTGTTTTCTTCTGTCGTTGCTTTTAGTTCATGGCCAGAATTCTCCATTTGGGAGATGATGGGCGGGATTCTCCGGATGCTGACGGAGATCGGCCGGAGAATCAAAGTTCGCGCCCAAATCGGGGGCGGCACCGCTTTCGCAATGCTCCGTCCCCTCCAAAGCGCCGTACACGAGGAGTACGGTGCATGCCAGAGGCCCTCCCCTGATGCCCCTCCCCCGACCGGCCGCGTTCCCGACGCCGCGGCTCTCTCATGGTATTACTTGTCGTAAACTCGGCGTGGCAGCTGCAGACTCACACCAGCGCCGCCACATTCGGGGTAGAGCCGATCCGCGGGCATGGGGTACTTTGGCAGGGGCTGGGAGTACTGTTGGGGGGTAGTCCAGGGGTTGAGAGCTGACCAAAGGGGGCCCACTATTTGGCAGGCCGGGTCAGTGCATGGCCGACGCCATGTTGCACAGCGGGTCCGTTGCAGGTTGCGCGTATGCGCAGTCATGAACCGGGCAATTCTCCAGCTGTATTGGCAGCTAGGGCCGGGTGCTCTGCGCTGCCTGCATGTTAGCCCCCCCCAGTCAAAAAGAGCATGGTGGCCGTTTTGTGCCCACTTTCCGGTTGTAGGTGTCATGATATTCAAACATACATCATAACACATACATAATGATAGACAGACCAACGGACCAATTAGCACACATAACACTACAGCCAATCACAGACAAGAGCAGACACAGTATAAGACAAGAAACACAACACTTCCTGGGCAGTCCATCTGGAGACAGCACAGGGCCAGTACCTCATAGCAAGACACTCACACCGTCACAACGTGCTGAGTACCAAGTATAATGTATAAATAGTTAAGTGGAATAAAACTGCGTTGTACCAATCGCAACCGTGTTGGTTCGTCTGTACCTCAGAGCACCCAACACTTCAGTAGGAAGCCACGTTCCCGTGCCGGCATCAGGACATAGCCTGAAAATCGGAGTGTCCCGCCCGATGTGTTGCTGCCGGGTCTGAATAGTGTGCAATTTGCACTTCTGTTGGCGACGCTATTCCCTGAACGAGTCAGGACATGCAAACGGGCCAGCACTCTGCCGGCGCGAATTAGGACCAATTCCCGGCCCAGCGGGCATTGGAACCATTGGGTCTGCAGTTAGCGCTAAAGAGCCCGACAGTTGGAGTTGTCTTTAAGTGTTTCACTTACCACACACACAAAACAGCCAGAAAGGTACCTCACAGAAGGCCTGTTCCCCGCAAGAGAGTCTGAGGTGGCCCCACAGTTCCATGCCAGGGAGGAACTGAGGATCACCTTCTTCCCCAGGGTGGGCCGCATTCTGTCCTCCTGAACATCGCCTGGGAGGTGGGGGCGGAGGCAATCAGTGCTGGAAACTTCACCAGGAGGAGACAGCTGGTGATCCTGAGGGGTAGGGTTCACTGGTGAGGCCTCTGCCCTGAGAGGGGCAGAGAACCAGGGAGGGTACCGAAGGCCATGGTGCAGGTGTCCTCTGGGTGGGGTGAGCTCTGCTGACCCCCTGATTCCTCTGCATTGGGGCCACGCTTCTGAGGAGTGCCAACACCTGGTGGGCCCCTGATTTTGCCCGGCCTTGGCAATCCCCTCAATGAAGCAGGTGAGGGGGTCCAGAAGGGCAGCTTGTGTGGGTACCCAGATGAACAGAGGCCTTCAGAGCATTCGAAGGATAGAGGCAGCACTGAGCAGTGTGATCAGTCAGGAGCCTTTACGTAGCACAAAAGGGGAGCATTTAAATCACATCCTGCAGCAATGAAGGCCAGAGCCATACCACCCCCGATCCCGAGGGGGTCACCTGAGTCCACGGACTTGGCACTAAGTCACTCCCCGCTACTGCTCCAGGCCCGGGCCCCCACCGCCCAGCGAGCCTGTCAATCTTTGAGGGTTTTTCAATGTTTTTCTAGCCTCCCGCACCCCCTCCGTAGCCATGTAGTCCAGTCCCCGCTTGTAACTACTTGCACGAACTGACGGCCACGAGAATTCTGCCCAAGAAGGACAGAGCATCGCGGAAGGGTGGGAGTGCCCAAGCCACTAATGATATAGAAATCCATGCAAATGACCATTTTACATGGATCTGCCGGTGCGGGGCACGAACTTCGATATCGCCGCCAGCGAGGGACCAGAGCATGGCGTCGGAATCAACGTCGGGCTCAAACTGTGTTTATGATCACCCACGATTCAGGGCAGCATGATGGCGCAGTGGGCTAGCCCTGCAGCCTCACGGCGCCGAGGTCCCAGGTTCGATCCCGGCTCTGGGTCACTGTCCGTGTGGAGTTTGCACATTCTCCCCGTGTTTGCGTGCGTTTCACCCATCACAACTCAAAAGATGTGCAGGGTAGGTGGATTGGCCACGCTAAATTGCCCCTTAATTGGAAAAAATGAATTGGGTACTCTAAATTTATTTTTAAAAAATGATCACCCACAATTCTCGGATTCCAGCGCCGTGAATCATAGAATCCAGGCCCTGATGTTTCAATATAGTTTGGTAAAATCATTGGGCGAAATTCTCCCCCAACGGCGCGATGTCCGCCGACTGGCGCCAAAAAAGGCGCCAATCAGACGGGCATCGCGCCGGCCCAAAGGTGCGGAATGCTCCGCATCTTTGGGGGCCGAGCCCCAACATTGAAGGGCTAGGCCGGCGCCGGAGGGATTTCCGCCCCGCCAGCTGGCGGAAATGGCGTTTGGTGCCCCGCCAGCTGGCGCGGAAATGCGGCGCATGCGCGGGGGCGTCAGCGGCCGCCGACAGTTTCCCGCGCATGCGCAGTGGGGAGAGTCTCTTCCGCCTCCGCCATGGTGGAGGCCGTGGCGGAGGCGGAAGGGAAACAGTGCCCCCACGGCACAGGCGCGCCTGCGGATCGGTGGGCGCCGATCGCGGGCCAGGCCACCGTGGGGGCACCCCCCGGGGTCAGATCGCCTTGCGCCCCCCCCAGGATCCCGGAGCCCGCCCATGCCGCCTGGTCCCGCCGGTAAATACCAGCTTTGATTTACGCCGGCGGGACAGGTAATTTCTGGGCGGGACTTCGGCCCATGTGGGCCGGAGAATTGAGCGGGGGGTCCCGCCAACCGGCGCGGCCCGATTCCCGCACCCGCCCAATCTCCGGTACCGGAGACTTCGGCGGGGGCGGGGGCGGGATTCACGGGCGAAATTCTCCCCCAACGGCGGGATGTCCGCCGACTGGCGCCAAAGCCGGCGCCAATCAGACGGGCATAGCGCCGGCCCAAAGGTGCGGAAGGCTCCGCATCTTTGGCGGCCTAGCCCCAACATTGAGGGGCTAGGCCGACGGCGGAGGGATTTCCGCCCCGCCAGCTGGCGGAAATGGCGTTTGTTTCCCCGCCAGCTGGCGCGGAAATGCGGCGCATGCGCGGGAGCATCAGCGGCCGCTGTCAGTTTCCCAGCGCATGCGCGGGAGTGTCAGCGGCCGCTGTCAGTTTCCCGCGCATGCGCAGTGGGGAGAGTCTCTTCCGCCTCCGCCATGGTGGAGGCCGTAGCGGAGGCGGAAGGGAAAGCGTGCCCCCAGGACCCCGGAGCCCGCCCACGCCGCCTGGTCCCGCCGGTAAATACCAGGTTTGATTTACGCCGGCGGGACAGGCAATTCCTGGGCGGGACTTCGGCCCATCCGGGCCGGAGAATCCAGCGGGGGGTCCCGCCAACCGGCGCGGCCGGATTCCCGCCCCCGCCCAATCTCCAGGAGCGGAGACTTCGGCGGGGGCGGGGGCGGGATTCACGGCGGCCAACGGCCATTCTCCGACCCGGCGGGGGGTCGGAGAATGACGCCCATTATCTCAGACTTCAGTGGAGAAGCAGAAAATATCCATCCCAGTTGTATCACTTACCGATCAATGTTGATTTGCCAGTAGAACTCACGAGTGACAGGAACCCAACGAATTTGACCTGTGTAGTGGCTTGAATCAATTCCACCAAACATAATTTCACTTCCGGACTCACCATACCCTCTGCGAAACAGAAGAGAATCATTAAAAAGTTCAGCAATTGACAGTTTTGTGGTTTAGCTGTTTAATATTTAGTGATGTGACTGCCTATTGGATATCGTATGTAAAATAATCAACTTTCTAAATCAGCAACACAACTCACCGATTGAAGCATTGCCATAAAAACTAATGATAAATTTGGGATAATTAATTCAAACAGGGCAACTTGCAGAACATAATCTGCCTTCGTTTATCGGTTTGACTTCTGGGGCGGGATTCTCCGATATCGGCGCGATGTCCGCTGACCGGTGCCAAAAACGGCGCGAATCAGTCCGGCATTGCGCCGCCCCAAAGGTGCGGAATTCTCCGCATCTTGAGGGGCCGAGCCCTCACCTTGAGGGGCTAGGTCCGCGCCAGACTGATTTCCCAAAGGTGGTTCAATCCACGCCGGCTGGCGTGGGTTGACAACGGCGGAACTTCGGCACATCGCTCAGTGGAAAGGTACCATGGATTTCATTTTCCTGCCTGCTTCTCGTATCCCTCGACACACTGGACAATCGAAAATGTGTCTCTGTCAGTGTTCAGTGAACGATGGAACATCCGCTCCTCTGGGGTGGAGAATGCTAAAGATTCAAAATGTCCTGAGTGAAGGGTTTGAAGGATGGAGAGTGATCGCCGCTCACTGTCCCGAGATTCAGCATCTAACCTGCAAACGTCAACTCTCGAACTCGCACCGGCATTTAACGCTCACTTGGGCACTGATTGGCAGTGGGGGGGACTTGTCCACACCTGGAAGGAAGTCCCACCCGTCGGAGTTTTTGGCCGGGCACGGCGCCCCAGTGGACAGAAGAGGCATTTCAGCGCCCTGCCTGGCACTGAGTCCCCAAACCATTGCAAAGTCAGTTCCAGGATCTTGGGGGTGGGAGGGTAGTGGACACCCTCAGGGCTCAAGAAGCACGTGATCACAGTGTCGTGGTGTAGGCCAGGGGGATAAGGTATCCTGGACTCCAAAGTCCTGGGGGTGAGGCACCCCCACCCTTCCCGAGATGGGGGAAGGTTTTATTGTCATGTTCCCATCCAGTCACACCCGCTCCTTCCAGACTAAAAATTGAGGCTGGGCTGGAAAAGTAACTGAAATGGCCATTAAGTGGCCACTTAGGTGCCTTTATAGGTAAAAGGGCAGGAGTCCCACCCGAGGACCTGCCCTCCCAAGAGTCTGGGTTTCGGGGGGTGGGTTCCCGAGGGAGAAACCATCCATTCAATATTACAATCCCCCCACCCCCCCCCCCCCCCCCCCCCCGCGCCCCCCATGCCTCAGAACCCACCTTGAGGACAGTGTAAAAATCTGCCTCAGTGATTCGCTGCTTATCCTGAGACTGTGTGTCCCTGTGTTCCAAATTGTACAGCCAAGAAAAAACCTCTCAGGGTCTATCCTGTCGAACCCCTTCAGAACCCTGAATGTGTTTCACAGAGACTGTTGAATTTTGTGCCTTGGAGATACGCAGAGCTGACTCACCATTATCCACGTGTTGAAGATAAGGTTTATTTACAATGATTGAAAGATGTCCGCCTGTATGTTTGCAGCAGCCGACTGCACTCCAGTTTCTCCCTCTTCAAGTGACCTCACCTAAGTTTAACTAGTCGCACACTGTGAACATTCAACTGAGACACCTAATCAAATGCCGAACAATTGAACACTGCTGCGATCACCTCTAATTCTTCCAAACTCCAGAGAATATAAACCAAATCCACTGAGCATCTCATCAGAGGATAGTCCTCTCACCCAGGGAACAACGAAGGCACGGTGATGTTTTGAGTGAAACCAAAATAAGCCGTTCGTGCTTCACTCAGGGAAATGAGATACAGCAAAGTTGTTCACCTCGTCAGGTAGACGGAGAAGAGAGGCTGATCCACCAGGTTTTGAGTCATCATGTTATGAAATACGGTTGTGGCTCCTGCTGATGCAAGAGATGGATAGCCCATGCCGAGAATTCCATCAAAAGTCACATAAGAGTAGAAACCACCAGGTTCACTTGTGGCCAGACCAAATTCCTGATCCCGGATCACCATATTTGAAATCTAGAAACAAGTAACAAACCATGAGGGATTAAGCAGAACGTTGTCCTGTGAATTGCAAGTTCCCCAGTAAATTAGGTTTTCCCACACAGCCAATCGTGAGCACCAATGGAACAGATGCCCAATGGAACGTTTTCTTCAGAAATCCTGGTTCATGGATACATCTTGGAAAAGAACCAAAAAGAAGACACGCCTTCTTCATTGAATAGTAGCCTGGGATTATTTGCACCCCCCTGACGGGGCTCCTATCACACCGTGGCACTGTCAATCCGGATTATCTGCACAAGTGGGATGGAACTCCCATCCTCGGACTCAGAGTGACACCACTGAGCTCATGTAGACAACCAATAGAGATAATATCCCACATTCAACACAAATAGACACCACAAGTTGAATTTAATAGCTGAATGATGGGAGCATTTTCATCAAATATTTTTATCTTGATCTGGAAGATTAAACCTCAGACATCAATTATCACTGTTATATGATTTACCTTATTTGATGAAAGTTACAGTCTACTTACGCTGACAGTATCATATCCCAGTATTCCAACCATGGCGCCTGTACCATACTGGATAGATACACCCTGGTTGTTTGAATGATATGTTGAAGACGTACTGGGGTCGAATCTGCGATGCTTCGCTGCAATGCAACATTAATTTCATGAAGTTAATGTCGGAACTTAGTTTTGCTCAAAAATAATCTTTTACTTCACATTTCAAAAGGTTTCCATTTTAACAAGAATTTCAACCCATTTTCTTTAGCCTCCCACGGTGATACTAGTTCCTTTTGCTTGGAGGTGCTGCTGAGAATGTGATGACGATCAGAAAGCTGTCTTCATGTTTAAGGTGGACATGTGTGTGTGTGCTAGTGTGTATGTCCGTGTGTGTGTCTGCATGTGTGTGTGTGTGTATGTCTGTGTGTGTGCTAGAGTGTATGTCTGTGTGTGTGTCTGCACGTGTGTATCCATGCGTGTGTGTACGTCAGCAAATGGAGATATCTCCTGCTGCATTGCAGGAGGCCCTCTTCTTGGCCTACTCAGTGGATAGGCTTAAACTGAATCAAATTTGACTCCACACAAGACTGGTTTCAGGGCTGAGGGATTTTAGCCACCAGGTTAGGTTGTAAAAGATGAGTTTTTTTCCCCTTGGAGTAAAGGAGATTGAGGGAACATTTGACAGAGTTGTAGAAGATTAGAAATTAAGACAGTTTTAGATAAGGTAGACAAAAAAAGTGGTTCCCACTCACAGATCGTTCAAGAACCAAGAGCATAGATTTATGGGGTTGAATAATGGTGCAGGGAGATATTATTTTAGTGCAGCAAGTGGCAGTGATCTGGAGGTCACTGCCTATAACATGGTGGAAGGACAAATAATCAACGATTGTGAAAGCAAATTGGGTAAACTTGAGGAAATAAACTAGCAGGACGACGGGATAGAGGCAGGGAATGGTGCTGAGCAAATAGCTCCGCAGTGAGGAATGGACACGATGGGCTGAATGGTCTCCTTCTCTGCAATGATGACTCTATTCGTGGGATTTTCCAGCCTTCCCCCACCCACACGGTGTGTTTGGTCTCCTGCGGAAACTTCCTGTCCCGCTGATGTCTACGACGTTTTGTGTGGATCAAACTTTCCGCTGACGGTGAACCCGTCGCGAGGATTCGAGGAACCGGAAGACCGGCCAACGGGAACGGCCAGAAGAATCAGCCCTATGACTCTATGACACAGGGTTAAGGGGAATGTACCTTCTCTGTACACTTGTAATTTGTTTAGTTTACTGATGAAGCTGAATGATCATTAAGTATCTTTCTAAATTCTTCCAGGTTTCCAACCTGCTCAAGGCCTCCACCATGCGTTATTTTTGGTTGGTATAACCGTTCTAGCCAAGAGTGTGAACTGGATATTATTTTACATTGATGCTAATTTGTGTTTGGGTAAATTCATCCGAAGATTTACCCATATCCTGAGGAAGACAAAGAACCACAGCGAAAAGGTCCGAGAAATCAAAGCTCTGTTTCAATTCTCTCCAAACTCAGAGAGAAATTCTAGTTTCACCCAATCTTACAGAACGTGCTTTTCAACTGTGATTATTCTGGGAATATGACTCCCTTCCTATTCCTGCCATTAGCGAGAAGAAATGTCACAGAGGGAAGCATGTTGAAGAGCAGGGTAATGTATACTTACTGCATGATGCTTGAGAGCAGTAAACTGATGGGACCCAAAGGTTGGATGAGCCAGTGTCAAAGATGACAGTGAAACTCTGTGGTGGGTTCCCAATGCTGATTCTTCCGTAGTATGACATCTGTCAGAAAAAACGATAAGACCAAAATACATCAACTGGAAATGTATCAGTGCATCAGGTGTTATGAGGCTTAGTTTTCTCAAGATCCATCGGAAATGCTGCAGCTTCTTCAACCAATCCATGGAACTGAAATTCCCCATCCCTGGAACTTTCTCGGAAATCTTTTCTCTACGCTTTCGAATTAGTTCACAACTTTCTAAAATGTGGTGCTCCGAATTGGACACAACGTTCCAGTTGATACCGAATCAGTGTTTTGTAAAGTTTCGTCATAATTCCCTTGCCTTATCCTCTACGCCCCAATTCATAAAGTCCAGGGTCCTTAATGTCCTTTTAACCACTTTCTCAACCTGCACATCACCTCCAACAATCTTTGGATACATACACCTGGATCCCTCTACTCCTGAACCCCTCGTAGCATTGTATTCATTATTTTATATTGCCTCCCCTTGTCCTTCTGACCAAAATGAATCACTTGATACATCTTTGCAATAAATTTGAACTGCTACGTGTTCACCTCAGACACCAGCCTCACTGTGTCACCTTGATGATTCTCACTAATATCCTCAGGGTTTGCAATACTTCCAAATTGTGTATCACCTGCAGATTTTGAAATTGTGTCCCGCCGCACCCAAGTCATTAAACTAGATCTAGAAAAGCCATGGAGCTAAAACCGACTCCTGGTGTAAATACCCATACACTGTCCTCCAGTCTGGAGAATAACCATTGCCCAGTGCTCCATGTTATTCTCAGCACCTATCAACAGCCCAAGCTGGAACAGCTGAAACCCATCCATTGACACTTCCTGTGTAAGTTATCGCAGGTTAAAGATCTACAACAGATGATACACCAGCCCTGTATTCATGCTAATGAATTATTATCCTTAACTAACAATTGGTTCTGGAATAACACAAAATACGAGCGGATGGTTTAATGAAGGTGAGTTAAGATGTAGTTTTCCTTTTTTGTTTGGAAAACTGACAGGTTACTTACATCCATGTAGTTAGTCATTGGTTCATTTGCATTCAGGGATAAGGGTCCTTCAAACTTTGAGCAGGGATCATGTGGGTGATTCTTCAGGAAGTCTTCCAGCAACCCTTTCTCCCGCAGAACATCCCGAGTCGATTTACCCTTAAACAAGGGCATTCTGCAAAGAAATAAAGTAAGTTAGAAGCTTCATCAGCTTTTACTATTGCTGGATGACCAATTATTTTTCCCTCTCTTGCCCTTTGATGGTTTCCTACCTTAACAGGCATTCAGAGAGCTGAATGCAAGCGAGGGTGATGATCAGCCACTTCATCTTGCCAGTTGAGTTGGTTCAGGGACTCTTCAGAATCTGAAGTTTTGGGGTCTGAGCTGCAGTATTTATAGCCCCTCTGAGCAAACCATTCCATTGTCACGAGGACTCAGGTGCGATCATTCAACATGAGAATTAAATATTAATGTACTCATGATTAGTTTATCTCAAATATAATCTCTTTAGTTAAGGACAATGTTCAACTTAAGTAGTCAGCAATTGAGAGCATTTGGATTAATACAAAATATGTTAAGGGTGCGGTTCTCCAGAAAGATGTCTAAGTGTGGTAGCGAGCGGGAACTGCCGCAAGCTTCCCGGCGCTCGGTCCAGCGAGGCCGTCAACGTTATTCTTTCTTTTCTTTTTAAAATAAATTTAGAGTGCCCAATTACTTTTTTCCAGTTAAGGGGCAATTTAGCGTGGCCAATCCACCTACCCTGCACATCTTTGGGTTGTGGGGGTGAGACCCACACAGACACAAGGAGAATGTGCAAACTCCCACAAGTCCCCGAAAGACGTGCTTGTTACTTGAATTGGACATTCTGAATTCTCCCTCAGTGTCCCGAACAGGTGCCAGAGTGTGGCGACTAGGGGCTTTTCACAGTAAACTCATTGCAGTGTTAATGTAAACCTGCTTGTGACAATAAAGATTATTGTTATTGAACTTTCTCTTCAACCTCAGAATCATTTCAGCTTTGCAGGAAAGCATGTTCAGGCACTCACGATTTTCAGAGCAATAGAGCTGCTATTTCACTTCAATAAACTAGGGGGAGAGGGAGAGAGAGCAT
Organism: Scyliorhinus torazame; assembly: GCF_047496885.1. Classification (NCBI taxonomy): domain Eukaryota; kingdom Metazoa; phylum Chordata; class Chondrichthyes; order Carcharhiniformes; family Scyliorhinidae; genus Scyliorhinus; species Scyliorhinus torazame. The sequence goes on from NC_092723.1 coordinate 9,557,975, forward strand.
GAGAAAGAGAGGGCGAGAGAGAGAGCGAGAGGAAGAGAGAGAGAGAGAGAGAGAGAGAGACAAAGATCCATCAGAAAGCTACCCAACCAGCTGCAAGAGGATGAATCGGATAAGTTCATTGTCTTCTGTATTGAAAACCAGACCGAAGAATTCTAGTTAATCCCTATCAACCTCGCTAACTGAACAGACAAGGCATTTGTCTCTGTTTTCCTACTGTCTCATGTCTTTGGTTATATCTACATTGGTTACAATTGGTCACCTTATCATTTTGTTGCCAACAAACCTTGAGAAGGTTTTCCTTTCCTTTCAAGATAACTGATTCGCTTTCCACATAACTACCAACTGATAAAAACTTGATAACTTGTTGTCCCTTCTGCAATGTATAACGTTTAGCTTACTCTTGCTTGCTCCAATTCATATCCATTACGTGCCTGACCCGACAAGGCGGAGGAATAGTTCAGAGCAGGGCATGGTAGGAGAACCTATTCTTATGAAAGCTGTTTCTTTCATATGTTGGTCATTTATAGTTTTCCCCAAGTTGAATTTTTAGACTTTCTGTGAGACAATGGTGCTAAATGTAGTGAGTCAACAGGTGAATGAAACAATGCACAGTTTTGTCATTTGCACCATTGAGACAATAACCTTTCATTCTTTAAGGTTGACATAACCTCTTTCAGTCCTGCAAGCAATCTCCTGTGTAATTACCACGTGGTGTGTTATCCTTGAAATGTTCTTGGAATGTCTGGATCAAGACTTTGGAGTCATGCGCATGTCAATGTTTTTCCGTACCGTCCAGTCCCTGGTTGTGCTCAGGGATCTGTTTCAGCAGCGATTGTGACTAGATTGACGTTAACACAAGTTGAAATTCTCAAACATTTGTTCTCTATTTATTGTCGACTGTTATTTCCAAGGAGTTATTGTTGAAATCTGGAGTTCATCGTGCAGTGTCGACGGGCATACAAGATGCTATCAAACGTTCATTCTCTTCAAACAAACAATTTTTGAAAACTCCCCTAAAAGGACATAACTGCAGCCCTTCATGGACTATTGCCTCGTGCAATTTTGCAACATACGTCCAACCAATCTGGAGATCCAATTCGCTGTACACAGGCTCGGAGAGTCTGTCCCAATGAGGAGGTGCACCAATGTCACAGCTTTGATGTGAAAATAAGCATTTTACTTGTTAATGAAACCGCATTAAGATGCAGGGAATTTAAAATCTTGTATATTTGTTTGGAATTTTATGAGAATATTGTTATCTCCATTGGGGCCCACAAAAGGAAAACAGAGGCCAAGGAAAGGGAAAGATTACTGGGGGAGATTTTAAGGGTGGATAGGGAATTTGCAGAGACCCCGGAGGAGGAATTGTACAGGGAGAGGAGACGACTCCAGACGGAATTTGACCTTCTGACCACCAGAAAGGCGGAGGTACTGTGGAGGAAGGCACAGGGGAGGAGGTGTGAATATGGGGAAAAGGCTAGTCGCCTGTTGGCTCATCAATTGCGAAAGAGGGCAGCAGCGAGGGAGATAGGAGGAATTAGAGACGAAAGGGGAGACACGGTGCGAAGGGCAGGAAAGATAAATGAGGTGTTCAAGACCTTCTATGAGGAACTGTATAGGTCTCAACCCCCAGAGGGAGAGGAGGGGATGCGGCAGTTCCTGGACCAATTGAGGTTCCCGAAAGTGGAGGAGCGGGGGGTGGTAGGCCTGGGGGCACCGATTGGGGTGGACAAGGTTATTAAGGGACTGGGAAGCATGCAAGCAGGGAAGGCCCCAGGACCAGACGGGTTCCCGGTGGAGTATTACAGAAAATATGTGGACTTGTTGACCCCGTTGATGGTGAGGACGTTCAATGAGGCCAGGAAAGGGGGGACTCTACCCCCGACGATGTCGGAGGCGACGATATCGTTAATTTTGAAGAGGGATAAAGATCCGTTGCAGTGCGGGTCCTATAGACCCATTTCATTATTGAACGTGGACGCCAAATTGTTGGCAAAGGTACTGGCATCGAGGATAGAGGACTGTGTCCCGGGGGTGGTGCACGAAGACCAGACAGGGTTCGTAAAAGGGAGACAACTGAATGTTAATGTGCGACGACTATTAGGGGTGATAATGATGCCCCCAGTGGAGGGGGAGGCAGAGATAGTGGCGGCAATGGACGCAGAGAAGGCATTTGATAGGGTGGAGTGGGAGTATTTATGGGAAGTGTTAAGGAGGTTTGGGTTTGGGAACGGGTTTATTAGCTGGGTTAGACTTCTTTATGGGGCTCCAACGGCAAGCGTAGTTACAGGTCGACATAGATCGGAGTATTTCCGACTATATAGGGGAACAAGACAGGGATGCCCGCTGTCTCCATTGTTGTTCGCGTTGGCAATTGAACCTCTGGCCATGGCGTTGAGAGACTCCAGGAAATGGAGAGGGGTGATTAGAGGGGGAGAAGAACACCGAGTCTCGTTATACGCGGATGACCTATTGTTATTGTCCGACCTGTGTCGGACCCAACGGGGGGGATGATAGAGGTTATGCGAATTTTGAGGGGGTTCGGGGATTTCTCGGGGTATAGGCTAAACATGGGGAAGAGTGAATTATTTGTGATACATCCAGGGGACCAGAGTAGAGAGATAGAAGGCTTGCCTCTAAGGAAAGTGGAAAGAAACTTCCGATACCTGGGGATTCAGATCGCTAGGAGCTGGGGAACCTTGCACAGACTTAATCTGAGACGGTTGGTAGAACAAATGGAGGAGGACTTCAAGAGGTGGGACATGTAGCCTCTATCGCTGGCGGGCAGGGTGCAAGCAATTAAGATGATGGTCCTCCCGAGGTTCTTATTTGTATTTCAATGTCTCCCTATACTAATCACCAAGACCTTTTTTAATAAAATAGACAGGAGCATCACGAGCTTCGTGTGGGCAGGGAAAGTTCCGAGAGTAAGGAGGGGGTTCCTTCAGCGTAGTAGGGACAGAGGAGGATTGGCACTACCGAACTTGGGCAATTACTATTGGGGCGTCAATGTGGCAATGATACGTAAATGGATGATGGAGGGTGAGGGAGCGGCGTGGAAAAGACTGGAGAGAAAGTCCTGTAAAGGGACGAGTTTAGAGGCGCTGGTGACGGCGCCGCTACCGATCTCACCTAAAAAGTTTACCACGAACCCGGTGGTGGCGGCAACATTGAATATCTGGGGGCAGTGGAGGTGACAGAGAGGGGTGCGGGGAGCCCTGGTGGGGTCCCCTATCAGGAACAACCATAGGTTCGCCCCAGGAAGAATGGATGGAGGATTTCAGAGCTGGTACCAGTTGGGAATTAGGAGGGCGGGAGATTTATTTATAGATGGGACTTTTGCGAGCTTGGGAGCATTGGAGGAAAAGTATAAGTTGCCCCGGGGAAATTTCTTGAGATATATGCAGGTGAGGGCGTTTACTAGACAACAGGTGAGGGAATTTCCGTTGCTCCCGACACAGGGGATACAGGACAGGGTGCTTTCAGGGGTGTGGGTCGGAGAGAGCAAGGTGTCAGAGATTTACCGAGAGATGAGGGAAGAGGGGGAGGAGTCGGTGGGCGAACTAAAAGGAAAGTGGGAAGAAGAACTAGGGGAGGAGATAGAGGAGGGTATGTGGGCTGATGCCCTAAGCAGGGTAAATTCCTCTTCCTCATGCGCCAGGCTTAGCCTGATTCAATTTAAGGTGCTACATAGAGCACACATAACGGGAGCAAGATTGAGCAGGTTCTTTGGGGTGGAGGACAAATGTGGGAGGTGTGGCGGGAGCCCGGCAAACCACGCACATATGTTTTGGGTGTGCCCGGCACTGGAAGGATATTGGAAGGGAGTGACGGGAGTGATTTCGCGGGTGGTGAAGGCCCGGGTCAAACCAGGCTGGGGGTTAGGTCTATTTGGAGTTGCGGAAGAGCCGGGAGTGCAGGAGGCGAAAGAGGCCGACGTTGTGGCCTTTGCGTCCCTAGTAGCCCGGTGCAGGATCCTACTCATGTAGAAGGAGGCGAAACCCCCCGGACTGGAGGCCTGGGTAAATGATATGGCGGGGTTCATTAAACTGGAGCAGATAAAGTTTGCCCTGAGAGGATCGGCTCAAGGGTTCACCAGGCGGTGGCAGCCATTTCTCGACTACCTAGGGGAACGTTAGAGGGAAGCCAGATGACCAGCAGCAGCAACCCAGGGGGGAGGGTGGGGGGGGGGGGAGGGGGAGGGGGGGGGGGTTAGTTTAGTTTAGGTCAAAGATAAAGAGGTTTTGTTACTTGTGTATTGTTAAACATTTCTGTATTGTTATTGTTGCGTTTGCTTTGTAAGAGGGAAAAATTGTTGTTTGGGAAAAAAATTTAAATAAAACATATTTTTAAAAAAGAATATTGTTATCAGCAATCTCTCCACTAGGTGATGAGGGCATTGATCATGTACAGTATCGGTAAAATCTGCATTGACACACAATATACAAAATATACTTTGTCTTTTTCTCTGTCTATTCCAAAATCTTCCTGTTCAGTACTCTGAGATACGTCTCAATCGGTTTGTAAGTGTTAAACCTCTCCGAACCTGGGGCGAGATTCTCCGATCCCCCGCCGGGTCGGAGAATCGCCGGGGGCTGGCGTGAATCCCGCCCCCACCGGTTGCCAAATTCTCCAGCACCGGATATTCGGCGGGGGCGGGAATCGCGCCGCTCCGGTTGGCGGCCCCCCCCCCCCCCCCACGATTCTCTGGCCCGGATATTCGGCGGGGGCGGGAATTGCGCCGCTCCGGTTGGCGCCCCCCCCCCACGATTCTCCGGCCCGCATGGGCCGAAGTCCCGCCGCTAAAATGCCTGTCCCGCCGGCGTAGATTAAACCACCTACCTTACCGGTGGGACAAGGCGTCGCGGGCGGGCTCCGGGGTCCTTGGGGGGTTGCGGGGCGATCTGGCCCTGGGTGGTGCCCCCACGGTGGCCTGGCCCGCGATCGGGGCCCATCGATCCGCGGGCAGGCCTGTGCCGTGGGGGCACTCTTTCCCTTCCGCCTACGCTACGGTCTCCTCCATGGCGGAAGCGGAAGAGACTCCCTCCACTGCGCATGCGCGGGAATGACATCAGCTCCCGCGCATGCGCCCCCCCGGAGATGTCATTTCCGTGTCAGCTGGCGGGGCACCAAAGTCCTTTTCCGCCAGCTGGCGGGGCGGAAATTCGTCCGGCGCCGGCCTAGCCCCTTAAGGTTGGGGCTCGGCCCCCCAAGATGCGGAGCATTCCGCACCTTTGGGGCGGCGCGATGCCCAACTGATTTGCGCCGTTTTGGGCGCCAGTCGGCGGACATCGCGCCGATACCGGAGAATTTCGCCCTTGTTGTCAGCCTGAGGGTTGGGCCTGGGGGAAAGGGGGAAATGCAGAGGGTGGAACTGAGTTGCAACCCAGGGCCTGTTGGAAAAGGGGGGGAAGGGGAATTGTGCGAGCTGCTAACATCTCCTCTCTTTCCCCCTGTGTAGAGAATGGAGTTGGGAGTAGAGCCCCGAATGGTTGCATTCTACCTGGTCGCAGCTGCCCTTGGAGACTCACTGAGGCTGCAGGCAAAGGCACTGCTTGGGGAGGACCTTCACAAAGGACCCTGCCCAAGAGGAGCGGGGCCAGCCGGTGAGGTTGAAGAACAAGGCGTCCAACAGGTCAAGGAGGGCCTGTGGAGGGGGCGCCACATCAGGCCACATCTATACCGTCAACGTGAATCCTTCAAGGACATGCCAAACCGAACATGTGATCAAAGACTTTGGCTGAGCAGGGAGATCATGTGCCACCTGTACCTATAATGGCACACCTGGAACCACGGGGGTTTGGAGGAGTAGCGACCCTGTCATCTCATGCCCTTGGAAGGTAGCCCTTTCAATGATCCTCATGCCCCCATGACAAGGTGTGCCCCTAAACAAACATTATAGCCCCCATAATAACCTCCATACAAACCTATGCCCCTCCACCTACCTCCTTGGCTACTTATACCTTCCATGCCAACCTAAACGTCTCTACCCACCACCGTGGATTTTTATAACCTGGCAACAATTTAGTCCCAACTCGTGTCAACCTCTGACCCACACACACCACCCTTTGTTCTTACACCAGAAAGAGCACATGCTCTATCTGAGTGCTGGTCCCACACCTGCTCTTTCTATGAAGCTCTTAGAACAAAGAGAGAGCCTCTTTAAAAACTCTGTAGCTAGAAAGAGCAGCTACTCAAAATTGCAAGATTTTCAGAATGAATGTACTCCAGTAGAGCTATATAAATAAACAACGGTAAGCCTTCCTTTGAAAATGCCTGAACCTGTCAATCAAGAGGCTTTTAAAAAGAAATGGCCTTTGAAATTGAATGTAAACAATACAGTTAAAATCTTTTAGACTTGGAGACAGGGCTGGAGAAAGGGCAATGAAATTGATGGTTAAAAAGTGCCTTCAATGGTTTCCACCACTTTAAAAGCAAGACTTTTATCTTCATCTCACTGATTTTTGAACTTAACATGCAGGGAGACAGTGTAAAGGTTTTAAGGCTACAGCTGGGAAGATTTTCACTTTCTTCTCACAGATCTTGCTCATTGACAAGGTGAAAAACAGTTTCAAGGGATTAACGGCTGCAGATGGGAAAACATCTGCAAAAGACCCCATCCCAGAAAGATTCTCGGCTTGAGCATTCTTGCCAAGTCCATCCTGAACCATACCTCCCCTGAAGGATCCCCCACAGCACCCTGGAGGCAAGTGTTTGGAGGGCACATAACACCTTTCACTCCTTGGAGTCAAAGAAGCCAGGTTGGCACTGCCAAGGGGTTGTGCCTCAGGGGGGAGATTGAGGGGGGCTGAGTGCAGTGGGCTGAGAGGGGGATTGAGGAGAGGAGCTGAGGCGGGAGGGTGGGGCGAATGAGGGGGGCTCTTGTCGGGGGGAGGCCGTTCTAGCGAGTCGGGGGGTTTCTGCAACTTTAATCTGAGATCTGGGCACCCTTTCAATCACCTTTTATGTAATGCCTGCCATCCATCTTCTTCCTTCTTTATCATAGCTACCAGTCCAAAGAAATGAACATGCCTTCACTGCACAAGATAGATTTATTGCTCAGCTTGTTCCCTTTAATTGGGATGCAAAAGTAGCCAAAGAATTGGATAAAATAACAACCATCATCGAAAACATAGCTAATGAAACTCTACTGCCCTAGTCCAAGTTTCTGCTGAAATGCTAGCTATCCGTACTGTAACTTTACAAATTAGAATGGCTCTTCATTATATTCTGGCAGAAAAAGGTGGAACCTGTGCCTTAATTGGACTAGAATGCTGTACTTACATCCCAGGTAGTTCCAAAGAAATCACGGATTTGGCAAACCACATTCAAAAGCAAGTGGAAAAACAAAAATAACCCGAATCTAACACACATTGGAGTTGGGCTACAGAGTGTTGGGATCCTTGAGAGCCTCAGTGGTAAAAGGCCTATCTCTGTATTTTGTACTTATTTTTGATGTGTATCTTGTAATTTTGACAACCAAATGTGTCTGTAGGAAAATGACAAGGAACGCTGGAGTAACAATACCATTAGGGAACATGAGAGGCTCTTTTTATTGATTCCTTATTGTTGATATCATTTACTAAACCTACAAATTTTAAAGGCACATAACTCTTTTAAATCCTGGTAACCCATTCCAATGTTGAAAGCTGTTCCTATACACAGGGACCACCAAAGACACGTGAGAATGCGTTTTCCTCAGCTTATATTTCTTTCACTTTCCTATTATTTTTATTATTATTGATTTATTAACTGATTTATTTTATTATGTTTAAAATTATAAAAGGGGGGATTTGTTGTATTCAACAATTATGGAGGAGGTCCTTTAAGAGATGGCGTGGGGACTTAGTCTCCGGAAGGGAGAATCCCGCTATCAAAGAAAGGATAATTAATTGGAATAATTTATTAATGTCTAATTAACGAATCAGTTGGTAAGTGATTGACACTTTCCTGAATGTTCCAAGGGCGTCTCAGCTGAGAATTAGAACCAATGAAAGTAAACAAAGGACTAAACCATAGATAAAGATTCCCTTAAAAATGTGATCCATATGACTGATTAGAAGAAGAATTTTAACCTTCCGAGATTCTTGAGGCATTCGTGAAAATTACTTTTAAAACACCTTTGTTGAAATTACTTCTATTTTGTAAGCCTTTTCTGAAATTACTCTTATTTTGAAACCAGGGGCATCATTCTCCGCCGGCGGGAGTCTCCGTTTTGCCGGCGCCCGGGGGTTTCCCGACGGCGTGGGGCTGCCCCACAATGGGAAACCCCATTGACCGGCCGGTGTTACGGAGACTCCCGCCGGCCGGTCGGGGCAGAATTGTGGCGGGGCGGGTAGGAGAATTTCGCCCCTGGTTCTTTCACTTTTCAGTATCTCAAGAACTTTTCAGTGTTCCCACAAACGGTTTTCGATTTCATTTTGTGCAAATGTGCCAAGTGAATTATTGGCAAGTAAAGAGTGCTTGGATACCTCAAACCGGACTGAGTACCTTATCCTGAGTAGAGACAAGAGGAGTTTCGAGATACTGACTTGAAATTATGGGCTATCATGTCTCAGAATCTTGGGCAGCATTCTCAGGCAGCATCTCTAGGAGTTGTGGGAGAAGAAGATGAGAAGCTGATGAGAAGCTGATGAGAGCAGAGTGAGATTTCATTGCAGAGATATAGCACAAGGTCAAGTTATAATGTAGTTTAATAGTCAGAGAGAATATTGATTACTGTACTGTGGATTCAATGTCATTACTTTATTATCTGTTACTTAGTAAAGTGTGCGGACCTAATCAAGTTTAGTAGCGTGAAATAAATTTGTTTTGATTTAAACTTCTCATTTTTAAATTCTTTGTCAACACTACATATCTGGCTATCTTGGAGAAAAAGGCAAGGAATATAAAATGGTACCAGGATATTGCTAAAGTAATTCAGATAGATTGGTTAGACTCCAGCAAGAAGAAAAACTAACACGCGACTCAGACTTCGAAGACCAGACTGCTTCCAGACCGGCTACTTCAAAATACAGAAAAATCCCGATCTCATGGACAGCTCAGGACATCTGGTAAACTAGATATAAACTGGAAAGTATTTAATCAGCAATTTCAGCTATACCTTTCTGCATCTGACAATGTCAGTGATAATAGAAAACTCGCATTATTCTTAACAATGGCTGAACTATGTAACTCCTTTCAATTCTCAACGGAAGAAGATAAAAGTAAATATAATGTTGTCATTGAGAAATTTGATCTGCACTGCAGGGCACAAATAAATGAAACATATGAAAGATTTATCTTTAAGAAAAGGATTCAAAAAGATGGGGAATCTATTGATTGCTTCATAACAGATTTAAAACTCAAAGCTCAAACCTGTAACTTCTCTATATTATCAGACTCTCTGATCAGAGACTAAATCGTTTTTGGGATCATAGATGAAAAGTTCAGAGAACGTGTGTTAAGGCAAAAAGATCTGTAGTTAGAAGACGCTATTGAAATGTGTCGAGTGAATGAATTGTCTAAAAGTCAGGACTCTGAGATTCTGAAAAAAGGAAAGGGTGTGCAAATGAGCCTCGAGACCGACTGCGTTGGATCCTTGCCGCAATTGATGTGCACCCCTGTCAGCATCAACGGGGCCGAGGTGGAGATGGTTAGCAGTTTCAAATTCCTAGGGGTACACATCACCAAAAATCTGTCCTGGTCCATCCACGTCGACGCTGCCACCAAGAAAGCACAACAGCGCCTATACTTCCTCAGGAAACTAAGGAAATTCGGCATGTCCACATTAACCCTTACCAACTTTTACAGATGCACCATAGAAAGCATCCTATCGGGCTGCATCACAGCCTGGCACGGCAACTGCTTGGCCCAGGACTGCAAGAAACTTCAGAGAGTCGTGAACACCGCCCAGTACATCACACCAACCTGCCTCCCATCCATTGATTCCATCTACACCTCCTGCTGCCTGGGGAAAGTGGGCAGCATATTCAAAGACCCCTCCCACCCGCTTACTCACTCTTCCAACTTCTTCCATCGGGCAGGAGATGCAGAAGTCTGAGAAAACGCACGAACAGACTCAAAAACAGCTCCTTCCCCGCTGTTACCAGACTCCTAAATGACCCTCTTATGGACTGACCTCATTAACACGACACCCTGTATGCTTCATCCGATGCCAGTGCTTATGTAGTTACATTGCTTACCTTGTGTTGCCCTATTATGTATTTCTTTTATTCCCTTTTCTTCCCATGTACTTAATGATCTGTTGAGCTGCTCGCAGAAAAATACTTTTCACTGTACCTCGGTCCACGTGACAATAAACAAATTCAATCCAATCCAATCCAGTTCAGAAAAATGCGTGTTTCCGACAGCAGCCATATTGCACATGCGCTTTCCCGCCCCGCACATGCGCACTTCACCAAACGGCGCGAGATGGAAGAATACCGTTCTGCGCATGCGCGAAGACAATTTGCGAGTGACAAAATTAACGTCATGACATGTGGACACTGTAGACACACCCACCCACATAAAAAATGCACAGCATTTGGAAACATTTGCTCAAAATGTTGCAAACTCAATCACTTTGCTGTGCAATGCAGAACTTCACTTAAAGCAACACAATTTAAATCTTCCAATCTACAGAAGACACACATGAATATAAGAAGTGTTGATACAACTGCAGATACCTCTAAAATTGACAGCACTGATAATGATCTTGATGTTTCTAGCTTAGAAAATTCCTTCTTTGTTGGAATTATTGAGAAGATTGACGCTACTGCAAATGATACTTCTAATACTCAAATAGTACAATCTATGAACACGGAACCCGAATAGAACACACCGCTTCAAGTAAATAGTTCCAAAATCATCTTCAAGTTGGACACAGGAGCTTCCACGAACTTGGTAAACACTCATGACCTTTCGCAACTTGGTCACAGTCCTAAAATACAGGAAACAGATTGCCAATTGCGTGATTATAATGGCAATACAACTACCTCATTGGGAACCTGCTATCTTGTAGTGACAAATCACAACACTGTGTTATCCCTGCGGTTTGAGATTGTTGAATCCAATCAATCTTCGCTACTGGGTGCACAAGCCTGTCAGGATCTTCACCTAGTTCAAAGAATCTATAGCACCAGGAAACGTCTCCCACCTGTACAGGAAGTTATTCAGGGGATTCTTAATCAATTTCCTCACGTCTTTGAAGGTATGCTCTTCCATTTCAATACAAGATACAATTGAAACAAAATGCCCAACCAGTGGTACACCCTCTTAGAAGAGTTACCGCTCTGCTACGTGAACGATTAAAGCAAGAACTTGCACGCATGCAGAAGCTTGGAATCACCTCCAAGATTACAGCACCGTCTGATTGGGTCACTTCGATAGTGTGCATCAAGAAACCAACTGGAGAATTGAGAATCTGTACAGATCCGAAAGATCGAAACAAGAATTTAAAGCGTGAACATCATCCAATACTCAAGCGTGAAGAGATTACCAGCGAAATGGCAAATGCAAAAATTTTGTCTAAACTGGACGCCTCTAGAGGATTTTGGCAAATGCAGCTGGATGACACAAGCAAGAAATTGTGTACGTTCAACACACCGTTTGGACGATACTGTTTCAGTAGAATGCCATTTGACATAATCTCAGCATTGGAGATATTTCATTGTGCAATGGGACAAATGGCTGAAGGCATCGCTGGAGTACGAGTTTACGTTGATGGCATCATCGTTTGGTCATTTACACATGAAGAGCATAATGCAAGGCTATTGCAATTCTTCCAGAGGATGTATAAACTTGGCTTAAAGCTAAATAGGCCAAATGCAACTTTGGTATCTCAACTTTAAAATTCCCGGGTGATCAAATCTCAGAACATGGTGTGCAACCAGACGACAACAAGATTGCTACCATTCAGAAGTTGACAGTCCCAGAGGACAAGAAAGCAGTGTTGAGATTCCTAGGCATTGCAAATATCCTTGGAAAGTTCATACCAAACCTATATTCAAGAACAATAGCTTTGCATCACCTTTTGAAGAAAATCACAGCAATGAGCACCACACAGAATGGTTGGACCTCAAGTCAGCATTGCCTACCTTTTCTTTCCTTCTTTGACCCTGAAACAAAGATTTCTATGGATGCAAGTCAAAGTGGAATTGGAGCAGTTCTTCTTCAAAGAGATGATGATTCTTTGAGGACACCTGTTGCTTGTGAATTGCGATCAAGGACTTCTACTGAGCAAAGGTAAGCTCAGATAGAAAAAGAATGTTTAGGTTTACTTCCTGGAATTCTCAAATTTCATGACTACGTCGATGGACTACCAATGCTCACGGTCGAAACTGAGCACCGACCATAAGTGCACATCATTCACAAAGTCTTGAATGACATGACTCCTAGATTACAGCGTATTCTCATGAAGTTAAGAAGATACAATTTTCAACTTGTCTACACTCCGGGCAAAGATTTGATAATTGCTGATGCATTATCTCGTTCTACCAACACAGAAGAACAACCACCAGAGTTCATTCAACAGATTGAAGCTCAAGTACAGCTTCGAGCTGAAACTCATCCTGCTTCGGATCACAACCTCAAACTCATCAAAGATGAGACACACAAAGATGGAGTGTTGCAATGTGTCATTGACCATTTGAACAATGGTTGGCCCAAAGTTGGCCCAAAATTGAATTTAAGTTCCGTGAGGTGATAATGCAGCTGTACAAAACTTTGGTAAGGCCACATTTGGAGTACTGTGTACAGTTCGGGTCACCTCATTTTAGGAAGGATGTGGAAGCTTTGGAAAAGGTGCAAAGACAATTTACCAGGATGTTACCTGGAATGGAGAGTAGGTCTTACGAGGAAAGGTTGAGGGTGCTAGACCTTTTCTCATTAGAACGGAGAAGGATGAGGGGCGACTTGATAGAGGTTTATAAGATGATCAGGGGAATAGATAGAGTAGACAGTCAGAGACTTTTCCCCGGGTGGAACAAACCATTACAAGGGGACATAAATTTAAGGTGAAAGGTGGAAGATATAGGAGGGATATCAGAGGTAGGTTCTTTACCCAGAGAGTAGTGGGGGCATGGAATGCACTGCCTGTGGAAGTAGTTGAGTCGGAAACATTAGGGACCTTCAAGCAGCTATTGGATAGGTACATGGATTACGGTAAAATGATATAGTGTAGATTTATTTGTTCTTAAGGGCAGCACGGTAGCATTGTGGATAGCACAATTGCTTCACAGCTCCAGGGTCCCAGGTTCGATTCCGGCTTGGGTCACTGTCTGTGCGGAGTCTGCACGTCCTCCCCGTGTCTGCGTGGGTTTCCTACGGGTGCTCCGGTTTCCTCCCACAGTCCAAAGATGTGCAGGGTAGGTGGATTGGCCATGATAAATTGCCCTTAGTGTCCAAAATTGCCCTTGGTGTTGGGTGGAGGTGTTGACCTTGGGTAGGGTGCTCTTTCCAAGAGCCGGTGCAGACTCAGAGGGCCGAATGGCCTCCTTCTGCACTGTAAATTCAATGATAATCTATGATTAATCTAGGACAAAGGTTCGGCACAACATCGTGGGCCGAAGGGCCTGTTCTGTGCTGTATTTTCTATGTTCTATGTTCAAAGGACACTGTTCTAAATTCAGGAACATTCAATCTGAACTCACTGTTGTAGATGGTTTTCTACTCAGTCTCGGTCGTATAGTTAAGGTCACTAAGACCCATGATACTACAGAAAATACATGAAGGTCATCTAGGCATAGAGAAATGCAAACGAAGAGCGAGACAGGCAGTATATTGGCCAGGCATCAACAAGGACATAACAAACCTGGGGCGAGGTTCTCCGACCCCCCGCTGCGTCGGAGAATCGCCGGGGGCTGGCGTGAATCCCGCCCCCGCCGGTTGCCGAATTCTCCGGCACCGGATATTCGGCGGGGGCGGGAATCGCTCCGCACCAGTTGGCGGCCCCCCCCCCCCGCGATTCTCCAACCCGGATGGGCCAAAGATGTCATTTCCGCGCCAGCTGGCGGGGCACCAAAGGCCTTTTCCGCCAGCTGGCGGGGCGGAAATCAGTCCGGCGCGGACCTAGCCCCTTAAGGTTGGGGCTCGGCCCCCAAAGATGCGGAGGATTCCGCACCTTTGGGGCGGCGTGATGCCCGACTGATTTGCGCAATTTTCGGCGCCGGTCGGCGGACATCGCACCGATACTGGAGAATTTCACCCCTGATTTTTGACTGTGAAACCTGTCAACGCAATCAATCAAATCAAAGAAAAGAAACACTTCCAACTCATGATCTTGAGAAGACTCCATGGTCAAAGGTTGGAATCGATCTATTTCACTTTCATGGTCATGATTATATTCTAATCATTGATTATTTCTCAAACTATCCCAAAGTAACCAAATTGTCTGACTCAACTGCAAAATCCGTGATCAAGGCAACAAAAGAGATTTTTGCTCGACATGGGATACTTTGCAAAGTCATGACAGACAATGGACCTTGTTTTGCTAGCTATGAGTGGACAGAATTTGCTAAAGCATACACTTTTGCTCACATAACTTCCAGTCCTCTCCATCTGCTATCCAATGGCAAAGTAGAAAAAGGACTTCACTTTGTGACACGACTTTTAAAATAGCTCCTGATTTTGATTCTGACATGTACCTAGCTTTATTTACTTACAGAGCTACTCCTCTAGCAACTGGTTTATCCGCTGCTCAACTATTGATGAATAGAACATTGCGTGCAACTCTTCTGTGCATAAGGCTTTCTGATCCAGATCTTCAGCCAGTCTTAAAAAAATGCAACGTCAACAAAACATTCAGGAGAAATACGACAATCAACATGCGACACCACAGGAAACACTGAATCCAGGTGATCAAGTGAGTCTTCATATTCCCACTGGAGGCTGGTCTGATCTAGCTAAGGTCATACGACAAGCAGCACCTCGTTCATACATCATTCAGATGAATGACACTTCGATTGTTAGAAGAAATCGTAGAGCCCTTCTGAAAGTTCAATCTTCCAGTACGTTATTCCCTGATCTTCAATTCAATTAAAGTTTATTTCGTACTACAACAACATCTTCCAAGATACCAGATGACTTCCAGAAGACATTCAAGACATCTACCACTCTCGTACTGGATTGAGAGGATCATCCAGAATAAGAAAAAAACCAGACAGACTTAACTTGTGAAGAAACACAAATGAACTGCTTGAATAATTTTTTTTCTTACTCACTTGTTAACAGAGTATACATCTCAATGTATTCTGCACTAATGTTATACGTTTTTTTCTTTAATCATATAGAAAAGAAATGTCTTAAAAAAGGGCGATGTAATGATATGTATAGTGCAAGTGTATATCAACATTAATGATATGTATAGTGCAAGGGTTATATCAGAAACTATGAGTAACTCAACACTAGATGGCGTTACTAAATTACTGTATATAAGGCAGCATCTCTAGGAATTCTGGGAGAAGCTGATGAGAAGCTGATGAGAGCCGAGTGAGATTTCATTGCAGATATATAGCACGAGGTCAAGTTATAATGTAATTTAATAGTTAGAGAGACTATTGATTACTGTACTACAGATTCAGTATATTAGTTTATTATCTGTTACTTAGTAAAGTGTGCTAACCTGATCAAGTTTAGTAGCGTAAAATAAATTTGTTTTGATTTAAACTTCTTGTTTTTATATTCTTTGTCAACACTACGTATCTGGCTGTCTTGGGGAAAAGGCAAGGAATATAACAACTGGGAGTGTGAATTTCATAATTATATTTTATTGAGCAATTTTAAGAACTATTATAAATGAAGAGATTCCAAAGGATAGAAATGGCTGCTGTATGATGTTAGGATCACATTTACATCAAATCTGGTTTCACTGCAGAGGTCATCCACCTTCAGCAGAAATGTGTGTCTGTCTCTGGAGTGAATCATTGCACCAAGAATATATCACAGCTGAAAGTCAGAATCAAAAGAGAGCTGAGTAAAAGTGTTTCACAATCAGAGAGGGAGTAGAATTAGACCGTATAAACATTCTCATTTACAATCCACAACCAGTGTTCTTAACCTGTTCCTTTAGAAGCCCACCCTGACAAGGCATTTCTTGAGTTCTTACTTCTATTTTCATTGCTTTCCAGCTGTGACTTGGTGCAATGTGCTGCTGAACACAAACCACAGCCAAGTAGCCAATGGTACGCCTTTGTTTATAGCCATTCTGGAGATGGTGACTTGCTCAATTATACTGTCCTGCACTGGGGAACTATGTGATGGCTCCAAATGCAAATCGGGCTGTGCTTTTAACGAGAACAGGAATAAAGAACTTAGACAGCCTGAGCAAAGCCCAAGCGGTTGTTCCCATGGTCGAAAATGGTGTAATATCCCCCAATGAACACATCTCCCAGAATCCAAAGGTTTGCAGCGCCTCCAGCAAATCCACTGTAGCAAGTTCTTTGGCCGTAGTAATTTTCCTGTAAGGAGAAGGAGAACAAGTAAATTTAACAACTATTCCATTGCAGCTTCTGAGATTTTGAGTGTATTCTCGCAGCCTATTGCTGTCCAATAGCATACCTGCAATGTATAGACTTGTGGGGAAAGAGGGAAGTCCATTCCATTGATTGTGAAGACCACATCGGGCATGCTGCTCAGGTTGTTACAGTCTATTGTGGACTGTCAGAAAATAGAAACAGTGTTTAGTCACTGTGTCAGTATTTGGATTTACAATAAATCATTTAGTAAATGAGAAGGTTCCAAAATGTAAAGACTCTGCACCTTAATTTTGTTACAAGTGGTGATTAATTTCCGGGTATTTCTGGGGCTTGGTGTCCAAGCTACAGTGATTTATTGAATTTAATTGAACACCACTCAGTGTTCTCAGTCATACCCTTCCTCCTTTCCTACCCACCCTCATCCAGCAAGATGCTGAGGGCATTTTGTTGGAGCAACTTACAAAGAACAAAGAGAACAAAGAACAATACAGCACAGGAACAGGCCCTTCGGCCCTCCAAGCCTGTACCGGTCATGATACCAACCTTGGCCAAAACCCCCAGAACTTCCTTGTGTCGTATCCCTCTGTACGCATTCTATCCATGTATTTGTCAAGATGCCTTTTGAACGCCGTTAATGTATCTGCTTCCACAACCTCCCCTGGCAACGCGTTCCAGGCACTCACCACCCTCTGTGTAAAAAAAATACCTTGCACATGCTCTGAAATTTGCCCCATGGACCTTAACCCTCTGCCCCCTAGTGACTGACCCCTCCATCCTGGGAAAGAGTGCCTACCCATCCATTCTATCCATGTCCCTCTTAATCTTTTAGACCTCTATCAGGTAGCCCCTCAACCTCCATCATTCTAATGAGAACCGTCCAAGTTTATTCAGCCTCTCCGCATAGCTAACACCCTCCAGAATGGGTAACATCCTGATAAACTTCCTCTGCACCTTCTCCAAAGCCGCCACATCCTTCTCGTAGCGTGACGAACAGAAATGTGCGCACTATTCCAAGTGCTGCCTCACCAATGTTCAATACAACTATAGCATGACTTGGCAGATTTTATACTCGATACACCATCCAATGAAAGCATACATTCCATATGCTTTCTTGACTACCTTGTCCACTTGTGTTGCCACTTTCAAAGATCTGTGGAGCTGCACACCCAGATCTCTCTGGCTTTCTATATTCCTAAGAGTTTTGCCATTTACGGTATATTTCCCCTCTATGTTAGACCTACCAAAATGCATTACCTCACATTTGTCTGGATTAAACTCCATTTACCATTTCTCTGCCAAATTCTCCAACCTATCTGTCCTGCTGTATTCTCTGACAATCATCAACACTATCCGTCACTCCGCCAACATTGGTGTCATCTCCGATTTTACTAATCAGACCAGCTACATTTTCCTCCAAATTGTTTATGTATACTACAAACAACAGAGGCCCCAGCACAGATCCCTGTTGTACACCATTAGTCACAACCTTCCATTCAGAAAAATAACCTTCCACAGCTACCCTCTGTCTTTGTGACCGAGCCAGTTCTGTATCCGTCTTGCCGCCTCACCTCCGATCCCGTGTGACTTTACCTTTTGTACCAGTCTGCCATGAGGCACCTTGTCAGAGGCTTCACTGAAGTCCATGTGAACAACATCCACCACCCTCCCTTCATCAATCATCTTTGTCACCTCCTCAAAAAACCCGATGAAGTTAGTGAGGCATGACCTCCCCTTCACAAAACCATGTGTCTTATCGCTAATAATTCCATTTGTTTCCTATTCGGTATCATAGAACATAGAACATAGAACAATACAGCGCAGTACAGGCCCTTCGGCCCACGATGTTGCACCGAAACAAAAGCCATCTAACCTACACTATGCCATTATCATCCATATGTTTATCCAATAAACTTTTAAATGCCCTCAATGTTGGCGAGTTCACTACTGTAGCAGGTAGGGCATTCCACGGCCTCACTACTCTTTGCGTAAAGAACCTACCTCTGACCTCTGTCCTATATCTATTACCCCTCAGTTTAAAGTTATGTCCCCTCGTGCCAGCCATATCCATCCGCGGGAGAAGGCTCTCACTGTCCACCCTATCCAACCCCCTGCTCATTTTGTATGCCTCTATTAAGTCTCCTCTTAACTTTCTTCTCTCCAACGAAAACAACCTCAAGTCCATCAGCCTTTCCTCATAAGATTTTCCCTCCATACCAGGCAACATCCTGGTAAATCTCCTCTGCACCCGCTCCAAAGCCTCCACGTCCTTCCTATAATGCGGTGACCAGAACTGTACGCAATACTCCAAATGCGGCCGTACCAGAGTTCTGTACAGCTGCAACATGACCTCCCGACTCCGGAACTCAATCCCTCTACCAATAAAGGCCAACACTCCATAGGCCTTCTTCACAACCCTATCAACCTGGGTGGCAACTTTCAGGGATCTATGTACATGGACACCTAGATCCCTCTGCTCATCCACACTTTCAAGAACTTTACCATTAGCCAAATATTCCGCATTCCTGTTATTCCTTCCAAAGTGAATCACCTCACACTTCTCTACATTAAACTCCATTTGCCACCTCTCAGCCCAGCTCTGCAGCTTATCTATATCCCTCTGTAACCTGCTACATCCTTCCACACTATCGACAACACCACCGACTTTAGTATCGTCTGCAAATTTACTCACCCACCCTTCTGCGCCTTCCTCTAGGTCATTGATAAAAATGACAAACAGCAACGGCCCCAGAACAGATCCTTGTGGTACTCCACTTGTGACTGTACTCCATTCTGAACATTTCCCATCAACCACCACCCTCTGTCTTCTTTCAGCTAGCCAATTTCTGATCCACATCTCTAAATCACCCTCAATCCCCAGCCTCCGTATTTTTTGCAATAGCCTACCGTGGGGAACCTTATCAAACGCTTTGCTGAAATCCATATACACCACATCAACTGCTCTACCCTCGTCTACCTGTTCAGTCACCTTCTCAAAGAACTCAATAAGGTTTGTGAGGCATGACCTACCCTTCACAAAGCCATGCTGACTATCCCTGATCATATTATTCCTATCTAGATGATTATAAATCCTGTCCCTGAGAATCCCCTCCAAGACTTTACCCACTACAGACGTGAGGCTCACCGGTCTATAGTTGCCTGGATTATCTCTGCTACCTTTCTTAAACAGCCGTACCACGTTAGCTATTCTCCAGTCCTCTAGGATCTCACCTTGGATTGGATTGGATTTGTTTATTGTCACGTGTACCGAGGTACAGTGAAAAGTATTTTTCTGCGAGCAGCTCAACAGATGATTAAGTACATGAGAAGAAAAGGGAATAAAAGAAAATACATAATAGGGCAACACAAGATATACAATGTAACTACATAAGCACTGGCATCGGATGAAACATACAGGGTGTAGTGTTAATGAGGTCAGTCCATAAGAGGGTCATTTAGGAGTCTGGTAACAGTGGGGAAGAAGCTGTTTTTGAGTCTGTTCGTGCGTGTTCTCAGACTTCTGTATCTCCTGCCCGATGGAAGAAGTTGGAAGAGTAAGTAAGCCGGGTGGGAGGGATCTTTGATTATACTGCCAGCTTTCCCCAGGCAGGTGTAGCCAATGAGGAATCAAAGATGTCAGTCAAGGCCCCAGAAATTTCCTCCCTTGCTTCCTACAGTATTCTGGGGTAAATCCCATCCGGCCCAGGAGACTTATCTACCTTAAGGTCTTTTAAAATACCCAATACTTCCTCCTCCTATTCGGTATTAATCCTGTCCTGAGAATTCTCTCCAATAATTTACCTACTGGCATTGGGCTAACCAGCTGGCTTGTAATGAAAACAAGACCAACAGCGCGGGTTCAATTCCCATACTGGCCTCTCCGAACAGGCGCCGGAATGTGGCGATGAGGGGCTTTTCATAGTAACTTCGTTGAAGCCTACTTGTGACAATAAGCAATTATTATTATTATTACTACCGACGTGAGGCTCACCGGCCAATGAGGATACAAGATGTCAGTCAAAGTCCCATCAATTTCCTCCCTTACTTCCCTCAGTATTCTGGGGTAAATCCCATTCGGCCCAGGAGACTTATCTACCTTAAGGTCTTTTAAAATACCCAATACTTCCTCCTTCTTAATGTCAACATGACCCAGACTGTCCACACACCCTACCCAAGGATCATCTTCCACAAAGTCCTTTTCTTTGGTGAACACTGATGCTAAATATTAGTACCTTGCCCAGTTCCTCTGGCTCAACATACATGTGCCAATTTGCAATGTTTTTACAATTACATCTATTTGCACTTTGCAATAACTTAGATGGTCTGCGACAAGCAGCATGAACAATCACTCATCGGTGCACAGTCAGAACCCCAATGCCAAACCCATTGCGGAAACAAGGGTTTACCGCGCTAGCTGGGCTTCCGCTTGCTCCAATATACTGCTGAATGGTGTTGATGGCTGAGGTGGATCCAGTCAGGAAAGAAGTGCCAGTATCAACAATGGCAGCACACCCTCCACTGCAGGCCACAACCTGACCATCGATGGTCACTCTGAGGGAGAAAAATACATGAAGAGTTAGTCAAAGACCTGAAACTGCCTCATGTGTAAGGCAATTGAACAAATAATAATAAGTTGAGTTTCCTCATTAGCTGAGACATTAATTATATTTTCCATCAATGCTGATTTAACTGAGAATTTGAAATTAGTCAAAGTATTTTATTCTTTCTTTGCTTTTAGTTCATGGCCAGAATTCTCCGTTTGGCAGATGATGGGCGGGATTCTCTCAGCCCGGGGCCGGGCCGGAGAATCTCCGGAACTGGCGCGAATCGTGCCACGCCGCCCCGACGGCGGGATGTGATTCTCTGCAGAACGGAGAATCGGCTTCATCGGCGCTGGCGCGGCACCAACCGGGGGCCGCACTACGGCCCCCCCCCCGGCGATTCTCAGTCCGGGATGGGTCGAACGGCCGCAACAAAACACCCGAGTCCCACCGGTGCCGTTCACTCCCAGCCGGCGGGACTTCGGAGTGGAAGTGTCCGGGGACGGCCTGTGCAGGGGAGGGTGATCCGACCCCGGGGCGGGACCACCGATGTGGCCTGGCCCGCGATCGGGCTCCACCAATCGCCGGGCCGGCCTGTCTGGCTGGGGGCCTCCTTTCCTCCGCACAGGCCCCTGTAGCCCTGCGCCATGTCGCGTCAGGGCCGGCGCAGAGAAGAGAGCCACCAGGTTCGCGTCGGCGCCACTGCGCATGCGCGGATCCGGCAGCGCCCAGTTCACGCCAGGATCAGCAGCTGGAGCGGCGTGAACCCCTCCAGTGCCGTGCTGGCCCCTTGTAGGGGCCAGAATTGCTGATTCTGTGGCCGTGCTGACCCCGTCGAGAAAAGCTTTTCCAACGGCGTCAACACTTAGCCACAGGATCAGAGAATCCCGCCCCAGGTGAGTTGCCGCCGGATTGAATAGTGTGCGATTTATACTTCTTTTGGGAGCGCCATTCGTTGAATGAGTCAGGACACACACATTGGCCAGCACACTGCCGGCGCGAATTAAGACCAAATCCTGTCCCAACGGGTGTTGGAACGATTGGAAACTTCACCAGGAGGAGACAGCTGGTGATCCTGAGGGGTAGGGTTCACTGGTGAGGCCTCTGCCCTGAGAGGGGCAGAGAACCAGGGAGGGTACCGAAGGCCATGATGCAGGTGTCCTCTGGGTGGGGTGAGTTCTGCTGACCCCCTGATTCCTCTGTATTGGGGCCACGCTTCTGAGGAGTGCCAACACCTGGTGGATCCCTGATTTTGTCTGGCCATGGCAATCCCCTCAATGAAGCAGGTGAGGGGGTCCAGAAGGGCAGCTTGTGTGGGTACCCAGATGAACAGAGGCCTTCAGAGCATTCGAAGGATAGAGGCAGCACTGAGCAGTGTGATCAGTCAGGAGCCTTTACGTAGCACAAAAGGGGGGCATTTAAATCACATCCTGCAGCAATGGCGATCTGAGCCAGACCACCCCCCAACCCGAGTGGTCACCCCGACTTGGCACCAAGGCATTCGCTGCTACTGCCCCTGGCCCAGCCCCTACCGCCTAGCAAGCCTAACAATCTTTGAGGGTGTTGCAATCTATTTTTAGCCTCCTGCAGCCCCTCCGTAACCATGGCGTCAACTCCCTGGTTGTAAATACTTGCAATGACTCACACCAACTAGACTTCTGCCTATGAGGGGCAGAGCATCGCGGAAGGGTAGAACATGAAGTGTCCAAGCCACTAATGATATAGAAATCCATGCAAATGACCATTTTACATGGATCTGCCGGTGCGGGGCACAAACTTCGATATCGCCGCCAGCGAGGGACCAGAGCATGGCGTCGGAATCGACATCGGGCACAAATTGTGTTTGCGATCACCCGCGATCCTCGGGTCATCGTGATTCTCGATTCCAGCGCCGTGAATCATAGAATCCAGGTCCACATATTTCAATATAGTTTGGTAAAATCATTATCTCGGTCTGCAATGGAGGAGCAGAAAATATCCATCCCAGTTGTATCACTTACCGATCAATGTTGATTTGCCAGTAGAACTCACGAGTGACAGGAACCCAACGAATTTGACCTGTGTAGTGGCTTGAATCAATTCCACCAAACATAATTTCACTTCCGGACTCACCATACCCTCTATGAAACAGAAGAGAATCATTAAAAAGTTCAGCAATTGACAGTTTTGTGGTTTAGCTGTTTAATATTTAGTGGTGTGACTGCCTATTGGATATTGTATGTAAAATAATCAACTTCCTTAATAAGCAACAAAAAGACACCGATTGAACCATTGCCAGAATTTTTAAAAAATTTATTTAGAGTACCCAATTCTTTTTTTTCCAATTAACGGGAAATTTAGGGTGTCCAATCCACCTACCCTGCACATCTATTTGGGTTGTGGGGGTCAGAGCCATGCAGACACGGGGAGAATGTGCTAACACCACAAGGACAGTGACTGGGGCCGGGATGGAACCCGGGTCGTGGGCGCTGTGAGGCAGCAGTGCTAACCACTGCTCCACCGTGCTGCCCCTCCATTGCCATAAAAACTAATGATAAATTCAGAATAATAAATTCAAACTCAGCAACTTGTCCTTTAAATGAATCATGCAGAACATAACCTGGCTTTGTTTATCGGTTTGAATTCTGAATTTGGTTGGTTTTACCACACAACAGATTCAAGGTTCAGAACCAAATCACTTTGAGAGAAAGCACTAGGATTGACCTAGTGTCTTTCAAATCCTCAGGGTGGCCTTATCTTCTTCTCAATCAATTAATAGTTTCAAATTGTATTTAACGTTGCAGTGCAGGCAAATGTGGCTGGCACTTTGTGCAGAGCAGGATCCCATGGATAAGCTGACGGAGCTCAGTGGAAAGGATGGAAAATGGATTTCATTTTCCTGCCTGCTTCCCGTATCCCTCGACACACTGGACAATCAAAAATGTGTCTCTGTCAGTGTTCAGTGAACGATGGAACATCCGCTCCTTTGGGGTGGAGAATGCTAAAGATTCAAAATGTCCAGAGTGAAGGGTTTGAAGGATGGAGAGTGATCAGCGCTCATCGTCCCGAGATTCAGCATCTAACCTGCAAATGGCAACTTCTCTAACCCGCACTGGCATTTAACGCTCACTTGGGCGCTGATTGGCAGTGGGCGGGACTTGTCCACACATGGAAGGGTTATCCTGTCGAACCCCTTCAGAACCGTGAATGTTTCACAGACACTGTTGTATTTTGTGCCTTGGAGATACGCAGAGATGACACACCATTGTCCACGTGTTGTGGATAAGGTTTATTTACAATGATTGAAAAACGTCCGCTCGTATGTTTGCAGCAGCCGACTGCAGCCCAGTCTCTCTCTCACCAAGTGACCTCACCTAAGCTTAACTAATCGCTCACTGTGAACATTCAACTGAGACACCTAATCGAATGACGAACAATTGAACACTGCTCCGATCATCTCAAATTCTTGCAAACTCCAGAGAATATAAACCAAATCCACTGAGCATCTCATCAGAGGATAGTCCTCTCACCCAGGGACCGATCCAGTGAACTACTGCCTCCCATACAAGTACACGTGTCCTTAGATATGGGGACCAACATTGCACACAATACCATGGGGACAATGCCACACTTAACTATTGACTGACACAATGTGCTCAATTTTCACATTAAAATTGAACCCACAACTTTCTGACTGAAAGACAAGAGTGTGAACAACGAAGGCAAGGTGATGTTTTGAGTGAAACCAAAATAAGCCGTTTGCGCTTCACTCAGGGAAATGAGATACAGCAAAGATGTTTACCTCGTTAGGTAGACGGAGAAGAGAGGCTGATCCACCAGGTTTTGAGTCATCATGTTATGAAATACGGTTGTGGCCCCTCCTGATGCAAGAGATGGATAGCCCATGCCGAGAATTCCATCAAAAGTCACATAGGAGTAGAAACCACCAGGTTCACTTGTGGCCAGACCAAATTCCTGATCACGGATCACCATGTTTGAAATCTAGAAACAAATCATGAGGGATTAAGCAGAACGTTGTCCTGTGGATTGCAAGTTCCCCAGTAAATTAGGTTTTCCCACACAGCCAATTGTGAGCACCAATGGGACAAATGCCCAATGCAACGTTTTCGTCAGCAATCCTGGTTCATGGATACATCTTGGAAAAGAATCGAAAAGAAGACACTCCTTCTTCATCGAATAGTAGCCTGGGATTATTTGCACCCCCCTGACGGGGCTCCTATCACACCATGGCACTGTCAATCCGGATTATCTGCACAAGTGGGATGGAACTCACATCCTCGGACTCAGAGTGACACCACTGAGCTCAGGCAGAGAACTAATAGGGAAAATATCCCACATTCAACACAAATAGACACAAGGTTGTGAGTCGAATTGAATGGCTGAATGAAGGGAGCATTTTCATCAAATTTCTACTGTTCCATTGGAAAGAATTTCAGGCAGGTTTTGTTTCAAATAATCAACTTGAAGTTTGGAGACGCTCTCTGCTCCATCATTATAACATCCACACAGCGACTCAACTTCTAATTGATCAAACTCATGCTTCTTGATTCCAAGATCTTTGTATCTTGATCTGGAGGATTAAACCTCAGACATCAATTATCACTGTTATGTGGTTTACTTTCTTTGATGAAAGTTACAGTCTACTTACGCTGACAGTATCATATCCCAGTATTCCAACCATGGCGCCTGTACCATACTGGATAGATACACCCTGGTTGTTTGAATGATATGTTGAAGACGTACTGGGGTCGAATCTGCGATGCTTCGCTGCAATGGAGCATTCATTTCATGATGTTAATGTAGGAACTTAGTTTTGCACAAAAAAATAATCTATTACATCACATTTTCAATGGTTTCCATTTTAACAAGAATCTCAACCCATTTTCTTTAGCCTCCTACAGTGTTACTAGTTTCCTTTTGCTTGGAGGTGCTGCTGAGAATGTGATGGCGAGCAGAAAGCTGTCTTCATGTTTGAGGTGGACATGTGTGTGTGTGTGTCTGCATGTGTGTGGGGTGTGTGTGTGTCCGTGTCCGTGTGTGGGCATGTGTGTGTGGGCATCTGTATGTGTGTTTGCGCAAGTGTGTGTGTGTGTGCTAGAGTGTGTGTCTGTGTGTGTGTGCTAGAGTGTGAGTCTGTGTGTGTGTGTGTGTGTGCGTGTGTGCTAGAGTGTGTGTCTGTGTGTGTGTCTGTCTGTGTGTCTGTGTGTGTGTCTGTGTGTGTGTGCTTGTGTATACATCAGCAAATGAAGATATCTCATACTGGACTGGAGGAGGCCCCCTTATTGGCCTACTCATTGGATAGGTTTAACCAAATCAAATTCAACTCCACACCAGACTGGTTGCAGGGCTGAGGGATTTTAGCCACCAGGTTAGGGTGAAGAATGTGAGTTTTTTTCCCCTTGGAGAAAAGGAGTTTGAGGAAAGATTTGACAGAAGTGTAGAAGATTATAAATTAAGACAGTTTTAGATAAGGTAGACAAAAAAAGGTGTTCCCATTCACAGACCGTTCAAGAACAAAGGACATAGATTTATGGGGTTGAATAATGATGCAGGGAGATATTATTTTAGTGCAGCAAGTGGCAGTGATCTGGAGGTCACTGCCTACAACATGGTGGAAGGACAAATAATCAACGATTGTGAAAGGTGAACTTGAGGAAATAAACTAGCAGGACAACGGGATAGAGGCAGGGAATGGTGCTGACCAAATAGCTCCGCAGTGAGAAATGGGCCCGATGGGCTGAATGGTCTCCTTCTCTGCAATGATGACTCTATCGGTGGGATTTTCCATCCTCCACCCCCCCCCCCCCCCCCCCAAGGTGTGTTTGGTCTCTTGCGGGACCTTCCTGCCCGCCGATGTCTACGACGCTTGTGTGGATCAAACCCTCCTCTGACGGTGAACCCGTCGCAAGGGTTCTCCATTGGAGGAGTCGGAAGATCGACAAGCGGGAATGGATGGAACATTCAGTCCTATGACTCTGTGACACAGGGTTAAGGGGAATGAACCTTCTCTGTACACTCGTGATTTGTTTAGTTTACTGATGAAGCTGAATGATTACTAAGTATCTTTCTAAATTCTTCCAGGTTTCCAATCTGCTCAAGGTCTCCACCATGTGTTATTTTTGGTTGGTGTAACCATCCTACCCAGGAGTGTGAACGGGATATCATTCTACACTGATGCTAATTTGTGTTCGGGTAAATTCATCCGAAGATTTACCCATATCCCGAGGAAGACAAAGAACCACAGCGAAAAGGTCCGAGAAATCAAAGCTCTGTTTCAATTCTCCCGAAGCTCAGAGTTAACAAAGCAAAATTCTAGTTTCACCCAATCTTACAGAACGCACTTTTCAACTGTGATTATTCTGGGAATATGACTCCCTTCCTATTACTGCCATTAGCGAGAAGAAATGTCACAGAGGGAAGCATGTTGAAGAGCAGGGTAATGTATACTTACTGCATGATGCTTGAGAGCAGTAAACTGATGGGACCCAAAGGTTGGATGAGCCAGTGTCAAAGATGACAGTGAAACTCTGTGGTGGGTTCCCAATGCTGATTCTTCCGTAGTATTCCATCTGTCAGAAAAAACGATAAGACCAAAATACATCAACTGGAAATGTATCAGTGCATCAGGTGTTATGAGGCTTAGTTTTCTCAAAATCCATCGGAAATGCTGCAGCTTCTTCAACCAATCCATGGAACTGAAATTCCCCATCCCTGGAACTTTCTCGGAAATCTTTTCTCTACGCTTTCGAATTAGTTCACAACTTTCTAAAATGTGGTGCTCCGAATTGGACACAACGCTCCAGTTGATGCCGAATCAGTGTTTTGTAAAGTTTCGTCATAATTCCCTTGCCTTATCCTCTACGCCCAAATTCATAAAGTCCAGGGTCCTGAATGTCCTTTTAACCACATTCTCAACCTGCACATCACCTCCAACAATCTTTGGATACATACACCTGGATCCCTCTACTCCTGAACCCCTCGTAGCATTGTATTCATTATTTTATATTGCCTCCCCTTGTCCTTCTGACCAAAATGAATCACTTGATACATCTTTGCAATAAATTTGAACTGCTACGTGTTCACCTCAGTCACCAGCCTCACTGTGTCACCTTGATGATTCTCACTAATATCCTCAGGGTTTGCAATACTTCCAAATTGTGTATCACCTGCAGATTTTGAAATTGTGTCCCGCCGCACCCAAGTCATTAAACTAGATCTAGAAAAGCCATGGAGCTAAAACCGACTCATGGTGTAAATACCCATACACTGTCCTCCAGTCTGGAGAATAACCATTGCCCAGTGCTCCATGTTATTCTCAGCACCTATCAACAGCCCAAACTGGAACAGCTGAAACCCACCCATTGACACTTCCTGTGTAAGTTATCGCAGGTTAAAGATCTACAACAGATGATACACCAGCCCTGTATTCATGCTAATGAATTATTATCCTTAACTAACTCAGGGCAGCACGGTAGCCTTGTGGATAGCACAATTGCTTCACAGCTCCAGGGTCCCAGGTTCGATTCCGGCTTGGGTCACTGTCTGTGTGGAGTCTGCACATCCTCCCCGTGTGTGCGTGGGTTTCCTCCGGGTGCTCCGGTTTCCTCCCACAGTCCAAAGATGTGCGGGTTAAGTGGATTGGCCATGATAAATTGCCCTTAGTGTCCAAAATTGCCCTTAGTGTTGGGTGGGGTTACTGGGTTATGGGGATAGGGTGGCGGTGTTGACCTTGGGTAGGGTGCTCTTTCCAAGAGTCGGTGCAGACTTGATGGGCTGAATGGCCTCCTTCTGCACTGTAAATTCTATGATAATCTATGATAATCTAACAATTGGTTCTGGAATAACGAGCGGCTGGTTTAATGAAGGTGAGTTAAGATGTAGTTTTCCTTTTTTGTTTGGAAAACTGACAGGTTACTTACATCCAGGTAGTTAGTCATTGGTTCATTTGCATTCAGGGATAAGGGTCCTTCAAACTTTGAGCAGGGATCATGTGGGTGATTCTTCAGGAAGTCTTCCAGCAACCCTTTCTCCCGCAGAACATCCCGAGTCGATTTGCCCTTAAGCAAGGGCATTCTGCAAAGAAATAAAGTAAGTTAGAAGCTTCATCAGCTTTTACTATTGCTTGATGACCAATTATTTTTCCCTCTCTTGCCCTTTGACGGTTTCCTACCTTAACAGGCATTCAGAGAGCTGAATGCAAGCGAGGGTGATGATCAGCCACTTCATCTTGCCAGTTGGGTTGGTTCAGGGACTCTTCAGAATCTGAAGTTTTGGGGTCTGAGCTGCAGTATTTATAGCCACTCTGAGCAAACCATTCCATTGTCACGAGGACTCAGGTGCGATCATTCAACATGAGAATTAAATATTAATGTACTCATGATTAGTTTATCTCAAATATAATCTCTTTAGTTGAGGACAATGTTCAACTTAAGTAGTCAGTAATTGAGAGCATTTGGATTAATACAAAATATGTTAAGGGTGCGGTTCTCCAGAAAGATGTCTAAGTGTGGTAGCGAGCGGGAACTGCCGCAAGCTTCCCGGCGCTCGGTCCAGCGAGGCCGTCAACGTAATTCTTTTTTTTCTTTTTAAAATAAATTTAGAGTGCCCAATTACTTTTTTCCAGTTAAGGGGCAATTTAGCGTGGCCAATCCACCTACCCTGCACATCTTTGGGTTGTGGGGGTGAGACCCACACAGACACAAGGAGAATGTGCAAACTCCCACAAGTCCCCGAAAGACATGCTTGTTACTTGAATTGGACATTCTGAATTCTCCCTCAGTGTCCCGAACAGGTGCCAGAGTGTGGCGACTAGGGGCTTTTCACAGTAAACTCATTGCAGTGTTAATGTAAGCCTGCTCGTGACAATAAAGATTATTGTTATTGAACTTTCTCTGCAACCTCAGAATCATTTCAGCTTTGCAGGAAAGCATGTTCAGGCACTCACGATTTCCAGAGCAATAGAGCTGCTATTTCACTTCAATAAACAGGGGAGAGGGAGAGAGAGCATGAGAAAGAGAGGGCGAGAGAGAGAAAGAGGGAGAGAGAGAGAGAGAGCGTGAGAAAGAGAGGGCGAGAGAGAGAGAGAGGAAGAGAGAGAGAGAGAGAGAGAGAGACAAAGTTCCATCAGAAAGCTATCCAACCAGCTGCAAGAGGATGAATCGGATAAGTTCATTGTTTTCTGTATTGAAAACCAGACTGAAGAATTCTAGTTAATCCCTATCAACCTCGCTAACTGAACAAGGCATTTGTCTCTGTTTTCCTACTGTCTCATGTCTTTGGTTATGTCTACATTGGTTGCAATTGGTCACCTTATCATTTTGTTGCCAACAAACCTTGAGAAGGTTTTCCTTTCCTTTCAAGACAACTGATTTGCTTTCCACATAACTACCAACTGGTAACAACTTGATAACTCGTTGTCCCTTCTGCAATGTATAACGTTTAGCTTACTCTTGCTTGCTCCAATTCATATCCATTACGTGCCTGACCCAGCAAGGCGGAGGAATAGGTCAGAGCAGGGCATGGTAGGAGAACCTGTTCTTATGAAAGCTGTTTCTTTCTTTTGTTGGTCATTTATAGTTTTCCCCACGTTGAATTTTTAGACTTTCGGTGGGACAATGGTGCTAAATGTAGTGAGTCAACAGGTGAATGAAACAATGCACAGTTTTGTCATTTACACCATTGAGACAATAACCTTTCATTCTTTAAGGTTGACATAACCTCATTCAGTCCTGCAAGCAATCTCCTGTGTAATTATCACGTGGTGTGTTATCCTTGAAATGTTCTTGAAATGTCTGGATCAAGACTTTGGAGTCATGCGCATGTCAATGTTTTTCCGTACCGTCCAGTCCCTGTTTGGGCTCAAGGATCTGTTTCAGCAGTGATTGTGACTAGATTGACATTAACACAAGTTGCAATGCCCAAACATTTGTTCTCTATTTACTGTCGACAGTCATTTCCAAGGAGTTATTGTTGAAAGCTGGAGTTCTTCGTGCAGTGTCGACGGGCATACAAGATGCTATCAAACGTTCACTCTCTTCAAATACACGATATCAGAAACTCCCCTAAAAGGACATAACTGCAGCCCTTCATGGACTATTGCCTCGTGCAATCTTGCAACATACGCCCAACCAACCTCGAGATCCAACTCGCTGTACACAGGCTCGGAGAGTCTGTCCCAATGAGGAGGTGCACTTATGTCACAGCTTTGATGTGAAAAGAAGCATTTTACTTGTTAATGAAACCGCATTAAGATGCAGGGAATTTTAAAATCTTTTATATTTGTTTGGAATTTTATTAGAATATTGTTATCAGCAATCTCTCCACTAGGAGGTGAGGGCATTGATCATGTACAGTATCGATAAAATCTGCATTAACACACAGTATACAAAATATACTTTGTCCTTTTTCTCTGTCTATTCCAAAATCTTCCTGTTCAGTACTCTTAGATACGTCTCAATCGGTTTGTAAGTGCTAAAACTCTCCGAACCTGGGGCGAGATTCTCCGACCCCCCGCCGGGTCGGAGAATCGCCGGGGGCTGGCGTGAATCCCGCCCCCACCGGTTGCCGAATTCTCCAGCACCGGATATTCGGCGGGGGCGGGAATCGCGCCGCGCCGGTTGGCGGGCCCCCCCCCGCGATTCTCCGGCCCGGATGGGCCGAAGTCCCATCGCTAAAATGCCTGTCCCGCCGGCGTAGATTAAACCACCTGCTTTACTGGCGGGACAAGGCAGCGCAGGTGGGCTCCGGGTGGTGCCCCCACGGTGGCCTGGCCCGCGATCGGGGTCCACCGATCCGCGGGCAGGCCTGTGCCGTGGGGGCACTCTTTCCCTTCCGCCTTCGCCACGGTCTCCACCATGACGGAAGCGGAAGAGACTCCCTCCACTGCGCATGCACGGGAATGCCGTCAGTGGCCGCTGACGCTCCCGCGCATGCGCCCCCCGGAGATGTCATTTCCGTGCCAGCTGGCGGGGCACCAAAGTCCTTTTCCGCCAGCTGGCGGGGCGGAAATTTGTCCGGTGCGGGCCTAGCCCCTTAAGGTTGGGGCTCGGCCCCCCAAGATGCGGAGCATTCCGCACCTTTGGGGCAGCGCGATGCTCAACTGATTTGCGCCGTTTTGGGCACCAGTCGGCGGACATCGCGCCGATACCGGAGAATTTCACCCTTGTTGTCAGCCTGAGGGTTGGGCCTGGGGGAAAGGGGGAAATGCAGAGGGTGGAACTGAGTTGCAACCCAGGGCCTGTTGGAAAAGGGGGGGAAGGGGAATTGTGCGAGCTGCTAACATCTCCTCTCTTTCCCCCTGTGCAGAGAATGGAGTTGGGAGTAGAGCCCCGAATGGTTGCATTCTACCTGGTCGCAGCTGCCCTTGGAGACTCACTGAGGCTGCAGGCACAGGCACTGCTTGGGGAGGACCTTCACAAAGGACCCTGCCCTAGAGGAGCGGGGCCAGCCGGTGAGGTTGAAGAACAGGGCGTCCAACATGCCAAGGAGGGTCTGTGGAGGGGGCGCCACATCAGGCCACATCAATACCGTCAACATGAATCCTTCAAGGACATGCCAAACCGAACGTGTGATCAAAGACTTTGGCTGAGCAGGGAGACCATGTGCCACCTGTACCTACAATGGCACACCTGGAACCACGGGGGTTTGGAGGAGTAGCGACCCTGTCACCTCATGCCCTTGGAAGGTAGCCCTTTCAATGATCCTCATGCCCCCCATGACAAGGTGTGCCCCCTAAACAAACATTATAGCCCCCATAATAACCTCCATACAAACCTATGCCCCTCCACCTACCTCCTTGGCTACTTATACCTTCCATGCCAACCTAAACATCTCTACCCACCACCGTGGATTTTTATAACCTGGCAACAATTTAGTCCCAACTCGTGTCAACCTCTGACCCACACACACCACCCTTTGTTCTTACACCAGAAAGAGCACGTGCTCTATCTGAGTGCTGGTCCCACACCTGCTCTTTCTATGAAGCTCTTAGAACAAAGAGAGAGCCTCTTTAAAAACTCCGTAGCTAGAAAGAGCAGCTACTCAAAATTGCAAGTTTTTCCAGAATGAATGTACTCCCGTAGAGCTATATAAATAAACAACGGTAAGCCTTCCTTTGAAAATGCCTGAACCTGTCAATCAAGAGGCTTTTAAAAAGAAATGGCCTTTGAGATTGAATGTAAACAATACAGTTCAAATCTTTTAGACTTGGAGACAGGGCTGGAGAAAGGGCAATGAAATTGATGGTTAAAAAGTGCCTTCAATGGTTTCCACCACTTTAAAAGCAAGACTTTTATCTTCATCTCACTGATTTTTGAACTTAACATGCAGGGAGACAGTTTAAAGGTTTTAAGGCTACAGCTGGGAAGATTTTCACTTTCTTCTCACAGATCTTTCTTATTGACAAGGTGAAAAAGAGTTTAAAGGGATTAACGGCTGCAGATGGGAAAACATCTGCAAAAGACCCCATCCCGGAAAGATCCTCAGCTTGAGCATTCTTGCCAAGTCCATCCTGAACCATACCTCCCCTGAAGGATCCCCCACAGCACCCTGGAGGCAAGTGTTTGGAGGGCACGTACCACCTTTCACTTCTTGGAGTCCATGAAACCAGGTTGGCACTGCCAAGGGGTTGTGCCTCAGGGGGGAGATTGAGGGGGGCTGAGTGCAGTGGGCTGAGAGGGGGATTGAGGAGAGGAGCTGAGGCGGGAGGGGGGGCGAATGAGGGGGGCTCTTGTCGGGGGGAGGCCGTTCTAGCGAGTCGGGGGGTTTCTGCAACTTTAATCTGAGACCTGGGCACCCTTTCAATCACCTTTTATGTAATGCCTGCCATCCACCTTCTTCCTTCTTTATCATAGCTACCAGTCCAAAGAAATGAACATGCCTTCACTGCACAAGATAGATTTCTTGCTCAGCTTGTTCCCTTTAATTGGGATGCAAAAGTAGCCAAAGAATTGGATAAAATAACAACCATCATCGAAAACATAGCTAATGAAACTCTACTGCCCTAGTCCAAGTTTCTGCTGAAATGCTAGCTATCCGTACTGTAACTTTACAAATTAGAATGGCTCTTCATTATATTCTGGCAGAAAAAGGTGGAACCTGTGCCTTAATTGGACTAGAATGCTGTACTTACATCCCAGGTAGTTGCAAAGAAATCACGGATTTGGCAAACCACATTCAAAAGCAAGTGGAAAAACAAAAATAACCCGAGTCTAACACACATTGGAGTTGGGCTACAGAGTGTTGGGATCCTTGAGAGCCTCAGTGGTAAAAGGCCTATCTCTGTATTTTGTACTTATTTTTGATGTGTATCTTGTATTTTTGACAACCAAATGTGTCTGTAGGAAAATGACAAGGAACGCTGGAGTAACAATACCATTAGGGAACATGAGAGGCTCTTTTTATTGATTCCTTATTGTTGATATCATTTACTAAACCTACTAATTTTAAAGGCATGTAACTCTTTTAAATCCTGGTAACCCATTCCAATGTTGAAGGCTGTTCCTATACACAGGGACCACCAAAGACACGTGAGAATGCGTTTTCCTCAGATTATATTTCTTTCACTTTCCTATTATTTTTATTATTATTGATTTATTAACTGATTTATTTTATTATGTTTAAAATTATAAAAGGGGGGATTTGTTGGATTCAACAATTATGGAGGGGATACTTTAAGAGATGGCGTGGGGACTTAGTCTCCAGAAGGGAGAATCCCGCTATCAAAGAAAGGATAATTAATTGGAATAATTTATTAATGTCTAATTAACCAATCAGTTGGTAAGTGATTGACACTTTCCTGAATGTTCCAAGGGCGTCTCAGCTGAGAATTAGAACCAATGAAAGTAAACAAAGGACTAAACCATAGATAAAGATTCCCTTAAAAATGTGATTAGAAGAAGAATTTTAACCTTCCGAGATTCTTGAGGCATTCGTGAAAATTACTTTGAAAACACCTTTGTTGAAATTAATTCTATTTTGTAAGCCTTTTCTGAAATTACTCTTATTTTGAAACTTGGAACGTCATTCTCCGACCCCCCGCCGCGTCGGAGAATGGCCGTTGGCCGCCGTGAATCCCGCCCCCGCCCCTGCCGAAGTCTCCGGTACCGGAGATTGGGCGGGGGCGGGAATCGGGCCGCGCCGGTTGGTGGGACCCCCCCCCCTCAATTCTCCGGCCCGGATGGGCCGAAGTCCCGCCCAGAAATTGCCTGTCCCGCCGGCGTAAATCAAAGCTGGTATTTAACGGCGGGACCAGGCAGCGCGGGCGGTCTCCGGGGTCCTGGGGGGGGGGGCGCGGGGCGATCTGACCCCGGGGGGGTGCCCCCACGGTGGCCTGGCCCGCGATCGGGGCCCACCGATCCACGGGTGGGCCTGTGCCGTGGGGGCACTCTTTCCCTTCCGCCCCCGCCACGGTCCCCACCATGGCGGAGGCGGAAGAGACTCTCCCCACTGCACATGCACGGGAAACTGTCGGCGGCCGCTGACGCTCCTGCGCATGCGCCGCATTTCCGCGCCAGCTGGCGGGGCAACAAACGCCATTTCCGCCAGCTGGCGGGGCGGAAATCCCTCCGGCGTCGGCCTAGCCCCTCAATGTTGGGGCTCGGCCCCCAAAGATGCAGAGCATTCCGCACCTTTGGGCCGGCGCGATGCCCGTCTGATTGGCGCCGTTTGTGGCGCCAGTCGGCGGACATCGCGCCGTTGGGTGAGAATTTCGCCCCTGGTTCTTTCACTCTTCAGTATCTCAAGAACTTTTCAGTGTTCCCACAAACAGTTTTCGATTTCATTTTGTGCAAATGTGCCAAGTGAATTATTGACAAATAAAGAGCGCTTGGATACCTCAAACCGGACTGAATACCTTATCCTGAGTAGAGACAAGAGGAGTTTCGAGATACTGACTTGAAATTATGGGCTATCATTTCTCAGAATCTTGGGAAACATTGATTGGGCGGAGAATCGAGGGCGGGTTTCTCTCAGCCCGGGTCCGGGCCGGAGAATCCCCGCGGCCGGCGCGAATCGTGCCTCGCGGCCCCGACGCCGGCACGCGATTCTCTGCAGAGCCAGTCGGGGGCTGCTCTAGGCGGCCGGCACGCCGATTCTCAGCCCGGGATGGGCCGAGCAATTGTTGTAAAAACGCCGAGTTCTGCCGGCGCCGTCCACACATGACTTCAACTGGCGGGACATCGACGTTGAAGGGTCCGGGGGCGGCCTATGGAGGGGGGGGGGGGAGAAGCGGTCCAACCCTAGGGGGGGGCCACCGATGTGGCCTGGCCCACGATCGAAGCCCACCGATCGGCGGGCCAGCCTCTCTGGCTGGGGGCCTCGTTTCTTCTGCGTCGGCCCCTGTAGTCCTGCGCCATGTTGCGTCGGGGTCGGCGCGTTGAAGGAAGCCACTGCGCATGTGTGCGTTGGCGCTGGTGCCACTGCGCATGCACGGATCCCGCAGCGTCCATTTGACTCTGGAATCAGTGCCATGCTGGCCCCCTGATGGTGTTTCCGACGGCGTCAACACGTAGCCTCAGGATCAGAGAATCCCGCCCCGGGTGTCCGTCAAAGGTCCTCACCTTGCTCTGAACCGAACACATGCTCCAGCTCCCTGTTGGGGACCGTAACGCGAACCTCACCCCTTGCTGTGTGGGTTTGCAAATCCATAGTTGGCATGTGTTTACATGTCATTAACGAGACTGACCCAGTCTGCTCCAGGACTGCACGATTCTCCGCTCCGTTCAGGTAGCCGTGACATGGGCGCAGTTCACAACAGCAATTGAAAAGCGGGGTCTGGACGCCATTGCCTCTGAGGGAGAGAGGAGGTAAGAGAAGTTTTAAAAATTGTTCGACACTGGAATAAAAAAGTAGCGCTTGCCGGGGGTGCCTGCCGAGGTTGGGAGGAGTAGCGGGGAGCGACATGCTGATGGCCACGTGTGTTCAGGATGTCCCCCTCGGGATTGAGTTGGCCAGGCACGAGCTGCCATTGTTGCGATCGTTGTCAGAACAGCAATTATTCAGCACAGGTCACAGGCCGCTGGCTGCCCAGTCTGCGGATGGCTCACTGTGTCCTGAAAATGTCCGCAGTGCCCCTCATCATTTTGGAGGCCACCCTCTGGAGGCCCCCTGACCCCAGCTGACCAATCAATAAGATGGGCGTGGCCAAGCTGAACCTAATAGCAGACCTATTGCTGCCACTCCTCAGTGCACTCACCAGAAGCGCAGCCCCAATGCAGGGGAGGCAGGGAACAGAAGAGCGCACCCCAGGCAAGGGACAAGTACACCGTAGCCTTTGGCAACATCACTGGCACACCGGCCCCTCAGGGCAGCAGCCTCACCTGTGTCACTAACAGCTAGCTCAGTCCTCAGAACGAAACCCTGTCTGCCCACCACGTCCCTGTTCCCGGACAGGCTGGCACAACCCGTGTGCCAAACCCAGGACCCGCTGCACACTACAGCCATGTTCCCAGCTGACGCCAACATCCCTCGCCCAGCCGTGGGACATGTGAACATCTCCTCTCTTTCCCCCGGTGCAGAGAATGGAGCTGGGAGTAGAGCCCCGAATGGTTGCATTCTACCTGGTCGCAGCTGCCCTTGGAGACGCACTGAGGCTGCAGGCACAGGCGCTGCTTGGGGAGGACCTTCACAAAGGACCCTGCCCTAGAGGAGCGGGGGCCAGCCAGTGAGGTTGAAGAACCGGCCGACCAACAGGCCAAGGAAGGGGTGTGGTGGGGTCGCCGCATCAGGCCACATCTATACCATCAATGCAAGTCCATAAGACCATAAGACATAGGAGCAGAATTAGGCCACTCGGCCCATCAGGTCACCATCTCAGGCTAAAGGGACGATCCTTTAAAGCAGAGATCAGGAGGAATTTCTTCAGCCAGAGGGTGGGTGAATCAGTGGAACTCTTTGCTGCAGAAGGCTGTGGAGGCCAAATCACTGAGTGTCTTTAAGACAGAGATAAATAGGTTTGTGATTAATAAGGGGATCAGGGGTTCTGGGGATAAGGCAGGAGAATGGGGATGAGAAAATATCAGCCATGATTGAATGGCGGAGCAGACTCGATGGGCCGAGTGGCCTAATTCTGCTCCTTTGTCTTCTGGTCTTATGGGTCTGCTTCGCCATTCAATCATGACTGATATTTTTCTCACCCCCATTCTCCTGCCTTCTCCCCAAAACAACTGATCCCCTTCTCATTCAAAAACCTATCTCTCTCTGTCTAAAAGGCACTCAGAGCCCTTTGAGGACCTGCCGAATCAAACTTTGGCTGAGCAGGGAGACCATGTACCACCTGTACCTACAATGGCACACCTGGAACACCTGGAACCTGTACCATGTGCCACCTGTACCTACAATGGCACACCTGGAACACCTGGAACCTGTACCATGTGCCACCTGTACCTACAATGGCACACCTGGAACACCTGGAACCTGTACCATGTGCCACCTGTACCTACAATGGCACACCTGGAACACCTGGAACCTGTACCATGTGCCACCTGTACCTACAATGGCACACCTGGAACACCTGGAACCTGTACCATGTGCCACCTGTACCTACAATGGCACACCTGGAACCACGGGGGTTTGGAGGAATAGCGACCCTGTCATCTCTTGCCCTTGGAAGTTAACCCTAATGGCCCCCATGACAAGGTGTGGCCCCTAAACAAACAATATAGCCCCCATAATAACCTCCAAACAAACAGTATTCACCAAAGAGAAGGAATTGGCGGATGTTGAGTCTGGAGAAGGGTGTGTTTATAGCCTGGGTCACATTCAGATCCAAAAAGACGAGGTGTTGGGCGTCTTGAAAAATATTAAGGTAGATAAGTCCCCAGGGCCTGATGGGATCTACCCCAGAATACTGAAGGAGGCTAGAGTGGAAATTGCTGAGGACTTGACAGAAATCTTTGGATCCTCACTGTCTTCAGGTGATGTCCCGGAGGACTGGAGAATAGCAATGTTGTTCCTTTGTTTAAGAAGGGTAGCAAGGGTAATCCAGGGAAGTACAGGGGCGAAATTCTCCGATATCGACACGATGTCCGCCGACCGGCGCCAAAAACGGCGCAAATCAGTCCGGCATCGCGCCGCCCCAAACGTGCGGAATCCTCCGCATCTTGGGGGGCCGAGCCCTAACCTTGAGGGGCTAGGACCACGCCGGACTGATTTCCGCCCCGCCAGCTGGCGGAAAAGGCCTTTGGTGCCCCGCCAGCTGGCGAGGAAATAACATTGCCGGGTGGCGCATGTGCGGGAGCGTTAGCGGCCGCTCACGGCATCCCCGCACATGCGCTGTGGAGGGAGTCTCTTCCGCCTCAGCCATCGTGGAGACCGTGGCGTGGGCCCCGATCGCAGGCCAGGCCACCGTGGGGGCACCCCCCGGGGCCAGATCACCCCGTGCCCCCCCTAGGACCACAGGCCCGCCCGCGCCGCCTTGTCCCGCGGGTAAGAGAGGTGGTTTAATCCACGCCGGTGGGACAGGCATTCTAGCAACGGGACTTCGGCCCATCTGGGCCGGAGAATCGCGGGGGGAGGCCCTCCAACTGGCGCGGCTCTAATCCCGCCCCCGCCAAATCTCCGGTGCCGGAGAATTCGGCAACCGGCGGGGGCGGGATTCACGCCTGCCCCCGCTGATTCTCCGACCCGGCAGGGACTCGGAGAATCTCACCCCAGGCTTGTGAGCCTTACGTCTGTGGTAGGGAAATTACTGGAGAGAATTCTTCGAGACAGGATCTACTCCCATTTGGAAGCAAATGGACGTATTAGTGAGAGGCAGCACGGTTTTGTGAAGGGGAGGTTGTGTCTCACTTACTTGATAGAGTTTTTCGAGGAGGTCACAAAGATGATTGATGTAGGTAGGGCAGTGGATGTTGTCTTTATGGATTTCAGTAAGGCCTTTGACAAAGTCCCTC
This sequence comes from Scyliorhinus torazame, assembly GCF_047496885.1. Lineage (NCBI taxonomy): Eukaryota > Metazoa > Chordata > Chondrichthyes > Carcharhiniformes > Scyliorhinidae > Scyliorhinus > Scyliorhinus torazame. The sequence goes on from NC_092723.1 coordinate 9,597,857, forward strand.
ATGGCAGACTGGTACAAAAGGTGAAGTCACACGGGATCAGGGATGAGCTGGCAAGGTGGATACAGAACTGGCTCGGTCATAGAAGGCAGAGAGTAGCAATGGAAGGATGCTTTTCTGATTGGAGGGCTGTGACCAGTGGTGTTCCGCAGGGATCAGTCCTGGGGCCTTTGCTGTTCGTAGTATATATAAATGATTTGGAGGAAAATGTAACTGGTTTGATTAGTAAGTTTGCAGACGACACAAAGGTTGGTGGAATTGCGGATAGCGATGAAGACTGTCAGAGGATACAACAGGATTTAGATTGTTTGGAGACTTGGGCGGAGAGATGGCAGATGGAGTTTAATCCGGACAATTGTGAGGTAATGCATTTTGGAAGGTCTAATGCAGGTAGGGAATATATAGTGAATGGTAGAACCCTCAAGAGTATTGACAGTCAGAGATATCTAGGTGTACAGGTCCACAGGTCACTGAAAGGTGCAACACAGGTGGAGAAGGTAGTCAAGAAGGCATACGGCATGCTTGCCTTCATTGGCTGGGGCATTGATTATAAAAATTGGCAAGTCATGTTGCAGCTGTATAGAACCTTAGTTAGGCCACACTTGAAGTATGGTGTTCAATTCTGGTCGCCACACTACCAGAAGGATGTGGAGGCTTTAGAGAGGGTGCAGAAGAGATTTACCAGGATGTTGCCTGGTATGGAGGGCATTAGCTATGAGGAGCAGTTGAATAAACTTGGTTTGTTCTCACTGGAACGACGGAGGTTGAAGGGCGACCTGATAGAGGTCTACAAAATTATGAGGGGCATAGACAGAGTGGATAGTCAGAGGCTTTTTCCCAGGGTAGAGGGGTCAATTACTAGGGGGCATAGGTTTAAGGTGCGAGGGGCAAGGTTTAGAGCAGATGTACGAGGCAAGTTTTTTACACAGAGGGTAGTGGGTGCCTGGAACTCGCTGCCGGAGGAGGTGGTGGAAGCAGGGACTATAGTGACATTTAAGGGGCATCTTGACAAATACATGAATAGGATGGGAATAGAGGGATACGGACCCAGGAAGTGTAGAAGATTGTAGTTTAGTCGGGGAGCATGGCCGGCACGGGCTTGGAGAGCCGAAGTGCCTGTTCCTGTGCTGTACTTTTCTCTGTTCTTTGTTCTAAACCTATGCCCCTCCACCTACCCCCTTGGCTACTTATACCTTCCATGCCAACCTAAACGTCTCTACCCACCACCGTGGATTTTTATAACCCAACAACAATTTAGTCCCAACTCATGTTAACCTATGACACACACTCACACCACCCTTTGTCCTTACACCAGAAAGAGAACGTGCTCTATCTGAGTGCTGCTCTTTCGAGGAAGCTCTTTGAACAAAGAGACTACCCCTCCTAAAAAATTGCAGTTAGAAAGAACAGCTGCTCAAAATCGGATGTTTTCCACAGTTAATGGACTCCTGTAGAGGTTTATAAATAAACAACAATAATCCTTCCTTTGAAATTGTCAATCAATTGGCTTTTAAAAGGCAATGGTCTTTGAAATTGAATGTAAACAATACAGATCAAAGCTTTTAAATTTCTATGCTTGGAGACAGGCCTGCAGAAAGGACAACAAAACTGACGGTTAGAAAGCCACTTCAATGCTTTAAAAGCACCTTAAAATCAAGATTTCTACCTTCATCTCACCAATCTTTGAACTTGACATTCACGGAGGCTGTTTAAAGGTTTTAAGGCTACAGCTGGGAAGATTTTCAATATCTTCTCACAGATCTTTCTTATTGACAAGCTGAAAAACAGTTTAAAGGGATTAAAGGCTGCAGATGGGAAAACAAGCCAAATGACCCCATCCAGGGAAAGACCCACTTGGGCATTCCAGCCACCCTAAGTCCACCTGGAACCATACCTACCCTGAGGGATCCCCCACAGCACCCTGAAAGCAAGTGTTAGGAGGGCACATACGCCCTTTCACCCCTTGAAGTCCAAGGAGCCAGGTTGGCACTGCCAAGGGGTTGAGCCTGAGGGGGCAGACTGAGGGGTTGCTGAGTAGAGTGGCGTGAGGGCGGGGGGGGGGGGGGCTCAGCAGAGGAGCTGAGGTGGGGGGGGACGGACGAATGAGGTGGTCACTTGCCAGCAGGTGTGGGGAGGGGGAGGCCTTTTGAGCGATTTGGGAGGTGTCTGGAACTTGATTCTGAGTCTGGGCACCCTTTCAGAAAGCAGTCAGTGCTTGCTATTATTACTGTCAGGAACCTTAGGCTGCGGTCTTTTCGCTGATGGAATCATTAGACATCACTCATTTGTCGTGAACTTCTATTTGTTCCTCACTATTCTCACGGTAAAGGCTGATGGAAGCGGTAAGCCTTGTTGAATTGAGAGTCAGTGAGTTTTGAATGGTATAGATTGTCATAACTATTACTGAACAGGTGAGAACAGACCTAGTGAATTGTGCACAATGTTGGTATTTAAGTCAGGATATATTTGCATTGGAGGCAGTTCAGATATGATTCATAGAATAATAGAATCAAAGAAATTACAGTGCCAAAGGAGGACATTCGGCCTATCGAGTCTGCACCAGCCCTTGGAAAGAGCACCCTACTTAAGCCCACACCTCCACCCTATCACCGTAATCCAGTAACCCCACCTAGGGGTTCAATAGATTGATTCCTGAGATGAATGGGTGGAAAGGTTGAGCAGGTTGGGCCGATATTTGTTGATGTTTAGAAGAATGAGAGGTGATCTTATGTATGAGATTATGATAGGGCCCGACAGTGTAGATGTTGGTAAAATACTTTCCATCTTGTAGCAATCCAGAATCACGGGGTGCAGTTTCAATAAGGAATCCCCCATTTAAGAGAAAGATGAGGAAGAAATAGTTTCTCTCAGAGGGTTGGCTACTCCAGAGGCTGTATAATTAAGTATAATGGAGCCAGTGTCACACTGGCAAATGGTTAGAATTGCTGCCTAATGGCACCAGGGACCCAGGTTCAATTCCCGCCTTGTCTGTTGGAGTTTGCACATTCTGAGTGGATTTCCTCCTGGTGCTCCAGTTTCGTCCCACAGTCCAAAGATCTCCAGGTTAGGTTAATAGGCCATGCAAAAGTGCCCAAAGGTTAGGTGTGGTCACGGGGGGAAGTTGGCCTAGGTAGGGTGCTCTTTCAGAGTGTCGGTGCAGACTCAATGGGCTTAATGGCTTCATTCTGCACTGTAGGGATTCTACGATTCTCTGATATTCAAGGCCGAGTTAAAGAGATTTGTGAAATACAAGATTGTCCAGAGTTATGAGGGGCAGAAAGGCAGGGCCGTTTAGTTGAGGCCACAGTCAAGTAAGCTTAAATTGCATTGAATTGTGGAGAGGTCTTGAAGGGCTGACTATCCGACTATTAGTTATGTTCTTATTTAACAACATCGCTGGCATTGAAAACAGATTATACAGGCAGCTCAATGCCTTAGAAGTTGTTGCTTCTTAATAAAATCTTTTAGAAATTAATGTTCTGGTATTTTTGATTCTCCTTTAATCCAATAAAAATAATCCCAATGTGTATTTTGCTTTCTGTATTGATTTAAATGTGAGTTACATTTCCTACTTTTTACTTCCTGCAATGTTGTCTGTGACAATTCTTCAATCTGACTGGACGATCAGCCTGCCTGTTGCCTGCCCTGTTTCTGGATGCCATACATCCCCTGAAGAAGGTTGAAACTGACTTTGGGAAACAGGAAATCTGTGTTCTAGAACTAATCAAATCCATGCGGATAACTTTTATTAAGGGCACAGGCAAAACTATCCCATTGCTACTGACCTGAAATTATGGGCTATCGTTTCTCAGAACATTGGGAAATATAGTTGGCCATTTTAGAATATGTGGACCAGGGTCACTACAGTTCAATCTGAAATGGACATAGATCCAACATCTTAAACAACAGGGACTTGTATTAGAATTATTCTGAGACATAAATAGAAACAGAATGAAACTTCATCAGGCCATGTCCAAGTCCCTGTAAATATTATTCAACAGCAACTTGAAATGAAAATCGCTTATTGTCACAAGTAGACTTCAAATGAAGTTACTGTGAAAAGCCCCTAGTCGCCACATTCCGGCGCCTGTTCGGGGAGGCTGGTACGGGAATTGAACCGTGCTGCTGGCCTGCCTTGGTCTGCTTTCAAAGCCAGCGATTTCGGTTGATCATCTCACAGGACAATTCAAATGTGAAATGAATTCAAGCTCTAACCACACACAGATGTCACAGGATAAAGAACATGAAACAGGAAAACTGGGAGTGTGAATTTCATAATTATATTTTATTGAGCAATTTTAAGAACTATTATAAATGAAGAGATTCCAAAGGATAGAAATGGCTGCTGTATGATGTTAGGATCACATTTACATCAAATCTGGTTTCACTGCAGAGGTCATCCACCTTCAGCAGAAATGTGTGTCTGTCTCTGGAGTGAATCATTGCACCAAGAATATATCACAGCTGAAAGTCAGAATCAAAAGATGGCTGAGTAAGAGTGCTTCACAATCAGAGAGGGAATAGAATTAGACCGAATTAACATCCACAACCAGTGTTCTTAACCTGTTCCTTTAGAAGCCCACCCTGACAAGGCATTTCTTGAGTTCTTACTTCTATTTTCATTGCTTTCCAGCAATGACTTGGTGCAATGTGCTGCTGAACACAAACCACAGCCAAGTAGCCAATGGTACGCCTTTGTTTATAGCCATTCTGGAGATGGTGACTTGCTCAATTATACTGCCCTGCACTGGGGAACTATGTGATGCCTCCAAATGCAAATCGGGGTGTGCTTTTAACGAGAACAGGAATGAAGGACTTAGACAGCCTGAGCCAAGCCCACGCGGTTGTTCCCATGATCGAAAATGGAGTAATATTCTCCAATGAACACGTCTCCCAGAATCCAAAGGTCTCCACCACCTCCACCAAATCCACTGGAGCAACTTCTTTGGCCGTTGTAAGAGCTCTGGAAGGAAAAGGAGAACAAGTAAAATTAACAAATATTCCATTGCAGCTTCTGACATGTGTGTATTCTCGCAGCCTATTGCTGTGCAATAGCATACCTGCAATGTATAGGCTTGGGCGGGAAGAGGGAAGTCCACTCCATTGATTGTGAAGACCACATCGGGCATGCTGCTCACCTTGTTACAGTCTATTGAGTACTGCAGGTAAATAGAAAAAGTGTTTAGTCACTGTGTCAGTATATGGATTGACAATAAATCATTTGCGGTGCAATGATATTGCAAACTGACCATAGCTCAACTCAATATGAGGTGACAAGCAGGTTAATAAAGTGGTTGAAGTGAAGCTTTAGAATTCCCCAGGGTCTATTTAATTTCCATTTGGCAACCCTACCTCAAAACATTTCTAAACATCAGTGTCACCTCAATGGTAAAACAATTATAGGATTCTGCACTTATTCTTCTGACACTGTGTTCTATTTCAGCAAGAATATTTGTCCTTCAATGAGAAGGTTCCAAAATGTAAAGAGTCTTCACCTTAATTTTGTTACAAATGGTGATTCATTTCCAGATATTTCTGGGGCTAGGGCGTCCAAGCTGTAGTGACTGTCTGATATTCATGGAATTGATTTGAACACCACTCCGTGCTCTCACTCACACCTTCCACCTTTCCTTTGCTACCACCCCGCCCCCCCCCCCCCCCCCCCCCCACCCCAATCCGGCAAGAGGCTGAGGGCATTTTGATGGAGAAAATTACATGTCGCAATTTGCAAGATTTTTACAATCGTATCTATTTGTACTTTGTAACAATTTAAATGGTCGGCTGCCAGCTGCATTAACAATCACTCATTGGTGCACACTCAGATACTCCAACCACACCCATCGTCGAAAAAGGGATTTACCATGCCATAGTAACCTTCGGTTGCTCCAATGCGGTTCTGAATTGTGTTGATGGCTGAGGTGGAGCCAACGAGAAGCGAAGTGCCAGTATCAACAATGGCAGCACACCCTTCACTGCAGGCCACAACCTGACCATCGATGGTCACTCTGAGGGGGAAAAATACATGAAGAGTTAGTCAAAGACCTGAAACTGCCTCATGTGTCAGACTATTGAACAAATAATACAAAGTTGCATTTCCTCGTTAGCTGAGACATTAATTATGTTTTCCAACAATGCCGATGTGGCTGAGAATTTAAAATTAGTCTAAATGTTTTCTTCTTTCTTTGCTTTCAGTTCATGGTCAGAATTCTCCGTTTGGGAGACGATTGGGCTGGATTCTCTGATTTTGAGGCTATGTCCCCACGCTAGCGTGGGAATGGTGGCGTTTTACGACAGAAGAAATGGCGTAAAACAGCCAGCGATCCTCCGTTTGGCTGGGGGGCTAGCATCAAGGCAGCGTGGAGCACCCAGCTCTAGCTGCCAATACGGCCCGGAGAATCGCCGGGTCCATGGCCGCACATGTGCAGGGTGGACGCCTGCAGCGCTGCGCTGTGCAACATGGCGCCGGCCGCGGACTGACCCGGCCTGCCAAATAGTGGGCCCCCTTTGACCGGCTCGCGTGCCCCGGATCACCCTCTCAAAGTACCCCCAGCCCCTGATGAAGTCCCCCCCCCCCCCCTACCCGCGCTCCCCGACTGTGGCGGCACTGCACTGAGTTCACAGCCGCCACGCCGAGTTCCTGATGGATGGGATGATGAGAGACCCACACCCTCGGGAACTCGGCCAGCAGGGGGCACAGCATCGGGGGGGCGGGCCTCAGGCAATGTCCTGAGGCCATCGATACGCTGCGCGGCGTTCTCAGAGAGTACGACGCTTTGGAAGGGGCGGAGCATCACGAATGTGGCTCCGCCCCTGTTTTGGTTGTAAACCTTGACCGGGGAATTGAGCCCGATGTGTTGCCGCTGGGACTGAATAGTGTGCGATTCGCAATTCTGTTGGGGGCGCAATCCAGTGAACGAGTCATGACACGCAAATGGGCCCGCACTCTGCCCGTGCGAATGAAGCACAAAATGGGTGTGTTTAAATCACATCCTGCGGCAATGAAGGCCAGAGCCAGACCACTCCCAATCCTGAGGGGTCACCCCGAGTCCACGGAATTGACACTAAGTCACTCCCCGCTACTGCCGCTGGCCCGCGCCCCCGCCGCCCAGCAAGCCTGACAGTCTTTGAGGGTTTTCACTGCTTATTTAGCCTCCTGCACCCCCTCTGTAACCATGGCACCCAGTCCCCTCTTGTAAATACTTGCACTAACTCATGCCCATGGGAATTCTGCCTATGAGGGGCAGAGCATCGCGGAAGGGTGGAACATGAAGTGTCCAAGCCGCTAATCATGTAGAAGTCCATGCAAATGACCATTTTACATTGTTCTGCCGGTGTGGGGCACAAACTTTGATATAGCCGCCTGCGAGGGACCAGAGCATGGCGCCGGAATCGATGGCGGGCACAAAGCGAGCCTTTGATCACCCGCGATTCTCGAGCCATGGAGATTCTTGATTCTAGCGACGTGAAGCATAGAATCCAGGCCCATATGTTTCAATATGTTTACGGGCAGCACGGTAGCATTGTGGATCGCACAGTTGCTTCACAGCTCCAGGGTCCCAGGTTCGATTCCAGCTTGGGTCACTGTCTGTGCGGAATCTGCACATCCTCCCTGTGTCTGTGTGGGTTTCCTCCGGTTTCCTCCCACAGTCCAAAGATGTGCAGGTTAGGTGGATTGGCCATGATAAATTGCCCTTAGTGCCCAAAATTGCCCTTAGTGTTGGGTGGGGTTACTGGGTTATGGGGATAGGGTGGGGGTGTTGACCTTGGGTAGGGTGCTCTTTCCAAGGGCCGGTGCAGACTCGACGGGCCGAATGGCCTCCTTCTGCACTGTAAATTCTATGATAATTCTATGATAAATATAGTTTGGTAAAATCATTCTCTCGGACTTCAGTGGAGAAGCAGAAAGTATCCATTGCAATTGCAGATGAGGGTAATCACTCACCGATCAATGTTGATTTGCCAGTAGGCCTCACGAGTGACAGGAACCCAGTGGATTTGACCGGTGTAGTGGCTTGAATCAATTCCACCAAATAGAATTTCACTTCCATACCCACCATTCTGTCTGTGAACAGAAGAGAATCATTAAAAAGCTCAGCAATTGACAGTTTTCTGGTTTAGTGGTTTCATACCTAGTGATGCGACTGCCTGTTGGATATTGTAAAATAATCAACTTTCCAAATCAGCAACAAAAGACACCGATTGAATCATTGCCATAAATACTTTTATTTTCATGAATTTGGAGTACCAAACTCTGTTTTTTCCCCGCTTAAGGGGCAATTTAGCCTGTCCAATCCACCTACCCTCCGCCCCTGGTTGTGGAGGTGAGAATGTCACTCAGTCACAGGGAGAATGTGCAAACTCCACATGGACAGTGACCCGGGGCCGGGATCAAACACAGGTCCTGGGCACTGTGAGGCAGCAGTGCTAACCACTGCTCCACCATGCTGCCCCTCCATTGCCAAAAATACCAATGATAAATTCAAGATAATAAATTCAAACTCAGCAACTTGTCTTTTAAAAGGATTTTGCAGAACATAACCTGCCTTTGTTTATCGGTTTGAATGCTGAATTTGGTTGATTTTACCACACAACAGATTCAAGGTTCAGAACCAAATCACTTTGAGAGAAAGCACTAGGATTGACCTAGTGTCTTTCAAATCCTCAGGGTGGCCTTACGTTCTTCTCAACCAATTAATACTTTCAAATTGTATTTAACGTTGCAGTGCAGGCAAATGTGGCTGGCACTTTGTGCAGAGCAGGATCCCACAGATAAGCTGACGGAGCTCAGTGGAAAGGTACCATGGATTTCACTTTCCTGCCTGCTTCCCGTATCCCTCGATTCCCTGAACAATCGAAAATGTGTCTCTGTCAGTGTTCAGTGAACGATGGAACATCCGCTCCTCTGGGGTGGAGAATGCTAAAGATTCAAAATGTCCTGAGTGAAGGGTTTGAAGGATGGAGAGTGATCGCCGCTCACTGTCCCGAGATTCAGCATCTAACCTGCAAACGTCAACTCTCGAACTCGCACCGGCATTTAACGCTCACTTGGGCGCTGATTGGCAGTGGGCGGGACTTGTCCACACATGGAAGGAAGTCCCACCCGTCAGAGGTTTTGGCCAGGCACGGCGCCCCAGTGGATGGAAGAGGTAGTTTTAGCGCCCTGCCTGGCACTGAGTCCCAAAACTATTGCAAAGTCAGTTCCAGGATCCTGGGGGTGGGAGGGTAATGGACACCCTCATGGCTCAAGACGGACGTGATCGCAGTGTCGTGGGGTAGGCCTGGGGGATATCCTGATGTTCCAAAGTCCTGGGTGGGAATTAACCCCCTCCCCTCTCCTTCCCCCCCGCCCCTCACCCACCCGAGATGGGGAAAGGTTTTATTGTCACGTTCCCATCCAGTCACACCTGCTCCTTCCAGACTACAAATTGAGTCTGGGCAGAAAAAGTAACTTCGGTGGCCATTAAGTAGGTTTGGGGGGGGTTCCCGAGGGAGAAACCCCTTCCATTCAATATTACAATGATGCCCCCCCTCCCCCATGCCTCAGAACCCACCTTGAGGACAGTGTAAAATTCTGCCTCAGTGATTGGCTGCTTATCCTGAGACTGTGTGTCCCTGTGTTCCAAATTGCACAGCCAATAAAAAAATCTCTCAGGGTCTATCGTGTCGAACCCCTTCAGAACCCTGAATGTGTTTCACAGAGACTGTTGTATTTCGTGCCTTGGAGATACGCAGAGATGACACACCATTGTCCCGTGTTGAGGATATGGTTTATTTACAATGCTTGATAAAGGCAGTCCACTTTCTCTCTCTTCAAGTGACCTCACCTAAGCTTAACTAATCGCACGCAGTGAGCATTCAACTGAGACACCTAATCAAATGCCGAACAATTGAACACTGCTGCGATCATCTCTAATTCTTCAAAACTCCAGAGAATATAAACCAAATCCACTGAGCATCTCATCGGAAGATAGTCCTCTCACCCAGGGACCGATCCAGTGAACCTTTGATCTACTGCCTCCCATACAAGTACATGTGTCCTTAGATATGGGGACCAACATTGCACACAATACCATGGGGACAATGCCACACTTAACTATTGGCTTACACAATGTGCTCAATTTTCACATTAGAATTTCCCACAGCTTTCTGACTGAAAGACAAGAGTGTGAACAACGAAGGCAAGGTGATGTTTTGAGTGAAACCAAACTAAGCCGTTCCTGCTACACGCAGGGAAATGAGATACAGCAAAGATGTTTACCTCGTCAGGTAGACGGAGAAGAGATGCTGATCCACCAAGTGTTGCGCCAGCATGTTATGAAATACGGTTGTGGCTCCCGATGCTGCAAGAGATTGATAGCCCATGCCGAGAATTCCATCAAACTTCACATAGCCAAAGAAACCACCAGGTTCACTTGTGGCCAGACCAAATTCCTGATCCCGGATCACCATGTTTGAAATCTGCAAACGAGTGACAAATCATGAGGGATTAAGCAGAACGTTGTCCTGTGAATTGCAAGTTCCCCAGTAAATTAGGTTTTCCCACACAGCCAATTGTGAGCACCAATGGGACAGATGGCTAATGAAATGTTTTCTTCAGCAATCCTGGTTCCTCCCCCCTAATGGGGCACCGATAGCACCAGGGACGGGATTGTCCGGTCGGCGATGCCGAAATCGCATTTGACGATCAGCCAGAGAATCCCTGTCTACGGCTAAATCGGGAGCAGAGCCACTTTGGCGATGCTCAGCCCCCACCCCGCACCAAAGCGGTGTACTCTACACGCTGAATCGATGACCGCAGGAAGTTGCCTGAGGCCCTCCCCCCATTGCTCCGCCCCCAATGGCGTGGGTCTCTCATGGTCTCACCAGTCAGGGACTCAGCTTGGCGGCTGCGGACTCAGTCCAACCCCGCCACAGTCGGGGGTAGCCGATTCACGGGTAGGAGGGACCTCGGCTGGGGCAGGGGGTGCGGTCATGGGCGTGGGAGCCAGCCAAAGTGGGCGGCACTATTTGGCAGGCCGGGTCGGCGAGCTGCCAACATTATGTTGCACGGCACGGCCGCTGCAGGCTGCCGCCGTGCAAATGCGCGGCCATGGACCCGGAAATTCACCAGTGCCATATCGGCGGCTGGAGCCCGGGGCTCTATGCTGCTCGGCTGCTAGCCCCCAGCCAAATGGAGGAACGGTGGCCATTTTACACCGAATCTCCGGGCGTAAAACGCCACCGTTCCCACACTGGCGTCAGAACATAGCCTCACAATCGGAGAATTGAGCCCCGTGACACTCTCAATCTGGATTAGTGGCTTTGAACTCACAACCTCGGGCTCAGAGTGTCACCACTGAGCTCAGGCAGACAACCAATAGAGATAATATCCCACATTCAACACAAATAGACAGAAAGCTGTGAGTCGAATTGAATGGCTGAATGAAGGGAGCATTTTCGTCAAATATTTTTATCTTGATCTGGAAGATTAAACCTCAGACATCAATGATCACTGTTATGTGATTTAACTTATTTGATGAAGGCTACAGTCTACTTACTCTGACTGTATCATATCCCAGTATTCCATCCATGGCACCTGTACCATACTGGATAGATACACCCTGGTTGCGTGTATAATATGTTGAAGACCTTTTGGGGTTGAATTGGCGATGCTTCGCTGCAATGGAACATTCATTTCATGAAGATAATGTAGGAATATTCAGAAAGAAATAATCTATTACTTCACATTTTCAATGGTTTCCATTTTCACAAGAATCTCAACCCATTTTCTTTAGCCCCCTACAGTGTTACTCGTTTCCTTTTGCTTGGAGGTGCTGCTGAGGATGTGATGGTGAGCAGAAAGCTGTCTTCATGTTTGAGGTGGATCTCTGAGCTGGACATGTGTGTGTGTGGGTGTGTGTGTGTGTTGATGTGTGCGTGCGTGAGTGTGGACCCAATGGGTTGAATGGTGCCCTGTTCTGCAATGATAACTCTATCGGTGGGACTTTCCAGTCCTCCCCCCCCCTCATGGTGTGTTTGGCCGCCTGCAGAATCCTCCTGCCCGCCGATGTCTACGACGTTTGTGTGGATCAAACTCTCCGCTGACTGTGAACCTGCTGCGAGGGACCGCCATTGGAGGAGCCGGAAGACCGACAAGCGGGAATGGATGGAACATTCAGCCCTATGACTCTATGACACAGGGTTAAGGGGGATGTACCTTCTCTGTACACTCGTGATTTGTTGAGTTTACTGATGAAGCTGAATGATCTCTAAGTATCTTTCTAAATTCTTCCCAAGTTTCCAATCTGCTCAAGGTCTCCACCATCCGTTATCTTTGGGTGGTGTAACCCTCCTAGCCAGGAGTGTGAACTGGATATTATTTTACACTAATGCTAATTTGTGTTCAGCTAATTTGTGTTGGGCAGCACGGTAGCATTGTGGATAGCACAATTGCTTCACAGGTTTGATTCCGGCTCGGGTCACTGTCTGTGCGGAGTCTGCACATCCTCCCTGTGTGTGCATGGGTTTCCTCCGGGTGCTCTGGTTTCCTCCCACAGTCCAAAGATGTGCAGGTTAGGTGGATTGGCCGTGATAAATTGCCATTAGTGTCCAAAATTGCCCTTAGTTTTGGGTGGGGTTACTGGGTTACGGGGATAGGGTGGAGGTGTGGGCTTGGGTAGGGTGCTCTTTCCAAGAGCCGGTGCAGACTCGATGGGCCGAATGGCCTCCTTCTGCACTGTCAATTCTACGATTAAATTCATCCTACGATTGACCCGAAGATTTACCCATCCGAAGATTTACCCATATCCAGAGGAAGACAAAGAACCACATCGAAAAGGTCCGAGAAATCAAAGCTCTGTTTCAATTCTCTCCAAGCTCATAGATAACAAAGCGAAATTCTAGTTTAATCCAATCTTACAGAACGCGCTTTTCAACTGTGATTATTCTGGGAAAATGACTCCCTTCCTATTCCTGCCATTAGCGAGAAGAAATGTCACAGAGGGAAGCATGGTGAAGAGCAGGGTAATGTATACTTACTGCACGATGCTGCATAGCAGGAAGTTGATGGGACCCAAAGGTTGGATGAGCCAGTGTCAAAGATGACAGTGAAACTCTGTGGTGGGCTCCCAATGCTGATTGTTCCGTAGTAAGACAACTGTCAGAAAAAATGAAAAGACAAAAATACATCAACTGGAAATGTATCAGTGCATCAGGTGTTATTAGGCTTAGATTCCTCAAGATCCATTGGAAAATTTCAATCTCCCAAACCCTCCTTTTCCAATCACGTAATATGGAAACAGAAGAATACAGCTATTCAAATGGAAGAGAGATAATGATTAGGAATAATGGAGCGCTCTGTTTGTATGGATTATACTGAATAATATATCTCATGGTTCAGATGATGTTACGCTGCCGTACATTCGTTGGCTCTTTCGATTTCAGGTTTCACTTCAACTGGTGCTAACAGCATTGCCAGCGTTGTCACAAATCCACCCATAAGCTTTGCTCATTCAGGGTACCCAGAAACATTGGCCCTCTGTAAACCCTCATCATTTGTGAGGCAAGCAGCTGCCAGTGAGTGGATCGAATGGAAATCACCAGCAACATCTCACGATGAATCAGAACATTCAACTGCTGGTCTAAACCATTCACTGATGCAATTACAAGGGGTCACGATTTCAAGGTGAGAGGGGGGAAGTTTAAGGGAGACCTGCGTGGAAAGGTTTTTACGCAGAGGGTGGTGGGTGCCTGGAACGCTTTGCTAGCGGAGGTGGTAGAGGCGGGCACAATAGCATCATTTAAGATGCATCCAGACAGATATATGAACGGGTGGGGAACAGAGGGAAGTAGATCCTTGGAAAATAGGCGACAGGTTTAGATAAAGGATCTGGATCGGCGCAGGCTGGGAGGGCCGAAGGGCCTGTTCCTGTGCTGTAAATTTCTTTGTTCTTTGTAATTACCAGTTTTTCATAGAATCAAAGAATGGTTGCAGCACAGAGGAAGCCATTTGGCCCATCGTGCCCTCCTGGCTCTCTGCAACAGCAACCGAGCTGGTCCCACATCCCCCGAGCCCTGAAAATATGTTCTCGTCCGATAATTGCCCAATTTTCTTTTCGAAGCTGCAATTGGCTCTGAAATCATCACGCTTTCCGTCAGTACGTTTCTGATCCTAAGCTGTGTACAAATGGTTTTCCTGTATGTTACGATCGGCTCTTTTGCCTTCTCACCTGTAGTTAGTGACCACTCGTCCTTCACAATTCTGCTGATGGGAGCAGTTTTTCTTTATCTACTCTGTCTAGGCCCCTCAAAATTGGGAAACCCCGCTCTCAATTATGCTCTTCAACTTCTCTTTCTAAAATGTGGTGCTCAGAATTGGACACAATACTCCAGTTGATGCTGAATTAGTATTTTGTAAAGATTCATTATAATTTCCTAGCCTTATCCTCTGTGCCCCGATTCATAAAGTCCAGCGTCCTGAATGTCCTTTTAACCACTTTCTCAACCTGCCCTGCCACCTCCAATAATCTTTGGATACATACACCCGGACCCCTTTGCTCCTGAACCCCTTTTATAATTGCACCCTTTATTTTATATTGCCTCTTCTTGTCCGTCCAACCAAAATGAATCACTTTACACCTCTTTGCAATAAATTTGAACTGCTACGTGTTCCCTCAGATACCAACCTCACTATGTCACCTTGATGTTTCTCACTAATATCCTCAGGGTTTGCAATACTTCCAAATTTTGTATCACCTGCAGATTTTGAAATTGTACCCGCCGCACCCAAGTCATTAAACTACATCAAGAAAAGCCATGGAGCAAAAACTGACTCATGGTGTAAACACCCACACACCGTCCCGCAGCCTGGAGAATGACCATTGGCCAGTACTCCCTGTTACCAGTCAGTCAGCCATCATTGTATCCTTGCTGCCACTGACCCTTTTATTCCACGGGCTTCAGCTTTGCTAGCAGTCCAATATTGTGACATTTTAGCATGGAAACCCATGAACACCGCATCAACCATGTTACCCTGATCAACCTGTACAGCTACCTTATCAAACAATGTCATCAAATTTATTTCACATGATTTCTGTTGAACAATTCCTTGTCAAATTTCCTTACTTAATCCACATTTGTCCAAGTGAATCTCAGCGCCCATCAATAGCCCAATTTAGAACAACTGAATCCCATCCACAGTCACTTGCTGTGTAAATTATCGCAGGTTAAAGATCTACAACATATGATACACCAGCCCAGTTTTCCATGCTACTAAATTATTATCCTTAACTAACAATTGGCTCTTGAATAACATAAAATATGAGCGGATGGTTCAATGAAGGTGAGTTAAGATGTAGTTTTCTATTTTGGTTTGGAAAACTGACAGATTACTTACATCCAGGTAGTTAATCATTGGTTCATTTACAGCCAGGGATGAGGGTCCTTCAAACTTTGAGCAGGGATCATGTGGGTGATTCTTCAGGAAGTCTTCCAGCAACCCTTTCTCCTGAAGAACATCCCGAGCAGATTTGCCCTTAAACAAGGGCATTCTGCAAAGAAATAAATTAAGTTAGAAATTTCATCCGCTTTTACTATTCCTTGATGACAAATTATTTTTCCCCTCTCTTGCCCTTTGATGATTTCTTACCTGAACAGGCATTCCGAGAGCTGAATGCAAGCGAGGGTGATGATCAGCCACTTCATCTTGCCAGTTGGGTTGGTTCAGGGACTCTTCAGAATCTGAAGTTTTGGGGTCTGAGCTGCAGTATTTATAGCCACTCTGAGCAAACCATTCCATTGTCACGAGGACTCAGATACGATCATTCAACATGAGGTGGAAATGTTAATGTACTCGTGATTAGTTTATCCCAAGTGTAATCACTTTAATTAAGGACAATCTTCAACTTACGTAGTCAGTAATTGAGAGCATTTGGATTGTAACAAATAATGTTAAGTGTTGTATAATTAAAACCTTGTGACTGATAAAACAATTATAAATATACCTGCAAATCGGGCTAAAAACAATCATATCAGAATCACAAAATATCAATGTCACAAGTGCGCCAGAGAATACGTTAACTGGTTTCGTGCCAGTATAACCTTTAACGAGATAGCAACTTTGGAGGTTGAAGCCTGTCCGATGGTGAATTTCCTGGAGGGTCCGACTTTCTTTTACTTTAATTGAGGGGTATTAATTGACATCATCAGCTGCAAGAGTGACGCTCTGCTCAGTTCGAAAAGTCATTCGACTCCAGAAAGATACATTTTTCATGTGACATTTCGAAATACACTCTTCTGTAGATCTTGGTTTAGTGGTAGAAGTGTTACTTTAGAGTCATGGCATTCTAGTTTGGAAAGCCCCAGCCCAGGACTTGAAACATGTGATCTCAGCTTCCGGGTAAATGGCCACGTTAAAATATGGACCTTCTGCCTGTTCAAGTAAACTTTATGAGGTCAGGCCAGAGGGATTTACCAAATGATCGACCCAATATTTACCCCCTCAACCAAACCCAGCAAACGAGCTTTTTCAAATTGTTCTTGGGATGTGAGTGTTTCTGGCCACTCTATCATTTATCCCTTATTGCCCATGATAACCTATCACCTTCTCTGCTGTGGGATGATGCAACTGAATGGTTCACTTGGCCATTTCAGAGGACAACTGGAAGTCGGCAACATTGCCCAGGGTCTGGAGTCACATGTAGGCCAGACCGGGTAAGGGTGGCAGATTCCTGCCCCTGAAGGACATTACTGCGTGACCTTTATATGTATGTCCCTGTCAGACAGGGAGGAAATGGTCGAGTGAGGGAACCATGGTTTACAAAAGAGGCTGAATGTCTTTTCAAGAGGAAGAAGGGGGCTTATGTAAGGATGAGAAAACAAGATTCAGTTAGGGCACTGGAGGGATACAAGATAGCTAGGAAGGAGCTCAAGAAAGGGCTTAGGAGAGCTAGGAGGGGGCATGAGAAGTCCTTGGCGGGTAGGTCAAGGAAAACTCCAAGGCCTTTTACACTTATGTGAGGAAAAAAAGAATGACCAAGGTGAAGTTAGGGCCTGTCAAGGACAGTAGTGGGAACGTGTTCATGGAGTCTGAAGATATAGGATAGGCCCTAAATGAATACTTTTCCTCAGTGTTCACAAAGGAGAGGGGCCATGTTGTTGAGGAGGATAGTGCGATACAGGCTGGTAGGCTGGAGGAGGCAGATATTCGGAATGAAGATGTGTTAGAAACTTTGAGAAGCCTGAGGATAGATAAGTCCCCTGGGCCTGATGGGATATATCCTTGCAGATTGCAGAGCCTTTGGCTTTGATCTTTGTGTCTTCACTGTCTACAGGAATAGTGCCAGAAGACTGGAGAGAGGCGAATGTTGTCCCCTTGTTCAAGAAAGGGAATAGGTATAACCCTAGGAATTATAGGCCGGTTAATCTCACTTTGGTCACAGGTAAATTATTGGAAAGAGTCCTGAGGGATAGGATTTATAATAATTTGGAAAGATACAACTTAATCCAGAAAATTCAGCACGGATTTGTGAGGGGTAAGTCTTGCCTCACTAGTTTGATTGTATTCGTTGAGGAGGTAACTAAGTACAGAGATGAAGGTAGAGCAGTTGATGTCATATGCATGGATTTTAGTAAGGCGTTTGATAAGGTGCCCCATGGTCGGCTCATGCAGAAAGTAAGGAGGCATGGCATAGAGGAAAATTTGGCCGATTGGATCAGTAACTGGCGATCACATAGAAGACAGAGGATGGTGGTAGATGGTAATTTTCATCCTGGAGCCCAGTCACCAGCGGTGTACCACAGGGATCAGTGCTGGGTCCTCTGCTATTTGTAATTTTTATCAATGACTTGGATGATAGAGTTGAAGGTTGGGTTAGTAAATTTGCTGATGACACCAAGATTGGTGGAGTAGTGGATAATGTGGAGGGCTGCAAAGAGACATTGATAGGATGCAGAGCTGGGCAGAAAAGTGGCAGATGGCGTTTAACCCTGATAAGTGTGAAGTGATTCATTTTGGTAGGACAAACTTGAATGCGGATTACAGGGTTAACGGCAGGGTTCTGAAGAATGTGGAGGTGGAGAGAGATTTCGGAGTTCATGTCCATGGATCTCTGAAAGTTGCCTCCCAAATGGATAGAGCCGTGAAGAAAACCTATAGTATTTTAGCATTTATTCACAGGGGGATTGAGTTTAAGAGCCGTGAGGTTATGCTGCAACTGTACAAGGCCTTGGTTAGACGACATTTGGAGTATTGTGTGCAGTTCTGGTCACCACATTATAGGAAGGATGTGGAAGCATTGGAAAAGGTGCAAAGGAGATTTACCAGGATGCTGCCTCGATTGGAGGGTAGGTCTTATGAGGAAAGATTGAGGGAGCTAGGGCTTTTCTCATTGAAAAATGAAATGGAATGAAATGAAATGAAAAATGAAAATGAAAATCGCTTATTGTCACAAGTAGGCTTCAAATGAAGTTACTGTGAAAAGCCCCTCGTCGCCACATTCCGACGCCTGTTCGGGGAGGCTGTTACGGGAAGGAGCGAAGGAGGATGAAAGGTGACTTAATTGAGGTGTATAAGATGATGAGAGGGATAGACAGAGTGGATGTTCAGCGACTTTTTCCTCGGGTGAATGTAGCTGTTACAAGGGGGCATAACTATAAGGTTCATGGTGGAAGATATAGGAAGGATGTCAGAGGTAGGTTCTTTACTCAGAGAGTGGTTGGGGCGTGAAACCCACTCCCAGCTATGGTAGTGGAGTCGGACACTTTAGGAACTTTCAAGCGGTTATTGGATAGGCACATGGAGAGCACTAGAATGATTGGGAGTAGGTTGATTTGATCTCAGTTTCAGACTAGTTCAGCACAACATCGTGGGCCGAAGGGCCTGTACTGTGCTGTACAGTTCTATGTTCTATGTATGATCCCGGTGGACTTTTCACAATAATCCAATTGTCAATGATTATTACTAAAACAAGTATTTTATTCCAGAATTTATCAATCAATCGAATTGCAATTCACCAGCTTCTATGGTAGGATTTGAACTTTTCTAGACCATTAGTTTCAGTGTCTGGATTGCAAGATCATGCAACTGAGCACTCCCATCCAAACAATCCCACCCATTGTTACTTGTGGGATTTTTCTGTCTGAAAGTTGCCTGCTGCATATCTGTGCAAATCCAGTTACGCCCGTGCTTCAGCGATAACTGATTTCATCCGTGGTGATGCTAAATATTCCAGTCATGGAAACAGGGAAGGTTTGTGCTGCTGTTCTCTATCTGCTGGACACTGTGGATTGTTATATCTCTGGACACTGCGAAAGGACAAGATTGCAAACTGCAGTACCCGCCATCGTATCCAACAACCCACTCGCTTGAAATGCTCAAGTTGAGAAAAGGTCAGTGGCCTGAATTCAGCAGTTGCCAACAGAAGAAAAACTCCACATTTGCTGATAATCTTTAGGAATTAAAGTCACAGTCAAGAACTTTTGGTTTGGGAACTGGACCTTCTATATAAAATGTTGTGACTTGTACATTATAAACTTTGTCACAACACCCTGAGCTAGTGCATGGCCAATTACAGCCCCTCTTAATCGGGAGTCTCAACACAAGTGACATTAGATATATTAAATCCGAAGAGTCCTTGGTTGAGCCCAAAATTACAGTCGTCAGGTTTATAACTTTGAACAAAGACAAAGACAAATGCAGCACAGGAACAGGCCCTTCGGCCCTCCAAGGCTGTTCCGATCATGATACCAACCTTGGCCAAAACCCTCATCACTTCCTTGTGCCGTATCCCTCTATACCCATCCTATCCATGTATTTGTCGAGATGCCTTTTGAGCCCCGTTAATGTATCATCTTTCACAACCTCCCCTGGCAACGCGTTCCAGGCACTCACCACCCTCTGTGTAAAAAACCTGCCTCGCACAGCTCCTCTAAACTTTGCCCCACTGGCTTTATACCTATGCCCCCTGGTGACTGAGCCCTCTACCCTGGGAAAGAGTGCCCGCCCATCCACTCTACCCATGCCCCTCATACTTGCAAGTAATCTTTTATTAGGCACTGTATTATAATTAAACAGACAGAACATGTAACTGAATATCTACTATCCCTTTTCCCATATTCCCCTTCCTAATTCACCCCACTCTCTAGACACACACATACTGACAAACAAACTAGAGACGGAAGAATGGTCGAAAGGGAAATAAAATATTAATAACAATATAACGATTAGGATCTTTAGTTCACTAGGAAAGCTTCCAGTCAATGTCTTTCTGAACTAGGAAAGCTTCCAGTCAATGTCTTTCTGAAGTTCACGCTTTCGTTTTGGTACTTCTTCCTTCTAGACTTGTGATGTTTTTCTCTGGCATGTTTGTCTACTTTCGCTACAGACTCAGAATCATTCCAGCTTTGCAGGAAAGGATGTACCAGGCACTCACTGCTTTCAAAACAGAGAAGCAGTTATTTCACTTCAGCAAGCAGGAGACAGAGAGAGAAAGAGCGTTCCTTTCACTTCGAAGGACCAGATAAGTCTGTTCAGTTCTGTCAGAAAGCATCAAGCAGGAATCAATCACTCACGGTTATCAGGCAGAACACTGTCCCTGGCCAACTCACCGGTTGCCATTAAGCCAATCAAACTGACTCCCTCCAAAGCAAGTTCCTAAGATCCATTCAATGCCGAAATGTCTGGCTTCTCCCTTCCAAAGGGCACAATCTGGGAACCTGGGAAAACCTGGCAAGCAGCTGCTTCAACTTTGAATCATCTGCTAAAAGGCACATCCCGATTATGGATTCAACAATCAAAATAATTTTAAAAAAGAAATAGGAACAAAAGAAATAAATAGGAAGTATTCTTACAACTTTCAGGCACTAATTTAAGATTTTGCACACAAACAATAAGCCCTTTCTTTGGAAAATGAACTTTGAACTTGCACAAGTCACATGAGAAGGGTGGCATTTCATTGCTTGATTTTAATATAAGAGTGACAGCTGTTCTGAGAGACAAAGATCCATCAGAAAGCTATCCAACCAGCTGCAAGAGGATGAATCGGATAGGTTTGTCCCCTTTCGTAATTAAAAGCAGACTGAAGAACTCTGGGCAATCCCCATCAACCTCGCTAACTGAGCAGACACGGCATTTTGTTTCCATTCAAGACAACTGATTCGCTTTCCACATAACTACCAACTGATAATAACTTGATAACTCGTTGTCCCTTCTGCAATGTTTAACGTTTAGCTTGCTATTTCTTTCTCCATTTCATATCCATTACGTGCCTGACCCAACAAGGTGGAGGAATAGTTCAGAGCAGGGCATGGTAGGAAAACCTGTTCTTATGAAAGCTGTTTCTTTCATATGTTGGTAATTTATAGTTCCTGCATTTTGCAAACGTGGTTTTCCCCACGTTGAATTTTTAGACTTTCGGTGAGACAATGGTGCTAAATGTAGTGAGTCAACAGGTGAATGAAACAATGCATCAGGTTTAGCCTTTTGCGCCATTGAGACAATAACCTTTAATTCTTTAAGGTTGAGATAACCTCATTCAGTCCTGCAAGCAATCTCCTGTGGTTATCCTTGAAATGTTCTTGATATGCCTGGATCAAGACTTTGAAGTCATGCACACGTCAATGTTTTTCCATACCGTCCATTCCCTGGTTGGGCTCAGGGATCTGTTTCAGCAGTGATTGTGACTAGATTGACATTAACACAAGTTGCAATGCCCAAACATTTGTTCCCTATTTACTGTCATCTGTCATTTCCAAGGAGTTATTGTTGAAAGCTAGAGTTCTTCGTGCAGTCCCGACGGGCATACAAGATGCTATCAAACGTTCATTCTCTTCAAACGAACAATTTCAGAAAACTGCCCTAAAAGGACATAACTGCAGCCCTTCATGGACTATTGCCTCGTGCAATTTTGCAATTTAAGTCCAACCAATCTGGAGATCCAACTCGCTGTACACAGGCTCGGAGAGTCTGTCCCAATGAGGAGGTGCACCAATGTCACAGCTTTGATGTGAAAATAAATATTTTATTTGTTAATGAAACCGAATTAAGATGCAGGGAATTTAAAAGTCTTATATATATTTTTGGAATTTTATTAGAATATTGTTATCAGCAATCTCTCCGCATGGTGGTGAGGTCGTTGGCCATGTACAGTATCGATAAAATCTGCATTGACATCATACAAAATATGTTTTGTCTTTTTCTCTGTGTGTTCCAATATCTTCCCATTCAATACTCTTAGATACGTCTCAATAGGTGTGTCAATGTTAAACCTCTCCAAACGTTTTCTTGAATGTACAATTTAACGTAATCAAATATGTATCACTGATAAGAGGTATTAGAGTGAATAATTGTTCTTATAGTTTGTTCACTGGACAAGTTAGATTTTATAACATTGAGTGTAAATATTGAATTCTACAGTAACAATATTCTTAGGCGGGAATGACCCCTCCCCGCCCCTGCCCCGCCCACGGTGTACTTTCCAGTAGTGAGGGCGACTCGCTGTTGGTCGGCGGTCGAATCTCCTGGTTCCGCCAATGTTTTTTGACTGAACAGGGAGACCTCGTGCCACCTGTGCCTCCAATGGCACACCAGGAACCGCGGGGGTTTGGAAAAGAACACCTGCTGTCGGTGGACGTCTAGTCGACGGCCGCCCCGAACACCATTGCCTCGGGATCTTTCCTGGCGCCGATTGGGGACCTGTTTGGAATATCCCAGTCATCCGTGCATCCGTACATCCGTGCTGTTACGGACGCCCTCTATTCCAGGGCAGCTGACTTCATTATCTTCAGTCGGGACCTGGCTCACAAGGTTCCCGGGCAGCAGGGCTCACCGCCTCACTGGCATGTGCCAGGTCAAGGGGGTGATCGATGGGACACATGTCCAACGACGGGCACTGGTACATGAGGGGGTGTTTTTCATTGACAGGAAAGGATTCCACTCCCTGAACATGCAGTTGGTGTGTGACCAAGCCGAGGGGTGACATGCTGGAGGGAGAGGATGAATGCCAGGCCTCATCGGACAATAAGGAGATGGATGATGGCCAGTGGGACCGGGGCCTAGAACCAGAGCAGGCACAGGAGGCCATCCAACGTGCGCGCCAGGGAATCCGCACACGGGACAATTTCATTGTCTCCAGGTTCACCCACTAGGGGGCCTCGCCAACAGCAGCACACCCTCCCTGTCCCACCTGCCTATATATCCCCATAGCCACTCACACTCTCCCATGTCCCAGCTTCTCACACCCCCACCCATGCTCCCACATCACCCTCTGAGGTTCCTACTAGCATTACCAAAGGTCCCCATTCGGCACCTGGAAAGACCCTCTGGCAAAAAGGACAACAGACACCTTGATGGCCACCAGGAGCAGGTGACCTCCCCCATGTTCCCGCAGTTCCAGATGTGCCATGACCCGGCAGATGTGACATGTAGTCTCCCTGGTCAGCCGGAGTCTTCAGCGGCACACCCGTGCTGGCAGGTCTTCTTGGGACAGGCGCTGCCGGTGTACACAAGGCCTGATGCAACACCTTCTTCCCACCTCCTCCTCGGCCTGTTGGGCGGCCGGCTCTCCATCCTCACCAGCTGACTCCTGCTCCTCTGGGGCAGGCTCTGGTTCTGCAGGGCCTTCCCTGGAGCAGCTCCTGCCCGTGCAGCCTCAATGCGTCCGCCAAGGCTGCGGCAGCCAGGCAAATGCCAACGACTCCTGGTTCAACACCAAAGTTCATCTTCTGCAGGTGGTGAAGGGCAGACATGTTAGCATGGTGAATACTCAGCCCCAATCAGGCCCAATGGGCTGAACTGTGGCCCTGTTCCGCACTGCAGGCTCTGTTCCCGCATGTCCCCCACCAACTCTTCCCATTTGCACCCTACCCCGGACATTGCCCCCGATATTTTGCCTTCTGCTCTGTATCCCTGGTTCCGTTGGTGCCTGACACTGAAGAGCCACTAACCCCACCATACATCCCTGCCAGCAGGGGTACTGCTGACTGCTGCTACCCATGCCAGTGGTATGCTCTGCGGCCCCTGCGCCCTTCTGTGAGGTAGACTGTGGGGGTTCGCCTTGGATGGGCCATGTGATATTCTGCCAGTGGGCTAGTACCTGGATGTTGGGGGTCATTTGGGCGCAGTGAGCCACTGACCTACGCCGTGCTTGGTGGCATGCATGTGGGCAGGACCCACAGGTGGGGTTCAGCCGGGAGGGGCGGAGGGGGTGGGCACCTGTTGGGACTGTAGCAGGTCCCGGCGGGACCTGCCAGGTAAGTTCCCTGGGGCGGTGTCCTGTGGATCCTATGTGCGGGCACGGGTTGCCTGCGGGCAGGTTGAATGGCGGCATGGGTGCAGTGGTTAGGCAGGGTTTGGTAACAGCCGGGGATGTGCCAACTGATGGTGTCACTGGCAGGACGTCAGCCCTGCCAGGTACATTGTGCCATGTGGATGTCGGCAGTCAGCCAGTCGAGGCTTCATGGCCCCCCTGTTGCTCCTGCAGTGGGGCAATGCCTCGGATTGGTACACTGAGGTGCGCCAGCACTTGGTGGGCCAAGGACTGCGCTGGACCACGCCTACCCTTTGATGGGTTGGCTGGGGCAGTCAGCGGGGTGCAGAGCCAGATGCTGCCTTGTGGGCCGCAGTACTGGCGGTCCGTGCCTGGGCACCGCAACCCCACGACCCATTGCCTGGTCGCTTCTGCTACTTCCCCCAACCCAGGGAGACCTAACTGCCGTCTCTTTCAGCATCCATGGTGCCCGTTACCGGATTTTAAATACCACAGGTGAACTGCGTCATCATCACTTTCGCCTGTCAGACATGCTGCATTATGGGAGGCCGGAGACTATTGTGTTGGGCCCGTTAATGAGATGTTAATGAATGCTGCTGTACATTTCTCATGCCCTCGCCAGCACGCAGTGTGGAACGCATGCCCGCTGCTATCGATGTGCCGGACCTGGCATGCCGTTCCGTTGGGCGCCCGGCACCGACCTCCATGTTCGGCTGACGCCCGATTATCCAGCTCGTCGCGATTCTGGCGTCGCTGGGCGGAGAACCCCGCAAACAATGTTTCCGCCTCAACTGCTCTCTGTGGTCGCAAATTCCACAGGTTCACAACCCTCTGGGCGGAGAAATTTCTCCCCATCGCAGTTCTGAATGATCTACCCCATGTCCCCAGACTGTAACCCTGGTTCTGGATTCCATCGGGAACATCCTTCCTGCATCTACCCTGTCTAGTCCTGTTGAAATGAAAATGAAATGAAAATCGCTTATTGTCACAAGTAGGCTTCAAATGAAGTTACTGTGAAAAGCCCCTAGTCGCCACATTCCGGCGCCTGTTCAGGGAGGCTGGTATGGGAATTGCTGGCCTGCCTTGGTCTGCTTTCAAAGCCAGCGATTTAGCCCTGTGCTATACCAGTCCTGTTAGAATTTTATAAGAATCACTGAAATCCCCCCTCATTCTTCTGAACTCCAGCCAATAGAATCCTAACCTACTCAATATCGCCACATATGTCCACCCTGCTGTCCCAGAAATCAGTCTGTTAAATCTTCTCTGCACTCTCTCTAGATCAAGTAAGAAGTCTGACAACACCAGGTTAAAATCCAACAGGTTCGTTTTGAATCACCAGGACCTGTAAAGACTTAAATACCTGCAAAGACTCGCATTCAAAGCATTGTCTTGCATCATTGAATTTGTCTATATATATGTTTCTGAAACCTACCTCTTCATCTACCCGAGGAAGGAGCTGAGCTCCGAAAGCTAGTGATTCGAAACAAACCTGTTGAACTCCAACCTGGTGTTGTAAGAAGCACAGTGGGCTAAACAGCTGGCTTGCAATGCAGAACAATGCCAGCAGCGCGGTTTCAATTCCCATACCGGCCTCCCCGAACAGGCGCCGGAATGTGGTGACTAGGGGCTTTTCACAGTAACTTCATTGAAGCCTACTTGTGACAATAAGCGATTATTATATTATTATTATAAGACTTCTTACTGTGCCCACCCCAGTCCAACGCCGGCATCTCCACATCATCTCTAGGTCAAGAACGCCCTCCCTCAGATAAGGAGGCCAAAACTTCCCACAATATCCCAAGGCCCTGCATATTCGCATCAATAGATCCCTGTCCTGTACTCGAATCTTCTCGCTATGAACACGCCACGTGCTTACTTACTTTCAGCAGCTGATGCACACAGGTCTCGGTGCACATTCCCCTCTCTCAATTTATAGCCATTCAGATAATAATCTGCCTTCCTGTTTTTGCTGCCAAGTGCATAACCTCACATTTATTCACATTATATTGCATCGGCCATGCATTAGCCCACTCGCTCACCTTGCCCGATTCACACTGAAAGAACTGTATCCTCCTCACAGCTCACCCTCCCACCCAGCCTTGTGTCTTCTGCAAATTTTGAGATATTACATTCAGTTCTGTCACCTAAAGCATCAAGGACACACAGACAAAGAGGAGCCACAGGCAGGCACAACGCCCCCTGAGGTTGTGGTTGAGCCCTGTGGTTCGCATCTTTATGATGGTACGAATTCTGTTGGCTGCAGGATGCACAGATCTTTTGTACCCTCTTCAAAATGTAACTGCATTTGCAGCACATGGATACCCAGCCGATATTGAACAGTGCAATAGTGAGCCCTGGAAAAGCAAGGAAACCCCGGAAGCCAAATAAAACAGAGACACTTCCTTCAAAACTTAATTGGGTAGTTGGGCTGGCGCAAAATGCCAGTAAACCATTTAAACACCACAAGCTCAAGGCAAAGAACACCCTGCACATCGAAGACGTGAAACAGCAAAATCAGCCAACAGACTGATACAGATTTTTTTATAATACTGAATGCTTTAAAGAAAATTTGCATGTATACAATTTGACCCATTTTAAAAATGTCATAGGCGGATTCTCCGCTCCCCCCCCCCCCCCCAACGGCCGGGTCGGAGAGTCCCCGGGGGGCAGCGCGAATCCCGCCCCGAGGCTGGCTGCCGTATTCTCCGTTGCCATTCCTCGGGCGGGGGCGGGCATCACGCCACGCTGGTCGGGGACCGTTGGCAGCGGGCCCCCCCCCCAGGCAATTCTCTGGGCCCCGATGGGCTGAGTGCCATCTGCTTTTGGCCATTCCCGCCGGCGTGCATCACTCAGCTCTCGTACCGGCGGGACCTGCCAGGTAAGTTCCCTGGGGCGGTCGGGGGGCGCGGGGGGTTGGCGCGGGGGGGGGGGGGGGATCAGACCCCATGGGGGCCCACCACGGTGGACTGGCCTGCGATCGGGGCCCACCGATCTGCGGGCGGGCCCGTGCTGTAGGGGCACTCCTTCCGCGCCGGCCCCTGTAGGGCTCCACTCAGGACCGGCACCGGTTCCCCGATTTTCCAGGCCCCAAAAGGCGGCGTACTCGGAGAGTACACTGCGCAGCATATCCCCTACCTGCAGCCATTGCTGGAGGCCCGCCCCGTCAATCTCCACCCCCAACCAGCTGAGGTCCCGACGGCGTGGATCTAACACGGTCCGGCCGGTCGGGATACTAGCGTGGCGGCTGCACACTCAGTCCGCGGCTGCCCTGGTCGGGGGCGGGCTGATCGGAGGGCAGGGGAGTCCTTATATGCGGCCGGGCAGTTTTGGGTGGGCGGTCAGAGTCGGGCGCGCGGCCGATCGGGGGCACTATGTTTAAGGTCCAGCTCCGCGGTCTGAGTCCGCAGTGGAGCACGATGCGGACTGCTGGAAGTCGCCTCTGTGCACATGCGCGGCCCCTGACCCGGGAGTGTGGGGGCCCGCAACTGCAGCAAAAGCTGTTGGTTTACGCTGATTCACTGCTAGCCCCCTGCAGGGCTAGGAATATGTGGTCCTTTCACGCAGGTTTTCTGTCATAAAACTCCACAATTTCTACGACGGCGTGGGGACATTGGCCCCAAAACAGAGAACCCAGCCCCAGGTGTGCAGCAGAACGTGGATAGCAGGCATAGATTCCAGTCACACATCGAGTAGCTCCTTAGTCAATAGTAATTAATACTAGTTAATTATAATTATTTGTATTTAGCCATAGTATCTGTGGTAGTATGTATTAGGGGTCATGTGGGACTGGAAGCCCTAATGTCATTGGCTGACAGATCCCGGGTCCTGGTTGGCCGTTGACCTCTAGCTCCGCCCTGAAGGCGGAGTATAAGAAGCCGGAGTCCTCCCCCGCAGGCCATTCTACTATCGAGCTGCGGGGGAACAGACACGCTTAATAAAGCCTCATCGACTTCACTCTATTCGTCTCACGGAGTCTTTGTGCGCTACAGTATCCAACTGTACTTATCATTCACATCGTAGAAACCTTTATAGTATTTGGTTAGTTAACAAATAGTTTTGTTCTTGAACAAAGCATTGCGTTCTCTAATTGATTCAACCACAAAGACATCGCTATCCATGAACATAGAAAACATTCCAGAGGTCACATTCAAGTCAGCCATAACCGCATTGAATTGTGACGCAAACACATCTCCCAAGTTGTATTTTGCTTTCTGTACATTGATTTAAATGTGAGTTATATTTCCTACTTTTTACTTCCTGCATTGCTGTCTGTGACAATGCTTCAATCAGATTGGACGATCAGCCTGCCTGCCCTGTTTCTGGATGCCATACATCCCCTGTGGAAGGTTCAAACTGACTTTGGGAAACAGGAAATCTTTGTTCTGGGACTGATCTATGTGGATAACTTTTATTAAGGACACAGAGAAAGCTGTCCCATTGCTACTGAAATTATGGGCTATCGTTTCTCAGAATCTTGGGAAACATCGTTGACCATTTTAGGATATGTAGAGCAGGGTCACTAAAGTTCAATCTGAAATAGATCCAACATCTTAAACAACGGGGACTTGTATTAGAATTATTCTGAGACATAAATAGAACCAGAGTGAAACTTCATTCTGGGTGGCACAGGAGGAAATTGGTTAGCACTGTTGCTTCACAGCGGCAGGGACCAGAGTTTGATTCCAGTCTTGGTTCACTGTTTGTGCGGGGTCAGTACATCCTCCCCTTGTCTGCCTGAGTTTCCTCCGGGTGCTCCGGTTTCCTCCCACAAGTCCCGAAAGACGTGCTTGTTAGGTGAATTGGACATTCTGAATTCTCCCTCAGTGTTCCTGAACAGGTGCCGGAGTGTGGCGACTAGGGGATTTTCACAGTAACTCCATTGCAGTGTTAATGTAAGCCTACTTGTGACACTAATAAAGCTTATTATTATTAGTATTATGAACAGCCAAGTTCATTCTCTTTCATCATTAAAACCAGACTGAAGAACCCTGGGAAATCCCCATCCACCTCGCTAACATTTTGTCTCTGTTTTCCTACTCCTCATGTCTTTGGTTGAACTTATTTTGGTTGCAATTGGTCACCTTGTATTATTCTGTTGCCCAAAAACCTCGAGAAGGTTTTTCTTTCCATTCAAGACAACTGATTGGGCAGCACGGTAGCATTGTGGATAGCACAATTGCTTCACAGCTCCAGGGTCCCAGGTTCGATTCCGGCTTGGGTCACTGTCTGTGCGGAGTCTGCACATCCTCCCCGTGTGTGCGTGGGTTTCCTCTGGGTGCTCCGGTTTCCTCCCACAGTCCAAAGATGTGCAGGTTAGGTGGATTGGCCGTGATAAATTGCCCTTAGTGTCCAAAATTGCCCTTAGTGTTGGGTGGAGTTACTGGGTTATGGGGATAGGGTGGAGGTGTTGACCTTGGGTAGGGTGCTCTTTCTAAGAGCCGGTGCAGACTTGATGGGCCGAATGGCCTCCTTCTGCACTGTACATTCTATGATAATCTATGATTCGCTTTCCACATAACTGCCAAATTATAACAACTTGATAACTTGTTGTTCCTTCTGCAATGTATAACGTTTAACTTACTATTTATCGCTCCAGTTCATATCCATTACGTGCCTGACCCAACAAGGCAGAGGAATAGTTCAGAGCAGGGTATGGTGGGAGAACCTGTTCTTATGAAAGCTGTTTCTTTCATATGTTGGTAATTTATAGGTCCTACATTTCGCAAACTTTGGATGGGATTCGCTGTCCCGCCAGCCCACGTCATCGGGAAAAGCCTGAGTGTGGGGGTGCTGCCGACGCAACAGAGAATCCCACCACCGGAGAATCCACCCCTTTGTTTTCCCCAAGTTAGATTGTTGCACTTTCTGTGAGTCAGTGGTGCTAAATGTAGTGAGACAACAGGTGAACGAAACAATGCATCAGGTTTAGCCTGTTGCACCATTGAGACAATAACCTTTAATTCTTTAAGGTTGAGATAACCTCTTTCAGTCCTGCAAGCAATCTCCTGTGCAATTACCACGTGGTGTGTTAACCTTGAAATGTTCTTGAAATGCCTGGATCAAGACATTGGAGTCATGCGCACGTCAATGTTTTTCTGTACCGTCCAGTCCCTGGTTGTGCGCAAAGGTCATGGGCGGGATTCTCTGTCTGCCGACGCCGGATTGGGAAATGTGCTTGTGCGGAGAGTTGGTGTAGATGGCAAAATCGTGGCGGGCGCCGGTTTCACGTGAAATCGCAATTTTCCAGTACCTCGACAGCAGCGTCAATGCACAACAGTAAACGCCGTTGGCGTATCATTAGCTGACCTGATGCACCGCTCAATAACAGCCCGGGTGGCCACATGGGCCTTGCTGTATCGGGTCTCCACTTCGCTCTCTGGCCTCCGCACTGGCGTCATTAGCCAGGTCCTCAGCGGGTACCCTTTTCCCCCAAGATCCAGCCGACCATCCTGGGGTGCTCCTCAAAGAGGCCAGGGACGTCTGATTGCCCCAAGATGTAGCTGCCATGTCCCTCCATTCCTCCATTGATTCCACCGCCCTCCCCCATGCCCAGAGCTCCCCCAGCCCACACACTCCTGGTTGCAGCGGGCCCCCTCAATGGATCCCAAATCCTGTACCTCGCCCATAGCTCCACCTGGAACGAGCGCTGGGCCCCAGGGCTGTGGACATGTCCCCGGCGCTGTGTCCCATCCCCTGGGTGTTTGGATGTTGGCTGCTACGAGTGCGGTGTTGCTTCCTGCAGTATTCAGGCATCATGATCTGATTGGGATGCTGGACAATGACTTCCACATGCAACATGACCCGCCCACCCACGGGAATCCACTTGGGTTGTGTGACGTGCTCACTCAACCATGATTGCCAATTTCCTATTCGCGATAGCCTTCAGCCGCACAGCCAGAAATCCCAGATTTGCCTATGGGAACGGGCCGGTTGCTTCGCAAACTGTTGGACGCCTGGTGTGGTTCTCATTTCCGGCCTCTCCCGGTGTTCACCAGCCTCGTGACGCTCGAACAAGAGCGAAATAGGGCCGGAAGCTCGCACCCTCTCTCTCCTGCTTGCTGAAGGGAAATAATTGCTCTATTGTTCTGAAAGCAGTGAGTGCCTGGCACATCCTTTCCTGCAAAGCTGAAACGATTCCGAGTTTGCAGAAAAAGTAGATAAACTTGCCAGACAAAACCATCACAAGGCTGGAAAGAAGAAGTACCAAAACAAAAGTGTGAACTTCAGAAAGACATTGACTGGACGTAATCCCAGTGAACCAAAGATCCTAATCGTTATTTTGTTAATAATATTTTATTTCCCTTCTGACCATTCTTCCCCCTCTAATTTGTTTGTCAGTGTGTGTGTGTCTAGAGAGTGGGGTGAATTAGGAAGGGGAATATGGGAAAGGGATAGTAGATATTCAGTTACATTTTCTGTCAGTTTAATTATAATACAGTGCCTAATAAAAGGTTACTTGTGTGCCGGTGACTGTAGTTGTTCGGCTCAACCCAGGACCCTGGATATTTAATATATCTAATTTCACCTGTGCTGCGACTACATATTAAGAGGGGTTGTAATTGGCCAAGCACTAGCCCAGGGTATTATGACAAAGTTTATAATGTACTAGTACCTGTCGCAACATTTTATATAGAAGGTCCAGTTCCCAAACCAAAAGTTCTTGACTGTGACTTTAATTCCTAAAGATTATCAGCAAATGTGGAGTTTTTCTTCTGTCGGCAACTGCTGAATTCAGGCCACTGACCTTTTCTCAACTTGAGCATTTCAAGCGAGTGGGTTGTTGGATACGATGGCGGGTACTGCAGTTTGCAATCTTGTCCTTTCGCAGTGTCCAGAGATATAACAATCCACAGTGTCCAGCAGATAGGGAACAGCAGCACGAACCTTCCCTGTTTCCATGACTGGAATAACTAGCATCATCACGGATTAAATCAGTTATCGCTGAAGCACGGGCACAACTGGGTTTGCACAGATATGCAGCAGGCTGCTTTCAGACAGAAAAATCCCACAAGTAACAATGGGTGGGATTGTTTGGATGGGAGTGCTCAGTTGCATGATCTTACAATCCAGACACTGAAACTAATGGTCCAGTGTCATGGCTTCAAATCCTACAATAGAAGCGGTTGAATTGAAATTCGATTGATTGATAAATCTGGAATAAATGCTTGTTTTAGTAATAATCATTGACAATTGGATTATTGTGAAAAGTCCACCGGGATCACTAATGTCCTTCACGGGCAGGAATCTACCACCCTTACCCAGTCTGGCCTACATGTGACTCCAGACCCAGGGCAATGTTGCCGACTTCCAGTTGTCCTCTGAAATGGCCAAGCAAACCATTCAGTTGCATCATCCCACAGCAGAGAAGGTGATAGGTTATCATGGGCAATAAGGGATAAATGATAGAGCGGCCAGAAACACTCACATCCCAAGAACAATTTGAAAAAGCTCGTTTGCTGGGTTTGGTTGAGGGGGTGAATATTGGGTCGATCATTTGGTAAATCCCTCTGGTCTGACCTCATAAAGTTTACTTGAACAGGCAGAAGGTCCATATTTTAACGTGGCCATTTACCCGGAAGCTGAGATCACATGTTTCAAGTCCTGGGCTGGGGCTTTCCAAACTAGAATGCCATGACTCTAAAGTAACATTTCTACCACTAGACCAAGATCTACAGAAGAGTGTATTTCGAAATGTCACATGGAAAATGTATCTTTCTGGAGTCAAATGACTTTTCGAACTGAGCAGAGCGTCACTCTTGCAGCTGATGATGTCAATTAATACCCCTCAATTAAAGTAAAAGAAAGTCGGACCCTCCAGGAAATTCACCATCGGACAGGCTTCAACCTCCAAAGTTGCTATCTCGTTAACGGTTATACTGGCACGAAACCAGTTAACGTATTCTCTGGCGCACTTGTGACATTGATATTTTGTGATTCTGATATGATTGTTTTTAGCCCAATTTGCAGGTATATTTATGATTGTTTTATCAGTCACAAGGTTTTAATTATACAACACTTAACATTATTTGTTACAATCCAAATGCTCTCAATTACTGACTACGTAAGTTGAAGATTGTCCTTAATGAAAGAGATTACACTTGAGATAAACTAATCACGAGTACATTAACATTTCCATCTCATGTTGAATGATCGTATCTGAGTCCTCGTGACAATGGAATGGTTTGCTCAGAGTGGCTATAAATACTGCAGCTCAGACCCCAAAACTTCAGATTCTGAAGAGTCCCTGAACCAACCCAACTGGCAAGATGAAGTGGCTGATCATCACCCTCGCTTGCATTCAGCTCTCTGAATGCCTGTTCAGGTAAGAAATCATCACAGGGCAAGAGAGGGGAAAAATAATTTGTTATCAAGGAATAGGAAAAGCGGATGAAATTTCTAACTTTCTTTATTTCTTTGCAGAATGCCCCTGTTTAAGGGCAAATCTGCTCGGGATGTTCTTCAGGAGAAAGGCTTGCTGGAAGACTTCCTGGAGAAACACCCATATCGTCCCTGCTCAAAGTTTGAAGGACCCTCATCCCTGGCTACAAATGAACCAATGACTAACTACATGGATGTAAGTAACCTGTCAGTTTTCCAAACCAAAAGGTAAAACTACATCTTAACTCGCCTTCATTAAACCATCCGCTCGTATTTCATGTTATTCCAGAACCAATTGTTAGTTCAGGATAATAAATTCAGTAGCATGGAAAACTGGGCTGGTGTATCATATGTTGTAATCTTTAACTTGCAATAACTTACACAGCTAGTGATTGTGGATGGAATTCAGTTGTTCTAGCTTGGGCTATTGATGGGTGCTGAGAGTCACTTGGACAAATATGGATTAAGTAAGGAAAGTTGACAAGGAATTGTTCCAGAGAAATCATGTGAAATGGGATGGCACAGTGCTGCAGTGAATAGCATTGCTGCCTCATGGCGCTGTGGACCTGGGGTTCGATCCCAGCTCCGGGTCACTGTCTGTGCAGAGTTTGCACATCCTCCCCGTGGAGTCGTTCCCAAAACCCAAAGATTTTCAAGGTAGGGTGTTTGGGCACGCTAAATTGCTCATTAATTGGGAAATCTTTTGTTAAACATCACGTGAAAGACATTTGATTACATTGTTTGATGAGGTAAATGTACGGGGTTGATCAGGGTAATGTGGCTGATGCGGTATTCATGGACTTCCAAAAGGCATCTGCTAAAATGTCACGTTACAGGATTGTCAGCAAAGCTGAAGCCCGTGGAATAAAAGGGTCAGTGGCAGCAAGGATACAATGATGGCTGACTGACTGGTAACAGGGAGCACTGGCCAATGGTCATTCTCTAGACTGGAGGACAGTGTCTGAGTGTTTGCACCATGAGTCGGTTTTAGCTTCATGGCTTTTCTTGATCTAGCTTAATGACTTGGGTGTGGCAGAGAACAATTTCAAAATCTGCAGGCACCACAAAATTTGGAAGTATTGCAAGCTGTGAGAATATCAGTGAGAATCATCAAGGTGACATAGAAAGGTTTGTGTCTTAGGCGAACACGCGGCAGATCAAGTTTTAATGTAACAGGTGTGGACTTTATGAATAGGGGCGTAGAGGATAAGGCAAGGGAATTGTAATAAATCTTTACAAAATACTGATTCGGCATCAACTGTCGCATTGTGTCCAATTCTGGGCACCACAATTTAGAAAGAGGTGTTTAAGAGCATAATTTAGAGCGGGGTTCCAAATCTTGAGGGGCCTGGACAGAATAGATAGAGAAAAACTGCTCCCATCGGCAGAATTTGCAAGGACGAGTGGTCACTAACTTCAGGTGATTGGCAAAAGAGCCAATTGTAACATGCAGGAAAACCATTTGTACACAGCAAGTGGATAGGATGAGGAATGTGCTGACTGAAAGGCTGGAGATTTCTGAGCCAATTGCAGCTTCGAAAAGAAAGTTGGGCAGTTATCACAGGAGAACATATTTTCAGGGCTCGGGTGACGTGGGACCAGCTCGGTTGCTGTTGCAGAGAGCCAGGAGGTCACGATGGGTCAAATGGCTTCCTCTGTGCTGCAACCATTCTTTGATTCTATGAAAAACTGGTGATTACATCAGTGAATGGTTTAGACCAGCAGTTGAATGTTCTGATTCATCGTGAGAAGTTCCTGGTGATTTCCCCGCGATCCACTCACTGGCAGCTGCTTGCCTCACAAATGATGAGGGTTTACAGAGGGCCAATGTTTCTGGGTACCCCAAATGAGCAAAGCTTATGGGTGGATTTGTGACAACGCTGGCAATGCTGTTAGCACCAGTTGGAGTTGAGATGAAACATATCATGTGATTGGAAAAGGAGGGTTAGGGAGATTGAGATTTTCCAATGGATCTTGAGGAAACTAAGCCTAATAACACCTGATGCACTGATACATTTCCAGTTGATGTATTTTGGACTTTTCCTTTTTTCTGACAGGTGTCATACTACGGAAGAATCAGCATTGGGAGCCCACCACAGAGTTTCACTGTCATCTTTGACACTGGCTCATCCAACCTTTGGGTCCCATCAACTTCCTGCTATGCAGCATCATGCAGTAAGTATACATTACCCTGCTCTTCACCATGCTTCCCTCTGTGACATTTCTTCTCGCAAATATTAGTTGGTATTTTAAAGAAATTTGGACATTCTGAATTCTCCCACTCTGTACCCAAACAGGCGCTGGAATGTGGTGACGAGGGTCTTTTCACAGTAACTTCATAGCGATGTAAGCCTACTTGTGACAATAAAAGATTATTATTATTATTATGTTACGGAATAGGGAGGAAGTCATTTTCCCAGAATAATCACAGTTGAAAAGCATGTTGTGTAAGATTGGGTGAAACTAGAATTTCGCTCTGAGTTTGGAGAGAATTGAAACAGAGCTTTGATTTCTCCGACCTTTTCGCTGTGGTTCTTTGTCTTCCTCGGGATATGGGTAAATCTTCAGATGAATTTACCATAAACCAAATGAGCATCAGTGTAAAATAATATCCAGTTCACACTCCTGGGTAGGATGGTTACACCACCCAAAGATAACGGATGGTGGAGACCTTGATCAGATTGGAAACCTGGAAGAATTTAGAAAGATACTTAATGATCATTCAGCTTCATCAGTAAACTCAACAAATCACGAGTGTACAGAGAAGGTTCATTCCCCTGAACCCTGTGCCATAGAGTCATAGGTCTGAATCTTCCGGCCGTTACCGTTGGCCGGTCTTCCGGTTCCTCCAATGGAGAACCCTCGCGGCGGGTTCACCGTCAGCGGAGAGTTTGATCCACACAAAACGTCGTAGACATCGGCGGGGCAGGAAGATCCCGCAGGAGGCCAAACACACCGTGTGGTGGGGGGGGGGGGGAGCGGGGGAGGTTTGAATATCCTGCCAATAGAGTCATCGTTGCAGAGAAGGAGACCATTCAGCCCATCGGGCCCATTCCTCACTGCGCAGCTATTTGCTCAGCACCATTCCCTGCCTCTATCCCGTCGTCCTGCTAGTTTATTTCCTCAAGTTCACCCAATTTGCGCTTAAAATCATTGATTATTTGTACGTCCACCAGCGACCTCCAGCTCACTGCCACTTGCTGCACTAATAAATAGTGCAATAAATAGTAAAATAATATCCCCCTGCACCATTATCCAAACCCATAAATCTATGCTCTTGGTTCTTGAACGATCTGTGAGTGGGAACCACTTTTCTTTGTCTACCTTATCTAAAACTGTCTTAATTTTTAATCTTCTACACCTCTGTAAAATATTCCATCAATCTCCTTTTCTTCACCGTAACCTAGTAGCTAAAATCCCTCAGCTCTGCAACCAGTTTGGTGCGGAGTTCAATTTGATTCAGTTTAAACCTATCCGAAGCGTAGGCCAAGAAGAGGGCCTCTTCCAGTCCAGTGTGAGATATGGCCATTTGCTGATGTACACACACATGCACACATACACACACATGCACACATACACACACATGCACACACATGCACACATACACACACATGCACACATACACACACTCAAATGCACAGACACATACAGCTCATGCAAACATGAAGACAGCTTTCTGATCGTCATCACATTCTCAGGAGCGCCTCCAAGCAAAAGGAACTAGTATCACCGTGGGAGGCTAAAGAAAATGGGTTGAAACTCTTGTTAAAATGGAAACCTTTTGAAATGTGAAGTAAGAGAATATTTTTGTGCAAAACTAAGTTCCTACATAAACTTCATTAAATGAATGTTGCATTGCAGCGAAGCATCGCAGATTCGACCCCAGCAGCTCTTCAACCTACTATTCCAGAAACCAGGGTGTATCTATCCAGTATGGTACAGGTGCCATGGATGGAATACTGGGATATGATACAGTCAGAGTAAGTAGACTGTAGTCTTCATCAATAAAGTAAATCACATAGCAGTGATCTTTGATGTCGGAGGTTTGATCTTCCAGATAACGATA
Organism: Scyliorhinus torazame; assembly: GCF_047496885.1. Lineage (NCBI taxonomy): Eukaryota > Metazoa > Chordata > Chondrichthyes > Carcharhiniformes > Scyliorhinidae > Scyliorhinus > Scyliorhinus torazame. The sequence goes on from NC_092723.1 coordinate 9,635,540, forward strand.
AAAGTATTTGATGAAAATGCTCCCTTTATTCAGCCATTAAATTCGACTCACAACCTTGTGTCTATATGTGTTGAATGTGGGATATTATCTCTATTAGTTGTCTGCCTGAGCTCAGTGGTGTCACTCTGAGTCCGAGGATGTGAGTTCCATCCCACTTGTGCAGATAATCCGGATTGACAGTGCCATGGTGTGATAGGAGCCCCGTCAGGGGGGTGCAAATAATCCCAGGCTACTATTCAATGAAGAAGGAGTGTCTTCTTTTCTATTCTTTTCCAAGATGTATCCATGAACCAGGATTTCTGAAGAAAACGTTCCATTGGGCATCTGTCCCATTGGTGCTCACAATTGGCTGTGTGGGAAAACCTAATTTACTGGGGAACTTGCAATCCACAGGACAACATTCTGCTTAATCCCTCATGATTTGTCACTCGTTCGCAGATTTCAAACATGGTGATCCGGGATCAGGAATTTGGTCTGGCCACAAGTGAACCTGGTGGTTTCTTCGCCCACGTGAACTTTGATGGAATTCTCGGCATGGGCTATCAATCTCTTGCAGCATCGGGAGCCACAACCGTATTTCATAACATGATGGCGCAAAACCTGGTGGATCAGCCTCTCTTCTCCGTCTACCTGACGAGGTAAACAACTTTGCTGATCTCATTTCCCTGAGTGAAGCACGAACGGCTTATTTTGGTTTAATCGAATCATTGTCTTGCCTTCGTTGTTCACACTCTTGTCTTTCAGTCAGAAAGTTGTGGGTTCAATTTTAATGTGAGAATTGAGCACATTGTGTCAGTCAATAATAGTTAAGTGTGGCATTGTCCCCATGGTATTGTGTGCAATGTTGGTCCCCATATCTAAGGACACGTGTACTTGTATGGGAGGCAGTAGATCAAAGGTTCACTGGATCGGTCCCTGGGTGAGAGGACTATCCTCTGATGAGATGCTCAGTGGATTTGGTTTATATTCTCTGGAGTTTGGAAGAATTAGAGGTGATCGCAGCAGTGTTCAATTGTTCGGCATTTGATTAGGTGTCTCAGTTGAATGTTCACAGTGTGCGACTAGTTAAGCTTAGGTGAGGTCACTTGAAGAGGGAGAAACTGGAGTGCAGTCGGCTGCTGCAAACATACAGGCGGACATCTTTCAATCATTGTAAATAAACCTTATCTTCAACACGTGGATAATGGTGAGTCATCTCTGCGTATCTCCAAGGCACAAAATACAACAGTCTCTGTGAAACACATTCAGGGTTCTGAAGGGGTTCGACTGGATTGATCCTGAGAGGTTTTTTTCTTGGCTGTGCAATTTGGAACACAGGGACACACAGTCTCAGGATAAGCAGCCAATCATTGAGGCAGAATTTTACGCTGTCCCCAAGGTGGGTTCGGAGGCATGGGGGGGGGGGGGCAGGATTGTAACATTGAATGGATGGGTTTCTCCCTCGGGAACCCACCCCCCGAAACCCAAACTCTTGGGAGGGCAGGTCCTCGGGTGGGACTCCTGCCATTTTACCTATAAAGGCACCCAAGTGGCCACTTAATGGCCATTTCAGTTACTTTTTCTGCCCAGCCTCAATTTTTAGTCTGGCAGGAGCGGTGTGACTGGATGGTAGGTAACGTGACAATAAAACCTTTCCCCAACTTGGGAAGGGTGGGGGTGCCTCACACCCAGGGCTTATCCCCCTGGCTGTCTCCATGATACTGTGATCAGGTCTCTCTTGAGCCCCAAGGTTGTCCACTACCCTCCCAACCCCAGGATCGTGGGACTTACTTTGCAATAGTTTTGGGACTCAGTGCCAGGCTGAAACACCTCTTCTGTCCACTGGGGCGCTGTACCTGGCCAAAAACTCTGATGGGTGGGACTTCCTTCCAGGTGTGGACAAGTCCCCCCCACTGCCAATCAGTGCCCAAGTGGGCGTTAAATGCTGGTGTGAGTTCGAGAGTTGACGTTTGCAGGTTAGATGCTGAATCTCGGGACAGTGAGCGGCGATCACTCTCCATCCTTCAAACCCTTCACTCAGGACATTTTGAATCTTTAGCATTCTCCACCCCAGAGGAGCGGATGTTCCATCGTTCACTGAACACTGACAGAGACACATTTTCGATTGTTCAGGGAATCGAAGGATACGGGAAGCAGGCAGGAAAGTGAAATCCATGGTACCTTTCCACTGAGCTCCGTCAGCTTATCTGTGGGATCCTGCTCTGCACAAAGTGCCAGCCACATTTGCCTGCACTGCAACGTTAAATACAATTTGAAAGTATTAATTGATTGAGAAGAAGATAAGGCCACCCTGAGGATTTGAAAGACACTAGGTCAATCCTAGTGCTTTCTCTCAAAGTGATTTGGTTCTGAACCTTGAATCTGTCGTGTGGTAAAACCAACCAAATGCAGAATTCAAACCGATAAACAAAGCCAGGTTATGTTCTGCATGATTCATTTAAAGGACAAGTTGCTGAGTTTGAATTTATTATCCTGAATTTATCATTAGTTTTTATGGCAATGGAGGGGCAGCACGGTGGAGCAGTGGTTAGCGCTGCTGCCTCACAGCGCCCACGACCCGGGTTCCATCCCGGCCCCAGTCACTGTCCTTGTGGTGTTAGCACATTCTCCCCGTGTCTGCATGGCTCTGACCCCCACAACCCAAATAGATGTGCAGGGTAGGTGGATTGGACACCCTAAATTTCCCGTTAATTGGAAAAAAAAGAATTGGGTACTCTAAATAAATTTTTTAAAAATTCTGGCAATGGTTCAATCGGTGTCTTTTTGTTGCTTATTAAGGAAGTTGATTATTTTACATACGATATCCAATAGGCAGTCACATCACTAAATACAAAACAGCTAAACCACAAAACCGTCAGTTTTTGAGCTTTTTAATAATTCTTTTCTGTTCACAGACAGAATGGTGGGTATGGAAGTGAAATTGTGTTTGGCGGTATTGATTCAAGCCACTACACCGGTCAAATTCACTGGGTTCCTGTCACTCGTGAGGCCTACTGGCAAATCAACATTGATCGGTAAGTGATTTCCCTCGTCTGCAACTGGGATGGATATTTTCTGCTTCTCCACTGAAGTCCGAGATAATGATTTTACCAAACTATACGGAAACATATGGGCCTGGATTTTCTGCGTCATGACGCTGGAATCGCGAATCTTGAAGGCCCGAGAATCGCGGGTGATCAAAGACACGCTTTGTGCCCGACGTTGATTCCGACGCCCCTCGCAGGTGGCAATATTGAAGTTTGTGCCACGCACCAGCAGATCCATGTAAAGTGGTCATTTGCATGGACTTCTATATCATTAACGGCTTGGACACTGCATGTTCCACCCTTCCGCGCTGCTCTTCCCCCTTAGGCAGGATTCTCGTGGGCGGGAGGTAGTGCAACTATTTACAAGCGGGGACTGGGCGCCATGGCTACGGATTGGGTGCGGGAGGCTAAATAAGCAGTGAAAAACCCTCAAAAGATTGTCAGGCTTGCGAGGCGATCGAGGCCCATCCCAGGGGCAGCAGCGGCGAATGACTTGGTGCCAAGTCCGTGGACTCGGGGTGACCCCTCGGGATCGGGGGTGGCCTGGCTCAGACCGCCATTGCCGCAGGATGTGATTTAAATGCATGGCCTTTGGAACCCTCCCTGGTTCTCTGCCCCTGTCGGGCAGAGGCCTCACCAGAGAACCCCACCCCTCAGGATCACCAGCTGTCTCCTCCTGGTGAGCTTTCCAATGGTTCCAACACCGTTGGGCCGGGATTTGATCTTATATCGCGCCGGCAGATTGCGGGCCCATTTGCATCTCCTGACCCATTCACTGAATCGCGTCCTCAACAGAAGTGCAAATCACACACTCTCGGTCCCGGTGCAACACATCACCTCCCAAGCGGAGAATTCTGGCCATGAACTAAAAGCAAAGTTCTCAGTTAAATCAGAATTAATGAAAAGTATAATTGTCTCAGCTAACGAGGAAACTCAACTTTGTATTATTTGTTCAATTGCCTTACACATGAGGCAGTTTCAGGTCTTTGACTAACTCTTCATGTATGTTTCTCCCTCAGAGTGACCATCAATGGTCAGGTTGTGGCCTGCAGTGGAGGGTGTGCTGCCATTGTTGATACTGGCACTTCTCTTCTTGTGGGTTCCAGTTCCGGCATCGCCACAATTAATCAGTATATTGGAGCAACCGAAAGTTACTATGGCCAGGTAAACCCCTGTTTCAATACCGGGTGCGGCGTTGGAGTGTCTGAGTGACTGTTCATGCAGCATGTAGCAGACCATTTAAATTGTTACGAAGTACAAATAGATACGATTGTAAAAATATTGCAAATTGTCACATGGGATTTTCTCCATCAAAATGCCCTCAGCCTCTTGCTGGATGGGGGGTGCGGGTAGGAAAGGAGAAGTGGACGGTGTGAGTGAGAGCATGGAGTGGTGGTCAAATCAATTCCATGAATATGGGCAGCACGTTAGCAATGTGGTTAGCACAATTGCTTCACGGCTCCAGGGTCCCTGGTTCGATTCCGGCTTGGGTCAATGTCTGTGCGGAGGCTGCACATCCTCCCAGTGTGTGCGTGGGTTTCCTCTGGGTGCTCTGGTTTCCTCCCACAGTCCAAAGATGTGCAGGTTAGGTGGATTGGCCACGATAAATTGCCCTTAGTGTCCAAAATTGCCCTTAGTGTTGGGTGGGGTTACTGGGTTATGGGGATAGGGTGGAGGTGTGGACCTTGCTAGGGTGCTCTTTACAAGAGCCGGTGCAGACTCGATGGGCCGAATGGCCTCCTTCTGCACTGTAAATTCTATGAAATCTATGAAATAAATGAAATATCAGGCAGTCACTACAGCTTGCACGCCCAGCCCCAGAAATATCTGCAAATGAATCACCATTTGTAACAAAATTAAGGTGAAGACTCTTTACATTTTGGAACCTTCTCATTGAAGGACAAATATTCTTGCTGAAATAGAACACAGTGTCAGAAGAATAAGTGCATAATCCTATAATTGGTTTACCATTGAGGTGACACTGATGTTTCGAAATGTTTTGAGGTGAGGTTGCCAAATGGAAATTAAATATACCCTGGGGAATTCCAAATCTTCTCTTCAACCACTTTATTTAACCTGCTTGTGTATGTGAATGTCACCTCCTACTAAGTTGAGTTATGGTCAGTTTGTAAAACCATTGCACCACAAATGATTTATTGTCAATCCATATACTGACACAATGACTAAGTACTGTTTCTATTTTCCGACAGTCCTCAATAAATTGCAACAACCTGAGCAGCATGCCCGATGTGGTCTTCACAATCAATGGAATGGACTTCCCTCTTTCCCCACAAGTCTATACATTGCAGGTATGCTATTGCACAGCAATAGGCTGCGAGAATACACTCAACATGTCAGAAGCTGCAATGGAATAGTTGTTAAATTTAATTGTTCTCCTTTACCTTACAGAACTCTTACTCCTGCTCCAGTGGATTTAGTGGAGGTGGTGGAGGCCTTTGGATTCTGGGAGATGTGTTCATTGGGGGATATTACACCATTTTCGACCATGGGAACAACCGCGTGGGCTTGGCTCAGGCTGTCTAAGTTCTTTATTTTTGTTCTCGTTAAAAGCACACCCCGATTTGCATTTGGAGCCGTCACATGGTTCCCCAGTGCAGGACAGTATAATTGAGCAAGTCACCATCTCCAGAATGGCTATAAACAAAGGCGTACCATTGGCTACTTGGCTGTGGTTTGTGTTCAGCAGCACATTGCACCAAGTCACAGCTGGAAAGCAATGAAAATAGAAGTAAGAACTCAAGAAATGCCTTGTCAGGGTGGGCTTCTAAAGGAACAGGTTAAGAACACTGGTTGTGGATGTTAATTCGGTCTAATTCTATTCCCTCTCTGATTGTGAAGCACTCTTACTCAGCCATCTTTTGATTCTGACTTTCAGCTGTGATATATTCTTGGTGCAATGATTCACTCCAGAGACAGACACACATTTCTGCTGAAGGTGGATGACCTCTGCAGTGAAACCAGATTTGATGTAAATGTGATCCTAACATCATACAGCAGCCATTTCTATCCTTTGGAATCTCTTCATTTATAATAGTTCTTAAAATTGCTCAATAAAATATAATTATGAAATTCACACTCCCAGTTTTCCTGTTTCATGTTCTTTATCCTGTGACATCTGTGTGTGGGTAGAGCATGAATTCATTTCACATTTGAATTGTCCTGTGAGATGATCAACTCATTTCATGTTAGAAGTTGTTGTTAAATAATATTTACAGGGGCTTGGACATGGCCTGATGAAGTTTCATTCTGGTTCTATTTATGTCTCAGAATAATTCTAATACAAGTCCCCGTTGTTTAAGATGTTGGATCTATGTCCATTTCAGATTGAACTGTAGTGACCCTGGTCCACATATTCTAAAATGGCCAACTATGTTTCCCAATGTTCTGAGAAACGATAGCCCATAATTTCAGGTCAGTAGCAATGGGATAGTTTTGGCTGTGTCCTGAATAAAAGTTATCCACATGGATTTGATCAGTTCGAGAACGCAGATTCCCTGTTTTCCAAAAAGTCAGTTTCAAACTTCTACAGGGGATGTATGGCATCCAGAAACAGGGCAGGCAACAGGCAGGCTGATCGTCCAATCACATTGAAGGATTGTCACAGACAGCAATGCAGGAAGTAAAAAGTAGGAAATATAACTCACATTTAAAGCAATGCACAGAAAGCAAAATACAAATTGGCAGATGTGTATGGAATTAAAGTCGAATCAAAAATCCCAGAGCTAAAACTTCTGAATGATTTTAATAAAAAGCAGCAACTTCTTTCCACTGAGTTGCCTGTATAATCTGTTTCCAAGGCCAGCGATGTTACTAAATAAGAACATAACTAATAGTCGGATAGTCAGCCCTTCAAGACCTCTCCACAATTCAATGCAATTAAGGCTGAAGTGATTGTGGCCTCAACTCCACGGCCCTGCCTTTCCGCCCCTCAAAGCCCTTAACAACCTTGAATATCAAAAATCTCTTTCACTCCGCCTTGAAAATCAGAGAATCGTAGAATCCCGACAGTGCAGAATGAAGCCATTTGGCCCATTGAGTCTGCACCGACACTCTGAATCTTGGGAATTGTTTCTCAGAATCTTGGGAAATATTGTTGGCCATTTTAGAATATGTGGACCTCGGCCCACTCCCTCCCCCTATCCCCGTAACCACACCTAACCTTTGGACACTAAGGGGCATCTTAGCGTGGCCGATTCACCTAACCTGGAGATCTTTGGATTGTGGGAGGAAACCGGAGCACCCAAAGGAAGTCCACTCAGATATGGAGAGAATGTGCAAACTCCACACGGACAAGGCCAGAATTGAACCTGGATTCCTGCCGCTGTGAGGCAGCAGTGCTAATCACTGTGCCAGAGTGCCTCTGGCTCAATGATACTCAATAATGCAGCCGCCGGAGTAGCCAACCCTCTGAGAAAAACTTGTCCTTCCTCGTCTCTCTCTTAAATGGGGGATTCCTTATTTTGAAACTGCACCCCGTGATTCTGGATTGCCCCAGGAGGGGCAATATTCTCCCACCATCTACCCTGTCCGCCCTATCAGAATCTCATACATTAGAATAAGATCACCTTTCATTCTTTACAGTGAGAATAGTGAGGAACAGATTGAAGTTCATGACAAATCAGTGATGTTTAATGAATCCATCAGCGAAAAGGGCAACACCACAGCCTGCACACAGTAATAATAGAAAGCACCGACTAATTTTTTGAAAGGGTGCCCAGATCTCAGAATAAAGTTGCAGAAAACCCCCGATTCGCTAGAAAGGCCTCCCCCCCCCCCCCCCCCCCCCCCACAACCGCAGGAAAGTCCCCCGTCATTCGCCCTCCCATCCACCTTAGCTCCCCCCCTCAGTACCGCCCCCTCAGCCCATTCCACTCAGCACCCCCCTCACTCTCCCCCTCAGGTCCCATCCCTTTGCAGTGCCGACCTGGCTCCTTGCTCTCAAAGGGGTGAAAGGGGGTATGTGCCCTCCTAACACTTGCCTCCAGGGTGCTGAGGGGGTCCTTCAGGGGAGGTCTGGTTCAGGATGGACTTGGGGTAGGCTGGAATGCTCAAGCCGGGAATCTTTCCGGGATGGGGTCTTTTGGCTTGTTTTCCCATCTGCAACCTTTAATCCCTTTAAACTGTTTTTCAGCTTGTCAATAAGAAAGATCTGTGAGAAGAAAGTAAAATCTTCCCACCTGTAGGCTGAACACCTTTGAACAGTCTCCCTGAATGTCAGGTTCAAAGATCAGTGAGATTAAGGTAAAAGTCTTGCTTTTAAAGTGGTTGAAACCATTGAAGTGGTTTTACCGCAGTCAATTTCCTTGCCCTTTCTGCAAGCCTCGCTCCAAGCAATAAAAGTCTAAAAGCTTTGAACTGTATTGTTTACATTCAATTTCAAGGGCCATTGTCTTTGAAAAGTCTCTGGATTGGCAGGTCCAGGCAATTTGAAAGGAAGGTTTATCGTTGTTTATTTATATAGCTGTACAGGAGTCCATTAACTCTGAAACACTTCCTATTTTGAGCTGCTGTTCTTTCTAACTGCAGTTTTTTAAAAGAGGCTCTCTCTTTGTTCTAAGAGCTTCATGGAAAGAGAAGGTGCGGGCCCAGCACTCAGATAGAACACCTGCTCTTTCTGGTGTAAGAACAAAGGGTGGTTTTTGTGGATCATAGTTTGATGCCAGTGGGGACTAAATTGTTGTTGGGTTAATAAAGTCCATGGAGGTGGGTAGAGCAGTTTAGGTTGGCATGGAAGGTATAGGTAGCCAAGGGTGGAGGGGCATAGGTTTGTATGCTTGTTTTTGGGGGGGTTATAGTATTCATTTAGGGGGCACACCTTGTCATGGGGGGGCATTAGGATCCTTGAAAGGGCTACCTTCCAAGGGCCTGGGGTAGCAGCGGTTGGCATGGGTGGGACATGGGAAGAATGTACGGAGCTGAAGAATGAGGGCTGTTTGGTGTTTTATTTATTGTTTGTAAATATTGAGCACAGTGCCAGACCTGCAAGGAAGGCCCTCCTCCCAGCCCACTGCAAGGAAGGCCCTCCTCCCAGCCCACCGTCAAGCATGGCAGCCTCTTCAGCTCTTCCCAGGGCCACGACCCCAAACTCTGTCTGCCTGCCTGTGTCCGTACTGCCTCTCTGTCGGTGCACGGGTGTGTGTGTTGTGATGAGAAGTAGTGCAGGTTTGCCACACTGAAGTGTGTGGTACAGCACCAGAAGCAGTGTCCCTGCAGAAAGGAGACTTTAATCCAGGAACCAGCTACTCGCTTGCTGAAGGCAAATATCCACAAATCAACTTGTAGTAGCGACATGCGTCAACATCTACTTCTCTCAACTCAAGAACCGTTCCAGATAAATTGTTATTTATATTTACTTACTATTGGACTCAATTCTTACGTTTAATTCGTACAAATGTAGATGTCTGTGTTTTACCATTGTTCCTTACCTATTTAGTTGTTAATAAACTTCCCCTATCATAATCAAGAAAGTCTGGTTAAATTGGCTCTTTTTAAACACAACCATTGAGTCTGGATAAGTTATCCAAGGGAACGGGAACCTGGTTAGATTAAATTTGTTGTTACCAGGAGAAGGTGGATTGAACAAAGACATGAAGCCAGTCATCCCCCCCTCACCCGCATTTGGGGGTATCCCAGCTCGACTGTGACAAATCAAGGAGTTCTCGTCTGGACCAAGAGCGGGAATCTCCAGCCATGTGTTTCTCGGCGATGGGAGACGGATCGCTGTTCGCCGGCAGTGGGATTTCCTGCTCCTGCTGCTGTCAATGGGAATTCCCTCTGAAGCCGCCCCACACCACGGGAAACCAGTGGGGGCGGGGGGGAAGGTGGGGGGGGTGGGGGGTGCCCTGCCTGCGGGACCAGCGAACTGGAGGATTCCAGCCCAAAAGTTTTGGGGGAACGTCGCCCGAGACTGGACCCACCAATATATCCACTTTGTCACTTATGAAATTGTGGAACACTTTTCCTGTAAATGCCATGAAATAGATCTTTATGATAGTGTGATTGGTTAAAATTAAAATCTATGATACGCAACAAAGATATGCATGATACAAAAGTAAAGCAAGTTAGTTTTCTCCTGACTTCCCAAAGTCTGTCAACCACCCATAAAACACAAGTTAGGAGTATGATGGAATACCCTCCGCTTGCCTGAATGAGGGCAGCTCCAGCAACACTCAAGAAGCTCAATGCACCACATTAAATATTCACTCCATCAAGCAATGGGCACACAGTGTGACCCATCTACAAGATGCACTGCAGCAACTCTCCAAGGCTCCTTTGCTCTACCTTCCAAACTCTAGACCTCTACCACCTGGGGGAAGAAGAGCTGTGGGTGACTGGGAATCCCACCAAGGGCAGATTTCCCTCACACTCACACACCATCCTGACATGGAACTGTATTATCGATCATTCACTATTGCTGGGCCAAACTCCTGGAGCCACCTCCCACTCCGGGCGGATACTCACCAGAATTTGGAAAAGTGTCAGGATCAGGCTGAAAACTGGCGTGCAACTCTCCAGTTTTGAGCCTCGTGAATAAATAAAAGATGGGGGCGTAGTTCACACCGTCACTCTGGTGGGGCAGGGCCTGATAGAGGTGACAGCCGGGACGCCCTGATCAGCACTGATACCTAACGGCACCCAGCCCCCACAACGGAGGGATTGGTGGCTCCACTGGCAGTGTCAAGCTTACAGGCAAACCTTACAGTGTCAACCTGTCAGCAAACCTGCACCAGGGGGCACTGCCAGGGCACTGAATGGGCATGTCCCTCATTCCTCCAGGGGCTATAGTTACCTCGCATGGCTTAGCTCCGCGGGCTAGACAGCTGGTTTTTGATGCAGAGCAAAGCAGCGGGATCAATTCCCGTACCAGCTGAGAATTCTGAATTCTCCCTCAGTGTACCCGAACAGGCGCCGGAATGTGGCGACTGGGGGCTTTTCACAGGAACTTCATTGCAGTGTTAATGTGAGCCTACTTGTGGCAATTGTAGGAGGGACTTTAGTTGGCGGATTAGTTGCCTTAATACTCTGTATTCATTTTAACCGGCTGCTTGACTATATTTCATGGAAATAGGCACTTGGCAAAGCATGATGGATATTTAGCCTTATTTTTTGTCAAGAAGTTCTGTGTGAAACAGTCAGAAGGTCATACAATGTAAACAAGCGTACAGCTGCACATTGTTTTGCTGACAGCAGACAATTATTATTTTTCTTAGGCGAGGAACTCAAGGCCTGTTATTAAACTCTAACTCCGGACTGCTCGCTTTTCTGTCTTTTTACTAATCTAAAGAATGCATTTTGTCCCAGAAATTGCTTATTGTATCATATAAATTGCCTGCCTTACTTCTGTAAAGTGGGGACATTTGGAATGACTGTGGTCTCTCCAATCCGCCCACGAACTTCGTGTTAAATAAAGGACCTTTGGTGAAAACTCGAAGTGCTGACTTATAATTTTTTCAACAAATAAAAGGTTATTTATTTTATTTATTTCGCAATATCTCAGGGAGGCAGAGGCTCCATCTGGTGGTCAACAGATAGAATTGCACCAACTTGAATCTCTTGTCTCAATCCATTCCCCAGAGGGTCACATTCAGAGACGACCGAAGCCTACAGAGGCCACAACTATAGCAGCGAAGATTCATCTCAAACCTTTTCCTGCCATTCACGTAAATATATTTCTTCCCCTATCCTCCGCTTACCATGTGTCTGTTTTGTGTGTGTCTGGGTGAAGAGTGGGACGGGGGCTTTGGGGAATAGGTAGACCAGTATCGTAATCATTCACGACCTTCAGCAACAATTGACAACTTCAGCTTGTGCACTTTGTTTGTTCCTTGCACGTCTAATTCGCACATACCCAAAGTGTCAATCTTCTTACCATTGTAGTCTTTAAGTAAGAACGGTTCATTTTGAATTCTCGACTTTAGCTACATGGTCTTAATATCACTTGCACTGATTAGGTTTGCTTTACACCAGTATCTAATTTAACAGTAATTTAACAGTAATTAGCCATTGATTGATTGATAATCTGAAAGGTACGGTCCATTTGTCCCTTGTTACTGCTGCAATATCACTTTCAGCACTGCTGGGTGGCATTTTATTCGGTATAGCTTCATTTACTATGTCTTCATCCGACACCAGGCCAATGAAAAATGTGTGACTTAAATTAGTGTCATCCATCACGTTAATCGACTGCCCTGCAATAATTTTCTTATTTGAGGAACAGTGTTTCGCGAAGTGATTCTTCCCTTTGCACTTTGTGGATATTTTGTCAAAAGCCGGACATGTTATGCCATAATTTATATTGTCACATGTAGGCTTACATTAACACTGCAATGAAGTTACTGTGAAAATCCCCTAGTCGCCACATTCCGGCGCCTGTTCGGGTACACAGAGGGAGAATTCAGAATGTCCAATTCACCTAACAAGCACGTCTTTCGGGACTTGTGGGAGGAAACCGGAGCACCCGGAGGAAACTCACGCAGACACGGGGAGAACATGCAGACTCCACACAGACAGTGACCCAAGCCGGGAATCAAACCGGGGACCCTGGAGCTGTGAGGCAACAGTGCTAACCACTGTGCTGCCGCGTTGCCCGTTGCCTTGGTAGGTGCTTTTGCCCACATCGTTTACATGCAATGGCTGTTTGTTCAGACCGTTTAGAATGGCTCCTGAGACCAAGGGTGGGATTCTCTGATCCTGAGGCTAAGTGTTGACGCCCTCGTAAAACGCGATTCCGAGCAGCTATCCCGAGCCCTACAGGAGGCCAGCACAGCACTGGAGCGATCCACGCCGCTCCAGCTGCTGATACCGGCCTCAAATGGGCGCCGCGTTTGTGCGTATGCGTGCTGCGACTGGCGTGAATGCGGCATGTGCACCGTGACTGCCGCGATTGCCGCATGCGCGGTGGCTTCCTTCTCCGCACCGGCCCCACTGCAACATGGCGTAGGGCTAGAGGGGCCGGCGCGGAACAAAAGAAGCCTCCAGCCCGAGAGGCCGGTCCACCGATCGGTAGACCCTGATCGTGGGCCAGGCCACAGCGGAGGACCCCCCCTCTCTCCCCCCCCCCCCACACCAGGCCGCCCCCGAAAGGATGCACGGCGAGGTCCCGCCGGGTAAGACCACAAGTGGACGGCGCTGGCAGGACTCGGACATTTTTTGCGGCCGTTCGGCCCATCTAGGGCGGAGAATCCCCTGAGCGGCGCTGCGCCGACACGCCGACACTCAGCACGGTAGCATTGTGGATAGCACAATTGCTTCACAGCTCCAGGGTCCCAGGTTCGATTCCGGCTTGGGTCACTGTCTGTGCGGAGTCTGCACATCCTCCCCGTGTGCGCGTGGGTTTCCTCCGGGTGCTCCGGTTTCCTCCCACAGTCCAAAGATGTGCAGGTTAGGTGGATTGGCCATGCTAAATTGCCCTTAGTGTCCAAAATTGCCCTTGGTGTTGGGTGGGGTTACTGGGTTAAGGGGATAGGGTGGATGTGTTGACCTTGGGTAGGGTGCTCTTTCCAAGAGCCGGTGCAGACTCGATGGGCCAAATGGCCTCCTTCTGCACTGTACATTCTATGATCTATGATCACTGGAGAATCAGTGGACCGGCGTTGCGCGATTCGCACCCGGCCCGGGCGATTCTCCAGCCCGGTGTGGGCTGAGAGAATCCCGCCCGTGCACGTTGCTTTCCTAAGTGCGTCACAATATTCACACCAAAACGTCTTGCATTAAACGTATTAACACGTTGTGCTGCTAGTTTGTTGGCATGGCAAATTTTGATGGCATCTTCTAATTATTTTCTCGTAAAAGGCACTTACGCACCTTAGTATCATTCAATCCCAGAACAATTTGGTCTCTAAACATGGAGGATTTCAGAGTCAGGAAGTTGTATGTCTGCGCTTTCAGCTTCAGGTCAGTAAGAAAACTATTGACTGATTCGCTAGTCTCATGAGTGCGCATTCGAAAAATGAACCTTTCATTTGTTTCACTTTTCTTAGGTGGACAACGCTCGTCAAATATTTTTGATCACAGCATCAAATTTCTTACTGCCTTCCTCTTGCTCATACGCGAATGCATAAATCGCCAGCGAGCGTGCTACCGTGAGCAACAACGCAATTTGTCTCTCGTCCGGCTGTGCCGGCAACCCAATAGCTGAGACACACAGTGTGAAGTGCTGCTTAAATGTGCACCAATTTCCACCCACATTACCAGCAAGTTGAAGCTGTGCTGGAACTTTCAGACTTTCCATTTGCAGAACCACGGGATGGATTCTCCGCTGTCAGGATTCTCCATTTCGCCGGCAGCACGGGGATTTCCCAACAGCGTGGATAATGGGAAACCCCCATTGGCTGGCTAGCGGGACAGAGAATCCCGCTCAGCCAATGGGGGTTTTTCTTGCAGCAATGTTTCTTCTTTGTTTGACGACTCAAGTCACTCCCGGCACCGTGTTGTGTTCGTGTACCACGACAATAAATGAATCAGTGTACGGCAGAACATCTCGTTCAAGATCAGTTATTTAATGTTGAATACACTATGGGTAGATTAAACTAGTGCTAACCAAACTGTGGATTTTCTAACCATGCTACTAACAGCTTCTGTAACTCTGTCCATGACTTGGTTTTCTGTCCGGTTTCAGTGTCCTGTTCCTCTTGTATGACACCTAGTGGTCGGAGACTATACACACTGTTCTATACAGGCTCGAGGGGCCAGGTGGCCTACTCCTGCTCCTAGTTCTTATGTTCTTATACACTGCTACTGTATATCAACACACAGTTGGTGTGTGACTACCAGCTGCACATCATGCACTTCTGTGCCTGTATCCAGGCAGCATGCATGCCGCCTTCAACTACCTGGATACCTTGCTAGTATCCACAAGTACAATATAGGAACAGAAGTAGGCCTTTCATCCACTCGAGCCTGCTTGGCCACTCAATAAGGCCATGGCTGATCTGTTTAAACTCCACATTCCCATCTACCCCCAATAACCTTTGAACCCCTTGCCCAACAAGAATCTATCCACTTCCACCTTAAAAATATTCGGGTGACCTCAGCCTCCACCACCTTATGGGGCAGAGAATTTGAAAGCTGCAAAACCCTTGGAGACAAAAAATTCTCCTCATGTCTGCCCACAAAGGGTGACCCCTGATTTTAAAACAGTGCCCCCTTAGTTCTGGACTCCCCCACAAGAGGAAACATCCTCTCCACATCCACCTGGACAGAGGTTGGCGGACAGGTGAATGTGTTTTTCATGCCAACTCACCGGCGGGCTGGAAATCTCAAAGACATACCTAAGCGAGGCAAAAACTGAAATCCGGTTCTTTAACTCTTCTGCCTTAAGATGGAAAAATATAGATTACTTTTCGGGCGCTCGTCAATGTACTTGTGTGACTGTTGATATTCTGTGAGGTAGAGCTGGTCTTCAGTTTTTTCATTCTCCCTACCCCCATTGAGCGTGATGTTATATCGAGAGGCCCAACTATTTTATTTTAGTAGCCAAAAAACAGCATATCATAGAGGAAAATGGAAAGAAAGACTTCATTCAGCACCTTTAAGATTTCAGGATATTCCAAAATACTTCATGGTCAATTGTGAAACGCAGTCATTATTGTGACGTAAGAGACAGACAGTCAATTTGTGCACAGCAAGCTTCAAAAAACAGCAACAAAACGAATGAGCTTATCATCTGTTTAAGGAGATTGGTTGTGAAATAAATATTGCCCAGGACACCTGGAGAATTTGCCTGTTCCTCTTTGAATAGTGTCATGGGAGCTTTTATATCCAGCTCGGATGGTTTCGAAAGATCGCACATCTGACTGAGCATTCCTCCCTCAGTACTGCACTGAATGTCAGCCTAGGTTATGTGCGTAAGTCTCAATGTGAAAGCATGGTGCTGATATTATTATGGCGCGATCGTGGCATAGTCACTGGACTGGACACCCAGTGGCTCAGGCAACAACTTGGGGACAAAGGTTCGAATCCCACAATGGCTGGTGGTGGAATTTAAATTCAATGAATAAATCTGGGATATAAAACTAGTCTCAGTCATGGTGACCTGAAAGTATCGGATTGGGGTGAAAAACCCATCTGGTTCATTAATCCCTTTGGGGGAGGAACTCTGCCTCCGTACCTGGTCTGCCCTCATGTGACTCCAGGGCCACAGCAATGCGGTCGACTGAGAAACGCCCCTCTGAAATAGCCCCAGCAAACCTCTCAGATCAAGGGAATTTCGGGATGGGCAACAAATGTCGACCCAGCCAACGATGCCATGTGAAAGAATAAAGAAACAAATCAGCAACTGCGGGTTATTTGATTTCTTTGAATAACTTGATTGAATTAAATCTTCAATGAAACTCCTTTCCAGTGGGATGTGACTTTACATATCACCACTTTCGTTTACCATCCGGTGAGGAAAAGGAAACGCACGATTCCACGTCAAAATCTAGAAAGAAAAGATAAAATAGGTCAGTTATATTACCCTTGGTGGTAATATTTTATGTTCTTTGTCTTTTCTTCCAGAATGATCCGATGTGTTGATGACAAGGAATCCACCAATCATTAGATTGAAACAAAACTAATTTATTGTAAAGCTATTAATTAAATGAAGTTTGCGCACTCTACTGAACTACAATTAATAATAAAGGAATATTGAATCTGTCTAGCAGTACTCAATAATCAAAATAGTCACTAACCATACTATGATTCAACCTCGTGTTCACTCTTGTCTAATCAAACCGTCTCCTAGTGCTGTTCTCATGCTTTCTCCTTCACTAACCACCCACAATTCCCTCAGGTCTGATTTATATACAGCGAAGTGGTGGTGCCCTCTAGGGTTTGAATTACACAGAGATGTAATAATTAACCCTTCACTAACCTGACCATATACATTTCATTCCAACGTCAATTTCCAGCCTTGGAGAAGACATGTCAGGGACACTTTACTGACATAATATTGAGTGGTTTGGATAAAATAAAAACAAGGCAGGACATTATGGGTATAGAGTGAGATTTCTGATGATGTGCTGCTGACAAGGTACCTTGCCCACTGGTTGTACATATCCGGCAGTGATTATTTTAAATTAATTCCTTGAATGTAACTGTTGTGAGGAAGATAGCTTTATTATCCCCGGACGGTGATGGTGATCCATCTACTTGAACCGCTGCAGCCCAGATGGTGAAAGTACTCCTGCCGCTATAGGCAAAGGGCTCCGGGAATTTGACCCGGCAACGATGAAGGGACGGCACTATATTTTCGTGTGGGGAAAGCGTGTGACTCGGAGGGGAACCTGAAGGTGGCGGTGGTATTCCCATGTGTCTCTGCTCTTGTCCTCCTAGGTGGTAAAGTTTGAACGTTTGCGCAATGCTGCTTATCGGGATACGATTTGTGATCGGAAATTCCAGCCATGTGCAGCCACCAGCTGAAAATTCCCCTGGCAGTGTCGACTTGAAAGGTGCACGTCCATTGCCTGACTTTTCATTTCAGAGTGTTAACTGACCTATTGATTTAGATTTGATTTGATTTGATTTGATTTATTATTGTCACATGTATTAGTAGACAGTGAAAAGTATTTCTTGCATGGTATACAACGCATACCGTACATAGGAAAGGAAGCACAGACTGCAGAATGTAATGTTACAATCATAGCTAGGGTGTAGAGAAAAGATCAACTTAATACGAGGTAGTTCCATTCAAAAGTCTGATGGTAGTAGACATAGGCATAGAACATACAGAGCAGAAAGAGGCCATTCGACCCATCGAGTCTGCATCGACCCACTTAAGGCCTCACTTCCTCACTTCCACCCTATCCCCCTCACCTTTTTTGGACTCTAAGGGCAATTTATCCTGGCCAGTCCACCTAACCTGCACACCTTTGGACTGTGGGAGGAAACCGGAGGAAACCCACGCAGACACGGGAACAACGTGCACGCTCCGCACAGACAGTGACCCAAGCTGGGAATCGAACCTGGGACCCTGGTGCTGTGAAGCCACAGTGCTAACCACTATGCTACCGTGAGCCGGTTGGTGGGTGACCTCAAACCTGTGTATCTTTTTCCTAACGGAAAAAGGTGGAAGAGAGTACGTCCAGGGTGCGTGGAGTCCTTAATTAGGCTGGTTACCTTTCCGAGGCAGCGGGAATTGTAGACAGAGTCAATGGATGGGAGGCTGGTTTGCGTGATGGATTGAGCGACATTCATGTCCTTTTGTAGTCTTGGGCAGAGCAGGATCCATACCAAGTTGTGATACTACCAGAAAACAATATTTCTATGGTGCATCTGTAAAAGTTGGTGAGAGTCGTAGCTGACATGTCAGATTTCCTTAGTCTTCTGAGAAAGTAGAGTCGTTGGTGGGCATTCTTAACTATAGTGTCGGCATGGGGGGACCAGGACAGGTTGTTGGTGATCTGGACACCTAAAAACTTGAAGCTTTCTTTGAACCTACTGCAGGCTCCAGGTGATGTGTATATGACTTTTCATTATGACCTCTGGACGGGAATTCTAAAAACTGTGCATGAGCAGACCTTCTGAGATGCCCAGAGAAATAAGATGACCATCAGTCCCATTGGACAGTCTTTATTTCTCTGGTTGACTGGATGATGAATACTTATTTAGCCATCTGTGCCCTCACATTGGCAAATAGGGGTTGAGTCATTCAACATTATGAAACATATAACAATAATTATTTGAGCTGGCAACACAAGCACTTCAGTTAAATCTTTCACCTGTTTGGTTCCAGGTTCCTCTTATCACAAGCCACTTATTATTTTACTGGGTGTGACTATCACACTTTTATATCACGTTTCTCACAGTGAGTAATAGTAAAGCTTTAGATTTTCCAATTGGTTTTGGCTTAGAAAAGGATCAACTCTGTCATAAAATTGGCTTGAATGTTCTCAAGTTGCCCATTTAAACAAAGCTGAGCTGATAATTTGTACAAAGTGAAAAGCTTATTTGCTTTCCTTGCGACTTTGCACTTGGGGTTGGACATCACATCGTTTTCCGGTCTACATTAACCAGAGCCTAAAACGAAGGCGCGTTTCATCTAAAGGGTTACGAGCACTCAAACACTGGCTGGATTCAACTTGCTGGTCCTGATCTGAAACACAGTATGAAGTGGATAATCCTTGCTCTTTGCTGTCTCCATCTTTCGGAATGCCTTACGAGGTAACAAAGCAGGACGTTTTCTTCAGAAGTTATGCTCTTGTTCTAAATCAGTGGAGAAAAACCAGGACAGACCGGGGTATCTAAGTGTCAATTTTCTTTAAATTTTAGCTCTTGCTTTCAGCATTATGAGCAGCCAGACCCACCTGGTGTGTTTGGTTAACCCTTCACCAGGGCACCTTGTACAACTCTCCTCACCAGGGAGTCAAGAAACAGGGGTCACAATCTCAGTAGAACGGCTGGGCCATTTAAGGCTGAGATTAGGGGAAATTTCTTCACTCCGAGGCCTGTGAATCTTTGGAATGTTTGATTATTGAGCGTACTTAAGACTAAGATTTTTAGACTCAAATGCAATCCCACGATGTGAGGATAGGGTGGGAAAGTGGAATTGAGGTAGAAAATTACTGAATGATAGAGCAGGTCTGAGGCGCAACTTCTATTTTTAATAAAACGTCATTAACCTCGATGGTTTGTATAAGTTATCGATGATTTATTCTCATTGGTGTTTTTCATTCAAAATGTTGGGAGCTGTTTGAGGGTGGGTGGGATGAGGGGATTGTTCGCTGGGGGGGTTGCCGTTGTGTTTGTTGTTATTGTCAATTATCTGTTGTTGTAAATTTTGATGAAAATGTGAAAAAGGAGGAGAATAAAAATATTTAATTTTTAAAAAACCTTGATGGTTTTTCCTTTAGGTTGGGAAAGCTCAACTAGCTAACGGTGTTACAATCAGTTTACATATCCCCTTGGTTTCGTCACCTGATGTCCCATAACACAGTATTGCCCTAATTGCCCCTAATAGGGGCTGGTTTTGCACACTGGGCTAAATTGCTGGCTTTTAAAGCAGACCAAGGCAGGCCAGCAGCATGGTTCGATTCCCGTACCAGCCTCCCCGAATAGGCGGGCGCTGGAATGTGGCAACTAGGGGCTTTTCACAATAACTTCATTTGAAGCCTACTCGTGACAATAAGCGATTTTCATTTCATTTTTCATTTCTCAACTAAGTCATACTTTGAGAAGCTAAGAGGTTGGCCATTGTGGGAATCTCACAGCTGTGCAATGAAGGCACTTTTCCGCAGTTGAGGTTGGGATCTATACTTGGGTATTATGGCACGTCGTTACAGTTCAGAAAGCCAGACGGTGAAAGTTAGAAGTGGAGTCTAACCCGATGGTGTTTCCTGTTTCTTTGGCATTTTCCATGGGTCAGTTGTGTGCGGGAAGGGGTGGAATTTTAGTGTGGATAATGCCGCACAGCTTAAGAGCCAAAGACTTGGATGAGCCAGCCAAATTTTAGCTATCTTTCCCTTCTTCATAGATTATCATAGAATTTACAGTGCAGAAGGAGGCCATTCGGCCCATCGAGTCTGCACCAGCTCTTGGAAAGAGCACTCGACCCAAGGTCAACACCTCCACCCTATCCCCATAACCCAGTAACCCCACCCAACACTAAGGGCAATTTTGGACTCTAAGGGGAATTTATCATGGCCAATCCACCTAACCTGCACATCTTTGGACTGTGGGAGGAAACCGGAGCCCCCGGAGGAAACCCACGCAGACACGGGGAGGATGTGCAGACTCCGCACAGACAGTGACTCAAGCCGGAATCGAACCTGGGACCCTGGAGCTGTGAAGCAATTGTGCTACCCTCAATGCTACCGTTCTTCGTGCTTGTACATCCTACAGCCAAATGAATAAAATAATTTAAGAGACATGCTTTGTAGACATATGAAAATTCAACCATTATCAGGCTAATGCTGAGCAAGGCGATCGTGAACCAGTGATGCACCAATAATTGTGGCTTCATCTGATTTTCCGCATGTACTTTGACAGAATTCCACTGAAGAAGCACAAGTCTATCAAGCAAACAATGAAAGAAAAAGGGATACTTTCTTATTTCTGGGAGCACCATAAGATGGATATGGTACAGCTGGGTCAAGCTCAGGAATGTTCCGCCATTCAAAGATCCACTGAGCCTCTTCTCAACTACATGGATGTAAGTCTGTCCTGACGATTGTATCACTGATCACGAGATTTAATCACCTGTGAAGTTGCTATTGGGAATGGGAATGCAGCAATAGGAAATCTCCATGCGTACTGGGAGGATGTCATCAACACCTCTGTGCCGCTAAATCAGAGGACGGCGATCACCAGAGGGAAGTCAAGTCATAAATTGTAGCTCCTATTGTTTTTCAGCCTGAGTGGGAAATTAAGAAGTGGCCTCTTGACCGGGTTCAAGGCACTGAAGGCACTGTCGCTAAGTTTGCAGATGATACAAAGATCTGAAAAGGGACAGGTCGTATTGAGGAAGCAGGGGGGCTTCAGAAGGACTTGGACAGGCTAGGAGAGTGGGCAAAGAAGTGGCAGATGAAATGCAATGTGGAAAAGTGTGAGGTCATGCACTTTGGAAGGAGATATGGAGGCATGGACTATTTTCTAAATGGGGAAATGCTTAGGAAATCAGAAGCACAAAGGGACTTGGGAATCCTTATTCACGATTCTCTTAAGGTTAAGGTGCAGATTCAGTCGGCAGTTAGGAAGGCAAATGCAAAGTTAGCATTCATGTTGAGAGGGCTAGAATTCAAGAACAGGGATGTACATCTGAGGCTGTATAAGGCTCTGGTCAAACTCCATTTTGAGTATTGTGAGCAGTTTTGGGCCCTGTATCTGGGGAAGGATGTACTGGCCTTGGAAAGGGTCTAGAGGAGGTTCACAAGAATAATCCCTGGAATGTCGTATGAGGAACGGTTGAGGACTCTGAGTCTGTACTCGTTAGAATTTAGAAAGATGAGGAGGGGGGTCTTATTGAAACTTACAGGATACTGCAAGGCCTGGATAGAATGGACATGGAGAGAATGTTTCCAGTTGTAGGAAAAACTAGAACCAGAGGGCACAATCTCAGAGTAAAGGGATGATCCTTCGAAACTGAGATGAGGAGGAATTTCTTCAGTCAGAGGGTGGTGAATCTGTGGAACTCTTTGCCGCAGAAGGCTGTGGAGGCCAAATCACTGAGTGTCTTTAAGACAGAGATAGATAGGTTCGTGATTAATAAGGGGATCAGGGGTTATGAGAAGACAGGAGAATGGGGATGAGAAAATATTGAATGGCGGAGCAGACCCGATGGGCCGAGTGGCCTAATTCTGCTCCTATGTCTTATGGTCTTGTGGTCAATGAGACCTGATGTGCGTTGGGACTGAAGGGATGTATCTTAGTTTATTCAGGAAGATGGTGGTATGTGTAGCACTCAGACTTACCACACCATCTCTGTCAGTACAAAGCAAAATAGTTATTAGGCAAATACATGTCAAATAAACGCTATTCTAGATCCTTTGTATGGATATCAAGCAGCCTGTGCCATAATTCCCAACACCCGATCAGGGACATTGGTCAAGGGTTATGCTGTCCAGCCCCGAAAAGCTGAAAATTATTCCTAGTTGCTCAATGGGAGCAGAATTTACCAACTTGCCACAAGCTGACTGGCTCTGTCAGAGGTGTGTTCATAAAGCAAGAGGCTTGGTATAGTCTGCGGCGAAAAGATTTAAGGTTATTGACAATTTGCCCCGACTCTATTTGGCATGTTAACCAAATTGAATTTTTTTAATTACCTGGATTTCTTCACTGGCAGATTCTCTGAAACCAATATCGCTCTTACTGATTTATTTGTCTTTCAGGACATGTTACAGTCGATGCATCTTCACTTTACTTTGAGACAACTGGGCGCGATACAACGGCAATAAATCTTTGTCTGGTTTTGGGTGTGTTTAGCGGGGTGTTTCCCTGTGACCGCAGTGCCGGGGAACATCCCGCTGTTTATTTTTGGCCTCGGGGAGTTTCTTTCCGCCCAGGCCTCACTTGAGTCATTCCCTGCTGGCGGGCCCAGCGGGAAACTCTCCTTGCAGATCAAGGCACCATTCTGCCTGGCTTCCCCAATCTTTTCCCCATCCCTTTCAGCACCCCTCCCCTCCCCTGCCATTTTTGACCCCCTCCCCAACCTGATAAGGCCCCATCCCTGACAGTGCCAACCTGGCACCAGGGCACTCTGCCAGCCTGGAATTGTCCCTGAAGACCTGGCAGTGCCACCCTGGCACCTTGGCAGTGTTAGGTAGGCACTGCCAGGTTGCCCGGGTGTCACTGCTAGGGCATGAGGCTGCAGGCATGAGACAGGCCCAACTGTACATTTAAGGGCAGCAGATTGGTGCTGAAGAAGTGGTTCAAACAGCTGCCTTCCAGTTTTGGAGGACCAGCAGTCTGTAGCAAAGGGTAAGTAACAGAGAGGGCACAGTGCTCCCTCTCACAAGCCTTTTGTTACAAAAACATAATTAAAAAACAGAAACAGCATCTAGGCCATCACTGTGAGGGAGATGGAATGCCATTTTACCTGTGAGCGTGACCACGGCATATACAGTTTGGGGCCCGTCTGCAACATTCTCTGGAGGAAGGATCTAAATCAGTGTTCTTCAAACGTTTTTTCCGGGGACCCATTTTTACCAACCGGCCAACCTTCGCGACCCACGCCGGCTGACCTTCGCGACCCACGGCGACCGACCTTCGCGACCCACGCCGGCCGACCTGCGCGACCCACGGCGACCGACCTTCGGGACCCAACCCGGCCGACCTTCGCGACCCACGCCGGCCGACCTTCGCGACCCACGCCGGCCGACCTTCGGGACCCAACCCGGCCGACCTTCGGGACCCAACCCGGCCGACCTTCGCGACCCAACCCGGCCGACCTTCGCGACCCAACCCGGCCGACCTTCGCGACCCAACCCGGCCGACCTTCGGGACCCAACCCGACCGACCTTCGCGACCCACGCCGGCCGACCTTCGCGACCCACGCCGGCCGACCTTCACGACCCAACCCGGCCGACCTTCGGGACCCAACCCGGCCGACCTTCGGGACCCAACCCGGCCGACCTTCGCGACCCACGCCGGCCGACCTTCGCGACCCAACCCGGCCGACCTTCGCGACCCAACCCGGCCGACCTTCGCGACCCACGCCGGCCGACCTTCGCGACCCAACCCGGCCGACCTTCGGGACCCAACCCGGCCGACCTTCGCGACCCACGCCGGCCGACCTTCGCGACCCAACCCGGCCGACCTTCGGGACCCAACCCGGCCGACCTTCGCGACCCACGCCGGCCGACCTTCGCGACCCAACCCGGCCGACCTTCGCGACCCAACCCGGCCGACCTTCGCGACCCACGCCGGCCGACCTTCGCGACCCAACCCGGCCGACCTTCGGGACCCAACCCGGCCGACCTTCACGACCCAACCCGGCCGACCTTCGCGACCCAACCCGGCCGACCTTCGCGACCCAACCCGGCCGACCTTCGCGACCCAACCCGGCCGACCTTCGCGACCCAACCCGGCCGACCTTCGGGACCCAACCCGGCCGACCTTCGCGACCCACGCCGGCCGACCTTCGCGACCCAACCCGACCGACCTTCGCGACCCACGCCGGCCGACCTTCGCGACCCACGCCGGCCGACCTTCACGACCCAACCCGGCCGACCTTCGGGACCCAACCCGGCCGACCTTCGGGACCCAACCCGGCCGACCTTCGCGACCCACGCCGGCCGACCTTCGCGACCCAACCCGGCCGACCTTCGGGACCCAACCCGGCCGACCTTCGCGACCCACGCCGGCCGACCTTCGCGACCCAACCCGGCCGACCTTCGGGACCCAACCCGGCCGACCTTCGCGACCCACGCCGGCCGACCTTCGCGACCCAACCCGGCCGACCTTCGGGACCCAACCCGGCCGACCTTCACGACCCAACCCGGCCGACCTTCGGGACCCAACCCGGCCGACCTTCGCGACCCAACCCGGCCGACCTTCACGACCCAACCCGGCCGACCTTCGCGACCCAACCCGGCCGACCTGAGCGACCCATGCCGGCCGACCTTCGGGACCCAACCCGGCCGACCTTCACGACCCAACCCGGCCGACCTTCGGGACCCAACCCGGCCGACCTTCGCGACCCACGCCGGCCGACCTTCGCGACCCACGCCGGCCGACCTTCGCGACCCACGCCGGCCGACCTTCGCGACCCACGCCGGCCGACCTTCGCGACCCACGCCGGCCGACCTTCACGACCCAACCCGGCCGACCTTCGGGACCCAACCCGGCCGACCTTCGCGACCCACGCCGGCCGACCTTCGCGACCCACGCCGGCCGACCTTCGCGACCCACGCCGGCCGACCTTCGGGACCCAACCCGGCCGACTTTCGCGACCCACGCTGGCCGACCTTCGCGACCCACGGCGACCGACCTTCGCGACCCACGGCGACCGACCTTCGGGGCCCAACCCGGCTGACCTTCGCGAACCACGGCGACCGACCTTCGCGACCCACGCCGGCCGACCTTCGCGACCCAACCCGGCCGACCTTCGCGACCCACGCCGGCCGACCTTCGGGACCCAACCCGGCTGACCTTCGCGACCCACGGCGACCGACCTTCGCGACCCACGCCGGCCGACCTTCGCGACCCAACCCGGCCGACCTTCGCGACCCACGCCGGCCGACCTTCGGGACCCAACCCGGCTGACCTTCGCGACCCACGGCGACCGACCTTCGCGACCCACGCCGGCCGACCTTCGCGACCCAACCCGGCCGACCTTCGCGACCCACGCCGGCCGACCTTCGGGACCCAACCCGGCCGACCTTCGCGACCCAACCCGGCCGACCTTCAGGACCCAACCCGGCCGACCTTCGCGACCCAACCCGGCCGACCTGCGCGACCCACGCCGGCCGACCTTCGCGACCCACACCGGCCGACCTTCGGGACCCAACCCGGCCGACCTTCGGGACCCAACCCGGCCGACCTTCGTGACCCAACCCGGCCGACCTTCGCGACCCAACCCGGCCGACCTGCGCGACCCACGCCGGCCGACCTTCGCGACCCACACCGGCCGACCTTCGGGACCCAACCCGGCCGACCTTCGCGACCCAACCCGGCCGACCTTCGTGACCCAACCCGGCCGACCTTCGCGACCCACGCCGACTGACCTTCGCGACCCACGCCGACTGACCTTCGCGACCCACACCGGCCGACCTTCGGGACCCAACCCGGCCGACCTTCGCGACCCAACCCGGCCGACCTTCGGGACCCAACCCGGCCGACCTTCTTGACCCACGCCGGCCGACCTGCGCGACCCACGCCGGCCGACCTGCGCGACCCACGCCGGCCGACCTGCGCGACCCAAGCCGGCCGACCTTCGGGACCCAACCCGGCCGACCTTCGCGACCCACGCCGGCCGACCTGCGCGACCCACGCCGGCCGACCTGCGCGACCCACACTGGCCTACCTTCGCGACCCACGCCGGCCGACCTGCGCGACCCATGATTTTCTCTTACCTTGTTTGCTGCCGACAAAAATGGAGGAAATGGTTTTGGGTCCCTCGTACTCGCTCCTCCAATGGAACCTGTTGGGTGAAGGTGAAACCTTCAGATGTCGGACAGTATGAAGTCTCCATCTGTCCAAAGTTCTGCATTTTTTTCCTGTAAAATTTTATCAAATAAAACCGCCCCGAACTTGTAAAAAAAAACAAAATGAATAAAATAAATGAAAAAAAAAAATGTAATAAATAAAATAAATGAATAAAACCCCCCCCCGAACTTGTAAAACAAAAAGCTGCGACCGTTTAAAGAAAAGCGGCCGTACTGTGCATGCGTGGCCGATCATTGGTGCGCATGCGCATAGTTTTGCGCATGCGCGCTGATGATCTGGCACGCATGCGCGGTGCGGCCATTTTGAAAGCCGGCTGCTATGGCTGTTGCGCACAGGTTTGCGCGATCGGGAGCGCCGCGACGGATGGCTCCGCGACCCACCCGTGGGTCGCACTCCCGGTTTGACAATGCCTGATCTAAATAATGGTTACTTGTGGACCAGATGGAACAGGAGTGCTTCGCCATTCCACATGAAAGCATTTGTCATTCATGCCGCACCCGCACCCCACCTCCCACACCCCCAGGCCCCCCCATCCCCACCCCGTGCCCCCTCCTGGTTTTGATTCCCATCTGCTGATGATACAACTCATTAAAGCTTTCAGAGATTAAAATGTCCTGTGCCGCATGTTTCCAAGGTTGGCCCCCGCAAGTCCGATTCCACACCTTTCCACCGCGTTAACATCAGCTTGTTGCAATGAATGATCTCGTAGAGCCTCACTTTAACGAGGCTTCAGCAAGGTTTTCCTCGGGATTTCAACAGAGTGCCGGGAAAATATTTATTTTGCATGGATGGAATTTAATGGGAAAAGATTTACACTCTAAGTTGTTCAAAGTTTATAAATTGGAGCATCTTGTGTGTCATTGCAGGTGGGTCAGTAAGGATTTCGTTGGATAGACATTGACTGCGCTGCAATCTGGTGACACCTACATTCATATCATTCTTCATGTTTCTGAACAGGCTCAATACGGAGGGGAGATTTTCATTGGCACCCCTCCACAGAATTTCACAGTTGTATTTGACACTGGTTCCTCCAATTTATGGGTACCTTCAGCTTATTGCTACAGCAGAGCATGCAGTAAG
This sequence comes from Scyliorhinus torazame, assembly GCF_047496885.1. Classification (NCBI taxonomy): domain Eukaryota; kingdom Metazoa; phylum Chordata; class Chondrichthyes; order Carcharhiniformes; family Scyliorhinidae; genus Scyliorhinus; species Scyliorhinus torazame. The sequence goes on from NC_092723.1 coordinate 9,663,247, forward strand.
TATAACCAGATTTGCGGGAGTCTCCCAGGTTGGGTGTGCAGAGGTGGGAGAATTCCTTTAAAAATGGGGGCCCAGTGTCGGAGTTTTGATCTGTGTTGGGGGCGGGACGGGAGAGGCTTGGCTGGATTAGAAGGCAGGCCCACCACTCCCAGATCGAGTGTTGCAGCCTCACAGTTGTGGAGACCAGCCGCTCCAGCTCCTGTGCTTCGACACTGTGTTGAATTAAACTTTTAAAAAAGAATAAAACATAAAACAACCCCCCAGCCCTCAACACACTCACCGCCCTCCCCATATTCTTCCGATGCTCTTTCCATCCAACGCAGCCCATATGTAATATTCCCCTCATCTCTCGCTCATAGATCAGGGGCGGGATTCTCTGAAAATGGGGCTATATCCCCACGCCGGTGGGAAAACGGTGGCAACGACTCCGGCGTCAGTGGCCCCCAAAGGTGAGTAATTCTCACCTTTCCAGGGGGCTAGGTTGCCGCCGGAGTCGTTGGCGTCACTCCAGCCGGCGTGAAGGGCTGTCGCAAGTTCGTGCATGCGTGGAAAGGCCGGCGTGATCTCGCGCATGCGCGGACCGGCCGGCGTATTTCCACGCATGCGCGGGTGTTCTCTTCTCCGCGCCGGCCCCCGGGCAATATGGTGGAGCTCTACAGGAGCCCAGCACGGAGGAAAGAAGTCCCCCACGGAACAAGCCCACCTGCAGATCGGTAGGCACCGATCGCTGGCCAGGCCACCGTGGGGGCCCCCCCCTGGGTCGGATCCCCCCCGAGGACCACCCCCGGACACTCACCTGCCAGGGCCCATCGTGCGTGAGGTGAATAATTCACGCCGGCGGGACTGGCCAAAAATGGACGGCGCTCGGCCCGTCGGGCCCGGAGAATCGGCGGGGGGTGGGTGGTGGCGCTGTCAACAGTCCTCGACCGGCGTGCTGGGAATCCCGCCCCCACCCGAAAAATGGTGCTGGAGCATAGGGTGGGAATCGCGCCTCCCCCCCCCCCGGGAATTTTCCGACCCGGCGCAGGGTCGAAGAATCCCGGCCAAGGCCTCAGGTTGAATAGGAGTATAAAGCACTCTTTATTTCTTCAAGAATTCATTTGGTACATTTGCACAAAATTACATCGCCAAACTTTCTGTTAGTACATTGAAATGTCCTTGAGATACTGAGGAGTGAAAGCAAAAAAACTTCAAGATAAAAGTGACTCCAGATTTACAAATTAAAAGTCATTTCAACAAAAGGCCTTTTTAAAAGTAATTTTCACGAATGCATCAAGGATCTCGGACGGCTAAAACTCTTGTATCTAATCAGTCATACCGATCACATTCTTCAGGGAATCCTTATCTGGTTTTAGCCCCTTACCTTAGTTTCATTGCTTCTAATTCTCAGCTGAGGCTTTCTGATTTATTCAATCAACTGTCTGTCACTCATAACATGATTTGTTATCCAGGCATTGGTCATTACTTAAAATTGACCAATGTTCATCAAAATGTCTACATGCATCTGCCATGTGTGCCATTTCTACACAGAGAAGGTGCTTGCATTAACCTTGCTTTTGATACATTTTTATTCCGAAAAGTATTGTGGAAGAATGACATATTCATTACAAAGGCCTTCTGAAAGAGTCTTTTGAAACAATATTGGCTTTGACCAGCAGTTCTCAAATTTCTATCTGAAATCATGACTTTGGCTTTGTGGATATTCCATTTTCTGTCTAAGTACTGAATTTAAAAATTATACTGCATCAATTCTTAAAGGTCCCAAATAAATCAATGAAGCCATTTGTAAATCAATAAACCTGTAATCTATCAACATGCCACCTCTTGCCCCTACCTACCCTCATAGCCCCTTCATCCCTCTGCGCTAACCCATGCCCCTCTATCCAGCCTCCGTGGCCCCTCTTATGCACTACAACCCCATGGTCTTATATAACCTGTATGCCAATTTAGTGCCAACTCATATCAATTGAGAACCCCGCCCACCACCCTTTGTTCTTAACCGCTTCATACCAACTCACCTACTTTTTCAAAAATAAATTTAGGGTACCCAATTCACTGTTTGCAATTAAGGGGCAATTTAGTGTGGCCAGTCCACCTACCCTGCACATCTTTTTGGGTTGTAGGGGTCAGAGCCACGCAGACACGGGAAAAATGTGCAAACTCTACACGGACAGTGACTGGGGCCGGGATTGAACCCGGGTCCTCAGCACCTTGAGGCAGCAGTGCTAACCACTGCTCCACAGTGCTGCCCGACTCACCTACTTTTGACAGTTCTTTGACAGATTGACAGTTTTTGACACCTGGTCAGTTGCTTGATAGCTTGACAGTTCTTTGACAGCTTTGAGTGCATTCACCTTTTGTGCAAAAATCATGTTTACTTTTAACAATCCTAAAGGGTGCATAACCTCCCCCAAAGGGTGCCTTGCCTCTTGCAAAGTTGGCCTTAGATCAGATCCAAAGGGGTAACGTACCTCTCCAAAGTTGTACCCTTGGTTATACAAATGAATCCACCAAGCTCAGAGCTGCTCTTACCTGATGTTTCTTACCTGCGCACGATTGTTCACACTCTTGACCTACCAAAATCCCACTTCAGTGGAGACAGCTGGAACTGCACATGCACAAACCCAGCCCAACCCCAGTTCTGTCCTCCTCAAAAATGGACCATGCTGAGTAGGATTTCCAGCCATTTCTAGGAATCTTGCTGGGCCCAGATTAATCTCCAAAATTCCTGTTCAGATAGGTACTCCTTTTAGATACTCCAGGTTATCGTTCACTTATAATATGCACGTTTCTGTCTGTTTCCACATATGTACTAGAGGGGATATTGGGGTGAACCTAGTTCTTGTTATTTTTGGAGGCTAAGCTATTGTAAGGATTAAACATAGAGGCCTCAAAAACCTTGAACACAATGATGGGATGGAATGTGCGTGCGTCCAGGAGATAAGTGCCTGATTCTGTCTGTTTTTCTGTGATCAGACAATTCACACAGTTGTAGGTGAGGGCTCAAAGCAGCGCTGGCACAACTGGTGAAACGCGATGGATGGGTGCGGCAGGGTGGGTGGGCATCGGCAAAATGCAAAGTACCCATCTGCTTGGCAGCAGAGTCAGGAGGTCCAGCTGGGTCGAGAGCCAATCAGCCCCTCTCTGTGAAGACAACTTCATAATGGATGTGTCAGATATTTGTCAGGAGTTCAAGCCCCTTGGTAGTTGCCTGAAACACTCCTGTGGGTTGTTCTACCACCACTGAAATGTACTGTACACCTGTATCTTGCAAATTCATCAGATTATGGTTGGGATGAGGGATTAATGGGAATATCAGTGGGTGATGCCAAATTGTTAGTTCCACCTCCAGCTCAGAGTTCAAGATGCCAGATCTAAATCCTGTCCACCCACACCCTGCCCCTTCTTTGACTTCATAGCTCATTGGCTGTGAAATGTTTGAGTTTGTCAGGGATTTATCATTCGTAATTGCACCTAGTTTAGTGTCATTGGCTAACATAGACACCTCTGACAATATTACATCCTCCAAATCATTCATAAAGATCAGAAGGATTTTCTGGCCTTGCCATCATGGGACGCACTGCGGGGTGTGGTGGCAAGTCAAAGGTCCATTGGCTTTCAGCAGAGTTGGATAGGCGGCACGGCGGCACAGTGGTTAGCACTGCTGCCTCACAGCGCCAGGGACCCAGGTTCAATTCTGACCTCGGGTAACTGTCTGTGGAGTTTCTACGCTCTCCCCGTGTCTGCGTGGGTTTCCTCCGGGTGTTCCGGTTTCCTCCCACAGTCCAAAGATGTGGAGGTTAGGTGAATTGGCCATGATAATATTGCCCAAAATGTTAGATGGGGGGCGGGGATAAGAGTGGGGGCTTGGGCCTAGGTATCGGTGCAGACTCTATGGGCCGAATGGCCTCCTTCTGCACTGTCAGGATTCTATGATTTATTATCCCGCCGCTGGGATTAGCCGGCAAATCCAACCCAACAGCACCCACATCACTGCCCTCCACTGGCATCTGGATTCTAATCTGCCACCTCTCTAACCACCATCACTCTTAGCTATCTATCTTCCAACCTTGCAACTATCCAAACTGTGGCCATAGCAAAATGAGCAAGGGACCCTGTGAAGTTGGATAGTGCGCAAACCAAATCAGTAACATTCACTGCCAGGTCCCTACTCCGGAGATCTGGAATCTCCTCAAAATAAATCTGCCATTTCGGGATCCAAACTTGCCCTCTCTTCTTAGCCTTCCAAAAACCTGTGCACTGATTTATTTATCAAGGAATACAGATGTTGTAGCAATGTAAATTCTATGATAATGAGGGTTAATCGCACCATATCATACCAACAGGGAATGTAAACTTTTCCTTTGTAAGGGATGTAAAAATTGTATTAGCGGAAATATTAAATGAGGTGGGTTAAAATGATCAGATTGTTACCTACAACTGTGCCTGAGTGCGAAGGTTGTTCTCGTTTACAGAAGACCATGACAAGTTTATTCCGGATAAATCTTCGACTTACACAAGGGACGGGCGCCCCTTCTCAATCCATTACGGAACAGGGAGCCTGACAGGGATAATTGGAATCGACACAGTAATGGTGAGCTTTTGTGTTCTTCTACAGAGGAATCTGAAATATGGGGCGAGATTCTCCGACCCCCCGCCGGGTTGGAGAATCGCCGGGGGCTGGCGTGAATCCCGCCCCCGCCGGTTGCCGAATTCTCCGGCACCGGATATTCGGCGGGGGCGGGAATCACGCCGCGCCGGTTGGCGGGCCCCCCCGCGATTTTCCGGCCCGGATGGGCCGAAGTCCGCCGCTAAAATGCCTGTCCCGCCGGCGTAGATTAAACCACCTACCTTACCGGCGGGACAAGGCGGCGCAGGCGGGCTCCGGGGTCCTGGGGGCACTCTTTCCCTTCCGCCTCCGCCACGGTCTCCACCATGGCGGAGGCAGAAGAGACTCCCTCCAATGCGCATGCGCGGGAATGCCGTCAGCGGCCGCTAACGCTCCCGCGCATGCGCCGCCCGGAGATGTCATTTCCGCGCCAGCTGGCGGGGCACCAAAGGCCTTTTCCACCAGCTGGCGGGGCGGAAATTCGTCCGGCGCCGACCTAGCCCCTTAAGGTTGGGGCTCGGCCCCCAAAGATGCGGAACCTTCCGCACCTTTGGGGCGGCACGATGCCCGACTGATTTGCGCCGTTTTGGGCGCCAGTCAGCGGACATCGCGCCGTTTCCGGAGAATTTGGCCCCTGGTGAGGGGTACAGTGCTTGCATGATATTGCTTGAGAAACATTGGGCGAGATTCTCTGATTTTGAGACTAAGAGCTTACGCCGGCGTGGGAACAGTGGTGTTTTATGCCAGAAAAAACGGCACAGCAGCTGCACCGATTCCGGGGGGCTAGCAGCAATGCTGGGTAAAGCTCCCGGCTCCCACGACTGGAGAATGGCCTGGTCTGTGGCCGGGCACACGCATGGCAGCGGCTTGCGGCGGCTGCGCCGTGCAACATGGCACCAGCCGCACGCGGAGCCAGCCTGCCGAGTAATGACTCCCAGTAGCCCCCCTTGCCACCCTGGACCCCCCCCCCCCCCCCCGACCAGTCCCCCCAGTCCTCGCCGAAGCTGCACGCTCCTCCCCCCGGCCAACGGCTCGGCCCCCCCCCCGATTGTGGCAGCGCTGGACACCATCTGCAGCTGCCTCGCGCGGTCAATGGAAAAAAATAGCATAAATGTTCCGTGCCATCGGGAACTTGGCCCATTGGGGACGGAGCACCAGGGTAGGGGCTTCTGATGATGAGCCAACGCCTTTCCAACTGCATTTTTGGAGGGTGCGGTGACCCGAAGACTGGTGTCAAACCGGCGCTGCCCCCGATTTTGGGCGATGGAAGGGAGTCTCCGCCCGAACACCGATTATGATAACGGCGCAGGCAACTGCGAATCCCGCCCGTTATATTTATTAGGACCAGTAGATCAAGTTAGTATAACCCAGAAGGTTCAAGAGAAAATTGCTTTTGGGGCTTTAATTAGTCGATACGGTAGGTTATTGACCTGAGATGTTAACACCATGGCAGGGATTTTACAGGCCCCCGCGCGGCAGGAATCGCCGCGGGCGGAACGGAAAATTTGACGGTAGCAAATGCAACGATCCATTTAACCCCCCATTGACCTCGGTAGGACTGGAAGATCCTGCTGGTGGGAGGGGCATTAAAGCCCCACCCTAAGTCTGATTGTCGTTGGGAAATTTGGCGTGGTTCCCACTGGGCGAGGGTGGGGGACGGTGAACACGTACGATCTTTTGCTTTTCCGCGAATTAATTGTGCATCAGTGAGGAGCTCAGCAGGTTTTGTGCCCGGTCAGGAAGGAAGTTGCCGCCTTTGCCATTACCTCTGGTGTTGAAAGTCCTGGCGACATATTTAAAGGGGAACTGGATAGCAGTCACTTAATGTACATCAAGAGCTTCACATCGCTTCAGAATCATAGAATCATAGAATTTCCAGTGCAAAAAGAGACCATTTAGTCCATCGAGTCAGCACCGGTCCTTGGAAAGAGCCCACGCCTCCACCCTATCCCCGTAACTCCCCCTACCCTTTTGGCACTAAAGGGTAATTTATCACGGCCAATCCACCTAACTTGCACATCTTTGGACTGTGGGAGGAAACCGGAGCACCCGGAGGAAACCCACGCAGACACGGGGAGAACGTGCAAACTCCACACAGTCTCCCGAGGCCGGACTTGAACCCGGGTCCCTGGAGTTGTGAGGCAACAGTGCTAACCACTGTGCCACCGTGCCGTCCTACGACTACAGTTCATACAGAGGAGCTTGCGAATCTGAGCAACCACATCCCAGGACAGATGAGGGCGGTTCCGACTTTGCCTTTCCCTCGTCCCTAGGTAACAACACCACCGGCAATACACCTGCAGTTGGGCCAATGCTCACCATTGCAGTGGGCCATGTTGTGTTATGCTGCTTCGGATAACACAGGCTGCTACTTGAGGCAGTCTTAACTAAAGGATGCTCCCGACTCTGAAATGAGTTCACTGTGTTTATTGAATTATTAACACAGTTCTCAAATGAGTTCGACTCTCTGCTAATCTAACTGTAGTAACTCCGTCTAACTGTAGCAGCTTGCTCTAAGCCACGTGCTGGGGTGTGATGCTGCTGATCAACCCTGTCTAACTCTCTCGATGTCTGTCTGTGGAAAGAGGCAGGGTGTGAGTGCCTCATCCCTTTTATAGTGTTTATGTCATGCCTCCTTGTGGTGATGCCACCTCTGAGTGTCCTGACTGCCCATTGGTTGTGTCCTATTCTGAGTGTTCATTGGTTGCATGTTTGCATATCATGACAGTCCATTGCCTACAGATTTTACAGAGGCCCTCCTGCCTCTTGCTGCTCAGCCCCTTGCTCCCCCTGGCCCTGTGCCAACCCCTCTTCTCCACATCAGGATGAGAGCCTTTCCGTAGGCAGGGTTGACTGCTGCCTGCATCAGCGACGCCCCAGTGGATGTGTGAATGAATTGAAGTGATACTTTAAGTGAGCATGCCCATTAGTTTTCCCTCCATCTCAAAGCGAGCAGGCAAGTGCTAAGTCGTTCACCTGGCCTCCGGCTAGAGAAGGCAGCCCACTTCCAGGAAAAGGATATCTTGGAAGGCCAGAGGTGGGTGTTCTCCCATTAGTACACGAATGAGCATGGAGAAATCTCTCCTGGGCCAGGGTGAGGAGAGACATCTACAAGGAGCTTCATACAACGACTTTTCCGCTTGTCTCCACCACCCCGGAAACTCGATAAACCTTTCTAAACTGAGCTTTCTAAATCCGTGCTGGTGAGCAACTTAATGTGGAGGGGGGGGGGGGGAGTTTAATTCTGGTGAGGTCACCTTTTAATGAGCACGCATGAGATGCTAATGAATGCAAATGGGGTTCCCAATATTGTTCGTGGGAAGCTCAATTCACCTTTAATCCGCCTTGAAATTCGGGTGAGAAAAATCCCATCAGTTTATCCCGTCGTCGGGAAAGAGGATATTTTCCAAATTAATTGCTTCTGCCCACGACAATTCCCTCTGCTGGCAGGAGCAGAGAATTCTGCCCATTAGCTCATGTTTCAGTGCAGTACTGAGGGAGTGCGGCATTGCCGGAGGTGCGTTCTTTCAGTAGAGGTGTGGAAACAAAGCCTCCCGTGGCACTAGTTCAATGAAAAGCAGGGAGTTAACGTCAGTGTTCTGGCAATTATTTATCCCTCGACCTATATCTCTTCATGGGATGTGTCACTGTTTAGGGCAGCATTTATCACCCATCATTAAATGCCCTGGAGAAGGTGGTGATGAGCTAACTTCTTGAACCGCTGTAGTCCATGGTTGGAGGAAGACTCAGGGCGAGACTTTCTGAGAAACCTGTCGCATGTTTCGCCATTGGCCGGAGGTGGGGACTTCTGGTCCCGCCTTTGTCAACAGGGTTTCCCGTCGAACACACCACTCGCCGTTGGGAAACCCGCAGCAAAACATTCCGGCCACACAAAACCGTTAGGAATGGATTTGCAGGATTTTGGCCCGAATTGTTATCTCATTGACGTTTGTGGGAGCTTATAGTCTGAAAATTGGCCAAAGTGTTTCCGACGCTACAACAGTCACTACTCTTCAGAAGTACTTAATTGGCTGCAAAGTTCTTTGGGGTGCCGTGTGTTCAGAGATGACCCTAAATAATTGTTATTCCTTCCTCAGGTTGAAGGTATATCCGTTGCGAACCAGAAATTCGGTGAGAGTGTGACAGAGCCTGGCACTGCATTTTTGTACTCCCCGTTTGATGGCATTCTGGGACTGGCCTACCCTTCCATTGCAGCAGCAGATGCCACACCTGTGTTTGACAACATGATGACACAGGGCTTGCTGGACCTACCCCTCTTCTCGGTGTACCTCAGCAGGTGGGGCGTTATCTCGGAGCCCTTATAAGAAGTTAGATTAAATATTTGGAATGCATATCTTTGAGATAAAGGTTCCCTTTCTTTGACACGACGTGTAGCACACAACATTCTAGATTAGAATATTTGGAATTTTACTCATAAGTTCCAATTCAATAGAACATGTTTAAACATTTGGTTAATGCAGCCCGGAATATTAATCCTTCCATCAATACCAATTTTGACATTTGTGGACCAAAATCAATCCATTATTACGTATTCCTGTTTTCAATATCCCCTCTCCCTTCTGTTTAAACTAAAATATGTCACAATCCTGTGGGAATGTTTGAAAGGTGACTGAAATTGCATGCCAATGCGACCCAAAAAAATCTGCTCCATTGGCTGGAAAGCACTTTGGGGCTTCCTGAGGTCATGAATGACACTGTATAAATCTTTCTTTCCTTTCCCCACCACTGCCAGCATTGCCAACCCCCGCAGCTCCCCCACCCCAACAACTGCCCAGTGAAGGTCGAGTTCAACTGGGCACAGGGTGTAACCAAGACCTTAAGCAAATCGGGAATCTCCTGGGTTTGTTTCCTGGGCTGTGTTTTGTGAGTAGAATGTTTGGGAATTGACTTCAATGCAACTGGTCCAGGGAACAAAGGGGAAAGCCGAAGCAATCCGTTGGTGATCACTCTGGGGTAGTCTTGCTGGAAATGGCCAGGTGTACACATTTAAGAGTCAACGATGAGGTATTTCAGAGGGATGTTGCTCTGCAATTAAAATAAACTGTGCAAAGAATTACCGTGACAACACCCAGAAATTAATATTACACTGGGACAATTTGCATGTGTGGAATCAGTTGTGGCTCGCTCGGGGGGAACCCTTTCCTCTAAGACCCAGGTTCTGGGGTCAAGTCCCACTCCAGGGTGTGAACACAGAATGTAAGGCTGACACTGACACAGTACTACAGGCGTACAGGATGAGAGGTTAAACTGAAGCCCCACCTGTCTGCTCGGGTGGATGGAGAAAAAGCTACGGCACTAAATTGAAGAAGTCTGTGGAAGCTGAGTATGTTTAAAGCAGAGATTGATAGATTTCTGATTGACAATATATGAAGGGTTATGGGATAGTGAGTGTAAAAGGCATTGAACTGTCTGATCCACCACGATCGTATTGAATGGCAGAGCAGGCTCGATGGGCTGAATGGCCGTAAACCTGTTCAGAGAGTCATAGAAATCTTACAGTGTAGAAAGTGGCCATTCAGCCCATCGAGTCTGCACTGACCCACTGAAAGAGCACCTCACCTAGGCCCACTACCCCACCCTATCCCCCATAACCCCATAGCCCCATCTCACCTAACATCTTTGGACACAAAGGGGGAATTTAGCATGGCCAATCCACGTAACCTGCCATATCTTTGCACTGTGAGAGGAAACTGGAGGAAACCAATGCTGACACGGGGAGAAAGTGCAAACTCCATACAGACAGTCGCCCGAGGCCGTAATTGAACCCGGGACCCTGGAGCTGTGAGGCAGCAGTGCTACCCACTGTGCCACCCCAAATTCATATGTTCCTAAAAGCAGGGGCGTTATCCCTCGTGTCTTGGCCAATATTTATCCCTCAATTAACATGACGAAAACAGATTATCTGATCATTTTCACATTACGGTTTATGGGAACTTAGTGTATGCAAGTTGACTGCTGTCTTTCCTATATTAAACTGTGATGACACTTTTAATGTACTTTATGGGCGATAAAGTGCTTTTAGACGTCCTGTGATCGTCAAAATCGTGATATAATTATAAGCCTTTCTTTCTCACATGATCAGTCACGACAATGATTGAAAATAGTAAACCATATCCATGATAAAGATGTTTTATCTGCTTTCGTTCTCGAACCACACTTCCTGCTGTTATATTTCTCTCAATCTTTTTAGTTTCAACCTCTCTCCCTCATAGGATTCCACATCTCCAATTACAATGGATTTCCCTATATCACCTCTCACTGTGATCAAACAGTATTGTTTGTGTTCATTACGTTCTTGCACATTTTTCAGCTGTTAATTTTGCTCAGTAACAAATGTCCATAATTAAGGTTTAAGCAAATTACCCAAATGAGGGTGGCACAGTGGTCCAGGGACCCGGGTTCAATTCCAGCCTCGGGTCACTGTCTGTGCGGAGTCTGCACGTTCTCCCCGTGTCAGCGTGGGTTTCCTCCGGGTGCTCCGGTTTCCTCCCACAGTCCAAAGATGTGCAGGTTAGGTGGATTGGCCACGATAAATTGTCCCTTAGTGTTCGCAAGGATAGGTGCGGTTACTGGGTTACAGGGATAGGGATAGGCTTAAGTAGGGTGCTCTTTCTAAGGGCTGGTGCAGACTCCATGGGCCGAATGGCCTCCTTCTGCACTAAAGAAAAACAAAGTTGCAAATTTCATATTCAAATCATTAGATTGATCTATTCAGTTGTCTTTTGTGCCTCACAATGTCACGTTAAGGTTTTATTAGCCGCTCCGATTTTCGACTCTCCCGCAATTCAACCAAAAGATTTAAGTGTCATTTTGGGTGAGTTTGGGAGCGTGTTTCTTGTCCACGTTTGGGGGATATCAACATCACTATTCAACCTCACTTAGTCATTTTGTGGGGCCCTGGGGAGTTTCACCTGGGTCAAACCCAACCTAGAGGGCGTGATTTAACGCCCCAAAAAAGTGTCCCGTTTGTGTCAGCTGTTATTTGCCCGGGCGGCAGTGCCAAGTTGCCCAGGCGTCAGCTGGAGGGCCAGAGTGCCACCATGCTCAGCGCCCAGAAATTCTTTCAACACTGCGGAGCTGACCATTGTGGACCAGTACTAAACGGTGCCCGTTCCAGGCATCAGCTCCGGTGCCCTTCAGCTGTCGCCAGAAAATGGAATTGGCTGCTCACCTCCTCAGTTCTCCTGAGCAGCCATTGCGCCAGCTTCAAGTTTTTAAAAAGGAGTACTAAACAACGCCCTCGTGATATGTCGCTGGGGAGCTAGTCAATTCCCGGGAGGCCGTTGCATTCGACTTCAATCTTGCTGATGAGATGGAAATTAATGCAAATGTGGGTTAATGATATGCTCATCGCACTTGGGCGATGTCCGGAACTCACCATCGGGAGCGGGCCGGCGTGAGTCTCGATTTTGGCCTCTCCCGCTATTTAACCGGCCTGCCCAGATCCGCGCTGGGCACGCCGTGGTGGTTAAATCGTTACCTTGTCTTTTTTTCCAAAACACTTTGGAAGGACTATCGGTTGACTTCTTCAGTCAACAGGGCTCCTTCCCTACGCTACCCGGTCCCAGCAAACCCCAATGCACCTCAAAACCCCTTCCCGAGTCTTCCTTGGGGTTTCCCACTCACCTCCCACTGTCCCACACCATCTCCGAGCTGGCAAATCTTTGGATTCACATCATAGCGTTTGGTGACCTTGAGCCAAACTCCAATGTTCCTGGGCTTTCAGAATCCCACCTCGTTGACTCTCCTTCAGAATCCTGGACCCCGTGGCCTGCCTCAGAGTTCCTGTGACCTTCCTCTCCAATAGCCCTGGGGAGTACAAGCGTTTTGCCCAATGCTTTCACAGTGCAGAGGAGCCGATCACATTAAGATGACCAAACTCATTCAACTGCCTTCACCGGCAGACCACGTAACAGGAGAGAGAGGGGACAATCCCCAGTGTCGAGTCTAATGGACAAGTTTACAATTTCATCACGATCTTCAACAGATGAACCCTTGAGCTATGCTTTTTTTTTAAACTAATTGTTTTGTATTGCATCCTGCTGCCACTTCTGGAGCGTTTTATTCTGCAGAAACCAAACCGTATTTTACTTTGACCAAAGGCCAACAGGTTCTCTTCTGGCTTTGTTTTGCAGGAATCCAAATGATGAGGTCGGGAGCGAAATCATTTTTGGCGGATTCGATACTTCGCACTTCACTGGCGAACTGCACTGGATCCCTGTGACCGCTCAGAGCTACTGGCAAATCCAGTTAGATAGGTAACCCTGGGCGAGCTGACCCTGTCAAGTGGGGCACTGTCAAGTGTAGTATTTCGCCCAACCATTAGATGGCGGTCAAAGCATGCCTCCTGCGGATCAACCCTTCAATAGCACTTTGGCGTGAGACAGGAAACTCCCCGTGGTGGGCTTGGGGGAGGTGGGGGACGGGCGTGTGGTGGCGAAAACAGTGAGATGAACGGCCAGCCACAGATTGATCTTTGAATCAAGCAAGATAGTAAAGAGAGACTTTCTCAGAAGGGCCTTCACGTGACAGGTTAAGAAGTCAGTTCCTACATTTCTACAGGAATTCACGATTAGAAAATCGAGCTGTTAGAAAACTGACCAAGATTAGAGGAAAGCAGAAATTCCACGTGGTAACTTGAGGTGAATAGCAGTGGCGTATTTAAGGGGAAATTAGCTAATTGCACGAGTAGGAAAGGGATAGAAGGTTATTTCAACAGGCCGGGTGAATTTAAGTAAGGTGGGAGTTTGCTCATAGACCTGCTGGACTGAATGGCCTGATTTTGTGCTTGTAATGATCCACAGGAGGCAGGGGTACCGTCACCACACCAGTATTTATTTGCAATAACTTCTATACAAGAGCAGCTCCCAACAGTGCTGCTAGCATTCCAGTCAACTTAAGACTGCCTCACAAAGCCTACACAGGTGCTTATATGGGCCCCCTCAATGAGCTATCATTGAGGGAGCTCATACTCCAATTGGCCAACCAATAATGCCAATTGGAGGTTATTACAGTGCTGTTCATATTATCTCCCGTGCAGGATCTGCGATTTGACATGGGCTGCAGGGGATAGTAGCCACAAAGTCTTGCGCAATTCTCATCATAATGAGGGTGATAAGATCCAAACTGTTATCTGATAAATATAAGAAATATTTCCGAACAAGAAAACAGCATTCAGCCTATCAAACACACCCTCCCAGGGCCCAGGAATGGTCATCAGCGACCAGACACCAACCTCGCCTTTTATCTAAAGATGTTATAAAAACTGCTTCCTAAAACAAACAGAGGGCTCTACAACCCTTGACGTTCTGTGGCCGCGGAGGAAACTTGATCACGAGGATTTTTCTTAAACGACCATTCGAAGATCCTGATGACGAACCTCTGCCAAAAATCAATCCTATTAAATAAATAAAGAATCTTTATTAGTGTCACATTAACACTGCAATGAAGCTACCCTAAAAAGCCCCTAGTCGCCACACTCCGGCGCCTGTTCGGGTACACAGAGGGAGAATCCAGAATGCCCAATTCACCTAACAAGCACGTCTTTCGGGACTTGTGGGAGGAAACCGGAGCACCCAGAGGAAACCCACGCAGACACGGGGAGAACGTGCAGACTCCGCACAGACAGTGACCCGAGCCGGGAATCGAACCTGGGACCCTGGCGCTGTGAAGCAACAGTGCTAGCCGCTGTGCTACCCATTTTAATCACTCAAAAAGAGATTTTGCAGAAAATAGACAAAGGCTAAATAAGGGGTTGTACAGTTTACTGATCGGCTCGTCCATAACAGCTGCTCAGAGGTGCTTTAAACTGAATTCTGCTTCATGTTGGTTAGGGACTATAGCGGGGAGAACGAGGTTGATTTGTCTTTGAGGGGAGAAGACTGAGAGATGATGGTGAGACGTAAACAACTGTTGAAAGTGTGGTTCCTCACCGAGTGACAGTTCAAGTGGGGAACCGTCTCCATTGATCAGGAGGTTACAGCGAACATTTGATCTGCAGGTCAAACCGATCACCGTGACCAGTCTCGCTCTCCTGGCATCAGGGCAGAGTTCAATTCTTTTCAGTCAGGCACTTAAGAGTTCAGAGAACAAAACAATTAGGCTGTAAATTATGCAACCGCATGTAAATTAGGTAATTACAGAAGGAAACTCAAAAGTTTCCTCTGTACCTTTGAAAATTCACCCACTGATAAAACATTCTAAATGCTAGGAAATTGCCCAATTACCATGTGCCATCTGGGATGAGAGCAATTGGCTAGAATGGATCTCTCTGCTCTGGCGTTCATAGGGATGAGAGGTGACTTAATTGATGCAAATAAAATACTGACTGAGTTTGACGGGGGTAGATGCTGAGAGGCTGTTTCTCCTCGGCTGAAGAGTTTGGATCCAGGAGCGATAGGGCGGGATTCTGTGATCCTGAGGCTAAGTGTTGACGCTGTTGGAAACGCCGTCGCGTTTCCCGATGGTGTCAACATGGCCTCAGGATCAGCAATTCTGGCTCCTACAGGGGGCCAGCACGGTACTGGAACGGTTCACGCCGCTCCAGCTGCTGATCCCGGTGTCAACTGGGCACTGCGGGGTCCGCACATGCGCAGTGGCTCCGGCGCCAACGCGTGCATGCGCAGTGACTCTATTGTCCACGCGGGCCCCGACGCAACATGGCGTTGGGCTACATGGGTTGGTGCGGAAGAACGGAGATTCCCCCCCCCCGGGGTCAGACCCCCCTCCCCTCCCCCACAGACCGCCCCCGGACCCTTCCATACCAAGGTACCGCTGGCTGAGAGCAGGTGTGAACGGCGCCGGCGGGACTCGGGTGTTTTGTTGTGGCTGCTTGGCCCATCCCGGTCCGAGAATCGCTGGGGGTGGCCCCGTAGAGCGGCCTCCAGCCGGCGCCGCGCCGAGTCTTCACTCTGCGGAGAATCGCGTACCGGCATCGGGGCAGCGTGGCGCGATTCACGCCGGTCGCGGTGATTCTTCGGCCCGGGCCCGGGCTGAGAAAATCCCACCCATAAGGGGTCAGCCTTTAGCATTGAACGTCTGGTTGCTAAATTTGCTGACGCCACAAAAATAAGTAGGAAAGTAAATTACGAAGAGGACATTTGGAGGCTACAGGTTAAATGAATGGGCAGAAATCTGGCAAATGGAGTAAAATGATGGAAAATGTGAAATTGTTCATTTTGGCAGGAGAATAGAAAAGAAGCGTTATTATCTTTTGTTTTGGGGCCACTGCTGTTTGTCATTTTTATAAATGACCTGGAGAAGGGCGCAGAAGGATGGGTGAGTAAATTTGCAGATGACTCTAAAGTCGGTGGAGTTGTGGACAGTGCGGAAGGATGTTACAGGTTACAGAGGGACATAGATAAGCTGCAGAGCAGGGCTGAGAGGTGGCAAATGGAGTTTAATGCAGAAAAGCGTGAGGTGATTAATTTTGGAAGGAGTAACAGGAAGACAGAGTACTGGGCTAATGGTAAGATTCTTGGTAGTGTGGATGAGCAGAGAGATCTCGGTGTCCATGTACATAGATCCCTGAAAGTTGCCACCCAGGTTGATAGGGTTGTTAAGAAGGCGTACGGTGTGTTAGCTTTTATTGGCAGAGGGATTGAGTTTCGGAGCCATGAGGTCATGTTGCAGCTGTACAAAACTCTGGTGCGTGCATTTGGAGTATTGCGTGCATTTCTGGTCGCCGCATTGTAGGAAGGATGTGGAAGCATTGGAAAGGGTGCAGAGGAGATTTACCAGAATGTTGCCTGGTATGGAGGGAAGATCTTATGAGGAAAGGCTGAGGGACTTAAGGCTGTTTTCGTTAGAGAGAAGAAGGTTAAGAGGTGACTTAATTGAGGCATACAAGATGATCAGAGGATTGGATAGGGTGGACAGTGAGAGCCTTTTTCCTCGGATGGTGATCGCTAGCACGAGGGGACATAGCTTTAAATTGAGGGGAGATAGATAT
The DNA here is from genome assembly GCF_047496885.1 of Scyliorhinus torazame. Lineage (NCBI taxonomy): Eukaryota > Metazoa > Chordata > Chondrichthyes > Carcharhiniformes > Scyliorhinidae > Scyliorhinus > Scyliorhinus torazame. Next base: position 9,679,827 of record NC_092723.1, read on the forward strand.
AGGACAGATGTCAGAGGTAGGTTCTTTACTCAGAGAGTAGTAAGGGAGTGGAATGCCCTGCCTGCAACAGTAGTGGACTCGCCAACATTAAGGACATTTAAATGGTCATTGGATAGACATATGGATGATAATGGAATAGTGTAGATGGGCTTTAGAGTGGTTTCACAGGTCGGTGGAACATCGAGGGCCAAAGGGCCTGTACTGCGCTGTAATGTTCTATGTTCTATTTAAATGGTGAGAGATTGCCGAGCTCTAAGGTGCAGAGGGATCTGGGTGTCCTAGTGCAGGAATCACAAAAGGCTGGTATACAGATACATCAAGTAATTAGGAAAGCTAATAAAATGTTATTGTTTATTGTGAGGGAAATTGATTACAAAAGTATAGGGGTTATGCTTCAGTTGTGTTGGTCACTTGTGAAACCACATCTGGAGTATTGTGTACAGTCTTGGTCTCCTTATTTAAGGAAAGATGTAAACATGTCAGAAGCAGTTCAGAGAAGGTTTACTAGACTAATACCAGGAATGTCTTATCGGTAGAGGCTGGCTTATGAGGAAAGGTTAGAGAGATTGAGATTGTATCCACTAGAGTTTAGAAAAATAAGAAGAGGTTTGATTGAAACCTTTAAGATCCTGAGGGGGATTGACAGGGTGGATGTGCAGAGGATGTTTCCTCGTGTTGGAGAATCTAGAACTGGTGGGGGGGGGTGTCACTGTTTAAAAATAAGAGGTGGCTCAACGAAGACAGAGATGAGGAGAATTGTTTTCTCTCAGGGGGTGGTGAGTCTCTGGAACTCTTCCCCAAAAGGCAGTGGAAACAGAGCCTTTGAACATTTTTAAGGCAGAGGTGGATAGATTCTTGATTCACAAGGGGGTGAAAGGTTATCCGGGGGAATGTGGGGTTGAGGTTACAACCAGATCATCCATGTTTGTGTGTTCTAATTTGTATGTTCATATGTTCATATGGGATGAGGATAAATCTGTCCACTGCGAGGGTGATATGAATCTTTGGAATTTCCGAGTCCAGAGGATTAGTTGTTGAGCATATTCAACACTGAGATCGATAGAATTTTAGACTCTAGGTGAATTCAGAGATATGGGGATAGGGCAGGACAGGGAAGGTGAGGGAAAAGATCAGTTACGATCTTACTGACTGGCGGAATGGGCTTGAGTCGGTGCGTGGCCTATTCCTGTTCCTCTTTCTGATCTTCTTACGTTTTCAGTGTGAAGGTTGGTGGAACTGTTGCTTTCTGTGAAAATGGATGCAAAGCCATTGTGGACACTGGCACATCTCTCCTCACTGGGCCGACCAAGGATATTGATGCGCTCCAGCACCTCATCGGTGCAGCCTCCAGCAGAGATGGAATGGTATGTAGAAAACAATCTGATCTAATAAGAACATAACAACATAAGAACTAGGAGCAGGAGTAGGCCACCTGGCCCCTCGAGCCTGCTCCGCCATTCAATGAGATCATGGCTGATCTTTTGTGGACTCAGCTCCACTTTCCGGCCCAAACACCATAACCCTTAATCCCTTTATTCTTCAAAAATCTATCTATCTTTATCTTAAAAACATTTGAAAATCGCTTATTGTCACAAGTAGACTTCAAATGAAGTTACTGTGAAAAGCCCCTAGTCGCCACATTCCAGTGCCTGTTCGGGGAGGCTGGTACGGGAACATTTAATGAAGGAGCCTCAACTGCTTCACTGGGCAAGGAATTCCATAGATTCACAACCCTTTGGGTGAAGAAGTTCCTCCTAAGCTCAGTCCTAAATCTACTTCCCCTTAATTTGAGGCTATGCTCCCATAGTTCTGCTTTCACCCGCCAGTGGAAACAATCTGCCCACATCTATCCTATCTATTCCCTTCATAATTGTATATGTTTCTATAAGATCCCCCCTCATCCTTCTAAATTCCAACGAGTACAGTCCCAGTCTACTCAACCTCTCCTCGTCATCCAACCCCTTCAGGTCTGGGATTAACCTAGTGAATCTCCTCTGCACACCCTCCAGTGCCAGTATGTCCTTTCTCAAGTAAGGAGACCAAAACTGAACACAATACTCCAGGTGTGGCCTCACTAATACCTTATACAATTGCAGCATAACCTCCTGAGTCTTAAACTCCATCCCTCTAGCAATGAAGGACAAAATTCCATTCGCCTCCTTAATCACCTGTTGCAACTGTAAACCAACTTTTTGCGACTCATGCACTAGCACACCCAGGTCTCTCTTCACAGCAGCATGTTTTAATATTTTATCATTTAAATAATAATCCCTTTTGCTGTTATTCCTACCAAAATGGATAACCTCACATTTTTCAACATTGTATCCCATCTGCCAGACCCTAGCCCATTCACTTAGCCTATCCAAATCCCTCTGCAGACTTCAGGTATCCTCTGCACTTTTTGCTTTACCATTCATCTTACTGTCGTCTGCAAACTTGGACACATTGCCTTTGGTCCCCAACTCCAAATCATCTGTGTAAATTGTGAACAATTGTAGGCCCAACACTGATCCCTGAGGGACACCACTAGCTACTGATTGCCAACCAGAGAAACACCCATTAATCACCACTCTTTGCTTTCTATTAATTAACCAATCCTCTATCCATGCTACGGCTTTCCCCTTAATGCCATGCATCTTTATCTTATGCAGCAACCTTTTGTGTGGCACCTTGTCAAAGGCTTTCTGGAAATTCAGATATACCACATCCATTGGCTCCCCGTTATCTACCGCACTGGTAATGGCCTCAAAAAATTCCACTAAATTAGTAAGGCACAACCTGCCCTTTATGAACTCATGCTGCGTCTGCCCAAAGGGACAATTTCCATCCAGATGCCTCGCTATTTCTTCCTCGATGATAGATTCCAGCATCTTCCCTACTACCGAACGTAAGCTCACTGGCCTATAATTACCCGCTTTCTGCCTACCTCCTTTTTTAAACAGTGGTGTCACGTTTGCTAATTTCCAATCCGCCGGGACCACCCCAGAGTCTAGTGAAAGCATTTCAGACTGATGCTTTACCACCTACACCAAACTGTCGGGGAAATAACACAAATCCTTCACCTTTCCCTGACGGATTAAAAATGCGAGAGACAGTAATTTGCCCGACGATTAATCCGTTATTGTTTGAAAAATAATTTCAAAATGAGATTTCTTCCAGAGAAGGCTATGGCCAGGATTCTCCGTTCCCGCTGCCGTGATTGGAATTTTGCCTGAGAGCCAAGTTCTCCGTCCTCGCTGGCAGCGGATACGGGATGGATTGAGAGCGGACAATCCCAGCCTATTTACACAGTGAGCTGTTATAGTTTTGCAATGGGCTGAGGGGAAAACAAGGGAACAGAACAGGGGAGTGGGGTTAATTTGAAAGTTTGATAAAGAGCCAGGACAGGCGAACAAAGCAGATGAGCTGGGGGCGCCAATTAAAACCTGGGGGTATGCGGGCGTTGCTGCTACTGAGAGAGGGGCAGGTTTGGCAGCTCAATATTCTAGGTCATAGAGGCCGGGATTCTTCGGATACCCAGCCGGGTGTCTCTCGACAGTGGGAGACATCACGCCATTCGCAGGCAGCGGGAATCGCTGCTCACGCCGCTGTCAATGGGAATTATCATTAAGGCCATCCCACAACAATGGGAAACCCGCAGGCGGGGGATACACTGCCGCCGGCAGCAGAGGATGCCAGTGAACAGTGCTGCCTCCTGCCACCGTGAAACACACGGCTGGGAGGCCAGACTCCCCTGCCCATAGAGTTTACGGGCAGGGAGGCCATGCTGGAACTGTATAAAATGATGGTCAGGCCACAGCTCGAGTGTTGTGTGCAGTTCTGGAATCCACATTGTAGGAGGGATGTGGTCGCACTGGAAAGGGCGCAGAGGAGATTGACCAGGATGTTGCCTGGGCTGGAGAGTTTTAGTCATGAAGAGAGGTTGCATAGGCTGGGGTTGTTTTCCTTGGAGCAGAGGAGACTGAGGGAGGGGGGGGTGGCGGGATTAAGACACAATTGAGATGTATAAAACGGAGGGGCATAGATAGAGTAGACAGGAAGAAACTTTTCCCCTTGATGGAGGGGTCAATGACCAGGGGGCACTTATTTGAGGTAAGAGGCAGGAGGTTTAGAGGGGATGTGAGGAAAAACATTTTTCACCCAGAGGGGAGTCTGGAACTCGCTGCCTGAAAGGGTGGTGGAGACAGAGACACTCAGAACATTTAAGAAGTATTTAGATGTGCACTTGCAATATCAAGTCATACAAGGCTGTGGGCCAAGTGCTGAAAAATGGGAATAAGAATAGTTAGGTGGTTGATTTTGTCCGGTGCAGACACGATGGACCGTAGGGTTTTTTCTGTGCTGTAGACCTGAGACAGAACAAGCTGAAAGGCTTTCTTTTGTGCTCGATAGTTCTATGATTCTATGTAAATATCCATCTTAAGACTGCATACAGCAGTACAAGCAACCCCAAAGTCAAGAAACTTGTGTGTAAAGAGGCCCTGGAATCATAAACAGTACTTATTTAAAGCCATTCACTGCATGTCACATGGAGAGTAAAGTTCCCACTGAGCTTCCGTGAGTTCCATTCTTATATATTTCACTATCAGGACAAATGCGGATAAGTTATCATTTATTCAGTTGACTGAATTGCTTCTGTTCAGTTTATAAGCTGTTATCCCTTATTGCGTGCATTCTTGATGCCTTATCCTTTCCAATCTTTATTGCAAAAAAATGCTCCACCTCATCTAAGCTGCAATTAAAATTCCTTCTGAAAAATCATTCTGATCCAGCACGCTTTGAACAAATCCTGCCTTTTCTGTTAAAGTTACGTGAAGCCACAAATAGATATATTCTTACAAAAGTCATTACAAAGTAATACAAACCCATGTCTTCAGTTGAGTGGATCTCCAGGAGGCACTGGTGACTCAGTAATGTGAGGGCAAATCTTTCAGCTGATAGAAGTGCCAGGTAAGGAGAGCTGCAAATTTGTGAGTTCTGAAATTGCCGGCTCCAAACTCACTTTGCGCACCCACGCAAAATCCCAAATTTGTTTTCCCCAGTGACATCGCCTGTTGTTCAAATCAATTTCATCAGATATTAAAATTCTAAATGAGTGGGGATGCTTCCGTCAATATCCCATATTTCCCCTGCACGTTCCCATCCAGGGATAAATCTGCCCAGTTAAAAACAATCAGTTAAAGGGCAGGAAGTATTTTAAACTATGGGCGAGATTCTCCAGACCCCCAGCGCTGTGCCGCTCACTTGCGGCGAGATTCTCTACTCCCGCTGCGTATCAATGGGAGTTTCTATTGATGCCATCCCACGCCACCGGGAATTCCTCGGGGGAGGTTGTGCTGCCAGCGGGAAAAGAGAATCCCGACGACCAGAGAATTCTGGTCGGGATTTTTTTGTAAACCATTTTTTTCCAACTATAAGTTATTCCAAGCTGTGGGAGTCACATTTATGTGATTTTGTTCAAAGTGATGGGATGCGGTAAAAGGCACCATTATGCCAGCAACTCTAACCGCGGGTCTTAACACATCATCGGGCTATAGCCAAGGTCACTGCCGTTGCAAGCTTTATGTCACTGGCAAAGGAATCAACAGAGCCATCCCTGGAGTCTGCAGGCAGAATACTTATAACCAACCTCCGCACCAGGGATAATGTCGCCCTGGTCGCTGTTTAAAATAAGGGGCGGCACATTTAAAACAGAGACGAGGAGACATTTCTCCTCTCAGAGGGTTGTGAGTCTTTGGAACTCTCTTCCTCGAATGGCGGTGGAAGAGAGTCTTTCAATACTTTTAAGGCAGAGCCAGATTGATTTTTGATTAACAAGGGGGTGGATGATTATCGAGGGTAGGTGGCAATGTGGGATTGAGGTTACAATCAGCCATGATCTTATTGAATTCTGGAGCAGGCTTGAGGGGCCGGATGGGCTAACCCTGTTCCTACTTTGTATGTTTGTACCTTTGTATGTTCATATGCCACTAGCCACCAACTCATTAATCTGTGCCACTTCCCGGGTTAGCAAAGGGGCCTGCTGCAGTATTGGTCAATAGTTGCCTCATTAATGTATCAAACAGATGACTGATACACTGGACCAACATTTTGGTGTCTTTTCTCACTGAGTAACAACAGCAGAATGATATGACTGCCCGGGATCACCACTCTGCGGACTTTCATAACATTCAAGAGGACATAGGTGGCAACACATAGCTGTTCCTGCTCCTTCACTCACTTGCTCGCCTTTACCTGGGCACTTGGTGTACCTGGCCCTACATCCTCAAACAAACCACCTGCATTCTCCACGGGGTGAGCAATTCTGCTGGCGCTTTCATATAGATCAGAGTATTGTTTAAAATGCCTTGCTTGCCTGTGATATTAAAGTGAGGCATGGACTCAGAGGTTCATAGGCACTTATTCCTGCCCAAGTTGCTCATTCAGTAACTGGACACAGTTGTGTTTTTATTTACAGTACTCCATCGATTGTGGCTATCTTTCCAGCATGCCTGACGTGACATTCACTATAGGAGGAGTCGAGTATGTTCTTCCTCCTCAGGCCTACACACTTCAGGTATTTGGCAATTTACTTTATAAAAAGAAAGAACTATTTGACGCAACAGAAAAGTAGAATGGAACTGTTTTATAATAATAATCTTTATTGTCACAAGTAGGCTTATATTAACACTGCAATAAAGTTACTGTGAAAAGCCCCTAGTCGACACATTCCGGCGCCTGTTCGGGTACAATGAGGGAGAATCGAGAATGTCCAATTCACCTAACAGCACGTCTTTTGGGACTTGTGGGAGGAAACCGGAGCGCCCGGAGGAAACCCACGCAGACACAGGGAGAACGTGCAGACTCCGCACAGCCAGTGACCCAAGCCGGGAATCGAACCCGCGATCCTGGCGCGGTGAAGCAACAATGCTAACCACTGTGCTACCGTGGTTGGCTGAAATATTGACAGCACTGGATTTCGGATTCAATTTCGATTGACTATTCCAAACGTACAGTTTCTCAGGGCAAGAGCGCATGTCTGGAACGCCAGTGCTGAGATCAGCAAACCCAACTTTCAGCCCTCGCCCGCTAATGGTGAAAAATCATGTGGGCTGCAAATTGGGTGAAGTGACCTTTGCGTATTCTTAGCATGTGACATGCAAAATTGCACATTATCAGAGTACCATTAGACCACTTACATCACAGATTCAAAAATCGGCAATAATAGGAAATAACAGAAAATATAGTGCAACATTAAATGTTACGATAGTAACATTTAAGGGGCATCTTGACAAATACATGAATAGGGTGGGAATAGAGGGATACGGACCCAGGAAGTGTAGAAGATTGTAGTTTAGTCGGGCAGCATGGTCAGCACGGGCTTGGAGGGCCGAATGGCCTGTTCCTGTGCTGTACATTTCTTTCATCCTTGTTCTCTTGTATAAATAAATCTTTTACTGCCTGCAAGTTGTATATGACTGACGGTTTCCAATGACAGTCATGTCTTGTTTGTTATGGTGTCAGCTGTGACTAGGTGGTAGCTGTCTTGCTGTTGAGTCAGAAGTTTTTGTTCCCTTTGTGGCTAAACTTCCAGAAGTCTTCTGACAAATGATGTAACTTTTGCCAATGACATAATTGTGTTATAACTTGCCAGAGCAATACAAGTGTTACGTGCAAAGCAATTCACAAAGTGCCTCAATGTTTCAGCATTCAATGCAGTTACCATATGTTATAGATGTAACAATGCTGAGCTAACACTCCTGTGTGCTGATGTTCTGCTCCCCTGCCCTCTCACTTCTTGTTCACTCCCCTCTCTGCCCCCCCCCCCATCCCTGTCCTCTCTCCTGTGTCTCTCCCTGCCTCTCTCCCTGTTCCCCTCTCCCCACCCCTCAAACAATCCATATTTCTCTGCCTCTCCCTCTCCCTTGCCCTTCCTCTTCGCTCTTCCTCTTCTCCCTGTTACTCCCTTCTCCTGCTCCCCTGCCACTCTCCCCTGTTCCTCTCTCTTCTCCCCTCTCCCTCTCCCTGTCATCCCTTCTCCTGCTCCCCGTCACTCTCCTCTGTTCCTCTCCCTGTCACTCTCCCCTATCCCTCCTCCCTGCCCCATTCCACCTCTGCTGTTCAGGCACGTGGCCAAAGAAAGCTCATGCCAGGGCTGAACACTGAAGGGCCAGGGAAGTCATAGGGTCAGGTTGGGGGCAGCCATGGGAAGTTTTTGTGTTCAGGCTTCGGGGTGGACAATGTATGCTGGTGGAAGATGGGCAGAAACTCTTCCTTTGTCTCATGGGTTGGAGTTACGTCCTCGACCTCTGTGTGTTTCCACTGATGCCAACAAGGAGACTGCTCCACCCGTGAAGTCAGTGAGGAAGGAGGGAATGGGAAGCCTGGCTCTTAGGCCGCCCCTAAATGACAAGTAGCTCAACCAATGACTGAGTGGATCTGGAAGGCCAGTTTCTGAAGTAGCCAATCACCTGCAGCAATGGGTTGGATCAGGAAGGAAAAGAGCAAAGTGTGTGCTGGATTATATACATCATGCGTGTGCTGGATTACATACACCATGCGTGTGCTGGATTACATACATCATGCATCCTGCCGAGGCACCAATCAGCATCATGCCCTGGTTGAAAAACATACTTTAAACTGAGAAATGTCGGCAAATCAATTTTGTCCAAGTCAAATCACGTCACAAATGAAAGAAAAACCTCACGTCAGAATGGGACTAACTTGTCGTGTTGTGTGTTCTGATGCACAAATGATCCAACACGGCTGTAGATGGTACAACTCTGTTTTATTGTCTAATCAACAGTAACAACTAACTGCTGGCTTGGGTACGTGCTTCACCAGCTAACCTGTGGACCCAGCCCTATCACTATCTTAGTGAGGCACTCAGCACATGGTCTATGTCTGAGTGTCACGCTGTGAGCTCTGTGCTCTGAGCTATCTCCTGGTAGAATGAGCGGGAACTGTGGTGCTCCCTGTTTTATAGTGCGTGAGCTCTCACTGGTGATTGGCTGCGATGTTGTGTGTGTGCTGGTTGGTCCAACTGCCTGTCCATCAGTGTGTGTGTGATTGCACCATGATATGCTGATGTGGATATCATGACATAACTCAAGCCAACAACTCTGGAGGCTTATGGAGTTCAGGTCCCCTCCAGGTCTTGAACACATGATCTAGGCTGACAACCCAGTGCAGTGCCAACAGACTGCTGCACTATCGGAAGGGCTTTCTTTCAGATTAAACCTGAAACAGAGGCCCATTCGGGTAGATGTAAAATAATTCCAAGGCATTATTTTGAGGAAAATCAGGGGCGTTCTCCTGGTGTGCCGACCAATACCTATCGCTCAATCTACACCACTATTCGCAGATGCTGAATGCTGCTTGTGGGATCTCACTGTGCACAAATTGACTGCTGCGTTGCCTACTTCGCAGCAGTGACCTACTTCCAGAAAAGAATACTGCATTAGTTTTTTAATTCATTTATGGGATGTGGGTGTCGCTGGTTAGGCCAGCATTTATTGCCCATCCCTAGTTGCCCTTCAGAAGGTGGTGGTGAGTTGCCTTCTTGAACTGCTGCAGTCCTTCAGATGTAGGTACACCCACAGTGCTGTTAGGGAGGGAGTTCCAGGATTTTGACCCAGCGACAATGAAGGAACGGCGATATATTTCCAAGTCGGGATGGTGAGACACTTGGGTGGGAACCTCCAGGTGGTGGGGTTCCCAGGTATCTGCTGCTCTTGTCCTTCTAGATGGTAGTGGTTGTGGGTTTGGAAGGTGCTGTCGAAGGAACCTTGGTGAGTTACTGCAGTGCATCTTGTAGATGGTACACATGGCTACCACTGTTCGTCGGTGATGGTGGGTTTGAATGTTTGTGGAGGGGGAGCAATCAAGCGGGGCTGCTTTGTCCTGGATGGCATCGAGCTTCTTGAAAGTTGTTGGAGCTGCGCTCATCAAGGCAAGTGGAGAGTATTCCTTTGCACTCCTGACTTGTGCCTTGTAGATGGTTGACAGGCTTTGGGGGGGTCAGGAGGTGAGTTACTTGTAGGATTCCTAGCCTTTGATCTGCCCTGGTAGCCACAATATTAATGTGGCTAATCCAGTTCAGTTTATGATCAATGGTATCCCCCAGGATGTTGAATGTGGGGGATTCAGCGATGGTAATGTCATTGAATGTCAAGGGGCGATGGTTAGATCCTCTCTTGTAGGAGATGGTCATTGCCTGACACTTGTGTGGCACGAATGTAACTTGCCACTTGTCAGCCTGTATATTGTCCAGGTCTTGTTGTACTTGGACATGGACTGCTTCATTTTCTCAAGAGTCACGAATGGTGCTGAACATTGTGCAGTCATCTGCAAACACCCCACTTCTGACCTTATGATGGATGGCCGGTCATTGATGAAGCAGCTTACTTCCTAAGATCTTGGACGGGCTTTATGAATGCAAAATCCTCTCTGATTGAAATAGTTGTTATTAACCCACTGTATCCCTCTTATAGGAACAGGATGAATGGGGGCGAGTTTATTGCAGCAGTGGATTCCAAGGCATGGACCTCCCTCCCCCTGCTGGGCCGCTCTGGATCCTGGGCGATGTCTTCATCGGCTATTACTATGCTGTTTTCGACAGAGGAAACAATCGAGTGGGGCTGGCTAAATCCATTCCGTGATGTCCCGGTGTAAAGGTTCAGACGGATGGATGGATTGCAGTTAGTTAGAACATTGCTAAAACATTTAATCTGTGTCATCACTTCTAATGCAATATTAAAAATGCTTGTGTTGGGGGGGGGGGGGAGGGGAGGTTGTTCAAGCTTTAATATTCAAAACTGAAACCTTCTGTCAATGTTTTGCCACATTGCTATTGTTCTGAACCACAGCTGAGAAATCTCACGGTGGTTTTTGATATCCTTCTGGGTTTTCTTTTAAAGGAATTTGTTTAAAAACATTTCAGGGCACAGACAATCGCTCACAACTGTGCTCACATTTGTGACAGAGAGTCCAGTGACGATGCACGTTTAAAATAACCTCCCACTCCCAATTTAGAAAACAGCAACATTCCTTTGCCATCAATCCACACATCACATTCAGAAATTCTAAATTCACGGATCAGTCACCTCCTTCCCTCAGGATGATTTTAATTTACTAAGTTGAGAATTTAAAACTAAAATGTCAAGCAATCATCTTTGAATTTCATTCGAACACTCTCATGGCCACAAATCTGGATCAAGCTGCCCTTTAAAGGATAAATCAGAATAAATGGGGATTCTCTTCGTTGCAACTACCTCCCACACAACAAGATTTTTCTCTGGACCTTTCACAGCCTGGTCGGCAGTGCATCACAACGCTCCAGCGACAGCAAATGGTTTTCCTAATAATTTTATGGAAACCCGTTCATATAAATCTTGTTGCTGTTGTGCATTGAGCCGTCATGTGCTCGTGGCTAAAATCACGGATCAACATTACGTGGACCTGTTTCCATAACTACTTTATAATAATAATCTTTATTGTCACAAGTAGGCTTACGTTAACACTGCGATGAAGTTACTGTGAAAATCCCCCAGTCGCCTCATTCCGGCGCCTGTTCGGGAACACTGAGGGAGAATTCAGAATGTCCAATTCACCTAACAAGCAGGTCTTTCGGGACTTGTGGGAAGAAACCGGAGCACCCGGAGGAAACCCACGCAGGCACGGGGAGAACGTGCAGACTCCGCACAGACAGTGACCCAGGCCAGGAATCGAACTCGGGACCCTGGCGCTGTGAAGCCACAGTGCTAACCACTGTGCCACCCTGCCGCCCTTTATTAATTCACTGTCTTATCACATCACAATTGGTCTTCCAGAGATTTGGTTCATCATCATATTCAAACTCTCGTGAATAACAATGTCAGATGGAGAGCCAGAGTAGGTGGGATGGGGTAGGCAATCGGAAGAAATGACCTTGGTTCAAATAAGGAGGTGCAATTTGAGTCACGTCAGTTATGTCCTCGGTTGTTTAACTTGCACTATTTTCAAGAGGGGCCGCACGACTTTGTGTTGGGATCCTGGGGCAGAGCACTGTTAAGCATACAGGTGGCCGGTTATGGGAGCAGTGCACCACAGAGACGCATCTGAGGGCAGAGATTGTGAGACGGAAAGACTTGAGAAATTGGCAGCAGTAAAATTTAGCAGGAGTTTAATTCAGGATGACTGTGGCGACACAAAAAGGGAATAGGAGGCTGATTGGGAGAGGAATCTAGAAGTGTACAACAAAATCTCTAATGACAGTACAGCACAAATGGGAAGACAAAGGGAACTTTTACACTTGATAATGATGATAATCATGGGCTTTTCCGAATTATAGGATTTAATTATAGCATTCTGCTAACTCCTAATACCTTTCTATTATTTCAAAAATAATTGTGGGGGTTTCTGCGCACCAATAATTTAATTGCTATTTTATATTTAAAAAGTATCAACTGATATAATAAGTAGTGTTATAATTGTATTACAAGCAGTTGGACCATAAGATGAAAGTGTCTAACCATAGACTACCATTAGGAAATTCACAATATGGTAATTTGATTTAATCTCTTACCATTATCTTTTTGACACAATTCACACCTCTTTAACCTGGGGTTACCCCATCTCTGGATCTGTAAAGATTTAATCACCTGCTCGTATTCCAAGCATTGTCTGGCATCTTTGAATTTGTCTATATATATGTTTCTGGAACATACCTCTTCATTCACCTGAGGAAGGAGCAGCGCTCCGAAAGCTAGTGATTTGAAACAAACCTGTTGGACTTTAACCTGGTGTTGTAAGACTTTTTACTGTGCTCACCCCAGTCCAACGCCGGCATCTCCACATCATTCTTTTTTTGGGCTAAGGGTAAAGAGGATAAAGAATAGGTGCCACCTAATTCCTCTGGGGTCATGATGTGGACTGAACTTATCAAAACCTTTAAATTCAAGAGCATCTCCCACACAAATGGACTGGAATAAAGTGGGAGCACTAAGAAAATATTTGTTAACACCTCTTTATCTGTTATTTCTTCAAATGCTTCTGTTCGAAAGGGAAGTGGAAGGAGTATGCTAATATTGCACGTAATAATTTGACCCCTTCCACGTCCACGGTTATTGTCCTTGGTCCCTTGACTAATGTTTCAATGTTTTAAACTGCACTCTGCAAGGGTCGCAAGCTCCAAAAACAGGAGCTCTTGGTTTCCTTGGGGTTAAATTAAAAGCTTCATTGTGTGAATGATGCTTCTGAGTGTCTTCATGATTGTTTTATTTGTTTATCATCTCTTCCTTCAATTAAAGTATCTTCTTTCACTGTGTGCATGGAACTCTGCCAGGCACATTAGCGGGTTATCTGTTTTAGGGCCATATGTTAACACCAGTGTTATCTTGTCACAGCTGTGTGTATCATTTATTAGACAAACTGCTGCATAGTCAGGGCTAACCCTCACTGAGAAAAGATAATGCTGTTGAATAACACATTGTACATTGACCACAAGAATCTATCGTCCTTTTTTGTGCTTATTCATGTTAAATCATACAAAGATATGATTAATAATGAGACAGAAACTGGAAGGAGGCATCTCCAGCTTGATGTACCTTGTATTTTTGTGCCTGTAATGGCCAGGAGAGAGTCCGAGGTCAGGCGTTGGAGCCAGTGAATGTGGGCCATGGACTTGGGAATCAGGGTCCCGAAACATGGGAGGAGGGGAGAGGGCGGGTCTGATGACGGGAGGATCAAGAGTTGGGGGTAGGGGGAGAATGGGATGGGAATTGGAGTGGTGGAGTCTTGGGCAGGGGCCTTTCAGGGATTGGCGGGATTAGAGAGTCGGGAGTGGGGGTGTTGCCAATTCGCACCGGAGACGCCAATAATGTTGCTCTTTTTAACTGGATACTGATATGACAGTTATTAACGATGATATTGCTTTTCAGAATCGCCAGGTATCAAATGATACCACCACAAGGTTTTCCCAGATAACGATCAAAGACCAAACAACCAGTTAGTTAGTTCAAGTTCAATGATAGTTTATTTACACACAAGAATTACTTTAACAGGCAACATAAAACACTACAAGCTAAATTACACCTAACACTACAACAACCTGTACTTGACTTCAGCCACCCGGCTTTATGCAGAGGAACAAGGCCTTTGTTCGGATTTTGCGTGGCTGGCCCTGGAGAAGTGACTTCGTTTTTGCTGGGCTCATCCGTCTGGTAGTGATCGCTGGTCTTGAACTTGTCTTGTGGTCGTGATGCTACACTTGGTTTTAGGCGTAGGTCGGGGCCAAGAGAGACTGAACACATGGCAGTGTCTGTCTTTATCATTCTGGGGTTTTGAGCTCTTTTGGGCGGTCCTTAGCTTTGGACCCAATAATTCGGCAGGCTTCGATTACTGCCTTGGATTTTGGCCAATAAAGGGGCGGGTGTCTTGATGGCGGGGTGTGTCCTGAGCGGTCATTGACCTTGGCTGTTTGGGCTCCCTGAGCAAAGGGAGTGGCACCGATGAGTCTGTTTCTGTATCTATTACCTGAGTACAGGTCTTTTGTTCTGGGGAAATGGGCCATTAGGATGCAAAGTAGCTGGGTGTTTCGGTAGCGTCTAGTTATCTGAGTTGCCAATATACATAAGCTCTGAGCGTCTGAGTCCTGGGTTGACCATAGTTCCCACGGTCCTTTGCAGGTGGCCATATTTCTCAGGGTCCTTTGTAAGTGGCCATCCCAGATGGCTACAAGGGGGGACGGGGGGACATCCGAGGGAACCAGAGAGTGCTGGAGATTGCAGTGGGGGCGGGGTGGTGCAGTGCTGGGAATGGAGGAGATCAGGGAGATTGGGAATGGAGAGATTGGGGGTCAGAAATGGGGGAGATCAGAGAGGCTCAGAATGGGGGAAGTTCTGAAATTTGTACATGATACAAATCTTAAGACTTTAAGAGGGTAGAGGTAGGCTGGGGAAATGGGACCCTGCTTTGCACAAAATTGGATGTTACATTTCTTGACATTCACTAAATTCAAAAGCACTTCATTGCCTGTGAAACACTTTGAGCCGTGCTGTGGTTGTCCAAGGTCTGATGCCTCCAGAAGTCAGATAACCCAACGGCTGAAGGAAGGTGAGAAAGACTGGATCCAGATGCCTTTCCAGAATTGCTTTCCCCACACCTCAAGCTAACCTCATAGAGTGACTTCGTTTTTGCTGGGCTCGTCCGTCTGGTAGCGATCGCTGGTCTTGAACTTGTCTTGTGGTCGTGATGCTACACTTGCTTTTAGGAGTCATAGATGTTTACAGCCTGGAAACAGGCCCTTCGGCCCAGCTGGTCCATGCCGCCCAGTTTCTATCACTAAGCTAGTCCCACTTGCCCACAGTTAGCCCATATCCCTCTATACCCACCCTGCCCAGGTAACTGTCTGACCGTTTTGTAAAGGAACAAATTGTACCCACCTCTACCACTGCCTCTGGCAGCCCTTTCCAGATACTCACCTCCCTCTGTGTGAAGAACTTTCCCCTCTGTCTCTTTTGTATCTCTCTCCTCTCACCTTAAACCTATGCCCTCTAATTCTAGACTCCTCTACCTTTGGGAAAAGATGTCGACCATCTACCTTATCGATGCTCCTCATTATTTTATAGACCTCCTTCCCTCCCTATGATTCTAGCACAGGGCTAAATAGCTGGCTTTTAAAGCAGAGCAAGGCAGGCCAGCAGCATGGTTCAATTCCCGTACCGGCCTCCCCAAACAGGCGCCGGAATGTGGCGACTAGGGGCTTTTCACAGTAACTTCGTTTGAAGCCTACTTGTGACAATAAGCGATTTTCATTCATTTTCATTTCATTTCACTCTCTCCTTTCCTGCAATCCAAAGCTCCCTGATTCCAAATCCCTGATTGTCCTCCCCTTACACCCCAAAACCCTCCACACACATTCTCCCGATCTCCCCCAACCTGTAACCTCTTTATTCCCCCGCCCCATAATTTCCCTCCTGATCACCAATTTTCACCAATTTTCCAAACCTCCCTGTGATCTATCCCCACAACAATCAATCACGTCCCAATCTCTAATCAATCCTTCCTGTGATCCCATCCCTTTACCACCAGGCAAACTCCCTGCCAATATCCCTGATCGCTTAAGCTCTTCAGCCCTTCCTTCACTATCTCCCTTGTGACTGCTAACCTTCCCCCTGTGATGTTCTTTATGTTGCTTATTTAGGATGGTAGGCGTAGTGTTCCACAAAGGCCAAGGTATGGCTTTTACTTAAACAAAGCTATGATTTTATTTACACTACTAAACTGGGTTTCGGCACTTAGAATACAGAATTGATCAATAACATCTAACTACACTCATCTACTGTTAATTTCAATACTGGTATAAACTATAATCTAACCTTCTCACACTACCCGCTCTTCTGACCTTCACTAGCCGTCTCTTGCATACACCCCTCCCCTGAGGTCTAGCATCACTGCTTTATATGGTTGTCGCTGCAGCTCCCTCTAGTGGCTATTCATGGTACTACATCAACCCTTGTACTGCTGACAGTTATGATAATACCACACCCCCCAACACCCAACTTCATCAATGTCCTCCCATGATCTCCGCCCAACCCGTGATCTCTTGAACCTGCCCAGACATTCCGCACCAATCCATGGGCTCTTGAACCCTCCCCAGGGATCTCTGCCTCTCCATACCTCATTCCAAAATTGCTGTTCTCCTGCTGAGGCCTTCAACCGCAGGCTTTCCAGCCCAACAGCCAGCCTCTTAATCTTAATTTTTAATCACCAAAATCCATGGTTCCCATTCTTCCTCCTGCTTACCTCACCCACAGGCTGGGATCTTCCAATCTCATCGTGGTGGGACCCGCCACAGGAGATTCAGCGGCCCAGGCAATCAACGGTCCATTGGCTTTCAGCGGGACCAGGCAATCCTGGCAGTGGGTGCGGCTGGAAAATCCCGTCCATCGTCCAATCACACTTCTAAATTTTACACAGTATTTTCTTGTTATTGAGCACGGAAATCAATGAGTTTTTGGGGGGTCCCTTGGGGGATCAGTGGTCTGTGAATTGGGGCAGGAAAGGGAAGAGGTGGAAGATCGGTCTGGATCTTCTTGAATGACAGAGCAGGCTCGAGAGGCCAAATGGCCAACTCCAACTCCTATTTCTGATGCCTCTCTGCTCTGGATTCACCCTTTCTTTATTCATGGGAATGAACCGCCTGTGCTCATCAAGTTAAATCATTTTCAAGAACGAAATACTGCTGCGTTTTCCCTGAGTGCACACCAACTGCTTATGCTTCCAATGATAAAGTACAGGCGGAGGGCATTCGGTCCATCATGTGTCTATGCTAGCTCTTTGAAAGAGTTATCCAATCAACTTGAACCCCTTGCTCTTCCGCCACAGGCCTGCAATTTTTGCCTCTTTTTCAAGATATTTACCCAACTGCCTGTTTGAAGGTTCTTGGTGAATCTGTCACCACCGTCCTTTCAGATAGTACATTCCGGAACAGAATAACATTCCGTGGAAGAAATATTCTCCTCAGCTCTTCTCTGGTACTTTTGCCAAGTACCTGAAAGCAAAGTATTGTCCAGGCAGAGCAGCTGGCCAGCATGGGATTGAACCCATGACTTTATCTTTATTATTAGCACCATTCTTTTAAAAGTATAAGCTGAACCGGTTTAAGTCCGCCTACTTTTGCTGTCTAATTCGTATTTGTCATTATTTAGTGAGTTTGATGGCGCCTTCTTTGCGCAGACGGACTGCACAGCTGTGGCTTTCAATATTTCCACTCAATGGTCACAGTTGCTATATCTCCACTCTGATCCTTCCCTGAAAGTCAGCTGCTGCATCTATTTCTTCCTAATGCTGCAGCCCAACACCTTCAGGTTTCCAAGGTAGATTTCTTTCCCTTTTTTTAAGCAGTCCAAAATCAAATCTTCAACAATTTATGGCGACGGCCGTGCATTAGATCTTTAAAGCTTCATAGCCAGTGAAGCGCTTTGGGACATCAGGAGGTTGTGAACGGCACTATATTAATGCAAGTTGTTGCGCCTGTCATGTGAGAGCACCCTTTAAGAAATGGGTGTTTAAGAAATGTACCTTTGAGAAATGGAGCTGCTCATGTTACTGGAGTGATGTCAGAGTGTGGGTGGAGCTGAGCTCCACTTCTGCTTTTTTAGTTTCAGTTTGAGAAAAGCTTGGGTATGTCTGTGAGCTGCACTGCCGTTGATCTCTGCCATCCAAAGACTATCTATGGATCATTTGGTGAATTCAGAAGAAGTAAAATGTTTTCAGTCTTGAATGTAAACCCTGGTGTGCTCCTGTTTGGAGGTTTGTTAAGTTTATTGGATGTTAAAAGAACAGCCTACAGATTACTTAGTGTTGTATTCTTTGGGGGGTGTATTTGATTTACTGGTTGCTAAGATGTTCACTGTTTGTTTTGGAAAGGTTAACTTGAGTTCATAGAATAAACATTGTTTTGTTTTTAAAAATACTTGTCCATTTCTGCTGTCCCACACCTGTAGAGTGAGGCGTGTGCTCCCCATACCACAATCTATTAAAAGTTGTGGGTCAGGTGAACTCCATGATACGCTTTCGGGTTCTCTAAACCCTGACCCATAACACGCCTCTTTAGTCAGCTCTAGAAGTCTAGCAGTTAACATGACATGGACCTACTTAACGAACAAATATCCACGTGGTTAGCAACCCACTCGATCCAGTTCACTTTCTTTGTTGCTGAAGTAGCCGTAGATCGATGAAATGCGAGAAGAAGAGAACAAACATTTCAGGATTTCAAAACTCCAAGAACTAGGAATTTGGGTGTGCTCACTTCTGGGCACTTGGATTCGGGTGGAGGAGGCATAGCATTTGGCCTCGAGCCGGGATGCTGAGCTCTGAGAGGACCTTGCATTAGGACTGGGGCCTCATTAACATCAAGTTGGTTTGCCGCCAGGGAGAGAATAGGATTGAGGAGATGGGGGTCTCAAAGAAGTGGGAGATCAGGCCTCGGGGTGGGGGGCAGGGCGGATGGGATCTCAGGGAGGAGATTGGGTCTCAGGATGGAGATCAGGTCTTGGGGGCGCGGGGGGGCTTGTGTCCTGGAGGGAGATCCAGTCTTGGGGGAGGGGTGATCATGTTTCTGGGTGGAAGGTACTTTGACTTGAGGACAACGGGGGGGGATTGTGTTTCAGAGATGAGAGATTGGGATATTGGCGGAGGTCCAGTCTTGCAGGGAGATTGGCCATGGGGTGAGGAGTTTGGGTTTCTGGGGAAAGATTGGGCTAAAGGGATGGAATCAGGTCTCGGGATGAAGATTGTGGATGCGATCGTCCGGCCACGGTCAGCCGGAAAAGCAGCTCGGCGTGGCCAGTGAAAGCCGTGAGACGTTGCAAGGAGAATCCCGCCCACAATCGGCGGGGTCAGTTATTGGCAAATCTGCATATTAGAGCGAGGCAGAAAGCCTCACTCTAATGTGCAGATTCCGGAGGTACCTGAGGCTTTGGGAGTCAATCCCTTCGCCTCGGGGACCTCGGGCAAGCACGTTGGTACTGGTCTCCATAAACGGGACCAGACAGAACAACACTTGTGGGGGTCTCCCAGGGGATTGGAGGGCCCCAGCTGCATGCCCTTTGGGCAGGGTGGTGCCCTGGCACTGCTGTGCCACCTGGGTACCCTGGCAGTGCCAGTCTGGCTCCCTGGCAGTGCCACCTGTGTTCAGGTTGGGGGGGTGGTCGGGGACATTTGAAAATCGCTTATTGTCACAAGTAGGCTTCAATGAAGTTACCGTGAAAAGCCCCTAGTCGCCACATTCCGGCGCCTGTTCGGGGAGGCTGGTACGGGAATTGAACCGTGCTGCTGGCCTGCCTCGGACTGCTTTAAAAGCCAGCGATTTAGCCCAGTGTGCTAAACCAGCCTCTGCTGGTTTTTCGGGGTCCCAGAGATTGGGACGCCATTTAGAAACGGCGTCCCAATCTCTCGCTACAACGGGGAGTTCTGACGAGCATTTGGATTGAGAGCCAGAACCTTGGGTGGGATTCTCTCATCCCGGGGCCAGGCCAGAGAATCGGCGGGACCGGCGCGAATCGCGCCACGCCGCCACGACGCCGGTCCACCAATTCTTCGGAGAGTAGAATCGGCGCCATTGGCGCTGGTGCGGTTGGCGCAGCGCCAGTCAGAGGGCCGCTCTATGCCCCCCCCCCACCCCCGGCGATTCTCGGCCCTGGATGGGCTCCTTACCTTGGTACTGCAGTGTCGAACCAATCAGAAAAACACATCTGACTATATTTTAAATGGTCCCATTTATAAACATAAGAAAGACCCTCATCCACGCGGTACATAATCATTTTTGATGCACACACAGTCGACGTGCCAATAAGGGGCATGAGAGTAGACAGTACTGTAAAAAGACACACTGAAAAAATTATGATTAAATCCCCAGGGTCCGGTAACACTGTCAAAATGTTACTGTCTTTGTAAGAATATTTTGTTAAAATGTTTTCCAAGCAATGACGAAGAGAAGAGTGAATAGCTAGATGGGTGCCTGGAACACAACTGAGCCACGTGAAAATCAGACAACCAGGTTTCTGCCACTTAGAATTTTAGTCACGCAAGTCAAAACGTAACGCTAAAGATGTGAACCTTTAAACTGGGGCCAGAAAGGGGAAGTCTCTCTGAATTCATAAGATTGTGCAATAAATGACTCAAGGTGGAAATATGTTCATGTGCTGAATGTATCATAGCTCAAGCGACAATGGAAATTGGATAACACCGAATAAAGTTACTCATGTGTTAAATTCCAGTCGATGAGAAACTGTCAAATAGCAATTAAATATATACCCCCGTGAGCTACCTGAGATTTCTGAAAGCACAAACCTCGAGAGGTCATGGTTTTAAATTCTTCCTCACTGAAAAAGATTTAGCTATAAGCTATTCCTCAGCACAAAAACTGCTGAAGAGATAGTGGGCGGAATTCTCTGGTATCAGCCGACTGGCGCCCAAAACGGCGCAAATCAGTCGGGCATCGCGCCGCCCCAAAGATGCGTAATGCTCCGCATCTTTGGGGGCCGAGCCCCAACCTTAAGGGGCTAGGCCGACGCTGGACGAATTTCCGCCCCGCCAGCTGGCGGAAAAGGCCTTTGTTGCCCCGCCAGCTGGCGCAGAAATGACATCTCCGGGCGGCGCATGCGCGGGATGTTAGCGGCCACTGACAGCATTCCCGCGCATGCGCAGTGGAGGGAGTCTCTTCCGCCTCCGCCATGGTGGAGACCGTGGCGAAGGCGGAAGGGAAAGAGTGCCCCCACGGCACAGGCCCGCCCGCGGATCAGTGGGCCCCGATCGCGGGCCAGGCCACCATGGGGGCACCCCTCTGGGTCAGATCGCCCCGCGCCCACCCCCAGGACCCCGGAGCCTGCCCGCACCGCCTTGTCCCGCCGGTAAGGTAGGTGGTTTAATCTACACCGGTGGGACAGGCATTTTAGCGGCGGGACTTCGCGGGGTGGGGGCCGCCAACGGGCGCGGCGCGATTCCCGCCCCCGCCGAATATCCGGTGCTGGAGAGTTCGGCAACCGGCAGGGGCAGGATCCACGACAGCCCCCAGCAGGGGGTCGGAGAATCCCGCCCACTGAGTCAGTAACTGTGCATCCATTTATTGGCTGCACAACAGGTACAAATTGTAAATTCACCAGAGGGTGGCTGCGGCTGGATTCTCTGCACCCCGACACCGAAATCGCGTTCAGCGACGGGGCCAGAGAATCCGCTTACCCGCATGAAATCGAGACCGGTGCCGGTTCCGCTATTCTCCGCCGCCCGAAAAGCAGCATACTCGGGGGGAGTACACCGCGCCGAGTATCCATCGCTTCAGGGGCGAAATTCTCCATTCCGCCCCGCCACATTTCTGCCCCGACCGGCCGGCGGGAGTCTCCGTAACACCGGCCGCTCAATGGGGTTTCCCATTGTGGGGCAGCCCCACGCCGTCGGGAAACCCCCGGGCGCCGCCAAAACGGAGACCCCCACCGGCGGAGAATGACGCCCAAGGTCATTGTCTGAGGCCCGCTCCGCTATTCTCCGTCCCCGACCGGCCGAATTCCCGATGGCATGGATCCAATCTGGCCCTGCCGTTCGGGGACCGCACTCAGTCGGGGGGTGGGGGGGAGAGGGGAGGGGGCGGGGGGGGGGGGGGGTGGCTGGAGGGGGGAGGCGGTCGGAGGCAGGGGGGCCTCATTCGGGACTGGGGGCAATGTGGCCGGGCGGTACAGGGCGCGGAGCGGCCGATCGGGGGCACTATTTTGGTGGCCCAAGTCCGCCATGGAGAAGAACGTGGCCGCTGGAGGCCGCCGCCGTGCGCATACGCAGCCTCTGACCCGGAAGTGCGGGGGGCCATATCAGCAGCTGGAGCTGTGAGCTCCTTGGCTGCTGCCTGCCAGCCCCCTGGAGGGCTGTGAATCTGCGACCTTTTGACGGCGGGTTTCCTAGCATAAAAGACCACGGGCTGGATTCTCCACACCCCGACGCTGAAATGGCGGCCGGCGCGGTGGCGGAAAATCCATTTTCCCGCAAGGAATCGGGACCGGCGCCCATTCCCCGACTCTGTGGGCCCCGAAAAGCAGGCGTTCCCAGAGAGTACGCCGAGCAGCACCTACCTGGGGCCATTGCCAGAGGCCCGCTCCGCCATTCTCCGCCCCCGACACCGGGAGTCTCCGTCCGTTCCCGGCAGCGGGATTCTCTGTCCGTTCACACCAGCGGGATTCTCCATCCGTTCCCGGCAGTGGGATTCTCCGTCCGTTCACACCAGCGGGATTCTCTGTCCGTTCCCGGCAGCGGGATTCTCCGTCCGTTCCCGGCAGCGGGATTCTCTGTCCGTTCCCAGCAGCGGGATTCTCCGTCCGTTCACGGCAGCGGGATTCTCCGTCCGTTCCCAGCAGCGGGATTCTCCGTCCGTTCACGGCAGTGGGATTCTCCGTCCGTTCCCGGCAGCGGGATTCTCCGTCTGTTCCCGGCAGTGGGATTCTCTGTCCGTTCACACCAGCGGGATTCTCCGTCCGTTCCCAGCAGCGGGATTCTCCGTCTGTTCCCGGCAGTGGGATTCTCTGTCCGTTCACACCAGCGGGATTCTCCGTCTGTTCCCGGCAGTGGGATTCTCTGTCCGTTCCCGGCAGCGGGATTCTCCGTCTGTTCCCGGCAGTGGGATTCTCTGTCCGTTCCCGGCAGCGGGATTCTCCGTCTGTTCCCGGCAGTGGGATTCTCTGTCCGTTCCCGGCAGCGGGATTCTCCGTCTTTTCCCGGCAGTGGGATTCTCTGTCCGTTCACACCAGCGGGATTCTCCGTCCGTTCCCGGCAGTGGGATTCTCTGTCCGTTCACACCAGCGGGATTCTCCGTCCGTTCCCGGCAGTGGGATTCTCTGTCCGTTCACACCAGCGGGATTCTCCGTCTGTTCCCGGCAGTGGGATTCTCTGTCCGTTCCCGGCAGCGGGATTCTCCGTCCGTTCCCGGCAGCGGGATTCTCCTTCCCTTCCCGGCAGCGGGATTCTCCGTCCGTTCCCGGCAGTGGGATTCTCCGTCCCTTCCCGGCAGTGGGATTCTCCGTCCGTTCACGGCAGCGGGATTCTCCGTCCGTTCACGGCAGTGGGATTCTCCGTCCGTTCACGGCAGCGGGATTCTCCGTCCGTTCCCGGCAGCGGGATTCTCCGTCCGTTCCCGGCAGCGGGATTCTCCGTCCGTTCCCCGGCAGCGGGATTCTCCGTCCGTTCCCGGCAGCGGGATTCTCCGTCCGTTCCCCGGCAGCGGGATTCTCCGTCCGTTCCCCGGCAGCGGGATTCTCCGTCCCTTCCCGGCAGTGGGATTCTCCGTCCGTTCCCGGCAGCGGGATTCTCCGTCCGTTCACGGCAGCGGGATTCTCCGTCCGTTCCCGGCAACGGGATTCTCTGTCCGTTCTCGGCAGCGGGATTCTCTGTCCGTTCCCGGCAGCGGGATTCTCCGTCCGTTCCCGGCAGCGGGATTCTCCGTCCGTTCTCGGCAGCGGGATTCTCCGTCCGTTCCCGGCAGCGGGATTCTCCGTCCGTTCCTGGCAGCGGGATTCTCCGTCCGTTCACTCCAGCGGGATTCTCCGTCCGTTCCCGGCAGCGGGATTCTCCGTCCGTTCACTCCAGCGGGATTCTCCGTCCGTTCACTCCAGCGGGATTCTCCGTCCGTTCCCCGGCAGCGGGATTCTCAATACGTTCACATCAGTGGGATTCTCCGTCCGCTTCCGGCAGCGGGATTCTCAATCCGCTCCCGGCAGCGGGATTCTCAATCCGTTCTCGGCAGCGGGATTCTCCGTCCGTTCACGGCAGTGGGATTCTCCGGTCCCACGGCATTGGGATTCTCCATCCGTTCACGGCATCGGGATTCTCCGTCCGTTCACGGCAGCGGGATTCTCCGTCCGTTCTCGGCCGTGGGATTCTCCGTCCATTCTCGGCAGTGGGATTCTCCGGTCCCACGGCATTGGGATTCTCCATCCGTTCACGGCATCGGGATTCTCCGTCCGTTCACTCCAGCGGGATTCTCCGTCCGTTCCCGGCAGCGGGATTCTCCGGTCCCATGGCATTGGGATTCTCCATCCGTTCACGGCATCGGGATTCTCCGTCCGTTCACTCCAGCGGGATTCTCCGTCCCTTCCCGGCAGTGGGATTCTCCGTCCGTTCCCGGCAGCGGGATTCTCCGTCCGTTCACGGCAGCGGGATTCTCCGTCCGTTCCCGGCAGCGGGATTCTCTGTCCGTTCTCAGCAGCGGGATTCTCTGTCCGTTCCCGGCAGCGGGATTCTCCGTCCGTTCCCGGCAGCGGGATTCTCCGTCCGTTCTCGGCAGCGGGATTCTCTGTCCGTTCACGGCAGCGGGATTCTCCGTCCGTTCCCGGCAGCGGGATTCTCCGTCCGTTCCTGGCAGCGGGATTCTCCGTCCGTTCACTCCAGCGGGATTCTCCGTCCGTTCCCGGCAGCGGGATTCTCCGTCCGTTCACTCCAGCGGGATTCTCCGTCCGTTCACTCCAGCGGGATTCTCCGTCCGTTCCCCGGCAGTGGGATTCTCAATCCGTTCACATCAGTGGGATTCTCCGTCCGCTTCCGGCAGCGGGATTCTCAATCCGCTCCCGGCAGCGGGATTCTCAATCCGTTCTCGGCAGCGGGATTCTCCGTCCGTTCACTCCAGCGGGATTCTCCGTCCGTTCACTCCAGCGGGATTCTCCGTCCCTTCACTCCAGCGGGATTCTCCGTCCGTTCCCCGGCAGCGGGATTCTCAATCCGTTCACATCAGTGGGATTCTCCGTCCGCTTCCGGCAGCGGGATTCTCAATCCGCTCCCGGCAGCGGGATTCTCAATCCGTTCTCGGCAGCGGGATTCTCCGTCCGTTCACGGCAGTGGGATTCTCCGGTCCCACGGCATTGGGATTCTCCATCCGTTCACGGCATCGGGATTCTCCGTCCGTTCTCGGCCGTGGGATTCTCCGTCCATTCTCGGCAGTGGGATTCTCCGGTCCCACGGCATTGGGATTCTCCATCCGTTCACGGCATCGGGATTCTCCGTCCGTTCACTCCAGCGGGATTCTCCGTCCGTTCCCGGCAGCGGGATTCTCCGGTCCCACGGCATTGGGATTCTCCATCCGTTCACGGCATCGGGATTCTCCGTCCGTTCACTCCAGCGGGATTCTCCGTCCCTTCCCGGCAGTGGGATTCTCCGTCCGTTCCCGGCAGCGGGATTCTCCGTCCGTTCACGGCAGCGGGATTCTCCGTCCGTTCCCGGCAGCGGGATTCTCTGTCCGTTCTCGGCAGCGGGATTCTCTGTCCGTTCCCGGCAGCGGGATTCTCCGTCCGTTCCCGGCAGCGGGATTCTCCGTCCGTTCTCGGCAGCGGGATTCTCTGTCCGTTCACGGCAGCGGGATTCTCCGTCCGTTCCCGGCAGCGGGATTCTCCGTCCGTTCCTGGCAGCGGGATTCTCCGTCCGTTCACTCCAGCGGGATTCTCCGTCCGTTCCCGGCAGCGGGATTCTCCGTCCGTTCACTCCAGCGGGATTCTCCGTCCGTTCACTCCAGCGGGATTCTCCGTCCGTTCCCCGGCAGTGGGATTCTCAATCCGTTCACATCAGTGGGATTCTCCGTCCGCTTCCGGCAGCGGGATTCTCAATCCGCTCCCGGCAGCGGGATTCTCAATCCGTTCTCGGCAGCGGGATTCTCCGTCCGTTCACTCCAGCGGGATTCTCCGTCCGTTCACTCCAGCGGGATTCTCCGTCCCTTCACTCCAGCGGGATTCTCAATCCGTTCACATCAGTGGGATTCTCCGTCCGCTTCCGGCAGCGGGATTCTCAATCCGCTCCCGGCAGCGGGATTCTCAATCCGTTCTCGGCAGCGGGATTCTCCGTCCGTTCACGGCAGTGGGATTCTCCGGTCCCACGGCATTGGGATTCTCCATCCGTTCACGGCATCGGGATTCTCCGTCCGTTCACTCCAGTGGGATTCTCCGTCCCTTCCCGGCAGTGGGATTCTCCGTCCGTTCCCGGCAGCGGGATTATCCGTCCGTTCACGGCAGCGGGATTCTCCGTCCGTTCCCGGCAGCGGGATTCTCTGTCCGTTCTCGGCAGCGGGATTCTCTGTCCGTTCCCGGCAGCGGGATTCTCCGTCCGTTCCCGGCAGCGGGATTCTCCGTCCGTTCTCGGCAGCGGGATTCTCTGTCCGTTCACGGCAGCGGGATTCTCCGTCCGTTCCCGGCAGCTGGATTCTCCGTCCATTCTCGGCAGTGGGATTCTCCGGTCCCACGGCATTGGGATTCTCCATCCGTTCACGGCATCGGGATTCTCCGTCCGTTCACTCCAGTGGGATTCTCCGTCCGTTCCCCGGCAGCGGGATTCTCCGTCCCTTCCCGGCAGTGGGATTCTCCGTCCGTTCCCGGCAGCGGGATTCTCCGTCCGTTCACGGCAGCGGGATTCTCCGTCCGTTCCCGGCAACGGGATTCTCTGTCCGTTCTCGGCAGCGGGATTCTCTGTCCGTTCCCGGCAGCGGGATTCTCCGTCCGTTCCCGGCAGCGGGATTCTCCGTCCGTTCTCGGCAGCGGGATTCTCCGTCCGTTCCCGGCAGCGGGATTCTCCGTCCGTTCCTGGCAGCGGGATTCTCCGTCCGTTCACTCCAGCGGGATTCTCCGTCCGTTCCCGGCAGCGGGATTCTCCGTCCGTTCACTCCAGCGGGATTCTCCGTCCGTTCACTCCAGCGGGATTCTCCGTCCGTTCCCCGGCAGCGGGATTCTCAATACGTTCACATCAGTGGGATTCTCCGTCCGCTTCCGGCAGCGGGATTCTCAATCCGCTCCCGGCAGCGGGATTCTCAATCCGTTCTCGGCAGCGGGATTCTCCGTCCGTTCACGGCAGTGGGATTCTCCGGTCCCACGGCATTGGGATTCTCCATCCGTTCACGGCATCGGGATTCTCCGTCCGTTCACGGCAGCGGGATTCTCCGTCCGTTCTCGGCCGTGGGATTCTCCGTCCATTCTCGGCAGTGGGATTCTCCGGTCCCACGGCATTGGGATTCTCCATCCGTTCACGGCATCGGGATTCTCCGTCCGTTCACTCCAGCGGGATTCTCCGTCCGTTCCCGGCAGCGGGATTCTCCGGTCCCATGGCATTGGGATTCTCCATCCGTTCACGGCATCGGGATTCTCCGTCCGTTCACTCCAGCGGGATTCTCCGTCCCTTCCCGGCAGTGGGATTCTCCGTCCGTTCCCGGCAGCGGGATTCTCCGTCCGTTCACGGCAGCGGGATTCTCCGTCCGTTCCCGGCAGCGGGATTCTCTGTCCGTTCTCAGCAGCGGGATTCTCTGTCCGTTCCCGGCAGCGGGATTCTCCGTCCGTTCCCGGCAGCGGGATTCTCCGTCCGTTCTCGGCAGCGGGATTCTCTGTCCGTTCACGGCAGCGGGATTCTCCGTCCGTTCCCGGCAGCGGGATTCTCCGTCCGTTCCTGGCAGCGGGATTCTCCGTCCGTTCACTCCAGCGGGATTCTCCGTCCGTTCCCGGCAGCGGGATTCTCCGTCCGTTCACTCCAGCGGGATTCTCCGTCCGTTCACTCCAGCGGGATTCTCCGTCCGTTCCCCGGCAGTGGGATTCTCAATCCGTTCACATCAGTGGGATTCTCCGTCCGCTTCCGGCAGCGGGATTCTCAATCCGCTCCCGGCAGCGGGATTCTCAATCCGTTCTCGGCAGCGGGATTCTCCGTCCGTTCACTCCAGCGGGATTCTCCGTCCGTTCACTCCAGCGGGATTCTCCGTCCCTTCACTCCAGCGGGATTCTCCGTCCGTTCCCCGGCAGCGGGATTCTCAATCCGTTCACATCAGTGGGATTCTCCGTCCGCTTCCGGCAGCGGGATTCTCAATCCGCTCCCGGCAGCGGGATTCTCAATCCGTTCTCGGCAGCGGGATTCTCCGTCCGTTCACGGCAGTGGGATTCTCCGGTCCCACGGCATTGGGATTCTCCATCCGTTCACGGCATCGGGATTCTCCGTCCGTTCTCGGCCGTGGGATTCTCCGTCCATTCTCGGCAGTGGGATTCTCCGGTCCCACGGCATTGGGATTCTCCATCCGTTCATGGCATCGGGATTCTCCGTCCGTTCACTCCAGCGGGATTCTCCGTCCGTTCCCGGCAGCGGGATTCTCCGGTCCCACGGCATTGGGATTCTCCATCCGTTCACGGCATCGGGATTCTCCGTCCGTTCACTCCAGCGGGATTCTCCGTCCCTTCCCGGCAGTGGGATTCTCCGTCCGTTCCCGGCAGCGGGATTCTCCGTCCGTTCACGGCAGCGGGATTCTCCGTCCGTTCCCGGCAGCGGGATTCTCTGTCCGTTCTCGGCAGCTGGATTCTCTGTCCGTTCCCGGCAGCGGGATTCTCCGTCCGTTCCCGGCAGCGGGATTCTCCGTCCGTTCTCGGCAGCGGGATTCTCTGTCCGTTCACGGCAGCGGGATTCTCCGTCCGTTCCCGGCAGCGGGATTCTCCGTCCGTTCCTGGCAGCGGGATTCTCCGTCCGTTCACTCCAGCGGGATTCTCCGTCCGTTCCCGGCAGCGGGATTCTCCGTCCGTTCACTCCAGCGGGATTCTCCGTCCGTTCACTCCAGCGGGATTCTCCGTCCGTTCCCCGGCAGTGGGATTCTCAATCCGTTCACATCAGTGGGATTCTCCGTCCGCTTCCGGCAGCGGGATTCTCAATCCGCTCCCGGCAGCGGGATTCTCAATCCGTTCTCGGCAGCGGGATTCTCCGTCCGTTCACTCCAGCGGGATTCTCCGTCCGTTCACTCCAG
Organism: Scyliorhinus torazame; assembly: GCF_047496885.1. Taxonomy (NCBI): domain Eukaryota; kingdom Metazoa; phylum Chordata; class Chondrichthyes; order Carcharhiniformes; family Scyliorhinidae; genus Scyliorhinus; species Scyliorhinus torazame. The sequence continues at coordinate 9,709,069 of NC_092723.1, forward strand.
CGGGATTCTCCGTCCCTTCACTCCAGCGGGATTCTCACTCCGTTCACATCAGTGGGATTCTCCGTCCGCTTCCGGCAGCGGGATTCTCAATCCGCTCCCGGCAGCGGGATTCTCAATCCGTTCTCGGCAGCGGGATTCTCCGTCCGTTCACAGCAGTGGGATTCTCCGGTCCCACGGCATTGGGATTCTCCATCCGTTCACGGCATCGGGATTCTCCGTCCGTTCACTCCAGTGGGATTCTCCGTCCCTTCCCGGCAGTGGGATTCTCCGTCCGTTCCCGGCAGCGGGATTATCCGTCCGTTCACGGCAGCGGGATTCTCCGTCCGTTCCCGGCAGCGGGATTCTCTGTCCGTTCTCGGCAGCGGGATTCTCTGTCCGTTCCCGGCAGCGGGATTCTCCGTCCGTTCCCGGCAGCGGGATTCTCCGTCCGTTCTCGGCAGCGGGATTCTCTGTCCGTTCACGGCAGCGGGATTCTCCGTCCGTTCCCGGCAGCTGGATTCTCCGTCCATTCTCGGCAGTGGGATTCTCCGGTCCCACGGCATTGGGATTCTCCATCCGTTCACGGCATCGGGATTCTCCGTCCGTTCACTCCAGTGGGATTCTCCGTCCGCTCCCGGCAGCGGGATTCTCCGTCCGTTCTCGGCAGCTGGATTCTCCGTCCATTCTCGGCAGTGGGATTCTCCGGTCCCACGGCATTGGGATTCTCCATCCGTTCACGGCATCGGGATTCTCCGTCCGTTCACTCCAGCGGGATTCTCTGTCCGTTCCTGGCAGCGGGATTCTCTGTCCGTTCCGGCAGTGGGATTAGCCGTCCGTTCACGGCAGTGGGATTCTCCGTCCGTTCACTCTAGCGGGATTCTCCGTCCGTTCCCCGGCAGCGGGATTCTCAATCCGTTCACATCAGCGGGATTCTCCGTCCGGTCCCACGGCATTGGGATTCTCCATCCGTTCACGGCATCGGGATTCTCCGTCCGTTCACTCCAGCGGGATTCTCCGTCCGTTCCCGGCAGCGGGATTCTCCGTCCGTTCACGGCAGTGGGATTCTCCGTCCGTTCACTCTAGCGGGATTCTCCGTCCGTTCCCCGGCAGCGGGATTCTCAATCCGTTCACATCAGCGGGATTCTCCGTCCGTTCCCGGCAGCGGGATTCTCCGGTCCCACGGCATCGGGATTCTCCATCCGTTCCCGGAAGCGGGATTCTCTGTTCCTTCCCGGCAGCCGGATTCTCCGTCCGTTCCCGGCAGCGGGATTCTCCGTCCGTTCCCGGAAGCAGGATTCTCTGTCCGTTCACGGCAACAGGATTCTTCGGTCCCACTGCAGTGAATGGGAGTTTTCGGTGAGCGCCGAATTCTCCGTCCTCGCTAGCAGCGGTAGAGGAGCGGACTCGCAACGAAGAAACGCGGCCTCAGTTTTATTAAGTGGCCCCCTCTCCCGGGATAGCAAATTCCATTTGTAACTTCAAAAATATATATATTAAAAGCCTGGTCAGTGGGTCTAGAAGGAAGACGAGTGATCAGGCGTCATGGGACCTGTCCCTTCACACGGCCCACTCAGGGTGAGGGTTGCTGGTGTCGTTGTTTGTGGGGAAGCTGCCTGGCCAGGGTGACCAGTGGCAACTGGTGAAAGGTGATATTGATCCTCAAGCCTTTTCGACGGCTCCACTCCCCATTCAGAGTGGGCAAGGCAGGGAACCACCACAGTCAGTATGAACGACCTCAGTCAGGACAAGGATTGAAGCCAAGCTGTTGTACACCTCACTGTCGTCATGTAGCCAACTGAGCTCACCAACCAAAAGAGGTGTTTAACAATTAGGTCGCATACTGAGAAACTGCAGTGGAGGAACCTTTGCCCAAGGGTCGGGGGGTCAGGGGTTCAGGGTGGGAGGGAGATGTCACAGGCTTTTAAATTAAGTGAAGGTCATTGGCTGGATTCTCCTTTCCTGAGACTGCATTGATGCTGTGGCAGGATTCGTGGACTTCCATGACAGCAAAACTGGCCCTGCACCTGGACAAAACGGGGAATCAGTGGCCGTTACGTTTCGCAATTGGTTGCATGTTTGTGGGCCACAAACAGTAAGTAACGTCACTTTCTGTTCCTCGTCTGCCGTTGTTTCATTGGTAGCGAAAATGTATCAAACCCTTTTGACATATTGGTCCGGATCAAACAGATCAATTTTTCCTTAATTGTGGCCTAACGATTTGGTGCTGATGCTCCGCCTCCGATGGGCCAAGATCCCGATGGCGCGGGCCACGTGTGGCCTCACCAGTCATGAGCCTGGCGTGGCGGCTGCGGAGAGAGAGAGAGGGCGTGCGGACAGTGTCCAGCACCACCACACTCCGCGAGAGGCGTGCCGCTGGCTGGGGGGGGGCGGGGGGCTTGTGCCAGGGCGCGGGGGGGGGGGGCGTGGCCAGGAGGTGTATTTTTGGGGTCGAGGTGGACGGGTATGCATTCCACCTTTTCCAGTGCGGTCGGTGCGTGTGTGGGGGGGTGTAGGCGTACGCGCGGCTGCAGCTTGTCAGCCCTGCGCGTGTCCAGCAGGGACCCGCCGTTTCCCCCATCACGTTTCGCGTGTTCCACGTGTGTTTCACGTGGAGCCGGTGCTAGCCCCTCGCCGGTAGCGGAATCGGCGCGGGTGTGGCGCGTGAAACACCACGGATCGTCCGTTGTCATCAGCACTTAGTCGCAGGATCGTAGAATCCAGCCCAAACAATCTAAGCAGCGGTAGGGCAGATGGCACCTTGTGCCTGATACGCTATTCAATAAGATAGTGGCTGATTCCTGGCCTCAACCACTTTCCTGCCAAATCTGCATATCCCTCGGTTCCCTTAGCCTCCAGAAGTCAATCGGTCTCCCCGTTGAATATACTCAATGCCTGAACATCCACTTGCCTCTGGAATGTACAGACATTAATGACGGGATTTACCGGGCAACCCACTGCGTGCTTCGCGGCGGTGGGAGACGGCACACCATTAGCCGATGGTGGGATCTTCCGGTCTCTCCACTGTCAACGGGATCTCCTGGTGAACGCCCCTCTCGCCGCTGGGAAACCCTTGGCAGTGGGGTGGCGTTGGCAGGTCCGGAAGATTCCGCAGCCGTGAACGGCTGCAAGGTTAGGCCTAAATTACCCCAGGCCATCCTTATTGGGTTGTAGCTACTTGCCGTAAATCATTTTTAATTTACCAAACTGAGACTTTTTAAACATTTCAAAGCTTAACCAGGAGCTGCCGGCCCAGAGCACCGGCATCTGGACATTTTTTTGCCCCCAATTTGTAGCACATTCTAGCTTTTTCAAACTTTTCCCGAATTCCTTCAGACTTGGGCAGATGATCATTTCTTCCTGATCTTTGCTGCCTTTGAAGCTATTTTCAGTCATTGAAGTTGGATTGGTTTCCGTCTTCAATCGCCATCTCCGACCGAGGCAATCTGCACTGTCATCGAGCGAACCGGCGCCAAACATTAACACAAATCAATTTGTTCAAGACTTTCACTATCGGCGAGGGACAAGCTCGGGTGCGTGCAGATTGGGATCAAAATGCTTGGCACATAAAGGATGGCATTTAATTTCACTGTGAAATCTTACACATCTGTCCTGTTTAGTGTTAGAAATCACCCAGGATTGTTTGGAATCTCCAGAGAGGAAAGATTAATCTCCCAGACGCTACTTCAAGGAGAAAAGTCAGGTGTCCCTCCAGCCTGGGCGGCTGCCGCCTGTCCCTCTGCGGCAGCCTGCGCCGCCTCTCTGGCACGCTCCTTCTCCTCCTCCTCCTCCTCCTCCTCATCCAGGGCAACATAGACATTAGCGGCTGCCGCCACGGCGGCCAACATTGATGGATGATCAGAAAACATGACGGCCTGGTGGGGGGGAGGGGAACGACGACATGTCATCATTGCCCATATCCCCTCCTCCCCCCAGCCAGGTGGCATGGACCGCATGGGTCCAACTGTTGGAGGCTGGCACCTGGCCAGGTGGACCAACTCACTTGCCCTCGCATCCCCCTCCCCGGCACGGACCCCCCCCCCCAACCTCCTCCCTGGCACGGACCCCCCCCCCCCAACCTCCTCCCCAGCACGGACCCCCCATCCCCCTCCCCGGCACGGACCCCCCCCCCCCAACCTCCTCCCCGGCACGGACCCCAACCTCCTCCCCGGCATGGACCCCCCATCCCCCTCCCCGGCACTGACCCCCCCCCCCCCCCAACCTCCTCCCCGGTACGGACCCCCCAACCTCCTCCCCGGCACGGACACCCCTTCCCCCTCCCCGGCACAGACCCCCCCAACCTCCTCCCCGGCACGGACCACCGCCAACCTCCTCTCCGGCACGGACCCCAACCTCCTACCCGGCACGGACCTCCCATCCCCCTCCCCAGCACGGACCCCCCCCCCAACCTCCTCCCCGGCATGGACCCCAACCTCCTCCCCGGCACGGACCCCCCATCCCCCTCCCCGGCACGGACCCCCCCCCCAACCTCCTCCCCGGCACGGACCCCAACCTCCTCCCCGGCACTGACCCCCCATCCCCCTCCCCGGCCGTGACCCCCCCCAACCTCTTCCCCGGCACGGACCCCCCCAACCTCCTCCCCGGCACGGACCACCCCCACCTCCTCCCCGGCATGGACCACCCCAACCTCCTCCCCAGCACGGACCCCAACCTCCTCCCCGGCACTGACCCACCATCCCCCTCCCCGGCACGGACCCCCCCCCAACCTCCTCCTCGGTACGGACCCCAACCTCCTCCCCGGCACGGACCCCCCATCCTCCTCCCCGGCACGGACCCCCCCCCCAACCTCCTCCACGGCACGGACCCCAACCTCCTCCCCGGCACGGACCCCCCATCCCCCTCCCCGGCACGGACCCCCCCCCCAACCTCCTCCCCGGCACGGACCCCCCCAACCTCCTCCCTGGCACGGACCCCCCATCCCCCTCCCCGGCACGGACCCCCCCAACCTCCTCCTTGGCACGGACCCTCCCCCACCTCCTCCCCGGCATGGACCCCCCCAACCTCCTCCCCGGCACGGACCCCAACCTCCTCCCCGGCACGGACCCCCCATCCCCCTCCCCGGCACGGACCCCCCCCCCAACCTCCTCCCCGGTACGGACCCTAACCTCCTCCCCGGCACGGACCCCCCATCCCCCTCCCCGGCACGGACCCCCCCACCAACCTCCTCCCCGGCACGCACCCCAACCTCCTCCCCAGCACGGATCCCCCATCCGCCTCCCCGGTATGGACCCCCCCCCCCAACCTCCTCCCCGGCACGGACCCCCCCAACCTCATCCCCGGCACGGACCCCCCCCCACCTCCTCCCCGGTACGGAACCCCCAACCTCCTCCCCGGCACGGACCCCCCATCCCCCTCCCCGGCACGGACCCCCCCCCCCAACCTCCTCCCCGGCACGGACCCCCATCCCCCTCCCCGGCACGGACCCCCCCCAACCTCCTCCCCGGTACGGACCCCAACCTCCTCCCCGGCACGGACCCCCCATCCCCCTCCCCGGCACGGACCCCCCCCCCACAACCTCCTCCCCGGCACGCACCCCAACCTCCTCCCCGGCACGGATCCCCCATCCGCCTCCCCGGTATGGACCCCCCCCCAACCTCCTCCCCGGCACGGACCCCCCCAACCTCATCCCCGGCACGGACCCCCCCCCCCCCACCTCCTCCCCGGTACGGAACCCCCAACCTCCTCCCCGGCACGGACCCCCCATACCCTCCCCGGCACGGAGCCCCCTCCCGGCACTCCCCCGGAGCCCAGCCCACTCTAACCACCACCCCCCCGCCACACACACACACACACAAAACCCGAGACACACCTCTCCTCACACATTCAGACTGCGGCCTCGCCATCGCCTGCCCAGAGCCAACCCCCAGGCCGTCACTCACCTCCACGCTGGTCGGCACAGGGTCACGCCGATGAAAAGGAGGTTTAATTTACGTTGACGTGAACGGTCATCACGTCGTCGGGACTTCGGCCCATCCGGATGGGAGAATATCAGCAGGCCGAAAATCGGCTGCCTTGCGCAGACCCGTGCCATTCTCCGTCAGCGGCGACATTAACGCCCCGCCGACTTTTCTACCTTCGGAGACTTCGGCAACCGGCGGGGGCGGGATTCACGGCGGCCAACGGCCATTCTCCGACCCCACAGAGGTCTCTTCTGCACCCTCTCTAAAGCCTCCACATCCTTCTGGTAGTGTGGCGACCAGAATTGAACACTATACTCCAAGTGTGGCCGAACTAAAGTTCTATACAGCTGCAACATGACTTGCCAATTCTTATACTCAATGCCCCGGCCAATGAAGGCAAGCATGCCGTATACCTTCTTGACTACCTTCTCCACCTGTGTTTCCCCTTTCAGTGACCTGTGGACCTGTACTAGATCTCTCTGACTTTCAATACTCTTGAGGGTTCTACCATTCACTGTATATGCTCTACCTGCATTAGACCTTCCAAAATGCATTGCCTCACATTTGTCTGGATTAAACTCCATCTGCCATCTCTCCGCCCAAGTCTCCAAACAATCTAAATCCTGCTGTATCCTCTGACAGTCCTCATCGCTATCCGCAATTCCACCAACCTTTGTGTCGTCTCCAAACTTACTAATCAGACCAGTTACATGTTCCTCCAAATCATTTATATATACGACAAACAGCAAAGGTCCCAGCACTGATCCCTGTGGAACACCACTGGTCACAGCCCTCCAATTAGAAAAGCATCCTTCCATTGCTACTCTCTGCCTTCTATGACCTAGCCAGTCCTGTATCCACCTTGCCAGCTCACCGCTGATCCCGTGTGACTTCACCTTTTGTACTAGTCTACCATGAGGGACCTTGTCAAAAGCCTTACTGAAGTCCATATAGACAACATCCACTGCCCTACTGGCATCAATCATCTTTGTGACCTCCTCGAAAAACTCTATCAAGTTAGTGAGACACGACCTCCCCTTCACAAAACCATGCTGCCTCTCACTAATACGTCCATTTGCTTCCAAATGGGAGTAGATCCTGTCTCGAGGAATTCTCTCCAGTAATTTCCCTACCACTGATGTAAGGCTCACCGGCCTGTAGTTCCATGGATTATCCTTGCTACCCTTCTTAAACAGAGGAACAACATTGGCTATTCTCCAGTCCTCCGAGACATCACCTGAAGACAGTGAGGATCCAAAGATTTCTGTCAAGGCCTCTGCAATTTCCTCTCCAGCCTCCTTCAGTATTCTGGGGTAGATCCCATCAGGCCCTGGGGACTTATCTACCTTAATATTTTTTAAGACGCCCAACACCTCGTCTTTTTGGATCTCAATGTGACCCAGGCTATCTACATACCCTTCTCCAGACTCAACATCTACCATTTCCTTCACTTTGGTGAATACTGATGCAAAGTATTCATTTAGTACCTCGCCCATTTCCTCTGGCTCCACACATAGATTCCCTTGCCTATCCTTCAGTGGGCCAACCCTTTCCCTGACTAGGGAAAGGGTTGGCCCACTGAAGGATAGGCAAGGGAATAGTCTTTCATGGCAGCTATCCAGTTCCCTGCAAAACACAGACACCCACTCAGCTCTTTTCAAAACTTGCAGCTCACTGGAAACACACAGACACACACACACTGTTTTTTAAACTGAAACTAAAAACCTGCAAAATTAAACTGCAAAATGGCTGACCTGACCTCAGCTCCACCCACTCTCTGCCATCACTGGTTTCTGAAAGGTACATTGCTTAAACATCCATGTCTTAAAAGTACTCTCATATGACAACTGGAATCTATCATCGAGGAAGAAATAGCGAGGCATCTGGATGGAAATTGTCCCATTGGGCAGACGCAGCATGGGTTCACAAAGGGCAGGTCGTGCCTAACTAATTGAATGGAATTTTTTGAGGGCATTACCAGTGTGGTAGATAACGGGGAGCCAATGGATGTGGTATATCTGAATTTCCAGAAAGCCTTTGACAAGGTGCCACACAAAAGGTTGCTGCATAAGATAAAGATGCATGGCATTAAGGGGAAAGTAGTCGCATGGATAGAGGATTGGTTAATTAATAGAAAGCAAAGAGTGGGGATTAATGGGTGTTTCTCTGGTTGGCAATCAGCAGCTAGTGGTGTCCCTCAGGGATCAGTGTTGGGCCCGCAGTTGTTCACAATTTACATAGATGATTTGGAGTTGGGGACCAAGTGCAATGTGTCCAAGTTTGCAGACGACATTAAGATGAGTGGTAAAGCAAAAAGTGCAGAGGATACCGGAAGTCTGCAGAGGGATTTGGATAGGTTAAGTGAATGGGCTAGGGTCTGGCAGATATAATACAATGTTGACAAATGTGAGGTTATCCATTTTGGTAGGAATAATAGCAAAAGGGATTATTATTTAAATGATAAAATATTGAAACATGTTGCTGTGCAGAGAGACCTGGGTGTGCTAGTGCATGAGTCACAAAAAGTTGGCTTACAGGTGCAACAGGTGGTTAAGAAGGCAAATGGAATTTTGTCCTTCATTGCTAGAGGGATGGAGTTTAAGACTAGGGAGGTTCTGCTGCAATTGTATAAGGTGTTAGTGAGGCCACACCTGGAGTATTGTGTTCAGTTCTGGTCTCCTTACTTGAGAAAGGACGTACTGGCACTGGAGGGTGTGCAGAGGAGATTCACTAGGTTAATCCCAGAGCTGAAGGGGTTGGATTACGAGGAGAGGTTGAGTAGACTGGGACTGTACTCGTTGGAATTTAGAAGGATGCGGAGGGATCTTATAGAAACGTATAAAATTATGAAGGGAATAGATAGGATAGTTGCGGGCAGGTTGTTTCCACTGGTGGGTTAGAGCAGAATTAGGGGGCATAGCCTCAAAATAAGGGGAAGTAGATTTGGGACTGATCTTAGGAGGAAATTCTTCACCCAAAGAGTTGTGAATCTATGGAATTCCTTGCCCAGTGAAGCAGTAGATGCTCCTTCATTAAATGTTTTTAAGATAAAGATAGGTAGTTTTTTGAAGAATAAAGGGATTAAGGGTGATGATGTTCAGGCCGGAAAGTGGAGCTGAGTCCACAAAAGATCAGCCATGATCTCATTGAATGGTGGAGCAGGCTCGAGGGGCCAGATGGCCTATTCCTGCTCCTAGTTCTTATGTTCTTATGAATCAAAAAAAGTGATTCTCTCCGGTGTGATCTGGTTTTGGAATCCAGGTTAGCACTGGGCCAACCTGTGCCAGGAGCCCCCTTGGGGGGGATGGGTGCATATATGTGTGATGGGCAGGGGGTGAGAGCAGACATGGGAGTGGGATCTGCTAGCGATGACTGTCAGGAAGGGGGGGGTGGAGAGCCCCGAGGCCTCTGAGATGTGACCTGGGGCCGTTCTCCTGCACCGCTAGTTCAAACGCCCTTTAAAGTTGATGCCCTGGTCTGGTTGCAGCTGGTTGCTACCTCTAAGGGACCCCGCCTCGCCAGAGTGGCGGCGTTAATTATGCCCACTCACCTTTTTTTTCGAAGGGGCTCAAGATTCCACGTGAAATCCCGATTCTCTCCGTTTTTCTCGCCAGGAAAGTTTGTCAATTTTTGGAAAGATTCCGCCCAATATCTCAGAAAATATCAGAAACTATCATCAATGCAACACCCACTAAGTGAGTCAGTAATTAGTCACAAAGAACCATTAGAGAGTGACAATCGGTTATATATATATTTTGAATGTCGTAGCTATTTTTAATTTTTTATAATCAGCAAATCTCAACATAAAATTGTCTAGATATGTATGCATGGTAAACATTGATAATGTGAGGACACCGGATGACCTTTCCTCTGGCTGGGGTGGGGTGGAGGGGTCCAGAACAAGGGGGTCACAGTCGCACGAGATGGGGTTGGCCACTTAGCTAGATGAGGAAAAACCTTTTCACTCGGAGGGGGGGAGAGGTTGCGGAGACAGTAGGGGGGAACCGGTGGAATTCTCTGCCGGGGAGGCTATGGGGCGATGGGGAGAGTGCAGGAGTATGGAACTGAGATAGGGGATCAACCATCATACTGCTGAATGGCAGTGGGGGCTGGGCTTGCTCCTGCTCCTATTTCCTATGTTTCTATAAGCTATTTTATAAATTGCATTTTAACCTGAAATTGCGATCACGTCAGTAGCACCCGGAATAATTCTGCAATTCATGATCCAATAAAGATTACTTCCCAATGCTATGATGACGCCCTAGGTTCCTTTGAGTGAAACCGTTTCAACAGACTAAAGGATGCCTGGGCTCTCCGCCAAGAATGCAGAATGGAGCATTATGAATGTGTTCAAGAGAAACCGCCAGGCTCACGGAGTTTGTGGGCGGCAGGGTAGCTCAGTGGTTAGCACTGTGGCTTCACAGCGCCAGGATCCCAGGTTCAATCCCCGGCTTGGGTCACTGTCTGTGTGGAGTCTGCACGTTCTCCCCGTGTCTGCGTGGGTTTCCTCCGGGTGCTCTGGTTTCCTCCCACAAGTCCCGAAAGACGTGCTTGTTGGGTGAATTAGACATTCTGAATTCTCCCTCCATGTACCCGAACAGGCGCCGGAATGTGGCGACTAGGGGTTTTTCACAGTAACTTCATTGCAGTGTTAATGTAAGCCTACTTGTGACAATAAAAATTATTATTATTGTTGCTTGATTAATTCTTTTTCTTGTATCAATTTCGTCAATTGTACAATGTGCTTGTAATTTCTGTTACCGATACATTGCGGACGGGATTCTCCGCTCCCGGGGCTAAGTGCTCGCGCCGTCGTGAACGCCGTCGCGTTTCACGATGGGGCGAACAGGACCCGAGCACGACCTATTCTGGCCCCCACAGGGGGCCAGCATGGCACTGGAGCGGTTCATGCCGCTCCAGCCTCCTTACGCGGCGGCAAATGGGCGCTGCGCCAACCCGCGCACGAGCAGTTGGGCCGCTCCATCCTGCGCATGTGCGGGGAACTTCTTACACGCGTTGTTCCCTCACCAACATGGCGCCGGTGTTCTGGGGCCGCGCGTGGAAGGAGGTAGGCCCCGGGGGGGGAGAGGCCGGCCCACCGACCCTATCGGAGGCCCTCCCTCCCTCCCCCACAGGCCGCCCCCATCCCCAGCGTTCCCGCAGAGTTCCCGCCGGTAGCGACCAGGGATGGACGGCACCAGCGGGAACCTGTTGTGTCGTAGTGGCCGCTCGGCCCATTCGGGCCAGAGAATCGCCGCTCGCCGTTTGCGCCGATTCTCCGAGCGGCCCGGCGCGAATCGCGCGCCGCTGGTTTGGGAGGGGTGGGAGAATCGGGTGCGGGTGTCGAGGCGGCGTGGCGCGATTTGCGCGGCACCCCGGTGATTCTCCCACCCGGCATGGGGGGGGGGGGGAGAATCACGCCCTACATGTCTGGATTATTGAAACCTAGGGTAAAAGAAGTTTTGTTGAGAAAATTATGAATGAATGACTTTTTACGGCTTTTTCACACACACAGTTGCTCCTATAGGGTTCATTGGTTCTGTAAGTATACTGGGTCAATAGACATGAAAGTGCCTTTGGTTGGCATGGAGGGTATGAGGGGCCATTGCGGGTGGGTGCAAGGGCATAGGTTGGCATACAGCGTGTGGGCGGATCATGGAGGTGAGTAGAAGGGCATGAGTTGACAAGGCAGATATGATAGGCTGTTGGAGATGGGTGAAGGGCCATGAGTTTGCAGGAATTGGGCGTGGGAGTGTCTAAGACGGTGAGTAGCGTGTGAGGAGTGTGGGCTACAGGGCAGTTTTTTATTCTACTCTATTTTACTACAACTGGGACTATGACCCAAATCACCGAGGTAGGCCTTTTAACAAGCCTTGGCTGCCATTGAAATGGAAACCCACGTTGGTAGGCATTTACTCCTGATAAGGGCGCTCTGAGCTGGGAAATTTCCCGACTCCTCCTTCCCACCTCGCAGTTGAAATTCCAGTCCATTGTGCCTCCTCGACAACTTACCTTCCTGACTATTTTGTTGTAATTGACAAATTTAGCTACCATGCATTTGGCCCTTTCAGCCAAGTCACAGGTATAGACTGTAAAATTTGAAGTGCCAGTGCTGATTCCTGAGGCTAACAAACCCTCTATCCGTGCTAATAGGTGACCCCCCTATGCCATGAGCCCTTATTTTGTGCAGTAAGCATTGATGTGGGACCTTATCAAATACCTTTGGAAAACCAAGTACATCACATTCAAAGGTTCCCCTTTATTGACCTTGCTTATTATTTTGTCAAATACTTCATATAAATACCAGAGATGGGTGCCTCAATACATCCAAAGCAGCAATGTGAATGATTCTGGAGAAGGTGGCAGGTGTCCTTGCGTGAGGTCTCTTCTCTTTATGAGAGGCAGGATGACCTGGAATTGGATACAATCCTTAATCTCCTTAGCTTGCCACAGATGGTACATCTTTTCCAAAGAATCTTTCCCTCTCAATGGAACACATCTTTGCTGAGAGTTCTGAAATATCTCATCAAACATCTGCCACTTCTTTTCTCCTGCCTGCCCTTTCAACCGGTTTTCCAAGTTCACCTCAGCCAATTCTATCTTCATACCCGTGCAATTATCTTAAGATAAGTTTGAAACACCAATCTTAAACTCACATTTCTCACCCTCAAGCTGAATGTGCAATGCTCTCATGTTATGATCACTGTTGCCTAGAGGGCACTTACTATAAGTCATTAATTAATTCTGTCTCATTGCTCATTGCCAGGACTAAAATAGCCTGTTCAACGGTCAACACTAGAATGTACTGCAGTACAGCCACGGTAATACGACCTATATACGATTCCCACAAATGGCTTCTCACCTTTGCTATTCCTTATCTTTGCCCAGACTGATTCTACATCTTGATCTTCTGAATTAAGATAATTTCTCATTCCTGTACTAAATTCATCCTTAATTAACAGAATTACCCCGCCACCTTTTCCTATCTACTTGCTCTTTCGAAATGTCAAATATCCTTTAATATTTAGGTCCCAGCCTTGGCCACCTTGCAACCCATCATGTCTTTGTAAAGGCTATCAGATCACACACATTTATTTTCATTTGTGCTATCAACCCATCCATTTTGTTTTGCATGCTGCGCGCATTAAGATAAAAAAGAAACATTTTTTTTTTCCTTTTGCCATTATTTAACAAGTGATGATAGAAGGAATAAGAAGCGAGAGCACAATAAATACAATTATTAGGATTTCTAGGGCGGGATTCTCTGATCCTGAGGCTAAGTGTTGAGGCCGTCGTAAACGCCGTCGTGTTTCTTGACGGCGTAAACACGGCCTCAGGATCAGCAATTTGTCCCCTACAGGGGGCCAGCACGGCCCTGGAGCGACCCACGCAGCTCCAGCTGCCGAACCAGCATCAGGTGGGCGCCGCGGGTCGGTGCATGTGGGCGGGACCGGCGCGATTTCCGCGCATGTGCGGTGTCTCCCTTCTCCGCACCGGCCCCGACACAACATGGCGTAGGGTGACATAGGCCGGCGCGGAACAAAGGAGGCCCCCAGCCTGAGAGGCTGGCCCGCCGACCGGTGGGCCCCGATCGCGGGCCAGGCCACAGCGGAGGCCCCCCCCACGGGGTCGGACACCCCCTCCCCCCCCCCACACAGGCCGCCCCCAGACCCTTCCACGCTGAGGTCTCGCTGGGTAAGACCAGGTTAGAACGGCGCCGGTGGGACTCAGGTTTTTCGGTACGGCCGCTCGGCCCATCCCCAGCCGGCGCCGCGCAATGGCGCCGATTCTCCGCTCGGTTGGGAATCGCGTCCTGTCATCGGGGCGGCGTGGCGTGATTTCCGCCGGTCGCGGCGATTCTCCGGCCCGGCCCCGGGCTGAGAGAAACCTGCCCCTAGTGTTTGAATCTATGATTATTATAGAATTTGAAATGAATATCCACGTGACCAATCATTGGCAGCGCTTTGAGATGTGGACTAATTCTTAAAGGAATTCTGGCACCTTAGAAATGTAGAGCATGCAAGAGGTTTAAAACTGATCCGCAGCAACCTTCTCTTTTGATAACTCGCCGAGATGTCATCCTCAGCTGTAGATTTGGGAACAGGTTTTGATGCCCTTAACTTGCAGTTGGATAAACATGCAACGCGATTTAAATGGAAAAAAAATCTATGTCGGGTTTTGTTTAACGGGGTGTTTATTGGCAGCAGCAGCAGCAAGAATCACCTCGCTATTCAACGGCAATCTGTCATTTGTTTTTGGTCTCGGGGAGTTTCTCTCAGCCAAGGCCGGACAGGAGTCGTTTCCGGCTGGTGGGCCCAGCAGCAAAGGCTCCTCGCAGATCGGGGCGCCATTTTGTCTGGCTGCTCCGATCTTTCCACCCCCCCCCCCCCCTTTCAGACCTACCCCCCCCCCTCCCCCCCACCCATACACAAACCAGCGCGAAATTCAATATTCCTTGCAATGCAAATTTATGCACAGCATGGAATATGAGGGATTCCCGGGAAATCCAGTTACCGGCTCGTTGTGAGTGGGCAGCCCGATAGCGAGGTCCTGTGACCGGCCGGCCCACCCCCACACTATAATTGGCAATCGGGCGGAAAATCTCTGTTAGCGACCGAATCGTGGGCGGTGCCTTTTTTTGGATGCTCCGCCCCCTCCAAGACAGCGGGATCGAGGCCTACACCACACGCCGTTGGGACGGCCTCAGGACGGTGCCCCGATACTCCATCCCCGCTGGGCCGAGTTCCCGACCGTGCGGTTGACATGTAACCTCAGCGGTCAGGAACGCGACGGGGCGACTGCGGACAGTGTCCAGCGCAGCAAACAGTCGGGCGGGAGCCGTCCTGCTGGCCGGGGTGTGGGGCGTGGGCGAGGGCTGGGGGGACTGGTGTGGGGTGGCTCAGGGGTGGTGAGGGGGTGCCCAGGGGGGCACTATCTGGCCGGTCGAATCCGTGTACGGCCAGTGCCATGTTGTCTGGCACGACCGCTGCAGGTCGCCGCCGTGCGCATGCGAAGCCACGGACCCGGCCATTCTCTGGTTGTTTATATTGGTAACGCCATGCCTGGTTGGAGGATTGGTGCGGAGGCCTCACCGTTTTTTCCCACGTAAAACGCCAAAGATCCTCCAGACATAGCCACAAAATCAGAGAATCCAGCCCTATGTCTTTTGCCACAACCATTTAGGGGATGAACGTTGCTAATCGTAACAAAATAGTGCCATTGGATCTTTGGCATCCATCTGAAGAGGTGATCGGGGATTCTCACAGCTGACCAACATTCGTGAGGTACGGCAGTCTCTCAGGAATGCACTGCCGTTTCAGCCCAGGGATCACGCACTCAACTTCCACAATAGATTTTGAACCGATGACCGTCACCCTCACCAATTATGGTGTGACCACTCAGTAAGGTTTGTTTCCTGTAAAATGGTCAATTTTCAAATAAGTTGCCCTTGTGTTCAGCAGTAAAACCTTCAGGAATAATGAAAGTTGTTCAGACATTTACCTACTTTTCTGAAAGCGTTATCTTCTCAGGTAGATCACTATTGGCAGGTCGCTAATTTGCCACTTGCCCATTTCAAAGAGAATGAGTTATGGGGAAAGATTAAAGAAATTCACGCTGCACAGAAAAGCTTAAATGGAAACTTCACTGACCTATAATAAATGTTATTGATCAAATAAACCCAATATACTCTTTGAAGTAAATTAAGCAGATAGGATACAATTGAAATTAGTGAACAGTACATTTTATATACAGGGGCTTCTGCATGAATGTCACACTTATCGTGACCATAGAACATTCGAAAAAGCATTACAAGCAATAGAAAATGTAATTATTATTGTAAAGTCATAGAATTTACAGTGCAGAAGGAGGCCATCCGGCTCTTGGAAAGAGCACCCCATTTAAACCCACACTTCTAACCTATCCCCGTAACCCAGTAACCCCACCTGACCTTTTTGGACACTAAGGGAAATTTACCATGGCCAATCCACCTAACCTGCAGGTCTTTGGACTGGAGGAGGAAACCGGAGCACCCGGAGGAAACCCACGCACACACGGGGAGGGTGTGCAGACTCTGCACAGGCAGTGACCCAAACTGGGAATCGAACCTGGGACCCTGGAGCTGTGAAGCAACTGTGCTAACCACTGTGCTACTGTGCTGCCAGTGCGACCGACGATTTAATATAGACAATAGAAAGGATGGGCTAAAATTCAGCAGGTTGTCTCTATTACAACTCCAACAGCACCATGGAAGAATGGTTTGGGAATTATCATCTGTAATGATATGTATATATGTAGACAAGTAAAGGGTTAGTTATTACATCTCTGTGTAACACAACCACCAGAGGGCACCACTAGTTCCCACTATAAATATGAGAACTCAGAGGATCTTGGGTAGTTCTAACCAGGAGAGTCTAGATAGCAGAGTGTAAGAGAGATAGATCACAGCATAGTTAAGGCAGCATATGTAGTTTAAATTAGTTATTACTTCAATATAGATTACTTGATTACTAGTTATAGTTCTGTGGAGTCTGCAAACTCAATATTAATCAATAATTGTTCAATAAATCAGTTTTGCTTCAAGTTAGAGATTGGTGGTTTATTTATAATCACACCATCAGACCGTTCTGGATTGCGAAGCAAAGAGTAACGATTTATTACCAAAGAGTGATATAACACCATCTATCCCAAGTGAGGACTGTGGCATCAGCGGTGGGGTGGGGGATTGGTCAGGGCCAGGATCCTCAGGTCAAAGATTCTCACCCCTGGCCGAGCAGAACTGGATAAAATCAGGGGTAGCCTGGCAATCAGATGTGGGGCCTACCTGGGGCATCAATGCCTGAGGCTTGGCCTGAATCCCTGAAGATTTGAAAGTTTTTAAAGCTTTCTGGCCTCTACTTAAAGGGAAGGAGGTGAGGGTCAGGGGTTCCACCTTCTCAGCTTCTCGCCATGATCTTTCTAGCTCCCTAATGCCTCTGGTGGTATAAGAGCCCACCAATCAGAGTCTTCACTGCTCATCCCTCATTATCTGGTGGGATTAGCACAGGAAGTGATGACTAGGCACATCCTGGCATATGCACAGATTGTGCTTGTGGATTTTCGGCCCACTGTTTATCTATTTGAAAGGTGAGGGATGTTTGGAATGTTTTGTAAGGTATTGCAATAAACTGGGATCAAAAATGCAATTGGATCCAAGGCTGAGCGAGTCCGTCTATAAAAGGGATGAATCGCACTGAGTTTAAGAGCGAATCCTCGGGCCGGATTCTCCATTGCCCGACGCCGAAATTGGGACCGGCGATCGGGCGGAGAATAGCTATCCCCGCCGAATTCACGGCAGGTGCTGGTTTAACGTCGGCTCGCGATGCTCATCCCCCTCCAAATCAGTTTCATTGTAGTTGCGACTGGTTCGCATTTAACTATCAGGCCCACCCACGATGCTCTGCCTCCGATGGGCAGAGTTCCCGACGGCGCGGGCCAAGTGTGGTCGCAACAGTCGTGAGCCTGGCGTGGTGGGCAATAGAGAGAGGGCGTATGGACAGTGTCCAGCACCGCCATACGTCGGCAACAGTCATGCCAGTGGCCACAGGGCTTCTGCCGGGGCTGTGGGGAGTAGTGGGGGGTGGCCAGGAGGTGGGCTGTGGGGCCGGGTATGCGGTCCAGCACAACCGGTGCCACCTTTTCGGGCGCAATCGGTGCGTGTGTGGGAAGTGTAAGTGGACACACGGCTGCAGCTTGCCAGCCCTGCGCGTGTCCAGCACGGGCTCTGCGCGTGTCCAGCACGGGCCCTGCGCGTGTCCAGCACGGGCCCTGCGCGTGTCCAGCACCGGCCCTGCGCGTGTCCAGCACGGGCCCTGCGCGTGTCCAGCACGGACCCGCCGATTCTCCCACCGTTTTTTGCATGTTCCGTGGGTGCTCAGCGCGGTGCCAGTGCTAGCCCCTCACCTGTAGCGGAATCGGTGTGGGTGTGGCGCCGACTTTTTCCGTCGCGGAACTCCACGGATCCTCGGTTGGCGTCAGCACTTAGACGCAGGAGCGGAAAATCCAGCCCCTTGTCGTTGACTCGTATTCTTTGATGAACTTTACAAAGTAGTGTTCGCAGAGCAGAACTTTCTGCACAAAGCGTGTGGGCATCAACCTGCCAGGTTGATGGTTGACACAATTTTCCCCCCTTGAGCATCTTATGTAGCATTCTGGGACATGGCAGAGCAAGGCCAATGCATTCTGGGAGATATTAGCTGCTCTGTTAAGTATTTTCATTCAGCTCCCGTGTGGATAATTATAGATATCTTTGGGTGGTTATGACCACAAAGGTCAAGGAGCCGAATGACAGGATATTTGAAGTTATAGAATCGATTTCAATCACAGAGAAGGCATGTGTTAATGATTTTATTTTTATTGTTTAGTTTTTATGATACCTGTTTGCAGTCCTCGGTTATTGAGAAAACAAAATGGGGGGGCCGACATAATCCCTTTCATGATGTCCCAACGCACTTTAATACCAATGAAGCCCTTTTGAAGTGTAGTCATTGTTGTAATGTAGGGAATGGGGCCGCCAATTTGTGCAGAGTAAGCTCCCATAAACAGCAAGGCGATAATGATCGAATAATCTGCTTTTCTTTTACAGGTGTTGGTTAAGAAATAAATATTGGGGGAACACCGCCCCTCCCCCCTTCAAAATAATGCCATGGGGTCTTTTACCTCCACCTGCAAGATTAGTTTTGCAGCGCTTTCAAATTATGGTGTTCAAAATCTATTTTCCATTATTTCATTGGCCGAATGAGTGATTTGGACAGCTCTTTCAAAGAATTGTACAGCCATTACAGATCGGAAGGCTCCCTTATGTGTCACAAGCTTCAATAATCCTATTCTAACCCTCGTTCATTGTGCCAATTGCTTCTTCATTGGCTATATGCTGGCTGTCACGCATGGAGGTAATATTGGAAACATTTTCTTATCCTGATGATGTCCCGACTACAGTTGCCAACTGTGATTGAATGTATTCCTGGAGGTCTCATCACATGACTTGGCCCCCACAGCACGGTAGCACAAGTGGATAGCACTGTGGCTTCACAGCGCCAAGGTTCCAGGTTCAATTCCCCGCTGGGTCACTGTGCGGAGTCTGCACGTTCTCCCCGTGTCTGCGTGGGTTTCCTCTGGGTGCTCCGGTTTCCCCCCACGGTCCAAAGATGTGCAGGTTAGGTGGATTGGCCATGATAAATTGCCCTTAGTGTCCAAAAAGGTTTGTAGGGGTTATTGGGTTACGGGGATAGGGTGGAAGCGAGGGCTGAAGTGGGTCGGTGCAGACTGGATGGGCCGAATGGCCTCCTTCTGCACTGTATGTTCTCTGTTCACACTCCAGCCATTAATCGGCCAACACAACCATCCTCGTCACGCACGCCCTTCCTGCACTAACTGGGAAGCAAAAACACTCATTACCCAATTGGTAATTGTCAACCAAATAGCCTTTCGCTTCTGATTTTCAATCTTTTCATATCTGGCAACGGTAAAAATTCAAAGGAAATGACAGAAATCAACCCTTTTCAATGTCCCGATGATTTTTCTCCAGAGTCGCAGACAGAAGTGTTCTAGCGATTGATCTTCAAGTCCCGAAAGACGTGCTATTAGGTAATTTGGACATTCTGAATTCTTACTCTGTGTACCTGAACAGGAGCTGGAATGTGGCCATGAGGGGCTTTTCACAGTAACTTCATTGCAGTGTTAATGTACTTGCGACAATAAAGATTATTATTATTGTAATTCCTGGACACTCCAGGCCATCCCTGGAGAGTTGGCAACTCTGGTTCCTGCTCGGGCCTCTTTGTATCAGCGCTCTAAAGTTGTCTATGACATTTAGGGCGGTATGGTAGCACAATGGTTAGCACTGTTGCTTCACAGCACCAGGGTCCCAGGTTATATTCCCGGCTTGGGTCACTGTCTGTGCGGAGTCTAAACGTTCTCTCTGTGTCTGCGTGGGTTTCCTCCCACAAGTCTCTAAAGACGTGGGGCGGGATTCTCCCCTATCCGCCGGGTCGGGCCATACCGGCGCCGAGGAGTGGCGTGAACCACTCCGGCGTCGGGCCGCCCGGTAGGTGCGGAATCCTTCGCACCTCCAGGGGCTAGGCCGGCGCCGGCGGGGTTGGCGCCACGCCAGCCGGCACCAAAGGGCCTCCGCGAGTTGGCGCATGCGCGGGAGCGCCAGCGTGTGCTGGCGTCATCCCAGCGCAGGGGGGTTCTTCTCCGCGCTGGCCATGGCGGAGGTTGGCAAAAGCCAGCACAGAGGGAAAGAGTGCCCCCACGGCACAGGCCCGCGGTGGGCCCCGATTGCGGGCCAGGCAACCGTGGGGCCACCTCCGTGGCCAGATCCCCGCACGCCCCCCCCCCCCCCGAGGACTCCGCAGGCCACCCGCAGAGCCAGGTCCTGCCGGTATGGACCTGGTTTGATTTACGCCGGCGGCAACGGCCGAAAACGGGCAGCCGCTCGGCCCATTGCGGGCCGGAGAATCGCTGAAGGGGCAGCTGCCAGCGGCCACCAACCGGCGCGGCGCGATTCCCGCCCCCGCCAAAACCCCGGCACCGGAGAATTCACCGGAGGATTCATGCCATCCCTCCGCCGATTCTCCGGCCCGGCGGGAAGTCGGAGAATCCCGCCCGTGCTTGTTCGGTGAATTGGACATTCTGAATTCTCCCTCCGTGTACCCGAACAGGCGCCGGAATGTGGCAACTTGGGGATTTTCACAGTAACTTCATTACAGTGGTAATGTGAGCCTACTTGTGGCAATAATAAAGATTATTACAAATAACATACGTTCACCAGTTCACAGTAACCCAACCTTCGCAGACTCCTGCTCTATCAAGTCACGTATAAATAAAGTGCTTGATTTTATTCTGACCTACTTGCAAAGAAGGCATAATATTGTCCTTATTTCCACAGTGTGTGTTCTGTCAGAGGTTTCGCAATCAGGATTTTAATCTAACCTCAGAAGCTTTTCTCTTTAATGCAGCGAGTCTGAGCGGTGATTGTGTTGTTCCACCCAGCTGCTGGCTCGTGGGAAACACGCCCGTCGCAAAGTTGGGCAGAGTCATCTGAATCTGGTCAAACCGGCTCGGCAGTCAGACCGAGGAATCGCTTTGACTAGAGAGCTTGCCTGATCTCTGGGTGCTTAGCTGTCGAGTGTTTATTTCCCCCCTCCACCCCGTGAGACGGACTGAAGGAGGAATGGGCCTGGTATCGGATTACAAAATGCTGCTGTAGCTTTCTGTGCTGAGCCCGGCTTCCTCGTCCTGTCAGTCGCTGCATTGTGAATGTGCCAAACTGTGAGTAGCTGGTGATTAACTTTTAAAGGAGTTGCAGCTTTGACCATTGCAGGCTGCGTTTGTAAATAGGTGCAGCATTTTCTCGCGATTCATTTGTTCCCCTTCGTATTCCTTGTTTAGATGTCCGTGTCAGTCACGGATTTATCTGTCACTTTCTGCCCGACAAACACCGAGTTGTCATTGGTTACTGAAATTCTCCTTGTCAGTTTCTGTGTCACCGGGCTGCTTCTGTCAATAATCCCACTGACATGACAATGATCTGACAATTTCTAGATTGCCGCCCTCAATATTAACCGGTCATATTAAAACTTTGGGAGCAATAATAATCTTTATTATTGTCACAAGTAGGCTTACATTAACACTGCAATGAAGTTGCTGTGAAAATCCCCTAGTCGCCACACTCCGGCGCCTGTTCGGGTACACAGAGGGAGAATTCAGAATGTCCAATTCACCTAACAGCACGTCTTTCGGGACTTGTGGGAGGAAACCGGAGAGCCCGGAGGAAACCCACGCAGGCACGGGGAGAACGTGCAGACTTCGCACAGACGGTGACCCAGTCGGGAATCGGACCTGGGACCCTGGCGCTGTGAAGCAATGGTGCTAACCACTGTGCTACCATGTCGCCTAAAGTTTCTTTCGGTGATATCAAAGCAATTTGGGCGTAAGTGATCAATCAGCACTGAAGAACGGGGATGCTGTCAAGTGAGTTACACATGAACTACTTACATATCTGCTTTCTGGGATTTCTTAACCCGGCCCAAGGTTCAATTCTCCCTGTTCAGGCACCTCCGACAGGGCTGGTCATGCCTTCAGACTGAAATTGCGAGAGCTCGTTGATAGTGCTGGTTTGGGAAGGCCTTTTAAACCATCTTTGTTTTCTCAGACACCTGGGCTCAGTGGATCTCAGCTGTCAGGTGGTTGAAGGTTCAAGGCTCAGTTCAGACTTTTGGGCACGAAAATCTAGGTCGACCCTGCATGGAAGCACCGAGGGTGTGCTGCGCTGTCAGAGGTGCTGTCTTTTGGATGAGAGGCTAATAATAATAATCTTTATTAGTGTCACAAGTAGGCCTACATTAACACTGCAATGAAGTTACTGTGAAAATCCCTTAGTCGCCACACTCCGGCGCCTGTTCGGGTACACAGAGGGAGAATTCAGAATGTCCAATTCACCTAACAAGCACGTTTTTCGGGACTTGTGGGAGGAAACCGGAGCGCCCGGAGGAAACCCACGCAGACACGGGGAGAACGTGCAGACTCCACACAGACAGTGACCCAAGCCAGGAATTGAACCCGGGTCCCTGGCGCTGTGAAGCAACAGTGCTAACCACTGTGCTACCGTGCTGCCCTAAACTGAGGCCCTCGCCTACTCTCATTGGTGGATGTAAAAGCTCCCATGGTGTTGTATGAAGCAGAGTACGGGAGTTATCCCCGGTGTCCTGGTCAACAATTATTCTTCAATCAACATCACTTAAACAGTTCATGTGGTCGCTATCATATTGTGCAGCAAGGTGACACAAACAACGCAAAACAGCGACTGCATTTCCCACATTACAACAGCGACTGCATTTCAAAAATCCTTTAGGATATCCTGAGGTTGCGAAAGGCACTTTATAACCAAAGTCTTTCGTCAAAGGTTTCTCATGTAAAAAAAAAGTTCACTCAGACACCAATGAACTAATAAACAATTCAGTTTAATTTTTCAAAACAAAATCCAGCGATTTAAATCAGGTTACTGCCAGGTGGAAGGTTTATAAATAATGAGGAGTTGGCACCGATGGGGTCGTGTTGGGCTGAATACTTTGATCAGAATTATGAAGTTCCGTATTATTGTCTTTGGAATTCAGGCACACTTATGTTTGGGCGTGCATGGGGAGGGTGGGTGGCCGGGGGGGCGGGGGGGGGGGAGTGAATGGGGGAGGGGTGGGGGGTGGGGGCCGCTGCTTTCAGGGTTAGGTCTCTAGTGCCTCTAATAATGGACCTCATGCTCCATTCATATGGAGAGCGTTTGCTGCCCAGAGCGACAGGCACCTGGCTGGCAGAAAGCGAAGGAAGATCTGGCCCTTGTTGGTGCCACAGTTAAAGTAAATGAGGAAGGGAGGTGACTGGGAAGTTGGGGCAGGGTGACAATTGTTTCAGGAGGTAGTGTTGACTGGGATGGGGTGTTGAGAGGAGCATAGAACATAAGAACATAAGAACTAGGAGCAGGAGTAGGCCATCTGGCTCCTCGAGCCTGCTCCGCCATTCAATGAGATCATGGCTGATCTTTTGTGGACTCAGCTCCACTCTCCGGCCCGAACACCATAACCCTTAATCCCTTTATTCTTCAAAATCTATCTATCCTTATCTTAAAATCGGACAACAATCCTGTTGTCCCCAGCTTCCCATTCAGAGAGACATATAAAAGTTGCCGGGTTGTGTAGGCGGATGACAAGGGACTAACAAGCATAAGGGTTATTCAGCAACACTAGCACCTCTTACACGCTGTGCATCTGCTGGTGATGGGGCAGAACTCCCACGCTAATGACACGTCGCTTCCTGTGTCCACGACAACCCGATACACATGTGACATCTTCGCCAATTAAGTTTGGATGACTGGTACAATGTAGGACAGCAGTGACAGGTTAGAAACTATTTACAATGTACAGAGCAAAAAGTGGGCAACAGAACTTTAACTATTTATAATATGCAGAAGACTGACTCAAGCTGCTATACCAGGGGCAGAGCCACCTCCCTCCATGTCCTTTTTTTCAGATAAAATACAGTCCACATTTAGACTAAGCCAGCACACAGTCCTTGAACTTTGAATTTGACCTGCTCAGACACCCTGGAGATTCTGCTGTTTGGCTGTTCTTGGGATGTCCTCGGGGTGTGTGGCATCAGGCATCCTTACGGTACGCCCTGTGGCTACAGGACTTGTTGCATTGGCCTCAGGAGGGACACCTCCTCCCCCCTTTCCACTGGTGCAGGGGGCACAGATCGCTGACCGTGTGATGGTTGGTGGTGCTGGTTAGCCAACCAGCAATAGGTGGTGCCGGTTCCTGACATAGAGGGCGTTGTCCGACGCAACCGCATCACTGTTTAGTTCTGGGGCATGGGTGTGTACCACTACCAGTTTCTCGTGCCTGGGTGTGGTTTGGAGCCTGACCGTTTGGTCTGGTTTTTAAGCACAGAGTGTGTGGAAATTGCAATCAAAGTGCCCTTTACCTCTTTGCCATCATTGAATGAGGCTGGCTCCCACATTTGCCTCCCCCTTTGGTTGCAGAAAGACCTTGGCGACAAGTGTTCATGATTCTGGTACGCCTGGAGAACACTCTCTGTGCTGACGAGGGTAGGCCCTGACTCAGCACATCTTGCAGTAGTGCAGCACAAAGTTCCGTGTTATCTCGCACCTTTTTCTCAAGGAGACGCTTTGCTGAAATTACCGTTCGTTCTGCCAGACAGTTTGATAGTGGGTAGAGGGGGCTACTTGTGATACTGCAGCTTTGAGTTTGTCAATTCTACAGGATGATAGAACTTGAATCGTCATGATGTCAATGTCCCCCTCATGATCTGCCTGGTCAGCGTTGCTTAGGAAGGCTCTGGAAAGAGTATCGGCAACGTGTAGCTTCCTTCCGTGTTTGTAGATGACATTGAGGTTGTAGCGTTGCAGCTTGAGTATTGTGTGCTAAAGTTGTGCTGATGCAGTGAAGTAGCTTTTTGAGAACATCTTCTGAGCGCCTGGTGATCAGTTTCAACATTGGCAGGGCGGCCAAAGATGAAATCATGAAGTTTCTGACAACTGAAGACTAGATCCAGGAGTTCCTTCTCGATCTGGACGTAACGGTTTTCAGTGACTATGGCAACTTTACTTTTAACCTTTACACAATTCCTACCAGCAAAAACACCGAAGCAGAATGACATTCAAACGGCAGGAAAGGTAGATGAAGAATGTGCCAGAATTGGAGAATACTGCAAGGCCCGATGGGCAGAATATAATCCAAATAATCACACCCTTCAATGCTTCAATCATCAATGCCATCCTAGTGTCATGGATAACTCTCTGATTCTCGATGGGAAGTTGGTCATACCATGAGTTCTCAGATTAGAGATTCTTCTGAGAATACACCAAGGACATTATAGACATTCCAGATCTTATCATCACAATCGCCCCCAGTTTAAATTGCATGGTTTGAGAAATTTACAGAAGATTAGTTCACCCGACAAGCAAAGGGGGAGGCCAAAGGATGAGTAAGAATGGGAAAAGCTTTGTTGAAGAAAAATGATAACATGAACTAACCACTGTTGAGATATCATTCCACACCAGCTCCAGGTGGCTTGGCTCCGTCACAACCTCTGATGCTATGGACTCAACTTCCAGTTCTTCCACAAACGCACATGCCATGTCTAAAAGCAGCAGATATAGGGAGAGTAAGAGAAAAGGAGGGTAAGTATTGTGCAAACCAAAACGGGAACTAATCAGCACCTTGCAGTGCATGATTTACTCGGACGGCACAGTGGCACAGTGGTTAGCACTGTTGCCTCACAGCGCCAGGGATCCGGGTTCAATTCCGACCCTGGGTTGACTGTGTGGAGTTTGCACTTTCTTCCCCTGGGTTTCCTCCGGGTGCTCCGTTTTCCTCCCACACTCCAAAGATGTGCAGATTAGGTGGATTGGCCATGCTGAATTGCCCTGAGTGTCCAAAGGTTAGGTGTGGTCACGGGGTTGGAGGGGAGCGGACCTGCGAAGGGTGCTCTTTCAGAGTCTCTGTGCAGACTCAATGGACCAAATGGCCACCTTCTGCACTGAAGGGTTTCTATGATTCTATCAACTCCATCAGGAGGGGAGAGAAAGCAGTGAAATGTCGGAGGCTTAAACATTGCTAGGAGGGGAGAGAGGGGCGAGACTTTGTAAACTTAAACGAGTCAGCTTGTGAGGAAAACAGAATCAAAGTGTTGCATCACAGAGTAATGGGCAATGACTGACTGGTGACTATTTTACTAATTTATCTTTCGGAACTAGTGTAATTTGGTAATTGTAAAGTTTTATTAGCATTAGTAAGGTTTACTCGTGGTAGTAAAGCTCATTGGGACTAGTCGGGTTTATTACTTATTAATTAATTAAGAAAATAATAAATTAGTCAACCCATAATAAAGCTAGCAGGACAGGTGATGTGATGTGACCATGGAATGTGGGCACACCTGGATGGGGGTGATCCTGGGCAAACACATCTGCAGTGAGTGCCTGTGGCTTGAAAATCTTTGGCTCAGAATAATTGAGCTGGAGACAAAGCTGCACCCGGGGGAGGGGAGGGGGGGAGGAGGGGTGAGGGGGGGAGGGGTGAGGGGAGGGGGGGGAGGGGGGGAGGAGGGGGAGGGGGGAGGGGGGAGGGTGGAACGTTATCCGGACACTTTGCACCGGGAGGTCGGAACACCCCTGAGGATAGAGTCTTCTGATTTGGTCAGTGGTCAGGGGCAGGAGGGTGTGACTGGGAGCGAGGCAGATATGGGGACACCAGAAGGTAGATATGGAAGAGCCTCAGCCTTCGCAATTGTCCAACAGATTGACGGTTCCTGCAGCCTGAAAAGGGGAGGAGATGAGCAAACTCGACGTGGCACCATGGCACAGCAAGCCATTCAAGAGGAGGGAGTTAACAGCATGTAGCGGTAGTTGGGGACAGTATAGTCAGGGGATTAGGCCCAGTTCTCTGCAGGTGACAGCATGAATCCAGATGGCTGTGTTACCTGCCCAAAATGGTCCTGATTAGGGATTATAAGCAGCTGGGGGCCAAATCAGAAAGTGGGATGACAACCTGAGCCACAATAAAATTGGTGTAGGGTAAATAACATGAAAGCACAGCTCAGAATCTGATGTAAGAGAAATGGGTTTTTGATTAATGGGGCATTTGGGGAAATTGGGATCTATACTATTGGGGGAGTCTTCACCCAAAACGGGCTGGGACCAGCAATTCGGCAAGTCGTATAACTAGGCTGGTAGATGGGACTTTAGAGTAAGTAGTGCAGGGAGGAGAGTGTACAAGAGGAGATGTAGCGAATCAAAGGAAACAATGAGGTCATTTTTGTAAATGGCAGAAGGATCCACACCGAGTAGTCATAAAAACAATACTTATATTTAATTAACAAATTTAACTGCACACAAGACTCCAGTAGTTCCTTACTGGGCCTTCTGCAGTCGGTGCACGACTGGCAAAGCACATTGTTGAGGCTCCCCTGCCCCTTATCAGGGGAGCTCGTATTCTGCAGGTTCCACAGGGTAGTGAAACATCCCTACCCCGTGAGTCCCTTGCGGGTTAGAACAGGAATGGAGCAGTGTAACGATTTGGGTAATGATAACCAAAGTGTGTCAGGAAGGGACAGGGAGTGCAATCTTCAGAGTGCGCTAGCAGATCATTCCAGAGAGTGCAAAAAGGGCAAAATGATCGAGCAGGGCGCAGAATCTTACCTTTTTTTTCTCCAAAGTGTCAGGCTCTGACTGAATACCAACGTGTAGCTCGGCAGCTGCACGGGTCAGATCTCAACCCAGATCTTCAGCCTCTCTGAAAAAGAAAACTGAGCGGGAGAGGATTTCCCTGCCGGTCCGGTGGGGCGGAACCTGATATCAGCGGCAAGTCCGGCTCCACAGAGATCAGGGCGCCATCTTTAGATGACACCCCGATAAAAACTTAACATCAACGACCCCCCCCCGCCCCCATAATTATCGGGCTCTCTCCCCACAGTGGAAGTATCGCCGGATTCCATCCCCTCACTGCCCCCCCCATGCCTGAAAGTTCCCTCCTCCCCAATGGCTTTGGCACTGTTCGCCCCCTCTCCCATCACATATAATGGGACCCCCCCCTTCAATGTGGCTCCCCAGAGGGCCTGCCCCTGGCATGAGTTGGCACTGCCAGGTTGGCACAGGTTCCAGGGGGCAATTCCAGGGGACATGTCCCTCTACTCAAGGCGCCATACTTACCTTTGTGCCCCCAAAAGTATCCCTTCAAATGAACCTCATTTTTAAAAAGCTGTGGTAAACCTCATTGATGTAATGCCACATCGGTGAGGTTTGAATATTCAGCGGTGAGGGGAGGGGGGGGGGGGGGGGGGTGGGTGGGGGTGGGGGGGTGGGGGGGGGAGGTGATCATGTGGCAGGGGGGGGGCAAGGTAATGATATTGAACTTTATTCAAAACTAATAAAATGAGTTTCCCGCCTTTGTGGGCATGAGCCTCGTGACGTCGCCAGGCAAGGAAACACGGGAAACGCAATCCTTCCAGGGCAAATCGCGATTCCCGATTCTCTCCGGGTTTTCCACCTGCGTCACGCCCCCTCTGATGGTGAGCGTGGGCTGAAAATCGGCCCCATTGGCTCTATATCTGCATGTGGTGAGCATTTGTAACAAGATTGATGAAGAGTTTAGCAGAAAAATAAATAAATATATATAATCCGATATTACAGAAACATAGTGCAGCATGACAAGGCCGCCACCTGATTATTGAAGGGTATCTGACATTTAAAAGACAGGAATCTATGAATAGGTGGTGGGGTAGCTCTGGTATCTAAGGCTGTCAATACTACAGTAATGAGTGGTGACCTTTGTCTCGAAAGAGCAAGATACAGAATCAGTTTTGATAGTGATGATAAATAACAAGGGAAGCGGAGGCTCTTTGACCGCCGAACAGTAGTTACAGTGTGAGACAGGGTATACAGGAATAACTAAATGGGATATATTAGAAATGTACCACGATAATCATGCATAACTTTAACTTATACGCAGATTGGGTGAATCAAATTAGCGAAGGCAATCTGGAACATGAGTTCATGGAGTGTATTTGCGATAATCTGTTAGAGCAGCATGTTCTAGAACCAATCAGGCTAGTCTGGACTTTGTAATGAGAAATGAGACATGATTAATTAATAACCTCATCGTAAAGGAACCTCTAGGTTGGGTGGCACGGTAGCACAGTGGTTAGCACTGTTGCTTTACAGCGCCAGGGTCCCAAGTCTGATTTCCTCTTGGGTCACAGTCTGGACGGAGTCTGCACGTTCTCCCCATGTCTGCGTGGGTTTGTTCCGGGTGCTCCGGATTCCTCCCACAAGCCCTGAAAGACGTGGGGCGGGATTCTCTGACCCCCCGCTGGCAGCGACTCCCCCCTCCCCCCCCGGCGATTCTCCGGCCCGCGATGGGCCGAGTGGCCGCCCGTTTTCCGGCCAGTCCCACCGGCGTATGTTACGACAGGTACTTACTGGCGGGACCTGACTCCGCGGGCGGCCTCCACGGTCCTCAGGGGGGGGGGGAGGGATCTGGCCCCAGAGGGTACCCCCATGGTGGCCTGGCCCGTGATCGAAGCCCACCGATCCGCGGGCGAGCCTGTGCCGTGGGGGCACTCTATTCCTCCACGCCGGCTGGTGTAACAGTCCGCGATGGCCGGCGCGGAGATGAACCCCCCTGCGCAAGCGCTGGGATGACGGCCGGCGGAGGCCCTTCGGCGCCGATTGGCGTGGCTCCAAGCCCCTTCCGCGCCGGCCGGCACAGTGCAAACCACTCCAGCGCCGGCCTAGCCCCTGAAGGTGCGGAGGATTCCCGACGCCGGAGTGGTTCACGCCTCTACTTCCCGCCGGAGTTGCCGGCCCCGCCGGTTTCCGAAGAATCCTGCCCGTGCTTGTTAGGTGAATTGGACATTCTGAATTCTCCCTCCGTGCACCCGAACAGGCGCCGGAGTGTGGCGACTAGGGGATTTTCACAGTAACTTCATTGCAGTGTTAATGTAAGCCTACTTGTGACAATAATAAAGATTATTATAATTATTGTGTTATATAGATGACGGCGATTTTAATATGGGCACATTTCATGCTCAGTTTGAAGGGAAGACGCGCGAGTCTAAGAGTTCAAACCTGAATAAAGTTAATTTTAAGGGTATGAAAGCCGGATCTAGCTGAAGTGAATTGGGAAGCTGGGTTAAAAGGTAGGACAGTGGCAGACATTTCAGGATACATTCAATAACTCTCAGCAAAGATTCCGCCCAGCGCGAAAGAAAGACTGTTTGAGATGAATGCACCAACCATGGTTGAATAAGGAAGTTAAGGTTAGTATCAGATTGAAATAATCTACAAATATTAGCGACAGGTCAGAGGATTGGTTAAACTTTAAGAAGCAGCAAAGAACGACTTTAAAAAAAGGGAGAAATACGAGAATAAGAGAAAGCTAGCTCGCCACATAAGAATAGACAGCAAGAGTTTCTGCAAGTATTGAAATAGGTTAGGAATAACGAAAGCTAGTATTGGTCCTCCCGACAGTGAGTCTGGGGAATTGATAATAAAAAACAAGGGGCGGGATTCTCCGAACCCCCGCTGGGTCAGAGAATCACCGGGGAGCGGCGTGAATCCCGCCCAAGCCGGCCGACGAATTCTCCGGCACCGGAGATTCAGCGGGGGCGGGTATCGCGCCGCGCCAGTCTGCAGGCCATCCCCGGCGATTCTCCAGCCCACGATGGGCCAAAGTCCCGCTGCTGTATGTCGGTCCTGCCAGCGTGAATTAAACCACCTCCCTTACCGGCGGGACCAGGTGGCGCGAGCGGGCTCTGGGGTCCTGGGGGGGTGCGGGGCGATCTGGCCCCAGGGGGTGCCCCCATGGTGGCTTGGCCCGCGATCGGGGCCCACCGATCCGCGGGCAGGCCTGTACCGTGGGGGCAATCTTTCCCTTCCGCGTCGGCCATAGGATCTGCGGTGGCCTCCGCGCATGCGTGGGGATGACGTCAGCAGTCGCTGACACTCCCGCACATGAGCGGACTTCCGCCGGCTGGCAGAGTCCCTTCGGCCCTGGCTGGCATGGCGCCAAAGGCCTTCCATGCCAGCCGGCGGGACGGCAACCACTCCGGCATGGGCCTAGCCCCCAAAGGTGAGGGCTTGGCCCCTAAAGATGCGGAGCTTTGGGGTGGCCCGACGGCAGATTGGTTCATGCTCTCCATCCCACCGGGATCCCCCGCCCCACCGGGTAGGGGAGAATCCTGCCCCAGATGTCCCGCAACGTAGCTCGAAAGTAAGTGGCTGGGGAGATAGTAGATTCTGGAAGGGTCCCAGTGGATTGGAAAATAGCTCATGTAAAACGTTAATTCAAGAAAGGAAGGAGAGGGAAGGCAGCTGAACGACAGGCCAGCTAGCCTAACAACTGTCAAAGGGAAATTTCTAGAATCCATCATTAAGGGGCAACAGCAGAAAATCACAATTTAATAAGGCAGAGTCAACATGGGTTTGTGAAAGGAAATCAGGTTTAACTGGGATAAAGGGAAATCTGTAGTGTGGAGTACTTGGAGTTCCAGATGTCACATCATAGGCCACAACACAAGATGACATGGTGCAGGGGATGACATATTGGCATGGATAAAAGATTGGTTAGCTAACAGGAAGCAGAGAGTAGGCATAAATGGGTCTTACAGCATCTGTGTGAGAGAAAACAGCTAATTTCGGGTCTGGATGAAAGAGCCATCCAGACTCAAAACGCCAGCTCCATCCTTCCTCCACAGACGCTGTCAGATCTGCTGAGATCTTCCAGCATTTGCTGCTTTTGTTGCAGATTTCCCACATCCGCAATGATTTGCTTTTATATAAATGGGTCTTTTTCAGATTTGGCAAGCTGCATCAAGTGGAGTGCGACCTGGATCAGTGCTGGTACCTCAGATATTTCCAATCTATATCGATGATTTGGATGGAAGAACTGCATATAGGGGCGATAAATTTGCCGAAGACACCAAGATTGGTACCATGATTGGTGTAAAAATAAGTTGTCAAGAGGAGGTTGAGAGTCTACAAAGGGATTTAGACAGGTTAGATTGGACAAGGATTTGGCAGATGGAGTATAATATGGGAAAAGTGAGTTTATCCACTTGCAGAGGAAGAATAGAAACGCAGCATTCTATTTCAATGGAAAGAGATTTCAGATCTCGCTGCTACAGGAAGAAACGTGCCCAGCATTGCCCTAATCCTGATGGCCACCTTTATGTGTGACACCATCAAGTTGTGCAGAGACCCTCAGTATGCAAGCATCAGGATTTAGATTGTTTGGAGGCTTGGGCGGAGAGATGGCAGATGGAGTTTAATCCGGACAAATGTGAGGTAATGCATTTTGGAACGTCTAATGCAGGTAGGGAATATACAGTGAATGGTAGAGCCCTCAAGAGTATTGAAAGTCAAAGAGATCTAGGAGTACACGTCCACAGGTCACTGAAAGGGGCAACACAGGTGGAGAAGGTAGTTAAGAAGGCATACGGCATTCTTGCCTTCATTGGCCGGGGCATTGAGTATAAGAATTGGCAAGTCATGTTGCAGCTGTATAGAACCTTAGTTAGGCCACACTTGGAGTACAGTGTTCAATTCTGGTCGCCACACTACCAGAAGGATGTGGAGGCTTTAGAGAGGGTGCAGAAGAGATTTACCAGAATGTTGCCTGGTATGGAGGGCATTAGCTATGAGGAGCGGTTGAATAAACTCGGTTTGTTCTCACTGGAACGAAGGAGGTTGAGGGACGACCTAATAGAGGTCTACAAAATTATGAGGGGCATAGACAGAGTGGATAGTCAGAGGCTTTTTCCCAGGGTAGAGGGGTCAATTACTAGGGGGCATAGGTTTAAGGTGAGAGGGGCAAGGTTTAGAGGAGATGTACGAGGCAAGTGTTTTACACAGAGGGTAGTGGGTGCCTGAAACTCGCTACCGGAGGAGGTGGTGGAAGCAGGGACGATAGTGACATTTAAGGGCATCTTGACAAATACATGAATAGGATGGGAATAGAGGGATACGGACCCAGGAAGTGTAGAAGATTGTAGTTTAGTCAGGCAGCATGGTCGGCACGGGCTTGGAGGGCCGAAGGGCCTGTTCCTGTGCTGTACTTTTCTTTGTTCTCTGTTTGTTCTTTATCAAGTGTCTCTGTGTGCTGAGCTTCTACCTGTCCCCCGTGTTGAGAAGGATGGGTCTGGCCACGCTGCCGCAGGACACCCCATTAGGCAGTGGTCTGCACGTTATATCCCTAGACCCTACAGGAAAAGGAGATGATGTATCTTGCCGGAGGTTCCCTGAGCACACTGTCAGTAATTTGGCAGAACGACTCATCTCGAGAACTTTCAAACAAGCACCAAGGCGTAGCTTGGCTGGCGCTGGGGAAGCCCCTCCCTGTCAGATCCCTCGTACACGCCCAGAGTTACACCTTGTCCGCACGTTGTCCTCAAGGTGGTTATGGTGGGGAAGAGACCATTGTTTAACTCCTTGAGTTATGTGCCTTTGCAAAGAAGATCGCGAGAGAGATGAGGTGTTTTTTCTCGAGCTATGTCCCGAGCAATTCTGTGACGCAGGATTCTGTGCTCTACCGCTGTATCCAGGGATGCACACCAAGATAGACATCAATTGTTGCTGGAAAATCATCAACTCGGCGAAAGACGCTCTTTGGCCTGCCCAAAACCTGTTGGTCTGCCAGTGCAAAGAGATGCCCGATTGAATGTTGCAGACTGGCACATTCCAAAACCCAGGACTATGTGCTGAGGAAAGCACTAAAGTTTGGAGCAGCCGACACAGAAGCGCAATGGGGGAAGGTCTCTGTCTAAGACCTTACAGCCACAGTGAACCGAGAGGAGGAGAATGTAAAACTCCCTTGGGCTGTATGACTCACATTGCAGTGAGTATTACATGTATCGCAGTTGTGTTGAAGCACCACAGATTGCAACTTAATCTAGGTAGAAAACCTGAATATTATTGCACTTTCTGTGAAGGATATTTGAAATGTTTATTGTGTTCTTTCAGGGATCTGAAAGGCTGGCGGGCTGGAAAAGATGAGAGTGAGGATATTCTGGGGCCTGAGTGGGATTTGTAAAGAAAGATGAGAATTTTCAAATTGGAGGGAATTGATGGGGAAATTCTGCTGAGCTCAAGGCAGATTGAGGAAACATGACTGTCAATGAAGCAACGCTCGAGCAAATGTGACCTAAATTGTAACAAGTATTGCACATTCAGAACGGTTAGTTTAGAGGTTAATGTGCCTGCTGGCGCAATGAATGTGAGCGAGTTCGGTTTTGTTCCATGTGGTTTGGGGGAGTAGTCACTGATGGAATTGCAGGAAGAAGCTCATAATAGCCTGAGAAGATTCTGCAAAAGCAAGATAATAATAATAAACTTTATTGTCACAAGTAGGCTTACATTAACACTGCAATGAGGTTACTGTGAAAATCCCCTAGTCGCCACATTCCGGCACCTGTTCGGGTACACAGAGGGAGAATTCGGAATGTCCAAATCACCTCACAAGCACGTCTTTCGGGACTTGTGGGAGGAAACTGGAGCACCCGGAGGAAACCCACCCAAACACGGAGAGAACGTGCAGACTCCGCACAGACAGTGGCCCAAGCCAGGAATCGTACCCGGGGCCCTGGCACTGTGAAGAAACAGTGCTAACCACTGTGCTACTGTGCTGCCCATCAAGTCTAATCCTCAGATGAAATAGATGAAGTAGAGTCAGAGGAGATGCGATAACTGGGTCAGGTTGCACCGATTCAATTCAGTCCTGGTTTAAAGTGTCTGTGCAGAATTTTCCACGCACCCTTCGCGTGTTTCAGAGCCGTGAAGGCTGCCTGCCCGGTAGTGGGATCTTCCGGCTCCGACGTTGTCAACAGGGTTTCCGGTTAAATGCACCCCTCGCAACCCGCTTTGGGAGTGCACCTTCACACTGTCCCACCAGGAGAGTTGAGGGGATCTCACCTGTGCATAATTAATGAGCCTCCAAGCGCAGGATCTAATGTGGGATCCCAGCATTCCGAGCAGCGGGACAGGCATTCACCGCGCTGAGACTCAAAATGGGAGAATTCAACCCCACATCTTTAGATTAATGGGCGGGATTCTTGCCTACCTGGCGTGGCGGGCGGTCCCGGCGGCAAGGAGTGCCGTGACCCACTCCGGCGTCGGGCCGCCCGGAAGGTGCAGAATCCTCCGCACCTTCAGGGGCTAGGCCGGCGCCGGCGGGGTTGGCGCTGTGCCAACCGGCGTGGAAGGAGCTTGGCGCCGCGACAACCGGCGCCGAAGGGCCACTGCTGGCCAGCACGAGTTGGCACATGCGTGGGAGCGCCAGCGTGTGCTGCTGTCGTCCCAGTGCATGCGCAGGGGGGTTCGTCTCTGCACCGGCCATGGCGGAGGTCCACAGCAGCCGTTGAGGAGGGAAATAGTGCCCCCACGGGCCGCCCACGGATCGGTGGGCCCTGATCGCAGGCCAGGCCTCCGTGGGGGCACCCCCCGGGCCAGATCTCCCCATGCCTCCCCGAGGACCCCGGAGGCCGCTCGCAGAGCCAGGTCCCGCCGGTAAGTACCAGGTCTAATTTACGCCGGCAGGACCGGCCTAAAACAGGCCCATCGCGGGCCGGAGAATCATCGGGGTGGGGGCTGCTGCCAGTGGCCGCCGACCGGCGCAGCGTGATTCCCGCCCCCGCCAAAACCCCAGCGCCGGATTATTCAGCAGCCAGCGGTGGCGGGGTTCACGACGTCCCCTGGCAATTCTCCGGCCCGGCGGTGGGGTCGGAGAATCCCGCCCTATGTAGAATTCAGCTGATATAATTTCCAAATTACAATAACATTTACCTTGGCACAATGGGTGGCAAGATGGCACAGTGGTCAGCACTGCTACCACGCAGCGCCAGGAGCCTGGGTTCAATTCCCGGCTTGGGTCCCTGTCTGTGCGGAGTCTGCACTTTCTCCCCGTGTGTGCGTGGGTTTCCTCCGGGTGCTCAGGTTTCCTCTCACAGTCCAAAGATGTGCAGGTTGGGTGGGTTGGACATGCTAAATTGCCCCTTAGTCTCCAAAAGGTTAGGTGGGGTTACCTGGATAAGGTGGGGTTGTGGGCCTAGGTAGGCGCTCGGAGGATCGGTGCAGACTCGATGGGCTGAGTGGCCGCCTCCTGCACTATCGGGATTCTGTGATGAAAGTTGAAATGACTTGCCTGCAATGCAGCAAACAACATTTCTATTCAAGCGGAAAAAAAATCACTGTGGAGTTTTCGCGAAAGATTGTTCAAGGAATGTTGGGATGTCGCTGGCTCGGCCCAGCATTTATTACCCATCCCTAATTCCTCTTGAGAAGGTGGGTGATGAGCTGCCTTCTTGAATCACTGCATTCTTTGTGGTGTAGGTACTCCCACAATGCTGTTGGGAAGGCATTCCAGGATTTTGATCCTGGTGAAAAGTGAGTTTTTTGACAGGCCACAATAGAGCTGGAAACCAAGATTTTCCCTTCCCATCCAGCACAGGTCCCTGCCCAAAGTCAATAGCCTTTCGGGAGTTGCGTCATTCAAGAGTATCGGTCCACAAGCATTGCAGACACGTTAATATTCTACCAGTTTAGTAATGACAACTACCTCCCTATTTTTATTCCCCAGGTACCGTAGATGAACACCAACAAGAGAGTGGATTTGAAAATAATTATCCTTGGCTCCTTTGGGTAAGCAGCAATATATCTTTGAAAAATATGTATTACAAATGTTTAATATCATTCATAGATGTAATTACGCTTACGAGGCCCACGGGGTTGATCTCCCGTGGGACTCGTAGAGTACGGCCTCCCCTGTTGGTGGGCAGAGGCCCTCCCAGCTGGGGCCTGTTACCATGCTCCGTGCCAACACCCCATCGATGGGATAGCACTGCACCAACGCCATATTGAGAGGCGTCATACATGAGAACGCGTGGCCGGGAAGGATCGTAGTGGCCAGCAGCTTGGAGGATAACAGCGGTCTCTTCACTCCTGCGAATGCCGCCTCTCGTGGCGCTCCCCATGCCCACTCCTGGTTCTTCTCTAACAAGACGGGGAGAGGTGCCTGCAGGATGGCCAAATTCGAAATAAACGTCCCGTAATAATTTGCGAGTCCCAGAAACGATTTCAATTCCGTGGGATTTTGTAGAATCAGACCTCCTTTTCTGGCCTGGACCTTTTCCTCCAATGGACGTAAGCCATCTTTATCCACCAGGTAAGCCAAGTATGACTTGAAAGATGCATTTACCTACTTGGGAAAATCGTCTCCCAGATTGTCCAGGTGCTCCTTTTCAGTGGCCCCCATGATAAGTACGTCATCCAAATACACACCCACCTCAGGTAGCCTCTGGACATGCCTTTCATCACAAAAACTGCACAAGCTGAAGAGACACTGAAGGGCAGACAAGTATATTCAGACAGCGGCCTGTGGGTATTTATGGTCACATACATCCGTGATGATATGTCCAATTCCTACTGAAGATATGTGTGGCTCATATGTAGTTTTGTGAAGGAGCAGCCCCCAGCTAGTTTCTTGTACCCCGTGGCATGGGGAGACATTCCAGGTGAGATGCCCTGTTTACAGTCAGTTTATAATCTCCACAGAGGTGAACTGACTTATCATGCTTTATCACAGGGATGACTGCTGCTACCCATTCCACAAATCTCACTGGGCATATGGGGCGGGATTCTCCGACCCCCCGCCAGGTCGGAGAATCCCCAGGGGGCAGCGCGAATTCTGCCCCGCCGCCCCCGATGCCAGCTGCCGTATTCTCCGGCAGCGGGGCCGGGATTCACGCCACAACGGTTGGGGCCCGATGGGCCGAGCGAAATTCCGTTTTTGGCCAGTCCCGCCGGCGTGAATCACTCAACTCACGTACCGGCAGGACCTGGCAGGTAAGTCGGCAGGGGTGGTCCTCGGGGGGGAACGCGGGGGGAATCAGACCCCGGGGGGGGGGGGCCCTCACGGTAGCCCACCCGCGATCGGGGACAACCGATCTGCAGGCGGGTCTGTTCCGTGGGGGCACTTCTTGCTTCCGTGCCGGCCGCTGTAGGGCTCCGCCATGGAGGCAAAATACGCTGGCAGTTCCGCGCATGCGCATGCGCAAGATCACGCTGGCCCTTCGACGCATACGCAAACTCGCGCCGTCCCTTCGGCGCCAGCCGGAGCGGATCCAACCCCTCCGCCGCCCACCTAGCCCCCAAACTTGCCGAGAATTTGGCTGTTGACGCCGGAGTGATTGGCGGCAGTTCTCCCGCCAGCATGGGGCTTAGACCCCAGAAGGGAGAATCCTGGCCATGGTACCCAAACTCTCCAAGTGTCGCAAATCAGTTTTTACCTTTGTGGGTAAAGTTTAGGGGACCGGTCATACTCTGAAGTATTTGGGTTGAGACTCCGGATCGACATAAATGCGCGCCTTGGTTCCATTTACTTTGCCTAGACCCTCCTGGAGTATTTCTGGATAGTTCGCGAGGACCTCGGGCGAGATTCTCCGACCCCCCGCCGGGTCGGAGAATCGCCGGGGGCTGGCGTGAATCCCGCCCCCGCCGGTTGCCGTATTCTCCGGCACCGGATGGGCCGAAGTCCCGCCGCTAAAATGCCTGTCCCGCCGGTGTAAATTAAACCACCTACCTTACCAGTGGGACAAGGCGGGCCCCGGGGTCCTGGGGGGGGGCGATCTGGCCCCGGGGGGTGCCCCCGCGGTGGCCTGGCCCGCGATCGGGGCCCACCGATCCGCGGGCGGGCCTGTGCCGTGGGGGCACTCTTTCCCTTCCGCCTCCGCCACGGTCTCCATCATGGCGAAGGCAGAAGAGACTCCCTCCACTGCGCATGCGCGGGAATGCCGTCAGCGGCCGCTGACGCTCCCGCGCATGCGGCGCCCAGAGATGTCATTTCCGCGCCAGCTAGCGAGGCACCAAAGGCCTTTTCCGCCAGCTGGCGGGGCGGAAATTCGTCCGGCACCGACCTAGCCCCTTGAGGTTGGGGCTTGGCCCCCAAAGATGCGGAGCATTCCGCACCTTTGGGGAGGCGCGATGCCCGTCTGATTTCCGCCGTTTTGGGCGCCGGTCGGCGGACATCGCGCCGTTTCCGGAGAATTTCGCCCATGTTTCCGGTGCCTATCATGACCACCTGTTCCGGTGGGAGGGACTGTCGCCGCGCAGGGAGCACAGCAGGAAAACCTGGGTGAAACGTGTTAGGCTAAATCTTGTGCTCAAGGTACTTGAGTGAGGCTGTCCCTGAGCCATGTCTGACACCATGGACAGGGTACTGCAGAGTAAATGGAGAGTTCACCTGCCTGCACCATTGCACTGCGTTCCTGGGGGTGCTTTAACACAAATGGAGCATTTTTGAACCCTCTTACCAATACACTGACCTCCACATACTGACTGACAAGTGGACCTCATCAGGCAAACACACCATCTGCTGGCCACACTTAGTAAATAGAATTTAAAAGCAGAATTTATGGAATATTTATCTGTAATCTTGGGCAATTGAAGTAGTGTGTATCACTGTGGTCTGCAATATTACATTAAGGATACAAAGGCACTGGGGAAGGTGCAAAATGATTTGCAAGGATGATAATGCAACTGAGAAGTTCTAACTACCAGACTGAACTGGGGCTCTTTGCTCCAGAAAAGAGATGGACAAAGGTCTTTAAAATTAAAAGGGGGCTTGTTAGAGCAAATTCTTCCACTTAGTGTCACAAGTAGGCTTACATTAACACTGCAATGAAGTTACTTTGAAAAGCCTCTAGTTACACAGAGGGAGAATTCAGGATGTCCAATTCACCTAACAAGCACGTCTTTCGGGACTTGTGGGAGGAAACCGGAGCGCCCGGAGGAAACCCACGCAGACACGGGGAGAACGTGCAGACTCCGCACAGTGACCTAAGCCGGGAATCGAACCTGGGGCCCTGGCGCTGTGAAGCAACAGTGCTAACCACTGTACTGCTTTGCTGCCTGTGAAGCCAGGGGACTCTGAAACTAAGGGTCAGACAGATGGCAGGGCGGTACAGTGGTTAGCACAAGTCCTCCCACAAGTCCCGAAAGACGTGCTATTGGGTGAATTGGACATTCTGAATTCTCCCTCAGCGTACCCGAACAGGCACCGGAGTGTGGCGACTAGGGGATTTCCACAGCAACTTAATTGCAGTCTTAATGTAAGCCTACTTGTGACAATAATAAAGATTATTATTATGACAATCATTAATATATCCAGAGAGATCTCATTGTGCAGCGAGTGCTGGGAATGTGTAATTACCACAGGGGGCAGTCAAGGTTAATAATTGCACTGACGCAGTTAAGGGAAGCTTGAGAAATCCATGAGGGAGGAAGGAATAAAAAGAGGTGCTGATAGGGTGAGATGAAGTAGGGCGAGAGGAGGTTTGTGAGATTTATGAGCACCAGCTCAGAGCAATCAGGTGAAATAATTCATTTTTATGTGGTGTGTAATTCTGTTTAAAGATTGAAATGGTTGGCTCATTAACAGCTGCCAGAGCCCAGGGGCATCTTGTGGCAGCTGCCGACTGCACTACCTCAGGATGGTCTGGGCAGCGAATTGAAAGAATTGCTGAGCTCTGGAATACCGCATTGGGAAAGGGAGCGCAGTGGCCTACATAGTCACATGACTCCTTCTCAAGAAACATGAACTTCAGTATATTTGCACCAATTTAATTTCTTTTCTATTCATTGGATGTGAGTTTTTAGGGGCTGGTTTAGCACAGTGGGCAAAACAGCTGGCTTATCATGCAGAATAAGGCAGCAACGCGGGTTCAATTCCCGTACCAGCCTCCCCGAACAGGCGCCGGAATGTGGCGACTAGGGGCTTTTCACAGTAACTTCATTGAAGCCTACTTGTGACAATAAGCAATTATTATTAGTATTGCTGGCTGAGCCATCATTTATTGCCCATCCCATCCCTAATTGCCCTAGAACTGAGTGGCTTGCTGGGCCATTTAAGAGTCAACCACATTGCTGTGGGTCTGGAGTCACGTGTTGGCCAGACCAGGTAAGGACGGCAGATTTCCTTCCCTAAAGGACATTAATGAACCAGATGGCTTTTCACCACAATTGACAACGGTTCCAGAGTCTGCATTAGACTTTTAATTCCAGATTTCTATCTGCTGTGGTGGGGCTCCAACTGGATGGTCGGAGCATTACATTGGTTCTCTGCATTACTAGTCCAGTGACAATACCACCAGGCTCCTGCCCTCTCCCCCGGAACAGGCTGAAGTTGCATCTTAAAAATGAGGTTAAGCGTGACTGTATTTTTCTGAATCCTGTGATGTAGGGTTGGGAAAACCTCCCTCCTGAACCGATATGTCAACAACAGATTCACTGAGGACTATCGCAACACACTGGGAGCAAACATCCTTACAAAAGCTATTGGAGTGGACAGTACATCAGTAAAACTACAGGTGAGGAATCCTTATCTTGCTTCATCCCGTGCACTGTACACCAGCCCAGTCGTTATGGATATACGATTCATGTAATGGTCTACTGTTGAGCAAAGTCATCGCCTTTAATTCCCCCCACCCCCACCCTTTGAGCGAGATATTCCGCCCCCTCCCTGTTCCCTGGCGGAGGAGCTGTCTCGCCATGGGCGGGTAGCAGGATCTTCAGCGACACTAGGATGTTCTGAGGGTTTTGGCCAAGGGTGGTAACGATGTCGACGATGTTTCCCATTGGTTCGCAGGCCACACTGCCAGGCAACACGATGCGGGGGGGGGGTCTCCATCAGCAGGACACCCCCTGGCCCCCGGCCGGAAGGGCCACTGTTATTCACTACCTTCGTGCTGAGCTACCGTTCAGAGGGAGCGCTCTAACCTCTGATCCAGCGGCAGTGGGTTTGAGCTCCAATCCAGAGACTTGAATACATAACCCAGGATGCATTGCCAGCGAGGAACTGTTACACTGCTGGAGGTGCTGCCTTTCAAAGAACAAAGAACAATACAGCACAGGAACAGGCCCTTTGGCCCTCCAAGCCTGTACCGGTCATGTTCCCACCCTTGGCCAAAACCCTCAGCACTTCCCAGTGCCGTATCCCTCTACATCCATCCTATCCATGTGTACTTGATGGCCCGTCCAATGAAGGCAAGCGTTCCATATGCTTTCAAATAAGGTGTTAACCGGAAGCTCTAACCGCTCTTTCAGGAAGGTGTAGGAAATCCAGTGGTACAATTTGTGGAGGAACAGGGAGTTCTCCTTGTGTTGTAGCAAATATTTATCCCTCGATCAGCATGGCTAAATCAGATTAGCAGGTCGTGATCTCATTGCTGTTCAGCCGCTGTGTTTCGTACATTTTAACAGTGAGTACGCTTCAAAAGTACTTTGGGAAGGACCTGCCTTTGGATGGACCTGTAGATCCCGCTGGGGGGGGCTGGAAAATACCAACCATGGAGGAAAATTGGGAAAAACAAGTGAAAGTATAGGGCGGGATTCTCCCATGCCGCGCCGTATGGGAGAATCGCCTTTGCGCCAATTTTTCCCGCGGTGCCGGTCCGACGCTGTCAAGCGATTCACCGAGGAGCGGAGAATCGGCGCCATTTGTGCCGGCATGTTTGGCGCGGCGCCGGTCGCGGGCCGCTGTCCGCAGCGGGGCCGTCGATTCTCCGGCCTTGATGGGCCGAGCGGCCACGTGGAAACGGCAGAGTCCCGCCGGCGCCGTTCACCCCTGCTCGCAGCCGGCGGGAACTCTGCGCGTAGGGTTGGGGGGCGGCCTATGGGGGGGGGGGGAGAGAGGCGCTCCTTCACCAGCGGAGGGGTGGGGCCTCCGATGGGGTCTGGCCCGCGATCGGGGCCCACTGATCGGCTGGCCGGCCTCCCCAGCCCCGACCCTATTTTATTAGGCGGCCGGCCCCGAACCCCCCACGCCATGTTGCGCCGGGGCCGGCGCGTTGAAGAAGTCACGCATTCACGGTTTGGCGCGGCCCAACTGCACATGCGCAGGTTGGCGCCTCCCCCAATGCACGCCAGGAAGTGAGGCTGGAGCAGCGTGAACCCGTGGGGCCCAGAATCGCTCGTGCTCGTGCCCGTTTCGCGCCGTCGTGAAACGCAACGGCGTTCGCGAATCGCACCCATAATGTCTACCAGTCTTAAAACAGTTA
Source organism: Scyliorhinus torazame (assembly GCF_047496885.1). Classification (NCBI taxonomy): domain Eukaryota; kingdom Metazoa; phylum Chordata; class Chondrichthyes; order Carcharhiniformes; family Scyliorhinidae; genus Scyliorhinus; species Scyliorhinus torazame. Next base: position 9,752,121 of record NC_092723.1, read on the forward strand.
AGTAGAATTGACAATATACTGGAATGGCATTGAACAGTTTTAATTGTTCATTTTCAAAGCTGATTCACATTGAAATCACAATTGTTACTTGGTTCGAATGGTGCTTCTGTTATCAATTACTAGCCGCTGTGGGTTCGGTGGACAATTCATGTGCAGAGGCAACAAGTTCTTAAAAATAATGTGGAAGCTATAAGGCTATTTTGCAAAGTAATTGGAGGAAGTGGCAAAGATTGACCAGCAACATCTGTAGCTCAGTCAATGTTACACAGTGATTTAAAAATGTCAAATTTCTACATTTTTCTTCTTACTTTTGCATTTTTCATTTAATCTTTCTTTCTCCTTAATTCCCTTCTTCTACCCATTTTGATTTTAACTCATCCTACTTCCTCCTCTGTTGTTCCTCTGTTTCATTCTCAAACCTTAAATCTCATTGTTTAAGGGGACGCGGGCATTGGTTCTACCACACACCGAGGTCCAAGATGCCCCATCTCTTGATCTCCTCTATTTAATGCTTTCTGCATTGTGAATAAATAAAAAAATGTTGGTGAATCCTAAATAAGGCCAGCAAAGTCTTGAGCCAGGGTTAATCAACGAGGGGCAGCTCTAATGGGAGGCGATTGTTTTGTGCCAATGTCACGGGACTATAGCTATTCCAGGGGTCCAGGCGAATGCTCTGGAGACAGATTCAAATGGCAAATTTTAAATTCAAGTGATTTTTAAGAATCTGGTCAACTAACGGTGACCACAAAATGGTATGTTGGCCTTCATAGCGAGAGGATTGAGTATAGTAATGTAGATGTTTACTGCAATTGTATAGGGCATTGGTGAGGCCACACTTGGAGTATTGTGGGCAGTTTTGGTGTCCTGATCTGAGGAAGGATGTTCTTGCTATGGAGGGAGAGCAGCGAAGGTTTACCAGGCTGATTCCTGGGATGGCAGGACTGTCATATGAGGAGAGACTAAGTGGGTTAGGATTATATTCATTGGAGTTTAGAAGAGTGAGTAGGGATCTCATAGAATCTTTAAAAGTTCCAACAGGATTAGACAGGGTAGATTCAGAAAGAATGTTCCCGGTGGTGGGTGAGTCCAGAACTAGGGGTCACAGTTTAAGGATAAGGGGTAAACCTTTTAGGACTGAGGTGAGGAGAAATTGCTTCACCCAGAGAGTGGTGAGTCTGTGGAATTCACTCCCACAGAAAGTAGTTGAGGCCAAAACTTTGTGTAATTTCAAGAAGGAATTAGATATAGCTGTTGGGGCTAAAGGGATCAAGAGATATGGGGGGAAGACAGGATCACAGTATTGAACTTGATGATCAGCCATTATCAGAATGAATGGCGGAGCAGGCTCGAAGGGCCGAATGGCCTCCTCCTGCTTCTATTTTCTATGTATCTGTGTATCTATGTAAAAGTTGTCATCGATCATCTCGTTTATTGGTGTACTCCAGGGGAGGAAGTCTGCCATCCTTCCCTGGTCTCATCAACGTGTGACTCCAGACTACAGCAATGTGGTTGACCTCTAACTGCCCTCAGGAGCAAATGTAGATGACTCACAAATGCTGGATGAATGAAAATAAAGTTTGTTGACTGACTGTGGAGCTCCAAAAGGGGCAGCCATTTGATCCGATATTGACTGTCTTTTGTTCATCAATTCAGATCTGGGACACAGGAGGCCAGGAGCGCTTTAAATCACTGGTGCACTCCTTCTCGAAAGGATCAGATGGCTGTGTGCTTGTATTTGATGTGACTGACCGAGATTCTTTCTATGCCCTTGAAGGCTGGAGAGAAGAGATATTACTGCAGATTCCTTTGGAACATCAGGATTACACTTTTGTTGTTTTAGGCAACAAGGTTGATATAACTGAAAGACAGGTGAGTCATTATTAAAACCCATACAAACGTACAGTACAAAAGGAGGCCATTCGGCCAATCACCTTTGTCATAGCTTTTTGACAGAGCTTCCAAACTGTCCCACATACATTCCCTTTATCCCCACGTTTTTATTTTTTATTTTCAAGTACAGAGTCAATGGGTTGGATTCTCTGTTTCAGTGCTGGCTCAAACGGAGAATCCGCAGGCGTTTTACGACGCCAAAATTGGCGCCCTCATCGATTCCGGGACCAGCGAGGGGCTAGCAGTGGCGCTGGGTGAAACCCCCGGCTCCCGCTCAGAAAACGGCTGCAGAATGACCAGGTCCCTGGCCGCTCGCGACCTGTAGCAGTCACAAAGTACAACATGGCGTCGGCCGTACGCGGACCCGACTCACACCATCCACGACCCCACAGGTCACCCCCTGGCCATCCCCCACCAGACCCCACAGCCCTCGCGGAAGCCCCCCCCCACCCCCCCCCACCGGCCAGCTTCACCGATCCCGGCTGATTGTGGTGGTGCTGGATACAGACTGCAGCCGCCACGCTGGGTTCCAGACCACTGGGGCCACACGTCACCCGCTCGGCTGGGAACATCGGGGGCGGAGCATCACGGGAGCGGCTTCCGATGACATGGCATCGCCACTTCCATGGGGGTGGAGCATGGCTGATGGGCGACAAATTAGCGCCGGCCCCAGTTTGGGCGTCGGAGTCCATTCTCGCCCATTACGAAATTGGTGTCGGGCAATGGAGAATCTGGCCATGGTTCTTTTGAAAGTTACTGCCACTGATCTTTCAGGCAGTGGATTCCAGATCATAACAACGGCATGATTCCGCCACCGGGTTGTGTCCAGCATGGAGCCGGATGCACAAGTGAATCCCACAAGTGCCAGGCGCAAAGCCTCACACTACTTACCCGACTCACTCCCCCCCGCGCAACCTGGGTCACGCCCTCGCTGGGCATCACACCATCAGATTATTTAAATGAGCCGATTTAAATACCCGGACTCCCCTTTCACCCGGCACCCAGGATTCATCGGCCTGCGAGACCTCATCAGGGCGCCGATCACTACTGGCTTCTACAAACATGGACCAGGCACGACAGCACCTCGGGGCGGGGGGGGGGGGGTCCCGCCGGCCAATAGAGACCCCCGGGTGGTCGGGGATAGGGCAGGTTAGTATCCCAGCACTCCCCCGGCACCTGGGCGCCGTAGCACTGACAGCCTGGAACCCTGGTAGTGCCACCCGGCACCCTCACAATGTCAGGCCGGCACTGCCTGGGTGCCCAGTTGGCTCTGCCAAGATGTCAGGGGCACTGCCAGGGTGCCAGGTTGACAGTGCATGATCGGGACTGGGGGTGGGGGGGGGGGGGGGTCTTGCCCATTAGAGGGGGCGAGGGGGATTCCAGGGACCTGGAGAATGTTGGGGAGGGTGAAAGGGGGGGTGGGACCAGAAAGTAGGGACGGGCCTGAAAGTGGGGGAGGTGGGGTGCAGAGATCGAGGCTGCCGGTCAAAATGGCGGCCTGATCTGCAAGGAGCCGACAAAAGCCTGGTCTGGGTGGGGAGAAACTTCCAGAGGCCCAAAAACCCGGCAAAGTGCCGGTGAACAGTGGGGTGAATATCGGCGCTGCAGCCACCGAGAAACACCCACCAGGAAAGGCCTTCCGCAGAGTCGAGTGCAATGGTTTGGGTTTGGGCCAGGATTCACCTCCCATGGCGGGCGCACAGACAAACACCACCAGCTCTGAATCCTCCCAGCTGCACACAGGCGCGAGGCAGGGATACCCACTGCTGTTGCTCTGGCAATCGAGCCACTGCCGATCACCCTCAGAATGGCAAATGGGTGGAGAGGTATTCAGAGGCGGGACAGAGACTTTGAGTTTCACTCTACGTGGATGATCTGCTTCTCTACATCTCAAACCCCCCCGGGCCAGCATGGGAGGGATAATGAAATCCGAAAGGCATTCAGAGCCTTCTCGGGCTACAAACTCAAGCTGAGCAAAAGTGAGATCTTCCCAGTGAACCCACAGGGGGAGGGACAGGGCTGGGGGGACTCCCGTTCAAACAAGCTGCAAACCTAATTCCGCCACCTGGGGATCCAAATGGCCCGCGACGGGACACGGACCCACAAATGGACACGATGACTCTGGCAGAGGAAGTCAAAAGGGACGTGCAGAGGTGGGGCCCACTCCCACTCTCACTGGCAGGGATCAAGATGAACGTACTGCCCAGATTCCTCTTCCTGTTCAGATCCCTCCCGATCTACATCCCCAAGGCTTCTTCAACATGATGGACAAGCTAATCATGGCATTTGTGTTACGGGGGGGGGGGGGGGACAAATCTGAAAAAGATCCGACAAAGAAGGAGAAAGGCCGTGCCCTCCCAAACCCACAGTTCTACCACTGGGGCGGCCACAGCAGAAAGAGTGAGGGGATGGGTGAAGGAACCGGGAGATGGTTGGGTGAAGATGGAGGAGAGTTCCTGCACCGGGACATCCCTCCGAGCCCTAGTAACAACCGCACTCCTATCGCTCCCGACCAAGCACTCGGGAAGCCCAGTGGTAGTAGCGATGCTCCGGACGTGATACCGAATGAGACAGCAGTTTGGTGTAACTGAAATGTCCACCATGGCCCCAATCTGCAACACCACAGGCTAACTCCCGCAATAATGGGCGCCTCCTTCCAAAGTTAGAGACAGGGCAAGGGGACATTGACGGTTAGGGACATGTTACACAGACGACAGAGTAGCAATCCTGGAGGAACTCATGGAGAATTTCCAGTAATCGAAAGGAAACAAACTAAGACACATACAGGTCAAAAACCTCCTCCGTAAAGAAACGCCGACGTACCCCCAGGTACCAGGACATTCACTAATCGAGGAACTGCTGGACGCGGGCGAACTAGGGAAGGGAAACTGCGGTGACCTGTACGGGCGACTGTTGGAGGAGATAAGCTCCCCGCTGGACGGGACAAGGGAAAAATGGGAGGAGGAGCTAGGCATAGAAATAGAGGGAGGACTCTGGATCGAAGCAATGCACAGGGCGAACTTCACCTCCTCATACGCAGGGTTGAGCCTAACGCAGCTAAAGGTGGTGCACAGAGCGCACCTAACCAGAACCCGAATGAGCAGGTTCTTCCCGGAGGTGGAGGACAAATCCAAAATGTGCCAGGGGCCCGGCCAACCACACCCACAGCTTGCCCCAGACTTATCGGGTACTGGACGGCCTTCTTTGAGTCTATGTCCAGGGTTGTGGGAGTGAGGATGGAGCCATGCCCAAAAGGGGCGGCCTTCAGGGTTTCAGATCATCCAGAACTCTTTATCGAGAGAGGAGTTGACGTCCTAGCCTTTGCCTTCCTGATCGCCCGGCTTGGCTGGCGATCGGCAGTGGCAGGCAAAGAAAACGAGAGAGACAAGGGGCCAAGCCGCAGGAGGCAGGCCTGAGGGCAAGCTTAATATGAAACTGTGAATAGACACTGCAAATACGTGCTTTGGCCACAAGGGGGACTATAACAGATGTTTGCCGACTAAAAGGGGACCAGGGCCGTAGCGGGAGGGAAGACAATTGCCTGTAAATATATCTGCTGGTCTCTTCTTATTCTTCCCTTTTATGTAACTTGTGAATTGTGAAGTGTAAAATGTGAAAACCCAATGAAAACATTTTTTTAAATTGTGTCGATCAGTACCCCTGGGAGGCTCCCTCAGAACCCCGGGTTCTGCGGGACCCAGCGTGTTCTAGAACATTCTGGTTTATTTGGAGGTTGCCAGGGCAATGGCATGTGTGTTCCTCTTTCTCTGAAAGTGCAGCATTGCCTCCGACTCCTGGAACTCTGAGCAGGGAGTGTCATCAGCTGACCGACTCCTGTAATTGTAAAGCACCCACGTTCCCCATCTGGGACCTTACGTTCTTTGGAAAAAAACTGCCTATTTTCTCGTCACCTATTTCATAATTGTGGTCGATTGGATTGGATTTGTTTATTGTCACGTGTACTGAGGTACAGTGAAAAGTATTTTTCTGCGAGCAGCTCACAGATCATTAAGTACATTAAGATTAGTGGGAGGCTAGAGGACTGGGAAATCTATAGGGGGCAACAGAAAGCTACTAAAAAAGCTATAAGGAAGATTATGAGAGTAAACTTGCTCAGAATATAAAAACAGATAGTAAACGTTTCTACAAATACATAAAACAAAAAAGAGTGGCTAAGGTAAATATTGGTCCTTTAGAGGATGAGAAGGGAGATTTAATAGTGGGAGATGAGGAAATGGCTGAGGAACTGAACAGGTTTTTTGGGTCGGTCTTCACAGTGGAAGACACAAATAACATGCCAGTGACTGATGGAAATGAGGCTATGACAGGTGAGGACCTTGAGAGGATTGTTATCACCAAGGAGGTAGTGATGGGCAAGCTAATGGGGCTGAAGGTCGGCAAGTCTCCTGGACCTGATGGAATGCATCCCAGAGTGCTAAAAGAGATGGCTAGGGAAATTGCAAATGCACTAGTGATAATTTACCAAAATTCACTAGACTCTGGGGTGGTCCCGGCGGATTGGAAATTAGCAAACGTGACACTACTGTTTAAAAAAGGAGGTAGGCAGAAAGCGGGTAATTATAGGCCAGTGAGCTTAACTTCAGTAGTAGGGAAGATGCTGGAATCTATCATCAAGGAAGAAATAGCGAGGCATCTGGATGGAAATTGTCCCATTGGACAGACGCAGCATGGGTTCATAAAGGGCAGGTCGTGCCTAACTAATTTAGTGGAATTTTTTGAGGACATTAACAGTGCGGTAGATAACGGGGAGCCAATGGATGTGGTATATCTGGATTTCCAGAAAGCCTTTGACAAGGTGCCACACAAAAGATTGTTGCATAAGATAAAGATGCATGGCATTAAGGGGAAAGTAGTAGCATGGATAGAAGATTGGTTAATTAATAGAAAGCAAAGAGTGGGGATTAATGGGTGTTTCTCTGGTTGGCAATCAGTAGCTAGTGGTGTCCCTCAGGGATCAGTGTTGGGCCCACAACTGTTCACAATTTACATCGATGATTTGGAGTTGGGGACCAAGGGCAATGTGTCCAAGTTTGCAGACGACACTAAGATAAGTGGTAAAGCAAAAAGTGCAGAGGATACTGGAAGTCTGCAGAGGGATTTGGATAGGCTAAGTGAATGGGCTAGGGTCTGGCAGATGGAATACAATGTTGACAAATGTGAGGTTATCCATTTTGGTAGGAATAACAGCAAAAGGAAATTATTATTTAAATGATAAAATATTAAAACATGCTGCTGTGCAGAGAGACCTGGGTGTGCTAGTGCATGAGTCGCAAAAAGTTGGTTTTCAGGTGCAACAGGTGATTAAGAAGGCAAATGGAATTTTGTCCTTCATTGCTAGAGGGATGGAGTTTAAGACTAGGGAGGTTCTGCTGCAATTGTATAAGGTGTTAGTGAGGCCACACCTGGAGTATTGTGTTCAGTTTTGGTCTCCCTACTTGAGAAAGGACGTACTGGCACTGGAGGGTGTGCAGAGGAGATTCACTAGGTTAATCCCAGAGCTGAAGGAGTTGGATTACGAGGTGAGGTTGAGTAGACTGGGACTGTACTCGTTGGAATTTAGAAGGATGAGGGGGGATCTTATAGAAACATTTAAGATTATGAAGGGAATAGATAGGATAGATGCGGGCAGGTTGTTTCCACTGGTGGGTGAAAGCAGAACTAGGGGGCATAGCCTCAAAATAAGGGGAAGTAGATTTAGGACTGAGTTTAGGAGGAACTTCTTCACCCAAAGGGTTGTGAATCTATGGAATTCCTTGCCCAGTGAAGCAGTAGAGGCTCCTTCATTAAATGTTTTTAAGATAAAGATAGATAGTTTTTTGAACAATAAAGGGATTAAGGGTTATGGTGTTCGGGCTGGAAAGTGGAGCTGAGTCCACAAAAGATCAGCCATGATCTCATTGAATGGTGGAGCAGGCTCGAGGGGCCAGATAGCCTACTCCTGCTCCTAGTTCTTATGTTCTTATGTACATGAAAAGAAAAGGAAATAAAAGAAAATACATAATAGGGCAACACAAGGTATACAATGTAACTACATAACCGGCATCGGGTGAAGCATCCAGATGTGTCGTATTAATGAGGTCAGTCCATAAGAGGGTCATTTAGGAGTCTGGTAACAGTGGGGAAGAAGCTATTTTTGAGTCTGTTCGTGCATGTTCTCAGATTTCTGTATCTCCTGCCCGATGGAAGAAGTTGGAAGAGTGAGTAAGCCGGGTGGTGTCTTGTTTACCTGTGTGGTCGGTATCACGTGCTACTCAATCCTTGGTTGATGGTGAGGTCTTCTGAATCTTGATTAAGAAGACCTGAACTCATCCAGTAACAACAAAGGTTTATTGAGTAACTATAACAACAAGTGCATGAGTTCTTTACTTTAACTTTGATACTGATGATAAAGTTAACAAGATCTAACACAGTGACTATATGTAACTCCACTAACTATCTGTACTATTCTGATATTACCCTGATCACAGTGCACCCAAGAGAGAGAGACTGAGGGAGACACAATGTGGTTACTTTATATACCCCTGTTGGTCCAGCCCTCTAGTGATCATGTGGTGCTGCTGATTACACATTAACCCCGTGTGTATATGCACAGATAGAGATCACTACAGGTGGGAGGGATCTTAATCACCTCTTGGGAAATAAAAGTAATTGTTTTTAGCCACATTGTGTGTCTGATTGGAAAAGAGAGAGCGAGAGAGACAGCAAAGGAAGGAAAGGAAGAAACAGAATTTAGTCTTCCATTGGAACTGACCAGGTTTCCAGTGTTAAAAAGCATTAAAGCTCTGCTGTTCTTGAACCAGCCAGTAGATGGTAGAGGAGGACCACACCATCTGACCCACCTTCCGATTTGTACACTGGGCAGACACACTCCATCAGACAGCTTCAACGCCAGCAGGAGTTTTCTGTGCAGTGAACCAAAGAGGAGATTTAGCCTCCAGCATCTCACGCATTCCCTTACAGAGGGTTCTTCAAGAACAAGCGGGCCACCAGAGTGAGAGACGACAGAACGCGGTCACCTTTCACCTGTCTTTGACTGACATAAAGTCACAGCAAATCTCCAGGATCCGGAAAGTGGACATTAAGCCCAGCTTGCAATGTTGGCATTCGAGCGCCACACGAGACTCCTCCTACTCTTTGTCATCGAACCCCATCAGTGTTACATCCTTCTGGGTCCTTTCTGCCTCGATTCCTTTTGATTACATTCGATGCGTTTTGCCTTTTAGCGAGTTCCACATTCTTGCCACTTATAGCAAGAAATCCCGCTGAATTTTAGACTGGATTTTTTTAGTGACTAACCTCTGGTTACGCCCCTAATTTAACTTTCACTTTTATTTGCAACGTTCCTATTTCCAATGAAAATAATTGCAAAGGTTGAATTTATTTCTGTTGAAGTTTTGTTGAACTGATTTGTTATTCACTCCAGAGCTGGTCTTATCCATTTGTTACTCGAATATGTTGATTCTTTGCTGGGGGCAGATTCCGTGGAGTCAGCACCTCAGCCCATTAGTGGTGCAAAGGTAATGTCACTGGACCAGTAATCCAGAGTACCTGCGTAATGCTCTGGGTACCTGGTCCAAACCTAATCTCCCCTCTCCTTAAATGGCTGCGCTATGGCTATTATTCAACCAATTAGAAAAGGGCGTACATCAACAACTCCAGAATGGAGGGTAAACCTGGAAAGGCAAAGAACTGATGTCAACTATGGGTCTTCAAATAAACAGGAAAGTTATAAATGTTTTCAAGAGACTGGCGGTTAAATAATAATAAATAATCTTTATTATTGTCACAAGTAGGCTTACATTAACACTGCAATGAAGTTACTGTGAAAATCCCCTCGTCGCCACACTCCGGCGCCTGTTCGGGTACACAGAGGGAGAATTCAGAATGTTCAATTCACCTAACAGCACGTCTTTCAGGACTTGTGGGAGGAAACCAGAGCACCCGGAGGAAGCCCACGCAGATACGGGGAGAACGTGCAGACTCCGCACAGACAGTGACCCAAGCTTGGAATCGAACCTGGGACCCTGGCGCTGTGAAGCAACAGTGCTTACCTTGCAGGTTATGGATTTCACGCTCTCCGGCTCTGCTCATCTTTTAATCCATTGCTCCAGCCTGGTGCACATTTCATATTCATCTTTTCTTGGGCTATGTGGCTTGTGCCATGTCCCAGGAAGTTCCTGATTGGTGTTGTTGCGAGGAAGAGCCGGGATAAAATGTTAATATCCTTGCTTTTTCCGTGGTGGTCGGACTGGGCTGGGGTGGGCTCAGCTGTCAGAGTGGGCTGGGTGGGCTGAGCTGTCAGAGTGGGCTGGGTGGGCTCAGCTTGCAGAGTGGGCTGAGCTGTCAGAGTGGGCAGGGGTGGGCTCAGCTGTCAGAGTGGGCTGGGTGGGCTCAGCTTGCAGAGTGGGCTGAGCTGTCAGAGTGGGCTGGGTGGGCTCAGCTGTCAGAGTGGGCTGGGTGGGCTGAGCTGTCAGAGTGGGCTGGGGTGGGCTGAGCTGTCAGAGTGGGCTGGGTGGGCTGAGCTGTCAGAGTGGGCTGGGTGGGCTCAGCTTGCAGAGTGGGCTGGGTGGGCTCAGCTTGCAGAGTGGGCTGGGGTGGGCTGAGCTGTCAGAGTGGGCTGGGGTGGGCTGAGCTGTCAGAGTGGGCTGGGTGGGCTCAGCTTGCAGAGTGGGCTGGGTGGGCTCAGCTGTCAGAGTGGGCTGGGTGGGCTGAGCTGTCAGAGTGGGCTGGGTGGGCTCAGCTTGCAGAGTGGGCTGGGTGGGCTGAGCTGTCAGAGTGGGCTGGGTGGGCTCAGCTTGCAGAGTGGGCTGGGTGGGCTGAGCTGTCAGAGTGGGCTGGGTGGGCTGAGCTGTCAGAGTGGGCTGGGGTGGGCTCAGCTTGCAGAGTGGGCTGGGTGGGCTCAGCTTGCAGAGTGGGCTGGGTGGGCTGAGCTTGCAGAGTGGGCTGGGTGGGCTGAGCTTGCAGAGTGGGCTGGGTGGGCTGAGCTTGCAGAGTGGGCTGGGGTGGGCTGAGCTGTCAGAGTGGGCTGGGGTGGGCTGAGCTGTCAGAGTGGGCTGGGTGGGCTCAGCTTGCAGAGTGGGCTGGGTGGGCTCAGCTTGCAGAGTGGGCTGGGTGGGCTCAGCTTGCAGAGTGGGCTGGGTGGGCTCAGCTTGCAGAGTGGGCTGGGGTGGGCTGAGCTGTCAGAGTGGGCTGGGGTGGGCTGAGCTGTCAGAGTGGGCTGGGTGGGCTCAGCTTGCAGAGTGGGCTGGGTGGGCTCAGCTGTCAGAGTGGGCTGGGTGGGCTGAGCTGTCAGAGTGGGCTGGGTGGGCTCAGCTTGCAGAGTGGGCTGGGTGGGCTGAGCTGTCAGAGTGGGCTGGGTGGGCTCAGCTTGCAGAGTGGGCTGGGTGGGCTGAGCTGTCAGAGTGGGCTGGGTGGGCTGAGCTGTCAGAGTGGGCTGGGGTGGGCTCAGCTTGCAGAGTGGGCTGGGTGGGCTCAGCTTGCAGAGTGGGCTGGGTGGGCTGAGCTGTCAGAGTGGGCTGGGTGGGCTGAGCTGTCAGAGTGGGCTGGGTGGGCTGAGCTGTCAGAGTGGGCTGGGGTGGGCTCAGCTTGCAGAGTGGGCTGGGTGGGCTGAGCTGTCAGAGTGGGCTGGGGTGGGCTCAGCTTGCAGAGTGGGCTGGGTGGGCTGAGCTGTCAGAGTGGGCTGGGGTGGGCTCAGCTGTCAGAGTGGGCTGGGTGGGCTGAGCTGTCAGAGTGGGCTGGGTGGGCTGAGCTTGCAGAGTGGGCTGGGTGGGCTGAGCTGTCAGAGTGGGCTGGGTGGGCTGAGCTGTCAGAGTGGGCTGGGGTGGGCTGAGCTGTCAGAGTGGGCTGGGTGGGCTGAGCTGTCAGAGTGGGCTGGGGTGGGCTGAGCTGTCAGAGTGGGCTGGGGTGGGCTCAGCTTGCAGAGTGGGCTGGGTGGGCTGAGCTGTCAGAGTGGGCTGGGTGGGCTCAGCTGTCAGAGTGGGCTGGGTGGGCTGAGCTTGCAGAGTGGGCTGGGTGGGCTGAGCTGTCAGAGTGGGCTGGGTGGGCTGAGCTGTCAGAGTGGGCTGGGGTGGCTCAGCTTGCAGAGTGGGCTGGGGTGGGCTCAGCTTGAAGTGGCGCAGTAGCTGCTGAGCGAGCTCTCGCCTTGGCGGTGCTGTGTGCATCTGGATGAGGGCTGCCATTGAAAATGGAGTCAGAAATGCTGCCTTGGCTGAAGAGCTCTGCGATGCGTGCCGTCAGCGCTGGCTTTCAGCATTTGTGGAGAACATTTAAAAGAGCACAAGGAGGTTCTTGAAATCGGGAGGGCACTTTCCTTGGTGTGGGCCCGCCTCCGTGTCATTGCGATCCTGCTGCATGGTGTGTCGTCTAGCGTGACGGACCCGGGAGCTGGAAGGTAAATTCCTGACTGAGTTTGAAAACTGTCTGCCATGCTTTGGCAATATTGATTTGAAGGCTGGGTGCATCAGATTCGAAGCAGCACAGTGCTTCCTGTCTTTGAGGCCAGCGGCCGGTTGCGCCCACCGGTCGCTGGTCCTGTATTGTCCTGTTCTCGAAGCTCGTCATGAAAGGCTGGAGGTATCGCGTCATCCCCCCAGCTGGGGCCTAGTCCGTGGACCTTCCGGGCATCAGTGAGGTGCCATGATGGAAGTGATGGTGTCTCGTGCTTTGATCATGTAGCTAATAATGCAGATTTAGCAAAATTATATTAACTCAATTATGAGAGGTGTGAATTATGCACAGCTTCGCTCCTATTGAGGACGATGAGTGGAGCCAGGACGGGATGAGGGGGTAAGGGTGGGGTTGGTAAGGTTAGTTCGCCCTCACTCAGATTGAGGACAGCCCCCAGTTAGAGCTAATCCATTTCGGGATTCTTTTGGAGTGATTTATTTTGTTTTAGTTTAATGTATTTGAACCTAAATATCTGTGTTTTAACCCTTCAAAGGCCTGGGCGAACTTTTCTTACCCGGGGGAGGACAGGGTTCCTTCTGACTCTTCCATAAGAGTTGAGGGTTTTTTCCTCTCACTCTTTACTCCTCTCGAACGCAGGTGGGACCTGTAATTGTGGTTGGCTGTTGAGGAGGAGGGTTGCTCTTGGTGTCCTTTCCATGACGGTGGCCATTTTGAGTTAATCTGGGCGATCTCACCTTGAGGGTTCTTTCTCTCTTCCTTTCTCCGCCTGGGTCAGCATTGTGTTCTGGCTCTTGTCCTGTTCTTGCCGGTGGTTCGTCGGGGTGGCCGGAGAGGGGGTGGGGCGGGAGGGGGTGGTGATCTGGTGGTTTTGGAGGCGAGGTCGTACCTCCCAGGACTCCCAATTGTTGGGTGTCTTAATGGTTCTTCACCTTCCTGGATTGGGACCTCCTTCGCCTAGGGCTCCAGTCATTACCTTTCTCTTCTTAGGCCCCTCGATGGGGTTGGAAGGGTTGTAGATATTTGGTTGTAGGTTATATGGCTGGGGTGCAGGTGTTTAGGTGTGAGGAGGTCCTGGGGTATAGTTTCTTGCATTTTGGGTGGTGCCGGTTAGGCCAGGCCTGGTGCCGTGGCTGGTATCCTGCTGCCCCTGGAGGCCAAGGGTGTCCCTTTACGGGTGTGCATGTTGGGCTATCTTAGGAGGCTGGGTTTCGCTTCCCGGCCTAGGGAAGGGCCAAATGGTGCCTCTGGCGGATATCCTGTTGTCCCCCTGGGGGCTTTCTTGTTGAATGGACGGCTTGTTCTTCTGCTCGTTGGTGGATGCTTGGCGTACTCCAGTATTACAAACAAGGAAGATGCGTTAAGGGCACAGGTGAACACTTGGCAGCAAGTTGTTATTGCTATCGCAGAAAACTGGCTAAAGGAGGGGCAAAATTGTAAGCTCAATATCCCTGGTTATAGAGTCTTCAGCCGCAATAGAGGGGGAGATAAGAAAGGAGGGGGTGCAGGACAAATGGTTAAAGATACAATTCCAGTTGCGAGAAGGGATGATATACGAAAGGGTCAACAAAACGAGGCTTTATGGGTTGAACTTAGAAATAAAAAAGGCGCAGTCACACTACTACAGACCCTCAAATACCAGCCTCCCCGAACAGGCGCCGGAATGTGGCGACTAGGGGCTTTTCACAGTAACTTCATTGAAGCCTACTTGTGACAATAAGCGATTTATTTATTTATTTGTAGTGAAAAGAAGATATAAGAACAAATATGTGGGCAAATTTCTGCCTGTAAGAAAAAGGGGGCAATAATAGTCGGTGACTTTAACTATCCCAATATCAACTGGGATTCAAACAATGTAAGGGACGCTGAGGGAGAAAGATTCATGCGGTGGGTCCAGGAAAAGCTTTTCAACAAATTAGTGCCAAACCCAATGAGAAGAGATGGAATTCTAGACGTAGTCTTGGGGAATGAAGAAGGGAAATAATAATAATAGGTTGGTCAAAAAAGTGAAAGCCCATGGGTTACAGGGCAATGAGGCAAACTGGATAAAAATTTGGCTTAATAACAGGAAACAAAGGGTAATGGTCGCTGGCTGCCCTGGCGAATTGGAAAGTTGTTTCAAGTGGTGTTCCACAGGGCTCGGTGTTGGGGCCCACACTGTTTGTGTTATATATTAACGATCTGGACACGAACATGAGGGGCACGATTGGGAAATTTGCAGACGGCACACAGATTGGCTGAGTGGTGGATAGTGTAGAGGATCGCAAAAATCTCCAAAACGATATAGATGGGTTGGTGGAATGGGCGGTAAAAGTGTCAGATGGATTTTAACAAGTGTGAAGTCATACGTTTAGGGAGGTCAAACAGTTAAAGGGAGTACACAATAAATGGGAATATACTAAGAGGAGTAGACAAAGTGAGAGACCTTGGCGTACAAGTCCACAGGTCCCTAAAGGCAGCAGCTCAAGTAGACAAGTTTGTAAAGGAGGTGTTTTGTTACCTGTGTGGTAGGTAACATGTGCTACTCAATCCTTGGCGAATGAAGAGGTCTTCTGAATCTCGATGAAGAAGACTCAAACTCGTCCAGTAGTAACAAAAGGTTTATTGAGGTAACTATAACAATAATTGCACGAGTTCTTCACTTTAACTTTAATACTAGTGATAAGGTTAACAAGATCTAACTACGGTAACTATACGTAACTCCACTAGCCATCTGAACTACTCTGCTATTGCCCTGGTCACAGTGCACCCAAGAGAGAGGGAGAGATCCACTGTGGCTGCCTTTTATACCCCTGTTGGTCCGGCCCTCTAGTGATCATGTGGTGCTGCTGATTACACATTAACCCCTTGTGTACATGCACATATAGAGATCACTACAGAAGGCATGTGGAATTTTCTCCTTCATTGGCAAAGGTATAGAATATAAAAGTAAGGATATAATGTTGGAATTGTATAAAACACTGGTGAGGCCACAACTGGAGTATTGTGTGCAGGCTGAATGAATGAATGAATGAAAATCGCTTATTGTCACAAGCAGGCTTCAAATGAAGTTACTGTGAAAAGTCCCTAGTCGCCACATTCGGCGCCTGTTCGGATAGGCTGGTACAGGAGGCTGGTCACCATATTAGAGGAAGGACTTAATTCCTCAGGAGAGAGTGCAGAGGAGGTTTGTAAAAATATTGTCTGGGATGGAATAGTGTAGCTGGGAGGAGAGATTGAATAAGTTAAGGTTATTTTCCTTGGAAGAAAGAAGGCTAAGAGGAGACTTGATTGAGGCGAACAAACTTATGAGGGGAAGAGATAGAGCGGACAAGATAAAATTGTTTCAGAAACAGAAAATATTGGACAATCTCAGCAGGTCTGACAGCATCTGTGGAGAGAGAATGGAGCAACGTTTTGAGTCTGGATGACTCCTTGTCATCCAAACACCCTCTTGTTGATTGAGCAGCTTGGTCCCCTCTTGGTCGGTGCTTCATGGGCACCAGGCAGGCTCGAGACCTGGGCTGGGTCCTGAGCTCTTGTTAACTGCTGGGGTCAGTTCTGGTAGTTCTAGACTTTCTTTCCTGCTTTTTCTCCAATGGGAGGCCCTGAAGGTTTAACCGCAACCCGATTATATTGTTGCCGGTCCTCTGTCCACAAATGTATGGAATGACTTTGGTTCTGCTCTGGGCCCGTTTTGGGGTTAAGCTGCATCGTGTGTCACGTATGTAACGCCCTTTAGGACTGGGGTTTACGTGCATTTTCTTGGTTTTTCCTAAGGATGGGTATGGTGAATCCGTACTTATCTCCCACATGGCTGCAGTTGGGTTTGATACCCGAGGAGAGGGGGCTGTGATGGGTCACTCGTGCCTTTGCTGCTGCTGGGGTCGAGGGAGTTGTACTTTGGTGCGCGCCTGATCATGTCGCGCGAAATCTATCCTGATTTCTTGTGATGATTGTAGACCTGTGCGGCGTGGGAGGGTGTGTATCGTTTTACCGTGTCTTCATTCTGCTTCTCTCGCGGTCTTTGCAAGGGTCATAATGAGTGTCTAGTTTCGTCTGGTGATTGTATTGAGTCAGTTGTGGGGTCATTCTCCTGTTCCATTCTGCTTTCATGTGTGTTAAACCGTTTTCCTCTTCTTGTTTATGGCAACTGATTATGTTGTCACTTGATTGCGTTACTCTCTAAAATGCCAAAGCTCAATAAATATACTTTATTTAAAAACCTTGCAGCTTATGGGTAGGATTTTGCTCCACTCGCCGTGGTGCTGTAGACGGCCCACCATTGGCCGGTTCCGGAACCTACAGGTGCCGCCCGGCGCTATCAATGGCAGAGAGCCGCCGTCTGCGGGAACGGAAGATCCCGAAAGCGGGAATGGCCGGAAAATCCCACCCTCTCTGCAATTGTGCTCGATTTACGATCGTTACTCCTCTCCTTCCACTCCTGCAGGTTACAAGCGATGAGGCAGAAGTCTGGTGCAGAGCTCGCAGTATTCCTTACTTTGAAGTGAGTGCAAAAGAGGATATCAATGTGGACCATGCCTTTGAGAACATCGCCAGGAATGCACTATTGCAGGTAGAGGTTGCATCAGTTATTTAAAATTAAAATTAGACAAAGGTCTCCAAATGTGCAGAGGAAAGAATGGTGAGTTTAATACGCATGCCATTATTATCCTGTAAATAACCCACTATGCGCAGCGAGCAAGAGATAGCCCATGAAATGCCAATTGTCACATTTAGCCCGTGATTTGTGTCTCTTTCCCATTGCCCTTGTGTTGTACCCTCAATAACGATGCTTAGAGTGTAAAACGGTAAAGAAGGCTTTAATAAGCTAAAACTAGCCTGGTGCCAAGACGTGTGCTAACTGGGTACCGCCCACAAGGCGGCCCCTTATAGACGGCTCCCAGGTGGGCGGAGCCGGAGGCGGAGTCCCCCAGGGTTCCAAGCCCGGTCTTAAAGGGGACATCACCTTACATGATGACAAGGGTACAGTAATACAGTAACCGTTCATCACACCTTGATAAAGTGGGATTCCATTACCCTTGGGATAATGGGCGGCATGGTGGTACAGTGGTTAGCACTGCTGCCTCACAGCTCCAGGGACCTAGGTTCTATTTTGGCCTCGGGTGACTATCTGTGCGGAGTCTGCACTTTCTCCCCATGCCTGCGTGGGTTTCCTCCGGGTGCTCCGGTTTCCTCCCACAATCCAAAGATGTGCAGGTAAGGTGGATTGGCCACGCTAAATTGCCCCTTAGTGTCCAGGGATGTGTAGGTTAGGTGGGGCTATAGGATAGGGCAGATGGGTGGGCCTAGATAGGATGCTCTTTTAGAGGGTCAGTGCAGACTCGCGGAGCCGAATGGCCACTTTCTGCACTGTATGGATTTCTTCCTCCGCTTCCAGGTTGGGATTGTTCTACTGGAGGAGGGGAAGGCTACGAGGAGATGTGATCGAGATGTTCAAAATCATGAGGGGCTGGACAGAGTAGACGGGGAGAAAGTGTTCTCACTCGCAAAAGGATCAAGAACGAGAGGGCACAGATTTTAAAGTGATTTGTAAAAGAAACAAATGTGATGTAAGAATAAAGCTTTCCACACAGCGAGTGGTTTGGGTCTGGAATGCACGGGCTGGGAGTGTGGTGGAGGCAGGTTCAAACGAGGCATTCAAGGGGGGAATTAGATGATTATTTGAACAGACACAATGTGCAGGGGTACAGGGATAAGGCAGGGGAATGGTACTAAGTCATGATGCTCGCCTGGAGAGACGGTGCAGACACGATGGGCCGCCTGGCCTCTTTCTAACAGTACCAATTCTGTGATTCTGGGTGAATTGAAGGTAGATTGGGGTCAGGGTTTATAACCTCCCATGTGACCCAAACCCACTCAAACCCCCCCACCCTGTGTTTCTGTGTATTTTCTCTCCCTCCTTGTTCCACAGAGAGAAACAGCCCACCTGTTCCTTCACAGCCTTGTGAGCCGAGATCGTGTGGGTCAATGGCTTGCCTGACCTTTCCCTCACTGTGGTCTTTCCCTCACCCGGAATCCCCCCACAGCGGGAACATTGGATAGTGACCATGGAGGCCAATCACCCACCTGCCACTCTGTGTGAAGCTGAGAGCCAGTAGTCTAACTCAGTCATTTAAGGACAAGCAGTGCTCAAGCACCATTAACACTGTTAAGAAGGTACTTTGAGATTTCCGCAGAGGAGTCGATGTCCGATATAATTGAATGGATTACAGTCACACCTTGTTGAGGAAGGAAAGGATAATTCAGCCTGACATCAGACACAGCTGCACACTGTAGTGTAATTCAGCTTGATAAATCTTCTATAATAAATGGCAGCCTTCGTCCAAAGGACTGCATATGGGCAGCACAGTGGCACAGTGGTTAGCACTGTTGCTTCACAGCACCAGGGTCCCAGGTTCGATTCCAGCTTGGGTCACTGTCTGTGCGGAGTCTGCACGTCCTCCCCGTGTCTGCGTCGTTTTCCTCCGGGTGCTCCGGTTTCCTTCTTCAAGTCCCGAAAGACTTGCTTGTCATGTGAATTGGACATCCTGAACTCTCGCTCGGTGTACCCAAACAGGCGCGGAGTGTGGCGACTAGGGGATTTTCACAGTAACTTCATTGCAGTGTTAATGTAAACCCACTAGTGACACGAATAAAGATGATCATTATCATTCTTTAAGTTAAATATGAATGACTGAACAGTAACGCAAAGCTATCTACACCTAATGTACATTTGAAATGATGCCTTGTGAAACAAAACGGTGCAGGAATATTGACAATTGCTGAAAAGTTCCATTTGTTTTGTTTTATTTAAAGTGTAAACTGAGATTCTAACAGCTTCCACCACATGATCTGGAGCAGAGCTAAACCTCCCGCTCGGTCATTCTTTTTCTTTTTAATGAATCCTGGCCCTGCGTTAATTTAGACTTCACTTGGTTCAAGGGGTCTAAGTCAAGCTGGCAAGCAACATTTCCTCCAGTTCTGGGCATGGAGCCCCAATGCTCGAGAAGGCAACTTGCCAGTCAGAGGGCGACACCAGTAGGAAGCAGAATTTCTGCTGTTCTTGGAAATGGTCGCTGCCCGTAAGCCGGCAAACTTTGATTCGCTTGTCGGCTGTGATATCAGTGAGAGCGAATATTTGACTGGAATTTTTTCTGAGCTACAGGATTAGTCAGTGGCTGGGTTGTGTTACCAAGCGTGGGAGCAGTTATGTTTAGAAACTGTAACTAAAGCAGATCTATCTGTTTAACCGTCTTTTCCTGGATTGTGTCATTTTCTTTCCACAGTGTTCCATTGTTACGCAATTTTTGAAATTCTGCTTAAAGGGGAAGGGAAGTTGGAGAATAGAGCAGCCCATTCAAAGCACAGCCCGCACATAAAAGCACATATCATGGGTTGGACTTTTCATGTCCCCGCTGGGTGTGTTTTAATGAGGGAGGGTGGGGGTCATGTAAAATAGGGTGGGTGTGGAGCCCACCACCTTCACAACCTACCACCTTCACGCTCACCCCCAAAGCAAGGGTCAATTGAACTTATTAACAAAATAATTGACCCTGATATTATGCTGCCAGTGCCATGCTGTGGGGAGGCCATTTTTAAGAAAGTTTTCAGAAAGGCAGAAAGAAAAAGGGGGTACCATCTTTGGTGGGTGCCCTTTTGCACATCAGGGGCATCCCCCCCCCCTCCACCACCTCCTCCCCCACGCCAGCACAATGCCCCCTCCTTCCTTCCTACCCGCCAGCTCTCACAACGCCCACCGTCCCCACAATCTCCTTTCCCCCCCCCCCCTCCATAAACTGGCTAACTCCTCCCTGCCCAATCCCCTGGGTCTGCCTTCTTCTCGGGACCAGTTGCAGTCCCGGCAGTGCCCACTAGTGGGATCTTGGTGCTGTCGGGACCGCTGGAGCTGCTGGCCAATCAGATTGGCTGGCAGTTTCCTGAGGGTGGGGCCTCCTCCCCAGTGAGGGGCAGACATCCCACTGCCTGGCAATTCAGCCCACCCGCAGAGCATGTTATGGCTGCGGGGTAGGCTGGCTCGCAGTGAGTCAGCTTCTTTCTAAGGGTAGTGAGCCATCCACCCTCACACGGAAAAGGCATAAGGGAAACTTGCCTTTATCAACGAGGCACATATGACAGAAGCAGGGAGGTCATGTTGGAGTTGTGTAGAACTCTGGTGAGGCCACAGCTGGAGTACTGTGTGCAATTCTGGTCGCCACATTATAGGAAGGATGTGATTGCATTGGAGGGGGTGCAGAGGAGATTCACCAGGATGTTCCTGGGATGGAACGTTTAAGTTATGAAGAGAGGTTGGATAGGCTTGAGTTATTTTCTCTGGAGCAGAGAAGACTGAGGGGCGACCTGATCGAGGTGGACAAGATTATAAGGGGCATGGACAGGGTGGATAGGGAACAGCTGTTCTCCTTAGTTGAAGGGTCAGTCATGAGGGGACGCAAGTTCAAGGTCAGGGTCAGGAGGTTTAGGGCAGGTTTGAGGAAAAGTCTTTTTACCCAGAGGGTGGTGAGGGTCTGGAACACTCGGCCTGGGAGGGTGGAAGAGGCGGGTTGCCTCACATCCTTTAAAAAGTACCTGGATGAGCACTTGGCTCGTCATAACATTCAAGGCAATGGGCCAAGTGCTGGCCAATGGGATTAGGTCGGCAGGTCAGGTGTTTTTCATGTGTCGGTGCAGACTCGGTGGGCCGAAGGGCCTCTTCAGCGCTGTATTGTCTGTGAATCTGTAACACTCCCCACAATGTGCGGCTCAATAACTAGCCATATACTCAGCTATTGCCCAGAAATTAGAATTCCTCATTGTAGCTCTTCTCATTGCTGCATCTTCCTTCATCGTGTACGAACCTACAAAAAATGGAACAGATCTTTGCTGAGTCTTGTCAATGATGGAATAGATCATTCATGATCTCCAGTGAAAGAACCAGGTTTTATTTTGGCTGAATGGCCCTTGATTTGATTGCTTCTTTTTTTTTCCCGTTGCAACATATTCAGCTTGAGGTGTGCCCATTAACGCGGAGCTTCTTGGCAAACTTTTAACGTTTGAGTCTATAAACATTCTTCTTCCTTTCTTCCCCTAAGGATTCGGAATGGAAAGATTGTTATCTGACAAACTCCATCTCCTTGGGAGACGACAAAACATCAACAAGACAAAATTGCTGCTGTCTCTCGTGACTGGATCAAAAGTGGAAACTCATTGTGCGGCGGCCATTGGCCAGGCCTTCAGCTGTGGTTTTCCACAAAGATTTATTTTTCTACGCATCGGCGAAATCTACAGTTCAATTTCCGAACCAATATAATGAGGCGATAGTTTCTTTTGTTCAGAAACTGCTGAGGATTTGGACTTGTTTCCTACTTTTTAATACGAGAGATCTTGGCAGATGTTGTCAGATAGAAAATCCATTCTGAACCTTAACTCTCGAGCTATGAAAATTTACACAATGACAGGAATCATTTGACTTGGACAACATTTGTTTCTAAACTGACTCGGGCCTTGACGGGAGCTTGCAGTTCAACTGATATCAATGTGGAATCTCTGTGTGGGCAGCAATGAAGTAAAATCCCTTGCAAGCTCCTGGTGATATTTTACACTACTTTACACTTGTCTTATCACAATTCAGCAGGTTACGCTGGAGAGAAATTACCTCGAAAGCAGATTGCAGAGAAAGGAGCTGTCAGAATCCAAAGTAAAATATGTATATTTTTAACAAAGATAAGGGTTTGTTTTTAGTTGTGGACTTCACCATGGTTACAACAGTCTACATTAAGAAACCAGTTCTGATATATCAAAAGTAACCTCACAGCTATACCACAAAACCTGCAGTCTCTGACCAGAAGATCCCACTATTGGCCAATAGCAGGCCAAATCCCACTGTCAAGAAACATGTCGTGGGGAGGCCAGAGAATCTTGCTCTATAGACGTTCTTCAAATGTATTGGCCTTGGACCTGCTGGTAATTTTGATCTTTGATCAGTGGACATGCTACATTTATAATGTTATATTTAATGATAAATCTCTCCGCCTCTCTACCTCATTTTCCTCCTTTAAGACACGCCTTATAATCCACTTCTTTGACCAAACTTTTGTTCACCTGATCTCCTGGGCAGGATTTCCCCATATATTTCCAGTGTCAGGCTCTGAGCGAAACCCAGCGTGTAGGCCTCCGGAAAAACATTCAGTGGGCGTGGTTTAGTGTGGCGGGTCGGGCCCGATAGAGGCGGCAAGGCCGCTCCACAGAGATCAAGGTAACTTTAAAAGAGTGTAGCACCATCGATCACACGCAAGGCAAGACGTAAAGAACTTCAATCGAGGCTTTATTGAGCAGACTTGTTCAGACTCGTTCCCCAGCAGCTCAGTCACAGAATGAAGCTGCGGGGATTAACCCAGGTTCTTATACCCCGCCTATCTGGGTGGAGCCCAGTAGGCGGCGGATCCAATCGGGATCCAGCATCTGTCCTCCAATGACTGCTCGGCATTCATGGTGTACCGTATTACCCTTAATACATATCACCACAAAGAGTACACCGATCATCACAGAAATTAACACCCCCTCCCCACACCACCTCCAACCACCACCACCATCAGCAGCACGTTCCTCCAACCCGTCCCCACCAACCTCTGCATCGGAGGCTCCTCCCCCAACAAGCATAACATGAACCCTGCCCTCAACAGCGCTCCGCAGAGGGTCTGTCCCAGCACTGCCAATCCTGTGTCAGGCGGCAGTGCTGGCTGTCATACTTACCTTCCTGGCCCGGGGGGGGGGGGGGGGGGGGATCCCACTCGACTGAATGTGTTGGCGAGGTATGAATATTCAGTGCGGGGGAGGGGGGGCGGGGAGCATGCGGCGGGGCGGTGGGGGGCATGAACCATTCTGGGCGTGAACCTCGTTACGTCACTGGTGAGGGGCGTAGAAAATTGGAACACGTTTTCCGATTCTCGCAAGATTTTACACCCGCGCTGACGGCGAAAGCACGTTGAAAATTCGTCCCTAACGTGCCTCGATGATGTTTCAGAATGCTCCTCCAAAGAGCCTTGGGGCTTATTACCTGATCGGCACTATGGAAATGTACGTTGTTGTTGTACTGCACACTTTGTAAACTACATTGTGCCAGATTAGCACGCACAGAGACTTTCACCTCTAATTTTTTTTTCTTTATTTGCTGATGGGATGTGGGCATGGCTGGCTTGGCCGGCATTTACTGACCATCCCTGAGGGCATTTAAGAGTAAGCCACATTACTATGGGTCCAGAGTCACATGTAGGCGGGGACTAGGTAAGGATTTCCTTCCGTAAAGGACATTAATGAACCAGACGGGTTTTCACGACAATCAAAAATGGTTTCCTGGTTATTATTAGACTTTTAATTCCAGATTTTGTTTTTATTGAATTCAAATTTCACCATCTTGCCCTGGTGGGACTCAAACCCGGGGCATTCATTCATCCTTAAGTTTATGTTGTGTTGGGTGTTCTGGTTCACAAACAAGCCAACAATGCTGGAAGTGGTGTCACGCTATTTTATTAACTGTTCAACTATGTTAACATACTGTAAACGTGGGTATAAGCAATACCAGCTTAACTGTGGACCCTTTCCTATCACTAGCTATGGTGAGGCACTCAGCACATGGTGAATGTCTGTGTTGCAGGCTGTGAGCTCTATGCTCTGAGCTGGCTGCTGCTAGAATGAGCGGGAACTCTCCCGTTCCCTGTCTTTATAGTGCTTGTGCCCTCACTGGTGATTGGCTGCGGTGTTATGTATGCTGGTTGGTCCCACTGCATGTCCATCAGTGTGTGTATGTGATTGCACCATAATGAACTGATGTATATTATGACAAAGTACACAGGATAGAAGGAGAACGTAAGCAGGGAATTGCTTTCCAAAAGGTTGCTGAGAAGCTCAGGGACTGAGATGGGGCCACAGTTCCCCATCCACACTACTGCAGATACACAAGTGACCAGTGCGAGTTGGGCAAGGTGCAGCTAACTTTGTGATGGAATAATTATTGATGGTTCCTTGGTATCTTGCAAGTGAAAATTATGCTCCCCCCTCCACCCCCCATGATTCTGTTAGCTTCTCAATTTGGATTAAGTGATTTTCTGTAAGAGCCTATTACTTTGGTCGAATCATACCAGTTTCTTTATAGAAGCTGCACGGTAGCACAAGTGGATAACACTGTGGCTTCCAGGATCCCAGGTTCGATTCCCGGCTTGGGTCGCTGCCTGTGCGGAGTCTGCACGTTGTCCCCGTGTCTGCTGGATTTCCTCCGGGTGCTCCGGTTTCCTCCCACAGTCCAAAGATGTGCAGGTTAGGTGGATTGGCCATGCTAAATTGCCCTTAATGTCCAAAAAGGTTAGGTTGGGTTACTGGGTGACAGGGATAGGGAGGAAGTGAGGGCTTAAGTGGGTCAGTGCAGACTCGATGGGCCGAATGGCCTCCTTCTGCACTGTATGTTCTGTGTTCTATACCTGGATGAGTTACCAGGATTAACACCCAGCCATTGCACAATCTCAGGCAGGTTATGAATAGGTGACCGATACACCGAGGGATTGTGATATTCACCTCTATTTATTGACTATAAATATTTTTTCGCAAATAAATGAATAGTATTCCAGGTCATGAAACTTCACCTAGGTTGCCTTAAACAAGAGAAGTTGCTGCCTAAACAATCCCACCTAATTGTAACTGTTCTTAAGGTCATTATTTCAACCAACAGTTCAGTTCTCTGGAAAATCAGGCTGTGTGCAGTACGCTCCAAATGTACAATATTTTCTTTGCATGTGCAGGCACAGGAATGTAGTGCGAAGAACGAAACGGCAGAGACCAGGAAAGCGCTGCCCATCTCAATAAACCACTGACTGAATATTGACTTGATTTTGATTTCCCAAAGATGAGACTATGCAAAAGTAGAAATTCCAAAACACGTCAGATTTATTGTCGTGATCGTCTTAACACTTATCCAACTAACAAATAAAACGGGTCGGAATTACGTCCTTTAATTGGTGAGTCTTTCTTTCTTATAGCTTTCGGTGTTACTTCAAAAGCAAAATACTGTAGATTCTGCAAATTTGAAATTTAAAAACTGTACAGCGGCCGGTAGCACAGTGGTTAGCACAGTTGCTTCACAGCGACAGGGTCCCAGGTTCGATTCCCGGCTTGGGTCACTGTCTGTGCGCAGTCTGCACGTTCTCCCTGTGTGTGCGTGGGTTTCCTCCGGGTGCTCCGGTTTTCTCCCACAGTCCAAAGATGTGCAGGTTACATGGATTGGCCATGATAAATTGACCGAAGTGTCCAAAAAGATTAGGTTAGGTTAGGTGGGGTTACTGGGTTACGGGGATAGGGTGGAGGTGTGGGCTTGGGTAGGGATTGGATTGGACTGGATTGGATTTGTTTATTGTCGCGTGTACCTAGGTACAGTGAAAAGTATTTTTCTGCGAGCAGCTCAACAGATCATTAAATACATGAAAAGAAAGGGGAATCAAAGAAAATACATAATAGGGCATCACAACATATACAATGTAACTACATAAGCACTGGCATCGGATGAAGCATACAGGGTGTAGTGTTAATGAGGTCAGTCCATAAGAGGGTCATTCAGCTCTTTCCAAGGGCTGGTGCAGAGATGATGGGCCGAATGGCCTCCTTCACTGTAAATTCTATAATTCATCTCGGCAACAAAAAAGAACTGCATTTATATAGTACCTTTCGTGACCTCTAGCTATCTCAAAGCCTGTTAAACACTTTTGAAGTGTGTGTCAGTGTTGTACTATTGGAAATATACCAACCTATCTGTGCCCAACAAGCTCTCTCAAACAGTGGGATCAGCTTTATTTTGTGATGCGGATTAAGGGCTAAATATTAGCCAGGCACTGTGCAATAACTCTCCAACTCTTCTTCAGTGTAACATGGGGGGCTGGATTCTCCAGTGCGGGACCAGAGAATCCCGCCGCCATCGAACGGCCAGAGAATTCTGACCGGGGTCATCTGCATACACCTGAGAGAGGAGACCAGGCTTCAATTGAACATTTCACCAGAAAATGGCACTCCCAGCAGTGCAGCACTCCCTCAGTACTGCCCTGGATTGTCACTCTGGATTTACATGTTGAAGTCACTGGAGCCGGGCTTGAACATTCTGACAGAGAGGTGTGGGTGCTGCCAACTGACCCCCAGTTGACAAAGAAAGAAAGATGAACTCTTTTTCACTCTCCACCGTCGCTACCTGACCTGCTGACGGTCTCCAGCATTTTATGCTTTTATCATTCATCAACTCACTTGCGTAAAGTTCTCCCACCTGTTCATTGATCGTTATTATCAACACCTGCCAAGGAACTGGTTAAAATACCAAACACAGGAATTTTACACACAATGCGTGGGATACCAAAGGAAACTGAACCCCATCAAGTCTATAACTGACATTTACTTACTCCTCTTTGCTGCTTTTTGAATTAAAGGCACTACACAAATGCAAGTTGTCATTGCGACACTGGAAGTGTGGAGGTAGGATTAGCAATGGATATATTATCACATTCACATGAGGTTCATTTATTTGACATGTCAACTTTGGTGAATACTTGTTCAACGGGTTAACACTTGTTAGAAATTTTATATGAATGAGGCCATTTACTAAGCAATATTAATAACCCAGATTTTCGTGTTAAAATAACACATAAGGGTGATTATTAATGCACAAATCACACCGCAAGTTTGAGAGAGAGTGGGGATGGCTGTATAGACATAAAAATAAGGACGTTGCTGTCCCAAAAGGCGTCTGACTCGCCATTCACCACGTGGAACAGAGTAGGGTTCATGTACTTGCACAGCAGGTGAAAACTAAATTCAACACAAAACGTTAGGCCGTGTCCATTCCTGTCTAAGTCTCAACTACTCTCAATCAACCTCTCTGGCCCTGAATATGAAGTTTTACAAATGTAGAGGCACATTGCTTCAGTTTAATTATTGATGGAGATTTTTATAAAATAGTTATTTATTAAATGTTTTATTTTACCTCTTTTATTTTTCTATTTCAATCCAATCTGTCTTTCCCTCAGTTTGTTTTGTGTTCCATGCTTGGTTTTACAGTGGGTTAATGACTTCCACTTCCTGGTTAAGTCTGCAACTTTCATTTCATAATCCTTCAATACGATGGGTTAAGGAGGCAACACAGTTGCTCGTCCAGTTCAAAGATGCCTCAGATTACCCAATTATAGCAACTTGTCAAGCAGAATCTCATGGAAACTAAACAGGCAGGAACACTTATTCGTCAACTAAAGTGAATTCAAAACCCTTGTGCCATAAGAGTTCAATGTGTTTCTAAAAATGATCTGTATTAGACTAAATAATACAAATTTCAGTGTGAAAAAGGAGCTTTGGCTTTAGAGGAAAATCCAGTTGATCAGATCCAAAATAAAAGCCACAGGAGCTGGTTTAGCACAGTGGGTTAAACAACTGGCTTGTCATGCAGAACAAGGCCAGCAGCGCGGGTTCAATTCCTGTACCAGCCTCCCTGAACAGGTGCCGGAATGTGGCTACTCGGGGCTTTTCACAGTAACTTCATTGAAGCCTACTTGTGACAATAAGCGATTATTATTACAGTGGAGTAAGCATTCGTATCCTTCATTATTCCGAATCAATGATTCAAGTTTCTGTTCTTTGCAATGTTTTTTAACAGAATGAGAATAATTAACTGTTTCCTTTAAACAGCGATCAAAGCTTTCCCCCTGTTTGAGAGTTGAAAGCCCTATGTTGACCAATGACTAACCCTCTGTGACTCCATATGCAGGAGGAGCTCTCAAAATTTCTTTCATTCTGTTGAATCTAACAACCTCATAAAACTGACAATCACACACACCCATTCACAACACCAATGACAAAAAAGTTTTATCTTACTTCACACCTCTTAATTTTGATGTAAATAAACACACAGGTATTGAAAAAAGTAAAATAAAGATTGAAACCAATGCAAAGCAATAAAGGTGCCAATCAACCAAAACTGATACTCCTTGGAAGATGCGTTAACGTTAACCACAGGGTTAAGTCCATTAGCCATTCTTAGGAGATCAGCCAAGCATTCATAATAAGGTCACCTGGGGAAAAAGCAAGTCTGACCATCTGTTCAAAATGCTCCTGTTGCTATAGTTTTAACTTATCTCCTGGCTAATTTGCTTCCACCTTCATCTTCACAAGCCCCCCTGCTTTGTTAAGTTTGAGTTTATGGAGCTAAAAATAAATAATGAATGGGGAAAATTAGAACAACAGACCTTCAGGATCGAAGAATAATATTACTCCATTCATGTGAAAAAGTGGTGTTTAATCTCTCCATGGTGTAAGATTCAATTGACCAAAGGAGAAATCATAGAATCACAGCACAGAGGTGGCGAATCAGCCGATTGTGTCTATTCTCCATTCCAACTATTCCCCACAGCCCAGCAAATCCTTTCTCTTCAGATCATTGTTCAATTCTCTTTTGAATCCACGTTCGAATCTGACTCAGGCAACACGATTCAGATCCTAACCACTCGCTATGTAAAAAAATAACTTCCCCTATACCCCCATTGCTTCTAATGCCAATCACCTTAAATCTTTTCCTTTTTGTTCTCAGTGCTTCTGCCAGCAATCTACCTGGTCCACATCGCTCACGGGTTCAAATACATTCATTCATTGACCATTGATATTAAGGTATGTAATGTCCAAGGCGTGACACATACTGATGGTGAATGGAATACTTTTCAATTCCATGTCAACTTCAAGTAAATCACTCTGAGATTGAGTGCAAAGCTTCTTTTCTCTAGTGCACTGCTGACAGAGTGCAGCCCTGGCTGGGGGGGGGGGGGGGGGGGAGGCACGATAGCACAGTGGTTAGCACTGTTGCTTCACAGCGTCAGGGTCCCAGGTTCAATTCCGGCCTCGGGTGACTGCCTGCACGGAGTCTGCACGTTCTCCCTGTGTCTGAGTGGGTTTCCTCCGGGTGCTCCGGTTTCCTCCCACAGTCCAACAATGTGC
This sequence comes from Scyliorhinus torazame, assembly GCF_047496885.1. Lineage (NCBI taxonomy): Eukaryota > Metazoa > Chordata > Chondrichthyes > Carcharhiniformes > Scyliorhinidae > Scyliorhinus > Scyliorhinus torazame. Next base: position 9,781,419 of record NC_092723.1, read on the forward strand.
AGGTTAGGTGGATTGGCCATGCTAAATTGCCCTTAATGTCCAAAATGGTTAGGTGGGGTTGCTGGGTTACGGGGATAGGGTGGCGATGTGGGCTTTGTGGGGTGCTCTTTCCAAGGGCCGGTGCAGACCCGATGGGCCGAATGGCCTCCTTCAGCACTATAAATTCTATGTAGCATCTATACAGGTTCTGTCTTTTGAATGAGGCATTAGCTTCCTCAGATGGATGCTGACGATCCCATCTCTATTTCAAAGTGGACCAGTGGCTTTGGCCAATGGAATTCTCCGGCCAATGGCATTCTCTGTTCCTCATGGCTGCACACCCCCGCCCGTAGGCTACCCGCCAACATGGGATGACTTCAATGGGAAATATCATTGACAAGATGTGAGCATAGAGAATCCCAGCGCCAACGAATGGCCAAGAATCCGATGCACCGGCTCATTATCACTTTGCCGTTTTGTAAAATTGCTTTTCTGATATTACAACAAGTTTCAAAAGTACTTCACTGACTGTAAAACGTTTCGGAATAACCTGCGGTTCTGTCAGATGCTATATAAATGCAAGTTTTCCTTTATTTTTCTTTGCACACCTTTAATAGGGTTCCTCAGCCCTAACCTCACAAGCGTTCCCTCTACTACACTGCAACAGTGTGATATATTTCTGCTCACAGCCATCCCAAAGTCTTCCTCAGTGAGTTTGCCCAATCGTGCTCAGTGAAGATGGTTTAACGTTGCCAGTCCGTGTCCTCTATGAACTGGAATGAGTCTGTCCGAAGCTGTGTGATCTGGAGACTGAGTTTAAAGCAGTTTCCCAGACAGGTAGAGTCAACAATCTAATCCACGGCACCATCCAATTCCTTAAATTATAGCAAACATTGATCACAGTTAGCAACTGCTGAAGGTTTAGGACATAGCCTCGTTATTGCTGAGTTTTCAGGTACATTGCTATCTTAACCTTTTATAACACTCTACATCTTATTAAATATTTACAGCATCCATCCTGATACTGATATCGCAACAGCATCGCAATAATGGAAACTTCAGTCTTAGTGTTATTACACACATAAAAATTACCCCAAAGCATGATGCAATTTAACTTATCAAAGATTAATTACTGCACGCTCATCATTTTTTTCCCAATCGTTTTTTTTTTAAATTGCACAGCGCAAGTAACAGGCCAAATTCTGCAGTGCAGGATACTGCCAAGCAACAAACAAATGGGGGCGGGGGGGGAGGTGGGTAATATAATGAAAGGAATGATGACTATGCTTGGTGGAATATTAAAAATCAGTAGGTTGTGTGGGTTGGGGGTGGGGCATTGGTGGGGAAGGGAAGACAAAGGAAGTAAGAATGTTACCAGGTACATTAGAAACTGGCAGCTCCCCGGCACACATCAAAGTGGAGGGTTCACCGTTGGATACAATGGCAGGAGCGTTATCACTTAATGTAGACAAAGACTGGAAGATTTTGTCAGAGCTGTTCGTCCCGCTGCTGTAACCTCGGGCCAGTGGTGTTCCTGCCTCGCTCCCGGCAGAGTTAGTGCAAGAACAACCGTATTATTCTCCAGCTGAAGGAGACGCTCAGTGTCGCTCGCCTGTTCTCTGAAGGCCATGGGAACGAACTGCGGCACATCACTACATTCTCAGGGCGACTGCAGGGCAGCTGCCATTGGTCACATCCTGAGGCCTGGAGTCTCTTGTTCTTTTTGTGCACTTTGAAAGCGTGTTCAGGATCAACCTTCATTAGGAGGTATTGTGACGGGATGGACTCAACGCCTTTTGTACAGCAATGAACGTCCCATGGGCTAGTTCAAAGGCAAATAGGAGTAGAAGTTGAGGTATTATATTATGCTAAGTATTATGCGTTATGAATGAGTTTTCATTGAATGAATAATTGTCGAACTACATTTGTATTGCACAGCATTCTACAGTTTTTAACCAGTGTTTTGGGGATTGGATTGGATTTGTTTATTGTCACATGTACCGAGGTACAGTGAAAAGTATTTTTCTGCGAGCAGCTCACAGATCATTAAGTACATGGGAACAAAAGGGAATAAAAGAAAATACATAATAGGGCAACACAAGGTATACAATGTAACTACATAACCGGCATCGGATGAAGCATACAGGGTGTAGTGTAATGAGGTCAGTCCATCAGAGGGTCATTTAGGAGTCTGGTAACAGCGAGGAAGAAGCTGTTTTTGAGTCTGTTTGTGCGTGTTCTCAGACTTCTGTATCTCCTGCCCGATGGAAGAAGTTGGAAGAGTGAGTAAGCCGCGTGGGAGGGGTCTTTGATTATGCTGCCCGTTTTCCCCAGGCAGCGGGAGGTGTAGATGGAGTCAATGGATGGGAGGCAGGTTTGTGTGATGGACTGGGCGGTGTTCACGACTCTCTGAAGTTTCTTGCGGTCCTGGGCCGAGCAGTTGCCATACCAGGCTGTGATGCAGCCCGATAGGATGCTTTCTATGGTGCATCTGTAAAAGTTGGTAAGGGTTAATGTGGACATGCTGAATTTCATTAGTTTCCTGAGGAAATATTAAGTATAGGCACTTTTGTGCTTTCTTGGTGGTAGCGTCAACGTGGGTGGACCAGGACAGATTTTTGGAGATGTGCACCCTGCAAGAATCTCGGGCAACCCCTGGTCCCTTTGAACTGCGAAACCGGACTTTAACCTCAGAGACTGTAAAATGGACACCTTTCTTGGCCAAATCTTTCCCAGCAAGCTTGGCTTGCAGGGCTGTCTGTGAGTGTGAAAGGAATGTTTGCAGCAACCCCCCCTTGACTTACAACTCATCAGTAGACAGACAGCACTAATTGGATCAGCAAAGGACACAATGGAAATACTAATAGCCCTGAAACTCCCCCAGCCAAGAAACAATGTGTTGGTAAGAACTCCTTACATATGATAATGACCTTGTCTCCATCGGAGCTGAAAAACCCATCAGCATAATCAGGTCATAATGGCAGCAATCTCGAGCGAATGGCAGACTCAAAAATCCCATCTTCTTAACGAGGTGTGGAAGACTACGATCTCCCAGGACAATGGAGCGGGCAGGAAGCAGTTTAACCTGGAGGGAAACTGCCCGGAGACTGGAGCTGGCTACCTGGACCTATCAGGAGAAGGGGCGGGACCTGCGGGAACTTTGAAAAGCTAACTGACATGCTCACACAAAAGAAGCTGGACTGGAGCGAATAAACTTGGATTTTGGACGATAAAAAGGGTGGTTAAACGGCCATTCGATCTCTTAGGATCTTCTGCTCGTGCTGAACTCTCTGCTCCTACAATATCAGCCTTGGATTGTAAGTATCCCGCAGCAGCTCGCGAAGCTCCCGGGACTAGTTTAGTGGTTGAGGCTTTGGGGAAAAGGGGTGCATGCTCCTATTTTGTCCTTTTAAAAGATTGCTAAAATTGTGTAAGTTTTACGTTGTGCTGCGATAGTATTCCTTCCATAGTAATAGTCATTAAAGTATAAGATAATTGTGTGTTTTCTGTATTTAGTGGTGGTTGATCTTGATGACAATTAATAAATATATGTGTTTGGATTTTGGAATTGAAGTCACTCTATTAAAATAGTCCTTACCATAAATCCGGTGTCGAGAACTGAGGGAAATCCCTGGGCGATTCGAACCCGCTCACTCAGGAAAGGCTGCCAGGTACAAGTGGGCAGAGGTTTTCCTTTCCTCTCTCTCTTGGGGGCGCTGCTCAGGTGAAGCAGGCGCAGGTGGTAGCGAATCCACCGGTGAGAGAGAGGATCACCCGGGCAGTGGTGGGGCTTGGACGACGGGGTGCCAAGCCTGGTAGAAGCCCATGGGGGTGGAGGTAAAAGGGGATCCCGCTACAATGGCGACCGCGGCAGGACATCGGTGGTTTGGGGTATGTGACTTGGCAGAGAGGGTGAGGGAACGAAGCAAAATGGGGGAGAGGATCTCCTCATATTTATGGAAAAATATCAACCTCACCAAATCTTGGGTGTTGGAGCTAGTGAATGCAGAACGACCCGTGATGGCGGCGGCTGCATGGACAGAGGGTAAGGAACACACTAAGAGTGTAGAAAAGGCAGTATGGTTAGCCTGCTTGTCCCAGCAGGTAGCCAACATGGAGAGAAAGATAGCCGAGCTTGAGCAGGAGTTGGGAGAGGTTAGGGCCAGCGCAGGGGACTGCGCTAGGACAGCTGAACAGCTGTACAGTGAGCTAGCAGAGGTGAGACAGGGCAGCCTACAGGACGGTGAGTCTCACCGGTACGAGAAGGAGTTTCTCCAGTGCCAGGCAGTTGAGGCAAAGGAGAGGAAGAAGGAGGCCCGGGAGCTTTTGGCCCAAGGCGCCCAGCAGTATAGGAAGCTGGAGGGGAAGTGCCGGGACATCCAGGCAGCGTACCGGGTGGCTCGCGAGGAGGTAGGGGACTGTGATCATGGGCCGTGCCAGGCACGGATAATGGAGTTGGAGGAGACCTTGTCCAAGGTCAGGGGACAGGTACACCTGGTAGGTCCAGGGGGGTTCCCTAGGGGCAAGGTGCTCCTCGCAGCACATGATTCCCCAAAGGCCAAGGGGAATAGACCGCCTCCTGAGGCGCCGGGATTGTGTCCGGGTCGGCGGGGGGGGGATCGGACTGCCCGTTCAGGGGCAAGTCCAAGGGGGGTCAGCAGGGTACCCCCAGATGGCGGCGTGCCCGCCTGGTTTCGTATGTGGGTCCCCACGGGATGGGGACAGACCGCTGCCTGGGATGCCGGTGATGGGGCCGGGTCAGCAGGTAGGGATCGGGACGTCCTGGGAGGCACAGGCCCAAGGGGGGTCAGGATTGTATCCCCAGATAGCGGCGTCTCCTATATGGGTAGTTAGCCCAGGAACAGGGGGCTACCTAACGGGGCAGGAGAGCCGGACGCCGGGGAGGCGGACTGCCCCAGGTAGGGCAGATGTGCCCGGTAAGGCAGAGGAAGTACGGTCCCCCAGTGGGTGGGAACGCCAGGGGGCCGGTAGAGAGTGATATTATTGTTCCCCACGGGGTACAGGCACTTAGGGGAATGGTGTCCCACATCCCCAAGTTGACCCAGAAAGGAGACCCGTCACTTCATTTTATGGAGGTGCAACAGGCAGCTGAGATAAATGACTGCGACGAGGGGGAGCGGGTGAAGCTGCTCCTGATGACCCTAGATTCTTACCTATGTAGGGCAGTGACCTCCAGGGTGGGGGGAAACCTGTCACATGGGCAGCGGCCCAGGCAGCGGTCCTGGGCGCCATGGGTCTGAATCAGGGTAGTCCCTTCACGAGGGTGGGGGAAACCAGACAGCAGGTCGGTGAGTCGCCAGAAACGTTTGCGGACAGGTTATGGGCAGTGTGAGGACGCGTGTGGGACCCCTCTGAATAGGCAAAATCTGGATGAAAGGACAGCCCACTGGCTAAAGACCTTGGTGGCTAACTGTCTCCCGAGGGTTAGGGTAAAGGCAGAGCACTGGTTCGACCCAATGGACCCGAACCTGAACGAGAGGGAGGTCCTCCGAAAGCTCACCCTAGCCTACCGTAACGGGGAGAGGGAGGGGGGGAAGAGAAGCCCCCCAAGGGCAAGGTGCACGAAATCGCGCCAGCCCCCCTCCCAAGAAAGGAGTGGAAGCATGAGGGCGCCCGAGCCCCAGAGAGGAGACCAACGCGCTACGGGTGTGGGAAGCCCGGGCACTATAGGAGGGAGTGCAAGAACCCAACCAGGGAAGAGAGGGCCCCCCCAGGAAAGAATCAGACCCCGGCGGCAGAAGCGACTGCCCCGGAGACCATTAATGTTAAAGATTTCCTGGCTTACCTGCAGACCAAAACAGTAGGGTCCGGGCAGGTGGCGATGGCAAGAGGCCAGGGCCAGCCCGTACCAGTACACACACCCACAACCCCCTCATGACTAGCAGCAAAACAGCCCACTTTCCTGTGCCCAGTGGAGTACGGCCCATGCAGCAGACCCTGGGTCAGGATGGAGGTCCAGGAGGTGGTCGGGAGCTACCTGCTGGACACAGGAGCTTCCAGTACCATTGTCCACACGGACAACCCCCGAACCTCCCCTCTATCTAGCGGGGAACCTTACAATCTTGTCGGCTTCACAGGGAACGAGAAGACTGGCTTTTTCTCTGTTCCCTTGTCCATCAGGTTAGGGGCACTCCAGGCTCAATGGAGGTGTGTCCTGATGAAGTGGGAGCAGGAGGGAAGGGGGATCCTAGGTGCCGACTTTATAGTGGCTCACCAGATCCTTGTGGATCTGAGGAACCACTGATTGTGGGGCATAGCTGAGGAAGGGGCCGAGAGGGAAGTCATGGTGATAGACAGAGCACAGGAGAAAGGGGCCCGGTGTGTGGTAAAACCAAAGGAAGGGTATGATTTAGAAACCCTGGTAAGGAATACCCCGGAGGAATTCCCGGAGGAATTTCGGGGGTATGTCCAGAAAAATTTGGCCGCATTTGCCACACACAAGCACGATTGTGGGAGGGTTACCGGTACTGAGGTCCGTATAGATGGGGACCCCATGTCCCGACCCCAGAAACAGTATAGCTTCCCCAGAGAAGCCGAGGTAGATTTGGAGGTGGCCCTAAATTCACTGGTCAGGCAAGGCGGTTTGAGGCCAATTGCTACCCATGTGAACTCACCGCTCTGGCCGGTGAGGAAGCCGGACAACTCCTGGAGGGCCACCGTGGACTACAGAGTCCTGAATAAGAACATCTCGGCCTGCGCCCCAACGGTGGCGGCCGTGGCAGACTTGCCAGGGGGAATTCCAGCATCTGCAGCTGTTTTTACCGTGCTGGACATTTCCAATGGGTTTTGGTCCGTCCCCGTCAGGCAGGAAGACCAGTATAAGTTTGCCTTCACTTTTAAGGGCCAACAATACACTTGGACATGTCTCCCACAAGGGTTACATAACCCGAGCATTTTTCACCAGTGCGTGGCTGATTGTTTAAAAGAGTATAGTGAGCCACACAGGCTAGTGCAGTATGTGGACGATATTTTACAGTTCACAGATAGTAATGAAGAACATGGGCCCCTGGTAGACGAATTATTGGGGCTGCTCTGGACGGGAGGGTTAAAGGTTAACCCTAAGAAAGTGCAGATCGGGGTAAGAGAGGTGAAGTTCCTGGGTCTGACCCTTGGAGCCGGGGAGAGAGGCATTGACACCGCCAGGAGACAGGCAGTGCAGGAGCTCCCAGTCCCCGTAGATGTCAGGGGGATACGGTTCTTTCTGGCGGTCACCGGCTACTGCAGGGACTTCATAGATGATTATGCCACCACGGCAGTGCCTCTGCTTAGGCTGCTGCACAAGGGGGTGGAGTGGGACTGGGACAGCAAGCGTGAGTCGGCGTTCGTCCGACTCAAGGGAGACTTGCAGAAGGCCCCAGCCCTGGGAGCCATTGAGCCCAGGGAGGAGTTCTTTCTGGAGGTGGCAGCAGGCAGTGATGGCCTGAGCGCTGTACTCCTCCAGACCCGGCATGGCAAGTGGAGGCCAGTGGTCTACTCCTCCCGAGTCCTCACAGAAGTGGAGCGGGCATACTCCAACAGTGAGAGGCATCTGCTTGCCACATACTGGGCAGTGAAGCGGATGCAGGTTTTTGTTAGGATGGCCCCCATCACCCTCTTAACACATCATACCCCGACCCGAATGCTACTAGACGGCCGGATTAAAGACGGCACGGTCAGCAGTGCCAGGATCACCAGGTGGACACTCTTGCCGGCCCAAATGGCACTGCGGGTGAAGGGGCTGAGCGAGCCACAGCTCGCAGCCAACCTGGTATACCCCGGGGAGCCACATCACTGTTCAGTGGAAGGGGTATGGGAGGTAGGCTTTGGATTCCGGGCAGGGCTGCATCCCACAGGGAGGGAGATCTACGTGGATGGATCTAGCTCTGTAGAGGGGGGGGCGTCAGATTTACTGGTTGTGGGATCTGGGACACCGAAACAGGGATAGCCCTGGCCCTTAAACTCCCCCATACACTCAGCGCCCAGCAAGCAGAGCTGGCCGCAGTAATGTACGTGGTCACTCACCCCGACCGTTTTCCCACACCATACACCATCTGCTCAGATAGCATGTTTACATGCAACTCGTGTACGGAGTATCTGGCAATCTGGTCCCGCCGAGGGGACACCTCCTCGGATGGGAAGCCCCTGGCCACCAAACCCCTCCTGGAAAAGATCGTAGCAGCAGTTGGAGAGGGGGGGAGACCGGTATATTCATAAGGTCAAAGCCCATTCCAAAACCGAGCCACGGGGTGAGGGGAACCAGAGAGCGGACAGCCTGACTAGAGAGGGAGCTAGAACTGGGATAGCCTGGGACCCCTACGAAGAGGGACAAGTAGCAGCAGTTACAGGACAGCCTCGGAGGGGGGACAGAGGAACGGGCCTGGCCACCGACCTGGCCATTGTCCAGGGGCAGGATCCCGAGTTAAAGAAAGCCATAACAGCCCTGGGTAGGCAGGAGAAGGTAGAGGGACCCTACGGGGGGAAAGACATCACCCTGAAGGAGGGCATGCTCTTTAGGGGAGACCAGTGGATAGTGCCTTCCCAGCACCGCAGGCAGTTTATAGAGGTGGCCCATGAGAGCCCCGGAGCAGGATACCCCGGTCCTGAGACTGCCTGGCAGCGGGTGGAGAGAGTAGGATGGTGGCCTGGCCTCCGGGAGGATATTCGCGATTTCTGCGCGAATTGTTTAGTGTGTGCCACCAACAACCCTGACCCCAAGAAAAGGAAGGTATCGCTAGGGTACATTCGCAGGGTGGAGGGACCCTGGCAGTCGATACAAATAGACTACATTGGACCCCTTCCCACCGCTGTAGGGGGGGGGCACAGGTACTGTCTGGTGCTGGTGGACGTATTTTCAAAGTGGGTGGAAGCCTTCCCCTGCCGAACAGCCACCGCTGCGGTCACCGCTAAGATATTGGTCAGAGAAGTGTTTTCTAGGTGGGGACTCCCACAGTTTGTGGAATCGGCCGAAGGGAGTCACTTCACGGGGCAGGTGATGCAGGCGACCCTAAAGATCCTGGGGATTAAGGCCAAATGGCATGTGGCCTATAACCCCCAATCCTCAGGCCCTGTAGAGAGGCTCAACCGGACCATTAAAGAAAGGTTGAGAAAGGAGACGGGCAACTCTCTCGGCCGGTGGGTAGAGGTTTTGCCCTTAGTGTTAATGGGGATCCGGGCGAGCCAGTCTAGGAGCACAGGGTACTCCCCGCATGAGCTCATGACAGGAAGGGTGATGAGGACCCCAATACATGTCATGGTGCCTTCCCTGGCAGAAGGACAGCTGAGGGAAGTAAACCGGGACAGGTTTGCTAGGAAGCTGCTGGAGCAGCTTAAAGAAATAAATTGTCAGGCAGCTTGCCACATGGGGGCACAACACAGAAGGAACAAACTGCTGCTAGAGCCCCACACCACCCATGAATGGGCCATTGGGGACCAGGTAATGGTCAGATATTTTGCACGGATGGGGGTCTTCGAGCCACTGTACGCAGGGCCGTACAGTATAGTGGACAAAGCCAGCCCCATGGTCTATGCAGTCCAGCTTCCCCGGAGGGTTAGGTGATTTCACGTAAACCAGTGTAAGCTCTTCGACCCCCGCAGGGCGGGCAAGAGCAAGCCCTGGGAAAAACAGGGGGTGGTAGTGGAGGAAGCCCCCGTAGAGGTAGAGACGGTGGGGGAGATCCCCAATCCCACCGTCGCGCAAGCAGTGACGGTGTGCTGGCCCAAAGGGGCATCACAAAGGGTAGCGGTGACAGCGAGGCCGACGCTGCTGCTGGCACCTAGCATAGGGACGGGTAAGATCCCCCAACCCCCACCTGCGGGGCAGGTTGCATGCCTCAGCGCAGACGCTAGGGAGGCCCTGGAAATGGAGGTGTCCCCCTTCGCCTGGGAACCGTCCAGAGGACGTAGGAGCAGTAGGGTTCTCAAGCCCCCGGTGAGGTGGTCCCCGGTGCACATCCCCAGAGCCCGGCCCCGGAACAGCCGGGCCCGGATGGGCGAAAGGAAGAAGGGGGCGCAGTCGAGCGCTTCCCCCAGGAATCCACTCCCCACGGGGGGAGAAGAAGGGTCCCCAAGCCCCTTATGTGAAGGGAAGGACAGGGTTAGTCAGGCCCTTGGCCGGAGGAGGTCCGGACCGGACAGTCGGACCCAGTGGACGGCTGGCCCCAGGATAGCGGGGTCCAGTTTTGAGTTGGCCACCCGGAGACGGGCGGCAGATGTAAATAGATTTTCAGTAAAGTTTGGAATTGTCAGTGTAAGTTTTATTGTGTTGGTTTATTTCATAGTACTCTGGGGTTAAAGACTTCTGGTGTTTTTGTTTTATAAGAATAGTGGTTTTGTTATGTGTGGTTCGTCGTGGTGTTCGGAGTAAAACTAGACGGGGAGAAGTCAGGCCGGGAGTTACAGAACAACTGTTACAGCCGGTGGGGTTCCACCGAGGCAGGTTTAAAGGACATTACAGTAGGCACAGCACGAAAGGGATTCCCTTTCGTTTTCAAATGGTTCCTAGAAAGAGCGAACGGCCATGGGGTGCAAGGGGGTTTTCTCTGTTTTTGTCTTACAGATGGATCATCCAGCGCTGTGTCTGATGCTGCTCTGAGTGAGATGGGAACCGGGAAACCCCTAGCGAAGAGAGACTGAGGAGTCCTTCACCTTTGGGTGCTCTGGAGGCAGAGCCCCCCTCGTCCCCACCGGACAGGGAGCCCAGGTGGCGGCAGAGCAGACCCGCTACAGCCACCTGGGGAGGTGGCCTGGATGGCTGGGGTCGAACTCGACCAGATACTCCAGCCACCAGAGCTTCACCCACGGAGAGGCCTCGATACCCTGTAGCGAAATACAGGTAGCGACTGACCGGCTTAGGGTGACTGAGGGTAGACGAGTATGTTTAACCTGTGAGGGGGATGTTCCTTTGGGGAGATGGTGGTGGCTCAGGAAACTGAGCCCGGACATGAGGGATCGATCCTCGGACTGGGAACGACTGGACAATGATACCTACCGGACCGTCACGGGGTCACCAGGTGGGATCACGGTATGTTGGGAGAAATGGTGGAGTATGACCAGGGGCTATATTTGTGCCTATGGGGGTCCGCCAGGATATGCCCACAAGGGGCATCGATTACCTTTGTTCGGTGGTGGCAGGATGCCGGGGACGGGATAAATTGGGACCGCAGTGGAGCTGGCTACCTGGACCTATCAGGAGAAGGGGCGGGGCCTGCAGGAACTTTGAAAAGCTAACTGACATGCTCACACAAAAGAAGCTGGACTGGAGCGAAAAAACTTGGATTTTGGACTGTAAAAAGGGTGGTTAAACGGCCATTCGATCTCTTAGGATCTTCTGCTCGTGCTGAACTCTCTGCTCCCACAACATCAGCCTTGGATGGTAAGAATCACGCAGCAGCTTGCGAAGCTCCCGGGACTAGTTTAGTGGTTGAGGCTTTGGGGAAAAGGGGTGCATGCTCCTATTTTGTCCTTTTAAAAGATTGCTAAAATTGTGTAAGTTTTACGTTGAACTGCGATAGTATTCCTTCCATAGTAATAGTCATTAAAGTATAAGATAATTGTGTGTTTTCTGTATTTGGTGGTGGTTGATCTTGATGACAATTAATAAATATATGTGTTTGGATTTTGGAATTGAAGTCACTCTATTAAAATAGTCCTTACCATAAATCCGGTGTCGAGAACTGAGGGAAATCCCTGGGCGATTCGAACCCGCTCACTCGGGAAAGGCTGCCAGGTACAGGTGGGCAGAGGTTTTCCTTTCCTCTCTCTCTTGGGGGCGCTGCTCAGGGGCAGCAGGCGCAGGTGGTAGCGAATCTACCGGTGAGAGAGAGGATCACCCGGGCAGTGGTGGGCTTGGACGACGGGGTGCCAAGCCTGGTAGAAGCCCACGGAGGTGGAGGTAAAAGGGGATCCCGCTACAACCCCTAGGAATTTGAAACTGCTAACCATCTCCACCTCGGCCCCGTTGATGCTGACAGGGGTGTGCACAGTACTTTGCTCCCTGAAGTCAATGACCAGCTCTTTAGTTTTGCTGGCATTGAGGGAGAGATTGTTGTTGCTGCACCACTCCACTAGGTTCTCTATCTCCCGCCTGTATTCTGACTCATCGTTATTCGAGATCCGGCCCACTATGGTCGTATCGTCAGCAAACTTGTAGATGGTGTTGGAACCAAATTTTGCCACGCAGTCGTGTGTGTACAGGGAGTAGAGTAGGGGGCTAAGTACGCAGCCTTGCGGGGCCCCGGTGTTGAGGACTATTGTGGAGGAGGTGTTGTTCTTCATTCTTAGTGATTGTGGTCTGTTGGTCAGAAAATCGAGGATCCAGTTGCAGAGGGGGGAGCCAAGTCCTAGGTTTTGGAGCTTTGATATGAGCTTGGCTGGGATTATGGTGTTGAAGGCGGAGCTGTAGTCAATAAATAGGAGTCTGATGTAGGAGTCCTTGTTGTCAAGATGCTCTAGGGATGAGTGTAGGGCCAGGGAAATGGCGTCTGCTGTGGACCGGTTGATACGGTATGCCAATTGCAGTGGATCAAGGTGTTCTGGGTGTATGGAAGTGATGTGCTTCATGATCAACCTGTTGAAGCACATCATTACGACTGAAGTCAGGGCCACTGGACGGTAGTCATTGAGGCACGTTGCCTGGTTCTTCTTTGGCATCGGTATGATGGTGGTCTTCTTGAAGTAGGTAGGGAATTCGGAGTGGAGTAGGGACAGGTTAAAGATGTCCGCGAGCACCTCTGCCAGCTGGTCCGCGCAGGCTCTGAGTGCACGACCAGGGATCCCGTCCGGGCCCGTCGCCTTCTGAGGGTTCACTTTCAGGAAGGCCGATCTGACTTTGGAAGCTGTGATAGTGGGTATGGGTGAGTTATGGGCTGCTGGGGCACTCGACAGCGGATTGTTGGTTACCTGCTCGAACCGAGGATAGAATGCATTGAGTTCATCGGGGAGGGGTGCGCTGCTGCCGGAGATACTGCTCGGCTTCGCTTTGTAGCCCGTTATGTTGTTCAATCAAATTCTGTCCAAGATAACTGTAAAACCGTGAATCATGATAAATTTGACATATTCCTTTTCCATCTCTTATCTCCGAGATATACAGCATTTGGAGGCAACATGTATCAATTGGAGATAAGTATCTACTTAGAAATGGGCGATCGATTCTGAAATGGCTGAAAATGGGGCAATCATTCTCACTGCCTTATCGAAAGTTTCCTCCCCAACCAGTCAACAGAACCAGCACTGCCCACATCTTCACCCTTTCCAGGCAAGTATTGATGTAGGGGTGAAGACCAAGGCTTGGGACTTTGGGACTTTAGGACTCTGGCCTATTTTCCATCTTTCTGCGTTTCCTCAGGCTACCACGTGGAAGGCAGCACTATATCCCAAGACGTCGAAGCAAGGGCATAGAGTTTCCAAATGGAGGGAGAGAGCCCCGACACTTACCCGTTGAAGAACGTGTCCTCAGCTGAGGCCTTCAGTGGGAGTCTCCTTTCAAGTCTTCGGGGCATTACTCACCCTTTGAGGTCCATCCACGGATATTGTGGCGCATCTACTGCTGCCCCGGTACAGTTCGCCCCTTTGCAACAGTGAGCTCTCTCCCGGCATTAACAATCTCACCAATAGCCCATCATGCACACTTAAAAGAACCCCAATCCAGGAAAATAGGCCAGGGTTGTGACAGATAGAGAGGGTGGAGTGGATATCTTGCCTTGCCAATACTTCTGGGTGGTGCTCAGAATCTCCTATTAATTCCACAAGATCGATCAGTTATAATTGGTTTATACGCAGTTCGACAAAGTAGAATTTCCAAGTGGTAAACGTTACGTGCAACATGTTATATTACGCTCCTGTCGAAGGTATTTCTGACACAACTCAAACAAAATATCAGGTTAAGAACTGAGTAAAAATAGCATTCACAGGGACGTATTACTAACTGATTTCAGCATTCCATTGAAAAGCTCGTTAATCAATATTTCTGCCCTGGAGCTTTGCATCAGCCGATAAATCTATTTTGTGCACAATTCAAGTCAATTCATTTACCTATCACTTTCCACTTGAGACGATAAGGACGAAACTTAAAACAATTGTTAAAGAGCGTGAAGATTGTCTGTTGATCTTTTCATTCCTAATTATGCAGACATTCCAATTATTCATTGCTCCGCACGGTTCTTAGTATTCATTTCCTCCTTTGTGTTTGTCATTTCTTCTCATCTGTTATTTTGTCGACAGATATCCCGTTGTTTACTGCAATTAGAAATGTTTTGTCAGCAAAAAGGTGAAGGGTTAAAATTCCAACCTTTGTTCTTGATTAATAATCCTTTGAAACCATGTCCTTGGCAACTTTCCACAAAACTGTTTTGTATCCTGCAGGCTCTATAGGAACGGGCGAAGTAACAGAAAACCACAGGTTCGTGGAGCACCTTTTGAATCTCAGGATTCTCGAAACAAACGTTCACATTTTCCCCACCATTTGTTGAGGTTTTTTTTAATTGTTGTACAGCACAAGGGGTGAAATATTTTCCATCACGACTTTGGAGACATCGAAAAACAATTTGCCATGCACAGTGGTTGGCACCGTTGCTTCACAGCGCCCGGGTCCCGGGTTCGATACCCGGCTTGGGTCTGCGGAGTCTGCACGTTCTCCCCGTGTGTGCGTGGGTTTCCTCCGGGCGCTCCGGTTTCCTCCCACAGTCCAAAGATGTGCGGGTTAGGTGGATTGGTCACGCTAAATTGCCCCATGGTATCCAAAAGTTAGGTGGGGTTGCTGGGATACAGGGATAGGGTGGAGGTGTGGGCTTAGGTAGGATGCTCTTTCAGGGGCTGGTGTAGACCCGATGGGCCGAATGGCCTCCTTTTGCACTGTAAATTCCATGATCAGTTGCATGATCTACTTCTCAGGAAAATGATGTTTCGGGTGACATAAACTCCATGATGGATGGTGCTATGTAAAATGGCCATTAGACCACAGCTGGAGTACTGTGTGCAGTTCTGATCACCACACAATTGGAAGGATGTGCTTGCAGTAGACAGGGAGCAGAGGAGATTCACCAGGATGTTGCCTGGGCTGGAGCATTCCAATTCTGAAGAGAGGTGTGGTAGCATGTCCCTTTAAGGGGGCAAATTCACGGAGGGTCATGTGACCCAATCAGTCAATTGAGCCAGAGAGCACGAACCCTGGGACTGAGATGGGTTTTCCAGTTAGTTGGGGGTTTGGAGTCTTGGAATATAGTAGCCTTTTATTTCACTCTCTGTATATGGTTATTTACTTTAATAAACAGATATTCATTCATTTACTTGGTGATCACCAGACGGTTAGGATATTACGTTGGCAACAAGGAGCAACCGGAGTATCTTCCTATTGCTACAGAAATCAGGAGAACTGACCTTCTGCAAACACCTGTCCTTTGAATCAAACTCATTCAGCAATCTGTGAGTGTCAAAATACCTCTTTTTGGCAAACTAGAACCATTCACTCTAACACAGAGCAACGGGCGCTATATGGCGAATGCCTCTGCTATGCTTTTAAGGCTCATGAAATTCGGCGGGGGGGGGGGGGGTGAATAAAAACAGTGGGTAATCCTATTAACAGCCTGTGGGGCTCCCACATATAATCTGATCAGGAATCTGACTTCCCCAGGTGGCCCAGACTCAAAAGCATTTGAGGAGCTTGCTGAATTAGTCGAGGGACACTATTAACTTAGGCCCTCAATATTAGAGCAACAATACAAATTCAAGGGCCCCAGCAGAGACAATTGCGGCAATAGTGGCGTGCTTAAAACAAATGGCTGAACAATGCGCGTTCAGGTCTGCACTCAACGACATGTTGAGAGACAGGCTGGTCTGTGGTGTTCACGACACGGCCATACACAAGAATTTGTTAGCAGAGATTGCCTTAAAGAAGGCATTAGAGGTTGCTCAGGCTATGGGAAGTGCCAATAGGGGGATAATGGAGTTGCAGAGTGTGCAAGCAGGAGAGGTCCACCAGGTTTGGGGAGAAACCTCTGGCAGTCTTAGTGCCAGCGATGAAGGCATGGAAACTAGTGAGCAGAGAGGTTAAGAGCAAAAGAGAGTGCAGATATATAGGGGGCGTGATTCTCCGATGCCGCGCCGGTTGGGAGAATCGCCTGCCGCGCCATTTTCCCTGCGACGCCGGTCCGACGCCCTCCCGCGATTCACTCAAGCGGCGAGAACGGCCCCTTCGAGTTCTGAGCGGCGCAGGCTGGAGAAATCGCCCAAGACACCCAAAATGGCGATTCTCGTTGCCCCCGCTATTCTCCGGCCCGGATGGGCCGAAGTCCCGACGGCGTGACCCCAGTTCACGCCGTCGCCATTCACACCTGGTAAATAAAGTCGTCAGCCAGTCGTGCTGGCTGGCGCTGAGGCGTGAGGAGGTGAGCGGACTGTTCCGGAGCTCCTGCAGCCCGGGTTGGCTTCCCCGAGAACGCTGTGGCCAACGGGGGGGGGGGGGGGGGGGGGTGAGGGGGGAGGGAGAGTGTGGAGGTGGGAGGGGGGGTGAGGGAGGGAGTGGAGGTGGGAGGGGGGGTGAGGGAGGGAGTGGAGGTGGGAGGGGGGTGAGGGAGGGAGTGGAGGTGGGAGGGGGTGAGGGAGGGAGTGGAGGTGGGAGGGGGGTGAGGGAGGGAGTGGAGGTGGGGGGGAGAGGGAGGGAGTGGAGGTGGGAGGGGGGTGAGGGAGGGAGTGGAGGTGGGGGGAGAGGGAGGGAGTGGAGGTGGGAGGGGGGTGAGGGAGGGAGTGTAGGTGGGAGGGGGGTGAGGGAGAGTGTGGAGGGTGTCGTCGATCCGGGGATGCCACAGGTCAGCCGCCCTGATATGGCAGGACGGTGACGAGGACACGGCCGCAGGTTTCGTGTGGCTGATGGGCACAGGAGACTGGCACACTGGTGAGCAGTACGGTGTGAACTGATCGTTGGACGTAGACAGTGACCAGGTGTTAGGCTGGCTGCGTGTCTGCAGCGCGACCAGGCCACCGGGGCACACAGGTATCCCATGCAGCCGGCTGGCGAGGTGTGGAAGAACCTCCGTGTAACATGTCGTTTCTCTGCCCCCCACCGCCCTCCTGCAGGTCACCATGTATGCCACCCAGACAGCGATGTTCACTGCCGTGGTTGGAGCCGCAGCTCTGCAGGTGGCCATCCGGCAGCGTAGAGTCGGACGGCCCACATTGGCTGCAGATGCAGCGGTTGCTGCTGCAGCAGAGGGGATGGCCGCGGAGTGGCCCGTCGTCGCCGCGCAGGCCGCAGGCGCTCAGGCCCAGAATGTCCAGGGGGAGGACGAGGGGAACATTGACCCCCCTCCCGGCGGCGAGGAATGCACAGGAAGCGGGCACTGATATCTAAGTGCTGGGGGTGAGGAGGAGGAGGAGGAGCCACTGATGGTGGTGCCAGGGCGCTACAGGCGTCCAGCAAGGCCGAGGGTGTACCGTGACCGAATGTCGTTCGAGGCCCTACCAGACATTACATGCAGGAGGAGACTACGGTTCAGCAGGGAAATGGTGGCACATATATGCCACCTCGTGGCGCACCTCGCACTACTTGGAATGGGTGGAGGACACGCGATACCAGTCTCCGTCAAGGTGACGGTGGCCCTAAACTTTTACGCTACCAGTTCCTTCCAGGCGCCGAGCGGGGACCTATCCAGGATCTCACAGACATCGGTCCACAGGTGCATCAGGGCCGTGACCGACACCTTGTACGCCATCGCGGACAGGTACATAAAATTCCCCGAGGACCGAGCACAGCAGGAAGCACGGGCACGTGGATTCGCCAAGGTGGCCGGGATACCGATGGTCCAGGGTGTCATCGATGGTGTGCACGTCCCCATGCGCCCGCCTGCAGACAGCAGGGACGTGTTCATGAACAGGAAGGGCGCATACTCCATGAACATTCAGGTGGTGTGCGACCCCCACATGAAGATCATGCACGTGTGTGCAAGATATCCCGGGAGTGTGCATGACGCCTACATTCTGGTACAGTCGTTCATCCCCGCAATGTTCGATGGATGCCCCCCCCCCCACAGCTGAGGGGCTGGTTGCTGGGCGACAGGGGCTATCCGTTGAGGTCATGGCTGCTGACGCCAATACGGAGGCCTCACACCAACGCGGAGAGCCTATACAACGAGGCCCATGCAGCAACCAGGGGTGTGGTGGAGCGGTGCTTCGGGCTGCTGAAGATGCGATTCAGATGCCTGGACCGATCCGGAGGGGCCCCGCAGTACCGGCCTGACAGGGTCAGTCGCATAGTTGTGGTCTGCTGTGCGCTGCACAACATTGCCATGCAGAGGGGAGATGCACTGGTGGAGGAGGCGGAGGGAGGACCCGACGGCACCGGAGCCAACGCAAACGAAGGGGAGGAGGAAGAGGAGGAGGAGGAGGAGGAGGCGGAGGATGCCGTGCATCAGGGTGGGGGGAGGGGCGCAGGACACAGACACTGCCCGGGTGCTGGATACGTCCAGGAGGCTGCACGACGGCACCGTCGAGGACAGCGGGCACGCGACGCGTTGGTGGCCGCGTGGTTCACGCACCGTGGGGGAGGGATTCGCTGAACACTATCACTTGCACCGTCAGTCCTGCACATGGGCACCACACAGCCCCCCCCCCCACCCACCCACACCCCCTCACTGCGTTCACGACACCAATTCCACACCACCTTACCACTGTGGCACTACGGGATTGCACAACATTGATGATTGGGTAAGCGGGTGTGATCAGTGCCATGTTGAATGATGACAGCCCGCTCTGCGATGAGCTGTGAGCTGAGATTCGCCAACCAAGGTCTGACTCATGGCTATAGCTGAACCATCCATTCCGGTGGTCACAGCCTTCATTACGGACATTTCATCACGTGCCCGTGTGGGGTAGCTGGCGTCGGAGTGCTGAGGACTACGGTGTCCGATTTTGGGAGGCAGGGGGAAAGGGACAGCACATCCGACACCGACGTTGAACCCCTCGTTAACCCCAGCGCCACTCGGTCACCCTCACGAGCCCCCTGGCACCGGACATAGCACAGAGTCTTACAAGTTAAGTGTAACAGTGTTTAATTGTGACATTCACATACAGATGCCCTACCCCCTACAACTAAACTGTGCCCTGCACCCATGCCAACTTATTACGTGCCTATTGTCTTTGCCTTACGGGCCTTACCACTACATCTAGGTGTCTCCCCAGATGGTACAGCAGGAGTGGAGGCGGACTGCTGAGAATCACGCCCTGCGACATGGCTCCCCGTCGGCACGCGTTTCCTGTGGCGGCCCGGCTTCGATGGGCCAGGCTGCTCGGCGGGCGTGCTGGATGGCGTGGTGCCACCCTGTCCCACCCGCTGCCCTGCAGATTCGCCAGGGACGGTACGGGGGGAGGCCGAGTGCCGGGACGTCCCTTGCTGGAGGTACCGGGACGGGCCCCAGAACCTCCTCCTCCCTCGGGGAGCCCGGTGGCCCCCGGGCCTCACTGTGGGACGGAAATGCGCTCGGAGACATGCACCACCGACACCTGGCGCTGCCAGTCCTGGAGGCCTGCAGCGGTATCGACCACGGTCCGAATGTTCGCAGAGACGGAGCCCAGGGAGTGCGACATTCCTGCCAGGGACTGTGCTATCTCAACCTGTGTGTGCGCTACGCCATCCATCACGTGCGCCAGGCGGTCTATGCTCTCCGCGACTGACTGCTGGGACTGTGCCGTCGCCTGCTGGGACCGGGCCATGGCATGGTGAGACTCGGCCAGGGCCCGGAGAGCTGCAGCAATGCCATGTTGGCTCTGGCGCATGGCTACCTGTGAGAGGGCAGCCCTCTCCTGGGCCATGGATGACGCGTGCACGTGAAGCCCAACGCCTTGCACAACCTGACCAATGGCCGAAACTGTTTCACCCATTGCCATAGGGGCTGTTTAGCACAGGGCTAAATCGCTGGCTTTGAAAGCAGACCAAGGCAGGCCAGCAGCACGGTTCAATTCCCGTAACAGCCTCCCCGAACAGGCGCCGGAATGTGGCGACTAGGGGCTTTTCACAGTAACTTCATTGAAGCCTACTTGTGACAATAAGCGATTTTCATTTCATTCATTTCATTTCATTTCCACCGCGGACGCCACCCGTGCGGTGTCAGCCTGGGTGGCTGCGATGAGCGGCACCACTCCCTGCTCCTGGATGCGATTGGATTCCTCCAACTGCGTGTGCAGGTCCTGGAAGATGGCCCTCATCCCGTTATTCAGTCCCTGGGTGTCCACATGCATCGGTTGTCCGGGTGGGTCAAGTACATCCAGGATCCCGGGAACCGTCTGGGTGGCAGCTGTTTGCTGGGCCTGGGCTGCCCTCCGACTGTCCAGCCTCTCGGCTGCTCCAAACTCCACCTGCTGTACCGGCTCGGCTGTGGGGTGCGCACCAGACCGTGACCTGGGAGTCTCATCACTTATCTGCCCAACCGAGGTGAGTGTCTCTGCAATGGTGGACGTTGTGGGAGACAGCAGTGCCGCTAGCTCGAGATCATCGCCCGTTAGGAAGTCGGGTGTGTACTGGTCCCCCTCATGGCCCGGCGCAAGCTGCATGCGGCCCATGTCATGTTGCCCTCCAGGTGGCTCCGTGGACTGTGTGGCCGTTCTCTGTGCGTCATCGTCACTGTCCGTCCTGTGCCCCTCAATATTGTCTCTGTCCGTCGTATGTGCGTCCCTGTCCAGCGTCCCAGACTGAGAGGATGGCCCTCCTGTCCGACCGACTGCCACCCTCTGGCGTGTGTCCCTGGGGCGCTTGAGGTTGGAGATGGTCGGCTTTGTCTTGGCCGAGACGACCCTGGACGTTCGGTGGCTGGCCCTGGGGAACACACGATACGGGGTTCGTTAGACACGCTGGGCCGGGTGTATGGTGGTGGTGGGGGCAGTGTGTGAGGGGGGAGGGGATCGGGGGTGCAGTGGCCAGAGTGTGAGAGGGGAGGGGATCGGGGGTGCAGTGACCAGAGTGTGAGAGGGGAGGGGATCGTGGGTGCAGTGGCCAGAGTGTGAGGGGGGAGGGGATCGAGGGTGCAGTGGCCAGAGTGTGAGGGGATCGGGGGTGCAGTGGGCAGAGTGTGAGGGGCGCGATGACGGGCTGGGGGGGGGGGGGGGGTGAGGACATGCAGGGTTGTCTCACCTGCTTCTGCGCCTCCGACCTGGCATGGCGCGACCTCCCGGGTGGCGGATCCCCCAGCGAGGTCCAGGGCCCTCTGCTCGTGAACGTTTAGGGGGTGCAGCACAGGAGAACCCCCTCCGGTTCTCATACGCTCACATTGGTTGTGAGCTGTCTTGTCCTGGGCGGGGGGGGGGGGGGCGTTCACGGCGGCGCGGGCACTTAGGCGCAGGAGCGGAGAATCGCGCCCAGGGAATTTTGCACACAGACCAGGAGCTATGAAGATTGTTATTGGTGGGGGGCAGATCATCGCCAGGAGAGATGGAAATTCAGAGGAGCTACACATTACGCCTGCAATAGGAGGGAGAACCTTGGGAGGACTAGTCAGAGACCGCAGGGGACCATCGAAAAAAACTTCCAACTTCAGCACACAATGTTCAAAATAACCTAAAAACGGATTTGAAATGTCCGGTTTAGACAAAATAAAAGTGGACAAGACATCCCCAATTATGATTGTGGTGATGATAAATGGTCAGCCACTCAGAATAGAACATACAGTGCAGAAGGAGGCCATTCGGCCCATCGAATCTGCACCGACCCACTTAAGCCCTCACTTCCACCCCATCCCCGGAACCCAATAACCCCTCCTAACCTTTTTGGACACTAAGGGCAATTTAGCATGGCCAATCCACCTAACCTGCACGTCTTTGGCCCATCGAGTCTGCTCCGCCATTCAATCATGGCTGATATTTTTCTCATCCCCATTCTCCTGCCTTCTCCCCATAACCCCTGATCCCCTTATTAATCAGGAACCTATCTATCTCTGTCGTAAAGACACTCAGTGATTTGGCCTCCACAGCCTTCTGCGGCAAAGAGTTCCACAGATCCACCACCCTCTGGATGAAGAAATTCCTCCTCATCTCTGTTTTAAAGGATCGTCCCTTTAATCTGAGATGGTGTCCTCTGCTTCTAGTTTCTCCTACAAGTGGAAACATCCTCTCCACGTCCACTCTATTCGGCCTCGCAGTATCCTGTAAGTTTCAATACGACCCCCTCTCATCCTTCTAAACTCCAACAAGTACAGACCCAGAGTCCTCAAACGTTCCTCATACGACAAATTCTTCATTCCAGGGATCATTCTTGTGAACCTCCTCTGGGCCCTTTCCAAGGCCAGCACATCCTTCCTTAGATACGGGGCCCAAAACTGCTCAGAATACTCCAAATGGGGTCTGACTAGAGCCTTACACAGCCTCAGAAGTACATCCCTGGTTGAAATGCTCAGGTTGAAATGCTCGCACGCATGGCCCAGGATGAATATCGCAATAGAGAACCTGGTCAAACAGTGTGACGAGCGGTAAATGCAGCAGAACCAGTGGTCCGTGGCCCTAATGCATCCTTGGGAGTAGCCTGATCAATCTTTGGTGCAACTCTACGCTGATTTTGGGGGCCCATTCATGGCTCCATGTCCTTGCTCATTGTGGATGCTCATTCCAAGTGGATATAAAAGAAACAAAGTCCACCACCTCATCAGCAGCAGTAGAGAAATTGAGACAGACACCTGTGGAGAAGAAAGGCAGCTAACGTGTCGAGTCTGGATGACTCTGTCAAAGTGAGGAAAAGTCACCCAGACTCGAAACGTGAGCTCCACAGATGTTGTCAGACCTGCTGAGATTGTCCAATATTTTCTGTTTGTGTGTCCACGGGTGGGGGGGGGGGGGGGGGGGGGGGGGGGCGGGGATGTACCTTTTTAGGCAGAGGGTGCTGGGAATCTGGAACTCGCTGCCTGGAAGTGTGGTAGAGGCGGGAACCCTCACAACATTTAGGAACCGTTTGGATGAACACTTGAAACGCCCCAGCGCCCAAGGCTCCGGACCACGTGCTGGAAACTGGGATTAGAATAGATGGGTGCTTCATGATCGGTACAGCCACGAGGGCCGAATGGCCTCGTTTAGTGCTGTAAAAACTCTACGGCTCCATGCCTATGAAACATGGGAAACTCGGCCATATTCGAAGCCTATGAAATGATTTTGATTTGATTTATTATTGTCACATGTATTAGTATACAGTGAAAAGTATTGTTTCTTGCATGCTGTACAGACAAGGCATACCGTACATAGGGAAGGGAGGAGAAACTGCAGAATATAATGTTACAGTTATAGCAAGGTGCAGTAAAAAGAGAAAAGAGGAACATTAGAAGAACATAAAGAACAAGAAGAAGAACATTAAACTGTGAGCACATCATCAGGAAGCTCACTGCAAACCCCACGGTTTGGAGATCTCAAAGATCAACTCGTGGACAACCAGAGATCGGTTGAAGACCTCATGAGCCGGCTTTTCCTTTGTGTTTAATCAGAAAGCTTGATCGCTCATTATCTCAAACCCTGTCATCTCGTGTGGCACATGCTTGCAGTCCCCTCCTCAGCACCTCTTTGCTTCTAAAATAAAATCTGCTGATTTGACGCTCCCACTGCAGTAGCAGCAATTATCACAGCGGATACGCACAGTACTTCCTCATGGAACAGGATCTCACTCCACTGCAACCAGGAGAAAACTCTTTTGTTTTACCAGATGAGTTATTATTTATTGAAAATCATTAATACAGAACAATCAAGTACAAATGTGATCACAGACACATACAGCTTCAGTGTGGTCTGACTAAGCACTAATTGTTAACAAGGTGGGGGGGGGGGGAGAAGGGGAGGGGAACTGGCCAGGGGCACGGGCATCACATCCCACCTCCACACACCCTCACTCCCCTCCCCCGGCCATTCCCCGCCTGCAACTCCCATAACTGGGCACCACGGTAGCATTGTGGATAGCACAATTGCTTCACAGCTCCAGGGTCCCAGGTTCGATTCCGGCTTGGGTCACTGTCTGTGCGGAGTCTGCACATCCTCCCCGTGTGTGCGTAGGTTTCCTCTGGGTGCTCCGGTTTCCTCCCACAATCCAAAGATGTGCAGGTTAGGTGGATTGGCCATGATAAATTGCCCTTAGTGTCCAAAATTGCCCTTAGTGTTGGGTGGGGTTACTGGGTTATGGGGATAGGGTGGAGGTGTTGACCTTGGGTGGGGTGCTCTTTCCAAGACCCGGTGCAGACTCGATGGGCTGAATGGCCTCCTTCTGCACTGTAAATTCTATGATAATCTATGAAACTGAACTGTGCCCCACACCCGTGTCAACTTAACTGGTGTCTAACGTTCTGGACTTACGGGCCCTAGCACTATGCCGAGGTGGTTCCCAGACAGTACAGCAGGATTGGAGGCAGCCTGCTGTGATTTCTGCCCTGCGACCTGGGTCCCTGTTGGCGGGTGTCTTCTGGGGCGCCCTGGCCACGATGGGCGCGGCTGCTGTTCAAGTGTCCCGGTGACGTAGTGCCGCCCCATTCTGCGCCACGTCGGCCCGCGCCTGGACAATGCTGCTGATGTTCCCAGTCATGGCCCGCTGTGACTGGTCCACGCTCAGGAGCGCCGCTGCAATGTCCAGGTGGCTCTGACACATGGCTGCCTGTGAGAGGGCAGCCCTGCTCTGGGCCACGGCCAATGGCTGCACAGAATGCTCCAAGCCTCGGACATGCTGATCCGTAGCCAAAACCAACGGCGCCACTGCCTCACCACGGACGCCACCTGTGCGGTGTTGGCCTGGGTGGCACGCATGGTCGGCACCACCTCCGGTTCCGACACGCAGTTGGACTCCTCCACCTGCGCCCGCAGGAGCTGGATGCTCGCCGACATCCCCTCACATAGTCCCTGTCACTGCGGCGCATCTCCACAATCGGTGGGACTGTCTGTTCCAGAAGCCCAAATACTGTCTGGGCGGCAGCTAGTTCATCGGGTCGGGCCTGCCCTCCGACAGCCCTCCCCGCCGGGTGTTCCTACCACCACCTGCTGTACCGGAGCAGCTGTGTGGTGAGCACCTGATAGTGTCCCAGGAGCCTCTTTACTATAGTGCCCATCCCAAGGTGATTCTCTCTGGGCTGGTGGAGGGTGTTGGAGACAGATGTGACGGAAAGACTGTGTCCTCCTCCGACCCGAGCTCTGGGGCGTCCTGGGTCTCGGGTGGAGGGCTGGTGTCTGAGCTGCGCCCATTACTGCTCGGCTCACGGGCGAGGCTCCGGCTGGGGGTGGGGGACACCAGATGGACCCGCCCCATCTCCATCAGGTCCTGTAAGACACAAAACAAGATGTATGATTAGACCGTGGGCCGGGGGGGGGAGTGGGGTGGGCGTGTGTGTGGGGGTGGTGTAGGGTGGCGTGGGGGCGAGGGTGGGGTGGTGCGGGGCTGAGGGTGATGTGTGGGTGGTGTGAGGGTCTGTAGGGGTGGTGTGAGGGTGAGGGTGTGTGTGGGTGGTGTTAGGGTGAGGGTGTGTGGGGGTGGTGTGAGGGTGAGGGTGTGTAGGGGTGGTGTGAGGGTGAGGGTGATGTGTGGGTCGTGTGAGGGTGAGGGTGTGTAGGGGTGGTGTGAGGGTGAGGGTGATGTGTGGGTCGTGTGAGGGTGAGGGTGTGTGGGGGTGGTGTGAGGGTGAGGGTGTGTCGGGGTGGTGTGAGGGTGAGGGTGATGTGTGGGTCGTGTGAGGGTGAGGGTGTGTGGGGGTGGTGTGAGGGTGAGGGTGTGTGGGACGGGGGTAACTGCCAGGGGCGCGGTGCTGCCTACTCAGCCTGGCCTCCCTGAGGAGGTCGTACAGTTTGTTCCGGCATTGCTGGCCGTTCCAGACGGTGTTGCCAATGGCGCTGACCGCCTCTGCCACCTGCGCCTAGGCATGGCGAAATGCGGCAGCTGGCAGCATTCTGCCCGGAACGGGGTATAGTGTCACCCCCCTCTCCTCCACCGCATCCAAAAGGATCGCCAGTTCAGCATTGGTAAATCTCGGGGCTGCTCTCCTCGCTAACATCTTGTGGGCAGCACGGTAGCACAGTGGTTAGCACTGTTGCTTCATAGCGCCAGGGTCCCAGGTTCGATTCCCGCTTGGGTCACTGTCTGTGCGGAGTCTGCACGTTCTCCCTGTGTCTGCGTGGGTTTCCTCCGGATTCTCCGGTTTCCTCCCACAAGTCCCGAAAGACGTGCTGTTAGGTAATTTGGACATTCTGAATTCTCCCTCTGTGTACCCGAACAGGCGCTGGAGTGTGGCGACTAGGGGCTTTTCACAGTAACTTCATTGCGGTGTTAGTGTAAGCCTACTTGTGACAATAAAGATTATTATTATTGTTATTGTTGGCTGGGATGAGTGTGTGTGGGGTGTGAAATATGTCTATGCGGCTGCAGCTTGTCAGCCTCCCGAGTGTCAATTGCGAAACTGGCGAATCCTGCACCGTTTCTCGGGCGTCATTCTCCGCCGGCGGGAGTCTCCGTTTTGCCGGCGCCCGGGGGTTTCCCGACGGCGTGGGGCCGCCCCACAATGGGAAACCCCATTGACCGGCCAGTGTTGCGGAGACTCCCGCCGGCCGGTCGGGGCAGAAATGTGGCGGGGCGGGTAGGAGAATTTCGCCCCTCATTGGAATCGATTGTGTTCCACGTGGCGCCGCACGAGCCCCTCACCAGTGGCAGAATCGGCCCAGGTGTGTCGTCAGTTTTGTTGTCGTGAAAATCCACGAATTCTGCCTTGGCGTCAACACATAAACGGAAAATCCCGCCCCATGGTTTGGACTACTAGACCAGGAATATTGTATTATGGAAGGAGCATTACGGCAATGTGACTGTAAGATATGAACTTGATGATTAATCAGAACAATCAAACTCTATCAATTAGTTTACAATAATAATAATCTTTATCTGTGTCACAGGTAGGCTTACATTAACACTGCAATGAAGTTACTGTGAAAATCCCCTAGTCGCCACATCCCGGCGCCTGTTCGGGTACACAGAGGGAGAATTCAGAATGTCCAATTCACCCAACAAGCGCGTCTTTCGGGATTTGTGGGAGGAAACTGGAGCGCCCGGAGGAAACCCACGCAGACACGGGGAGAACGTGCATCTGGAGGCTCTGGTTGGGTAACATATTTTATTCATTCCTCAATAGTACAGCAGTTTTGCTAGATATGGTTCTGATTTCTTGCTCGCTGTTTTATGCCCAAAACAAAAGGGAGACGACTTATTTTCCCAATTCCACATTTCTCACTAATATGGCTTTTATTTGTCGTTTAAACAGAGACACTCGAAATCTACAAATAAGTCCGGCTTCAATCATTTCCGGTGTTCTCGCCCCAGTTGCTGGGCAGAATACTATCCTGGAGCGAGGTGACCTTGGCAGAATGGGAAAAGCATACCTGAGCAGGGGAGAGCTAAAAATAGAACAGCGTCATCCTACCCTGATGATTCTGAGTCAAGTTACAAACTTAAACTCACCCATTCTGTCTCACAAGCAGCCATTGTCTCTGCAAATTACTTGGATTCTTGTTTTACTATTTCTCCCTGATAGTGTACAAGATGTTTCTCCAAAAAGGCTATGGATGCTGGGGTCAATTGAAACTTTCAGGATGTGAGATCGATGAACAGGAAATCAGAGTTCAGGCCACAATCAGACGATCTTATTGAAAGGCGGTGCGGGCTTGAGGGGCTGAACGGCCCATTCCTGCTCCTAGTTTTTGCGTACCGCTGTTTTCATGACCGGATTCTCCGACCCTGCGCCGGGTCGGAGAATCCCCGGGGGGAGGCGCGAATCCCGCCCTGCCGCCCTGACTCAGGCTGCCCTATGCTCTGACGCCGTTTTTAGGGCGGGGGCAGGATTCCCGCCACGCCGGTCGGGGGCCGTTGACCGCGGCCGCCCGCCGATTCTCCAGGCCTCGATGGGCTGAGCGGCCGTCCACTTTTGGCCAGTCCTGCCGGCGTGAATTACTCACCTCACCCATGGTGGGACCTGGCGAGTGAGTATGCGGGAGCGGTCCTCGGGGGGGGGGGGGGGGGCGTGGGTTAATCTGACCCCGGGTGGGCCCCCACGGTGGCCTGGCCTGCGATCGGGGCTCACCAATCTGCGGGCACGCTTGTTCCGTGGCGGACTTCTTCCTTCCACGCCGGGCCCCTGTAGGTATCCGCCATATTGCCCGGGAGCCGGCGCGTGGAAGAGAACTCCCGCGCATGCACAGAAATATGCCGGCCGGTCCGTGCATGCGCGAGATCATGCCGGCCATTCCACGCATGCGCGAACTCGCGGCGGCCCTTCGGCGCTGGCAGGAGGGCCGCCAATTACTCCGGCGGCAACCTACCCCCCTAGAAATGTGAGATTCCTCACCTTGGGGGGCCGTTGACGCTGGAGTCGTTGCCGCTGGTTTTCCTGCCGGTGTGGGGACATAGCCCCATTTTCAGAGAATCTCGCCCCAGATGTTAAATGAAAAGCAAGAATCCACAAGGGTTTCGGCTCACTCCCACAGGGCTGGATGAACACAGGAGAATGCTGTTTACAACTGCAGCTGAACTGCAAAGGAATCCATTCCAAGTTATCGCAAAGACACATTCATCCTCAATATTTAAAAAAAGGGAATAGTTAAAAAAATAAATCCAACGCAGGCACTAACCGCCGTTGGTTTCTTCCATCACCAGGAGGGAAATCCTCAGTCTAAAATTATATTAGGGTGACATTTGCTAACCTTGCAGACGATTCCACATCTAAATTATCGGGCAATATTCGTCAATTGCAAATGGCTCAGGCAAAATCGGCGCAGAAGAAGAATCTGGAATAGCAAGTGCTCCTCTACGTGGACGTCATCAGAGGAAGTTCAAGCAGAGATGATGCCTAGCACCACTGAACAAACTTGAATCTCCCCGAAATACCTCAACTGTATTTCCAAGCTTCCCACTCATTTCTCTAAATTAAAAGAGTTCGGTTACAAAATCCTGAGCTTGCGAAGCATTATATATTTTATGTACTTGCCGTTAATTTATCTCAGGTGGTTACAAAGTAGAACTCTCTACCCCAAGGATTATTGAGGTGAATGGGGTAATAGGTTTAAGGAGAAGCTGGATGAGCACATTATGGAGAAAGTAATAGAAGGAGATTCGATAGGGAGAGATGAAGAGGGTTGAAAGAAGCTTTGTGTGAAACAAGACTGCTAGCAGAGACAAGGTGGCCCAATGGCCTGTTTCTGTGCTGTAATCCCTAATACTATAATCAAGCAACTCCGCAATGACATGGTGGGTATGGAGGTTACTGATGGGAATTGATGGTGGCTTGAAGCATATTCATTCCAACCTTTTCTGCTTATTCCAGCAATTCGAGAAGATATTTTAATTCCTCCTCTTGGCCGCATCGTTTCCTCGTTCAAAAATGTTCTCCCTTCCCCACTAAGCCCAATCTCTCTGTTACCCTCACAGTGTTTCCCCTTTGTCAACAATGGAAGCTCTGCCTTCAACTCACTAGGCATCATGATCTGGCATTACCGTCTGCCATTTCTATTCCTTCTACTCCACATTGTGGATTGTTCTTAAAACCCATCTCTTTGACTAAGTCTCTGTTCGTCTGTCCTAGGTTTTCTTTCTTAACAATGGAATTTAAAAAGCGCAATATAAATACAAGTTGTTATTGATGTGAATAAAGACTGCTGCAGGCAACGCCTTTCCATTGGCGGAGTTTTCAATCTCCGCAGATTATGCCGATATTTTCTCCTGTGTGTAAAACGCTCACTCCTTTCGAGGACCCTTTCATAAACTAATTTGCTGAGTTCACCCTGTGTTACAGGTTGACCAAAATTAACGAAGACCAAAAATTTGTAACATTTTGCCTCAGGCCTACCTTAGGATGAACCCAAGGTGATCATGCGGAACATAATACTGAGTGCCACGGATAGTTCCACAATCCTCTTCTTTACACAGTACACTCAGTCAGGTGAAAAAGACCACAGGGCATGCAACTACCTGTTCTTTGACAGGTAAGCAATACAGTGGTGCTCACGTTATAAACCAAGAACCATGCATTTTAATATTAACGTGTGGAGCAGCAAGGACGATGTCGCCAAAGCGCATATGACATCTCATGAAAACTAAGTGACAATACGGGTAAACGAGCTGTGAAGTGATTGTTAACATGATCATGCACAGAGGTGGGTGGCACGGCGGCGCATCGGTTAGCACTGCTGCCTCACAGTGCCAGGGACCCTGATTCGATTCCCGGCTTGGGTCACTGTCTGTGCGGAGTCTGCGCGTTCTCCCCGTGTGTGCGTGGGTTTCCTCCGGGGGCTCCGGTTTCCTCCCACTGTCCAAAGATGTGCACGTTAGGTGGATTGACGGAGATAAATTTCCCCTTGATGTGCAGGTTAAGTTATGGCGTTGCAGGTATAGGGCGGAATGATCGGTGCAGACTCGATGGACCAAATGGCCTCCTTTTGCACTGTAGGGATACTAAGCACAAGTACAGTTCTGGTGGACTAAGCTGTGTCCACGCATCAGGCGAACACCATATTCAGTAGCCAGTTACTAGGAGAAAGGGCGATGTGCGTTCAGGGGAAATGCTTCGAGGAGAAATTGAAGAAGCAAACGATTTAAGGAATGTGACATTCATGGTTCATCCATAACTGTGGGAAACTTTATGAAGGAGTGTCTGGGTGTCTGCCATAAGGAATGGTGCCAGACATCTTGACACCAATATTAATATAATAAAGAAAAGTAAGTCAGTGACAGTTGGCAAATGGGCACCCATGAGCCTGTAATAAAATTGACAAACTTGTTTTGAGTGGTAGTCTATGGATTCTTTCCCACAGTTGACAAAGCCTCAAGCGTTAGCGTATCACTATCAACGTCATTTCAAAATGACTTGCATTATATTATTTTTGTGTTTTTCATCAATAGTTTTACTATTATCTAACTTTGGTGTCAGTTTGATCGGTGATAGTCGCTTCTTGCCAGACCACAAAAAACAGTAGAGCAGATTGTCACATAAAAGAAAATGAAAACCCAAAGCTTTGAAACCAGCACCAAATTATATCGTTTTTAATAAGCTGTTTCCTAGCAATCATGAGTTGCTTTGATGGCTTTTTTTCCAATTAAGATTTTTCAAGCCCTATGGACAAACAGATTAGTAACAGATTCAGGCATTCTCTACAAACAAGTGCCCATTGCAGTCGTTCCCAAGGGAGCAGAAACGATACAGAACAGATCCCCTGAAGAAAGGAGGGGAAAAAAAAGTGGATGAACAAGTCCAGCTTTTTCCGCAAACATTCGCTTCCAATGAATCAGATGCATGGGTGGGACCCAAGAGGCCAGCACTGCCCAGCATTCCATTTTGAATTGAATACAGGGAGCCTTACAAAACAATGAAATGAAAATGAAAATCGCTTATTGTCACAAGTAGGCTTCAATGAAGTTATTGTGAAAGGCCCCTAGTCGCCACATTCCGGCGCCTGTTCGGGGAGGCTGGTACAGGAATTGAACCGTGCTGCTGGCCTGCCTTGGTCTGCTTTCAAAGCCAGCGATTTAGCCCTGTGCTAAACAGCCCCAAAGCAAACATTTGGCAAATAGTTTTAATAATCTCAGACTTTACAAGCTCCTACTACAGCGTTTAAATTGATGGTTTTGAATTGCCGAGGACGGTTAAGATTACCTATCTTAATTGATAATATTTGGGACGATATTTCATTATAAGATGACCCCAACCTTTAAACATGCTGAACTCGAAATAGATTTACAGTCAACACACCCTTTTATCGTGCTGACATTTATCAAAACAGAGACTTATAGTGAGGCAATCGACTCACAGATTTAGTGACATCAAGATGCACTTGGTGTCCAGGATTAATCTGTTCCTAAAAATAAAGTTGGATCGTGTGAGTGCAATGTGCAGGTGATGGGGAAACACAAATCAGATGATTGTGCATGAACAGAGAGACACTTACAATCCTTAATGTGGATGTCAACATTTTTTTTTAATTGGCAGAACCATTTAATAGTTTGACATTACTTTAACCCAAGAAATTTCCAAACTTGAGCAATTTGACACTTGCACACATTTTGGCTCTTATGCTTTTCCTGATTACCAGCAGCTTTGAATTTTGCACGATGCATCGCTGGAGTTAAGTTAATCTGATCCCACTAGGCAGGAAGTCCACAGGCTTGGATAGAACACTAGTTTTGCACCACACCCAATATTTCTCGTACTGACTTCAGTCGAGAATAAAATCAGATGGGGTGTAAAATGAGCGTGGCAACCAATCAGATAGGAAAGTTAGGTTAAAATTGCCCTCAATGTCCCTAACTGACACCAGTAAAGTAGACTTCTGCACTAACGTACCATATCACAGGACAATAGAACATAGGTTTGTACTTTCATAGTGAGTTTCTTAATCTTTTAAAAAAGAAATTCAATTAAGGGGCAATTTAGTGTGGCCAATCCACCTACTTGCGCATCGAGAGGAGGGACACAAATGGTTGTTGCAGGTGCCGGGGTTTAGATATTTCAGTAAGCTCAGGGAAGGTGGTAAAAGAGGAGGAGGGGTGGCATTGTTAGTCAAGGACAGTATTACGGTGGCAGAAAGGACGTTTGATGAGGACTCGTCTACTGAGGTAGTATGGGCTGAGGTTAGAAACAGGAAAAGAGAGGTCTCCCTGTTAGGGGTCTTCTATCGGCCTCTGAAAAGTTCCAGAGATGTAGAAGAAATGATTGCAAAGATGATTCTGGATAGGAGCGAAAGCAACAGGGTAGTTGTTATGGGGGACTTTCACTTTCCAAATATTGACTGGAAACGCTATAGTTCGAGTACTTTAGATGGGTCTGTTTTTCTCCAATGTGTACAGGAGGGTTTCCTGACACAGTATGTAGATAGGCCAATGAGAGGCAAGGCCAAATTGGATTTGGTACTGAGTAATGAACAAGGACAGGTGTTAGATTTGGAGGTAGGTGAGCACTTTGGTGATAGTGACCACAATTCGATTACATTTACTTTAGTGATGGAAAGGGATAGGTATGTACCGCAGGGCAAGAGTTATATCTGGGGGAAAGGCAATTATGATTCGATGAGGCAAGACTTAGGATGCATCGGATGGAGAGGAAAACTGCAGGGGATGGGCACAATGGAAATGTGGAGCTTGTTCAAGGAACAGCTACTGCGTGTCCTTGATAAGTATGTACCTGTCAGGCAGGGAGGAAGTGGTCGAGCAAGGGAACCGTGGTTCACTAAAGCAGTCGAAACACTTGTCAAGAGGAAGAAGGAGGCTTATGTAAAGATGAGACATGAAGGTTCAGTTAGGGCGCTCGAGAGTTACAAGTTAGCTAGGAAGGACCTAAAGAGAGAGCTAAGAAGAGCCAGGAGGGGACATGAGAAGTCTTTGGCAGGTAGGATATAGGATAACCCTAAAGCTTTCTATAGATATGTCAGGAATAAAAGAATGACTAGGGTAAGAGTAGGGCCAGTCAAGGACAGTAGTGGGAAGTTATGCTTGGAGTCCGAGGAGATAGGAGAGGTGCGAAATGAATATTTTTCGTCAGTATTCACACAGGAAAAAGACAATGTTGTTGAGGAAAATACTGAGATTCAGGCTACTAGACTAGAAGGGCTTGAGGTTCATAAGGAGGAGGTGTTAGCAATTCTGGAAAGTGTGAAAATAGATAAGTCCCCTGAGCTGGATGGGATTTATCCTAGGATTCTCTGGGAAGCTAGGGAGGAGATTGCTGAGCCTTTGGCTTTGATCTTTAAGTCATCTTTGTCTACAGGAATAGTGCCAGAAGACTGGAGGATAGCAAATGTTGTCCCCTTGTTCAAGAAGGGGAGTAGAGACAACCCAGGTAACTATAGACCAGTGAGCCTTACTTCTGTTGTGGGCAAAATCTTGGAAAGGTTTATAAGAGATAGGATGTATAATCATCTGGAAAGGAATAATTTGATTAGAGATAGTCAACACGGTTTTGTGAAGGGTAGGTTGTGCCTCACAAACTTTATTGAGTTCTTTGAGAAGGTGACCAAACAGGTGGATGAGGGTAAAGCAGTTGATGTGGTGTATATGGATTTCAGTAAAGTGTTTGATAAGGTTCCCCACGGTAGGCTATTGCAGAGAATACGGAGGCATGGGATTCAGGGTGATTTAGCAGTTTGGATCAGAAATTGGCTAGCTGGAAGAAGACAAAGGGCGGTGCTTGATGGGAAATGTTCAGACTGGAGTCCAGTTACTAGTGGTGTACCACAAGGATCTGTTTTGGGGCCACTGCTGTTTGTCATTTTTATAAATGACCTGGAGGAGGGTGTAGAAGGATGGGTGAGTAAATTTGCAGATAACACTAAAGTCGGTGGAGTTGTGGACAGTGTGGAAGGATGTTACAAGTTACAGAGGGACATAGATAAGCTGCAGCGCTGGGCTGAGAGGTGGCAAATGGAGTTTAATGCAGAAAAGTGTGAGGTGATTCATTTTGAAAGGAATAACAGGAAGACAGAGCACTGTGCTAATGGTAAGATTCTTGGCAGTGTGGATGAGCAGAGAGATCTCGGTGTCCATGTACATAGATCCCTGAAAGCTGCCACCCAGGTTGAGAGGGTTGTTAAGAAGGCGTATGGTGTGTTAGCTTTTGTTGGTAGAGGGATTGAGTTTTGGAGCCGTGAGGTCATGTTGCAGCTGTACAAAACTCTGGTGCGGCCGCATTTGGAGTATTGCGTGCAATTCTGGGCGCCGCATTATAGGAAGGTTGTGGAAGCATTGGAAAGGGTGCAGAGGAGATTTCCCAGAATGTTGCCTGGTATGGAGGGAAGATCTTATGAGGAAAGGCTGAGGGACTTGAGGCTGTTTTCGTTAGAGAGAAGAACGTTAAGAGGTGACTTAATTGAGACATACAAGATGATTAGAGGATTGGATAGGGTGGACAGTGAGAACCTTTTTCCTCGGATGGTGATGTCTAGCATGAGGGGACATAGCTTTAAATTGAGGGGAGGTAGATATAGGTCAGATGTCAGAGGTAGGTTCTTTACTCAGAGAGTAATAAGGGCGTGGAATGCCCTGCCTGCAACAATAGTACTAAGGGCATTCAAATGGTCATTGGATAGACATATGGACGATAAGGGAATAGTGTAGATGGGCTTTAGAGTGGTTTCACAGGTCGGCGCAACATCGAGGGCCGAAGGGCCTGTACTGCACTGTAATGTTCTATGTTCTATGTTCTTTGGGGTGTGTGGTGAGACCCATGTAGACCTTTGTGCAAATTCCACATGGACACTGACCGGGATCGAACCCAGGTCCGCTGTGCCGTGATGCAGCAGTGCTAACTGCTGCGCCACCGCACTGCCCAGCTACTTATTCTTAATATATGGGCAAAGTGGATCTTTCGCAGAGAGCAACAGAAAAATCAAAATACACCAATATTATCTCGTAGTAGCTGGATATAGATCAGGAATGAGAAATAATAATAATCTTTTTAGTGTCACACGTAGGCTTACATTAACACTGCGATGAAGTTACTGTGAAAATCCCCTAGTCGCCACATTCCGGCACCTGTTTGGGTACACAGAGGGAGAATTCAGAATGTCCAATTTACCTAACAAGCACCTCTTTAGGGACTTGGGGGAGTGATGCACGATCAATTACACAAAGACGAGGGTTGAATGCAACTGAGGCTTTATTACACTAAGATGTGTGGCCTCCTACAGCAGCTGGCAAAATGGCTGCTGTACACGAGCACACATATTTATACTCCGCCTACTGGGCGGAGCGAGCAGGCAGTGAACTACCCCCATACCTGTAGTACAGGGCCTTGCCACAAATCACCTAATACATACATCATGGTGACTACCACATTCACCCCCTGTTAAAATTGAGTCCGGTGGGGGTGGTGGAGAACTGTATATAAGTACATGTTTTAAAATACAGAGAAAAAAAATTGAGTCCAGCGGGTGTGGAGGAGAGTTATACAGAAGGATGATGTTTTAAGAGTTCAGATCAAGTTACAGGTTCAGTCGGTCCGGAGCCTTGATCTGCCGTGGGGAGCGCCGCAGTGGTGGCAGCGATTCCAGTGCCGGTCTGGTCCTCGGTTACTCCGATTACTGGTCTGGTCCTCGGTTACTGTTGAAATCCTCTTCATCCTCGGGCACGGGCAGGGGGAGGACGGATTGTCCTGGGGCGGGGGGTTGCGGCTGGGTGCGCCGCGGGAGGGGAGGGTGGCGCCGGGCCGGAGGGGTGTGTGTGTGTGGAACCTGCTGGTGCCAGGTCCCTGAGGGAGACAGTATCTTGGCGGCCGTCGGGGTATGCTACGTAGGTGTACTGTGGGTTGGCGTGGAGTAGCTGTACCCTTTCAACCAACGGGTTCGCCTTGTGGAGTCGTACGTGCTTACGGAGGAGTACGGGTCCTGGAGCTGCGAGCCAAGTCGGGAGCGACACCCTGGAGGTGGACTTCCTGGGGAAGGCGAAGAAACGTTCATGGGGTGTGTCATTAGTCGCAACCGAATGGAGTGCAGTGCATCGGAGAGGACCACCTGCTAGCGGGAGGCCAGGAGATTTCTGGACCGTAGGGCCAGCTGGTCGGCCCTCCAGACCGTCTCATTCTCCCTCTCCACCTGCCCGTTTCCCCGGGGCTTATAGCTGGTCGTCCTGCTTACGGCGATATCCTTGTTGAGCAGGAACTGACGCAGCTCATCGCTCATGAATGAGGATCCCCTGTCACTGTGGACGTAGGCGGGGAAGCCAAACAGAGCGAAGATTGTGTTGAGGGCTTTGATGACGGTGGCAGACGTCATGTTGGGGCATGGGATGGCGAAGGGGAATCTGAAGTACTCATCGACCACACTGAGGAAGTACGTGTTACGGTCGATGGAGAGGGGCCCTTTGAAGTCCACGCTGAGGCGTTCAAAGGGGCGGGCGGCCTTCACCAGGCGCGCAAGGTCTGGCCGGTAGAAATGCGGTTTGCACTCCGCACAGACCTGGCAGTCTCTGGTGATTGCTCTGACTTCCTCGATGGAGTAGGGCAGATTGCGGGCCTTGATGAAGTGGTACAAATGTGTGACTCCCGGGTGACAAAGGCTGTCGTGCAAGGCCCGGAGTCGGTCCACCTGTGCGCTGGCACATGTACCTCGGGATAGGGCATCGGGGAGCTCGTTGAGCTTACCGGGGCGGTACAAAATCTCATAGTTGTAGGTGGAGAGCTCGATCTTCCACCTCAAGACTTTATCGTTTTTGATCTTGCCCCGCTGTGTGTTGTTAAACATGAAGGCAACCGACCGTTGGTCAGTGAGGAGAGTGAATCTCCTGCCGGCCAGGAAATGCCTCCAATGCCGCACAGCTTCAACGATGGCGTGCGCCTCTTCTTCGACGGACGAGTGCCAAATGTCGGAGGCATGACGGGTTTGTGAAAAGAATGCCACGGGCCTGCCTGCCTGGTTGAGGGTGGCGGCTAGAGCGACGTCTGATGCGTCGCTCTCGTCTTGAAATGGTAACGTCTCATCGACTGCGTGCATCGCGGCCTTGGCGATGTCGGCCTTAATACTGTTGAAGGCCTGGTGAGCCTCGGCCGTTAGGGGAAAAAGAGTGGATTGGATGAGTGGGCGGGCCTTGTCCTCATAATTTGGGACCCACTGGGCGTAGAAAGAAAAGAACCCCAGGGAACGTTTGAGGGCCTTGGGGCAGTGGGGGAGGGGGAGTTCCATGAGGGGGCGCATACGATCGGGATCAAGCCCCAGAACTCGGCTCTGGACCACATAGCCGAGGATGGTTAAGCGGTTTGTGGTGAACACGCACTTCTCCTTGTTATAAGTTAGGTTGAGGACAGTGGCGGTGTGGAGAAATTTGGCAAGGTTGGCATCGTGGTCCTGCTGATCGTGGCCGCAGATGGCGACGTTATCCAGGTACGGGAAAGTGGCCCGCAGCCTGTACCGGTCAACCATTCGGTCCATCTCCCTTTGGAAAACCGAGACCCCGTTGGTGACGCCGAAAGGAACCCTGAGAAAGTGGTAAAGGCGGCCGTCTGCCTCGAACGCAGTGTATGGGCGGTCCGCCTTGCGGATGGGGAGCTGGTGGTAGGCAGATTTCAGGTCCAATGTCGAGAAGACCCGGTACTTTGCAATCTGATTGACCATATCAGATATGCGTGGGAGGGGGTACGCGTCGAGCTGCGTGTACCGATTGATGGTCTGGCTGGAGTCCACGACCATTCGGTGTTTCTCCCCAGTTTTAACGACTACCACTTGGGCTCTCCAGGGGCTGTTGCTGGCTTCGATGATGCCTTCCCGAAGCAGTCGCTGGGCCTCGGACCTGATGAAGGTCCTGTCCTGGGCGCTGTACCGTCTGCTCCTGGTGGCGAGCGGTTTGCAATCTGGGGTTAAGTTTGCAAATAGGGAAGGTGGGTCGCCCTTTAGGGTCGCGAGGCCGCACCCAGTTAGGGGTGGTAGGGGCCCGCCGAATTTCAATGTTAGGCTCTGGAGGTTGCACTGGAAGTCCAGGCCGAGTAGCAAGGCAGCGCAGAGGTTGGGGAGGACGTAGAGGCGGAAGCCGGTAAACTCCACGACCTGGACAGTGAGAGTGGCGATGCAGTACCCCCGGATCGTCGCGGAGTGGGACCCGGAGGCCAGGGAGATTCTCCGATTGGCGGGGTGTACCGCAAGGGAGCAGAGCCTTACCGTATTGGGATGAATGAAGCTCTCGGTGCTCCCGGAGTCCAGCAGGCAGGAGATCTCGTGCCCATCTATTTTCACGTTTGTAGAGGCGGTTGCTAGGTTGTGTGGGCGAGACTGGTCAATCGTGACCGAGGCGAGACGCGGCTGATCGTCGATGGTGGCAAACGATGGGGTGCCCGGGGATCATGGGTCCTGGTAAGATGGCGCCGCCCACAGGCCGCACGTGCCGTGGGGGAGACAAGATGGCGGCGCTTGATGTTCCTGGGGAGGACAAGATGGCGGCGCCCAAGTGCCGCACGTGGTGGGGGTTGAACAAGATGGCGCCATCCACGGATCGCTCGTGGTCCGAGGAGGGGAAGATGGCGGCGCCCACTGGCAGTGCGTGGTCCGAGGAAGGGAAGATGGCGGCGCCCACTGGCCGTATGGGGGAGCGGTCGGAACAATAGCGGCGACTGAACGGGCCTGGCAAACCGCCGCGAAGTGCCCCTTCTTGCCGCAGGCCTTGCAAAGGGCACTCCGGGCCGGGCAGCATTGTCGGGGGTGTTTTGGCTGCCCACAGAAGTAACATTTGGGGCCCCCGGGGTTGGTTGGCTGTCGCGCGGCACAGGCGTGGGGTTGGCTAAGTGGGGTCCCCAATGGAGCGGCCGTCTGCGGAGTCCACGATGCGTAGGAGGGGTGAGCCTCGCGGCCGGGGGTGTAGGCCTGGGTGTTGCGCAAGGCGACCATCAGAGAGAGTGCAAGCTTTTTGGTTGCCGCGAGGTTGAGCGTGGCCCCTTCTAAAAGGCGTTGGCGGATGTAATCTGACCCTATCCCCGTAACAAAAGCGTCCCTCATGAGCAAGTTCGAGTGTTCCGTGGCCGTGACGGCCTGACAGTCACAATCTCTGACCAGGGGAATTAGAGCACGCCAGAAGTCTTCTACTGACTCACCAGGGAGTTGACTGCGTGTGGAGAGGATGCGTCTGGCGTAGAGCGTGTTAGTCCTCTGAGCGTAGTTTTCTTTTAGTAGCGCCATGGCTTTGTTGTAGTTCGGCGCGTCCTGGATAAGCGGAAAGACGTTGGAGCTCAGCCGCGTGTAGAGGATCTGAATCTTCTGAGCTTCCGGAATTGGGTCTGGTGCAGACCTGATGTAAGCTTCGAAACAGGCTAGCCGATGTTCAAAGTCCTTGTTGGCGTTGTCTGCTTGCGGATCCAGCTGCAGGCGATCCGGCTTGATGCGGAGGTCCATCTTCTGAAAACTTTCGTGTAATAAATTGATGCACGATCATTGCACAAAGACGAGAGCTGAATGCAACTGAGGCTTTATTACGCTAAGATGTGTGGCCTCCTACAGCAGCTGGCGAAATGGCTGCTGTACTGGAACACACATATTTATACTCCACCTACTGGGCGGAGCCAGCAGGCAGGGAACTACCCCCGTACCTGTAGTACAGGGCCTGACCACAAATCACCTAATATATACATCAATGGTGACTACCACAGGGAGAAAACCGGAACACCCGGGGGAAACCCACGCAGACACGGGAAGAACGTGCAGACTCCGCACTTACAGCAACCCAAGCCGGGAATCAAACCCGGGTCCCTGGCGCCGTGAAGCAACAGTGCTAACCATTGTACTACCATACAGATTTACGAATGTGCCCTGACCGACGGGGAAAAGGTTTCTTGCAGCATCAATGTTTTGCAGGTTTGGCAATCACATCTTGATGGAGTACAGCTGGCGTGGTTAAATCACACGAACTTCCTGGTCAAACCTGCACCTGGAATAAATACCAAGAGGTTTGGATAGAACAAAAGGAAATTTTCAATTGTCCCGTTACGTGGACGTAAATGAGAAGAACAAAAGGTTCTGTTAGAAACAGCCACACCTAAATTAGCAGAGCTGATGCACATATTGGGGTGTGCACCTCCCCTCCACCCAACAAACACACAGTAAACACAACCTACAAACAAAGCATCAGTAAAAGCAACAAGATTAATTCATCGGTAACCTCTCAGGTATAGTGAGGTGTTGACTTCTAATGTAGTCATAAACCACATCATTGGAATGTTGACTCAGCGATTCAGATGCGAGGGGTGCCTCACTACGCACTTCAGCTGGGGTGCGAAGGACTGTGGCAACTTAGAACTGCAAAAGGGGCGTCAAAAGTGAGGACACCAGCTCGAACCAGCTGGAGGAGTGTGGTAAACCACTGTGTTCCTATATTAAGGGTTGTACGGTAGAAGCTGCACTACAGGTTCACCTGGGCCCCTGCATGCCCAGGAGCCGGGTTAGAAATATGCGTGGCCTTCAGCTCGCAGCCATTTTGTCAGCTGCTGTAGGAGGCCACACTTCAGATACTAATAAAGCCTCAGTTTGAATTCAACTTCGTCTCCAGCCAAATTGATCGTGCCTCAAGGAGGCTGCAGAAGAGGGTGGATTCCCATTCTTTAACCATGGTTTCCAAGAGTATCCATTGCACTAACATTCCAGGCTATCAGTCTGCCATGCTGTTCACCAATCTGTCTCCTACCTGCAGAGTTTTAACTTTCTCAACCCACCTGCGGTACAACCAGCATTTTACATAAACCTCCGCGCGATGTGCTTCAGCAGCACTCATTCCTTCCACTGGTGTGTCCTCCTGATGAATATGCAACACACGTTTTCCCACCTATTCTGTTACTGTCTACTGCCACAGGGACAAGAGCCCATCAGCTTTCAGCTTGCTGTGTCCATAAAACTTTACGGTGACATAATCCATTAAGTTTCGACTGATGATTGAGCAGAATTCCCTCACCATGGTCATTGAAGATCAAGAAAACCCCACCACGTAGCTCCCTGTTGGCCCTCCTGCAGCCTCCCAAAGCTGGAACTCCGGGAGGTTGCTGTGAGTGGGCTCCCTGGTACAATTATAGTAACCACTTATTGTGGACCACAATGTCATGTGTGAGACTGAGCACAAGTATCGAATCTTTACATTGCAGAAGGAGGCCATTCAGCCCATCAAGTCTGCACCGGCCCCTGAAAGACCACCCCACTCAAGCCCACACCTCCACCCTATCTCTGTAACCCAGTAACCCAACCTAACCTTTTTGGACATTAAGGGCAATTTATCATGGCCAATCCACTTAACCTGCACATCTTTGGACTGTGTGAGGAAACCGGAGCACCCGGAGGAAACCCACGCACACACGGGGAGAACGTGCAGACTCCGCACAGACAGAGAATCAAGCCGGTTATCGAACCTGGGACCCTGGAGCTGTGAAGCAACTGTGCTAACCACTGTGCTACCGTGTCATCCAAGGTCGGAATTGAAGCCGGGTTCCTGGAAGTGCGAGGCAGCAGTGCAGTGTATATAATGGATTACTCTACCTCGGCCACAGTCTGCTTCACACGATGATTAGTCCACTGCAGTGCTCAGGAAGCATCCTTGAAACTCATGTCTAGGGAGATCCACCTCTTTGTTCATCTGCCACGCCACACCTTGCATGTTTAATGCTATCACCAAAAAATTAAGACTATCCCCAGCTTCTGAGGCCTGAATAAATGTGCTGACAAAAGTTCTTTTTACATAGTACAGAAATATTTAAATTATTTTGATTTTTTTTTAAAGTAAGACACATACCTGTCGATACTATTGTTTCATTATTGTGGCCAATTATGTATTTGGAGTATTTTAATACAATTGGGTTCATTTAACAATCCTGAGACAAAGCTGTGGTAATGTTGAGAACATGGATTGTATTGGCTGTATTTTAATGGACAACCCGCTCTGGGGTCTACAATAACCTCCAAACTAACTTATTGGTGGGCGAAGGTCCATTCTAGGAATCAAACCTCTAAAACATCAGTTCACAGAATCATAGAATTGACAGTGCAGAAGGAGACTATTCGGCCCATCGAGTCTGCACCGGCCCTTGGAAAGAGCGCCCCACTTATGCCCACGACTCCACCCTAACCCAGTAATCCCACCTAACCTCTTTGGCCACTAAGAGCAATTTATCATGGCCAATCCACCTAACCTGCACATCTTTGGACTGTGGAAGGAAACCGGAGCACCCGGAGGAAACCCTCGCAGACACGGCGAGCACGTGCAGACTCCACACAGACAGTGACCCAACCCGGGAATCGAACCTGGGACCCTGGAGCTGTGAAGCAACTATGCTAACTACTGCACTAACGTGCTTCAGTTAGTGAATAGGCTGATTGTTACTTTCAGACCTTATTTTATATATAACTTTCAAAACTTGCCAATTTCCATTATTGATGGGAAAAATGTCCCACATCCTCTGACAGACTCTCCCATTGTATGTGCCCCCTCCCGCTGGCAACCCAGCTGTAGAAATGTGCCATCGGTGGGGCCAAAAGATACCGCCAGTGGGAACAGCTGGATAATTCTGGCCACTATGAGTGAGGTACCATATGGCAATCTAACCACCTTGGTGGTCCCACTGAGATATGGGGATCTGTGCCGGTGGGCAGTCTGCGTGGGCTGTACTCAGGTGTCCTTAGCAAGGGTGACCTCCTCTGGGGACTATTCATTCACCTCCTACACACCACCCACAGTGGACCACTTGAAGGGCATGTGAAGATACTAGACATGAATTAGAACTATTTTTTTTTTTTTTAATAAATATTTTATTGAAAATTTTTGGTCAACCAACACAGTACATTGTGCATCCTTTACACAACATTATAACAATACAGATAATAATGACCTTTTTTATTTAAACAAAAAAAAACAACAACAAATAAATAAATATTAAATAACAAAAATAAAAACTAGCCCTAATTGGCAACTGCCTTGTCTCAGGCCACCCCCCCCCCACCCTCCCCCCCCCCCCCCCCCCAAGTCCTGGGCTGCTGCTGCTGCCTTCTTTTTCCCCCATCTATCTTTCCGCAAGATATTCGACGAACGGTTGCCACCGCCTGGTGAACCCTTGAGCCGACCCCCTTAGGACGAACTTAATCCGCTCTAACTTTATGAACCCCGCCATATCATTTATCCAGGTCTCCACCCCCGGGGGCTTGGCTTCTTTCCACATTAGCAATATCCTGCGCCGGGCTACTAGGGACGCAAAGGCCAAAACATCGGCCTCTCTCGCCTCCTGCACTCCCGGCTCTTGTGCAACCCCAAATATAGCCAACCCCCAGCTTGGTTCGACCCGGACTCCTACTACTTTTGAAAGCACCTTTGTCACCCCCATCCAAAACCCCTGTAGTGCCGGGCATGACCAGAACATATGGGTATGATTCGCTGGGCTTCTCGAGCACCTCGCACACCTATCCTCCACCCCAAAAAATTTACTGAGCCGTGTTCCAGTCATATGTGCCCTGTGTAATACCTTAAACTGAATCAGGCTTAGCCTGGCGCACGAGGACGACGAGTTTACCCTGTTTAGGGCATCTGCCCACAGCCCCTCCTCGATCTCCTCCCCTAGCTCTTCTTCCCATTTCCCTTTTAGTTCGTCCACCATAGTCTCCCCTTCGTCCCTCATTTCCCTATATATATCCGACACCTTACCATCCCCCACCCATTTCTTTGAGATGACTCTGTCCTGCACCTCTTGTGTCGGGAGCTGCGGGAATTCCCTCACCTGTTGCCTCGCAAAAGCCCTCAATTGCATGTACCTGAATG
Source organism: Scyliorhinus torazame (assembly GCF_047496885.1). Classification (NCBI taxonomy): domain Eukaryota; kingdom Metazoa; phylum Chordata; class Chondrichthyes; order Carcharhiniformes; family Scyliorhinidae; genus Scyliorhinus; species Scyliorhinus torazame. The sequence goes on from NC_092723.1 coordinate 9,825,604, forward strand.
CATTCCCTTGGGGCAACCCATATTTCTCGGTCAGCGCTCCCAGACTCGCGAACTTCCCATCCACAAATAGATCTTTCAATTGCGTTATTCCTGCTCTTTGCCACATTCCATATCCCCCATCCATTCCCCCCGGGGCAAACCTATGGTTGTTTCTTATCGGGGACCCCCCCAATGCTCCGGTCTTTCCCCTATGTCGTCTCCACTGTCCCCAAATCTTCAGTGTAGCTACCACCACCGGACTCGTGGTATAGTTCCTCGGTGAGAACGGCAATGGGGCTGTCACCATAGCCTGCAGGCTGGTCCCCCTACAGGACGCCCTCTCTAATCTCTTCCACGCCGCTCCTTCCTCCTCTCCCATCCACTTACTCACCATTGAAATATTAGCGGCCCAATAATACTCACTTAGGCTCGGTAGTGCCAGCCCCCCCCTATCCCTACTACGCTGTAAGAATCCCTTCCTCACTCTCGGAGTCTTCCCGGCCCAAACAAAACCCATGATACTCTTTTCTATCCTTTTGAAAAAAGCCTTCGTGATCACCACCGGGAGGCACTGAAACACAAAGAGGAATCTCGGGAGGACCACCATCTTAACCGCCTGCACCCTCCCTGCCATTGACAGTGCTACCATATCCCATCTCTTGAAATCTTCCTCCATCTGTTCCACCAACCGCGTCAAATTTAGCCTGTGCAATGTGCCCCAATTCTTAGCTATCTGGATCCCCAGGTAACGAAAGTCTCTTGTTACCTTCCTCAACGGTAGGTCTTCTATTTCTCTACTCTGCTCCCCTGGATGCACCACAAACAGCTCACTCTTCCCCATGTTCAATTTATACCCTGAAAAATCCCCAAACTCCCCAAGTATCCGCATTATTTCTGGCATCCCCTCCGCTGGATCCGCCACATATAGTAGCAGATCATCCGCATATAAAGATACCCGGTGTTCTTCTCCTCCCCTAAGTATTCCCCTCCATCTCCTGGAACCTCTCAGCGCTATCGCCAGGGGCTCAATCGCCAGTGCAAACAATAATGGGGACAGAGGTCATCCCTGCCTTGTCCCTCTATGGAGCCGAAAATATGCTGATCCCCGTCCATTCGTGACCACACTCGCCACTGGGGCCCTATACAACAGCTGCACCCATCTAACATACCCCTCTCCAAAACCAAATCTCCTCAACACCTCCCACAGATAATCCCATTCCACTCTATCAAATGCTTTCTCGGCATCCATCGCCACTACTATCTCCGTTTCACCCTCTGGTGGGGCCATCATCATTACCCCTAACAGCCTCCGTATATTCGTGTTCAGCTGTCTCCCCTTCACAAACCCAGTTTGGTCCTCATGAACCACCCCCGGGACACATTCCTCTATTCTCATTGCCATTACCTTGGCCAGGACCTTGGCATCCACATTTAGGAGGGAAATTGGTCTGTAGGACCCGCATTGTAGCGGATCCTTTGCCTTCTTTAAGAGAAGCGATATCGTTGCTTCTGACATAGTCGGGGGCAGTTGTCCCCTTTCCTTTGCCTCGTTAAAGGTCCTCGTCAGTAGCGGGGCAAGCAAGTCCAAATATTTTCTGTAAAATTCAACTGGGAATCCGTCCGGTCCCGGGGCCTTTCCCGTCTGCATGTTCCTAATTCCTTTCACCACTTCTTCTACCGTGATCTGTGCTCCCAGTCCCACCCTTTCCTGCTCTTCCACCTTGGGAATTTCCAGCCGATCCAAAAAATCCATCATTCTCTCCCTCCCATCCGGGGGTTGAGCTTCATACAATTTTTTATAAAATGTCTTGAACACTTCATTCACTCTCTCCGCTCCCCGCTCCGTCTCTCCTTCCTCGTCCCTCACCCCCCCTATTTCCCTCGCTGCTCCCCTTTTCCTCAATTGGTGTGCCAGCAATCTGCTCGCCTTCTCTCCATATTCATACTGTACACCCTGCGCCTTCATCCATTGTGCCTCTGCAGTGCCTGTAGTCAGCAAGTCAAATTCCACATGCAGCCTTTGCCTTTCCCTGTACAGTCCCTCCTCCGGTGCTTCCGCATATTGTCTGTCCACCCTCAAAAGTTCTTGCAGCAACCGCTCCCGTTCCTTACTCTCCTGCTTCCCTTTATGTGTCCTTATTGATATCAGCTCCCCCCTCACCACCGCCTTCAACGCCTCCCAGACCACTCCCACCTGAACCTCCCCATTGTCATTGAGTTCCAAGTACTTTTCAATGCATCCCCTCACCCTTAGGCACACCCCCTCATCCGCCATTAGTCCCATGTCCATTCTCCAGGGTGGGCGCCCTCTTGTTTCCTCCCCTATCTCCAAGTCTACCCAGTGTGGGGCATGATCCGAAATGGCTATAGCCGTATATTCCGTTCCCCTCACCCTCGGGATCAATGCCCTACCCAACACAAAAAAGTCTATGCGCGAATAATGAATTAGAACTATAAAGGTAAGAAGGTCTTAAGCCCTCATTGTGCGCGTGACCATATTTGAGTAGTTGCTGACACCAAGTCAACATGAGAAAGTGTTGCATTCCCTGTCGTTATGTGATAGTTACTTCTGCCATCAGGTAACTTGAAGACCGCCCCCCCACCCCCCCCCCCACTTCTTCCTCACCAATAATAAGGCCTGTGGCAATTATCATCATCAACTTAACCACCATCCTGAGCTGCAGGAAGAGGATCCACCACCACTTTCTCAGGGCAACCAGGGCAGAATTAAATTTAAGATGAGACAAGGATTTGTCGATCTAATTAAAGGCCCCACCTGCATTAGTAATAATCTTTATTGTCACAAGTAGGCTTACATCAACACTGCAATGAAGTTACTGTGAAAATCCCCTAGTCGCCACACTCCAGCGCCTGTTCGGGTACACAGGGGGAGAATTCAGAATGTCCAATTCACCCAACAAGCACGTCTTTCGAGACTTGTGGGAGGAAACCGGAGCACCCGGAGGAAACCCACGCAGACACGGGGAGAACGTGCAGACTCCGCACAGACAGTGACCCAGGCCGGAATCGAACCCGAGACCCTGCCGCTGTGAAGCAACAGTGCTAACCACTGTGCTACCGTGCCGCTACCAATAGCCAGGCATGCAGAGATTCGGGTTATCTCACCTGTAGCTGGTTGGAGGGCCACCTACAGTTTCTGCCCCTCAATGGCCTTGTCTGCACTCGGCTCTTGCAAGGAGGGAAATAAAAGGCCTATGACTGTGAGAAGTGGAATGTGTTGAGTAAATAGAAAGACAACGGGCGCGATGCGCCCAAATGGGAACAAAGTCCAAAAGCGAGCACATTTAGCTGCGTGTTTCCCGGTGTTCGCAGTGCCAAGAAACGCATATTCAACGCGACTCGGGTTGTACAAGGGGTCTAAACGGGCAACGTGCGGCCGAGGCTGCCCATAGCCACGTTTTGTACAGCGGGGAGCTCCATTTGCCGAAACTCCCATATGTACTGAGCGATTGTGACGCCATTTTTAAATGCCGTCTGAACTTCCGAAGTTCCGAATACCCCCCCAGCCCGAATGCAACCACCCCCCCCCCCCACCCCCCACCCCCCAGCACCCTGCCCCCAACACGGCACACCTAGCCCAGCCACTCGCACACACGCAGAAAATGCCAGCTTGGCACCTCAGTGGTGCTAACCTGGCATTGCCTATGCCAGCTGTCAATGCCACCTGGGCATCACCAGGCTGGCACATAGGTGGCACTGCCAGGGTGTCAGGCTGGAACTTTTAGGGTTCCCAGGTGGCACCAGCAGTGCCAGGGCACCACCCTGCCCAAAGGGCATGCAGCTGAGGGCCTCCGATCCCCTGGGAGACCCCCACAAGTGCCGGTCCATCTGGTCCCAATTTTGTGGGGACCAGTGCTGAATAGCGCTCGCCCAAGGTCTCTGAGGCAAACGGCATGAATCCCAAAGACTGAGGTACTTCGGGAATCTGCACATTAGAGTGAGGTCGTGTGTCGCTCTAATATGTCGATTTTTCAAAAAGTGCCCCCGCCCACATTGGGTGGGATTTACATCGCAACATCAAGCGAGATTGCGTTGGATCTCATGAGGCATGGCGAGCCGTATAGATCCCGAGAGTGGGGTCTCCCGGTTTCGATCGGCCACGCTGCACCGTGGCCAGCAGCCTTTCCGGTGCAGCGTGGCCATTGGATCACGCCCAACATTTGTGCAAAGTCACTGTGAGGCATAGTGTGACGTTGCATTAAAATAACAGTGAGCGTCTGCGGTTGATGGACATTTGGGGATACGATGAGGGAGGAGGTGCCTACACAGAGAGGGATGTGCGCACCTGTAAAGTGTGTTGACAGGTGGGGTGATATTCTGGAGACAAGCCTGGGAGGCAGAGTGAAGGGTGTAGGGGAAAGACACCCACTTTTAAATGCGCCATGCCACTCACCTTCATGTCCAGTTTAGATCCTTAAACCACCTGGGATACTGTATCATAAGATATTAAGATGTAGGAGCAGAATTAGGCCACTCGGCCCATCGTGTCTGGTCCGTCATGCAATCATGGTTGATATTTTTCCCATCCCCATTCTCCTGCCTTCTCCCCATAACTCCTGAGATCCCTTATTAATCAAGAACCTGTCTATCTCTGTCTTTGGTCCCCACAGTCTTCTGCGACAAAGTGTTCCACAGATTCACCACCCTCTGGCTGAAGAAATTCCTCCTCATCTCTGTTTTAAAGGATCGTCCCTTTAGTCTGAGATTGTGTCCTCTGGTTCTAGTTTTTCCTACAAGTGGAAACATTCTCTTCACATCCACTCTATCCAGGCCTCGCAATATCCTGTAAGTTTCAATAAGATCCCCCCCTCATCCTTCCAAACTCCATCGAGTACAGACCCAGAGACCTCAAACGTTCCTTATACGACAAGCTCTTCATTCCAGGTAACGTGGTGCCTCACTCTTGCTGCTCACCTTCACAGGGACTTCTAAACATGCTTTCTTGTTCTCTGTGTCAGGTTTATTGCTCCCATCGACGGGTAACAGAATTTCCCGGTGGGTACTTATGGCTCACAGTATTATCCTCAGGTAGGTATCAATGGAAGCTTGGTATTACCTTGTAATGTTGTGAATCTATCATTCCAGACACTCACTCGTGACTGAACACCAGTCCAATGTTTCAATCCTCAACCGAGCAAGCCCCTTAAAATATTTGAGCTGCAATAGCAGAAGTAGGTCATCGCCACGGCCACTCACGTTAATTGGTCAAAAAAAACAGGATGTCAGATGCTAATCTACCTGCCCCCCCCCCCACCCCCCACCCCCCCCCACCCCCCACCCCCCCCACCCCCACCCCACACACACACCTCCCCAGCTTCATAGCCCTCATCCTCATCTTCAAATCTCCTACTTTACCCTCACTGTCCAATGTTGTCTCGGCTAACTGAGGTTCTGAAGAGGAGTCACACTGGTCTCAAAACATTAACCCTGTTTCTCTGCCCACAGATGCTGCCAGACCAGCTGAGCTTTTCCAGCATTTTCTGATTTAATTCCTGTTCCCAGATTTGCGATGCTCACATCAACTGCGATTTCTTTTTCAAAACCTTTGACTCACTTTCCACTTACCTGAAAAGGTAGCTCTTTCACCATCCCTTTTGGCTTTCTCCATTAACTCCTCACGTATATCGTGCTTGGCTGTCCACCTCACTCTCTGGAAACTGGCTTGGTGTATTTTATTATGTGGACGTTGCTGTATAGATATATGTTGTTGCCATCAGAGTAGAAACTAATACAGTGTATTGAAAAATAACCTAATAACTATTCATCATCTCTATCAAAATCTCTTTATTGCTACTGAGTTCAAGGATTGCTAAATGTTGTTATGAATCAGAGGCAACATGATGATTAATGGAAAATAAATACTGTGCCCTTTTAAACCTTTCCCCACAATCTCTTTCCTTGTTTTCATGTCATGTTCCAGATAAGGTTTTCGGTATTATGTGTTTCTGCATGTTTTGTCCAAACCCCATCTAAACCAGGAAGAAGAATTGGATCCAATTCAAAACACATCCTGCTACATTAGAATGTGACTGCCACCCATCAAAAACTTTATTTGATACATATCAATACTATAGATACAAGCAGGCAATCTGCCTTATGATCACAAAGCTTGAAAACGCAGCACAAAGTTGGCAAGTCCCAAACAGGATTGGAAGTCCTTTAAGCCTGTGGAGTAATGGATATGTGTCACAATCTCCAATGCAAAGCCATGTTGATTAACATTTGAAAATAAGCTCGAGAACATCACGTTAAGAATGGGATTAAAAGTCAAAGGCGTAGCATGAGATGTAGAGAATCAAATATCCCCTGGAACACTTGCTGCAGTCCTATTGGGACCATGGAAATATTATCCATCAATCCAACTAGTCATGTCCGAACAAAAGTTCGGAAACGGAGGAGGAAAGCAAAGATTTGATGTCCAAGTTGGAAAGTGAAGAGTGCAAAGGTGGTAGTATCTGGATTGCTTCCAGTGCTATCTAGGGCAATGTGGAGAATGAGAAATGCATTTGCCTTCTCAGGTTAGTGGGGGACATCAATATTGTATACAAGCAGGGAGGTTTCGGGGGTACAAGGAAGGTTGTTTGTTCTTTGCACATTGGAAGCTAAACGTAATCACCCAGCAGTTCCACATGGCCCATGAGAACCCATGGCTGGTGACTGCACAGATCTCAATTAAACATTTTTGCAAAAGCTTTAGCTTGCTATATGCCATCTTAATATTTTTTATCCAGTCAAAGTGAAAAAAAACAGCTTCACTCAAGTAAAATAATTTCCCAGTTTGACTCAATAGAATGCTGAACTCTTGTATGGTTGGTTTCATGCCATTTGTTTTAAGGAAGAGCTCACTCACGTAATTCAAATGCAAGCATGAGATGTGATGTGATATGTGATGGTTTGGCAGAGTTTTCAAGTTAATAGAGGGTTATTCAAATGGCTCTGGTTACCATTTCAGGGGGGTGTATCAGTTTACATTCAAGAGTTGTTTTAAACACAGAAACTAAATAACATCTAGAGAAAAAAGGACAAAGAAGCCCAAAACTACCATTGGAATATTAAAGAGAATCGTGAAATGGTAAATGTTCGGGGCTGGTTTAGCAGAGTGGGCTAAATAGCTGGCTTGTAATGCAGAACAAGACCAGCAGCGCGGGTTCAATTACCGTACCAGCCTCCCCGAAGAGGCGCCGGAATGTGGCGACTAGGGGCTTTTCACAGTAACTTCATTGAAGCCTACTTGTGACAATAAGCAATTATTATGCCTCACAGTCACTCTTCAAAGAAAAGGGTAGCAAAGAAAGGGCCAGAGAGGTGGCCTGACCAAACGTTATAGAGCTCCTTGTCACATCTCCCTAGAAAGATCCTAAGCCATTTTATGTATCACCAATTACTTTTGAAATATGTTTTCTACTAGCATGCGGGCGAAGACAAGCATTGTAGCCATTGTAAAATCCCACAGACAGGTGATGGACAGGTGAGATCAGCTACTTCTGCTGATATTGGTTGAGGGAAGAATGTTGGCCAGAACACCTCCAAGCTTTTCTTTAAAGGTGCAATGGAATCTTTAATGTTCAGCTGAAGCATTATTCAGGATCTTGGTTTCGCATCTTGCTTAACAATGCAGTGTTTCCCCATCAGTGCATGAAGTGTCAGCCTAGATCATGTGCTCAAGTCCAGGAGCAAGTTTGAGAGCAGTAACCAACTGAAACAGAGGCAGAAATCAACTTGAATGAAACTTCGAACAACGAAGGTATTTATTGCTGATAGTTGCTGAAGTTACAATAAAACACAGAAATCGGATGAACCATGTTCACTAAGGAGTGAAGTAGCCATTGGAGATATTCAAGTAGGTCATCTATAATAATCTTAATTATTGTAGGCTTACAATAACACTGCAATGAGGTTACTGTGAAAATCCCCTCGTCGCCACACTCCGGCGCCTGTTCGGGTACACTGAGGGAGAGTTTGAATGTTCAAATTACCTAACAAGCACGTCTTTCAGGACTTGTGGGAGGAAACCGGAGCACCCGAAGGAAACCCACGCAGACACGGGGAGAACGTGCAGACTCTGCACAGACAGTGACCCAAGCCGGGAATTGAACCTGGACCCTGGCACTGTGAAGCAACAGTGCTAACCACTGCACAGCCCTCTGTGCAATCTGCCACAAAGGATGGAAAATAAATGTCAGGCTTGCTCGCAAGTCCATATATCGTGTTTGAGACAAAAAAGAAGCTGGCTGAAGCCCTCATGGAAGACTGTTACCAAAATCATAGAAACCACATTCTCCTTAAGATTGTGGGATTGGCCAGAACTTTGAAGGTGATGTACTTAATGCTGGTTGGTGGAGTGACAGTGTTCAGAATTGTCAGAGGATACAGCAGGACATAGATAGTTTGGAGCCTTGGGTAGAGAAATGGCAAATGGAGTTTAATCCAGACAAATGTGAGGTAATGCATTTTGGTAGGTCTAATATAGAAGGGAAATATACCGTAAATGGCAAAATTCTTAGGAATATAGAAAGTCAGAGAGATCTGGGCCACAGATGCAGGTCCACAGATCTTTAAAAGTGGCAACACAAGTGGACAAGGTAGTCAAGAAAGCATACGGAATGCTTGCCTTCATTGGACGGGGCGTCGATATAAAAACTGACAAGTCATGCTGCAGTTGTATAGGACCTTGGTATGGCCGCACTTGGAATATTGCGCACAATTCTGGTCGCCACACTACCAGAAGGATGTGGAAACTTTGGAGAGGGTGCAGAGGATGTTTACCAGGATGTTGCCTGGTCTGGAGGATATTAGCTAAGTGGAGAGGCTGAATAGACTCGGATTGTTTTTATTAGAACGACGGAGGTTGAGGGGTGAACTGATAGAGGTCTACAGGATTATGAGGGGCATGGATAGAGTGGATGGGCAGGCAGTCTTTCCTAGGGTGAAAGGGTCAGTAACCAGGGGGCATAAGTTTAAGGTCCATGGGGCAAAGTTTAGAGGAGAGGTGAGAGGCAGTTTTTTTTACACAGAGGGTGGTGAGTGCCTGGAACGCGTTGCCAGGGGAGGTTGTGGAAGCAGATACATTAACGGCGTTCAAAAGGCATCTTGACAAATACATGGATAGGATGCGTACAGAGGGATACAGCACAAGGAAGTGCTGAGGGTTTTGGCAAAGGTTGGTACCATGACCAGTACAGGCTTGGAGGGTTGAAGTGGCCTGTTCCTTGTTATTTGTTCTTCTTTATACCATAGAAGTAATCAATGGAAGGAATTAATGACGTCAAACAAAGTTCTGGACAACAGTACAATTAGAATTTCCTCTCAAGGAAGGATTTACTGCTAAACTTAACAAGGCTATATTTGAAAGATCTAATTGGTAATGACAAATACCTTGGTTGAGAAAAATATAGGTAGATTGCTTCATACATTTAAAAATATAGGCTTCGTATGTAAAAACAAAGGTTCCACACCTTCTCACAGTGCAACTCCCAAACATCACAAACACTGTTCTAATCAAACCATTCACCAATTCAACAAGGTAATTAAACAAGACAAACATTAATTAATCATATTTCTTATTTTTATTTTCTTTTGTCTTCCGTGCCTTGGCCTTTATGTAGAATGTCAAATTTAATAATAATAATAATCTTTATTGTTGTCACAAGTAAGCTTACATTAACACTGCAATGAAGTTACTGTGAAAAGCCCCTAGTCGCCACACTCCGGCGCCTGTTCGGGCACACAGAGGGAGAATTCAGAATGTCCAAATTACCTAACAGCACGTCTTTCGGGACTTGTGGGAGGAAACCGGAGCACCCGGAGGAAACCCACGCAGACACGGGGAGAACGTGCAGACTCCGCACAGACAGTGACCCAAGTCAGGAATCGAACCCGGGGTCCCTGGCACTGTGAAGCAACAGTGCCAACCACCGTGCCGCCCGTATTTATCAGAATAGGTGAAGTTTCCAATTAACTCATTGACGCAGTGCAACTTAATGTTTGGTTCTTTTAACTTGCTGATAACATTAAAAAATTAGATGCTACCCATCAGAATAAGTAGCTGGATGATACATGGATGCTACATGACCAAACAAAAGGATGGAAATACATTAATGAAGACTTGTATTTATACAAAGCCTTTCCTGAACTCAGGACATCGCAAACACATTACAGCAATGAATTATTATTGAAGCCTCTGCACTGTTGTAATTTAGGAGACGCGGCAACTCATTTGTGCATGGCAAGATCCAGCAAACAGCAATGAGATCATAAGCAGACAAACCTTTTTTTGGCTCTGTTGGTTGGGGCGTAAACATTAGCCACAGCACTGGGGGAGGGCTCCCTAGCTCTTCTCCCAGGCATCCCAATGTATCCCAAACTTTCTATCTAAAGCATACATATATCAAATGGGGTTCATCCTCCAGGAGATTAGAGAAGAAACATGGATGATTCGGGTTAATATTGTAGGACCTCCACCTCTATCAGAGTTTTCCGTGAGTTTTTAAACTGTAACAGGTTATTCCAATCTTGTTTAATTTATCGGTGCAATCATACTTGGAGCACACTTCGGTTCAAATTTGGTCAAGCTACAGAAGGACATTGATGCAGTGGGGGAGAATCCGAGAAGAGAGATAAGGACGATGCCAGGGCTTAAGGTTCTTAAGTTGGAAGGAAGACTTGCGGAATTGAATTTGTTTCCATTAGAGAAAAGAAGATTAAGGCAGCACAAGAACCTGGTCTTTCAGATGCAGGAAGGAATGGATAATGGGTTGATACATGGAGTTATTTAACCTGCGATCATAGTGATACAACCTTTAAAAAGTCTTAAGCACAGCGAGAAATTAGGTTTGATATCTTCCCACTGTGAATTGAATTTTCACCAAAAACAGTTAATGCCATCTTGATTAATTTTTCTTCAAAAAAAAAACTTGCTGGATAAGTATCTAAGAACAAGGTTGAAGGTGATGAGGGTGACACGGGTATTCAAATACTCTCTGGAACACAATGGCTTCTGTGCTGCTGGAACCAAGAAAGTGTCACCGGTGGAATGCGATTGGCAAGGGTTGAATAATGCTGATTGTAATTTTAGCCTAATATCTTAAAGAGTTTTTCTACCTTACCTTAGGGTGTCAGGGATAATTTTCAGCGAGCTTTATCTTGGAAATTGTACCTGTGCTTATTCACCTCCCTCAAGAGATTCAATAAACAAGGCAGAGTCCACAACAGACCAATTGTACATGGTCTTTAGAAGCAATAGGCTCAATGAACCAGCTGGCCTTATCTCATTCCTTATTTTTCTTACACTTGCTTTTAGCAGCCATTTGAACAGAAAAACACTGCCTCTGCCGAGCATGTATGTCTGATGATCCTTCACTCATTCAATCCCTCCGCTCCCCTTTCCCCTAGCATCCCAGCAATATTTACAATGCGACCTCCATGCTTAAAAAGTAAATCTGCCTCTCTTTGCTCCGTTTCTTTGGTGCCCTGGTGCTGAACTAGTTTCGCGCAGCTGCTGTTATCACTACTGTTGATATATTTTCAAAACAAATTAATTCAAACGCGAGCCTTTGTTTAGCATTGTTCCTGTGCCCAAATCTAAAAGGAGGGTCTCAAACTGTGCTATCCCAGATGATAAGCAGACTTAAATGGTTGCACCCTTCTGATCCAACACAGTTACACACAACAGACTCAAAATTAAACAATGATGTAAAACGAAAGCTCTTATTGCCAAACAAGAACTCAAAATCCAGTTTGTCTTTGGTGGGTTGGTACATGTTAGTCAGAAATTTCATTTCACAATCAGATGACCACAGGTTCAGGATCTGGAACTCTCAGTCGCAGTCTTTCGAAGTGACCAGGAAGACCATATAGACACATGCCATAATAAATTGAACCATTAACCGTCCCTCCATATCCCACTCCACATTAAGTCTTCACAGCACTTTGATACATATTTGCTAGATGAAAGACCCACTTTACTGGACAAAGTAGTATCTTCTTTCCACCATTTCTCCTTGTCATCCTGGTCTGTAATGGAATCCAATGTTACAGGCACAGGCCGCATCTTTTCCTTATGGGAATCTGGAGGCTATTTTATTCTGGGATAATGTCGCAGATGAGCTGGACCCCATCCCCCAACAGCATTCACTTACTGAAGGGACTGTAATCAGAAATTTGCACCCAAGACATTTTTTGTCGCCCTTTTGTGCCGTGGCCTTCCACTACCTGAGTTTGTTTTTAATTCGCTTTCGGAATGTCAGTGTTACTGGTGAGGCCAACATTTCTTGCCCATGCTGAATTACCCGTGAACTCGCAACTGAGTAATTTTCTCGGTCATTTCAGAGGACATTGAAGAGTGAACTACATTTCTGGGGATCTGGAGTCACATGTAGGCCAGATCGGGTAAGGATAGCAGATTGAGGAAATGAAAATGAAATGAAATGAAAATCGCTTATTGTCACAAGTAGGCTTCAAATGAAGTTACTGTGTAAAGCCCCAACCATGAGCGATCTAGATGGGTTTATAATGACAATCATTTTTTTATTTTTATAAATTTAGAGTACCCAATTCATTTTTTCCAATTAATGGACAATTTTGCATGGCCAATCCACCTAGTCTGCACATTTTTGGGTTGTGGGGGCAAAACGCACGTAGACACGGGGAGAATGTGCAAACTCCACACGGACAGTGACCCAGAGCCGGGATCGAACCTGGGACCTCAGCGCCGTGACACAGCAGGGCTAACCCACTGCGCCACTGTGCTGTCCTTTAATGACAATCATGATCAGTGTCATGATCAGTATGAATGAGACTTGGGAAGTGAAATGACTTAGGCCAGGACTTTGAAATTGGCCAATTAGAATAAGAGTTCCAGGATTATTGGCCCAATCAGGGAACCCCTTTCTGTGTATATAACAGGGAGTGCCAGATCACCTACACTCCCAGTGTAGACAGCAGACTGAATGGTCATGGTTGTTCATCTATTGGGTTTGTAAACAAAAGGAATTCTGGTGACGGGACTTCTACCTCCGTGGACTTATTACAGGGAGGTGGTGGCCTAGCGTTATTGTCACTGGACTAGTAAACCAGAGACCCCGACTAATGCTCTGGGGAGCCAGGTTCGAATCTTGCCACTGCAGATGGTGAAATTGGAATTAAGTAACAATCTAGAATTAGAAGTCTAATGATGACAATGGAACCATTGTTGTAAAAACCCAGCTGTTTCATGAATGTTCTTTAAGGAAGGAAATCTGCCGATTCAAAACAAATGAAGTTTGTGTCTTCAGAGGGCTATTTTCTCCCCACCTATTGGCTGCCTACATGTTTTTACTTTAAAATGAACAGATGAATCTGATCCCAAAGTATCCAAATGTGACAATGTTCCAGTAATGATGAATGAATCAAAAACTAGCTCAGTCCAGTCACCTCTGGCTCAGAATTTGATTTGAAACTTATAAATATTGATACGAACATATTCATATGTCCTGGTGTATATAAATTATGATCGAGTCTCAGTGCTGCTGTTTACAAAGGATGGTAATGATACAGTCTATTCCATCATAGATGCAAGTTAGATTATTTTTGTGTGGACCACGAAGAGTCCAGCACGAGTTTGTAGAGTCAAACAGAAAATAACTTTAGTTACAAGAATACGTATACAGGGCCAGGGGCGGGATTCTCCGTAATCAGCGCGATGTCCACCGACCGGCGCCACAAACGGCGCAAATCAGTCCGGCATCGCGCCGCCCCAAAGGTCAGAATTCTCCACATCTTGAGGGGCCGAGCCCTTACCTTGAGGGGCTAGGCCCGCGCCGGACTGATTTCCGCCCCGCCAGCTGGCGGGAAAGGCCTTTGGTGCCCCGCCAGCCGGCACGGAAATGACTTTGCCGTGCGGCGCATGCGCGGGAGCATCAGCGGCCGCTCACGGCATCCCCGCGCATGCGCAGTGGAGGGGGTCTCTTCTGCCTCCGCCATAGTGGAGACCATGGCGAAGGCGGAAGGAAAAGAGTGCCCCCACGGCACAGGCCCGCCCGTGGATCGGTGGGCCCCGATCGCGGGCCAGGCCACCTCTATTTATCCAGCTGTGCTGCTAATGATTGCCCCCCTCCCTCTCATTGGGGGAGCTCATATTCCCCAAATAATATGGGGTAACCAATTGTCCTCCGCCAATAGGACCCAGCAGCTTATAACAGTTATGTACTATTCATTCTGTCCCTCCAATCCTCTCATACATAATCGGATGTCACAGCGCACACATTCAGTTCTTTCGATACTTATGGTAGTCGACAAAACAAATTCATGATGTTGGAATAGAATTTAACATTGGTATTCTATGCTAATATTCAATAATCGCCTGGGACTCCAAAGTTCCCCAGTTGGAGCTTGAAGCTATAATGTTATAGCTTTGCTTGAGCTTCAGACTATGCAGTTTGATTGTAAATCTAACCACCACTAGAAGTAGGTGAGGCACCAAGACCTAGCTTGGCTGGTGGTGAGAAGGGCCCTCCCCATCAGATTCTTCATGTACACCCGAAGGCTCTGCGCCATTGCACGCTGCCCTCGGAGTGGCTGTGGGGGAAATGAGACGGTCACCCACCTCCTTGTGGAATGTGCCTTTACAAAGAAGGTCTGGAGAGAGATGCAGTGGTATTTGTCAAGGTTCATCCCGAGCAGCTCTGTGACACAGGACTCTGTGCTCTACGGACTGTTTCCAGGGACACACACCGAGACAAACACCAACTGCTGCTGGAAGGTCATCAACTCGGTGAAAGACGCTCTCTGGTCTGCCCAAAACTTGCTGATCTTCCAGTGCAAAGATCTGTCCTCGACCGAGTGTTGCAGACTGGCACATTCCAAGGTCCAGGACTACGTGCTGAGAGACGCTCTCAAGCCTGGGGCAGCTGCCGCCAAGGCGTAATGGGGAAAGACCACTGTGTAAGGTCCTCCCAGCAAATGCACACCGAGGGGTGGGTAACAGTGTAAACCCCCCTCGGTCTGGGTCATTAACACTCCAATGTATAAAAGAAACAGGACAATGTAAATGTTTAAGAAGGAATTGTAACGTAAAGAGCGATATGTGTGTAATGTTATCAAAATTGAATGGAAGAAAGTCAAGGGAATGTGTAACTCTGATGGAAATGTACAGTCAAGACAATTCGAAATGTTCTGTAATGTTTATGATGGATTTTATGAATAAAATATATTTTTTGAAAAAAAAAGTAGCACAAATGCATTTAAGGGAAATCTATATAAAGACATGAGAGAGAAAGGAATAGAATGTCATGTTGCTGGTGGTAGGTGATAGGAGGGTGGGGAACCTCCTCTGCAGCATGAACACTGGCCTGGAGCAGTGGACTGAACGGCCTATTTCGGCACTATGCATTCGTACATATATAAATCTAGATCCACATGATGACAGAAATGACGCAGGGGATATTGTGCCATTTTGGAGGGAAAAGGTAAAGGCAATTAATAAACCAGATATTGAAAGAACAGTGGGCGGGATTCTCTGATCCTGAGGCTAAGTGTTGACGCCGTCGTAAACGCCGTCGCGTTTTACAACAGCGTCAACAGGCCCCCAGGAGCAGCGATCCTGAGCCCTAGAGGAGGCCAGCACGGCAATGGAGCGACCCATGCCACACCAGCTGCCGAAACGGCCGTCAAATGGGTGCCGCGGGTCTGCGCATGCGCGCTGCGACCGGCGCGAATGCGCACTGCGCGCATGCGCGAATGCATGCTGCGACCGGCCGCGAATGCGCACTGCGACCGGCGCGCATGGGCACTGCGCGCATGCGGGAATACATGCTGCGACCGTCGCGAATGCGGCATGCGCGGTAGCTCCCTTCTCCGCACCGGCCCCAACGCAACATGGCGTAGGGCTACAGGGGCCACCACGGGAGGTCGGCCCGCCGATCGGTAGGCCACGATCGCGGGCCAGGTTACGGTGGACACCCCCCCCCCCCCCCCCCCCGGGATCCGACCACCCCAACACCCCCCCCCCCCACCAGGCCGCCCCCCAGAGGATGGATGCCGAGGTCCCGCCGGGTAAGACCAGATGTGAATGGTGCTGGCGGGACTCAAGCTTTTTTGAGCGACCACTCGGCCCATCCCGGGCAGACAATAGCCGGGGTGTGGGGGGGGGGCCACGTAGAGCAGCCCCCGACTGGCACCGCTTTGATGTGCCAGCGCCAATGGCGGCGATTCTCCGCTTTCCGGAGAATCGGCGGATCGGCATCGGGGCGGCGTCGCGCGATTCACGCCCGGCCCAGCGATTCTCCAACCCAGCGTGGGCTGGGAGAATCCCGCCCATTGTTTTGCTTCAATGGGGCTTGAAAGGACTGGCCAAAGAAGATTTGGATGCGGAGCACATCATGGTGAGAGCTGGTTAAAGAAATGAGGTGTGAACAAGAATGAGAACAATGCTCCTCACACAGGGATTAGGCTGCCGTGGGAATGAGGAGCAGGAGTGAAAAGAGAAGCAGGGCAGTTTTGTTTCAATTTAAGTAGATAGAGCGTAGAAACTTGAAGTTAGCCGTTGCTGAACTAATACATAAAGTATGAATTAGATCATAGGAATCCATAGTAGGCTGAGAGACAATTTGACATATTCAGGAAAGACAAAGTTGGGCTGCACATCCCGAATTGTGGAAGGGAAAATCTGTCAATGGATCAGGCAAGAGGTTGTAGCTGTACATTGATTGGGACAAGGAGAAAAGTGAAGAGAACTCCTAAAATGCATGCAGGGCTCTTTGTTCAAGCTTGATGTTTCTGTAGCTACAAGGGGAGAGGGGAGGGTGGTCTTATGGCCCAGCTTCTGAGCCGAAAGCTCTAGGTTCAAGTCCTGCTCCAGGGGCGAAATTCTCCACCAATGGCGCGATGTCCGCCGACTGGCGCCAAAAACGGCGCCAATCAGACGGGCATCGCGCCGGCCCAAAGGTGCGGAAGTCTCCGCATCTTAGGCGGCCAAGCCCCAACATTGAGGGGCTAGGCCGACGCCGGAGGGATTTCCGCCCCGCCAGCTGGCGGAAATGGCGTTTGTTGCCCCGCCAGCTGGCGCGGAAATGCGGCGCATGTGCGGGAGCGTCAGCGGCCGCTGACAGTTTCCCGGCGCATGCGCGGGAGCGTCAGCGGCCGCTGACAGTTTCCCGGCGCATGCGCAGGAGCGTCAGCGGCCGCTGAAAGTTTCCCGCGCATGCGCAGTGGGGAGAGTCTCTTCCGCCTCCGCCATGGTGGAGGCCGTGGCGGAGGCGGAAGGGAAAGAGTGCCCCCACGGCACAGGCCCGCCCGCGGATCGGTGGGCCCCGATCGCGGGCCAGGCCACCGTGGGGGCACCCCACGGGGCCAGATCGCCCCACGCCCCCCCCCCCAGGACCCCGGAGCCCGCCCACGCCGCCTGGTCCCGCCGGTAAATACCAGGGGCGTCATTCTCCGCCGGCGGGAGTCTCCGTTTTGCCAGCGCCGGGGGGTTCCCCGACGGCGTGGGGCTGCCCCACAATGGGAAACCCCATTGACCAGCCGGTGTTACGGAGACTCCCGCCGGCCGGTCGGGGCAGAAATGTGGTGGGGCGGGTAGGAGAATTTCGCCCCAGGTTTGATTTACGCCGGCGGGACAGGCAATTTCTGGGCGGGACTTCGGCCCATTCAGGCCGGAGAATTGTGCGGGGGGTCCCGCCAACCGGCGCGGCCCGATTCCCGCCCCCGCCCAATCTCCGGTACCGGAGACTTCGGCGGGGGCGGGGGCGGGATTCACGGCGGCCAACGGACATTCTCCGACCCGGCGGGGGGTCGGAGAATGACGCCCCAGGTCTTTATGGCCAAGGAATGTGCGTTCGTAAAGTCGTCAGACAGGTTGAGTGTCAACCTATAAATCCTTCCAATACACCAATGACAGGCAGTAAGAGCAGAAAAGTCTCCTGGTCAGCCAAAACCTGAAGAAGGGGAACAGCAAACCAGAGAGGTACCTTGCGGGACATAATCACAGACCAACATAAGGAAGGCCATAGTTGCCAATGACCTCTTGGGGCTTGGTACCTGGAGAGAGAGAGCGAGAGAGTGAGATAGAGATAGAGCTAGAGAGAGAGAGATAGTTCGAGAGAGAGATAGCTACAAGGGAGGGAGCATTTGTTAGGTCTAGCATACAGAACGTAATAGATCAAGTAAGGGAGTTAAATGTTGGTGCGCTCCTTGGAAATAGTGATAATTCCAATTAGAAAGGGAATATCTTTGTACAAAAGCAAATTCATATCGGAAAACAAACATTTTAGGAAGCTGGGGCGTGAAAAAACTCAGGTGAGGTGAGTGGGGAATTTGGCACAATAGAATTAAAAAGGATGCAGAATAAATATATAGCATCGAAAAAGGAAAGCATTTAAAGTGTGATAATGTCAAATAAGTTTAAAAAGGCAAAAATTAAACTTAAAATGAATAAGAGAATCTATATCCATGGTAAATAAAAAAGAGAATATGGAAAGAGATTAAGAGAGGGATATGGAAAGTAAAGACTGAGTATGAGAAAAATTGAAAATATATTTATAAGGTTCGTAAAGTATTGCACAAATAGATCAAGAAAAATAGAATTGTTAAATGGTGGGACCCTTGATTGGAGAGATGGTCAGGGATACATAATGGATACAGGCGTCAGTGTTCATGAAAGGGAAGGATATTGAGGAGGAAGTAAATCATCAATTGATTGAACGTGAGGGAAAAAACACTGCAAAAATTAAAGTGAAACTTCTAGCGAAGTAACCAGGCAAATTCTACAAATTATATTTCAGCGCTTTATGCAGACAGGACAAGTGCCAGAGGACTGGAGAGTGGTCATTGTTAATACCTGCTTTCAAAACGGGAGACAGAACCAAGACAGGTAATTACAAGGCAGTCAGATTAATACATGGGGACGATGCATTTTGGAATCTTTAATCAAAAGACAAAATTACGAAATACTCATAAAGTTTTCTGAAAGGTTCAGCGTGCTTGATAAACCAGCTAGAGTTATCTGAGGAGGGGCTTCGTTCATCCGTTCTTTGAGATTACAGATATGGTGGGTACAGGAATTAAAGCAGATGGAGTATACACGAGCTTGCAGTAAACCAAAGCGAGGGGGAAACGGATTAAAGAATATGAGGTTGAGGAGGAGGATAGAAAATTGCATCAGAAATGAATTGGGAGGGGAGAAATGAGAATAAGATATTTGGAAGAGTGCAGGGAAGTCCCACGGGTTTCTTTCTGAAAACACCATCTTCTTGTGTTGATTCACAGAATGGTTCGAAACAATTACATTAATTCTCAATCACAGTTTGAGTACCAGGAAATGTTGTCACACTAAACATAATAAAGTCTTCAAGTGAAGTGCAGCAAAGCCAAAGGCAAGTATACTGAAAAAATATTGACATATTTACTTTAACATACAACAACAGTAGAATGTTTTAATGCAGTTTATGTAATAATAAATACAGCTGTAGCAGAGGGCACAATGAAAACAGAAGGTTAACCACTCCCATCAAGAAAGGGAAGAGCCAAGTCTTCAGTCGTGATTTTCTCACAATTAACACTTCACTGAAACATTCATCCCACAATATTTGGGAGGTCAATGTGTAAACATGTGACAGTTGACAGAAATATCATTTAGGGAACAATACAACAATAGCAATGCCAACCTACCTCCATATTGCCAATTGGATTCTGCAACATACAGCTGTCTGGACAATTGCCTATTGCTGTACTTCTGTTCGAGAAAATTAATTCAAGTTAGCATTAGCAATTGGTTCTGTCCACACAGCATCTCAATTAGCCAGGTCCAACGGGCAATAAAAATGAAATAACAAGAAATTAATTATTAATCGAATAACAACACGCAAGGATATTTACAGGTGCTCACATTCCAGCAATTTATAGCGTGGTGCCAAAGGTTTTGATATAAATGCAATCAATCAATAAAGGGGTTTAACGTTACACAGGCCTGCATTTGGGGTGGAGCTGGGTCATAAATGCAACATACCTGGCTCAGCAGAACTTGCAACTCTAGTTCAAACCTAACTTTAGTTTCCAAGATTCAGAATTTAACATTCTTCTAACGTATTCACTGTGGACCCTGTCATGTCGGGGCAGCACGGTAGCATGGTGGTTAGCACAATTGCTTCACAGCTCCAGGGTCCCAGGTTCGATTCCGGCTTGGGTCACTGTCTGTGCGGAGTTTGCACGTTCTCCCCGTGTCTGCGTGGGTTTCCTCCGGGTTCTCCGGTTTCCTCCCACAGTCCAAAGATGTGCGGGTTAGGTGGATTGGCCATGCTAAATTGCCCATAGTGTCCAAAATTGCCCGTAGGGTGGGGTTACTGGGTTATGGGGATTAGGTGGGGTTACTGGGTTATGGGGATAGGGTGGAGGTTTGGACCTTCGGTAGGGTGCTCTTTCCAAGAGCCGGTGCAGACTCGATGGGCCGAATGGCCTCCTTCTGCACTGTAAATTCTATGTCTATGTGGTTGTATTTCAATAACTTAATGGGCCTGAAACAGCAATACCATGGGGTTTTTCATTTGGAAGAGCTGCTTAACGTATGACTCGATTATCTATGCGCTGAGAATGTTTTAAACCCTTTTAAATACTGACCACATTTGCCAGTTTTCACAATATCCATGTTTTACACATGCAACCAGCAATACTATCTATTCCTATGGGTGTGCATTGCAAATTGAAGGAAAGTCCAAATTTCTAATTTCACTCACTGGCTCCTTAATTCAGCAGTTTTCTGGTTCCACATGTATGGTGTTATGGGCCAGGGTTTAGAAAAAGTGTATCATGGAGTTCACCTGACCCATAACTTTTAATAGATTGTGTTATGGGGAGCACACGGCCAACTCTGCAGGTGTGGTACAGCAGAAATGGAAAACGTATATTTTAAAACAAAACAATGTTTATTCTATGAACTCAAGTTAACCTTTTTAAAACATACAGTGAACATCTTAGCAACCATCAATTCAAATACAACCCCCAAAGAATACAACACTAAGTAATCCTTTAAGCTTTCCTTTTAACAGCCATAAGACTTAAAACACCTTTTACCAGAAGCACATCAGGTTAAAGTCACTACTGTTATTAGTTTTAAATCACCAGGATCGATTTACAGTCTTTAGATTACAGAGAGAGATTCATACACCTTCTGGCTGTGACTGCAGCTATCCAGCTCTGAAAACGATACTAAAACATACCCTGCAGCAAACAGCCTAAAACGAAAGTGAAAAGCTGACAGACAGCCCAGCTCCACCCACTCTCTGACATCACTGCAGTAGTAAACACCCATTTCTTAAAGGTACTCCCACATGACAATAGATAATGTACCTTTTGTGAGGGCCACGAAGAATCCAGCACGAGTTTTAAGGATACAAAGAAATAACATTAATTTAGAATAACATATATATACAACAGCAGCAGCAACTTCGCTTGCTGTTCCCTCCTTCCTGCTGGTTCTAAACTGGCCAGCTTTATTTATACAGGGAGTCTGCTAATTATTTCTCCGCCCCCCTCATTAGGGAAGCTCATACTCCCACAGGATTGTGGGATTGTCATTAGTCCCCAGCCAATGGTAAGCAGGCAGGTTATAATAGTACCCTAGTATTGAACCATAATGCAACATTAAGAAACTGGAAATCAAGAATTATAGACAGAATTAAAGAGATAATTAGCCGCAGTACAGGGGACAAATGGTCATATAGCTTAACGAGCACCACTGTGTTTCGACCATATAAGGTAAGGAAGGGAGGAAGTCATCCATTACATTTTTTTACTTATATGTTGATGGGATGTGGACGACACTGGCTAGGCCAGTATTTATTGAGAATTCTTTAATGCCCTTGAGAAGATGGCGGTGAGCTATTTTCTTCAACAGCTGCAGTCTATCTGGTGTTGGTGCACCCACAGTGCTGTTAGGGAGGGAGTTTCAGGAATTTCACCCAGCGACAGTGAAGGAAACGCAACATGGTTCCAAGTCGGGATGGTGTGTGGTTTAAAGGAAACTTGCAGGTGATGATGTTCCCACCCATCTGTTGCCATTGTCTTTCTAGATTCTAGAGGTTGCAGGTTTGGAAGGAGCTGTCAAAGGAGCCTTAGTGAGTGATGTGACCATCAATTCACTCGAAGACACGTGGAGAAGTAAACCGTGGTTTTAATCAGCTTAGAACTGAGCCTGCCTGTGACCGGTACAACACTGAAGGTTGCCCCGCAGGTCAGCAGCTCTTATACTTCCTGTAAAGGGGGTGGAGCCATGGGCGGAGCCCGTACATGCCCCAACATATCCCCTGTGGGTGAAGCCGCACAATGGCCCATAGGTAGAACCCACAGGGTTAATAACATAACACAGTGCACTGGTGAATTATCAGTAATTATACATTCACCACACTGAGTTGCTGCATTGCATCGTGCGGATGGTACACATTGCTACCACTGTGCATTGGAGGTGGATGGGGTGACAATCAAATAGGTTGCTTTTTTTCCTGGATGGTATCAAGCTTCTTGAGTGTTGCTGGAGCCGCAATTATCCAGGCAGGTGGAGAGTATTCCATCACACTGCTGACACATGCCTTGTAGATGGTGGAACGGCTTTGGGGAGTCAGGAGGTGAGTTACTCGCCAGGGAACTCCAAGCCTCTGTCACTATAGGTATATGACAGGTCCAGTTCAGTTTCTGGTCAGTGGTAACCCCCAGGATGTTGACAGTGGGGAATTCAGTGATGGCAATGCAATTGAATGCAAAAGAGCGACGGTTAGATTCTCTCTTGTTGGAGACAGTCATTGTCTGGCACTTGTGTGACGTGAATGTTATTTGCCATCTGTCAGCCCAGGCCTGGATATTGCCCGGGTCGAACTGCATATAGACACGGATTGCTTCACTATCTGAGGAATCACGAATGGTGCCGAACATTGTGCAATCATCAGTGAACATCCCCACTTCTGATCTTACAATGAAGGGAAGGTTATTGATGGAACAACAAAAGGTGGTTGGGTCTAGGAAACTCCTCTGAGGAACACCAGCAGTGATGTCCTGGGGCTGAGACGATTGACCACCAACATCTCAATCATCCTCCATTGTGCCAAGTATGACACCAATCAGTGGAGACTTTCCCCCTGGTTTCCATTGACTCCAGTACCACAGCTGAGACTGAACCCATATTTTTGTCATCATTCTGAACCACGTACTAGCTAACTGCGATAACTGACCTTTCAGAATAAAAATGTGCTCTTTGAATAAAATATATTTGGAAGGAATGAATGCATAATGTTTGCTGCATTAAATGCACATGATAATCCTTACCCTTTTAACTTGAACTTTGATTGTTCCTTTGAGGTACAATCTTGACTATTTAATGTTCATTTGTAACCTTGGGCACAATTCGTCCTTTTTCAGGCTCAGTGCCAATGGAAAATCAGGACTGATTCCCGTTAGTGCTCAGAGCAAAGCTGACACGCCATGGAAAGATTTTCAATGAAGATTGGGGTTTTCACTAGACCTGAAATGGGCGAGGCCTAATCACATTGACGGGTCCCATGCGTCAGAGCTCGGGGTGCTGTTTTTAAAGGGTGCCCCAATCTCAGAATACTGTGACAGCCCCCCCACCCCCCCCCCGATCACTGGCAAGGCCCATCCCTATCACTGACAATGGTCTCCCCCTGCAGCCCCCTTCAGTTCCCCTCTTCAATCCCCCCTTCTGACCCCATGACCTGGCAGTGATAACCTGGCACCTTGCACTCTGAGGGGGGGAAAGGAGTGAGTACCCTCCCCACATTTGCCTTCAGGGTGTTGAGGGGGACCATTCAGGGATCATGGGGGTCTGGGGGGGGGGGGGGAGATTGGGTTGGGCTGGAGGAGCTCAAGTCGGGGGTCTTTCCTGGGATGGGATCATTTGGCTGGTCTTTCCATCTGCAGCCTTTAAACCCTTTGAAGTGTCTTTCAGCTTGTCAAGATCACAGAGCTCTGAGAAGAAAGTGAAAGTCTTCTCCTTGTATCCCTAGACCCTTTAAGCTGTCTTTCAGCTTGTCAAGATCAAGGGTCTGTGGGATGAAGGTAAAGACTTCCCTTTAATGTGGTGGAAACATTTGAAGTGCTTTTTTCAGTCAATTGCATTGCCCTTTAACTTTTTCAAGCCTCTGTGCTTGCCTAGAAACCTAAAAGCTTTAAAATGCAGTTTTGACATTAAATTTCACAGACCATTGTCGTTTAAAAGCTCCCCGAGCCCCCGTCTCTCTCCACAGATGCTGTCAGACCTGCTGTGATTGCCCAGTATTTTCTCTTCTTGTTTCAGATTCCAGCACCTGCAGCAGAAGAACAATGAGTTTGAGCAGGATCGTGTAGATCCATTCCCATTTCAGGGTCCACATCTCGTTCAAGTTTTTTTAGCCGATGTGTTGTTTCCGTAAATCAGCAGATCGAAATCATCAGACAAGTCACCGAAACATTTTGTGGATGTTGTTGTTGAGGATGAATGTGCAATCTGGGCACTGCCCAAAGGTTCAAACCTTTTAACGTAAAGTGCCCAACTCTTTTCTTTCCCAGCTTCATCCTCTTGCCTCACCTTCAATTTCCCACTTTTTTGACTTCCAGCTTCATAGTGTTCTTCATATTGACTGGTCTGTTGTGATTTCAATGAATATGAATTATCAGAAGATGTCCCCCTCAGCCCTGGGGGTCATGTTGCCGCTGCTCACTTCAACAACCTCGCCTTTCTGCTGGCTCAGACTGCCTGGCTGTGGTATGGCCTCACCCTCTCCAGTCCGGCCCTCCTCAGCCCAGGTCTGGCGGTCAAGTTGCCTCTGCAGCTGCTCCCCTTGACAACCTACGCTCACAGGTGTGCTGTTGGCTCACTAGCTGCCTGGCTGCTTCTGTTGCTCACTATCTGGCCTGGGCTCCGCTCTCGACTCACCGGTCTGGTTGCCCAGCCCTCCTCACCCTCAGACCTGGACGAGTCACCCCACTGCTCCCTGAAAACCATGCTGGCACCCCCTTGACAGCTGTTGGCCAGCGCCTCCACCTCGGTCCTCGCTGAATGCCTTGCAGCCTCACAACAACCCCACATCCCCCCCCGATGTAAACTACCTCACTTTTGCCTCAGGCTGCTGTGCCCGAATGTCGGAAACCTGGCTGTTGTTTTACGAACAGGAAATTCAGAAACTTCAGGCCAGGTAATCAGGACTACTCTCAAGTCACCACCACCTCTCAACATCTGTGACAGTGTTTTCCCACCCTAAGGGGTCTCTACCAATCAGAGCCCCATGTTGTTCTGCATTGCCTGCTGATAGACTCACAATGAGTCTATCAGCAAATTCAGAGCTAACAGGCTCTGATTGATGCTCTTACTGCCACATCTCAGGATGGGCCCCTCACATACTGGGGGCCCTGCACTGGGGGGGGGGCATGCGCTGGGGGGACCTGCGCTGGGGGTGCCCATCGCCGGAGGGCCCGTGCTGCGGCGCTGTGTGTTTCATTGTGAGTCCTCCTCTGACCACATTCAATAAAATCTATCCCTAGTCCATGTAGTTTCCCCAGGAGATTACCCACTAGAGTTCTGAGGAAGATGAGAATCCAAAGTTTGATGGCTGCTACATTTGATGCCAGATAGTCAACCAGTTTATAGAAACTTTAGATTATTTTCTTAAGAGTGTTTTTACTTATAGATACATTGAAATGAAAATGTAAATATTAACATGAGTTCCTGTCGTATACAGTATTGGTCTTCGTATTTAACGAAAGATGTAAATGAATTAGAAGAGGTTCAGAAAAGGTTTACTGGACTAATACCAGATAGAACATAGAACATTACAGCGCAGTACAGGCCCTTCAGCCCTCGATGTTGCGCCAACCTGTGAAACCACTCTAAAGCCCATCTACACTATTCCCTTATCGTCCATATGTCTATCCAATGACCATTTGAATGCCCTTAGTGTTGTCGAGTCCACTACATTCCACGCCCTTACTACTCTCTGAGTAAAGAACCTACCTCTGACATCTGTCTGATATCTATCTCCCCTCAATTTAAAGCTATGTCCCCTCGTGCTAGACATCACCATCCGAGGAAAAAGGCTCTCACTGTCCACCCTATCCAATCCTCTGATCATTTTGTATGCCTCAATTAAGTCACCTCTTAACCTTCTTCTCTCTAACGAAAACAGCCTCAAGTCCCTCAGCCTTTCCTCATAAGATCTTCCCTCCATACCAGGCAAAATTCTGATAAATCTCCTCTGCACCCTTTCCAATGCTTCCACATCCTTCCTATTATGCGGCGACCAGAATTGCACGCAATACTCCAAATGCGGCCGCACCAGAGTTTTGTACAGCTGCAACATGACCTCATGGCTCCGAAACTCAATCCCTCTACCAATCAAAGCTAACACACCGTACACCTTCTTAACAACCCTCTCAACCTGGGTGGCAACTTTCAGGGATCTATGTACATGGACACCAAGATCTCTCTGCTCATCCACACTGCCAAGAATCTTACCATTAGCACAGTACTCTGTCTTCCTGTTATTCCTTTCAAAATGAATCACCTCACACTTTTCTGCATTAAACTCCATTTGCCACCTCTCAGCCCAGCGCTGCAGCTTATCTATGTCCCTCTGTAACTTGTAACATCCTTCCACACTGTCCACAACTCCACCGACTTTAGTGTTATCTGCAAATTTACTCACCCATCCTTCTACACCCTCCTCCAGGTCATTTATAAAAATGACAAACAGCAGTGGCCCCAAAACAGATCCTTGTGGTACACCACTAGTAACTGGACTCCAGTCTGAACATTTCCCATCAAGCACCGCCCTTTGTCTTCTTCCAGCTAGCCAATTTCTGATCCAAACTGCTAAATCACCCTGAATCCCATGCCTCCGTATTCTCTGCAATAGCCTACCGTGGGGAACCTTATCAAACGCTTTACTGAAATCCATATACACCACATCAACTGCTTTACCCTCATCCACCTGTTTGGTCACCTTCTCAAAGAACTCAATAAGGTTTGTGAGGCACGACCTACCCTTCACAAAACCGTGTTGACTATCTCTAATCAAATTATTCCTTTCCAGAAGATTATACATCCTATCTCTAATAAACCTTTCCAAGATTTTTCCCACAATAGAAGTAAGGCTCACTGGTCTATAGTTACCTGGGTTGTTTCTACTCCCCTTCTTGAACAAGGGGACAACATTTGCTATTCTCCAGTCTTCTGGCACTATTCCTGTAGACAAAGATGACTTAAAGATCAAAGTCAAAGGCTCAGCAATCTCCTCCCTAGCTTCCCAAAGAATCCTAGGATAAATCCCATCTGGCCCAGGGGACTTATCTATTTTCACACTTTCCAGAATTGCTAACACCTCCTCCTTATGAACCTCAAGCCCTTCTAGTCTAGTAACCTGAATCTCAGTATTCTCCTCGACAACATTGTCCTTTTTCCTGTGTGAATACTGACAAAAAATATTCATTTAGCACCTCTTCTATCTCCTCGGACACCAAGCACAACTTCCCACTACTGTCCTTGACTGGCCCTACTCTTACCCTAGTCATTCATTTATTCCTGACATATCTACAGAAAGCTTTAGGGTTATCCTTGATCCTACCTGCCAAAGACTTCTCATGTCCCCTCCTGGCTCTTTCTTAACTCTCTCTTTAGGTCCTTCCTCGCTAACTTGCAACTCTTGAGCGCCCTAACTGAATCTTCATGTCTCATCTTTACATAAGCCTCCTTCTTCCTCTTGACAAGTGTTTTGACTGCTTTAGTAAACCACGGTTCCCTTGCTCGACCACTTCCTCCCTGCCTGACAGGTACATACTTATCAAGGACACGCAGTAGCTGTTCCTTGAACCAGCTCCACATTTCCATTGTGCCCATCCCCTGCAGTGTTCCTCTCCATCCGGTGCATCCTACGTCTTGCCTCATCGCATCATAATTGCCTTTCCCCCAGATATAACTCTTGCCCTGCGGTATATACCTATCCCTTTCCATCACTAAAGTAAACTTAATCGAATTGTGGTCAATATCACCAAAGTGCTCACCTACCTCCAAATCTAACACCTGTCCTGGTTCATTACCCAGTACCAAATCAAATATGGCCTCGCCTCTCGTTGGCCTATCTACATACTGTGCCAGGAAACCCTCCTGCACACATTGGACAAAAACGGACCCATCTAAAGTACTCGAACTATAGCGTCTCCAGTCAATATTTGGAAAGTGAAAGTCCCCCATAACAACTACCCTGTTGCTTTCGCTCCTATCCAGAATCATCTTTGCAATCCTTTCCTCTACATCTCTGGAACTTTTCGGAGGCCTATAGAAAACCCCGAACAGGGTGACCCCTCCTTTCCTATTTCTAACCTCAGCCCATACTACCTCAGTATACAAGTCCTCATCAAACGTCCTTTCTGCCACCGTAATACTGTGCTTGACTAACAATGCCACCCCTCCCCCTCTTTTACCACATTCCCTGAGCTTACTGAAATATCTAAACCCCGGCACCTGCAACGACCAATTCTGTCCCTGCTCTATCCATGTCTCCGAAATGGCCACAACATCGAAGTCCCTGGTACCAACCCAAGCCGCAAGTTCACCCACCTTATTCCGGATGCTCCTGGCATTGAAGAAGACGCACTTTAAACCACCTTCCTGTCTGCTGGTACACTCCTGCAACTTTGAAACCTTACTCATGACCTCACTACTCTCAACCTCCTGTATTCTGGAGTTACAATTCAGGTTCCCAACCCCCTGCTGAACTAGTTTAAACCCTCCCGAAGAGCATTAGCATGGCGATGAGGAGAATTTTCTTTCTCTCAGATGGGGGTGAGTCTCTGGAATTTTCTTCCTCAAAGGGCAGTGGAAGCAGAATCTTGGAATGTTTTTAAGGAAGAGCCAGAGAGATTCTTGATTGAAAATGAAAAGTCGTCATTGTCTCAGAGGACCAGGGGCTGCTCTCCCCTTTCTGGGAGAGAGCTAACCGACGGTGATTTATCCTGAGGTTGAAAACGCAGGACATCCGTGCATAACCTCAGCCGGTGCGGGCATTGAACCAGTGCTGTTGGCTTTGCTCCTCATCACAAGCCAGCTGCCCAGCCACCTGAGAGACCGGCCCCTACAACATAGAACATAACATAGAACATACAGTGCAGAAGGAGGCCATTTGGCACATCGAGTCTGCACCGACCCACTTAAGCCCTCACTTCCACCCTATCCACGTAACCCAATAATCCCTCCTAACCATTTTGGACACTAAGGGCAATTTATCATGGCCAATCCTGCACGTCTTTGGCAGTGGGAGGAAACCGGAGCACCCGGAGGAAACCCACGCTCACACGGGGAGATCGTGCAGCGCACAGACAGTGACCCAGCGGGGAATCGAACCTAGGACCCTGGCGCTGTGAAGCCACAGTGCTATCCACTTGTGCTACCATGCTGCCTACTCCTAATTCTCTTTTTTAATATAAATTTAGAGTACCATTTCTTTTTTTCCAATTAAGGAGCAATTTAGCGTGGCCAAGCCACCTACCCTGCACATCATTTTGGGTTGTGGGGGTGAGAGCCACACAGACACGGGGAGAATG
This sequence comes from Scyliorhinus torazame, assembly GCF_047496885.1. Classification (NCBI taxonomy): domain Eukaryota; kingdom Metazoa; phylum Chordata; class Chondrichthyes; order Carcharhiniformes; family Scyliorhinidae; genus Scyliorhinus; species Scyliorhinus torazame. The sequence goes on from NC_092723.1 coordinate 9,855,154, forward strand.
TGCAAACTCCACACGGACACCCAGAGCTGGGATCGAACCCGGGTCCTTGGCGCCGTGAGGCAGCAGTGCTAACCACTGGGCCATCATGCCGCCCTATCCCTGCTCCTTATTCATTTGATCATCTGTTGCAAAACATTTTTATTCGATGTTCAAAGCAAAAGAAACTCTGAATTTGTTGGCAAATCTGGATTGAATTTTGTGGCTTCAATTCTAATTCTTCCAATCATTTGGAAATGTCGACCAGACTTGCCAAGCTAAAAGCAAGAGGCTCAATCCTTCTTAATGTCAATCAAGGTAAGGTTATATTGTGATTTGTTAGCTAAGTAGTTGACATTCAACATCAACCAAATGGAAGAATGTATTCAAAACAATATGTAGCTCAGTGCATGCCTTTTAAGATAATGAGAATCACAATTATTTCAAATATGTGTGCAGTTGCATACACCAATTGCCATATCCACGTTGTATTTATGAACTAATATGTGCACAAGGTTGCCGAAAAATTGGACAATGAGGGATGTCTACACCACAAATATTGGGGTCATAGAGTTCTGTTGATGGTCAAAATATTGTTCGAAACGAACGTGCCATATGTCACCTCTGTCAAAGGCACAAGATGGCAAAATACTTCTGACTTAGGTGCCAACATGTTTTAAAATAAATTGCTTCCGTGGCACCAAATGCTCATAAAGAAGAATTATACGCTGTCACTAGAATAGTATTTGTGGGTTTTTTTTTTCCATTACAATATAATTAAAGATTAACCTTACTGTCTGAACAAAAGGCTTGTGTTTTCAGATAAGCCAACTGTTGTAATGTTCCTTGCTCATGCTGACAGTGCGTTTTCCAGCTCTCCACTCTGTTTTACACTGGGCAGTGCAGATTATCACACAACAACAAAAACAACAACAGTATTTACATAGCACCTTACAGAAATAAGATGCTGTGTACACCTTATATAATTGCAAAATTCACCAAGCCACCGAAAGGGACATTAGGGCAGATCAGCAAAAGTTGGATCAAAGAGGATAGTTTTAAGGTGTTGCTTAAAGGTGAAAGGAGAGCTAGGAGGGCGGAGAGGTTTAATTTTAATTCCAGAATTTAGACTCTCGTCAGATAAAGGTTTGGCCGCCAATGGCAGAGCAATGTAAATCAAGAATGGACAGACGAGCAGGATTTAAGGAGTGCTGATATCTCACATCTGTAAAATAATGAGGAGCATAGATATGGTAGATAGTCGACATCCTTTCCCAAAGGTAGAGGAGTCTAGAATTAGAGGGCATAGGTTTAAGGAGAGAGGGGAGAGATACAAAAGAGACCAGAAGGGAAATGTTTTCACACACAAGGTGGTGAGCATCTGGAACAGGCTGCCCGACGCAGTGGTAGAGGCAGGTACGATTTTGTCCTTTAAGAAACAGTTAGACAGTTACCTGGGCAGGGTGGATATAGAGGGATATGGGCCAAATGCGGGCAAGTGGGACTAGCTTAGTGATAGAAACTGGGCAGCATGGACTAGCTGGGCCGAAGGGCCTGTTTCCATGCTGTAAACATCTATGACTCTATGACACAGAAGGTGAGGATCGGAAATGGTTACAAAGATAGGGAGGGGGGGAAGGACAGCGAGTGATTAGAGAGGAAGAATGCAAATTTTAAAATCAAAGTGTTGCTGAACCGAGAGCCAACGTGAGTGAGTGAGCACAGGGATGATGGGTGATGGGAGTTGATATGAGTTAGGGATGTGAGAAGAAAATTTTGGATGAGTTTATGTTTATGTTGAGCAGAGGGTGGGAGCTTGGTCAATGCATTGGAGTAATCATGTCTAGAGATGACAAAAGCATTGATTTTTTAAAAAAATATGTTTATTTAAAATTTTCATAACTAGCTAAAACAATTAACCAAAGTTACACAGTAAAGAGCAAGACTAACAAGCAAAAACACATATTAACTTAACCCCAAAAAGCTAAACTGTACCCTCCAACAGCTGATGGTGCCAACCCCTTTGAAAAGGAAATTAATGGCTCTCATCTTAGGTAAAACCCTTCTACCGACCCTCTAACGGTGGACTTCACCTTCTCCAAATGCAAGAAACACATGAGGTCACCCAACCAGGCTGAGGCACTGGGTGGAGTAGGAAACCTCCACCTAAGCAGAACTCATCTCCGGGCTATTAACGAGGCCAAGGCGAGGGCATCCGTCTTCACCCCTGCCTGAAGCACCGACAAGTCTGACACCCCAAAAATGGTCACAGCGGACCTGGATCCGAATCAACATTGAGTATCTCTGACACGGTGTTGAAGAAAGAGGCCCAAAGCTTACCAACTTGGGACAAGACCAGAACATATGTGTGTGATTAGCTGACCCTCAAGGGCAACGCTCATACTTATCCTCCGCCCAGCGGAAAATCCACTCATCCTCGGTTTAGTCAGATGCGTCCTGTGCACCACCTTGAATTGGATCAAACTTAGCCGAGCACATGAAGACGTGGAGTTGACCCTGTGAAGGGCCTCACTCCATTCTTCACCATCCAGAATGGGACCCAACTCAACCTCCCATTTCACCCTCACCTCACTCAACGGAGCAGACTCCGCTGAGAGGGTACTGCCGTATATGCCCAAAATAGTCCCCCCACCAGACCTGGCCATAAATTTTCTTCAACAGGGAAGAAGGTGGTGTCAAGGGAAAGGAGGGAAAAGCCCTGCGCAAAAATCATGAATCTGGAAGTATCTGAAAAGGCTGGAACCAGGCAGTTGAAATTTCTCCGTCAGCTCCTTAAAACTGGCAAACCTCCCCTCCAGAAACAGGTCTCCAAACCTCTCCAGACCCTTCCCCTCCCATGACTTAAACGTAGAGTCCAAACCCGCTGGCAGAAAAAGGTGGTTATTACAGATGTGGGCTCGCAAAGACATAGATTACAGCTTAAAATACTGCCTGAACTGCTTCCAGATTCTCAGGGTCGAAACCACCACTGGATTCAGGGGAAATCTCACCGGTAAGGAAGGCAACGATGTGGTTACTATGGCACCAAGTCTAGATGCTGTGCAGGAGCTCACCTCTATTTGTCCCTATGTGGAGCCAGGATCACTGAACCACAACAATATCTTCTGAATATTGGCTGCCCAATAGTAAAACAATAAATTGGGTAGAGCCATGCCCCATGTTGTCTGTCTCTTTGGAGCAAAGCCCCACAGATCCTAGAGAGTCTTACCCGCCCAAATAAAGGAGGACAAATAATTTGTTGACTTTGACAAAAAGGACTTGGGGAGAAAAATGGGGAGACACTGAAAAAGAAATGAAAACCTCGGGAACACATTCATTTTAATAGTCTGCCCACCACGGACAGGGGAGGTTATCCCAATTCTGAAAGCCTGACTTGACATGACCAACCTGACTCACGTGATTTAGTTTCGGAAGTGAGGCCTAATTGTGGGCCACCCGGACCCCAGGTGACAAAAGCCAGTCTTAGCAAGACAAAAAGGTAACGTCCCCAGTTGGGCTTTCCTCCCCGCCCCTTGTCCAAGTTCACCTTGTACCCAGAGAAGGAGCCATAACTCCAAAGCAGCTTCATTATCTCGCCCATAGAGGATACTGGGTCCGTAATGTAGAGAAGTAGTTCATCTGCGTACAGGGAAACGTCATATTCCACCCCTCCCTGATTTATCCCCTTCACTTAACAGAGGGCCTTAGCATTATGCCGAGGGTTCTATTGCCAAGACAAACAGGAGCAGAGACAGGGAACTCCCCAGTCCCATGTCTCTATTCAACGGGTAGTAGCCAGAGCACAAAGCATTTGTGCAAACACTAGCAGTGGGACCCCTATACAATAGTTGAATCCAGGAGATAAACTTGTGTCCAATCCAAAACTCCAACAGACATTCCCACTCCACTCTATCAAATGCCTTTTCAGAATCCAGGGAAACAATCACCTCCGGTTCGAGCACCGAGAAGGGAAAAAGGAAAACATTTAGCAGGCCGATAATTGTCAACACTCAACAAAGCCTGTCTGACCCTTTGGGAGACAGTGCTCCGGTCGCAGCTCCAGGACTTTGGCAAGTAACTTAACATCCGCATTCAAGAGTGAGATAGGTCGATATGACCCACACTCTGTTGGGCCTTTGTCTTTCCTACACTCAAATTCTCTCACAATCAAGGCCAACGTACCATTTGCCTTCTTTACTGCCTGCTGTACCTCCGCACTTACTTTCAGCGATTGATGCACAAGGACACTAAAGTCTTACTGAGGTATCCACCTCTTGCAATTTACCCCCATTAAAATAATAATCTGTCTTCTATTTTTGCTACCGAAATGGATAACTTCACATTTACCCACGTTATACGGCATCTGCCCACTCAGCCTATCCAAATCCCACTGAAGCATCTCCTTTCACCATTACAGTGTTGAAACTTGAATGTCTCTATTAGAGAGAAGACTTGGAGCAAAGGAATGTGGTACAGGACGTTCTCCTCCCAAAGTGCCATAACACCATCCAACTCTGACCCTGCCTCAGTTCATCAACTGCTATCATGCTCGTCAATGCCTTTGCTGGGGACTTCCGATGGTGTTATGTAGGGAAAAGACGTGACTCCCGCAAGAGGACTGCACTTTGTGCCCTGTTTGCTGAGTTTCAGGGGGTATTTTCTCCCTCAGAATTAATGAGATAATGATCCTAATTAGGTGAAATTTGCAGAAAGTCAGGGGGGGGGGGGGGAAAGCTGACCATAGAGGTTCACACGTCGAATCAGATGCCTCTCAATGCTCGGAGACAGATAAAATGGCAGAGACAGCCTCTGGGGCTCCTAACCTTTTTTGGTCACTAAGGGCAATTTGTCATGGCCAATCCACATAACCTGCACGTCTTTGGACTGTGGGAGGGAACTGGAGCACCCGGAGGAAACCCACGCAGACACGGGGAGAACATGCAGACTCCGCACAGGCAGTGACCCAGCGGGGAATCAAACCTGGGACCCTGGCGCTGTGAAGCCAGAGTGCTATCCACTTGTGCTACCGTGCTGCTTGTCGATGCGATTTCCCATTGAAGCCACCCCACGCCACTGGGAAACCCATGGATGGAGGTGCGCACCCAGCCGAAAAAGAGAATCACAACGGCCAGAGAATTCCGGCCCAGGATTATGACGGAACCTGCGAAGTTAAAAGCTGAAGAATCAACAGATCAGGAGAAGACAAGAAGAGATGATGGGCGCGATTTAATGGCCTCATTGTGCCCGACTTGGTGATGCGACGAGGCCATTTAATCTCGTGACAAGCCTCTCGTGAGATGTGCGTTGCCCGAAACGAGATTTAACGGAAACTTGGGAGATGTCACAATGTGGATCTCGACAAGTGAGCCATTCGGCTTATTTAAATATGTCTGCGCCCTATTCTCCCAGGGCCCGAGAACTAATGGACGTGCCTGGGAGAACTCGCCAGGGCACTGGTTGCCACACACATGAACCAGGAATAATGGCACCTGGGGGCATCTCTAGGCATCATTAGAAACTCTTGGGTGATCGGACTCTGGGAAAGGTGGTACCATCACACTCCCACTGATGTGCAGCCTGGCAGGGGCACTGCCAGGGTGCCAGGCTGGCAGAGCCAAGGTGCCCAGGTGCCAGGTTGCCCGTGCCAGGGATCAGGCCCAGGTTGCATTGCCCTTAAGAGGTGGAGTGAGGGAGGCCCACGGGCCATGTAAGAGGTAAGTTGGGTGCAGTGGGGAGGTCCAGAGGTTGCGGTTGGGGTGCTGAGGGGGTTCGAAAGATCGGGGCAGCCTTTAAAAATGGCGCCCCGAAACGCGAATGCTCTTCTTGAATTGACGAGCTCAGCTCACCGGTGCAGGAAATAATGGAAGTGTGGTCTCGTTGGGGTGTTGCCCGCCAGGGCAAACAAAACAGCAAAGTGCCTTTAAGTAGCGGAGGGTCTTTCTCGGGGCTGCAGACACCGAGAAACAGCCCGCTAAACCCGCCCGAAACGGGACTCCATTCCTGTCCCATTAAATTGTGCCCAATGTTCAAGAGAGATTACAAAATTAAACAGAGTGGGCAGATTTAGGGGAGCCCTTAAAGAATATTGCTGACCAGCTTAGAACACTGGAGAATTATGAACATAGTATGGCCGATTCCAGTGGGGAGGCAGTGGCACAGTGGTATTGTCGCTGGACTAGTGATCCAGAGACCCAGTGTAATGCTCTGGGAACCGGGTTCGAATCCCACTAGGCCAGATGGTGGAATTTGAATTCAATAAATCTGGAATTCAAAGACTAATAACAACGACCATGAATCCATTGTCGTATGTTGTAACAAAAAAACCGATCTGGTTCACTAATGTCCTTTAATATAGTTCCTGGCCAACATCTCCATCTTGGTTTGGCCAGGATGTGCACTGTGCAATTCTGGGAGAAGTGGTTGTCGCTCCGGGGGAGGGATGGCTCCCACACAAGAGAATCCCATCTTCACAGCTAATTCCGTCCTTATGCTACAAGTAGCTCTGGCTTATCAAAACGGCAGACAGTGAGAACCGTCCTTTTTGCCTTGCATGAAATCGGGTTCCTTTAGTCAGTGTTTTGAAATGGGCAGAGTGTGAAGTGAATTCAGAGCCAGGACGATCTCCTGTGGAACGGAAGGCTCGGATATCATCTGTGGAAGTGGAAGCCGGCTTAAAGCATTAGGATTTGATATCTGCGCACCTGGTCTCTGTTGAAAAGTATAAGAATACGCAGCCAACAGTGATAGTCACCATTGTACTCTGGCCAATGCGATCGGCAGAACCGGTTTATCCTCACGGAATAGGCAAAGTAAGGGTCTATGGTTTGAGACGAGGGTTGAGTGTCAGTCACAAACATACTGGTGGTATACTGGCGTAAATGACAGGCAAACTCTCTTAACCTGTCAGCATCCGACAACATTCTGGACCCAAAGGCGACCGGCCACACTTCACCACCTTCCATCTTATGCAAAAGTACTGCCCCGATGCCATCAGGCGATGCATCGCACGTGACGTACATCCCTGCTCTTGTATTCTAGCCCTCTTGACATGAATGCTAACATTGCATTTGCCTTTCTAACTGCCGACTGAACCTGCACGTTAACCTTAAGAGAGTCGTGAACAAGGACTCCCAAGTCCCTTTGTGTTTCTGATTTCCTCAGCATTTCCCCATTTGGAAAATAGTCTGTGTCTCCAATCCTCCATCAGAAATGCATAACCTCACACTTTTCCACAGGGTACCACAGCATCCATATGAACACATGAACATATGAACATATGAACATATGAACGTATGAACGTATGAACATATGAACATATGACTTAGGAACAGGAAGAGGCCACTCTGCCCTTTGTGTCTGTTCCACCATTCAATAAGATCGTGGCTGACCTGATTGTAACCTCAACCCCACATTCCTGCCCAACCCAATAACCTATCACCCCCCCCTCTTGTTAATCAATATTCTATCCTGCTGTGCCTTAAAATTATTCAATGATTCTGCTTCCACTGCCTTTTGGAGGAGCGAGTTCCAGAGACTCGCCCCCCTCTGAGAGAGAAAGGCCGGGATTCTCCCTTTTGGGGACTAAGTTCCCACGCCCGCCGGAAAACGGGCGGGAATCACTCCGGACTTTTTCCTCAAAAGTCCGGGGTGATTCTCCGTTTTCCAGGGGGCTAGCAGAGTCCCGGCGTGCGTCCTGCAGCTCTGGCTGCCGGCGGAGCCCTGCTGTACAGACCGCGCGGTCGCCCATGCGCACGGCGGCCACAAGGAGGGTCCGCGCCTGCGCGCGGTGGCCCACTTCGGCGCGGGCGCTGCCGACATGGCGGAGCAACACAGTGGGCCCGCGCGGAGTAAGGTAGCTCCCCCCCCCAGATCGCGATGGCCCGCCGATCAGTGGCCCCCGATCGCGGGCCTGGTCACCACTGAGGCCCCCGCCCCCGGAGTCAGATTCCCCCTACCCCCCCACCAGGACCGACAACACGGCTGCGGGTCCAAGCTCTCGCCGGGTGGTACCAGATCTAAACCACGGTGGCGGGAGTTCGGCTGGTCGCCCGCGGAGACTCGCCACGGGGGCCTATTTCAGCGGCCCCCCGACTGGCTCCGCGGTGACCGCACGGGCGCGATTGCCGCCGATTCTCCGGCCCAGCGTCGGAGTGGCATGGCGGGAATTTCCTACGCCCCCGGTGATTCACCAAGCCCGCACCAGCTTGGAAAATCCTGGCCAAAATGTCTCCTCATCTCCGTCATAAATGAGCGACTCCAAGCTTGCTTTAAGTCATCTCCCACCAGAAGGACAAGGCCTGTGGCAATTATCATCATCAACTTACCACCTTCCTGAACTGCAGGAAGAAAATCCACCATCACTTTCTCAAGGCAACCAGGGAAGAATTAAACTTAAAATGAGTCACCGATTCATCCATCTAATTAAAGGCCCCACAATCTTTATTGTCACAAATAGGCTTACATTAACACTGCAATGAAGTTACTGTGAAAGGCCCCGAGTCGCCACATTCCGGGTACACGGAGGGAGAATTCAGAATGTCCAATTCACCTAACAGCACGTCTTTCTGGACTTGTGGCAGGAAACTGGAGCACCCGGAGGAAACCCACACAGACACAGGGAGAACGTGCAGACTCCGCACAGACAGTGACCCAAGCCGGGAATCGAACCTGGGACCCTAGTGCTGTGAAGCAACAGCACTAACCACTGTGCTATCGATCCGAGGTGGCTGTGCCAAAGACGTGTCCAAAATCAGGTGAGGTGGTGGAGAAGGAACATCAGTTCTAGCCCACTTTAGCTCTCCTACCGTCTTGACAATAGACAGAAAATACTGGACAATCTCAGCAGGTCTGTCTGCCCCTATGGAGAGAGAAGGGAGCTAACGTTTCGAGTCTGGGCGACTCTTTGTCAAAGCTGGAAATAGGACATTAGATGTGTCTATGGTGAACCTACGCAACAGAGGAAGATATAAATGAAACAATACAGGGGGCCTTCTTACAAACCAGTGCAAGTAGGTATGGGGGTACGTCAATCCAAACTGACTGTGGCTGGAGTCATCAGCCACTTAGCACATTAGCTTCTTCTAATGGGAAATCACCTTGGAGAAGTGAGAGGTTAGGAACTGAAAGTTGCAATGCAGTGTGTCAGTATTAAATAAAACACTGTGAGCAAACACACCGACATGACTGGAAAATGACACAAGTAGATCAATAAATTAATTGGACAATATTTGAGTTATTGAAAGTTTAGAAGAGAACAGCTGAGCAAGGCAAAGACCATTGATGTTGATTGAGGACGTAAGAGGACAATTGTGTTGAAATTATTTGAACATAGAACAAAGAACATAGAACTGTACAGCACAGTACAGGCCCTTCGGCCCACGATGTTGTGCCGAACTAGTCTGAAACTAAGGTCAAATCAACCTACTCCCAATCATTCTCGTGCACTCCATATGCCTATCCAATAACCGCTTGAAAGTTCCTAAAGTGTCCGACTCCACTACCATGGCTGGGAGTCCATTCCACACCCCAACCACTCTGAGTAAAGAACCTACCTCTGACATCCCTCCTATATCTTCCACCATGAACCTTATAGTTATGCCCCCTTGTAACAGCTACATCCACCTGAGGAAAAAGTCGCTGAACGTCCACTCTATCTATCCCTCTCATCATCTTATACACCTCAATTAAGTCATCTCTCATCCTCCTCCGCTCCAAAGAGAAAAGCCCCCAGCTCCCTCAACCTTTCCTCATAAGACCAACCCTCCAATCCAGGCAGCATCCTGGTAAATCTCCTTTGCACCCTTTCCAATGCTTCCACATCCTTCCCATAATGAGGTGACCAGAACTGCACAATACTCCTAATGTGGTCTAACCAAGGTCTTGTATAGTTGAATGAAATGAAAATGAAAGAAATGAATTACACTGCTATTGCAGCTTAACCTCAAGGCTCTTAAACTCAATCCCCCTGTTAATAAATGCTAACACACTATAGGCTTTCTTCACGGCTCTATCCACTTGGGTGGCAACTTTCAGAGATCTATGGACATGAACTCTGAGATCTCTCTGCTCCTCCACATTCTTCAGAACCCTGCCGTTAACCCTGTAATCCGCATTCAAGTTTGTCCTACCAAAACGAATCACCACACACTAATCAGGGTTAAACTCCATCTGCCACTTTTCTGCCCAGCTCTGCATCCTATCAATGTCTCTTTGCAGCCTACAACAGCCCTCCACCTCATCCACTACTCCACCAATCTTGGTGTCATCGGCAAATTTACTAACCCACCCTTCAACTCCATCATCCAAGTCATTGATAAAAATCACAAATAGCAGAGGACCCAGCACTGATCCCTGTGGTACACCGCTGGTGACTGGGCTCCAGAATGAAAATTTACCATCTACCACCACCCTCTGTCTTCTATGTGATAGCCAGTTACTGATCCAATCGGATCCAATTTGCAGTCCCTTTTTCGTTACGCTGAAATGGGCCGCTCAGGTGCTTTGCGGAATGTCCCTGGGGTGAAGACCTTCCTCCAATATGCCTCATGGTTGCAAAAAAGGTTTCTTGGCAAAATGGCAGCTAGACACCGCCAATCCAACCCTTTGGTCAGTCTTCTTTTCCATCTTGTCTTTATTCAGCACATGCAGAGAATTGAAAGTGAAACCCATAGTTTGCAGCTGAGTAACAGCAAAGAGCAAATGAACAGTGTTAGCTGCAAGGAATTAGTTCCAAGCAGGCGAGAACCTAGTTGACTTTTCAAACCCATTTGAAATGGACACATTGTGCAACTGTAGTGCAGGAGTTTAAGAAAATCAAAGGGCTCCTCTTTGAACCTTGTCAAGGTCAGCAAGCCCACGAATCGAGCATAGAGCTTGACAGGTGCACTGAACAGAGAATGGGGCAATGAGGTTTCAGGCTTCACATCAATCCTGATTTCCTGCAGTCGGAGGTGATGCTCTGCTGGAAGGCAGCCAGATTGGAAAATTGTCACACTTTGGAAACAAGAATTTCTCGGACCTGTATTTTAACTTTGACCATTTCTACAATGAATATCCTCATACAGATCCCCCCCCCCCCAGTGAAAGAGAAGTGGAAATCCACCAGTTTATTTGAGAATGCACCAGCCTCCCTCAATGACAGCGCCAATACTTTCCACTTCCCTCATTACCAGGGCAGTGTGTAATACTTTCCACTTCCCTCATTACCAGGGCAGTGTGTAATTTACCTTTTTAAATTCACACTCGCCTTGCCATGTTTGTAAAGTAATATTGTCCATCAAACAATACCGTTGTGGTTGGTTGAAGTTCAAACTTTGAACAAAGTTTACAAAAGATTCAGATCTCATAACCCCTCATTGACCAGTTGTCACGTTTAAGGCATTACCAGCCACCCATTCTTTTACTTCTGGTGTTGTTTGACTGAGCAAGACACATAGTAAAATGGCAAGCGTAGTGTGCAGTGATTCTTTGCACAATCAGTCGCTCAGTCTTGTCCGGCACGATCAGAAAACTAAAAAGCAAGGTGATGTGATAAAATCCTGATGAAGAGGAAAAATGTCTGACAGCTCCACCCTCACCCCTATTGCATGTGTCATCATATATAGATTCCTTAAGAGTTCTGTGGGGTAGAGGAAACATTCCTATGTGTTCACCCATGCGTTTTCTAACCATTGGCTTATAGACATTCAAGACAGAGTTCGGGATACATTGAATCTCCATATTTAAAATCAATTTTTGACTAGTCTAGTCTTGTGTTGTTTTTCCCTCAATGGGTACCCGTGTGGCTGTCTGAGAGTCAGCCGCCTCGACAACAGAAAGGGAAGGTTTGTATACTGCACTGATGCCATTTCAAAGGGAGCTTTCTGATCCTTGTCTTGGTGGATTGTTTGACAACTGCTGGGAAAAGCAAAGTCCAGCAAGTTGATAGAAGTAATTAGTATCGATCACCGGACCATCAAAAGATTGTAATTGCGTCTATAACTTTCACGATGACCTTGCAATAAGCAAGATTCCCAGACTGTCAAGCTGCATCTGGAATTGTTTGTGTGTTTTTGTCAATTCATTCTCGGGATGTGAGTTCATTGCCCATTTCTGTTTGCCCTGAAGGATTTGGTGATGGGTTTCCTCGGCTCTTTCGTTTATAGCGATTTCATACAGTTGCGTCTCTTGCTGGGCTATTTCACAGGGCAATTATGGGTCAACCATATTGGTGTGGGGCACATATAGACCAGGCCAGAAAGGACATATTTCTTTGACTTTAGGACATTAGGGAGCTGGTTGGCGATGAATAGCAATCCAACAACTTCACAATTCTCCACCCTCTACCAAATTCAACGATGCATTCATCCGTTCATAATATACTTTGTTTTGTATATGCATTCATTTGAAGCCAATCAAATTCAACAAGCCAAAGTTAGGTGGCTGATAGCATCTAATGCACAATACCTGATTGCTGAAGGGGATATGAGATAGGAGTTTTTTTTCTTATATTTTGTTCAAAGTTCAGATTTCATCCAACCACTGCAGAATTTTTATGATGCGTGCCATGAGAAAAGGCAGATTAAATACGGTTCTAATTGATACACTGGTGGCCTCCTGCACTGTGAACGTGGCATTGGAGCTCCACTGTGGGATTATTTTGGTTCTTCCCTAGACCAGCAGACATTCAGGTGATCCACATCGTGGCTTCTCCTCATCCCCGTGCAAACACGGGAAAGTGCAAAAGTGCAATTTGTCCACCTCCTATCTGAAGGCAAAGTGAAGAGAAGGAAGTTGCCACTTGATGGACTTGAACTGCCCAATTCATCACATCCCAGCGTACAACACACTGGAGCAGAAAGAGTTGGCATCGTCGTTGGGATTGGAATAAAGTATGAATTTTACTAATGCTTTTCATAGGCACTAAATGATAGGAGCCTCTTGTTATATTGTGTACAATAAAGATTATCTTTTACATAGCATAATGTTATAGATTACATAACCATATTCCAGATTTGGTCGCCAAGTTGATAGGTTACTGGATTAGGAATTCTAGAACTGGACAAATAATTCCACCCAGGTAGTCTGATTTTGAATTCAGTTTTTAAGGAAAGCTGGTATCAGGATTGGTCACCATGCAATTAGGGCAGTCTTGTAGCATTGTGGCTGTGTCCCTACCGCTAGGCTACGAAGCTCTGGGTTCAAATCCCCTGCCAGGACTTGTTTGGTCAACAAGCGGATAATTCGCCGAGGAAGCTGTCCACCAATAAATAGCATGTGTGTGTGTGACGATGTGTTCAAAAAGGGTTATAAGGATCAGGCCAGCCAATGTAACTGGGTGGGAAAGCTTCTAGAAACAATACTTTGGGATAGAATAAAGAGTCACTTGAAAAAATGATTAGGAAGAGCCAGCATGGATTTCTTGAAGGAAAATCATGTTTACCTAACCTGCTGCACGCAATTTTGATGAGGGTTGGTGTGGTGTACATGGATTGGGAATGAAAGGCATTCGATACATGGAATAAAAGGGACTACAGAAACGTGGAAACAGATTTAGCTGGTTAATGAGAAAGTAGTGGTTAATGGTTATTTATCAGGCTGCGGGAATGTTTGTAGTGCAGTTTGCCAGGAACCTTGCTTTTCCTGATATATATTAATGATCTAGATCTTGGGAACAGGGGGCAATTTCAAAATTTGTGGATGATGCAAACCTTGGAAGGATTGTAAACTGTGAAGTAGACAGTGTCAAACTTCAAAAGGACATAGATAAGTTGATGGAACAGGCAGATAGATGGAAGATGAAGTTCCATATGAAGAACTGTGAGGTGATTCATTTTGGTAGGAAGAACATGGATAGACAACATAAAATAAGCGGTACAACTCTAACCGGTGTGCCGACAGATGGAGAACCTGGGTATATATGTGCATAAATCATTAAAGATGGCAAGACAGATGGACAGAGCAGTGAATAAAGTATACCATATCCCAGGCTTTATTGATAGTGGCATAGAGTACAAGAACCAGGAGATTATGCTGAATGTACGTAAAACACTAGTTAGACCTCAGCTGGAATATTGTGCACGGTTCTGGGCCACACTATAGGAATGATGCGAATACATTGGAGAGAGTGCAGAAGAGGTTCGCAAGAATGCTTCCAGGGATGTGAAATTTCAGTTATGAAGATAGATTGGAGAGGTTGGGACTGTTGTTCTTGGGGAAGAGAAGACTGGAGAGCTTGATAGAGGAGTTCAAAATCATGAGGGCGCCGGCCAAAGTGGGGAGGGATAAATTGTTCCTGCTTGAAAAAGGATCAAGAACGGGAAGACACGGATTTAAAGTGATTTGCAAGAGAAGCGAATGTGATGTGAGAAAAAGCTTTTTCACGCAGCGAGTGGTTCGGGTCTGGAAGTGTGGTGGAGGCAGTTCAATTGAGGCATTCAAGAGGGCGTTAGAGGATTATTCTAAGAGAAACAATGTGCAAGAGTACGGGGAAAAGGCAGGGGAATAGCACAAATTCATCAAGCTCATTTGGACAACTGGGGTGAAACACAATGTGCTGAACGGCCTTCTCCACCATATAAATTATGTGATTCTGTGAATACCGCAAAGCTACCAAATAGTGATTCAAAGAAACCTCCAGCTGGTCCACTCATTCCCGTCAGAGAATGTAAACTGCCAATCCATACCCAGTCTTGCCTCTATGTGACTCCCAGTCGCAAACAATTTGGTTGACACTTAATTACCCTCTGAGGTAGCCTAGCCAATCACTAAACACAGAGTAACTCAGGGATTTGTGGCTTTGCCAATGACACACTTATCCTGAGAATGAATTAGTCATAAACAGTGGTAACATTCCGAAGAATGTGCATTTATCCGTCTTAAAAATATAGCATCCACATATCTGCATAGGAGTTTCGAATTGCGACATTTAGCATTTCTGCATATTGAACCACTTTCTTCAACAAACCAGCAGGAAAGTTAAATTGTCTGGCATAGATAATGAAGACAAAATAGGTAACATTCTTCACAGTCTTAAAATAGTTTGGAGCTCCCTGAAATGCTTCTTAGGTGCAACTATCAAAAGTTTTAATGAAGTTTCCAAAGAATGTCACTAAGAATATAAATGCCTTTTTTCCCCCTTTTGCCCGCTTGTCAGGAAATTGTTTTTTTTTTTAATGCTGGAGTCCAGTACGCACTGTCATTTAAATAAAATCAGCAAATCATTTTCAAATGACAGTATAAGCAACACACTCTCACTGTACCTGATGACTCATTTCTCTATTTAAGCAGTAACCACCAGTCTGTTGAGAACATTATACTGAGAGGTAATACACACAAGTTTGTAACACCTGAGGGAACAGATACAATCCAGCAGTACTTGACAGTGTTCTGGGTAAGCAAATTGCCGGCATTTTTTAAAAAAATTGAATTTATTATTAATTTGCTAAATATTGTTACTGCTTATTATAGTTTTATGTTGAAAGCTCCGATTACCTCAAAGTTTAAGCAATTTTTAAGTTAATCGCCAAAGTTGACTAGGATTCAGTTCAGGGGCGATATTTTGCATCAACTTTAGGCTTTGGTGATATAGCTTGATTAGCTTTTGAAGCACAGATGTTGTATTTTTGTGTCATATAATTATTCAATAAGAATTAGATAGCCGTGAATTCTCTTTATTGTGTATCTTATTCATGTTGACATTAAAATATTTACAGATATTGCATTTTGAATGCTGAATTGGCATTATCCTTTTTAACAAGTTGAAATGCCCTCCTTTGGACAGGTGGCATCCGTTAGCTATCTGAGTAGCTAAGTTTGTGCCTGTGATTTCCACTATGTATGATATTGATCATGATCTTGGCTGTGCCATTTGATGGGGAGGTTAAGATAATACGGTATTTTAAGCCGAGCAGGTAAAGGCTACAATCAACAACTGTATTGATAACAGTAGCTCTCAAGCACCCAATGCAAGAACACCGAAATGTTGCTGGGACAAGGTCACCCATCCGATATTTGTTCTCGTAATATCGCAAATAGCCAGAAGATCTTGAGTGGCAGAGAATTTTTTTTTGTATGTTCAAAAAGGATCCAAACGGGAACCTCCTTTGAAAAGCCTTATGAATGGGTTTGAATAGGAAGGAATCTGAACTGCCAGGGGATTTTCACAGTAACTTCATTGAAGCCTACTTGTGACAATAAGCCATTATTATTATTATTATTATTATTATTATCATTATTATTATTATTATTAGGACCCAGCTTTATCCAATTGATTGTTCGCACAAAATATGCAAATGTATATTCCAATGTGATTAATGATGTTGTATCTGGTCTTTACTTATACATCAGGAAGGGTAACAAAATATCTGTTTGTGGAGACGGGCTCCTGTAAACCATTCCAGCACTAAGAAAGATACCCTTCAGGCTTTTAAATTTCTTCCCTTCTTAAATAATTTTTGGCGGATTTTATTTTCACTGAGACGAAAAATAGAGCATTTATCCTAATTTTGTTACCCAATATCAGCATTAAACACTCCCTTGTAAAGTTGACCCGGCCAAATGCACTCCAATCCTCTCTCTGGTCTGTTCCAACGATGTGCCTCAACCCTAATTTGAAAAGAGTGCCCCCTACTGCAAAAGTCAGATTTTACTTTTCCCTTTTCAGTGTCTTATGGCCTCTCCGATGAAGACTGCCAACCCGTGTACAGGTTCACAGGTAGCTTTAGTCCTGTGGGACCATATCCAATAGGAAAACACTTAATACTGTCCAAATGAATTGCTCAAAGGATTCTTATAGACAGCATGAAATAAGAGACTTGCAAAGGATCTGTGTGCCCCTGCCAACACCCCCTGCCCCCACATGAAGCACCCTAGTCACCCTCTAAGCGAGATTTCTTTAAAGCCCCATTGCAGAAATACCTGGAACACATATTCTATGTTCTTCATTGAGTCAAGGTTATTTGAGAATAAATCTAAAATCTTGGAAGTTCCTTAATTGCAAAATTGCAGAAACAAAGTGTCTAAACCTTAGCTACTCCCCCTCCCTCCGCCCCAACTCAATCTTGTTATAATGAATATTCTCCCCAACGCCCACAATTTTCTTCCTTTAGCCTTCCTCCCCCAAAGGTGATAACATATGTTGACGTAGTTACATTGTTAATCCTTTGAGAGCTCACGGTAGTAGCCATTGTTCACATAGGAGGGTAAATAGTGAGTCAGTGTTTGTAGATTATTTGTCCCATGGGAGTGGAACAATTCAGCCTGGCCATCTCCAATATCCAGACCCTCACCCACAAGGATCACTGAATAGCAAGTAGCAGAGGAGAATATCCAATGTTTCCCTGGTCCAGTTGAGAACTATTGGGCTAGATTGCTACCCATGTGGTACAGGCTGACTCCCTATTAAAAATCTGTGACTCTGATGCAATTTCATCCCCGAGGCCTTGTGTTACCCCACTGTTATTGAATTGCAAATCACTTCACCTTTCCACTAATCCACATCCATTTTATTACTCCAATTATCTGGGGCGAAATTCTCCGGTATCGGTGCGATGTCGCCGACCGGCGCCAAAAATGGCACAAATCAGTCGGGCATCGCGCCGCCCCAAAGGTGCGGAATCCTCCGCATCTTGGGGGGCCGAGCCCTAACCTTGAGGGGCTAGGCCCACGCCGGACTGATTTCCGCCCCGCCAGCTGGAGGAAGTGCCCTGCCAGCTGGCGCGGAAATGACATTGCCGGGCGGCGGCTGTGGAGGGAGTCCCTTCAACCTCCGCCATGGTGGAGACCGTGGCGAAGGTGGAAGGAAAAGAGTGCCCCCATGGCACAGGCCCGCCCGCGGATCGGTGGGCCCCGATCGCGGGCCAGGCCACCGTGGCGGCACCCCCCGGGGCCAGATCGCACCGTGCCCCCCCCAGGACCCCGGAGCCCGCCCGCGCTGCCTTGTCCCGCCGGTACGGTAAGTGGTTTAATCCACGCCGGCAGGACAGGCATTCTAGCAGCGGGAATCGCGGGGGGGAGCCCGCCAACCGGCGCGGCACGATTCCCACCCCCGCCGAATCTCCGGTGCCGGAGAATTCGGCAACCGGCGGGGGCGGGATTCACGCCAGCCCCCGGCGATTCTCCGACCCGGCGGGGGGGGCCGGAGAATCTCGCCCCTGATCTTTTTTCCTTCGACGTACATTCTTGAACTTGATGTTCCTTTCCCCTTGCTCTGCTGTCATAGAATTTACAGTGCAGAAGAAGACCATTTGGCCCATCGAGTCTGCACCAGTCCTTTATGTACCCAACTTAAGCCTACACCTCCACCCTATTCCCGGAACTCAGTAACCCCAGCTAACCTTTTTGGACATTAAGGGCAATTTAGCATGGCCAATCCACCTAACCTGCAAATCTTTGGACTGTGGGAGAAAACCGGTGCACCTGGAGGAAGCCCACGCAGACACAGGGAGAACGTGCAGACTCCGCACAGACAGTGACCCAAGCCGGGAATTGAACCTGGGACCCTGTAGCTGTTAAGCAACTGTGTTAACCACTGTGCTACCGTGCCGCCCAATTCAACTTGTCTTTACCTTTCACTGACACTTTGGTAGTTGCCAGAGAATGCCGGCACTCTCTCACCCTCAGCCAGTTTCCATTTTTCCCCATGCCTTCCCGTTATATTATTTTCCATGAATAAACTATGTTTGAAAAGCTTATTGAGCTTCACGTGTACTTACCAGATAAAAGGTGTTGGAGTATCCATTCCAGTGTAAGTAACCTGTTAACGGTGTGGTTTAATTACTGCTGAACAACTTCTCTGGTTGTGAAAATTAACTTTAACATATTTGGATTATCAATCTTTTACAATTTAATTATTGTTGGAGATTTAACGAATATGAAACCTTAAGTAATACGTGAATTTCTGTCATTTTTCTCTCTTTCTCTCTGAATGCAATCTTTCTTCCCCTCTCCTTTTTTTTTGATTTATGCACCTGATTATTGGATTCAATATTTATAATAACTCAGAGGAAGGCTGTGGTAAATGAAAAAGGATTTATTTACATATTTACAATAGTCTGTGCGATGCAGCATCTCACTCCCAGTGCAATCCTAGTTGGGAGAACTTGATCAGGGCCAGTTTTTATACCTTGCTCATAATGAGCCCTGTGTGGTTGGTCTCCACCCCCTGTCGGGGGAGCTTGTACTCCATGATTCCCACGGGAAGATCAATGATTGTTTCCCCGTGGTCCTCGTGAGGGTTATGACATCCCTTCCCACCCCCCAAAGTCCAAGAGTCTCCCATCAACCAACAGAGGAGGGGGCCGCCTGCTCCACTTTACCCGCGGTTGTGCATCCCCCTGTCGTGGTTCTGGGTTGGGCGGAGTGTAACGAGTTGCTGGACGCCATCTTCTGGCAGACCGCCGAAGAGGACTCATCAGGACCTCGGCGTCGGACACGCTGTCGTCTGCCGGTGCAGACACTTCCACGCCCATGTCGGAAACCGAGTCATAACACTCTCCTTGGGCCTAGTGTCGCAACCCGGACACCGGACCCTCAACACGAGGGGTGGCTCCTGCTGTGGCGACAACAGTACTACCGCCAGTGGGGCATCTCGGCAGGTGGGCTCACGCCTGTTTGAATGGTGCAAATTTCTTTTATGGGTCTTGCTTTGGACTTCGACCCTAGACGAGACCAGGCTGGTCTGGTCCTGTACCTCTCCCCGAAACCGCAATGCACCATCGCCAAAATTCCATGCGTAAATGGCGTCCCTGGCGCAAAACACTCAGTCCGACACCCTCAGACCATGGTGCGCTTCTGCGACTCCTGATATCACTCGACTATGGCACCGAGGTTGGGAAAAGCCAGACTCCATCGAGTCCTGAGCCGATGTTCCATCAGCACTCTGCCGTTGCAATCCCAGTGGTCACATGTGGCGTCACACGATAATTGAATAGGAAACCCGCCAACCACATGTCCATAGGCCCCATCGATTTCTTCAATCCCCGGTTAAAAGTCTGGGCTGCCTGCCCTGCTAGCCTGTTTAAGGTAGGGTTATATTGGGCATTCTGAATATGCCGAATGCCATTCCGCTGCATAAACACGGCAAACTCCTCACTGGTGAAAGATGAGACATTGTCCATCACCAGTACCTTTGAGATCCCATGGATGCAGAAAGATCCCCTGAGCTTCTCGATTGTGGCCCTGGATGTTGTGGATGCCATCCTGCACACCCCAACCACTTGGCGTGGGCATCCACGATAACTAGGAACATGGACCCCATGGACGGTCCCGCAAAATCCGTGTGGAGGTGAATCCATGGGTCACCGGGCCATTCTCAAGGGTGGAGAGGAGCTGCCAATGGAAGTTTCTGGAATTCCCGGCATGCAGGGCAGTTTCTTACAACTCCCTCGATGTCCCCATCGCTACCCGGCCATCAGACGCAGCTCGGGGCCGACACTTTAATCTATAATGTCCTCGGATGACCAGCATGCAAGTCCATGATTCCTGATCATGACCACTCGAGCACCCCACAATATCGCGCCATTCTCCAAATTAAGCTTGAGAACATTTTTTTTTTAATTTAGAGTACCCAATTCATTTTATTTCCAATTAAGGGGCAATTTAGCGTGGTCAATCCACCTACCCTGCACATCTTTTTGTGTTGTGGGGGTGAGACCCACGCAGACATGGGGAGAATGTGCAAACTCCACACGGACAGCGACCCCGGGGCCGGGATCGAACCTGGGACCTCGGCGCCGTGAGGCAGCAGTGCTAAGCAATGCGCCGCCGTGCCGCCCTTGCTTGGAGAACCTTGAGTGAAAGGTTGAAGAGTCACCGCAAGGGCTTCCTTTTTAACACCGTCGAGCAGCCTAAGGCAAATCTTCGCCAATGCCGGGTCCCGCTGTGCCCGTGCAGCACCCAAGCCACCATCACCGGTAAGGTGGCCATAAAAGTCAGCCTCGCAGTCACCACATCCGCAGCAAGTGGGGACGCGGCACTCATGGGCAAAGGCAGACGGCTGAGGGCATCTGAATGGGTAATCTTGGTACCCGGGCGGTGTTGAAAAGTGCAATGTAAGCAGCAAACTGCAGCATTCAATGTCCGAAGAAATTGGCGGGTTTCTCTTGTCCTCCCGGAAGAGGCCGAGCAACGGCTTGTGGCCCGTTACAAAATGTTATCCATATACTTACGGATGGAATTTCTTAATTCCGAAGGTCACAAGCAGACCGTCCTCCTCAATATGTGCATAACAGTGCTCAGGTCATCGAGACAATCACAACAGGGCGTTCCGTGCCATTGTCCGACTCCTAGGCCAGCACCGCTCCGATGTTATAAGGAGAAACGTCACTCGTAGTGCATCAGGAGTTGCTTTGAAATTCGACCCCTCTTCACGGCCATGAATGCCTCGTCCTCATTAGCGCCCGAGCACCACTCCTGGTCCTTTCGCAACAACAGATGCAGCGGAGCCGATAGAGAGGCCAGGTTGGCGATACATTTGCCATGACAATTAACTAGACCCAG